>NW_026691950.1:16745000-18037941 GCF_021218885.2 Marmota monax
AAATGTTAAAATTCATATCAATAGTAAAAAGGAGGGAATAATTGTTTTAGTGATAATTGATAGATACTGAAATACTATGATTGTTTGAGTATGAGGTGTTCTCCCCAGAATCTCATGTGTTAAGCAATGCAATACTATTCACAGTTAAGATGATTAGATTGTGAGAATTGTACCCTTATGGGTGGATAAATCCATTTGATTGATTAGTAATTTGAATGGACTCCTGAGTAGATAGGCAGGGCTTGGCTGGAGAATTTCTTCAAAAACTCCTTAAATTAAAGTTCAAATTCTAAACTCTTTTGCCAAAGCCCTATCCTTCTGTGGGAACCTTGGTTCATATCTAGTTTGTTATTAGAATAACGTGTGCATGCGTGTGTGTGTGTGTGTGTGTGTTTGATGGCTCAAAGACTCCCTTTGCAAAGGCATGAATTTCTTTAAATCAATCTCTTCTGTACTACCCACTCTCAGGACTTCCTTACATTGTTTTGGTTTCAACATGAACATATTTTACTTAAGACTTGAGAATCTGTGTCTCTAATGTGTGGAAAATCCTCCACCTCCTGAGAACAAGTGCACCCTACTTCGCATCTTCCCTTCCATCTCCCATGAAGCACTTACTTATTTTAATCTTGAATCATTTAAAATTCCTGGCAAGATGGAGACAGAGAGAAATGAAAAGACAGGGTATCACTGGTAAAAGTAGTTAATCAAGTACAAAATAACATACATTTTAGAAAAGATGAACAAAATCAGTAAATATTTTGGTCTTTTAATCTAAGAAAAAATACAGGATGGTTTACAGTGTCTAAATAGGATTATTAAAATAATTCTTATGCTACAGAGTTAATTAAATTGAATAATATATTTAGTAGAAGCATAAATGTGAATAAATAGGTGGATTTTTTCTTGCTATATATTATATATATTTCTAGAGATAATTTTATATTTATCTGTCTAAAATCTTGTACTTACTTGTCATATTTTGTTTTAAAATCTCCTTCTTTGGTACACAGGTCAGAATAAAATTTGACAATAAATTTCAATTATTGCAATAATATAGTAGGCACAATGAATTTAATTGGCTTACTCAAGATAATCTACTAAGTAGGTCCTAATGTGCAGTATATTTGTATCTATATTAAGCCAGATGTTGAAATGAAAACTGAACTATCGTTTGAGAATTGTATCACAAAATTCATCAACAGTTCACCTATGTACAAAGTAAGCCACACATACTACCATTTTCTATCTTTTCAAAGAAAACTTAGAAGGAAAAAATGGATCTACACATAGGCTCTGTATGTATATATTATTCCATTTTGACTTCAAGTGGAATCATATGTCAGTTTTTAAGCTAGAATCATTTGTATTGTGTTTGTTTCCTCCAAACATCCTTTAACCAAATTGGTCTAGGACAATAGCAAAAGCATCTTTATCCATCCAACTATTGAAAAAATTTCAACACAAAAATTACAGGAACTTGTTAAGCGTTGTATCTTTTGTTGATTTTTTCTCTAGGTACAGAATTTCATTTGCAATCATCCAAGGTGTGAAAAGGATGTTTCCTGACTCTTTTGGATTGTGCTTCAGAGTTCCTTTATTATAGTACATTTTTATGTTTTACTAAAGGACAATACCTACCTCCTTCAATCACACCCATGCTTACCTAAAATGGAACTCCTGGTCCAGAGTGTCCAGGTAGAAAAGCATCCAAGACAAATGGAAATGGATGGAAATATCCTCAAGAAGATCACACACTGACTCCACTCAGTCACATGAAGTAATGGAGGTGAAGATGGAAAAGCACAGGAAAATAATCTAAGATGACTTTTAAATGACTTTAGAAAACTGCAACCTAATTTAGTAAAAAACAAACTGCAACCTAACTAAAGGTATGTTCTTATAACATCTAGTTGAGTCTTAGCCAAACAAATCAGGCAGGCTTTAGCTAATCACAGGCTGCCAACTTTCAGATCATATCCATATAAAGTAAATGCCAAACTACAACCAATCAGGTTGTTACTCTGTCACTTCCTTTTTCTGTCTATAAATAGTGCTAGAGGCAGGGAGCGCTCTGAACTCTACTGGGTTTTTTTGAGATGTAACATCTGCTAAATTTAGTTTGTATAAAGTTTTTCTTTGACAGAAATGAAGAGGCACACTAACTATTCTAACCGAAGAATTTTTATATAAGAACTGTATAAACTATACTTAAATAGCATAATTTCAAGTTATTAAACTCATATAATTATGTGTGCATAATACACAACTGGATTTCTATGGCTGTTGTTCCTTAAAATAAATAGTACAGAGGAAGTTGTTAAGTGTTCATGTGTCTTACTTTTCATGGCTGGGAATCAACAGATTAATACATAAGATTTTCAAACAGACTGAATAGTTATATAAATGTTTCAGATAAACTAAGAAAAATAAATATGAGAAAAATTCAGTATTTTATTTAGAAAATTGGAAAATTAGGTTTTATATTATAGCTTTTGAGGTATATTTCATTTTGTATATGTGTGTGTACATGAGCAAATATGTATTTCAGTAATGAATACAAATGAATCATTGGTTTGTAGAAATAGTAACTAATATATATAAGAAAAGCTAGTACTTACTATTATTCTGCAACTTTTCATTCTTAGATTCCTTCCATTACTACCAAAAATATAGTGCAGGTCCTTGCCACTTTGATTTGCACTTCCATGTGACTTGCCTTACCCAATGGATTGCCTCAATGTGGCATTTCTCAGTTTCAGCTTTAAAAGATGATGAACCTTTGCAGGCCTTGTGCTTTGCCATCTGCCATATAGAGAGCTGAACTGGGTAGCTGCTAATTCCTGAAAGTGAGACTACAGAACATATCTGGATTCACCAGTGGCCAAAAGTAAAACTACCTCAGTCTATCCATAGAATTTTAAGTTTAAAAAAGCTAGTTTGAGCAAGAAATAAATGTTTCTTATTATAAGCTAATGAAACATTTAAATGTCTTTGAAATGTTATTGCCGCAAAATATAGAAAATATAATCTTGTTATCATTTTTTACCACAGTAGATGAGTATAGTTTACTTCCCCAAATAGGTTAGGGAAAAAATTTTCTTATTACCAAAATTGTTAATGGTTATCTTAAAATAATGCATCTTTTTATAGTTTTACTTAATTAATTACATTGAGGAAGTTATATGGCCTTGCAAATGAATGACACTGGTGAGCAGATCCTGGTTCTTCCATTTAATAGTCTGATTAATTTAAACAATTTGCCTAACTTCTATGAAGTTTATACCATCTTTTACATAAATAAATAATTTAATACAAATAAAGTATGAAAAGTGCCCAACACAGTTTATGGTACATTATAAGTTCAACAATTATTAATTATTATTAATATTGACATGTATTTACTATTTTTCAAAAAGAAAAATGGTTCTGGGTAATATTGAATCACAAGATTTCTGATTTTAATTTTCATTTTAGTGTGCTGTAATGCCATCAAGACGCTATTGACTTTGTAGGTGGATATAAAAGTACCTGAAATAAATGAAATAATGGAAAATTAGAAAGGGAAATAAAAAAGAAATATTGTTATAGAACATGCAGTTATTAGACATGCAAGATTCTTTCATCTGTAAGTAGCAGACAACTCAAGTTAACTTTATTATAAGAAAATATATTACCTCACACACATTAAAAATATGGTAAGCTTAATTGCTTGCTCATTCCATATTTTCTGTGGGTTATACTCTATAATGGCTGAGTGTTTAGGAGTCTATTAAAATAGTTAAAGCTCTTTCAGGAGTCACCTTTCAGGATGACAAGAGCGGGAGACCATCTCTTCATATAGTTTTCTGTAAAGAACTAGAAAACTTTTCCCAGATGCTCTCGGGAGAATTCCCCTCATGTTTTACTGACCAGAATTTAATTCCATTCAAATACTATTAAGGCAAATGAGCTTTTCTTTAAAATACTGGGCCTCATCTGTAGTTAGTGGTGGCTTGGCTTCCTCTGATGCACAAGGCATTAAGATGGAGAAATGGTTACCTGAGCCAAATGAGGGCTCTACTAGAAAAGAGGCAGCCAGCTACATCTTCTAAAGGTAACAATGTACATTTCTGATGAACTGTTGGTTCTGTGGTATAGGTTTCCTCTCATAATTCATATTTTTAAAATATTGTCCAATTTTAAGAATCAAAAAGGAACTTTTTAAATGGCATTTGACATATTTCAGCCTAGTTGACCATCACACCCATAATTGATTTGGAGTACAGCCACCACAAGCTCTTCCAAGGAAGGAAAAATAAAGAGCTTTTATGAAACACTCATCTAAGAATAGAAGTAGGCTCTTTTCCTCTACGTGGGCAATGCACATTATAGTACTTTCTTTAAGAACTCTGCAAGAAGTTAAAATGCAGTTGTAAAAGTACAGCCCCACACAATGGTCCTCTGTTAGTCATTTGCACTAGCTCTAGTTCTTGCATATAAAAATAGCTGGCTTTTAGGTCAACTACAGATAAGCAGTTTCTGGGTCTTCAAAGGAAGACTGATCAATTTTTACATTCTATTCAAGTGTAACGCTTAAAAAAAAAGAAAACACTTTCAATCGCATGCTTAATTTTTTTTATATATTTTGATTCTACAAAAGAAAACTATTTTCCATTTTCAGAAACGGCACTTATCTCTTGAATTCACAGATTTTGTATTTTCACTTCAACCACAGTTAAAAATAATGCTTGCAAATAGAAATTTTTACTATTTCTCAGCAAGTAAAAAGACATACACAAAGCCATTTGAATATTTATTGCACTTCTAAAAAATGTTGGATATTATTAATAGTCAATTGAATGACTCCTACATGCACATGACTAAAAATAGAAAAATAACCAGTACTTAGTCAGGTATTGATGGGAACCATTGTGCTGTATGTTTGAAGTCTTCAGTTGTCACATAAATCTCTGACATTCTGAGATTTCCCACTGCTTCTGATTTCCTATCTTGACTAAGGAGTGGTTTCTGGAGTTTCCATTTGAACATTCTAACACACTAGATTTTCTAACACAAGTCGGAAACAAAATTTGTGCTCTGATAGCTATGATGTATATCTACAACCCATTATGACCCCAAGGGCAATATAACCATAAAGCACGTTCTTGGACCTCTTTAAATTGCTTGAGGCTCTATCTCCTGGACTCCATGTGTTCCTTTCTAGCTGTGTGATGAGGCATAAGGGCATTTTGGTTCCCTTTGAGTTGCTACTCTAAGCACATGCTTCAGCATGGTACAGTCCTTGCTTCAGGGTTCCTAACTTTCCCTTTAAAAATTGGTTAAATCTGAAAAAAATGACTTCTGTGAGAAATCTGTGGCCACAAATCTGTGAAGGTCAATAATCTCTGGGTCACCTTTCTGGTTTTGTTGCTCACTGATAATTATGCTCATCTTGTCTCTGGAGATAAAGAAATGCCAAGTCTTGTATAGAGAGATCAGCTACTACAAAACTAAATCATGATGGTAGTATTAAAAACACCGTTTTTGTTTTTAATTCTGATTTGTTATATGTGACAGCAGAATGCATTACAATTCATATTACACATATACAACACAAGTGTTCATATCTCTGGTTGAATACAAATTATATTCACACAATCCATGTCTTTATACATGTACTTAGGGAAATGATGTCCATCTCATTCCACCAACTTTTTATACCCTTTACCCCCTTCCTTTCCCTCCCTCCCCTTTACCCTATCTAGAATTCCTCTAATCTTCACACTCTTCTGCTCCCAACCTCACCATGAATCAGCCTCCTTATTTCAGAGAAAACATTCAGCATTTGGTGTTTTGGGATTGGCAAACGTCACTTAGCATTATATTTTCCAACTCCATCCACTTACCTGCAAATATCATGATTTCATTCCCTTTTATTGCTGAGTAATATTCCATTGTGTGTAAATATCACAATTTCTTTATACATTGCTTTACCAACCATCTAGGTTGGTTCCACAGTTTAGCTATTGTGAATTGTGCTGCAATAAACACTGATGTGGCTGTGTCCCTGTAGTATGCTGTTTTTAAGTCCTTTGGGTATAGACCAAGGAGTGGCATAGGTGGGTCAAATGGTGGTTCCATTCCAAGTTTTCCAAGGAATCTCCATACTGCTTTCCATATGGCTGAACCAATTTGCAGTCCCACAAAGTATGAGCGTGTCTTTTTCCCCATATCCTCGCCAACATTTATTGTTGTTTGTATTCTTAATAGCCGCCATCCTGACTGGGGTGAGATGAAATCTTAGAGTAGTTTTGACATACATTTCTTTAATAGCTAGAGATTTTGAACTTTTTTTCATGTATTTGTTGATTGATTGTAGATTCCCTTCTGACAAGTGTTCATTTCCTAGTCCCATTTATTGATTGAGTTATTTGTTGTTTTGGTGTTTAGCTTTTTGAGTTCTTTATATACCCTAAAGATTAGTGCTCTATCTGATGTACAAGTGGAAAAAATTTGCTCCTAAGCTGTAGGCTCTCTATTCACTTCACTGATTTTTTTAAAGAGAGAGAGAGAGAGAGAGAGAGAGAGAGAGAGAGAGAGAGAGAGAGAGAAAGAATTTTAATATTTATTTTTTAGTTTTCAGCAGACACAACATCTTTGTTTGTATGTGGTGCTGAGGATCGAACCCGGGCTGCACGCATGCCAGGGGAGCGTGCTACCGCTTGAGCCACATCCCCAGCCCCTGTGGTTTTAATCCTAGGTCCTTGATCCACTTTGAGTTGAGTTTTACGCATGAGATAGGGGTTTAAATTCATTTTGTTGCATGTAGGTTTCTAGTTCTTCCAGCACCATTTGTTGAAGAGGCTATCTTTTCTCCAATCTAAGTTTTTGGCACTGTTGTCTAATATAAGATAACTGTAATTTTCTGGGTTGGTCTCTGTGTCCTCTATTCTATACCATTGATCTACAGTCTATTTTGATTCCAATACCATGTTGTTTTTGTTACTATTGCTCTATAGTATAGTTTAAAGTTTGGAATAGTGATGCCATCTGCTTCATTCTTCTTGCTAAGGTTTGCTTTAGCTATTCTGTGTCTCTTATTTTTCCAGATGAATTTCATGAGAGCCTTTTCTATTTTTATGAGGAATGTCATTGTAATATTGATTGAAATTGCATTAAATCTGTATATTACTTTTGGGAGTATGGTCATTTTGACAATATTCATTCTGCCTTTCCAAGAAAAAGGGAGATCTTTCCTTCTTCTAAAGTCTCTTTAATTTCCTTCTTTAGCATTCTGTAATTTTTTTTTTTTTTGTAGAGGTCTTTTACCTCTTTCGTTAAGTTGATTCCCAAGAATTTTATTTATTTAATTTTTTGAGGCTATTGTAAATGAGGTAGGTTTTCTAGTTTCTTTTTCAGAGGATTTTCACTGATATACAGGAATGCCTTTGATTTATTGGTGTTAATTCTGTATCCTGCTACTTTGCTGAATTCCTTTTACTAGTTCTAGAATTTTTCTGGTGGAATTTTTTGGGACTTCTAGGTATATAATCACACTGTCAGAAAATAGTGCTAATTTGAGTTCTTCATTTATTATGTGTATCCCTTTAATTTCTTTCATCTGTCTAGTTGCTCTGGCCAGTGTTTTAAGAACTACGTTAAATAGAAGTGGTGAAAGAAGACACACCTAATTTGTGCCAGTTTTTAGAGGAATGCCTTCAATTTTTCTTCATTTACAATGATGTTGGTCTGGGGCTTAGCATAGATAGCTTTTTACAATGTTGAGATATGTTCCTGTTATCCCTAGTTTTTCTAGTATTTAGAAATAAAGGGGTCTTGTATTTTGTCAAATGCTTTTTCAGTGTCTACTGAGATAATCATACGGTTTTTATCTTGAAGTCTATTGATGTGATGAATTATATTTATTGATTTCTGTATGTTAAACCAACCTTACATCCCTGGGATAAACCACACTTGCTCATGATGCACTATTGTTTTGATATGTCTTTGTATTTGATTTGCCAGAATTTTATTGAGAATTTTGGCATTTATGTTCATTAGAGATATTGGTCTGAAGTTTTATTTCTTTGATGTCTTTGCCATGATTTTGGAATCAAGGTGACACTGGCCTTATAGAATGAGTTTGGAAGTGCTCCCTCTTTTTCTATTTCCTGAAATAAATTGAAAAGTATTGGTATTAGTTTTTCTTTAAAGGGCTTGTAGAACTCAGATATGTGTCCTTCTGGTCTTGTGCTTTTCGTGATTGCTAGGCTTCTGATGGCATTTTCTATTTCTTCACTTGCAATTGATGCATTTAAATTGTGTATATCATCCTGATTCAATTTGGGCAAATCATATGACTCTATAAATTTGTCAATGCCTTTGATATTTTCTATTTTATTGGAGTACAAGTCTTCAAATAATTTCTAATTTTCTTCTGTATTTCTGTAGTGTCTGTTGTGATTTTTTTTCATCATGTATGTTAGCAATTTGAGTTTTCTCTGTCCTCTTCATTAGCATTGCTAAGGGTCTGTCCATTTTATTTTTTTTTAAATCAACTTTTTGTTTTGTCAAAATTTTTAATTTTAAATTTTGTTTCAATTTCATTGATTTCAGCTCTAATTTTAATTATTTTCTGTCTTTTCCTGCTTTTGGTTTTGATTTGTTCTTCTTTTTCTAGGCAAAGTGAGGTCATTTATTTGTTGACTTTTTCTTCTTTTAAGGAATGAACTCCATGCAATAAACTTTCCTCTTAGTACTGCCTTCATATTGTGGAAGAGATTCCAATACTTTGTATCTGTGCTGTCATTCACCTCCAAGAATCCTTTAATCCCTTCCTTGATGTCTTTGCAACCCATTGTTCATTCAGTAGCATATTATTTATTCTCCAGGAGTTGGAGTAGCTTTTATTTTTTAACTTTACCATTTATTTCTAGTTTCATTCCAATATGAGCTGATAGAACGCTGGGTAGAATCTCTATTTTTTTTTTTTTTGTATTTGATAAGAGTAGCTTTATCGTATAATATATGGTCTATTTTAGAGAAAGATTCATGTGCTGCTGAGAAGAAAGTGTATTTGTCCATTGAAGGATGAAATATTCAATATATGTCAGTTATGTCTTAGTTATTGATTGTATTATTGAGATCCATAGTTTCTTTGTTCAGCTTTTGTTTAGGCAATCTATCCAGTGATGAAAGAGGTATATTAAACTCACCCAGATTTATTGTGTTGTGGTCAATTTGACTCTTGAAATTGAGAAGGGTTTATTTGATGAACATAATGCTCCATTGTTTGGGGCATATATATTTATAATTGTTATGTCTTGTTGGTGTAGATTCCCTTAGGCAGTATGTAAAATCATTCTATATCTCTTTTGATTAACTTTGGCTTGAAGTCTACTTTGGTTGATATGAGGATGGAAACCCCTGTTTGTTTCCGCAGTCCATGTGAGTGGTATGATTTTTCCCAACCTTTCACCTTCATTCTATGGAAGTCTTTTCCTATGAGATGTGTCTCTTGGAGGCAGCATATTGTAGGGTCTTCTTTTTTAAATCCAATCTCCCAGTCTATGTCTTTTGATTGGTGAGTTTAAGCCATTAACATTCAGGGTTATTATTGATACATTATTTTTATTTCCAGCCATTTGTGTTTATTTTTGGTATTTAACTTGACTTGGTTTGTCCTTTGATTCATTTTTCCTTTAGTGCAATACCTCCCTTTGCTGATTTTCATTGTTGTTTTTCACTTCCTCCTCATGGAATATTTTGCTACTTATATTCTGTCTGTAGTGCAGGCTTTTGACATGTAAAATCTTTTAATTTCTGTTTATCATGGAAGGTTTTAATTTCATCATCAAATCTAAAGGTTAATTTTGTTGGATGTAAGATACTTGATTGGCATCCATTTCCTTCCAGAGCTTGATATATGTTTTTCTAGGACTTTCTAGCTTTCAGGGCCTGGGTTGAAAAATCTGTGCATATTGTAATCAGTTTACCCTATATGTAATCTAATTCCTTTCTCTTGTGGCTTTTAATATTCTCTCCTTATTCTGTATGCTAGGCATTTTCATTATAATGTGCCTTGATGTGGATCTATTGTGATTTCGTACATTTAGCATCCTGTAAGCCTCTTAAATTTGGTTCCAATTCATTCTTCATGTTTGAAAAATTCTCTGATATTATTTATTGGATATA
Organism: Marmota monax; assembly: GCF_021218885.2. Taxonomy (NCBI): domain Eukaryota; kingdom Metazoa; phylum Chordata; class Mammalia; order Rodentia; family Sciuridae; genus Marmota; species Marmota monax. The sequence goes on from NW_026691950.1 coordinate 16,755,177, forward strand.
TTGCTCACTTCTTTGGTTTTGAACTAGGTTTTCTTCCTCTATCTTAATAACTCTTAAATTTGGTATTTTTATGCTATCCCAAATTTCTTGTATGTTCTGCTCATGGTTTCTTACCATTTTTATTTGTGTGATCTACTGTAAAATGCCACAGCCATGAAGTCATCAGGAACCTCAATCCTAAACACGGAAACCCTACAGTCCACATTCTTTTCAAGATTATATGTTTTGTCTTCATTGTCTTAGGTCCTGTCTTCCAAGTGGTCTAATTTGTTGGTGATGATTTCAATTGAACTTTTAATTTGTTTTATTAATTCTTTCATTTCAAGGATATCTGTTAGAATAAAAACCAAACCAAACAAACAAACAAACAAAAAAACTCTATCTCCCTATCAAAGTATTTTTTTTTTTTGCTTCTGGTATTTGTTTATGTAGCTGTTTGTCAAAATGATCTTTTGCTACCTGTATTTGCTCTCTTGTATTATTTTTTAATTCACAGAACATTTTAATTATGTACATCTTCAACTCCTTCTCTGTCTTATCTTCTGCTGTACTGGCCATGGATTCTAATAATGTGGTATCTTGATTTATTTGGGACACTTTCTTCCTTTGTCTCTTCATATTGCTTTTGTGTCTTCCCTTCTAGCACTGTGGATCCTAGGCATTACAGATTTTACCCTATAAGCTTATTGTGCCCCTGTAGGAATCCAATACCTCTCCTTTGAGGTGAAGGACAATGTTATCAAATCCCAGTATAAAAAACATATGCACCCTAAAAAAATAAATAAAAATAAAGTGGTAAGACAGTACCAATAATACCAATAAATAAAGTGGTAAGACAGTAAAGTACATAAAACACACACACACACACACACACACACACATACATATATATAGAGAGAAAAAAAATTAAAAAAATGTTAAAATAGCAGAAATTGGTGGTAAAAAAAGAAAAGATAAAATTTTAAAAAATAATTTAAAAAATGTACAACACAACGTAATATACTGTTCAGATGCTCCAGACCTAAAAATCCGAGTTCATGCAAAGTAATTGGTTGGACATATGTTGGGGATATGAGGGCAGAAGAAAGGAGAAGAAAAGGGAGAGAGAGAGAGAGAGAGAGAGAGAGAGAGAGAGAGAGAGAGAGAGAGAGAGAGAGAGAAAATCTTGAAGGAAGACACAGGGCTTATTCTCCTTGGTTATCAGTATCTTTCCTGTTTCCATTCTCATCCAATAGGTGGGAACATCTGTAGCTGGTATCTCCACCCTCAGGATGGTAAAGGTAACCTTTGTGTCAATGTGCTACATTAGTGGCTGCTGGGTAGAGTGGGGAGATAGAAACTGGGTACCTGGAAGATGGTTATGAAGGTGACCCAAGATGGAGGTTCCTGCTTTCAGTGGTAAGGTGTCGGGTTGGGGGAGCTGGGTGATGGTGTTGGATGATGAGTATAGTGGCACACTCTATGGCTTGCAGTGTTGGCTGACTTCAGACCCTGTGGGAAGTCCCCAGGTGCAGGCAGCCTACTGAGTTTAGGGAATTATGTCAGCTGCTACAGAGTCCCAAGATGGTGGTGACCAGTGGATTCCCCACATTAGTAGATGGGGTCCACGTGGGGGTGGCAGCCAGAGTTCTTACTTGTGGGAAGCTGCTGGGTGTCCTCCATGGGAGCGATGTCCATGATTTCTGCTCCAGTGGGTGGCCAATAGTTCTTCTCAAGTGCTGCAGCAGCTGCTGCTGCTGGTCTCACTCAGGTATCCAGTAGTTCTGCTTGGGCAAGTAGTTGGGAGACCTGCTCTGACACTGAGACCTGTAGCCCTGGATGGGCATGGTGCTTCCTGAATGGAGGCAGGAATATCGCTGGCAAAAAAGCCTTCTTCTCACAACTTGAACCCCAGGTCACAGAGCAGCACAGGATGCTGTCTCCTTCTTACTCACCATCTTGGAACCCCTTAATAACACTTTTTTTTCTTTTGATTAAGTGAAGAATTTTCTGGAACGCCTTGGGGAACACAGCTGGTGAGTTTTCTATATTTAAGACATAAATTTATTTTAACATTTTACATTTCTGAGTTCTTTCTCCTCTTGTTCTGTCAAGGCAACTCTTCAAACCTCATTTCCAATGAGTCGTCATTCTCTATAAATTTCATATAGATATCCATTTAGTGCATTTAGATTGGATTTCAGTATGTTTGTAACAATATAAACCTTGATTTACATATAAGTAACACACTTAGTAAAATTTCCCTTAACTAACCTGATACTTTGTCATACACACCTCAAAACATTTTCTCATAGTTCTTGTCAATATTTATTATCTTATTAGCTTCCAGATCATTTGTGCATATTATATTTCCCCTCAATGCAAGAAAAGTATTTCTTCAATTAGGCTTTGTTGACTCTTTATAATTTATTGATCTAGAACTCTTGAAAGGATAAATGGGTTATCTTGGAGAGATTACATAACACAGTTCATTCTCTCTCCTCAAGTGTGCTTCTGTCAGGTCTGAAGACTAGAAAAGGCTCCTTTTTTCTAACAAAGAGTAATTGTGTATTTCCAATAGCCTCAAGTGCATCTACCCAGATGTTCCCATGTCAGGATTCAGGATCCCACATCCTGATAGTGTCTTGGTTTTAGCATTGGAGACATGTTGTGACTGTGAATTGAGCCTTCCCTTGATATTGTCACAATCAATTCTTTTTATTTAAATTTGTTCTAATTAGCTATACTTGATAGCAGAATGCATTTCAATTCATTGTACACAAATTATGTACAACTTTTTTATTTCTCTTGTTGTACATGATGTAGAGTCACACCACAAGTGCAATCATACATGTTCCTAGGGTAATCATTTCACCGAATTCTACCAAATCCTTGAAATTGGTTTTCTGCATAATTTCAGATCCTGTTTTGAAAACAAAGGCCTTTTAAAAAATGCTTCCATTGTGGTCTTTGGTCTTTCTTACCAGGTCTCTGAGTCACTGGTTAGCTCACTTAAACAAACTATTTTCTTCCTTCAGAACATTGATGGTGCTGAACAAAATACAGCCATCTTCTCAGATTTTCTCCGTATTATTGTCACCAAATTCCTCAAATGCTTGAGATATTTGGTAAGCTAGTATACCTCCTATGCATATAAAACACAATTCTTCACAATGAGGTAACTAGTTATTGTGATTTTACAATATGCCTAGACTGGTATCCTATCATCAGTCTGCATAACAGCCCATGCAATTTGGCTAGAAAATCCAGCTACAGAAGATGAAGATTTATTTTTAAGACCAATTTTGGTGCCAAATCTCTTCTTATGGTTTTCTATAATCTAGATATGGAGACCATGATGCAAGCGAAATCCTTACAGGGAAGTAGAGATTAACATTTTAAAAAAAAAGAAAGAAAGAAAAAGAGAAAGAATGAATGAAAGACAAAAGTAAAAGTATATTATTAATCCAGTTTCTACAGTAAGCAACTGAAGCTTTTTCATACTGAGAAAGTCTGGGAAAAGGTGTAAAAGAGAATTATTCTTCTTAATGTTCAAGGGAAGTGGACTATTAACATTAACTTTCATCATTTATATCTGCAAGGCTACTCAAGAGTTTTTAATTTCCTGATGATTCTGGTTTGCTTCATGTGCAGGCAGAGAAACTCCCCCCTAGAAAAAGCCATCATCCCCAAAGACACGAATTCAAATAGAAGCTGGGTAGTGTACCCGGAAACTTAAGGTCTGTGGGTTATATGGAGTGCTGACAGCCTCTGTTATTGCAATATTTAGCATTATCATATTTGACTGAGGAAGTCGTCACAAATCTAGAAGTTCTCCCTTCTCTACATTTGCTTTTCTCTTCAACTTTAATTTTCTTATCTAATTTTAAAAATTTTCTTCTTCTATGATCAGAGTTTTAACCAGGATTTTTTTTTTTTAATTTTAAAATATGTTTGAGTTCTCATAATATTATTTTTTATAAAGAAAGTTGCTGTCATAAGCTCAAAACATATTAACTCTGGCCAATTTTACCCCAAATATCAGGACTTAGCAGAATGTACTTAATAGCCATGGATGACATTTGCTTATTGGGTCTTTTCAATGGCTTTTAAATCTTGAAACTTTTCTCTCTTTTCTGTTTTATTTTTGTTTCTGTTTGTTTGGTTTTAGTTTTGCTCTGACATCAATATTTTTATTCATTTTACCTTTAACTTACCTTTCTATTGTTTCTATTTTTTTTTACAAATAGGTATTAGATATGGATTTGGTTGAATTTAGGTTAAACATTTTTTGCACGAAAAGTATACAGGTGATGTTATCTATTTCATATTGAGTAACAATAGAAGGCCTATTGGTTTAAATGATTGCTAAATTCTTTGTAAAAATGAAACAAATGTATATATTTAATAAAGTTTATAAATATTCAGTAAAAAGTCAAGTACCAAGTTCCCTTACCACTGAATAAGTATCATAGCATCTTTAGATATATTTACCAAATTTTATTTGCTGTATCTTCTTTTCATTTTATGATTATAAATCTCTCTTCCTTCATAAATTTTCAACTCTATTTACTTCCATTGGTTATTCAATCTAACAAATTACTTTGATGTTTATATTTTAAGGAATGGTATATCTTACTATTTTTACTATTAAATTTAAACAGTGTTTTAAACAGACTTCTTTGTGATTATTTGTTTATTTTAATTTTTTGCAGTACTAGGATTGAACCTAGGAGTGCTTTACCACTGGGCTATATCCCTAATCCTTTCTATTTTGTTTTTCATTTTGAGACAAGTGCTCAGTAAGTTGCTGAGGTGTTCTACAGCTTGCAATCCTCCTGCCTCAGACTCCCAAGTCACTGAGATTACAGGTGTGTACCACTGCAGCTGGCTAACTTCTATTTTTTTAAAATTAAAATGATTTAAACTTTAAAATTGTGTGTAGTTGCAGTCTTTTTCAAATATAAATTGTGCTGTATTTTTCCCAAAATAAGAAAAGCAATGCTAAAGCAATTTTAAAACACTTGCTTCAGGTTTTATGAATCTATTGTATTTTTAAGATACCTGATAACAGCTGACTTCAGGTTTCTTTCTCATTTAATGGTCTCAAAAGAGATAATACTTTAGGACTAGTTATGCATAATCTGAATAGGACTTGAGTTTGCCTCATTCCCCACAATATCAGATCACTAATTACTCATTGCCCTCCTAACCTGGAACAGTCTTATTCCAAGTATAGCCAGAACTTTAGCTGAAACATGTTAGCATTTTCTATGACATTATTTTCTCAACATTATTTACAAACCTTTTTTTTTCCCAATAGTCTCATTGATGTTTCTCCTAGATTTCTTATTTTTATTGTTAGCCTCTTCCCCTGCAAAGAACAGGGTGGTTTCCTATATAAATCATACAACTGCACCTCTAATATATTCATAATTTGAAACTTTATTTCAAAATAAGAAAACTTGTTCCAAAATAAAATGCCCTACAAGAATATTCTTTGTGTTTACAAATTAATACAAGGTCCTATACATTTTTCAATAATTTACATTTAGCCATCAAATGACCTTTATTTTAATAATCTTTAAAAGCTTAATTTATTATCTGATTAGAAAAAGAAAATTATCTTTCATTTAATTAAAATATATTTGTAATGAAAACTTATTCTCTTTTAAATTTTACAGTATAGTTTACATGTCATGGTTATGATAGCTGTTTCTTTACCTGTTTTTCTTTCAATGGAAATTTTTAAAAAATAGGTTAAGCCAAGATAATTCAGTTAACAATCCTTAAGCTCTAAACTAGAAGTCCCTACTCCAATGCAATGTTTTGGGTTGGCACAGTATTTCTTTAATGGCCAACAGCTACATATCATATTACTTTGCAAAACTTATTACTTTGAAAAGATTTTTGTGTATGGTGCTGGGGATTGAACCCACAGCCTTGTGCATGCAAGGTAAGCACTCTATAGACTGAGTCATATCCCCAGCCCCTACTTTGAAATGCTTCTTGATACATTTTATGTAAATCCCATTATAATAGACTACAATCAAGCAATTGTGATATAGTGATAATTTGCACAACATTTGTAGAAATTGTGGACGGATTTGATTGAATCCAAAACTTACTGCAGATAAAACACCTGATATCAGTTCATGTTTTTGACTACAATAAGTGCTAAAATATACTCCATAAAAAGATTAACATAATAAAATTATAAATGCTTTCCTTAGAAATTGTAGATTTTTAAAATTTTCAATTTTTTGAAGGCTATTTTGTGTAGAAATCTAATTTTTAAGATTGGAGAGATGAGGTCCAAATTGCTATCTAGAGTTTTTACTCAGATCTAATCTTTATAGAGCTGCACACAATCTGTTCAATAAAGCATCCAAGTAAGCTTATCTTTAATAAAGTTTAAATTAATTATGTAGATTAAAATAAGAATTGAATAATTTCCATAAAACCACTTCTATGCTGAATTATCAATTTTACCTCTACGAAGTCATATTTAATTGAATGAATAATTATAAAAAAGATTGATCCAAATGTTTTAAGAGGGATGAATGTACTACTAGCTTTTATTGCATGCATTCACATTTCAGTTGTTTAACAATTATGAGAGTAGCTCCCCACTACCCTCAGGAGATCTTTCTCTAGTTCCCCACTGAATGCTTGAATTCAAGAACAGTAGTGAACCCTACAATGTATGGATTTCCCTTCATACGTAAACACCTATCACTAGATTCCTAATGTTTGCAGTTTGAAATGCAATGTCAAAATTAGAATAAATTTCTTTTCACTTCTTCACAATTTCAAGAAGAGTTTTTTTCTCATACAGCTCATCACTCTCAGCATGCAATATTTTTCTTTATTGAGTTTAGAACTTTTATCTTTATTGCCTTTCGTTGGTCTGCTACAGTTGCTATAATGACAGTTCTTGTGCTTGGGGAAATTATTAAGTAAAATAAGGTTTATTTACACACAAGCACCATGATACCACAACAGTCAATTAGGTAACCTAGAGAGAAACTAAGTGATTTATAGATGGGAAGCATATACAGTGTGAATGTATGATTAATGTCCCAGGCAGGATGGATTGAAAAGGCATGAGATTTCATTCCAGAACTTGGAATGGTGTGCAATATAAAACTTATAAATTACTTATTTATGAAAATTTTCATTTACTATTTTCAGACCATGATTAACCTTGGGTAATTGAAATTATGGAAAAAGAATCTGCTGAAAAGTAGTGTACAGGGCTTTACTATGTATAAAATCCTGTGTGAGTCAAGGTTACAGAACCATGCAAGTTATATATGCTCACTTGTCTTGAAAGTGTCATAAGCCCAACTTTCTGACAAACAAAACACATGCAGTATAATGTTATCAACAATTTGTTCTATTTATTGAACGTTCCATCAGTTATTTTTCTAAGGGTTTTGTATATCTTATCACATTTAATCTTCATGCCATTATGAGAATGGCAAGACAATTTATTTCCATTTTGCAGATAACAAACCTATGATTTAGTGAGATCAAGTCATTTACTCAGTGTCACACAGCTACTACTTTGAAGGGCTAGGATTTTCACTGACTCCATAGCTGAACCAGAGGAATATGCAACTGATTTGTAGAAGTTTTTAGATCCCATAGGACAACTATTAAGAAAAAAAAAACTCAATATAGCTGTAATATCTTAAAATTATAAAAGGATTTTAGAATTGAATAAGAAAGGGTATAATTTCATACATTTTAAATTATCAATATTTCTTAAATGTATAAACCTATGCGCACAAAATTTCAGTATTCCTAGAACATATGTATAATGTGCTAGTGCCCTTGAATAACCATTTTAGAAAGCAACATGTTAATATGTGTCAAGGTCATGCACAGTTCTAACATATGACACACACTGTATCTTTTCTAGAAACCTGTCTAAGAAAATAATTTAATGAGCACACATAAAAACATATATGTAAAGGTTTTTTGCACAGCATTATTTACAACATGAGAAATTAGTCTAAATAATTGTGGATTGTTATAGTTTTAGTCAATCTGTCCAGAATATTATAACCTTGATGTAATTTTATATGACCATTAAGTAAATAGATATATAAACCATACTATGGAATAAGAATAAAACAGTATAATAAAAAAGAACACTTCTATAATCTTACACATTTAAAATGTTATGGATAATGATTAAATGTTAGTACAAAAATGAACGCATTTTATCTGTCAGAAAAACAGTAATTGAATTTTCTCTCATTTTTAGTTTAAATAATGAACAATTTTACAAAACTATTTGTAATGTTTACATTTAAGGGATATTTTCATTTACAGGCTAGAAGAATGTTCTCATATAGTATCTTTAAAATATAATGTATAATTTATGTTTTACAGTATAATAATCTATAATTTTTTTCTACTTAGGTATTTCCATTATTATGTATACATTCATTATATCATGATATGTAATTGAATTCTTAAAGGCAGTAACATGGTATCTTTTAAGAAGCTGCAGAAAGAGAAGAATTAAATTCTTCTTCTGTGTTGGATGCTTGAAAATCTCAAATGATTTGGTAATTTTTTTCTTCCTGTTTGGGCAAACAAAAAAAAAAAAACTTCCTATTTTAGCTGAAATGTCACCTTATTCATATAGACTTGATTGATTTTATTTCTCATTCATAGTAAAAAGGCTTTATATATTTATGGAAATAAAAACAAGAAAAAAGTTAAGAAAAAGATTTAAAGTGATATTTGCTTACTATTGGAGGGCATATTTGAAAGAATGAAAATTTTGACAATACTTAAGACAAAGCAAAAACTCATCAGTAACTAGTAAACAAATACAAAATCTTCCAGAATTGGTTTTAATTCATTTGTCAACTAAAAACTTACCTTGGCAGTTTAGGAGGATGAGTTTTATTTCAGAATCAGCAAAAGTATAATTGGCTATCTGAACGTGTTAGATTTTCTTAACACATCTATCAGATTATTTTGGAAATGAGGTTTCTATTAATTTTAGCAAAACGTTTCTTTTGAACTTAAAGCCAATACAAAATTAAGGCATCTAGAAAATATGTATAAAAAAAGCATTACTTTCTCATTCTATGTTTCCAAATTGTAAAGAAATTTATATAATTTATATTGTGTTTTCTTTGACCTACCCTTTGGTTTCTGTTATTATATTACATACCACACCCAGTTTAGTGGTATACAAAACCATTTTATTATGTTCATAGTTTCTCTGTGTTAACAATTCAGAAAGGGTAAAATCAGAACTATTTGCCTCTGATCTGCCAAGTCTGATGGTCTAAGTGGACAAACTCAGTTAATGGCGGTGACTTGATAAATAGGAATCAGAATCACCTGAAGGATCTTTCATTCATTCAATTATCTTGCAGGGATGGTGAGGCAACTACATCTCTAAATCATAACATTTATACATGATCTATATGTGCCTCAGCTTTCACCCAGTATTTGACCTTAAGCCTTCTTACATGGCACTTTAAAGCTGCAAGCATTTGAGTTTTAAAGCATAAGGTAGAGACTATCCTGCCTTACCAATTACATAGTGAGGGGACAGGAAATTCCATAGTCACATTGTAGAGGAGCACATGGGAGTTACTATGACCAATTTGGGAAACCACAATCTGGCATACTATAGTTTCTGCAGCCACTTGGAATTTCAGAGCTCATTTTCTTAGTTTTGCTCACATTGAGAAACATGGCAACCAATTTGTCCCAGGTCTGTATTATAAGTTTTTATTCCAAACAGGATTAATAATTATTCCTATGGATGTGAAAACAGGCAGCTATTGTAATTACTACTTGAAAGTCACATATAAATCAAAATGGTTGAAATGTATTTGAAGAAATTAGTGTAGGGAAGATGATGGGAGTATTTAAGTGGAGTCCTAAATGATTATAGGGCTTTTGATAAAAGAAATAAAGAGATTGGTAGAAGGTGCTTTATTTAGAAGTATGATTTAAAAGTTCTGGAGACCTAAAAATATGATCCAGTTGAGAGATGACAATTCATTCCTAAGGGTAGGATCTTAGAACATAAGGAAACATTTTTAAGAATTGGTGTTGGAAAAGTAAATATAAGCCAGTTCATAAAGGATTCTGAATGTTACATTAAGGAGAGATTATGAAGCTCCTTAAAATCATATGATGGTTTTCAATTAGGAGAATAAATTATCATATTGGAAAGAAATTGAATTAAAAAGTACAGAAAGAATTACAAGCAGACAAGAACAGAAACAGGAAGATGGATTAACATGCCTGAGATTATAAGAATTTCAATAATGACACTGAAAATTACCTGAAGCAGACTGATTCGTGTGGGATTTAAAAATCAATATAACTTTGTGATTGACTAGACTTCAGAGATAAAGTGTAGGAAGCCATGAATGAACTGTGGGTTTCTCTGAAGCCATCTCTAAGTGAAGGTGAACCCCTGAGAGAACTATCAGTGTAGTCTCACTGATCTGAGACTGCTTCCTTGACTTGGCAAACATCTGCTCAAAGAGAATTCTGTGATACCCTGGAAATTATTGTCTCAGACAGCCCTATGTTCAAAGGTAATGTCTGGGAGCTAGAGAGACTCCAATGCCCCATCTAGCCTTGAGGCATCTGGAGGCCTGGAGTAGGAAGACGTGCTTTGCAAGTAGAAAGGCCCCAGTCAGGCCAACATCCCTACAGGTGCTGGCTTCTTGTTACCTCCCTAGCATAAATTTCTTTGGTGTGTTTCACTATGAATAAAGAATCCCATGGCTTTTTCCCTTTGTTAGGATCAGACCCATCAGGTCATTTTCACCTGTCAAGCACCCAGCTTTAAAAAATATTTTCCATGTCTTTTGTATTTTGTATTATATTTTAATATTACTTTTTCAGGCTTTTGATTTCAGCCTCTCCACACCTCTGAGGGTTAGTTATTCCCTTTCCGCACAGGTCATGAATGACAATAAAGGAGGTGACTGTGACTATTTTTTTCCATGTTTCTGACATTGGGTGAGGTTAATGATGTTCATTTCACTTGGCATATTTAATAAATGAGGTAGAAAATATTGGCTTTGGGGGATAGATTTGGTTGGTTGCAATTATGATGAGAGTGGCTTAGAAGGATCTGAAGAGTGAAATTAGACTTATAATACGGATAAGTCTCTTCCTAGTATAGATCATGAAGAAATGCATATAAGAAATGCAAATGAAGTCTTCTGAGGAGTCTTAATAAAGTAGGCATCTAATTGCTATGGATTGAATTATTCTCAACTCCCCTCCCAAACTTAAATGTTGAAACCACATACCTTAATGTGACTGTGTGTGGTAACAGAGACTTTGGAAGGTAATCAGAGTTAAATGTAATCATAAGGGTGGGCCCTAAATGGATAAGGGTTAGGGTTCTTTTAAGAAGGAATACCGGAGAGCCCACACTCTCACCATGCTCATGCACTGAGCAAAGACCATGTAAGGACATGATGGTTAATCTGAATTGCCAAATTGATTGGATTAAGAGATGCCAATGATTAAGAGGTTTTGGGCTGAGTCAATGAGGGTGTGTCTAGGAATGATTGACTTGTGGGATAATGAACTGGAGTGGAGACACTCCTTAAGCATGGGCAGTACCCCTCAATATTTTGGAGGCTTGGACAGAATAAAATTTGGAAGAATAAGGAAGCAGCAGCAGATGCAAACTCCTTTCTTCTGAAATGGGTTCTTGATTGTTGCTGAAATTGCCTGAGGACAACAGACTCTCTTTCCTTCACTTTTCCAAAGAGAACTATGCCAGTGATTCTTGAAGGAGTTTCCAGAAGCCTTCTGTCTCAGACTTGGGTAGCATTGTTGATCTCTCTTGTTCTGAGGCTTTTGTATCTTGGACTGCACAGCTACTGATTCCTCCAGCTCACCAGCCTGTATGTGGACATTGTGAATTATCCAGCTTCTGGTTGTGCAAGCATCTAATAAATTCCATTTTTATAATTGTACCTCCTGTTGATTCTGTTCCTCTAGAGAATACTGACTAATACAGGACACAGTGAGAAGGTGGCCTTCTAACAGGCAGAAAGTATGCTCATTAAAAACTGAACCCTGCTGAATCTTGATCTTGAATGCTCATATTCCAGAACTCTGTGAAAATAAACTTTTATTGTTTAAGCCATGAAGCCTTTTATAATTTAGCATGACTACCCTACCCAGTAGTACACTGATGGAGATTTACCTATGAAGAAGAAGCAAATCATGTTTAATAGAAAATTGACCGTGACCATATCAGAAAAAAACATATCTGATTTATTGTCTGAGCTTCCTCTTATGGGTACTGTATATGTTGAGAGCCACAGCCAAAGCTGCCCCAGCAAACTTCCAGCTGATTGGCTCTCAGAAGCCCCAGCAAACTTCCAGCTGATTGGCTCCTCTGCGGTGATGCTCATTGGGCTGTTTCGCCATCCTTTCAGACCACAGAGCTGCTCATTGGGGGACTCTTTTTGCTCTGCCCATGCAACCCAACCAATCGGGCTCAAGAGTGGTTGAGAGGCTGGCCTGGAGTGCTGGTGGTGGCAGTTGGGCTCTGAGGGAATTCCTGAAGAGCTCTTGTGGTGCCGTGTGTGTGTGTGTGTGTGTGTGTGTGTGTGTGTGTTCTAAAAATAAAGTTCGTTTGTGCTTGACAAATGGCTCCTGAATTGTGCCCAGCCAGACTGTGGCTTGTATATATGCTAATGAAGTAAGAGTGATTCACAAGAGAAAGGGAAAGGAAAAATCAAGAGTCAAAGGCATTTTTCTTGTAGGACATCTTGCCTTCATGTAGGAAGGATCTCAATTCACATTTAATTATTTGAATTTGCCAGTTACCACAAAATTTTGTGGTTTGGACTTAATGAAGATTCTTGGTATGATAAAACACTACACTGATGATTTCATGATAATATCAGAAACTGAAGAATGAAATAGAACTGACTTAAATACAGTGGTGACTTCTACGACTAACAAGAGTTTAGTCGATTAATCCAGAAAACATCCAAGGGTCTCCCAAAATATTGTAAATCTTCAGAACAACTCAGGTAGGATTCACCCATTCTACAGGCAACTAGGGGAAAAAAAGAGCTAAGCTAAGCAAAAAACATGGCACTGTGTTAGATTGTTTAGATTTTCAGGGATGCACATTTTATATTCTCATATATTTCTAGCCCCAATTTATAGAGCTACTCAAAAAATAAGCCTATATTTGAGTGAGTACCAAAGAGCAACATACTATGTTTGATATTCAGATAAAAGTCACTTGATCAATGCCTTTGGACCATTATGATTCACACTCAGATATGATTTCAAAGTGAATGTATTTTTGCACTTATGCAGCCTGGAGCTATGGCAAAAGCAAATTAATACTCCATAGCAGTGACTGCTGGGGTATTGGACAAGGCATGGTAATACTTCTGAGGGATAGTCATTGCCTTGATATTGAACATTCATTTTGATTGTCTCTATTACTGAAAGTTATAAAATAATCTTGAGATTTGAAATAATTGCAATGTCATGTACAATGTCAGAGGTAGTGGAAGGTAGCTCCCAAAGGGTTCCATCATAACTGGAAATTATTTTTCAAGAAACATAAAATTTGAAAAATGCAAGGAGATACTCATGTTAAAAAGCAAAAAAGCAGGTAGCTTCTTTTCTTATACCTAATGGGCAATGCTCAAAATAGTATAAAGTGACTGGAACAGAAAATAATGTGCCAACATAGGCTACCATTCTTGACCTTCATGTTAGGTCAAGAAGCACACTTTACAATAGTCAGTAATCAAAAATAAAAATAATAGTCAACTAGATATCATATCAAATGGACTTATAATTCATATTCTTAGAGGAGAAATTTGATAATAAACTGAATGGTAGTTGATCTATTTATTGTCTAAAATTGAAATATCAAAGACTATTATGAAGGACTAGCTTCCATGCATTCAGTAACATGTGCCCACAAACAACATGAGAGGATCCAGGGATAGTTGGTATTTTAAAATCATTGACATTGTGAGAAATGTAGTTAAAAAAAAAAGCAATTGGATTTTATGAGTCAACAGACTGAACAATACAAATCACTTAGGAAGATGTTAGAGTAAGTCAGGCAAAAATGGGACAATTGCCTACAATAAAACAGTTTTAGTGGGAATAGATAAAGTGAAAGAATTTGTAAGATAGAAATACATGTATTTTATAATAATTGCTGGTCAGTTGATAAATGGTCCAATAGAAAGAAAAATGATATTATAGAAAATAAAATGACTAGTTGATGAATTTATGAATGTGTGGCATCCTGAATATAGTTAGTAATTTTTTTTTTTTGGACCAGGGTTTGAACTCACGGTTCATAACCAATGAGCCACATTCCCAGTATTATTTTGTATTTTGTTTAGAGACAGCATCTCACTCAGTTGCTAAGCACCTCACCATTGCTGAGGTTGGTTTTAAACTCATGATATTCCTGTCTTAGCCTCCAGAGATGCTGGAATTACAGGTATGCACCACCCAGCCCAGCTTGAATATAGTTAGTACAGACATCAAAAGAGGATTTTTTTTTTTTGCAGTTATACTATAGTCATTACAGTTATCTAGCTACAAATGTTAGATTTGCCATTGACATTATAAGAAATACCTACAGTTTCAGTATGATGATATTAATAACCCAGAAAAGTGGAGAAAGTTATCTCCTGAAAAATGTTACACAAAGGGTAGGGGAATAAGGTTTGTAGTTGGTTGAAAGAAATGGTAAAATTAGAAACAAAAGATAAAGGATGATGAAGATTGGTATTATTTCCTGAAGTTCTTGGATTGCCTAAGATCATAAATTTCTATAAGTGGCATATTTGTGATCATGAATCATCTTTTCAGAAACACTGAAATAAGCTTAAATTTGGTAGGAGAGAATAAAATCCAAATATCTAAGAATGACATTTAATGTTTGAGGCAATATGATGACAATAGTAAAACAGCTGAGGTTGAAGTGATTAATTCCAGTGCTTAAATTACATAAAAAGTTATTAAAGACAGAGTTTGACCAATAGTAGAGACATTTATAGCATACAGACTTGAGGGGATTAATGCACCAAGAGGCAATGGTGATATCTCAGAGTCCCTCATAAAGTTGACATCATGGGGTCAATAGAATTTCCAAGGATAAGAGACAAAAACTCTTCAGCAATGAAAGTTAGTTTCTGGAGTAGCAAGGCAATGAAACACAGTATAATATTAGTAGGTGGTAGGTCTATCAAATCCACAATGGTATTTGAGAGTAGGTTGGAGAAAGTACTCATAGAAGACAGTAGAGAGCAAGCAGAAATAATGAGAAGCTGATAATGAAAAGGCCTCAGGGATGTTTAGCTTCAATTCAAGCAAGAAAGTTTGAAATAATTTTGTGTAAAAGTCTTAAAATAAAAATGACATTTTAAAAACACAGAATGTAGGTTTCAGATTATAGAATGGAACATTTAAGTGGGAAGGAAAGGAAAGGAAATTTGGATCAGAGAAGTAGAAAGTTCTAAAATGGAGTGAAAAAAAATAAATTAAATTTTCATTAGTGACCAAAAAAGGCAAGAAAGAGAACAGCTGGTTTTAGAAAATGCTAACTACAACTGCCAAATTCTACATTTTTAAAACTCACTGGACGTCCTTAAAATTTTGTTTTGCAAAGGGCTACAGCTTTGGAAGCAAGGTTCATGGATGCAAGATCCAAGATGGCTGAATAGAGGAGGTCATGTTCCTGGTTGTTCCATGTTGTGAAATCAAGAAAGCAGACAGGCAGCTTCTCTGAAAGGTGGGTGAACAGAAAACTAGAGGGCTTACTGAAACTTAAAACTGGACATTCAAAGCAGACGAGGGACACAGGAGGTTGGATATAATAAAATAAGGAAAAAATCCTCAGCAGCATAGCTGCTGCCATAGTCAAGTGGAAGCACCATCCAAAGTGGTCCCTCCATGAGAATATTAGAGGGATAAGGGAATTAAAGGAATCTATATTTGAGGGAGGCTCAAGGTGTTTCTGGGTATGGAGCATTAAGAGACCAAGAACATTGTCCAAAAAACCTGAAGGGTGCTTGGCAGGATATTTTTTTGTGGGGAAAGAGGATGCCATCAAGGAGGCATGAGAGGACAAAAGAAGAAACCATTTTATAGCCACTATTCTGGGGCCAGCAACTGAGGAAGCCAATTCCTGGCAAACCTATGTTTGGCTTGAAATATAAGCCCAGTAAACACACACTATAAGGCACAGAGTGTGCTTAAGTGACCAGGATAAAATCAAACATGGAGAGAGGTTTATATTGGACAACTGGTTGTACAAACCCACTTGGCTCTACCCCTCCCCTGCCAATCCAATTGCTTTAAGGACCTCCTAGAAGAGACACATCTGGCCAGAAACTTGGAAGGGCAGAGGTAGGAGAGATTGGAGACCAAACCTGAAGCAAGGAAATTTGGGGTTAACAGGTTACAGAGGGGATTAAGAATGGGCTGCCTCACCACATAAGTGGAACCCAGGGGTAAGGTCTTCCAGCATGCACCAGCAAGTACTGGGCACTGGAGGTGCACCCATTTGAAATCTTCAGGCCAATTGTCATTCAAACAAGAGCCTGGGGCCTGCCTAAACCTAAACCCTGCCTCCAGGAATCCTGCTTTTGGGATTACCTCTCTCATTCCAGCATTCCAGAGGGTGAAACATCACACTCCAGAAGACCCCACTAAAACTGCTGAGAAGAGAAGCTGAGAATATTTGAACTCCCAAAGAAATATTTTTATCCTATCATCAAGATTTTTTTCTTTTCTTTTCTCTCTCTCTTTCTCATTCCTTTTCTGTGTTTAATTGTGACCTTAATGGTACATGGGCATTTATACATTTTTATATTTATTTCTAGAATTTTGGAGGCTAGTTATTTTTTATGGATTACATTTTTGAGAACTAGGATGTTTGATAAGTACATTTTAGTTTTTGGGTTTTGTTGTTTTTAATTTTAATCTTTTACTAAATTTTCACTATATATATATATATATATATATATATATATATATATATATATATATATTTCCTTTTCTTCTACCTTTCCCTTGATTCTCACTTTTATTCCATTAACAGCCAATCTTTATTGTTCTGTCTTTCACTCTTTCTTTAATTTTTTACTTCTGTCCCCACTACTCCTTTCTCATAATCATCACATCCTATATCACTTCTTTTCCTCTCTTCACCATTTGAAAATGTAATCCCTTTTTCAAACTTGCTGTATTTGCTAAAAGCAATAATTAATCATGTTATTTTGGATTATTGTGATAATTAACATTATTAAGGTCACAGTATATACTATTTGGTTTACTGCTGTATATTGCTTTCATTGGTTGTTATTATTTATCTCCCCAAACAGTACTGGAAACATTCAGGGACACTATAAGTCCACAGGGTAGAAACTCTACTGCCTCAAATCCACTATGTTAGATGGGTAGATACAAAAACAACATAAAAAAAATCAAGGGAACAAATCACCCTAACACAACCAAGATATTCCAATAACAGAATTCATCAACACCACAGTGGAAGAAATTTCAAAGAAGGAGTTTAGAATGTACATAATTAAACTGATCTGCGAAGCAAAAGATAGAATAAGGGATGAAATAAGAGAGAAAATATAGGAAGTGAAAGATCAATAAAGAGGCAGAGATTGGGGGGGGGAGAGAAACAGAAGTCCTCAAAATGAATGAAATAAATCAAATTAAAAATTCAATAAAATTATCACCAACAAACTCGACCACTTGGAAGACAGAACCTCAGACAATGAAGATAAAATATATAATCTTGAAAATAAAGTTGACCTCACAAAGAAGATGGTAAGAAACCATGATCAGGATTTCCAACAAGTATGGGATAACATTAAAAGACCAAATTTTAGATTTATTGGGATAGATGAAGGCACTGAGATGCAATTCAAAGGAATACAAAATCTTTTCAATTAAATAATATCAGAAAATTTCCCATATCTAAAGAATGAAATGGAAAATCAAATACAATAGGCTTACAATACACCATATGTACAAAATTATAACAGACCCACATCAGATGCATTATTATGAAAATGCCTAGCATACAGAATAAGGAAAGAATTTTAAAGTTTGCAAGAAAAAATTATTAGATATCGTATAGGTGGAAACCAATTGAGATCTGAGATTTCACAGCCCAGATCCTCAAAGCTAGGAGGTCCTGGAACATATACCAATCTCTGAAAGGAAATGAGTGTCAACCAAGGGTCCTATACTCAGAAAAATTAAGCTTCAGATTTGAAGATGAAATAAAAACCTTCCATGATAAACAAAATTAAAAGGATTTCCAACCAGAAAGAGTGCAGTACAGAATACTCTCAACAAAATAATCTATGAAGATGAAATGGAAGAAAAAAGTAAAAACTCATGAAAGGAGGAACTACACTTAAGAAATAGTAAATCAAAGGAGAAACTAAGTAAATCATAGGAGAAACTCAAATTAAAACCTAGAATAAACCATTAGGAATTCAAACCTATGTCAATAACAAGCTTGAAAGTTAATGGGTTAATGGCCTAACTCGTCAATCAAAAGGCATAGACCAGAGGATTGAATTAAAAATAATTAAACCAGTAATATGCAATTTCCAAGAGACTCACCTTGTAAGCAAAAACATCCATGGACTGAAGATGAAAGGATGGGGAAAATCATATAACTCACATGGACTGTGTAAACAAGCAGGATATTCTATCCTCATACCAAATAAAGTTGATTTCAAGCCAAGTTAATCAAAAGGGACACAGTAGGACATTTTAGACAGCTTAAGGGATTTATACATCAATAAGACATAACAATCATATGTATTTATGCCCAAAACAATGGAGTATCTACATACATCAGTATAGTCCTCAGACTACATCTTAGGACACAAAGCAACTCATAGCAAATAGTAGAAAAAAAAAGAGAGAAAGTACCCTGCATTCTATCAGATCACAATGGAACCAAATTAGAAATCAATGATAAAATTAAAAAATAGAAACTAAAGTGGAGACTAAATAATATACAATTGAATGATGAATAGATAGCAGAAGAAATCAGGGATGTAATAAAAAAATACTTAGTGGTAAGTGAGAACACCAATATGACATATCAAAATTTCTTGGGCACTGTGAGGGCAGTGCTAAGAGGAAAGTTTACTGCATTGACCTCATTCATTAACAAATAGAAAGTCAACAAATCAATGACCTAAAATTACATCTCAAAGTCCTAGAAAAAGAACAAATGAACATCAAAAGTAGTCGAAGACATGAAATAATTAAAATCAGAATTGAAATCAATGATACTGAAACAACTCAAAACAATTGACAAAACAAAAAGTTGGTTCTTTGAAAAAAATAAATGAAATGGAGAAACACTTAGCCATGCTAACAAAAAGAAAGGAGAGAAAATTCAAATTACCAGAATTTGTGATGAAAAAACAAATATCACAATGGACATTACTGAAATACAGAAGATAATCAGAAACAATCTTGAAAATTTATACTCCAATAAAATAGAAAATCTTGAATACATCAACAAACTTCTAGATATATGACATACCTAAACTGAATCAGGAGGACATAAACAATTTAAAAAGCAATTTAAAGCAATAAAATAAGATGTCATCAAAAGCCTACAAACCAAGACATGTTCAGAATCAGATTCTCAGCCAAGTACTATAAGAATTTCAAAGAAGAATTAACACAAATATGCCTCAAATTATTCCATGAAACAGGAAAGGAGGGAACCTTTCCAAAGTCATTCTATGAGGCTAGAATCACCTGACACCAAAACCAGACAAAAGCACATCAAGGAAAGAAAATTTCAGAATAATATCCCTCATGAACAAAAATTCTCAATGAATTCTGGCAAATTTCATACAAAAACATATTAAAAAGATAGTGCACCACAATCAAGTGGAATTCATCTCTGGGATACAAGGTTGGTTCAGCATACAAAAATCCATAAACATAATTCATCACATAAATAGACTTAAAGACAAGAATCATATGACCATCCCAATAGATGAAGAAAAAGCATTTGACAAAATACAACACACCTTCTTGTTCAATACACTAGAAAAACTAGGGATAACATTATAAAAGCTATGTATGCTAAACCCATTATTCCAAATCAAGAAAACTTGAAAGAATTTTTTCTATGATCTGGAACAAGATAGGAATTCCCTCTTTTACCACTTTTGTTCAACATCACCCTTGAAACTCTAGCCATTGAAATTTGAGAGAAAAAAAAAAGAAATTAAAGGGATATGAATAGGGAAAGAAGAACTCAAACTACAAGGATTTGCTGATGACATGATTCTATATTTAGAAGATCAAAAAAATTCTACCAGAAAATTCTAGAACAAGTGAATTCAGCAAATTAACAGGATATTAAACTGACACCCATAAATCAAATACACTCCTATAATTAGTGAATCCACAGAAAGAGAAATTCGAAAAACTAGCCTATTCACAATAACATAAAAAAAACTTGGGAATTAATATAACAAAAGGGCTGAAAGATCTCTAAAATGAAAACTATAGAACACTAAAGAAAGAAACTGAAGAAGACATTAGAAGATTGAAAGACTTCCCATGCTCTTGGATAGCCAGAATTCACATTGTCAAGATGGCTCAAATACCAAAAGCATTATACAGATTTAGAGCAGTTCCTATTAAAATTCCAAGGATATTCTTCATTGAAATAAAAAAAATCAATTGTTAAATTTATTTGGAAAAATAAGAGACCCAGAGTAGCCAAAGCAATCCTTAGCAAGAGAAATGAAGCAGGAGGCATCACAATACCCGACCTTAAATTATACTACAGACCCACAGTAACAAAAACAGCATGGTATTTACACCCAAACAGATACATAGATCAACAGTATAGAATACACAGAGAAAAAGCCACATAAAAACAGTTATCTCATACTAGACCAAGAGACCAAAAATATAAATTGGAAAAAAGATAGCCTTTTCAACAAATGGTGCTAGGAAAAGTACAAATCTATATGTAACAAAATGAAATTATACCCCCATCTCTCACTCTGCACAAAAATCAACTCAAAGTGGATCAAGGTTTAGGCATTAGAACAGACCCTGCCTCAACAGAATAAAAAGTAGGCCACCATTTCTGCTTAGTAATTGACTTCCTTAATCAGACTCCTAAAGCACAAGAAGTAAAATCAACAATAAATGGGAAGGAATCCAACTAAAAAAAACTTCTTCTCAGCAACTAAAACAATCAGTAACATGAAGAGAGAACCTATAGAATGGGAAAAATCTTCACCTACTAAATGCATCTCAGAGCATTAATCTCCAAGATATATAAAAACTCAAAAAACTTAACACAAAAAAATAAATAACCCAATCAATAAATGGGCTAAGAAACTGAATAGATACTTCACAGAAGTATATAATCAACCAACAAATATATGAAAAAAAAATCAACATATTTAGCAATTAGAGAAATGCAAATCAAAACTACACTGAGATTCCATCTCATTACAGTCAGAAAGGCGATTATCAAGAATACAAGCAACAATAAATATTGGCAAGGATGTGAGGAAAAGGTATACTCAATATTGCTTGTGAGACTACAAATTGTTGCAACCATTATGGAAATGAATATGGAGATTCCTTAGAAAACTTGGAATGGAACCATAATTTGACTCATTTATCCCACTCCTCGATTTAATACCCTAATCACTTAAAATCAGCATGCTACAGTGACACAGTCATATCAATGTTTATAGCAGCTCAATTCACAATACTAAATTATCGAACCAACCTAGGTGGCCTTCAACAGATGACCGGATAAAGAAATTGTGGTATATATACACAAAGGAATATCACACAGCCTCAAAGAAGAATGAAATTATGGCATTTGCTGATAAATGGAACTGGAGAATATTATACTAAGCAAAATAAGCCAATCCCAAAGACCCAAAGGCCTAATGTTTTCTCTGATATGCGGATGTTAATTCACAAAAGGAGCTAGGGAAGAATAGAGGTACTTTGGATTAGACAAAGGGGAGTGCAGGTAGGGGAGAGGATATAAGGGTAGGAATGATAATAGAATGAATTGGACATTATAACCCTCTGGGCATATGATTACATGACCTGTATAACTCTGCATCATGTACAACCAGAAGAATGAGAAGTTATATTCCATTTATATAGGATATGTCAAATTAAAAACTTTTAAACAAACCGAGCCAGACCCCCCTCTCAAAAACAAAAAAAGAAAAACAAAACTGAATTAACTTTACTGCCAAAGGAATCTTTCCATTAAAATTAATAAGCATCAGAATTAATTAATTATATTTTCTTGATTCACATTCAGAATTAATGGAAAAGGTACCAATTATATGTGAGGTTTATAAACAGGCAAAGAATCAGTGGAAGGTTGGTGACAATTTCATGAAATTAAATAATGTATGCAATAATATTTCTTCTAATTTTTGAGATATGGATATTTTCATGGCCTTCTCTTGTGCTGAAGTCATCAAATCATGTTGGATGACATGGAAAAGGTTACTTCTTTACAAATAGGTGGTGAAGCAGAGGAATTTGTATGCTAAAGCCCTCCTTTCCAAAAGAATACA
The DNA here is from genome assembly GCF_021218885.2 of Marmota monax. Classification (NCBI taxonomy): domain Eukaryota; kingdom Metazoa; phylum Chordata; class Mammalia; order Rodentia; family Sciuridae; genus Marmota; species Marmota monax. The sequence continues at coordinate 16,777,817 of NW_026691950.1, forward strand.
TTTTTTTCTTGCAATTTTTTTTGAAGTTGGAAATACTGGAGTACTTCTTCATCCAGTAAAATCTCAGAAGACTTACATATCATTTGTAGCAGAATATCTTAAAAAATGAAGTTTTAATATCAATCTTCATTAAGAAAGTTATTATGAATATGCAGAACTCAGTCTAGAAGAGAGAAAAATGAAACCTTCTACTCACAAAGGGGACGAAAATGACATAACTCCAAGTAATAACTTTTAAACAAAATTATGAATATACATAGGTTGCAATTTGGTTGGAATTTGAGCTAGAGAATGTTAGAATCATGCCCAAGCAATGAGAAATTTTTTCATGTGAAAACTGTTTGGAAAATAATGCTTCCCAGGGAAATCAATCCCTCTAGAGGATATCTAGTTTTGATGTACACAAGCTAAAAACAAACAAACAAACAAATAAATAAATAAATAAATAAATAAATAAATAAATTTGAAGATCTGCAATGTGGAAGGATATTTAATTCTGGTTTTAAATTTTCATGGAGGTAGAAATAGTTGGAATCAGTATTCTTCTACTTCTTTCAGGTCAGCTGATAGAAGAAAAGTTTCAATATTAAAAGTTCATTTAATGCAGTCTCTTAGGAATAAAATTACATTTTAAGCAAACAGACTACATAATTAAAATAATAGATTATAATTTTGAGAATGGAGGCCTCATATTAAAAGTTCAATATTCTTAACAGGGAAGAGAATTATCTTTAATAGTAAAGATAATAACTTTCCCAGCTCATCTTCAATGACCTCTCTCTCAGTATAGAACAGGACCACTATTAACAACAAAAGTGAAAAGGATTAACCAAGGCAGGGACTCTGATGACATTTTAAAAAAATTTCTAGCTCCCATCATGAATACATATATGACTAGAACAGTCTTTGGACAAAAATGCATGAGGATGGTTTAGAATTATCATTGGAGAAATGGCCTAAGGAAGAGAAAATATCATTCTCCTAATGAGAAATAAAGTGACTTAAGCTTTAAAAACAGTCTCAACTTGATGACAAGGACACAATTATCTTACAGGGTGTTTAATAATATTTGTGATGTAATATTAAGGGGAAACTGTGTTAACAATGTTATGGTTTGGAATACAAATGTTCCATCAAGGCTTATGTGCTAAACACTTGGCCACTACCTAATGTCACCACCCAGAGGAGATGGAACATTTAGGAGGTGGGACCTAATGGAAGAAAGTCACAACATTGGGGCAAGCCCTTGAAGGAGATGTTGGAACTCTGCCCTTTCTGTGCTATCTCTTTGCTTCCTGGCTGTCATTATGAACAGAGTATATATACCTTGGGCTCCTCACCATGATATACTCTCATACCACTGGACCAAAGCAATGGGGTCAAGTGACAATAGGACTTGAAATCAAGAGTCATTATAATTTTGAGTCCTTGTAAATTGTTTATTTCAGTTATCTTTTTACAGTGACAGAAATCTGACTAACTCAATCAGTATTGTCAGTATATCAACAAAGTTTTGAAATGTTTTTCACATATAAGCAAAAAAAAAGAATGGAAGCAAATATATAAGATTATTATAATGTGTAACTTTGTAAAAATGCACTAATCGTCACTTGCATAAATGGTATACTATATGTAATTCAAAATACCTGAATAACATGGACTATTCATTTCTATATGTGTTTTAACTTTTAAAATAATCCCAACAATATCTTTTTACCAGAACTTGTAAATAAATGAATCTCTATTGTCTTATACACAAAACTGAAGTACTTTAAATTACAGAGGTTCAAGGAACAAAATATATGAAAAAGACAAATGCAAAATAGTACTTGCAATGCTGCCCTCTGAGGAGAGAAAGGCCACTGTTTCTGAAATAAATATCTAAATTTAAAACACATTTTCTGTATTCAGAATTTTGTATGTGATTAGAATGAAAGAAAAATCTCAAGGGAACAAAACATAAAATAAAATATAGACATTTGAGCAATTATCAGAGGAGACAAAAGGCCCTGAACCTAAGAACATTTTCTCAAAAGTAATTTTTCAGCTGTTGGATATCAAAAGAGGCCAGGCTTATTCTATGTAAAGCAAGACTTCAAAATCCTGCTTTAAAAACTATTCCAATATGGAAATAATTCTTTATATTTTATAGCATTATGAAGTCTTTCATCTAAGATTCTCAAAAAGGAAATGAAGTAAGCGCAATGATTAAATTTTTTTGAATATTAATGACTTCAAGAAAAATGGAAGCAATTAAAAGAAATAGAAGTCTATGAAAATGAAAGTCACTTTTTAATGTCATACATAAGTTTAGCTGGATAGTTATGGAAAAGTGATAACTGATAGCTATTATTTTGTTTTTCAGTTTCTTACTAAGCTATATAATTATGGTACATGATCAGGGTGGAGATGTCTCAGAAGAAGGCAAGTGTTTCAGTCTTTAAGAGGAAGCTGATCCATTTATTCTTATTAGAACACTTCTATTCATGAAGTGTTTCTATATTAAAACATATTGCCACTACATTCAGGATTGTTTACAGTCTAAGGACAGAAATAGAAAAAAAATAAATAAACCTGAAAATACCCTACTGTTCTTTACAGTCAAGGCCACTACTGCATCGTAACATAGTGGCCTGTGAGATATGATTTATGTGCCTTTAAAACTCTCATCTGCTTCCAAATGATAACTGTATATTTAAAACAGGTCCTTAGTAACCATTTTTATTTAACACCCTTTTGTCACCCAGGGCCTCTACTAATTCTTATAAAGTCTTTGCTCAAATTGGAAAACAAGTAGCACTTTTAGGTATATTGATGTGAGACAGGTTTTCCTCTAGGCTGACACAGATTCAAAGAGGAGCCAAGGGTTGGACAAGGAATGAAAGGGCTAGATTTTAATTACTACTCTTATTTTAGCCTGATTCCTTTTTGAAATGAAAATGTATAGAAGTAACCACAACACCCGTGGTTAAGAAGTCATTGTCAAAAATATATTGAGATGCAAATTATATGACATAGTAATGTATGACACACTTGTCTGAGCTTATATTAAGAGTTTTGATAAAATCAATGTCATTTCAAACTTCAAATGTATTTCTAAAATTATCATTTGTTGAAATATACTATTGCTTACTACTCCATTTTCCATGGAAGAAATAATTGTCTAACATCCTCAAGAAGAAAAAGAATAGAAGAATATTTTTCTCCATGATAGAGAACTGAGGTACATAATAAAATTTAGGAGAAGAAACTTCATATTTGCAGTTCAATGCCTGGCTTTTCTAAATCTTTCAAAGTCATATGGCAATAGGATGCAATTTTTTTTTTTTTTTCTCTCTCCCTGTTCTTCACTCTTCATTTAATTCAGTAAGCTCCCTGTCCCTCTGGAAATGCAAAGTTTTCTGACATTTCTGCCTCTGACTGGGTAGAACCATGTAATTATAATGAATTGCAATGCAATTCAGTATAACAAGATAAGGGCAGTGTATTTTGGTTTCGGATCTGTGCAATATTTTCTAATTATTTTATTTTTTTACTTTTTGTTTAACTCACCTTATTTTTAGTTGACTCAGAACTGAAAAGGAAAATAGAATGTATTATTTTAATACATTCCTCTGTCTCTAATACTATTTCTGATAGTAAATACTAGAATTTTTTCCCTAACAATAAACTTTTTTACTTTCCAGTAACTTTGAATAAAAAATCTAGTTGGCTAATGTTCAAAGTGTTATTACTTTGTAGTTCTCATATGTTTGGTATCTATTTGTGAAAAAAAATATTTAGAGTTTGTTACTCTTAAACAAGTATAAAATGTGTGCATCTTATAGTCAGATTTTAATCAGAAGAATTCAAATATCCTGATTTTAATACAATTAGATGCAAAGGAAGAAAATGATGATATTAAATGAATAATTCTTTGAATAAAAAAATTAAGAGAAAGAGATTACCCTCAATTGGCTTCCCACTTTAGAACCTTTGGCAAGATATTCCTACTCAGTGGCTTATCAGTAAACAGTAAGAAGCACATTCATTTGAAAGAAAGTGTTGTTAGTTAGAACTGGAATTTAACTTCCAGAAATATTAGAATTACCACATGCTAACCATTTGCAAAAGAAAATTTAAGCAAATGTTGTAAAGTTAGAAAATCTATATAACTGAAAGGAATTATGTAGAATTCTGCCTTGTTAAAAGAAATGAAAGGAAAATGAGCTTTGAAAAAGAAGTTCTATCCAGACTATACTTACCTTTAATAAGAGAGATTATCATTGGTTAAATCACCAATTCCTGCAAGTTTATTAATAACTTACTTATTATTTAAGTATGAAAATCTTAACATGATCATAAATTACTAAAGATGAATATGTGAAGACTTTGTAGACAAATTAAATATGTTTGTGTCATTTGAAGAGAATTTCTACACATTAAGATTTCATCACCAGAGAGTACTAAATATTACTATTTCAAATGAATCAAGACATATAGGACCATCAGTTCAAACTTAAGCTTGAAGAGGAAGTGGTATGTAGATAAACAATTGGATATTTTCAGAGACTAATAGTGTTCCAGATAAAGAATTGGCCAAAATACACAGAATCAGCCATTGCAGGCATAATAAATTTTCCCTATGACCTACGCTAAAGAATTTTATATAGTAAAACCTTTATCTTTCATACCAGTATTTTAAAACTGTCATTTATATATTTATGTGCATGTACATAAATATATAAATGTGATTTGTATATCAGTATAAAATTACATTTTATAAATATATTACTACATACTCCAAAAGTGTAAATGTACATATATATGTGTGTGTGTTTGTATATATACTTACATATATATGTCTGTGTGTATATGTGTGTGTGTGTGTATATATATATATATATATTTCTAATGGAAGAATGAAAGTTTATTTTTAATGAAAAAAAACAAAGAAAAAATTACTCACATATTGATACATGAGAAATAGACATCAAGAAATAATCCAAATACTGGAATCCAGTAATGATTTTTTAATGAAAATGACATAATTTAAGAATATTTTCATATAAAACTTAAAGTAGAAGCTCTGTATTTAAAACTTTGAAAGTGTTTACAACTAAGTCAATGAAATAAAATATCATTTAGAATACAAAACACAGGATAAAATGCTAATAAAAGTGACTGAAGGAACCATGTACCATGACATGAGAAAATTTTGGAAAAAAAAATAACTTAAAGTTGTAGTTTCCTCATCTACAAAATGATGCGTGTATTTTGGGATTTTAAAGATTAAATAAAATAACTTGTCTACTTTAAAGTAGGTCCTCAATAAATATTGAGGAAATGCCAAACTAAGCGGGAACTCTGAACCAGAATCCTTCCTGAATTATAGAAAAATCTTTCTATCAGAGAGAAACATATACAATAAATTCTCTCAGTGGTTTTCAATGGCATATACTAAATGGCATTTTAGTCATGTCTCAATGACAAATCTAAACAGTAGTTTATATTCCATGACTTTGATTTCTAGCAGTAGGCATTTAAGAAGAAGTAATAGTGGCTATTTCCACAACAGTAAGCTGATATTTTCATACTTTCTTATTTATTCGGCTTTGATTTAGCAACTGACAACTTCTTGATTCTATGTTTTGATGAAATTTGAATATTTATTTGAAATAAAATGATCACCTGTAACAGAGCATGGATCTATTTTAAAACCCCCTTTTCACAACCTGTTATAAAATTCTCATATACTGCATTTTCAAGTGTTGAATTTTAAGAGTAATATAAATTCACACCTTTGAAATATTTAGAAGTATAAAACAGGCATAAAGGGCACCCTAATTTAAACTACAAGTAGATATAAAAGATAACATTTGTGAATGGAGTTCTAAATTACCAGCCTAAGTTAAACTGGTCATTCTTCTGCCTTTATTTATTTATTCATTCATTAATTTGTTTTTGATATTCAATCACAAAACATTGCAATTAAGAGATGATACTTTGTAATAATACTAATATTACTAAAAGCCTCATACATTTTCATTTATTTAAAGACTTATAAAAAAGCATAGAAACACATTCACCCTAAGGCTCTGCACAACAGAGCCTCTACTTTTACATGTAGGCAAAACAATCTACAATTGACTTCGAATATATTTTCAAGTACCATATATACTAGATGAGGAAAACAGTGTCACAACCTCCTTTCAATCCTGGAGAAAAGAATCCACATCTAAAAGTTATTTTTAAAGATTGTCTATAAAATATAGTATAAATTGATAATTTATCTAATAAATGTAATTAAAATCCCCAAATCAGGATAAAATACCAGCTTAGAAACTTGGGTGTGGAAATTCAAAACTGAATTAAGGAGATTTTGTAATAAGGAGATTTTGTTCATGTAGCCATGGATTATGAGTGCAAAACCTATACTTCTAAACCCGTCTGGTAGAAGTGAAGAAGGGCCCCCACTCATATACACTTCTTTTGCCAGACTTGCATCAAAGAAAGTCAGCAAAAACAGAAATAAGATTTTCCAGTTTCATTGCATAATATCCAAACCATCTAAGTTTCAATAAAAATTCACTTGCTATATCAGGAAAAAGGAGGATCTCAAAGTGATTAAAAAAATAGTCAATAACTGACAACTCAATGATGAAAAAGATATTAGAATTATTTTACAAAAAATTTAAAGCAGTTGTCATAAAGTGCTTCAAAGAACAGTTAGAAACACAACTGAAACAAAAATATATGAAAGATCATATTAGAAAAAAAGATGAACAATAAAAAATAAAGAAATGAATGAATATGGTAGAATTGAAAAATATAGTAATTGAAATAAAAGGCTCAATGTATACACAGAGGGACATAATGAATAATACAGAAGCAAGGGTCAGTGTACTTTCCACCATGTGAGAATACAGCTGATGGACAACAATCTATGAATCAAGAAATAAGCCCTCACCAGAAACCAAATCTGATAACACCTTGATCTTCAAATTCCCAGCCTCCAGAACTGTGCTAAATATATTTTTGTTGTTTACAATCAGCCTAGACTATAATATACTATTGTAGCAGCCCAACCAAATTAAGACACCTTGAAAGTATTACAAATAAGCAAAAATGGAACACTAAAAATGTTCTAGTATACTACAGAAAAGAAGGAAAAAGAAAACAACTAGAAAGAGAAACAGAGAACAAGCAGAAAACAAAATCCAAAAAAATGGACAAATCCTTAATATATCAAGAATTATATTAAATATAAATAAACCATAGATATTACCTAAATTACAGAGATTAAAAAGTAAAACTAAGAGATTTGTGAAGTAGTTAAAAAAATATAGCTCAAATATATGCTGTCTGCAAGAAACTTAATTAAAATATAAGAATATCAATATAGATACGTCTCAACTTACAATTAGGTTACTATCTAATAAGCTTTTCAAATTAAAAATGTCATAAGTTGAAAGTGCATTTGATACACATTGTCTATTGAATATCACAGATTAGCTTATAAAATAGCAGTGAGAGATCATTTTGGTGACTATAAAGTTTCATGTCTTGACTTTACCAATATCAATATTCCAGTTTAAATATTGTATTATGATTTTATAAGATGCTAAAAAGTAAATAAAGGTACCAACCATCTCTCTGTATTATTGTTTCTAACTGCACGTGGATGGGCAATTATCTCAAAAAAATATGTGATTATAAATAAAACTTGTACGTATATTTATAAAATTAGATTGAGAATCCTTTATCTAAAATACAAAGAATTAGAAATGTTTCAGATTTTGAAGTTTTTTTCAGTTTGGGGAATATTTGCATAGAAATTGCCAATTGAGCATTTGTAACCAGGAAGTCTAAAATTTGAAGTGCTCCAAAATACAAATCTTTCTGAATATCTTTTTTTGTGCTCAAAAAGTTTTTGATTTTTGAGCATTTTAGATTTTGTGTTACAAATGTTCAAACTGCTTATTGAGAATTAAAATATTTATGGTGTGGCTGACACCTTATCATTTTATTTGACCAGTGTCTAATATTTTTCATATTTTAAGTTCTTTAAAAAAACTTTATTTTTATTCCTAAAATTAACTGTGATGGTTAAACTAAATTAAAAAGTGAATGTTGGTTAATATAGGCACCATTAATTCTGCCAAAAAGCAAATAGTGCAGGTCCCTGCAGTATAGAGTTCAGTATAGACTTATATAAGCTTCATTCTTCAACTGAGTAATCATAGTGTTTTCATTTTTTTCTGGAATAGAATTGTATTATAGCTTTAACATGTTAGAAGGATTTTATTTTAACAATTTGTGTGGCAAATTCAAAGAACTGTGATGTGATTTGTGAGCAGTTAAAACATCAGCTTGGCAATCATGCTACCTACTAATAAATCTGTTACTACATAAAGATCATAATGTTTATGGATATTACAAGTATCAAGTAATAGAATGGGCTTTCTGTTCTTCTTTCTCAATAATGATACAGTTAAGTATAGTTTGCATTTATGAGAAAATCTTGATGCTGTTTAAGTACTTTACATCAAAAATATATCAATTACTATCATTTTATATGTTTGTTATGTTATTTTATATACAATGATAAAAACTAAACTTAGAAATATATTCTAGCAGATATTAGACAACCAATAACTCATTATTTTTTGTAAAGTTTTTAGACATTTACCATCACATACGATAATGAAGTGATTGTGAAAAAGATAATACTTATCCTATCTAAGTAAGTGCTTGGCCAGTTTCCAATAGCTTATCAATAATTTGTCTTTATTGTAATATTTTCATACAATTCACTTTATCCTCAAATCACCATATTCAAGAGTCCTTTCTTACACCTGAAAAACAAAAGTATCTAAAATTGGACATTTTCCTGTCATACAGCAGATCTAGTAGAAGGAGCAGAATTTATCAATTTGAATATTATACTCTTCTTGTTATAATAAAAAGTTTGAAGGATAGGAACATACATTTTATCACATATATTTTATCTTGAATTAATCAGTTTTCTGTGTTGTTTTTTAAATTAAAACTATTTTTTTCATAAATTCTGATCTTAGGATAATTAGAATTAGGAGGAAATTATGGACAACATTGTAGCCTGCCCCACCACCATCTGTCTCTCTCTGTTTCTATCTCTTTAAAGAATAAGGTTTAACATCAACAATTTGTGGGTTTTTTTTTTTTTTGAGAGAGAGAGAGAATTTTAAAATATTTATTTTTTAGTTTTCAGTTGACACAATATCTTTATTTTTTTTTTATTTTTATATGGTGCTTAGGATCAAACCCAGTGCCCCGCGCATGCCAGGCGAGCTTGAGCCACATCCCCAGCCCTTGTTTTTAAATGAATACTTAATATGGAAGATACATGAAAATCTTATAGAAATTCTTGCTGAAGGAAATTGTGATTAATTAAATTATATATCCTAGAATGCTTATTTCTTGCAATCTGAAAGATGTTACATAAAATGCTAAAGATACATTTAATGATAATGTAATTGTATGTATATAAATACTACTTCCTCTTTACCACATATATCAGTTTACAAAAAAAGCTAACTAATTTCTTTTAGTTGAAGTTATATATATATAAAGATATATATATATATATATATATATATATATATACATATATATATATATCACACATATATATATAATATACACATATATTTGTATATGCACACACATACATAAACCCACATATTCACACATACATGTGAATACATATATATTGTATACTGTACATATTTGAAAAGATAAGATATAAATGATATACATTTTTGTTACCTACAGTAAATATGTATTACTATAATTAACTGAGCCACTCAAAAATTAATGAAATGAGCTAAAAATTAATTTTATATAGTACATAATTAATTATGAAGAACAAAGAAGCAATTTTATAAATATAACTTCACAGAGGAGGTAAATCTTAAAATGCATGGGTATTATATTGGGCAAGTCTTTTTTTTTTGTCCTTCTCTTTTTTTATTTTGTCATACTCAAAGAATTAACTTACTAAGATTTGGAATGTGACACATTGAAAATAGAACAAGAACTCACAATACAGAAACTAGTGACCAAAGTGATATTTTTTTTTTAATTCCATGTCCTTCTTTTATTCCCATGTTTATTTCCATTTATTTTAAGTCTCTCTCCTTGTTGTTTTTGTCCTTTTTTTACTTGGCTAACTGAATCATTAAGGAGGATTATTGTGACTTTCAAGGACTTTCAAGGACCTTGGACTTCTTTTTCCTTTTTCACAGCACCCTGCCTGGGGTAAGATCCTTTGAAGTCAATGGGAAACCCACATCAGAGGTGATTAGTAGGGTTCAGCGCAAACAAGAATAGCTTCCTAACAAAGGCATTATATTTTTTTCCACAAATACCCACAGCCTGGAGTGTCACAACTCTTTTTAAAAAAAAATCCAAGTTACTTACCTATTCAAACGTTTTAGTCCCTGTGCCTTAGATCCAAGTAAGCCTGTTTGTTTGATAGCTTGGAACAAATCTCTCTTTAGGTCACTTATTGAACTATGAACTTTTTCTCTCACGACTTCTCCCATAATTGTGAAACTATCTCTTCATGTCATCCTTCATAGAATACTCAAAAAGACTCAAAATGTTATAACAGAATGAAATGGAAAAGGGAGCTGCTGACAAGCACAAAAGTGACAAGACACATACATTTTTGAGATGGCTGCTGAACCTGACAGCTGACTGAAAGCTAATCAGGCAAAGCACCTGTGCTAATGCCAGAGCAAAGCCTGGCATAGGAGAGGTGCCACTCTCACAATTATGGGAAATTGAGCATCATTTGGTAACAGAAGAGAGGACACCCTGATGTTCTGAATCTGCTTCTGCTGTGAAGCCCTGCATGGGTTTGGACAAAGAGAATCTACTTCTTCAAGGCTATTTTTCAATGAAAGAGAAATGGTGAACATTGCTAAGTTTCCTTCAAGAACTCTATGATAAGAAATGTCACAGAATTTACTCATCCAAATGTTTTCATTGTTATCACTGGTGATAGAGAATACTTAGCATTTAAAAAGAATACGCAAAAGTAGTCCACAAAACGCCACTAAAAAATAAAGGGAAAAACAGAATACAAGGCAAAAATGAATCCAAGATACTCTTTTGGGAAAGTCACTAACATGGAAGTAAAAAATGGAAAGCAGAGTAGCTGCAGCTAGCCGAATGTTCTATAAAAGAAGTTACTGATGTGGGATGGAAATGACTCCTTCTACTTCACATATCATCTTGTCATTTGTAGCTACTTTTATTTTGAACTCAGTAAAAATATTAAAGAGAAATATCATTTGCTGACAACCTTGTTGTGATATTTTGATATTATTATTTACCAGGTAAAACAGACACAGAAGTCTTGAATATTTTCTTTGTTTTTTTTTCACTATTTTTATTTCTAATTGCTTCTAATGAGTAACTTGGGATTACTGAGACTCTTCTACATGTAATACACCTTTGGATGCCCTGGAAGGCAAACATAACATGAAAAGCAGAAAGCTGGGGTGGGGTTGTGGCTCAGTGATAGAATGCTTGCCTAGCATGTGTGAGGCACTAAGTTTGAGTCTCAGCACCACATATAAACAAATCAATAAATTTCAAAAAATTAAAAATAAATAAATAATGGTCCATCAATAACTAATATAAAAAAAAAAAACCCAGAAAGCTACAAAAGTTGGAGGCCCCATTGAAATCATTTGACTGATATTTTTTTCTAGGGAGTGTGGGGTGGAGTACCAGGTATTGAACTCAGGGGCACTCAACCACTGAGCCACATCCCCAGCCCTGTTTTGTTTTTTATTTAGAGACAGGGTCTCACTGAGTTGCTTAACACCTCACTGTTGATGATACTGCCTCTAAACTCGTGATCCTCCTGTCTCAGCCTCTCCTGCTGCTAAGATTGCAGGCACACCTCCACTGAGCCAGCAACCTTTTGCTAGTGTTTCTCTAAACAGAAACCTCAGGAACCACATAAGTTTCATAGGAACAAGCCAGGAATTAAGTAGCAATGTTAAGAGTAAATGGCATTCGAGTATGAATAAATTAATTTATTCAGGGCAAGACAAATTCCAGAGATGTTAGTCTAAAGAAAATCCATAGATACAAGCAAAGTCTCTTGAAAACAAATACATGGGGGAAAGTTATTGCAATTGGGGATAAAAATGTAAACAAGGGAGAGGAAAAATTCATCAACACTGAAACATGGTAGAACTTTGCATTACCCAAATTAACACAGTGGTTGTAAGAAATACCAGTTACTTGATAATGAGCATAACATGAAGAATAGGTATGAACTAATGAGATATTACTTTCTGTCTGGCAATTTGCTTCTCCTTCTTCTTTTTTTCCCTCCTGTAAAATAATTGGTTTCTGAGTCAATGCTTTCCCAAACAGTAATTAATGAGAACTACTGAGAGAGGAATTTTGAGGAAATCATATTAGCTGGTTAACTATGGGAAAAATGTGTTCACTATTTCTGCTTATGGAATCAATGTTTAGTTATTCAATGGAAAGAAGGGTAAAAAGGAAAAATGTGTCTTTCTAAGCATGACATTATCATGTGGGCCTTTCTCACTCTCTCAATAGTAAGTGGAGGCAGGCTATAATCACATGTCATTTGAAACTTATTAAAGATATAAATTATATAATAGAGGAAAGATTAATTTAACATCAGAGAAGTTAGTCACTTCCAACTTTGAAAATGTTTGCCTTAAACTCTTGTATTGAGATTTTTTTTCTTTTTCTTTAGTGCTGGGGCTTAATGCTAGACAAGTAATATACCACCAAATGACAACACCAACCTAAAAAACATTTTTGCAGCTCCTGAAAAAAAATCTATTTTTCTCTTTCATGTGACACATATGTTTCACTGAATTTGAAATATGACTCTATTAATAAAATCTGAAGATATATGTGAAGTTTCAGGGAGAAAAAAATTAACATTTATTACATCTATTATTTTTTAAGTATAAACACCAAAATATAAACGAAAAATGTAATATATCATTGAAATTTATTCATTGACAATTCCCTGTCTTCTGCAAATTAAAGATAGCTGGGAAAGACTGGAATAAATATCAAATGCCTAATTTTAAATTGCTGATGGTTTTGGACAAAAGTCAGTCAACACACCTCAGTGATAAGAACTTTTACAATTCACTCAGAAAAATAAAAGGAAGCTATAAATAAGATGTTGTTAGCATTATTTCAGTGTAATTCACTGTAATTTTTTTTCTATTTCTTTTCCATTCACTATTTATTTAGTTCCAGTTTCCAAGGTAGTTTTTGAAGTGTGTTCTTACATCTTATCACTGTTTTATGAGAAAACTGCCACACAAATAAGTATGTTGAAAAGAACAATACTAATGTTATAAAATTGTAAATTGGTACACTTTGCCAGATATATAAAACCTTATACCTTATTTTGAAGATTTAAATAATTTTTGGACTGTATTTCAAAACAAATGCCAGTTGCATGGTTAAGAAAAAACGAATTGAATTGGGAAATTTACTATTTAAAACAGCTTTCCTCAGAAGTATTTGAGCTCCAAATTAAAAACTAGGCAAGTTTCTCATGGGAAAAAATAAAATGACCAGGTGTTTCTCCTTATAAAGAAGAAAGAAAAAAAATAGTGACTGACAGAAGGAAGGAAGAAACAAGGGAAAAGGGATAATTATCCCTTTTGAGTTATTTCAATAGGTTTATTTAAAATAACAAGCACTTGTTTGAAGCTGGTAAATATGGGTATCATCAATACTGACTCTTCAACATATTTTGCAAATGAAAAATTACAAGATGGTAAGATGTTAGGGAAAGGTAACCATTAGTTAATTCCTTATTATTAAAAATACAGAATTTTTTATAACTTTAAGAACATCTAAAGAAGCTATGTGTCTTAACAGCCAAAAATGTTTCCAAATGATAATTGTTTTCATGATTATAACAATAATACACTTTTTTAATCAGTTGAAAAATTCTTTATAGATACTGTGTTCTGCTTGTCTCCAAACACTTAATGCAGGTAGTGCCTCATATACATATTCAATAAACGTTTCATATGCATCCAAAGTTGATATGTACCAGTATGGTTTTGTTAGCTGTCTTTGGTTATTGCCTAATCTAATTGCTTAAGTGCTTTACTGATCTTGTAAAATTTGAATTTACTTCTTGCTACATTCTTGTCTTACCATATATTGTATCATACTTAAAAAAAAAAGAGGAAAAAAAGGTAACTTTAGCACAAAGTTCTCTCTTACATACTAATGAAAATCAGACAGGTCCACATTTATAAATGGATATAAATGAGGTACAATTTAGTATTTTTTAAAGATATTTTCTTATTTGTTGAAAGACTTGATTTTATTCAACTCAAATTTTGTTATATTTATTGATCAATATATAACACATTTATGTACACATATATGCATATTAAAATTATAGAATCTGACCTATCAGGCAACAGAAGAGTTTTTATTTAATTAAAGCTTTAAGAATTTTAGAGTAGACAGAAATTTTATTGGAGTGGAATCAGAAAAAGAGATAATTGTTCATAGTGTCCTTTGATTTAAAAAAAAGAAGAAGAAGAATGAAAGAAAGGTTGGTAATTAAGAGCTGAGTATTAAATGAATTCATTGGAGAGAATATCATATGGAATGGATGCAACTGATGTCCATATGTATTTTGTTAAAATTTAAAGTTCGGTAATATCCCACTCTAAGGACAAGATCTTGTTGTTCAGCTCTTTCCAAAGATCCTTATTTACAATGATAACCAAGTACAGAGATCTTCAGAATTAGTCAAAGCCTCAAATTGAGAGGTTTCGAAATAAGACTTTGTCAAATGCCTCAAGTAAATTTGATGATTGATAACATATGAGGGATACACTTGGACTTTAGGATGATAAAACAAAATTTAGATTCTTAGCTCACTTGAAATTATCTACATGACTTTATGCATACTTTTTCTTTAATTAAATTAACAGAATTTTAGTGTGTTAGATTTACAAAGAATTATTAGCTGAGTACTCTATTTCAGTATTCAGTATCTTATTTTATCAAGTGACAAGTTCAAGAAATCCTTTCTAATGCCTTTTCCAGCTGCAAAATATGGTGAGCATAAAACAGTCCCATTTGTCTTTGTTTATTTGTTTTTATTCTTAAAAGATATATGGGTCTTTTATTTTTCCATATGAATTTCATGATTGCTTTATCTATTTCTACAAGAAATGCCATTGGTATTTTGATTGGCATTGCATTAAACCTATAGAAAACTTTTGGTAATATCGCCATTTTGATGATGTTAGTTCTTCCTATCCATGAACAGGGAATATTTTTCCATCTTCTAAGGTCTTCGTCTATTTCTCTCTTTAGGGTTCTGTAGTTTTCATTGTATAAATCTTTCACCTCTTTTGTTAGGTTGATTCCCAAGTATTTTATTTTTTTTGAGGATATTGTGAATGGGGTGTTTTTCCTCATTTCTGTTTTAGAAGTTTTGTTGCTGATATACAGAAATGCCTTTGATTTATGCGTGTTGATTTTATATCCTGCCACTTTGCTGAATTCATTTATTAGTTCTAGTAGTTTTTTTGTAGACCCTTTTGGGTCTTCTAGGTATAGAATCATGTCTTCCACAAATAGTGATAATTTAAGTTCTTCTTTCCTATTTTTATGCCTTTAATTTCTTTCATCTGTCTAATTGCTCTGGCCAGTGTTTCGAGAACTATATTGAATAGAAGTGGTGATAGAGGGCATCCCTGTCTTGTTCCAGATTTTAGAGGGAATGCCTTCAATTTTTCTCCATTCAGAATGATGCTAGCCTGAGGCTTAGCATAGATAGCTTTTACAGTCTTGAGGTAAGTTCCTCTTATCCCTAGTTTTTCTAATGTTTTGAACATAAAGGGATGCTGTACTTTGTTGAATGCTTTTTCTGTGTCTATCAAGATGATCATATAAAATTCATATGGAAAAATAAAAGACCCAGAATAGCAAAAGCAACTCTAAGCAGGAAGTGTGAATCAGGCGGCATAGCGATACCAGATTTCAAACTATACTACAGAGCAATAGTAACAAAAACAGCATGGTACTGGTACCAAAACAGGCGGATGGACCAATGGTACAGAATAGAGGACACAGAGACTAATCCACAAAGTTACAACTATCTTATATCTGATAAAGGGGCTAAAAGCATGCAATGGAGGAAGGATAACATCTTCAACAAATGGTGCTTGGAAAACTGGAAATCCATATGCAACAAAATGAAACTGAATCCCCTTCTCTCGCCATGCACAAAAGTTAACTCAAAATGGATCAAGGAGATTGATATCAAACCAGAGACACGCAGTCTGATAGAAGAAAAAGTTGGCTCTGATCTACATATTGTGGGGTCTGGCTCCAAATTCCTTAGTAGGACACCCATAGCACAAGAGTTAATAACAAGAATCAACAAATGGAACTTACTCAAACTAAAAAGTTTTTTCTCAGCAAGAGAAACAATAAAAGAGGTAAATAGGGAGCCTACATCATGGAAACAAACTTTTACTCCTCACACTTCAGATAGAGCACTAATATCCAGAGTATACAAAGAACTCAAAAAATTAAACAATAAAATAACAAATAACCCAATCAACAAATGGGCCAAGGACCTGAACAGACACTTCTCAGAGGAGGACATACAATCAATCAACAAGTACATGAAAAAATGCTCACCATCTCTAGCAGTCAGAGAAGTGCAAATCAAAACCACCCTAAGATACCATCTCTCTCCAGTAAGATTGGCAGCCATTATGAAGTCAAACAACAACAAGTGCTCGTGAGGATGTGGGGAAAAGGGTACTCTTCTACATTGCTGGTGGGACTGCAAATTGGTGTGGCCAATTTGGAAAGCAGTATGGAGATTCCTGGGAAAGCTGGGAATGGAACCACCATTTGACCCAGTTATTGCCCTTCTCAGACTATTTCCTGAAGATCTTAAAAGAGCGTACTACAGGGACACTGCCACATCAATGTTCATAGCAGCACAATTCACAATTGCTAGACTGTGGAACCAACCCAGATGCCCTTCAATAGATGAATGGATAAAAAAAAATGTGGCATTTATACACAAAGGAGTATTATGCAGCACTAAAAAATGACAAAATCATGGAATTTGCAGGGAAATGGATGGCATTAGAGCAGATTATGCTAAGTGAATCTAGTCAATCCCTAAAAAACAAATGCCAAATGTCTTCTTTGATATAATGAGAGCAACTAAGAACAGAGCAGGGAGGAAGAGCAGGAGGAAAAGATTAACATTAAACAGAGACATGAGGTGGGAGGGAAAGGGAGAGAAAAGGGAAATTGCATGGAAATGGAAGGAGACCCTCATTGTTATACAAAATTACATATAAGAGGTTGTGAGGGGAATGGGAAAAAAAAAACAAGGAGAGAAATGAATTACAGTAGATGGGGTAGAGAGAGAAGATGGGAGGGGAGGGGAGGGGGGATAGTAGAGGATAGGAAAGGTAGCAGAATACAACAGTTACTAATATGGCAATATGTAAAAATGTGGATGTGTAACAGATGTGATTCTGCAATCTGTATTTGGGGTAAAAATGGGAGTTCATAACCCACTTGAATGTAATGTATGTAATATGATATGTCAAGAGCTTTGTAATGTTTTGAACAACCAATAAAAAAAAAAGAAAAAAAAAGATACATGGGGACATAGTTTAATTGTGAAATGCTGATGAAAGAGATATATTAGCTATTCAAGCATATTGAGATTGTCCCCATAGCTTTCCCATATGCATAATTTCAGACACTCTACCAACCTAATCAGATGAGACACAGCTATGATTACATGAGTCACTTATATTCAAAATGACTTTTTTTTTCAGAATGACATAACAGGATCAATAGGAATAAGATGTTTTTTACTTTGCCAGTTGTATGGAAATTTGGATTAACTATTTGTGGAATACACTTATTTATATAGTAAAATACAGTAATCTCCTAATAAAAAATATGCCCCAGATTTAACTAATAGAATATTTTCATAAAAGTATTTATTAATATAAATAATTAATATATTTGGAGTGTTTTGTAACAGATCTTAAAAGTATATTAATTATTGGAATGTATTGATATTAACAGAATCTCTGATTCAGTCATCAATTTATGTTTCAAAATTATGAAAGGGATGTCAAGTTCAGGATCCATCTTAAAAAGAAAATGGAATATAATATTTAAATATTCCATTTTCATCCCAATGAAAAGAAAGATATTATGCACTAATTGTATTACTTACAGACAATCCACTGGTGATCATAGTGATCAAATCTGTGGTTTTGCTGAATTGAGAGGAGAAGTCATAGGATGTTAGAGTAATGGAAAGTCAATGAATTACCAAGAAGCAGAAATATTATGCAATAAAAATGAAATAACCCTATATAACATAGCATCATAAAAACAAGTTAAACACTATTCAAGAAAGTATATTAAGTTTTTTTCCAGTCGAAGTCTTAGAAGTACAATGCATATAAATATATATTTATATATTTTTATAAAAGTGATTTTATTTATCAGGTAGCATACAAATTTTTATGTAAAGAAATGGAAAATTATACTTTAATACTTATAAATGTGATATTTTTCCAAATATGGCATAGCAATTCACAAAGATCATCAGTATATGAAAGTCTTCATATTTTCATTAGCCATGGAATGTATTATTTTTGCTAATCTGACATGTATTTTTATTTTTTTTTTTACTGTTTCTAGAGGATCTAACTTTTATAGTGAGTTTCCTTGCCGCGTCCGGCCAAGGGAGCCGAGTCCGGCGAGGGACGGCGAGGTTAAAAGACACACAGGACACCAAGGTTCTTCATCCAGGAGTCAATAATAATCTTTATTGCTAACACACCTTTTTTTATACCCCAAGCAGCAGAAGTGGAAAACTACCCAAAAGCAGGAGGGAGGGGGGAGAAATTTAGTTTCAACATCTATTATTGTCAGGTACCGAAACCTCCCTTAACAATAAGTCCATCAGACCAGAAAAGGTCAAGGCATTCCCGTGGGATACATATGTCTCAGACGGATAAGCAGGAACAGAAAAACCGCAAGTTCGCCATGGCCTTGTGAGCTGGCCACACTGGCATGCAGAACAAACTAGTGGAGGTAGGGCTCCAGGGGCCAAGGTGGACCTGTTGCCAACAAGTCCCCCTCTTTTGTTTTTTGCATGCCAGTGGGAATCAAGTAGCCCCTGTCTTAGGTCGTTCACAGCCCTTGCGATGCTTACCCGTCTCTGGGAAGGCCCCGATTCCCTGGCTTAGGTCGCACAGCAAGCGTGAAAGTTGCCCGTCACTGGGTACTACAAGATCAGCTCAAGGTGTTATGACCTATCAAGACATTATTGCGGTGAACGCTTAATCGTCTCCACCTACGGGACCCACGACCGTCACCGCCGAATGGCAGATGTGATTGGACCGAGAGATTAGACAGCAAAGATCCTAGTACAGGAAAGCAAGAGGGAGAGGTATGCATAGAGAAAAGATATGGCAGGAGTTCTTCTTTTAAGGAGGACACTCATCTTCGGATCGGTCTGAAGTATATCTCAGAGGGGCGATCATCCATCTTCAAGCGTTGATAGTGAACCTGTATCGGCTTAGAGGCTAAGATATTAATTTGATCCTTAATGAATTGTACTATCTTATTTACAATGCAGGGTCCTATTGCCACTACTAGAAGGAGGCCTAACAATGGTCCCAATAAGGGAAGAAGATAAGGCAAAAATCCATTAAGTCCAGTCCAGAGAGGGTTCTCAAATAATTCCCTCCTCCTTTTTTCTAGGTCTTCTTGGAGTTGTTTAATTTTTGTGCGAACTATGCCAGATTTGTTAGCATAAAAACAGCACCTCTCCCCAAGGGCTAAACAAATTCCCCCTTGATTGGCAGTAAGCAAGTCTAAACCCCGCCTGTTCTGAAGAACTACTTCTGCTAGGGAGTCTATCTGGTCTTGTAAGTCTTTAATGGTTCCTGACAGGGTTTGCACATCATCTATAAGCTGTTGAGATAGGCGGCGGTAAGAATGTATAGCCGTACCCAATCCTGCAGTGCCTGTACCCACAGCAGCGGTTATTCCAAGGCCAACAAGGAGTGGTAAGGCCTGCACAGCTCTCTTGTGTCTTCTAACTAAGATGTCTAGGCTAGGAATGGGTAGGGGTTCATCTCCTGAGATAATCGTGATATCAGGAAGCAGTAATGCCAGAACGCAACCACCAGTCCAATTTGCTGGGAGCCTGGGAAAAGCTAAATTTCCACCACACATAAAGACTGTACCATTAGGGGGACAAATGGGCGGAGTAGGTGAGGAGTAATTCTTTACTAATGAGCAGTTTCCAAAGGAAGAGACTCCAACATCAACATCATAGGTATTATTTTGCATCATGCCCAGAAGGCATGACATAAAACCACCTAGAGGCTGCACCTTAAAGGGTAGCCCAGATTGACATGTGTTGTCATCATCAATGGTATAATTGATGGGAACCGCCAATGGCATGACTGCACCTGCCGTCATGCAGAGCCAGCAATCACCAGCAAGGGTAGGGTTGGAACTGTTAAGTAAAGAAAAGGTAGTTTCTAGGATATCTAATGTATTGGCATCTAAATCAGGAAACTGGGATTTGGGCAATATCAAGGGGTGGTATGTAGGCTTAGGGATCTCCGGCTTTAAAAGCTTAATCACCTGAAGGTGTTTGATAGCATCAGTGGGTCCCCCTCCGTCAGAGATTCCGATGGGGGCCTGCATGGGCCAGCAGGAGGGTTTACCCACGACGCCCTCACATCCCGCCTCCGTTAACCGAGTCGTGATGCCTTCCCCTCCCCGGTCACCAAGAAAAGGAATATAATTATAAGTGGTCCCCCATTCTCCACGGGTGTTAGTTAGGATGGCCTCAAAATACTGTTTTCCTTGATTATTAACACAAATTGAGGCCGATGTATAACAGGAGATGTGCATTGCCGGGGTGTAATGACAAGTGGCGGGACAGCTTCCAAGAGTCTCAGTCGGATTAGGGACAACAAGTCCGGGCTTATTAACACATACCCATTTTGGTTGCTTAAATCTTTCGATGTTTTCATTGAGTTCAGCCGCCATGTAGGCTACTTTAGTCCCACAATCAATGCTCTGGATATAACCAGAGGGGGCAGAGTGCCGGGGCCCTCCCTTACACTCACAAGGGGCTCCAAAAAGATATTCATGAATATTTCCAGGTGGGGGATCAAGCCCTCCTTCAGCAAACCTGTCCAGAATGAATGCCACAAGCGGGGTCCAGCTCATGAGGTGTGTCTCGGCACTCACTTGAAGGGGTGAGAACAACAGCGGCAGGATCAGCCATCTTGGGAACTTCATTTTGTCTTGAATTTTCATTCACCGGTTTGGTGCAGCGCTCCGGGATCCAAATGGGCTTCTCAGTTCCTGGGGGAAAAACACATACAGCTCCCCTCACTCTAGCTAAGAGTGGAGCCGGGGGTTGCCACTTTCCAGTGGATAAATCTTTCCACCTTATTTGAGCATCTTGTACAGTGGGAGGGGAAAAGTGGCATTGTGCAGCCGTGCGCCCTCCAGTGTCAGTGAGTAAAAAATTTAAAGTAAATAGGGTTATGCTTAGAAGTGCTTGTGGTCCCTGACAATTCCGGTATATCTCCCCCTCTTTTGTTTTTTGTAAATAAGTTTTTAAATGTTGATGGGCTCGTTCCACGATAGCTTGTCCCTGTGGATTATAAGGGATTCCAGTCTTATGATTAATTTCCCATTGGGTGCAAAACCGTTGAACCGCCTGGCTTACATATGCGGGACCATTATCGGTTTTGAGGCATCGTGGGGTGCCCATGGAGGAAAAGGCTTTTAGAAGATGACTAATTACGTCCTTAGCCTTCTCTCCAGTATGTAAGGTGGCAAAAATGAAGCCAGAATATGTGTCAGTGGAAACATGTATAAAGGAGAGCTTACCAAAGCTAGGGAAGTGTGTAACATCAGTTTGCCAGACATCATTAGGTTGTAGTCCTCTTGGATTAACCCCAAGGGAAGGAGAATGAATAAATGGTGCACAGGTTGGACATAATGAGACAATCTGTAAAGCTTGGTCTCGTGAACATCCTGTGTGGAAGCGTAAAGACTGTGCATTTAAATGAAATTTGTTATGGAATTGTAAGGCCTTATCATATTCGGTCGTCACACAGGAAAGGCCAACAGCATGAGTAGCAGCGTCTGCTTTTGCGTTGCCCTCTGACAAAGGTCCAGGGAGCCCTGAATGGCTTCGGATATGGCCAATGTATAAAGGATCTCGTCTAGCCCAAATGAGAAGCTGGACTACCTGTAGTTGTTCTGTGATGGTGGATTGCTTTCCAATATATGATGCTGTTTCTATGACTAGAGCCAGATTGGCTACATACAAGCTGTCAGTATATACATTAAGAGGAATAGAACTATAGACTTTGAGAGCTATGATTAAAGCTTCAACTTCTGCCTTTTGGGCCGACTGACCTGACACAGGTTGTCGGAGAATTTGAGATCCATCAAAAACGACGGCAAATCCATTTTTGGCCCCATCTGTATATACAGTTTGGGCCTTTGGAATAGGTTCCCTTTTCATAATCTTTGGGAAGATAATGGGACACCTTTTAAAGCTCTCCAAAAGTCTATGTTTAGGGAAGTGATTATCAATCTGACCCTTGAAGCTGCACAGGAAAAGACACCAAAGGTCATGTTCTTGTTGTAACTTGTGTATCATATCTTGAGTGTAAGGTTGAATAAGTATGTCAAAGGTTTTTCCAAACAATGCATCACCCAAATATTTAGCCTTCCAAATTAAGTTAATAACTAGCTCATAAAAGGGAGTCAGTACCCGGGGGTTAGAAGCCGGCAAGTGGACCCAATAAATGGGACCCGTTTGCCAGAACACTCCTGTGGGAGTAATTTTAGAAGGTAGAACTATAAATGACAAGGGCAGAGAATAATCTATCTGCGTAATCTGCATGTCCTGCAGAGCCTCTTCTATTAGCCTCAGTGCTCGTAAGGCTTCTGGTGTAGGTACTCTACACGACGTAGGAGAAGGATCTCCTCGCAAGAGGTCATACAGGGGTTTGAGCTCTCCAGTTGGAATATGAAAGGATGGGCGCAGCCACTGTATTTCTCCGAGGAATGTCTGCCACTGATGTAAAGTTTTGAGCTGATTTATCTGGAACTGGGGTCTCTGGGGAAAGATTCCTATGTTATTAATGATATATCCCAAATAATTGTAAGGGTGTTGAAACTGCACCTTTTCGGGTGCTATGACCAGCCCTGCCCCTTTTAGAAGGGATTGGAGGACTTCATAAGATTGAAGAAGACTTTTTTTCTTGGGCCCTGCCAGTAAGATGTCATCCATATAATGAATGAGGTAGAGCTGTGGGAACTGCTGTCGAAAGGGTCGCAAAACCTCAGCTACAAAATATTGGCACATTGTAGGACTATTAGTCATCCCTTGAGGTAGGACAGTCCATTCATACCGTTGGTAAGGTTCCCTAAAGTTTGTGGAAGGCAAGGAAAAAGCAAAACGCTTTCGGTCTCGTGGGTCTAAGGGGATAGAGAAGAAACAATCTTTTAAATCTATGACAATAAGATGCCAATCCTTTGGGATCGCAGTAGGAAAGGGTAGCCCTGGTTGTAAGGGTCCCATGGGTTGCATAGTTTTATTAATAGCTCGTAGGTCCTGAAGAAGTCTCCACTTCCCAGACCCCTTTTGTATAACAAAAATAGGGGTATTCCAAGGGGAGGTAGAGGGCACCACATGTCCTAACTTAAGCTGGTCTTGAACTAATAGGGAAGCGGCCTGTAATTTGTCCTTAGTTAGGGGCCACTGTTCTACCCACACAGGGTCATCTGATAACCAAGTAATGGACAGTGGAGGTGGCCGCACTTCAGTGGCCCCTAGGATAAATTTCCCAGTCCTCTCCGGTCTCTTCCCCGCCGGGTAACCTGTTCTGCTGGATCCACGGGTGATATTCTGCCCTCATGTCTCTTTCCTAGTCCCCTTCCAGGGATCCATCCCATGTCTAGCATTGCATCATTAACAAAGTCATTATTTCCTTTCAAAGTCTGGGTAGTGAGAATAGCCCCCATTTGATGAAGCAAGTCCCTCCCCCAAAGGTTCGTGGGGAGTCCAGTCACCACATAGGGCTGGAAATGGCCACTATGTCCTTCGCCATCTCTCCATTTTAAAAAGGAGGCACTTCTTTTTGGTCGGGTCTGTCCTATCCCCTGTAATATGGCCGAGGGACTCTGGAGGGGCCAGGCAGGTGGCCATTGTTTTTCAGAAATGACAGAGACATCCGCCCCCGTATCTAGTATTCCCTTGAAAGCCTTGTCCTGTATCTCAATGGTCAGGTTGGGACGCGAATCCAAATGAGCTACCCAAAAGGCCTGGGGAGTTCCAGTGGAGCCAAAGCTGCCGTCGCCCCGGGACCCACGGAGGGTGTGCCCAGGAATGGAAGCTAAGGGTAGCAGCAGCAATTGAGCTATACGCTCCCCGGGGGGAAGAATAACAATTCCTTGGGTAGCTTCTACTACTATTTTTATTTCTCCCTGATAATCAGCATCAACAACCCCCGTAAGAATCTTCAAGCCCCACTGAGTTGCGCTACCTCGTCCCAACACTAGTCCCACCGTCCTCTCTGGCAGGGGTCCAAAAACCCCAGTAGGCAGCGTCTGAGGTCCCATTTGGGGAGTTAATACCGCTCGGGAGGTGGAACTGAGGTCCAGTCCTGCGCTTCCTGGTGTTCCCCTGGGGAGTTCCCAGATAGAAAGGGGTTGGTCAGTGGGAGGCGGCGGAGACGCCCACTCCCTGGGGCACTGTTCTGTCCCTGCACTGCCCCGTACACTTTGGCTTCCGGGGCCCGGGGCGGGCCCCTGCTCCCGTTTCCCGACGGTATTGGGTTACCCTGGATGTCAAATTTTGACCTGCACTCACTGCTCCAATGATTTCCTTTATGACATCTAGGACAAATTCTAGGCATCCCTCTGCCAGCACCCTCGCTCCTTTCCGGGCAGTTTCTCTTTATATGTCCCTCTTTCCCACACTTAAAACACCCCTTAGAGCGGGTTCCCCTGTTATCAGATTTTTGCATTCCAGTCTTAAGGGCAGCAGCCAAAACCTGACCAGTAATATGAGGCCCATCTATATCTTTGCATGCTCGAATCATGTCATCTATACTTTTGGCCCGGGAGGACTTAATAGCATTTTGGCAGTAAGTGTTAGCGTTTTCATATGCCAGTTGTCTAATAAGTGGCATAGCCTGTTCCAGATTAGGGAATATTTTTCCAGCAGCCTGCATTAGGCGGGCTATAAAGTCCGAATAAGGTTCAGAGGGTCCTTGAGAGATCTTGGAAATTTTTGCTTCAGTCTTAGAAATGGGCAGGGCTTTCCAGGCATGGACTGCAGCTGAGGCTATTTGAGCATAAACACCTGGGTCGTAATTAATTTGTTGGCCTATGGTGGCATACTGCCCAGTTCCTGTCAACATTTCAGCATTTCGCCGTTGATGGCCCGCATTCAGGTTAATCTGAGCCAGCTCGCGGCACCTTTCATGATATTCACTTTTCCACAATAAGAAATCCCCTCCAGATAACACAGCCCTGCAAAGTTGCTGCCAATCATTAGGTATCAGTTGACTGGCTGAGAAAGACTCGAAGAGGGTCAATGTGAAAGGGGCATGAGGTCCATAATTAATGACCGCCTCCTTAAGCTGTTTTATGTCCTTGAAGGCTAGGGGGACATGGGCTCTGGCCGGCTGTCCATCAGCATCGGCGTTTTCAATCATTGGAAAAACCTGAGCCGCTCTAGAACCCCAGTGGACCCCCGCCCGTCTAGTAGGGGCGTCCTCATTCCAATCAGGATTATAGGGAGGAGGTGCGGCAACTGAGGGGGCCCTAGGCACCCTCACATTTGCCCTTTTAAGGCGATGTTCTAGTTCCTCTATCTCCCTTTCTAATCCCTCCTCTTCCTCAGAGAGAGAACTGAGGTCCTCAGGATCCTTTTTGGGCTTAGAAATCTGGAGGCGTTTCCTACCCTCCGAGCCTGAGTCCTCAAGGGGACCCTCATCCTTTAAGGATTCTGCCATTTGCTCTTCCTGCACCTGATTAAGGGCCTGTTCACATTCAGCAAGCTGATCCTTGATCTTTACTTTATCTGTTAATAAAGCATCCTTTACCAACCTCCATAAGGAAAAGGTGGCAACTGGGACACTATCCGAGCCCCGGTCCCTCAATAATTTCTGAAGGTCATGCCTCACCAGGTCCCAGTCACTATTATTAAGAAATCCTCCTGTCAGAAACCAAGGACAAGCCTGGGCAATAATTTCAACGAATTCGGTTGCAGTCTTAGTTTTTATTCCTGTTCCTTGTGTATTTAACAGCTCTTTCAGTTCGTTGGCCAGACGAACCTTCGCTGTTGAGTTACCCATGGTACGTACCCTGTCTCTTTAAAATATCTTTAAACCAATCCTCCCCCTTCTTTCTTAGAAGGTGAGCCCCGTCCGCTTACCCCTGCTTTCTGGATCTCGGTGGGAACCTCCAATTGCCGCGTCCGGCCAAGGGAGCCGAGTCCGGCGAGGGACGGCGAGGTTAAAAGACACACAGGACACCAAGGTTCTTCATCCAGGAGTCAATAATAATCTTTATTGCTAACACACCTTTTTTTATACCCCAAGCAGCAGAAGTGGAAAACTACCCAAAAGCAGGAGGGAGGGGGGAGAAATTTAGTTTCAACATCTATTATTGTCAGGTACCGAAACCTCCCTTAACAATAAGTCCATCAGACCAGAAAAGGTCAAGGCATTCCCGTGGGATACATATGTCTCAGACGGATAAGCAGGAACAGAAAAACCGCAAGTTCGCCATGGCCTTGTGAGCTGGCCACACTGGCATGCAGAACAAACTAGTGGAGGTAGGGCTCCAGGGGCCAAGGTGGACCTGTTGCCAACATTTCCTGTTCATATGTTTTTCAATTTTTTTCCAAAATGAATTTCCATTATTTATTTCTTAGACTGTTTTAACATCAGAATTGTTGTTTTTCTTCATATATGTTTCAGTATTTTTAACAGTGTGTTATTTGACCTTTAACTTTTCTTATTATTGAATATTTTGCCATTCCTTGAATATTTTTTTTTCATATTGCCAAATATGCATCTTTGTTTTATTAGTCATGGATTTTCCTTCTGACTGGGAGTCAAAAAATTATACTACTCCTGTTTTTTGAGTATTTTCCTAATATTTTGTCTAATTTTTTGTATGATTTAATTTGTTTTTGCTTCAATTTCTATGTTGGCAATTATCTACCTATAGCAGTGAAGTGAAAAATCAAAAAAAAAAAGTGTTTTACTTCCAGATGATGATCAATACTTTGAAAACTTATTCCTCCATAATTCTGTGTTTTGGTTTCATGTTTTCCTGATTAATGGAATTGTGCATTTACTATTAGAACTTAGAAAATTATCCTCAGAGATAGTTGAATTTTCATTATATTTATATATTATGTTTTGAGGGTTGTTTTTTCCTAGGAACATAATATAACTGTTTCTCCTTACATTTGTAATATCCTTGAAAATAGACTATTTCCTTCTTGCTAGTCACAAACATTTTTTTTATTACAATTCTTCCTCAGGTTCTTATACTTTTTGCTGTGTGTGTGTGTGTGTGTGTGTTGCTATTTATATGTAGCTTTTACTTCAGTTAGAGAAAAACCTATTTTTCACATTTACCTTATGTCTTAAAAATATCACCCCATTTAATTAATTATGTTAACAAAAGAGTCTTGTTTTGCTTAAATTTGCAATATCATCATCTTCACAAATAGATGAATAAAAAATTTATAGAACTTCATTCCAAAATGTGTTAAAATTGTCTCTAATCATGAAAAAAAGGTAAGAAAACATATTTTTATTTTATTTCTAAATTTAATATAAAAAGGTTTCAATATTTCAAAATGCTTTCTAATGTTTTCTAATGAGCTTTGAAAATTAACTTTATCCTGTTTAATTAGTTCTCTTTCTATTCCTATTTTATTTATTATTGTACTACAAATGACTGCTGCATTTTATCAATTAGCTTTTTAGAATTTATTGTTAAATAAATTCATTTTCCTTTTTAAATTTTTTTCTTGAAATTCTTTTCCTAGAATAAAATCTAATTAATCATGTTATATTATTTTTATGAATCACTAGATTCAATATACTAATATAATATTTGGCTTGTTCTATTTATGTTTATAAGTGACTATGAACTTGAATTATCTTCATTTGTAAGAATAGTAGGTCTATGATAAATTCTAATTGTTGCTATGATCTAAAATGTTTACAAGAAAATTGCTCATGTCTTCATTTTGGTAATGGACTTCTATTGCATTAATAACCACTCCATCAATACTGTCCTTTTTTAAAAACTCCTCTTGTAAAAATTTGTCAAATTATATTTTGTTAGAAAGTTATTTTCTCTATATTTTCCTAATATAGTGCCATTATACTGTATACAAGGTTGTTTTATTTTAATATTTCATTCCTGGTTTTTCATTTTTCTATTTATGAGCTATAAATTTAGATGTTCTAAGCAATAATAAAAACAACGGGAGATAAAAATGTCACAAATCTGATTAAATCAATAGCTCAGCAATATCCCTGTCATTCAGTTCCCTTCAATGTTTCCCCTCAACCATTCTTAGAATGGTGCTCTTCCTGTTAAAGTAGTAGTTCTCAAACTTTCACTTGCAATGTAATCACCCAACAGGCTTCTTACATCACAGTTTCTGCTAAATAACCCTGGGCTGGAATGGGCCCAAGAATTGTAGATCTCACAGGGTTCCAAGTAATGCAGATTCTGATGCATGTGCCTTAGTTTGAGGAACAATCTTAGACCACTTCTCACAATGGCCACAAACAGCTCAGTCTTTTCTTACACATAACAATGTCCATAGGTAGAAGGTAAAATAATCCCATCTAATATCTTATTTTGCAAACAGTAACCTTTTCAAAAGCTGCATAGAGTTATCTTTCCTTCAATTCTCATTTCTTAGAATATATATGTCCATGACTAAATTAAAGTCTTTGCAACCTGATTGAGAGTACTAACATTTGCTTAGACCCATTGCCTGTGGATTCATCATCTGTGGCTCTAAAAACCACACCACTTGACTGACTGTAAACAAAATCACTTTCATCGAAAAAAAAAAAAAGTCTTCGAAATGGACTACATAAGAAATTATCAATGCCTTAAGCAAAAATAAGAAATTGATTTTGTTCCTCTCTTTTAACATGAAACTACAAAGATTTATTGCTCTTTCAAACAAGAATTTAATTTTATAGCTCAGATCTATTATACTTCTTTTCTTCCATAGTTCCTTATAGTTTTGTTTCCCAGTTGCTTTGACTTATTTTGTGCTCTATTGCTCATATTATTAAATATAAATATTTAATTTACCTAATTTCCATCTGATTTTCATAATGAATAAATGTACCTTGTTAATTGTTTTTCTAAATATATTCTTATCTGATTCTCATAGTTTACTGAATTGTTTTACTTTTTGTTATTTTCTTGTTTATTTTCAATTTTTATTTTTATATCCTCTAGCTACCTATGGATATTTTTTAGAATATTTTTTAACTTTTAAATTCATAAATCACTTTTGATAGTTTTTTTACTCTTGACTTTTAGGACTCATTGAATTTTGCCCTATGAAATACTCAACTTCTTAAAATAAATAAGAATGAGTATTTTTGCAGTAAGGAATACAATAGGTATGTGTATAAGAAAGACATGTGCATTCTATATAGAAAACAAAATTATATATATGTATTATTTCTAAACCCTATGTTATTGCTATATCTTTGATTTTCTGTATATTTGGCTTATTACATTTGAAAAGGGTGTATTGAATTACCCACAAAATGTGTGTTTTTATAGAATTGTCCCTGTATCTAAGTAACTTTCATTCATACATTTAGCTTCTTGTAATTGATTCATGGATGTTTGGTGTTTGTTGATTTACATTGTTTAAGTATGTGTCTCTCTTTCTCCTTATAATTCTTTTGGCCCTTAATTAATTCCAATTGTGTTATATTTATATTACATATGTATGATTCCTACATTTACATTTACATGGTATATATTTGTTTAATGGTGAGTTTGTCTCTTCATATAGTTTTGTTTTGTTTACTACCAGGGATTGAATCCAAGGTGCTTAACCACTGACAAACATCACTGGCCCTTTTTATATTTTATTTATAGACAGAATCTTCATGAGTTGATTAGGGTCTTACTAAGTTGCTGAGGTAGTTAAATTTTAAACTTTTTTTTAAAAGGTAAAAATTTAGGGATACTCCACCTCACCAGGCATCTGGCTGATTTTCAACATACTAATCTTATTGACTGATTTCATAGTTTCTGGATGGAGATTAAAATTATTTCTTGATTTCATTCAAACAACATAGCCAATATCATGTGGCTCAGTCACAATCAATCAATCTCCTACCATCATGAGATCCACTGGAAAGGAAAGTGTTTTTGCCAGAGCTGAGATAGAGTAAAATATTCTTATTAATCATGCTTAAAGTACATGCTAAGAATTTAGTTAATCCTATTCACCCCAGAGGAATTTTGTTCTTTCTCCCATTTTAAAAAAGGCATTGAAGATCAAATTCAAACTGATGTATTATAATCAAGTTTCAATAGTCAGTTCATAGTAAGCCTTTAGGCCTCAGATAATTAATAGAACAATCTGGTGACCAGTATGATCAAATGTCTTTTTTAGGTTCTACACAAAATTAGAAAATTCTGTGGGACCGCTAGTTCACATTCCATTTGGCTCCATATCACTAGGGTTCTTTCAAAGGCCCCAAGAAGATCCTAACCAAAACACTCAATCTCACAATGTCTGTATTTTGATAAGAGATTCAGTAAATTCACATTTAGTGTGATAATGAGCAGTCTATTTTGTTCATTTCATTTATGTCTATACTCCATTATGATTGTGTTCATTGTTGTTTTGCCTTTCCTAATTCTATTATTTTTCCTGATCCAAGCTGTATATCTTTGTTCTTTCAAATTTTACTGTCACCCAGATCATTTTTTCACCAACAAGTTTTTTATCAGGAAGAAATTTTTGAATACTTTCACTTTTATCTTCAACCCCCTTTAACATAAAATCTCAATTTAGAAAGGTTTTACTTCCCGAACCAGCTTTTCCTTTATCACCAATATACAAAAGGCCTTAGTTCCAGGTTATTACATATTTTTCCTTTCACATTTTGTCTTCTGTTTTAGTAATCATTACTTACTTACATTTTAAATGTTTTCACAATATTACCAACTATCTGAATTTAATTATAATTGATATAATAATTTGTACTAGCCACTGTTTACTTATTTTATCCTCCATATCTTGAAATGTCTGTATGATGCAATTGACACTTTGTTAAAGAACATGTATGCAGTCTGTCTGGGCACAAAATAACGGAGCCGCCGCAAAGCCTTGTAAATTCAAACAGCAACTCTTCATTCCTGAACTCTCACTGGCACTCTATACACACTTCCTGGGAACACACTCCCTCCACCGGGCACCAATTCTCAGGGAACCCCAGGAGAACTCAAAGGGAACTCCAAAACAGTGGGCGCCAGAGGCAGCAGGATCCGCCTTAATCCCAGCAGGATCTGCCCTAATCCTGGAGCCGCCCTAATCCGAGCAGGGTCACCTTTTAACCATTCCCTCTAGCAAAATGCCAGGCGTCATTCCGACTAAACTGTGGCTCTCAACACATGTAAGTAAATATTTTTCTGAAATCTTGCATGTCTAAATAGGTACCATGTTTTTGTTTTTTTTTTTTTTTTTTTTAACAGAGAAAAGATATGCTGTGTCATAGTTTCTGAGATTGTTCTAATTTTTTTCCATTTTATCTGTAGATGCTTTTTCCTTATTTGCTTCTAGTATGTCAGATAAAATATCTATAAATCAAGTGTTCTTTTGGTCTGAATATTGGTAAGATATATGGTGTTTATCCTCGAACCTTAAGAATATTTCTATATAATATCTAAGAGTAAGTTTTTAAATCATTTTTTCTAGAAATTATTGAATTTAAATTTTTAATACAAATGTGTATTTAGCTTAGAGAAATTCTCCTGTGTTCAATTACAATCTGCAACTTTTTCTTGTTATATAATTCTCATATTTACATATGATATTTCTTTCACCTCTTCTCTATATCTTTTGTTTTTCCCTCATGAATTACATTTTCATGTATTGAAAACTAAAGGAAAAAAAAACATCATTTATATACATATTTTTATTCTGGTTACTAGAACTAGAGTTATAGTTTGGATATGCAATGTCCCCCAAAGTCTTATGTGTTGAAGACTTGGTCCCCATTGCAGCAATGTTCAGATGTAGAACTTTGAGGAAATGATTAGAAGCCACCAGAGAATTAAAAGTAAAATGGATCATAGTGGTAGTGACTTATGTAAGTGTTATAAATTTCATTTTCATTTTTGTTCTCTTAACATTGATATTATTGGTTTTTGTACTAAATAATGTTATTGTGGGGAGCTGTTCTGTGCACTGCCTAATGTTTATCAGCATCCCTTACCTATACTCCTGGGAGGCTATTAGCACCCAGTTGTGACAACCAAAATCATCTCCAGATGGCTTAATATTTCCTGTGGGGAAATTTCCCCTAATTAAAATCACTTCTCTAATGTTTTTTCCTTAGGGATAGCATTCTTTAAGATGACATGTAAAAAAAATGTTGTACTTTTATATATTTTACTGGGGTGGGGGAAGCAACAATTAAAAATTTTAAAGAATCCAGTTAACAACCTACTAATGTCAATCAAGTTACCAACAAGTTACCTACTAATAGGAAGATTTAATATATCTTTTTTGGTAGAAATGTTATTTCTAAGAACTTTTAAAGAAAATTTTAAAATTCAGTTAATTAGTTATGTACTTTGATACATCATAAATAATAGAGTAGAATTTCTCATTCTTCCGATTATATATGATGTAGAATCCCACTGGTCATATACTTACATATGTATACAGGGTAAAGATGTCTGACTCATTCTACTATCCTTTTTACCACCATACACCTTCCCCTTCCTCACTCCCCTCTACCTAAAGTCAGTCTGTTCTAGCCTAAACCCATTGTGAATTAATATCTGCATACCAGACAAAACATTTGGCTTTTGGTTTGGGGGGATTGGCTTATTTCACTTAGTGTGATATTCTCCAGCTCTAGCCATTTACTGGAAAATGCTATAATTTCATTTTTCTTTAAGGATGAGTAATATTCCAATATATATATATATATATATATATATATATATATATATATATATATATATATATATATATATATATATATATATATATATATCTCACATTTTGTTTAATCCATTCATCTGTTGAGGGGTACCATCTCTATAGGGTCATTCAGAAGACTCACTGTCACTACCCATATCAGTCCTGTTTTCTTTTTTTAAAAATAGTAATGTCATTTCTAAGGAGGATAATTGTATTCATCTTGATTTTGGTATTTCTTCCAACTGGTACTGGCATGTCTAAGGTCCCATAATTGGCTGAACTCCAACAATAGTCTGACACACCATCCAGGCAAGATGTCCTATAAGAGAACCTTTTCTTAAACATTTGCTATGATAGTGGGTCTGAGAGCAGAGTTTCTACTGAAATGGATGAAAGAGGAAACAGATCAAGTTTCAGTATAACTTGTAACGTTCATTCAGCTCCAATAGCCTAGTGTAAAATATCATTTCAGTTTGTTTACTCTTAGCCAAAGGAGGAAAAAAAGAAAAAAAACTTTGACATTAAGAAAGGTTTTATAGATTATTTACTTTTTCAATACAAACATGTAGATTTCATACAACCAGAGATTTGCATTAGTGAAGACAGTGTTCAGAGCAGTATCAGGAGCTCAATGAAAGTATATCAGTAAAGCTACCCTATCATTAAATATTTGAACTCTTAGTTCAATGCTAATTTCTAGACTTTTTGAGTTAGCCATTCATCAAAGAGCAAAGTAGAGTAATCAGAGTGCCACATATAGAGATAATAACTTTCTAATTTGGAATGGGGACTTTCCCTTGCTTGATATTTTATAAGAATTATCTGTACAGATTTCTACCAATCTATCCCAATCCCTGAAGGACAGTCTTGCTTACTACTTTTCAGTGTGATACCAAATCTTGCCTTAAGTGTTTTTCTAGGCTACATTTACAGGAAAATACACTGATGTTGCACCAGAAAGTATATGTCTCAAATGCCAAATAAAATACTTAAAATAAAAATAACACCCATAACATCCTAAAATACCACAAGTTTTTCTCTTTTTGATAAGAAGAGTTACTGCTGCTCTTCATATCTCTGTACTTACTTTGCAATAGCCCAAGTATTACAGTTCTTTTGAGCAATAAATCTCCTTCAAAATCTTTTTATCTAATGTTAGACAGCAAATTTCAAGCTGTGAACTTCAGCACTCAAATCCTTAAAAGCAGCTTCAGTTCTAAAGAAAGAAAAGACAAGTGTATAATCTTCTTCCATTGCTTTAAAAACTAAACAATTTTTTTGAATGGAAAAATGAAAAAGCATCTTTTTTATTACATCCACTTTGTGCCCAAAGTAATATATGTATACTTATCATTCATTCTTAATAACTAACAATATAAAATTATTTTATAATATTGTAATTATAATTATTTTTTAAAAAAATTGACAAGGATTGTTGGTAGGTAAGTGAAACTGTTTTTTGTTCATGCCCAGTTAATGCAGTGTGTCTCTGATTTCACTAATGAAACTAGATGCTATTGCCCTTGGATTTAGAGTTGAAATTCCGGGTCCATCACTTATTATGCTATCTTCACTAAACTGTTTATATTCTCTAAGTTTTTGGTTTTCTATCCATAAAATAAAGATTACATTTGAATTTTTCTTAAGTTGATTTTGTAATGAAATGGCATAATGTATGCTAACACATTTACATAATGTCACATACAAAAAACAAGCATTCAATACATTAGCTGCTCATGATATTTCTATATCTCATCACCAATTTTAATTATGGATAAAAGATCTTATTGAGGAAAACCGTGTAATACCCTAATATTGATTATGCTACCTCATTCTGTCCCAACACAACAGCCCCAGGACAGATCATAGAACAAATTTATGAACTACTTAGTACAAATGTGCTCTACTGAGTACAATTATTTAGGAGGAGATATTATATATGTTATAGTCTTAATTCAGCACCAAGTAACTGTGTTGGTCAGTTATTACTATTACTGTGACAAAATATCTAAGTAAAATAAACTTAAAGAAGAAAGGTTTATTTTGGCTCATGGTTTCAAAATTTTAAGTCCATCATTGCTGAGCTCTATCACTTAGGAACTATGATAACACAGTGTATCATGACTGGAGGCATATGGTGGAGAAGTTCTATTGACTTTGTGAAAGTGAAAAGAGAAAGAGGAAGGACTGGCATTCCATTATCCCCTTTACCATACAGTGATGTAATTTCCTTATACAAGGCCCCATCTAAGCTTCCACACTGCCAAAGTAATATATGTATACTTATCCTTCATTCTTAATAACTAACAGAGTAATATATGTATATTGTAGTGAAATCAAATGGGACCAAGCCTTAACATATGGCCTTTGGATACATTTAAGATAAATATTACAACAGTCCCAAATATAAAATAAGAGTAACTATTTCTGGCACAGCATATATCTGTCTCACTTTAGAACCGAATCCAGCACATTTACCTTGGCACAGCAAATTCAAAGAAATATTTCTCTAGTGCTATAAATTTTTCCCTCCCCAAGAAAGTTTTATAATGGAATATCCTTTATGGAGACTGATCAGAAGTAATTTTTTTTCTTTAATTATGTAATCAGCTCTGAGGTAGGATAGGGAAAAGTATTTGCCCCTCTTTCAATATCTTCACACTGCATTTATGGCCCAGAGATGTTTCTGACTATACATTTTCTTATTTATCTCTCCCCAGTGGTGGTAATGATGAAATTATTGGTGAAAATATGTCTGGGTCCCATGTCACTAGTGGGCAAGAATCCTATCAATAGCAGAAAAGTTGGTGACGCTCTTGTAGAGTACATTGTTTTACCAGCTTCAACTTTTTTATTAGCTAGTGATAAAGCAACTTACCAAGACATATTTTGACAAGTTTAGATAAGCTAAGTACTTTTTCTTCCCCTTTTGAAGCAAAATAAGTTATATATCCACCTATGCAGTTGGCTAGACTTGGAGTATTGCCAGCAGGTTCAGTTTCATCTCACAAGATATGGTCATTCCTGAGCAAATAAGTACAATTTTTATTGTTAGAGTAAATTTCAGGAGGTTTCTACTTATACCATACAGTTAAAATCATGTTGGCCAACTTAGCTGTTTTTATATTATGCCTTTCTACTGGGAAATCAGGACTATATACATTTATTAATAAAAAAGTAACTTCCCATTTAGCTATTTTCTTCTATTGAATATCCTGAATTGGGAGAACCTTAAGGTGTTAAGTGGTACCTCAAATGCAGTATCATAAATGATACTGTGACGTCTGCATTAACAACAATGTTGGCAAAGATTTTGCTTCCAGAGAAATCAGAAGTAAGCAGTCTCACCTCCATGAATAATCAGTTTTAGATGGCTATGTTAGCAGCACATGAATCCAGTAATATATCATGAGATACCAAATATAGAAGGTAATAAATTCCTTAAATCAGGATTTCTTGATGTCATAAATTACAGAATTGAGCCTTAAGAGTAAACCTAGAGTCAGATCATCCTGGAAAAAAGTACATGTTGTATATGTTCAAGAAATGCATGAATTAATCAGAAAAAATCAAAGAAAGAACTGTTGAAAATCAGTGAAATTCTTGTCAGTAGAATATGAAGTGTTTATCTAGAGATTTTTTTAAATGAACCATTGTTGGTGTTTTGTTGTTGTTTTTTTGTTTTGTTTTGTTTTGTTTTTTGGATATTTAGGTCTCCTAGAGTACCGTGATGCAAGTTCAAACACAAAAGTAACAAAGGACCATTTTTCCTAAAAACTATTTTACTCACAATTTGTGTATCCACCTATATGAATGTATGAGAAGCTGTAACACACCTGATAATGTAAAAATCAATCATTTAATAAATAATAAATCTATAAGAGCCCCATGTCATACTTTCCCTTACTCAACATTGACCCTGAATGATTTCAAATTGATTTTGACTTTCAATATTTTAGACTTTGGAGGGACACAGCCTAAGATTGTAAATCAAATATCCCATTCTCATCATTCTCTCAATAGACTTTAATTTGTTGCACCCTGGGAAAAAATGTCACATTTAATGATAACTAAACATCTCTCAAACAGATAGACTGTTACCTGCAGGATGATAGCAGAATACATGCACAGAAGAATTTTTTTCCAAAAATAAACTAAAAATATATAGCAAAAAATTCAATGTTTTATTTGTAAAGAACAAGTTTTGGTTTATTCAATTTTTATAGAAGAAATAGTAATATAATGGCTGAGTCTAAATATCTTTCAGTCACACAAATGTTCATTTAGGTTTTGTGCTACTTCCTACTAGCTGCTTAACTTGGATCAGTTTCTTAATATCACTGAACTATTTCCTCCTTTACATGTATTTTAAATTCACTGAGTAAATTTTAGTGTAAAATGAGATGGCTTATGGAAAATCTGAGCACTGTGTCTTGTGAAATATTTAATAAATTTAGTTTTATTATTATATCTCTGTTAACAAGTATTTATAATATGTAAACCTTCTGTATAATTCAATTATCACATATTTATTTAATGATAAATGTGTCAAGGACTGGGCTAAGTTCTAGTAACTTGAAGTTATGTTTACACTATATGTATAAGTTTAAAGGACAAATAAATATTAATCAAATAGTCACACGAATTAATGCAGAATTGTAGCTGAGATTAGTGACAAGAGAAAATATACCACAATAAAGAATAGAATGTTTACACTAAAGGCAATAATATTAAGTTTTTAAATATAGGTATGGTAAAAACAGGTCTTGTTGAGGATTTTAATCTTTTCCAAAGAACATGAGAATAACATATTTAAACAAGGTGCTAATGTGATCACTATTTGCTCCAAAAACTTACTTCTGATCACAGCCTGAGGAACAGCTGATAGGAAAGAGGTGTTGAGAATAGGCCACTTACCAAAATATTGCAATATTCTATCACACAGATGATGGCAGGTTTGGGTTGTGGCTATTAAAATTATTCAAAATATTTCATAGAAATGCATGATTTAAACTGACTGAACTCAGTGATAAATTAAGAAGGATGCTGAGGGATTGTAGATGTCAGTGATGACACCCAGTTTTCTGGCATGCATAATGAGATGGATGATGTTCCACTGCAACAACATCAATAAAAATTAATGATTATTGTGATAGATTTAGAAAAGTGCCTATTAACCTAAGGACAGGCCAATCCCTTTTCCCATCTTCTTGAGATTAAACAGGTCTTCCAGAAATGTAACGCATAGTTAAAAATGTGTTAGAACAGAAAACAGTTGAACATTAATGAGGTGAAATAAATGTCATTGTGTACAATTCTTTCTGATATTGAAAACTGCCTATGTCCAAAAGTTTCAGGCATTAGTCCAGCTTGTTCAAGATGTAATAATGGGGATCAGATTCACCTTCTTATTTAAAATAATTCCAAGAGCAAATTGAAACAATGGCTTTCAAGCCTGTGGACTGCTGGCAAGTTTATGGTTTCCTGAAAGATGAGAAATAAACAAAATGAGCCTTATGAAGGTTCAAGCCTCTAGACTTTACATGGTTTTAATGCTTAGTCCCAGGGAGGGTGAAACCAGGCAGAGATCAGTTGCCTCCCAGAGTTAAAAGGCCGGATCTAACAGTGCAGAGAGTACAGGTAGGTCAAGTACCATTTAGAATTGTAGCTAAAGTGGAAATTACAGAGATGAGTGAATGCACAAAGAAAAAACTCAAGAAATTTGGAGCAAGTCCCCATGAGTATTCAGCTGATTGTTGATAGATTTATAAAGTTAAGGAAACTACCCAGACTTGAAAAAGAAGCATCTGACAAGGCATTAGGTATAAAAGATTCAGTATATGTGCATATCTGAGAATAGTGTTGTTCCCATCAGACCTAAAAAACTGCTTGATGTATGAGGCCAAGGGCAATACACAAGAGTTTTTCTCAATTCTGGGAAATAAACACATTACTCCTCTAATTCAGTCAAACAAATATGAAAAGCAGAATCTTAAATGATGAAACTGCTTCCAAATAATAAAAAATATAAAAACCCTCAACAATCGAGTAGGAATATAAAAGTAAAGATCATAATATCCAGTATGCAATGAAAAATTGCAAGCCATGCAAATAAGCAGAGGAAAAACAGTTATAAAATTAATAAAAATCAATACATTGAAACCTTCTAAAATATCTGGCAAATCCATTGGAACAGTTATTAAAATGATATTCATAAGTTAAGAAACCTAAGAAGAGACATGGAAGATATTAAAATTTCTCAAACAAAAATTCTAGAGATACAAATCTATGGATGTGCATTACCTATTTAAAATAAGTAAAGTTAGTCATGTGCAGGCAACTTCAAGTAGTCTAACTAATATCCAGGTAATCAGAATATCCAAAGGACAGGAAAGAGAAGTAGACACAGAAAAAACACCCATATGTGAAGACAAAATCTTCTGGCAATTTAAAAATTTTAAAGAACCTATCAAAAGAGCTCACAGCTGAAGTAACAAATGAAAAACTGTATCATATCAAAGACCATCACAATCAAACTGATCTAAACAAGTGTTCAAAAGTAAAATTGCAAGCAGGAAACAATCAGGAAAACAAAAGGGAAAAATTAAGATAGAAGAAAATCTAGGCAAAATAGAGCAGAGAAGAATTCAAAGCTGTATCTTTAAAACAATGAAAGAAAAATATCAACAAAGAGATCTACACTGAGAAAAAGCACCACTGATAATTTTAGGCAAAAAAGAAAAAAAATTTTTTTGGTCATAGCAAAGTAAAAGAATTTGTCACTAGCAATACCCAATTATACATTATAAAAATGTTTAAAAGGTAACTTTGTTATTATTTAAACCTCGTTAATGGGTTATTGTGTTTATAAATAAACTAAAAACCAGTAATGTTTTTGAGATTGATAGCAGATATGAAATTAAAATTGATAGCAGGTATAAAAAGAATCTTTGTAGTATATTAAAGGGTATCTAAAGCTTTGATTTTAATACCTTAATTATTTTCTAGTATAGATAAATAAGAAGAGAATGAAAATATAGTACTATAAAATACTCAGTCATAGTTGTGGGATGATATAATGTCATTTAAAATTCAAATGAAAAGTTTTTGTACTACATTATGTATATAAGATTACAAACACATAATTATATATAAATCTCTCTCTATATATATGGAAACACATGAGATCTATACTAGAAAATAATTAATTATTAAAATCATAGCCTTAGATACCCTTTAATACACTAGAAAAAAAGGAAGGCAATTTAAACTCAAAGTGTCTAAAAGAAGCCAAGGGATCAAAAATACAAACAAAAACAATCCAAAAAAATAATAATAAGAAGAAAGTCAATGAAAACAAAAGCCAGTCTGTTGCAAAGTCAGTAAATTGCTGAATTCCTACTCAGAATTGATGAGTTAAGGAGGGAAAAGACAAGAATAAGCCATAGCATGATTTAGAGGATTGACATCATCACAGATTCTTATTTTTCCATTGCAATTATTTTTTCCATGTTTTTATTAGTACATTGTAGTTTTTCATAATGATATAGTTTTTCATATGTTTTTGTTACATATTCATACATGCATATAATAGAACAATGGGGTTTCCCTCTCCTTTTCCTCCTTCCTCCCCCAGATCACTTTCCTCTTTAAAAAAAAAAAAAAATTGTTCTTTTTTTTGATACATGACAGTAGAGTGTACCTTAACATATTATACATACTATAAATTGTTTATAATAAAGCAATAGTAGAAGAATACTGTGAACAACTTTATGACAATAGACTCATCAACTTAAATGAGAATATTTCTGGAAAACTATGAACATTAGGAAGAGAATCTGAACAGACATCTATGGACTAAAGATATAAAAGTATTAGTTAAAATTCTTTCCTTAAGAAAATCAGGCCCAGACTGATTTTCTAGTTAATTCTAACAAAACTTTATGAGAATAAAATAATATTAATTCCTCATAAACTATTCCAGAAATTTGGCAAGAAAGAACAAATGTAACTCTTTCTATGACAAGTTTCTCTGATATAAAGACTATAAAAAAGACATTTCTACAGGATAAAACTGCAGAGCATTATCTTTTCTGAAAATAAATATATAAATTTGAAGTAAAATTTTAACCAATCAACTCAAAAATGAATAAAAAGCATATTCTTAATGACCAAATGAAGGCATGGTAGGTATAATACTCAAAAATACAATCAGTATAATTAGCGTATTAATGAAGAAAAAACTTGTATTTCAATACAGAAATACTATTGGAAGAAAAAAAAACATATTTTATTCTTTTCCACAAATTCTGTTGGAGAAATTGGCCATTCACATGAAAAAGTGAAATTTGATCCATGGCTCATTCAATAAAAAAAAAATAGCAAAAGTAGATTTTACATGAATGTAAAATTTTCAATTATAATATTTCTAGAATGAGTACAAATGAAAATGGGTGACTTTGAGTCAGGTAATGTTTTCTTTGCTATGATAGCAGAAGCACAATCATTTAAAGAATATTAGATCAGAGAGATGTCATAAAAATTTAAAATATCTGCTTATCTAGCAACATATTTAAGGTAATGAAATACAAACCACGAATTGGTAGAAAATATTTTCTAATTATATATATGACTGATTTGGTCTCTACAATATATAAATGACTCTCAAAAATCAATTTAAAAACAAACAATATAAAAATGAACATAATTTTAATAGGTACTTTACCAAAGAATATATATGAAAAATCATCAGAATTCATAAGTTATCAGGAAATGATAAATTCAAGCCACAATAATAGAGATGGGTTTGTTGCTTGGAAATGGAGCATGTACTTAGCATGCACAAGGCCTTGGTTCAATCTCTAGCATAAAAAACATGAAAAAAAAAGACATTATTGTTGGTATGTTAGGGTACATAAAATTTGAAAATACTGATCATACCAAGTTCTAGTATATCTCTTTGTATTAACCAAAACTGGAAACAACCAGCCTGTACATCAACTTAACCAAATTGGTGTACCCTGCAAATGCATAACTTCTCAAGTAAATTAAATAGAATAAACTCTTGACACATGCTACAACATGAATGTTTTTAACAATATTAGTCTGAGTAAAGAAATTGGACCCAAAAAAGTAGCTCTAGTAAAATCTAATCTCTAATGAGAGAAATCAGTGTTAGCTTGTTCTGTTTAGCAATAAACAGAACAACAAACAAAATAATTTAGTAAGGGCATGAGAGAAATTTAGGGTGATCAATGTGTTAACTACTTAGATTTGTTGATAATGTATCCATCTATTCGTATGCCAGCATTAAGCTTTTTTCACTTTAAATATGTACTATTTATTTCTAGCACTTAAAAAGGCTATTAAATTTTAGAAATTCTGTTCATGAAGAGACATCATAATGAGAGAGAAAAGAAGGAAAAAAGACATAAAGCAATGAGCTTAATTAATACTAATTGTCACCATTAATGTGATCATTTCCAACTGGATATATAAAAGATGCATTTGTTTTCCATAGGCAACTGACTGAAACAACTCATGAACTTGAGGATTGTGATGAACACCAGGTTTAACTGTGAGAAACTAGGAAAAAGGAATGAAGAGAAAGGAAATATTTAGTTAGATAAAATAATCCCACTAACTTTTTTTTCTTCTATGTTCTCTTTCCAGAGGATTTATACGGAAGATTTAAACCTGCATGTGATGTCCAGATTTGAGGGAGAATTATGATCATGTGTTTTCCAGATGTTGACCCACTTCAAGAGACATAATGCTATTTTTCTCCTAATATTTTATACCATTTTTAATTAAAAATGTTTATTCAATGCCTAGAAATTTTTCTCTTATTGAGAATCACATAATTTATTATGAACAACTAAAATAGACATTATCATGTGGACTAAAGAGGAATTGAGGATTCACATTATCATGAACATATATTAATTACTAGCTCAATCACATTAGTAATGATAGTCAAGTCATGTGCAAATAAGTAGATCAGCTGCCCTTTATGGATCTTTAATCCTTAAGATGTGCATCACTAATCACTCTATTTACCTATTCTTATTTTTTAATATTGTAATTGTGCAGTTCTATGGGAATACAAACACTTCAGGCAAACATGTCTTAAGACTAGGGGTTCTGTAAGTTATATTGCCAACATTTATGTGCAAGATTTCCTCAGAGACCTTGAGTGTACATAATAAATACTCTAGCTTCTGAACTAAGTATCCATCTAAAAAGCATATTTTAAAACTCCAACGCACTTCTTTCCATCTAAGATTGTGTAGTTCGACTTCCCCATTGACCTAATTATTCCCTTTCCGTTGGATCACAATACTCTTCTGTGGCAAAGTAGGAAACTAACCGAAATTCCATGACCTTTTTTATGTAGGTAATCAGCAAATTCCCCCAGCAAAGAAACCCACTTGAATAGCGAGCTTAAATCTTTAATGAAGGTCCTGAAGTTCAGCTATGTCTGGAAAGCTGCTTCCATGTTACATTGCTCTTCAAACCATTCATTTTTGTCATCTTTGTTTATACACATATTGACTGCTTTTTTACATGCAACAGAAAAATTATCACAAGCTCTGAGTTTTATTCTTTTAGAGGAAAAGAACCCCAGAGAAAGCAACAATACTAGCAGTCCACGAATTGGTAAAATTTAAGGGTACATTTAGAGAATAAGTGTTATGTTGACAGCTCTTTCAGGCTTTGACCCAGAAGAACCTGTTATCTCAGTATTCAGTAAAAATTGCTTATTGGTGTAGAGTGAGGTTCAATTGTGACAGGGATGGAAAGTGAATGAAAAATAATAGAACTATGAGGAAAAACACAGTAATAAACAAAGGAAGACAGAGGGGATGTGAAGAGAATGCTTAAAGAAGAAACTCAGGGAACTTCATATGAAACAGGCTAAACAAAGTGAATACTTTTAAAACATTGAATGACTATTCCATCTTCCTCATACTTGCTTACATTTTCTACTCAAGACAAATGCCATTTTAATAGGAAGTGCCTATTTGCATAGAGAATCACAACACAATGAAGTAAGGCAAAAAGAAAAAGAAAAAAGAGGAAGCAAGATCTTAAGTCCACAAGAAAGAAACCCATAAGGATGATCATCAACATAAGAACATACATCCAGTAAAATTAATTGCACTTTCTTATCTTTCTACCTTGCTTTAGTAAGAGAATTCCT
The DNA here is from genome assembly GCF_021218885.2 of Marmota monax. Classification (NCBI taxonomy): domain Eukaryota; kingdom Metazoa; phylum Chordata; class Mammalia; order Rodentia; family Sciuridae; genus Marmota; species Marmota monax. Next base: position 16,822,402 of record NW_026691950.1, read on the forward strand.
GTAAATTACTCTTCCTAGTCTCTATAGTTATTTGTTCTAAGGTAAATAGTTCTCACTTGAAATTTGTTCTCATCAAATTCAGGAAATATCAACAGATAAACTAAGAGACAGTCATACTGATATAATTCCAATAAACTATACATTGTATAATTCAGAGGTGAAGCAAAACCAGAAGCTACCATAAAGGAAAATAAGCAATTATCACAATAGGTGCTTATAAAATTGTTGGAAGTGTTAAAAGAGTCATTTCTAGGTGAAACTCCACAGTGATCCCAAGAACAATCTAGAACTTACTGGTTGTAAAGCCTGACAATCTTAAAATGCCCCATCATGCCTCTTCCACTACCAAAGAATACTTGGATACCAGAAAACCCAAAGGACCTATAAAACGGTAACCCATAAAGAACCAATAAAACCAAAGAGTACTTCTTCCAGAAACTCAGGAATGAGCTCTGGGTCCTGTTGCAGGAGAACCATAAACTACTTGAATAGAAATATCCAGAATTGAAGGAAAATCACCTTTCTTGGCTTTGACTTCTAAATCTTATGGGCACACTTTTAATAGATAGAATCTAATTCACATCTAGCAGTATAGATGTAAAGGAGTTTAAAAATTTGGGTTCAAGCACCCTTAAACCTCAAAATAGAGGATAAAATAAATAGAAATTGACAAAGTGAATCATAATATCTCAACATATGATTATATATATATATATATATATATATATACATATAACATAATTTATACACAAATCCCAATATATGTATATATCGTACTATACTGTAAAATGTACCCCCATGTTAAATCTAGCAATAGAAATAGCATACTATGAGTTGCATTAATTTTATCACAGACATGCATAGTTCTGCTGAAGACTTAGATGCCTTCCTTTTTATTACTATTATCTGTGGCCTTTAGGAAGTTAAATTGGAAGAAAGATATGGATGATATAAACTGTTCCAGGAACTTCATTTTGATCATTCCAGTTACATTATAAAAATAAGATATATCTCAGTTTGGAAATTTGAATATGATTATACCCACAATTCTTGAATTAAATATAAAACAATGATTTTCAAATTTGTTTTTTTAATACTAAATAATAATACATCCCAAACTTCATATGAAACAGCCTAAAAAAGTGAATGCTTTTAAAACATTGAATGACTATTTCATCTTCCTCATACTTGCTTAAATTTTCTACTCAAGACAAATGACATTTTAATAGGAAGTGCCTATTGGCATAGAGAATCATAACACAATGAAATGTGGGTACACACACAAATATATATATATATATATGGTACCATGTAATGTTTTGTTACTATCTCTCTCTCTCTCTCTCTCTCTCTATATATATATATATATATATATATACACACATACATATATATTGGTAATATTGAAATCAGGTTAAACTTATGTATTTAAAGAAATATTTATTATTAATTATGTTGAAAACATTCAAAATACTTTCTTTTAGTTTTTTGAAATATACTATATTATTTTTGCTATAGACAACCTCTTGTGAAGTAGGATATCAAAACTCCTTACTTCTATCAAACTGTAATTTAGTACCCATTTGTAATTCTTCCCCATTTTTCCTCCACCCTCTACTCTCTCTCACCTCTGTTAACCACCACTTGCTAGAAATCAACTATTTTTGACTCTATATAGAATTGAAATCATGGGGCACTTAGCTTTCTGTGCCTGGTTTACTTAACATAATGATCTCCATTCATATTGTTGCAAATGATGGATCACACTTTCTTTATCCTTTCATCAGCCAATATACACTTAGGTTGGTTGACATTTCTTACTATTATGAATACAGCTACAATGAACACAGGAGTGGAAATGGCTCTTCCGAAGACTGATTTCATTTCCTTTAAATATATATCTAGTAGTGGAACTGCTATATCATATGCTAGTTCCATTTTTAATTTTTTGGGAAATCTCTATACTATTTTCATCACATCCCTACTAATTTACATTCCCTCCAACAGTATGCACCAGCACTTGTTCTCCTTTATCATTTTAATATAGCCACTCTTATTACAGGGGAGATGATATCTCAAAGTGGTTTTGATTTGCATTTCCCTGATGATTAGTGATGCTAAACATTTTCTCATGTACCTGTGGCCCATTTCTTTTGAGAAATGTCTATTTAGGTCTATGGACTATTTTTAATTGATTTATTTGATTTTCTGACATTGAGTTTGGGGAGTTTCTTATATATTCTGTATACTTCTGTCAGATGTATAGTTTGCAAATATTTCTCTCATACTGTAAGTTGTTTTTCGACTTAACTCCCTATGTTTATAAGTTCATTCTTGAAAAAAATACTAATTCCTTGTTAAACTTTTTGATTTTTTAAAATATTTATTCTTAAGTTTTAGGTGGACACAACATCTTTATTTTACATTTATGTTGTGCTGAAGATCGAACCCAGTGCCTCGTGCATGCTAGGTGAGTGCTCTGCAACTGAGACACAAGCTCAGCCCCACTTTTTGATATTGTCAATGGCCCTGTACCTCCTCAATTTTTAGTTAAATTTTTATCATCACTCTAACTTTGGAACCACAACTCTCCCACCTTCCATCATCCCATTCATTTTGTAGCACTAGTAATGGTCATGTGTTATATGGCTGCCATGTCATTTCACCCTTTCCCCACATCTTTCACTTGGTCAAATTTTCTCATCAGTGCTTTATTTGCCTAGAATATCTTTCTTCTACATCTTCTATTAGACTGGGTTCATCCTTCATAATTGTGCTCTAATATTACTTTCTTTAGATTTTTGTTGAGAAATTATGTATTTTCCTCTTTTAATAGATTTAAGACATGAAAACATTTCTTATAAAAGCTAAAAATAAATGAGTAAATAAAATATTGTAGAACAGGCTTTCTTGATTTAATTTAGGAACATCAACACCAGTGAAAGAAAGATGAAGTACACTCCCAACACACACACACACACACACACACACACACACACACTAGAACATCACCTATTACTTTATGCATTTTTCTTGAAACATTTGATTTTAAATAATAATATAAAATTGCATATAATCTAACATCATAATTTTAGTTTCCTTTAACTATGTAAGATGGTATGGAAATTTAAAATAATGTAAAGCTATAATTTGGGGAGGGGAGTGAATTAGTTGCATTGTCATTCTCCTGGGATATTGAAAGCCAGTTTGCATAGAATACTGATGCATACAAATATAATGTCATTTAAATGCCCTGGAGAATAAAACATGTTACCTTGAATATTTATTTAAGTATTAGTCTGAGACTTAGAGATTAAAAATTATATGCAGGATAGCATTGCAATGGGAAATTCTGGAATTTCAATTAAAAAAACTAGCAGATGTTATTATTTACACTGTGAATATTTTAAATCAAATTTTTCTTTCTTTAGATTTTTTTTTCAGGGAATCTCCACCCTCACTACAGCATATAATCACTGCTGTAATATATACAGATATTGTTCTCACTTCTGTGACTCAAAGAGATTCTTATCCCACCTTCAGCCTATCCCCTGCCAAATATTTCTCCTAAACTTCATTGAAATAGTTCAGGTATGGCAAATATTAAATATTTACTTATTTAAAGATATTTAGGTTTCCACTTTTATAAAAGTAAAATGAAAATTCATCTTGCAAATGAATTAATGATTTCTGTTTTGCCTACCTTGTTCAGCCTCAATTTTTATCATTTCATATTTTATGTTTAATAATTAAAATATATATATATATATATACCATAGGATGCAATATAGCTTTTCAACTCTTTTATTCTCTAAAAACAGAATTATACCTTTGGCCAAAAATCATTAGGAATAAGCAATGTCTTAAGAAGTTCATTAACATATTAATTTATGACTTGGGTTTACCTCAGTGTTTTATTTGGACGAAACACAGTAAAGAATTTAAATAAAAATTCAAATATGTCTTAAGGAAACTTGTTAGGTAAGCAATAGGTGATATTTTAGAATTCCAAGACCAAGAAACAGTTCTTAAGAAACGCAGCCTCTGAGAAAGGTGGACTTGGCAGTCAGATAACATAATTGATGCTTGCACAAGGATCTTCCTGTGAAAACACGGCGTTTCTTTTTTTCTCAACTCCAGGAATGGTTTTATTGCTTAAATTGTTTGCTTGTTTCATATTGTTTTGCTTTTATTGTTGAATGTATTGTTTTATTGAGAGGAATTAAGGGATTTGCCAATTAGGTAAAAAGCAGCCTTCTCAATCCTTGCCAAGGATACAGTGGGGATAATCAGGATGGCAGTTCCATAGTTCAAGGTGAGAGTGGCAGGAAGGCAAGTGGAGACAGACCTGAAAGTAACCGTGAAGAACAAAGTGAAAAGACAGATTGACACTGCAGCATGGATCAAGCCAGCAGTGGAATTAAAAATGATAATAACAATAAATGAAAAGAAAAGAAAAGAGAGAAGAAAGAAAAGGAAATTTAAAAAATCCCTCAAATACATTAGAGGCAGGTGGCATTGAAAGTGGAGTATAAGTCAACTCTGAGTTCTCCTTGAGGAGAAAAAGTCTCCTTCTGAAAACAAAAACCAAGTCCTCATCCCAATTTCTTAATTTCACACAGAATTACCTGAAAAAAAAAGTTGCAGGCACAGCTAGTCTCTGTATGTATTACAGATATCTAAAGTAGGTCACTTTGAAATAATGCTTCATAAACGTCCTTCTAGTTCATTCAAAAACCACCATAAAAAATAATGTAAGAATCATAAGTAGCAGGATGCCGACTATTCATAAAAATGTAATTTTTTTCCTTTTCTCTGTGCCTGATTCTATGAGCAAATGCTCTAAATTGAGAGGAGGAGACAGGAAATCAGAGAAATGGTGCTTCATTTGCTGACTTCCAATGTGTATTGTTTATAGCATACAAGTTCATGTAATTTCATAGGTGGAATTTCACAGTCAGGAGAGTGATGGGGGAAGCAGATGGCATAATCGTTTATTAAAGAAATCAGCACCCTTCTCATATATATGATAGCTCTTACTTCATTATTCGAGATTTGCATTTTAAATGATTAAGGATCCAGTAAGGCAGCATGAAACCTCATTAACAAAGATATATCTTCAAGCCTTTACCTGAAGGGAAAGTGGCGATTTTTCCACCTCATAGCCCTCAGTTTAAATACCTGCTGATTTGTTTTATCTCTACTTACTTCAAAGTATTTCAGCCACATTAATGCAGCTTTTAACTATAGAAACCAACAGAATACAAAATCAAGCTTTTAGCTATAACTTAAAATAAACAAACTAGAATATAGTTCATTTGTGATGCTTCTGCTGTCTATGACAATTTATAATATATAGTCAGTTATCCAATGGCTTCTCTTGTTGCTGGTGACAGGGAATGAACAAACCTCATAGATTTTTGCAGTTCATTGTAAGAACTAATGTACCATATTTGCCTGTTACAGATGTGATGTGTTTGGCTGCTACTTTGAAGTAAGATACTGAGAGTAATAGGGGTGGTAGAGATTGTATATTCTCACTGTATGTATAGCACAGGCATGGTAATAATTAAGGTCTAATCAAAGCATTCTCCAGCTGCTTTCCCAATTGCTGTTGAGGTTATAATAGCATTATAGATTAAATAGCAAATTGCAACAAAGTTAGGCAACAGCATCATAAAAAGCAATATTGATGTATGAAAGAATGAGGTAAACTTAGTCAATGAAGCATAACATCTCATTCATATTAACCTCCAGCAGGGCCCTCACAGTCCCAGGCATTGATCCAATCATTTGCTTGCCTAAGTATTTTCCACCTTCTATAAAATTGCTTACCTCTTTTCTGCAACACCCACTCCCTTCTTTTGAATTGCTTTGTGGATTCTTTTTTTTTTTTTTTTTAAGATGGATCTTGAGAAAAAGAAGTATGATGTTATTTTTAGAAAAAAAAAAAAACATTAAAGCAGTTAAAGTTGTATGCACAAGAAAAGCATCTAGAGTCTTTAGACTGGCTTTTCACCTGCCTCAGATCTATAAGTTTTAATTTAAATATAGCAATCCTATTAACTATCCAAGGAACAATTCTTCTTGTGTAGTAATTTGGCTAAAGGGGAATACATGTGTGTGTGTGTGTGTACAATACATTTCATTTGTGGGTATGCATGCCCACCCTCCTGCAAATGTCAGACTATTGTTTTCTTTTTGTAGTTTATTTTTTAATTCCAATGATGATTACAAATCAAAATTTTCAGTCATATTTCCATGAAAAACAATATACATTTTATACAGTAGTGAATTTTCAAATTAGTGAAAATAATATCATTCTCAAGAAAAAGGAAGAAAGGAAGAAAAAAGAAAGGAAGAATTGTTGGGTCTGATGAATATGGTACTATGTAAGCAGGATATTTTAGGGAACTTGATAGATTTCACAGAGAGGAAGAAATATTCTATTCTAATCTCTATAAAAATGAAAAAAAAGTATGTCTTTCAATAGTAAACCTTGTGAGCTAATAACACTTTGGGGGGCCAAGAAAGTGATAGAAGATATTGAGTCAAAGCACATGTCTGGAGACTGAAATATTTGGATTACAAGTTGGAGGCCAGAATCAGCATCTTATCAAGAATCTGTCTCAAAATAAAAATAAAAAGGACTCGGGGGTGTAGATCAGTGGTAGAGCAACTTGGGTTCCATGCCCAGCACTATAAAGAGGAAAAGGAAAAACCAAAACAAACAAACAAACAAAAAAACCCAAAGAACATGGGCACCTAAGATACAAGCCATATATATAAGGAGACACACATGAAAAATTTTTAAAGAATTTTTCTTAATGTACAATCTTCCTCTAATTCTCCTGGGGCTGGGATAATATGAAAACTTATTAACACAGATATATCCTTAAGCTTCTGGGAAAAGTGGCAATGAGTCCTAAAATCTATAAAAGAGAAAACTGACTCATATCTGTTGTTAAAGGATCATAAATAACCTATTATTAGCTTTTTAAAATATACCAGTTACTAAATGAAAATAACTGGCAATTGAAAATGGCTCACCCTATGAAGAAACTGTTATAATTTTTAATAAAAATAGTTTATATTTAATAAGCATTTAATATAAACAATTTACACTCTAAATAATAACATTGAATATTTCAGGAAAAACATTAATTTGAGAAGAAAAAAACTTTTAATTATGGTTTTATTATCATACAGACCTCTCCCATAGAACAAAACATTTATTGCATTATCTCCATAATTTACACTTGTCAATATCTCCAGAGAATTTTCTCAGAAAAGCATCAGAATGAGCAGAGATTCCTACGCTGGCTGTATTTCTAACACTCTCTTATTAGGGAGAAATACTGAAACAAAATAACCTACTTGTCTTTTGTTATTTGCAAAAGATTTGATATCCTCACATTTCTCATTAGAATAAATGAAAATCAGTTTTCTTAGATTGAAATATGCATGAGCAGGTTACATGTAGCTTCCTTTCTGGTCAGAATTTCTATACACTTTGTTCATTCTCTCTCTCTCTCTCTCTCTCTCTCTCTCTCTCTCTCTCTCTCTCTCTCTCTCCCCCACTCTGTCTCTCGCCCACCCTCTCTCCCTCCCTCCCTCCCTCCATCTCTCTCTTTGCTTCTCTTTCTGCAGGACAGACACAGTGAAAACCACCAATTTCCTGTTAATTACTTAAATAATTATCTGTCCTTGGAATCTTTTTCATAGAAGTCTGTTCTTTAGATCTTTCACCTAGGGATGTTAATGCTTGCTGTAGTCCAAGGGTGTATGATTTTTATGGTATTTTTAAAATAAAAATGCAGGGACACAAGATGAGTTCTTCAAGGTTGCTTCAAAGTTATATCAACCTCCGTAGGTAACTAAAAATGAGAAGGTAAACTTGAAGTAACAAGAACTCAGAAATAATATAAGTAACTTTAAAGCATATTATTTGACTAATTTAGATAAATAAAATTATTTTTCCATAAACAAGAGATTCACATTTCTTTCTACTACAAATTATTACCTTTTTTTCCCATCTTATCACTTCTTCATTCATGAAGCAGAAAATTTGATAAGGGTTAACAAAAAGAAGTAGAATACATTTAGTATAGGAAAAATATTAATTGCTTGAAAATGCAAAGTGAGGGAAGAAATCAATTGTGAGTAAACAGCACAGAATGAAACCTCTTGACCTTGTCAGATACTTTATGGGAGAGGCCCTTCAATCAGAAATGTGCTGATGCTAAATTATCACAGGATTTGATCTCTCCTCTAATAATTGAAAACTCCCTCTCCTGGAAGAGAATCAGTTTTCTGAAGAGCCACTAATTTTACAGAGTGAAAATTTAGTACCTGAAGAGATTGCACTTTTATCCACTAAGAATTGTATTTATATTTTATAGCCCATCACTTTCAACATTGGACTGTGATTGCAAACAGTCACAGTGTCTGTTAAGATGTACTATTCTTGATGAGTTATTGTACATCTTAATAAAGCTGTGTATAGATTAACTTAATACGTTGCTATCATTCTTTTAATTATCAGACCATAAACAAAGACACATGTCATTAACTACAACATCAGTTGTCTATATGTATCCTAAATTAAAGATGCTAACTTTAAATTTAGTATTTTCAGTGGTTTTGTACAGAGACGTGAAATAAATAGAATAATAACTAAAATACCTATTCAAATTTTCCACTCATTTCATATGTACAATAAATTAATTTTAAATTAATGTACCATTTATGCAATAAAATATGGCAATATTCATCAAAATTATAGATTTACAAGTATTGTGGTCCAACAATTCTATGTTTAGGATTTATCTTCTAGATATGCCCACATGTGTCAAATGATGTAAAAGTAAGGTTAATCATTTCAGCATTGTTTTTTTTTTTTAATTTATTGCGTTTATTGTGTTAAAATACATGTTTTGGTGGTATTAAATACAAGACTTACCATGTTCTGAAACTGTCACCAACTTTCATCTCCATAATTCCTTTCATCTTGTAAAACTGAAACTTTTTTACTGACTATATAAAAGCTCCCCTTTCTCTTGTCTTGCCAAATCCTGGAAACCACCACTTTATTTTAAGTCCATGATTTTTTAAAACTATTCTACCCGTATAAGTGGAATCATAAAGCATTTGGTTTCTGTGACTGGATTATGCTCAGTCTATGATTTACCTTTTTACTCTGATTGTAGTATCTTTTGATGCACATTGCTTTTATTTTAATGAAAGATTTTTTGTCTATTTTTTTTTATTTTCTTATCTATGCATTTTGGTGTCATATCTTAAAAAAAATCACTAACAATCCCAGTGTTGTGAAACTTTTACCCTAGATTTTCTTCCAAGGGATTTATACTTTTAGGTCTTACATTTAGGTCTTTGATTCTTTTGGAGTTAATTTTTGCACATGATGTTACGTTTTTCATGTGGATGTCAAGTTTTCACAGCACCATTTGATGAAAAGGCTTTCGGCAGGGAATGGTTTGGATACCCTTCTCAAACACCATTTGACACATGTGTGAAAGTTTATTTCTGGGCTTTCTAGTCTATTTCATTGGTCCATATGTGTACTTTTAAGACTTGACCACACTGATTTGATCACTATAGCTTTAAAACTAGTTTTGATATCAGGAAGAGTGAGTCCTCCAGCATTGTGCTTTTACAAGATTGTTTTGTCTATCCAGGGTCCCTTGAAGTTTCATATAAATTTATATGAGTTTTTCTGTTTCTGTAGAAATGCCATTGAGATTTTCTCAAAGATGTAGTAAGTTTGTAGCTCATTTTGGGTGGTATTGACATACAAAATACATCCAAGATTAAAAAAAAAAAGTAAAATAATCTCTCTTCTCAGGAGATATGAGCTGATCTGTCGAAAACCTTTACAGACTCTATAAGAAAAAAAAAAGCCTGTCAGAAAAAAACAAATAAAATCAGCAAAGTAGCACAATTATTTCAACACATAAAAACACAGTTGCATTTCTACACGATAACAATAAACATTCTGACAAGGAAATTACCAAAACAATTCCACTTACAGTAGCAACAGAAAAAATAAAAATACTCAGAAATAACTTAACCAAGGAAATAAAGGGACATATAAAAAAAGAAAACACTACTACACACTGATGTGGGAATTTAAAGAAGAAATAAATTAATGAAAACACAATTCCATGAACATAGAGTAGCAGACAATGTTTTTAAAAAGATCAGTAGTACCCCCCAATATCTACATACTCAACGCAATGCCTATCAAAATGTCAATTGTTTTATCTTTTTTTTTAAACAAATGCCCCCCTAATTCTAAGATTATTTCTGAATAGCAAAAGCATCTAAAAAATATCTCAAACTGATGGCTTATGAATATATAGTGAAACTATTTGAGATATTTTTTTCAGGTTTTAAAAGAGGCAGAGATCCCTAGATAAAATAACTTTAATTTGAAGTTTTAATCCCCTTGACATGTAATTAAAAGCCCTATTCTAATCAGATATGTATAAAAAATTAGGGAATACCTATTGAGAATGAAATTATTTTATCAGAAAGGATAGAAAAATATGAAGCTCCATCTGGAAATTTAAAAAACAGCCTAAACAGAACTATTTTCCACTAGTTGAAATACATGATAGTAATAAAAACATAAAAACAAATTTGTAAAAAATTAAAAATACATCTTTATATGTAAATTTTTTTTTTCACTTTTAAACTTCCAAAATTCATTCAATAGGCAATTTGTAGGTAGCACTGACTCTTCACCAAGACTATGCAAGGTAGCAAGAACCCAGTGGAGAAGATGGCAAAGTCCTTGCCATACCGTGGGATACAGACAAGTTTGATAAGTGCTGCGATTGTCACCCAAGTCAGTCCATAGTTGTAGAGGACTCAAGACTTGGTTATGAGAGTGATTAGGATTGCCTTTCACTAATTTCCTTCCTCACTAAACTTTGAAAAATGTTGAAATATTTCAAGCAGGAAAGTGATAAAATTTGATAGGCTCTTTACATTGTTCAAGAATATCAATGGAAAGAACAAAAGATGACTTAAGATGAATAATGTATAGAGCCATCCTTTAGACCATGAAAAAACAAAAAAAATTGATGTTGGAAGCAGCTTCTGAAACTAGCAATGGCCATAGCAAGCTATTATTTATTAGTCTTTCTTCCTGTCTGTGGTATATGAGGTCTACTGGAGGCAACAATTGCTCATGGTGTCTTCTCTGGCAAATTACATATATTTTCTTCATCTAAAACAATCTTGACAAATACCTGTAATCTCAGGTCAAAATACACCTCCACACAACCTGACACTATCTAAGCTGATAATGTGCTAAAATGACATATTCTCAGAAGAGAGGACAACTTTAGGGGAGAGACACATTTTAACAATACTTTATTAAAAATCTTCTAAGAGAATATGATTTCTTTTTCTTTTTTGAGAATTTTTTGAAGTAAGTATAGAAATTACTTCACATGTATTTGAGAGGGTTAAATGAGTAGACTTGTGTTTTGGAACACAGTATATGTCTAATATATAATGGTTCCTTTTTTCCTCCTTAAATTTGCTAAGCATCTTATTGAACTAATTAAACACTTCTTCAAATATATTTATTTCATTTTTAAATTGTTGCTTATTAGTGAGCTACATAGTCCATTATTCTGGTATTTAAAAAGTCTGCTTCAGCATCTAGATCTATAACCTCACTGCAAGTCTCCTTACTCATTTACAATTAAATATATTAATTTTGGAAATAAGCATATTGGGCAGAGTAATCCACGAGAAATTCCTTCTTGTTACAATGAAGAGTGATTCTCATATAAAATGACATAAGAATTCATAGCACATCAAGCACTCCAAAATAAATGAATAGGAAATGTAGGTATTCAAAATAATGTAAAAGAAATTCCAAAGTCTAGAATAGATGTATTGTCAGAAATATCTCAATGTCTGAGTGAACAACTAATACAGACAACAAACTCAGAAATAGGTATTTTTAAAAGCATCATTCCATAAAGAATTCGTCTGATTTTAATGTTGTAAATACAACCTTGCTCCTAATCACCAAGTAAATTCATGATTTCCAGGTAAAAACAAGGTGTCTACTTAAATTTGCATTTCAGAAAAACTTTTTTTAGTGTAACTATGTTCTATGTAATGTGTTTGTTGTTGTTGTTGTTTTTTTAATCAGGAATTAAGATTAAATTGGTGTCCTCTATTCTGTTCTTCTAAAACTACCAATCCTAATAGAGCACATAAGATAAATCATCTAGATTTAACAATACATTAGAAGTTTCTTTAACTTAAGGTTTTTTTTTAATTAACCCTTAACCAGATATGTAACTCTTCATCATTAACAAATTTTATCAGAAATGTTCCAGAAGTAAGGCTTTGTGATAAACAATGGTTATTCAATGTTTAAGAAAAAAAAGTCATACTCTCCTGAACTTCATTCAGATATGACAGAGATGAACTCCAAAAAGAAAAAAAAAATGATTTTATTGACACTCCATATATTAATTTTGGAAATGCCTCCAGTTACTCTTTACTAAGAAACTAGTGATAACTGTTAATCTTCATGGATAAGGAAAAAAGTGCAATTAGCTAAAAAATTTCCAAGGGTTTAAAATTATCCAAACATATCCAAAATGTACAGAACATTAAAAATAATCAGATAACCAAAATAGGTAACATTATAAATTCCTCTGGGCAGTTTAGAGACAGGTTCCTTCAGTGATTGTCTGTCCTTTTAACTGTGTGCTCCATTTTGTTCCAATCCAACCAGTTAGAAAATCCAACCACTTAGTGGTCTTTGTTCTTGACCTGAACTGTTCCTGATCTTTATGTGCTAACTCTTAAGAAGCACTGCACTGTACTCAAGGGGGAAAAAAAAAAGGCCCATTTCTGTCATGGCCACTGCAGCAGTTCCTATTTTACTTGTCTGGGGAGAACATATTCTCTGTGTCACAGCCATCTTTTATGAGCTGTGGCTCTGGGAAAGGTTCATAACCCCTTTGGCAGAAAGAGGCACTTTTTTAATTGGAGTGCAATCTGGAAATGGATTCAGTCTTTGTATAGCATTATGATATTTCTTGTGAAAAACTACTGAATTTATCTCTAATCATTCCTTTCCCTTCTCTTTCCCTGAGCTCCCCGCCCCAACCAAAATAAAAAAGGAATTTAGGCTGTTTAATAGTGTAACATCTAAAATTCTGTGTTACTATGCCATAAAACATACATATCACCAAACATTTTAAATAAATTTAGAACTGTTATCTATTTTACTACCTCTGAATGTCCACTGAACAATGAGTAATACCATTAGCTTTTATATGAAATATGCCTCAAATGAAAACAACTAGAATAGAAACAATATATAAGATTATCTGTCTTAAAAATTGTATTGTTTCAAGCTTCACACTAAGAAAATATGGTAATGAATAATAAGAGATATCAATATTTTTATTATATGATGAATGATGTAGTGTGGTAAAAAAATTAAGCTTGGAAGAAAAAAAGAAAAAGTTTGTGTCTCTGAAAACTATTAGACATTTAGAGAACTATTTAAAATTCCATGGCCTGGATTTTGCCATATTTAATAAATGGAAATGGTAGTAAGAAATAGGGAACTACCTTATTATATATATGTAGATTTTTTGTCTAATTCTAAATTGTATGTTACATTTTAGTGATAAAGCTCCAGGCTTTAAAATTCACAGAGAGAGAAAGAGAAAGAATGCACATGGCCATGCTTTAATCAGTTCTACCTCCAACATAATTAAAACAAATTTACTAGATAGGTTCTGAAGTTCAACACATATAAAATATTGGTGTAGGTGTAGCATATATTTCTCATTATTAACTAAAAAAAATTACCTCTTTTCTTGTTCAGGTATCTGGAAGGCCATAACTTTTTCACTACTTAGTAGTGTTCAGTTATGATTATAAAGCAAATCCATAACACTGATCCATTAATTATATCTCATTTGGAGTAGAGTGTATCCTAGATGGCCTCTTTCATAGAGTCCAGAAATGCCTATGGCTTCCAACCCATTCACTGAGACACTCACATTGGCTTGGAAACCTTGCCCCATAATCAATTGTATCTGTTCTGCAAAATACTGTTCTTGGAATGGTATTTACATAATCATAATTGTCTTAATCATTCTTGGTTTTAGAGCAATCAAGAGACTGGAGATGGAAGGGAGAAGTCTAACACTGTTGTGATTATGTAACTGGATAAAAGTGAGATGAAATAGCAGAACATTTTTTGAGACTTGTCAGTGCATATAGTCTCAGTACTGATTCCCCTTTGCATCATTCCCTCAACTTGACTGTCTTTGACATTTCTTGTTTCTAGAGTCCTCTAATCCTCATGTCAGTTACTCATTTCACACAATTTGATTCTTTGGTTTCCACTTCTGACTGACCACCCTCTGTTAGCCACCTGCTGCTATAGAATAAATACTAATTTCTGTCTTTCTTGCTGTAGGTTCCAAAGACTTCAATATTTCACACTTGCTTTCCTTCCCAAGTACCCATTTTCAACATCCCAAATGATCAATCATTTCTGTATATAGGTAATAAATGTGTCAACACTCTTTTTAAAGTGTTACATTTTCATTGCACTCACTGTGGTCAGAAGTAATTCTTAAATATCTGACATTGAAATTTCCTATTTCAAAAGCCTCCACTCCTCCATCCACACATCTGGGGAAACAGGGATAATTGCTGTGTGTATGCTGATCTTGTCCTTAGAGCTTTTCACACATCAAAAGCAAGGCCACTTTTTTCTCATTAGTGCAGCAAGCACCTGTCCACACATCTTGATTTCAAATACAGTGGGAAGATCTTGCTGCTTCTCTATCAGTCTTTTCCCATGCTTGTAATTCTTCTAATTGGGACAAAACTTTTCATAAGAAAAAAAAAATGGCTGACATGAGATCATTTCATAAGAAAAGAAGATAAAATTGCAAGGAAATAGAAAACACAAGGACACTCGGTAACATGAACCTAAAGAAGAGGAGAGATATATTAACGAAGAAGCTTCATCAAAAAGAGGAAATATTAATCAGGAAGCAGTTGATATCAGTGAAGGAAAGATTAAACCCTTTTGTCTTTGATGTTTTTCTTTCTTCATACTTGACTTTGCTTTATATGCAAACATTTTTTTGAAATATAATTCAATTATCAAAGAATTAGAGACCCTATAACTCTCCTGTAAAATATATATATTTAGCTATATTTGGGCATTTGTTTCCCAGATAAGACATAGATCAATTTTCAAGTCCTTGCCCATAGCAAGGATAGACGTTTAATTTTAGAAAAAAATTATGTTGGCTTTTAGAAAGATAACTGAATAACATTATTCCACGCGTTCTCAATTGAAATAATTTATCAATTTCCATATCAAATTTCCAATTGCATGAAACTTATTTAGCAGGAATACATATCAATTTACCAGATTTCACAAATTCATTAAAAATAAAAATAATTGTTTCATATGGAAAATAAATATGAATTTGTGATTAAGAAATATATTTACTCAATATTAATTAGCAGAATGTTAATAGATTATGAATACAAAACATAAACTTAGACAAATGATCATTCAGACTTATATCAATGACATTTTCAGTTGTGATTTTTTTTTTTTTTTTTTTTAGGACAGAGGCAAAAAGACCTCAATGGAACATGATGAAGTATAAAGGTGAACAAAATCATTGAAAAGAGAAGACTTTTAGCACCAAATGACTAGAGCAGTGGAATATCATACTCTACCAAATGAACAACAGAATAAATGCACAAAGTAGAGGAAATCTAAAAATATTTGGAATGCCATTTAAAAACAAAAAAAAGGTTTATATCAAGATTAATAATAGAAAATTTAAAATATGCATACAATTTATCTCCTTGACACTTTACAATTAGCCAGATGTTTTTACAGAACTCTACAGCTATTGTGACTGTCTTTGTTTGCAGGATCACAACAAGGAGAACTCTTGGAGTATTATGTCTAGACATTTTATCCCCTAAAATATTGGTGATTGAATCTATATTGTAATGACTGTTTCAACTGCTAAATGTTATAACATATTTTTTATATTCTCGAAGGCAATATTTCACTCTGTCTCACTATGATAAAGCAATATCATTTTTAATCTTTTCTACTATTAAAAAAATCTTACATGTGTTAACTACAGCTTCCAGTGAGTTAGTTTTTAATCATGCCTTTTTGATTTATAAGTCTTATTACTGTAGTTCAATTCAGATAGCCATTTATTGAGGACCAAATCAATGCCAACTTTGTAAGGCAAAACCCGTTTGCATTTTATTTGAAATATGAAGGGCAAGAAATTTGCAGATGGTGAAAGTAAAACTGAGAAAACGAAGATTTAAGAAGTAGTATATTAGATGTGTTTTTTCATGTCTCTTGAAGAGGTAAAGATATCCACACCTTTACAATTAACACCAGTAAAGAGCCATTTGCAAATTATCCTCATTTGCACCAGCAAAAAAAATATTTGCAAATTATTCTCATTTGTAGTTTCTTTCTACTTGCTTCAAATTTTGTAAAAGAAAACTGTTTATGGGGCTGTTGCCCTGCATCTTATACATTCTTTTTTTCAGTACCAAAATACTATGTGATTCGTATTTTGACTACGGAGATTTGCCCCAAATCAAATAATAAAAGCTTCTTCCTATAGGGAAGAAATATATTGTACACATTCATGAATTAAAATGATGATACATTAATGAATTATCCTAATAAATTTATACCTCAAAATAATATTTCATTGGAGTTTCCAAGTAAATATATAAAAGTTTATGTTAGGATTTTATGAAATTTTTCAATGCTTATTAGTTTGGACATGATTTTCTTGGAAAAAATGAATTGTTTAATCTCATGTCTTTGAGGTAGAAGCATCAAAAATGATGAAAATTTTTATTAATCTACCTTAACTTTTAAAAATTGAAAATGTCAATGATATATAATGAGGTTTAGTAATAAATTTTATATGAGCATTATATTAGAGTGGACATTTACTGTTGCAAAATGTTGAACTTTGTGTCTGAAACAGTGAGACCTTGTTTCTAAATAAAATACAAAACAGGCCTACTTAAATATGTAAATACAAAAAAAAATCCTGAATCAACATTTTACAGATGACATAATTAAAACAAAGGACTATAATATGTGCAAAACTTCTAAAAAAAAACAACTCTATTTTCCTAACTATAACCTCTGTTTGTCTATATAATGTAATTTCTCTTATAATGGCACCATTTCTAAATGGTGAATTTAACATATTCACATTTAAGAAAAATACTTTTATTGTATATTTACTTGAACTCTTTTTGCATAAGAGATATTGACAAGTTAGTTGGGCAACTGGCAGTTGATAAAATATGGCTCTCATCAACATATTTAGATGGATTAGTGCCAGAAATATTTATACAAACATAGCTATCTTTACAAAAATTTTCAGTAAGTTTTACAAAGGCAGCATTTATATGCTGAGCTACCCCATTTACAAGAAAACCCAATTGCAGTGTTTGTTTTTTTTTTTCCTCCCTACTCTTTGCTGGAACAACCTATTCATCCTGGCCTCCACAGCTCCTATTACTATCTGTATTTTACATTTTCAAGTAATTTCCCACCTCATCCCTACTTACAACACGATTTTCCTTTTTCATCTTTATTCATCCTCTTTCCTCTATTTGACATGTTATTTTGCTGACATCTTTGATAACAAAAATAAAATCATCCTTCAAACATTAATTCTAATATTTCACTAACTTTGTACCTCTGGTCACCTCAGTCTAAAGTGTATTTTCTTTCTTATGTGTTCTTATAGTTCTGTCATAGGTTTACATGCGCTAGTCTTTTATGTCTTTGTATTGTTAATAACTGTTTACCTGATCTAACAGGTATGTTATCTCAACACAAAAATGTGAACATTATAAGGGTGAAAAGAATTCTGTAGGCTCAAGGGAGAATAGGTACATGATGAATACAAAATTGTAACTTGGGACAGAAAAAGGACATGAACTGACTTCTGTGAAGAATGAAGAATGAAATCAAATTTCTCTTTATTTGTGAACCATTACAATATTTTTAAACTAAACAAACCAGGCTTGGTGGCGCATGACTCTAATCCCAGGGGCTTGGGAGGCTGAAGCAGGAAGATCACTAGTTCAAAGCCAACCCCAGCAAAAGTGGGGTGCTAAGGAATTCAGTGAGACCTTGTTTCTAAATAAAATACAAAACAGGCCTGGGGAGGGGGCTCCATGGTGGAGTGACACTGAGCACAATCCCTGGTATAACCTTCCTTGAAAAAAAAAGAAAAGAAAAAAACTAAAGAGTAAAGAAAGAGACAATTGAGACCATTTCATACCATGTACCATTTTGAATCTCTCATGTTACCTCTATAACTGGTTGCCTACAGAAGTCACTCAAAAACAGAACGCTGGACCAAGAGAGTAGCACAGTTCTAGAGCATTTGCTGGGAAGTATGAGGAACTGGGTATAACCCCAGCACTGAAAAAATGATACTGAACTTCATATATGAAAAGATGTACTATTTTCAGAAGATTTATATTAGAAAGGACTACTGAATCAAATATAATAAAATTTAACAAATCTGAATATTTGCAACTTAACAATTGAGTTACTTTGTTTTTCCAACATTGTAAACACATTTCCAACCATGCTCAAAATGATCTTAAGATTCTGATACGAAATTTTTTTTATCTCCTTTGCCAAGATCTATTGTAATCATCCCTTCCTTTCACTGGAATAAAATGTTCTTAGTCTATTCATCAAAAATACCAAAACATCACATTAATTATACTTGGCAAAACATAAAACACAAGTCACTTATAAGCATTGATTCTTTTCCAGACATCACTATAAATTAGTATGATATTGTGCAGGTTTTACCAATAGTATTTAGGATCTTTTTTTTTTTTTTTCGGCACTCAACCTGTGTATTTGGATCAATGCACCCAATATTGCTTTACAAATATTGGAGCACAACTGAGTAGCTATCTTCCAGATCTCACTGACATTTTCTGTAATTCAAAAAAGGTGACATATGCTTCCCTTCTTGTTCATTTTCATAAGAACACTTTTTTTTTTGTAAATCCTCTATATGTATTCTAAAATAAGATACATCCTTCAGATGTAAACCCAAGAGTTCACAGACTGAACGAACTGCTTCCACACCTGTATCTTTTTGGCAGGAAGATCCTTCCTTTGGATAGAGAGATATAGAGTGGGAGCCAGAAACAGTCATATAATGTCCTTTGGCAGGTTTTTTTACCACTATATTTTTATTTTTAATCTCTAAGTATAATTCACAGAGAAAGAATCTCTTAATGTGTTGCTGAAATATATACAACGTGGACAGCCAAAATGAAAATTTAATATCAGTTTTCTTAAATGTCTTAAAGATATACCATTTCCAGATGTTATGGCATGCTAAGCTATGAAGAAAAAAAGCATTACTATAAATTAATATTTAAATATTTTGCACATGATCTTCAGCTATAATAAGTACCAGGTCTCCAAATGTAATATGTAATAGCTAATAATGTGTGCTGAACAGGTTTCATGTAAGAGGGAAAAACATAATTGGATGTACGTGAAGAGATTTCAAACTCTTTTATGTTTTTACCTTATTTTCATCTCATTTTTACATGTTTTAAATGTTGTGTTATGTAACCAACATGTAAAGGAAAGAGATGTATTGACAAATGCAATGCCTCTACTTCCCTCCTTTTATCTCTCTTTCTTTCTTTCCTCCTCCTCCTTCTCCTCCTCCTCCTCCTGCTCTGCCTCCTCCCTCTTCTTCTCCTCCTCCCTCCCTCCCTCTCCGCCTCTCCCTCTCTCTCTGTTTCACCATTCATTGAACACTTTTTTTTAATGTACCAGATCCATGTTCAGTGCAAAATCTTCAAGGTAGGGAAAAAAAAAAAAACTAACAGTTAAGTGTAGGAAGCTGATACTATTAAATTAGACATTTATAAATATGTATTTAAGAGTAAGGTGATTATAGTGAGGCAACTTAAGGATACTCACTCATCCTGCCTTGGCTTCTGTATTCCCCACATTAAACCATGTTCCAGGTTAACCAATGTCATACCTGTCCTTGACTAAGGATGGATAAATTAGTCCTTTTTCACAGAATGTTAACTATGAATTCTTACCTCTTACATAAAATTAATGCATCAAGCTTCTTTTTATTGTCACAATGCATGACATGCCATGCATTTTTTGTAAAGATCACAAACTTCAGCGATTTCTGGTAGTTTGTATGATAAGGAATAGAGATGATAATGGTGAGAGCATGAGATTAAAGGAATAATTGTATAAACTAGGCCCAGTGTGCCGACTCCCACATGCTTTCATTTTTGAAAAGAAATATACCTCCAGCCCTGTCTGGCTTAAGTCCACAGGATTGTTTACATTCCTCAGCAAACTACTTATTATCTTCAAGAGAAATGCAGGCCACAATATATAAGAAGAACACAAGTTACCCTACATGGGGGAACCTTTGTTGTCCTTATATGGAACAGATCCCAGAACCCAGGGAGATAAAGATAATTCCCCCTAAGGATAAAATCTGTAAGAATAATTTCCAATTAAAAATGGTTAGCAAGGACCAAAGTGACCCAGAGTTGTCATGGGGGAAGTTGAAAGTCTAATGTCATCCTGCCATCAGTCAGAAGTCAACAGTTGAACCTGGGTGCAACTCGCTGGAAACTTCCATGAGATCCCTAATAAAACTGGAGTGTTAGAGAAGTACACTGTTCTTCTTCTCTCTGAGTAGACTCAGTCTCTGCCTTAATAGTGTCCTCATTTCCCCTTTCCTAGGCCTTCTAATATACTCATATCTGTTACTCTGAGCCACATGTCTAAACTCTTTCTGACTTGATTGCAAGAATCAACACTTGAAGGGGGTCCTTCATCCTGTTTAAGTTTCTCAGAAGGCTCTAACTCTCTAATGTGCTGATCACCAGGCACAAAGAATATGCTAATTGCAGGATTAAGTTAGCTGGTTGAAAACTCCTATGAACAACATTTCAGAATAATATGTATTGTATATGACTAATTGTTGTTGCTTCACTTCTTTATAGTGGAAGTGTTAGGCAATTAGTGTTTAAAATGGACATTTCATAAGCACAATTTATAGCTTTTTAAAAAAAAATAATTGAAACACTCATTTTCTCAATTATATAGAATATTAGAATAAGCTATCAAATCTTTGCCTCCCACCCAAAAAGACAATATAGTTTTGAATTATTTATTTCAATTCAAGTTTATTTGATACTAATCACACTGCATTCCATTGAAAAATTTTATACAAGTTTTTTCATCATTTTTGCTCTTTGATTTTTTTCTCAAACACTGTATTTGTGTTAAGTTCCAAATTGTATGTTCAAGTGCTCACATTAAAAATCAAATCTTTCTCTAGGGTTATGTAAAAGACAGAGATCTGAAGGATTTTGGAAGGATATCAGAAGAGGTAAACAATAAAGCTATAAACCATTTCTAAACACACATTTATTGTTATTCAACACGCTTCTTAAGCAATCAAATCAATTAAGCAATTATCATAATTCAGCAATTAAGCAGCTATGCTAACTAACAAAGAGGAGGAGGGGAAGGAAGGGTCTGTGTGGCATATATATCTTACTGGGAATTGGTCAATCTTTCTCTCCTTCCATATAAGAGCTATTTGCTTCCAACTGGTGCACAACAGCCTCTGGTTGCAGATACCCTCAATCTGATCTGCCAAAGGAGTCAGAGCGGCTTATTCTCCAAGGTATTCACTCCAGTCCATCAAAAATCTAAGGAAATGCAGTGAAATCCATGTGCAGTTCTTGGATATTCAATGTCAGAGAGTGTTCTATGCTACTTATGACCCTAAGCATTATAGACATGATTTTAACTTCTGTTGGTTCAAGGTTCCTTCATTCTTATTAGTACATTCACACTCAGAGTATATACGGATTGTTTTAAAGTCAATTATTTACATTTTATTTATATAAAAATTACTTTTTATTTGCATACAACATCAAGGTGGTTTATATCAAACATGAAGCAGGTCCTTATTTTTGAGTGAACTAATAGGTGGATAGTTACATTTTGCATATAAACTGCTTTTTGTGTGTGTGGGATGAGTCAGAATAAACAATTCAAGGTGAAATATACTTTACAAAATTTGCTCGAAATGCATAACATGATCATTATCTTTGATCAATTACACATGCACACACTTATGTCAGTGTGATGCATGTACACATATGGACAGATGTTTAAACACACACGCACACAAAAAGGGAAACATTCATCATATTTGTCTATAAAAGAAAAATCCATGTATTTTAACACAAAAGAAACGCAATGTAGGGAATTATGTGCAAGCAAAGCCACTGGTCACACTGGCATAATGAAGAATGAGAGTCACTGTCAGTCTTGATGAAACAGGAAGCACTAGAATTTCAAGAGGAAGGTATCAAAAGTTTCATCTATGCTAAACTGCTGTACATCTTACTTCTCAGGTCTGCTCCTAGTTCTATTCATTGTTATAGAATAGTACCTCTTCTTTTCTACCTTCCATATCTCATGTCTCTCAACTAGTATAATCTGACCCAGAATTCTACTGACAAGGAATTCTTGCAATTGTGGGTGACAGAATTCTTAAAACATTTAAAAGACGCAGGAAGGCATGGAGTAGAAACAGATGATATTTCATACCTGAGGTACTATATAATTTATTAAAACAATTCATGCTGCTGGAATAATTTTCTGTTCTAATTTCTTCCAAAGTTGAAGATAATTGGAGGAACTAATAATGTTACTAAAAAATGACAATGAGAAATTTTATTCATGGTTTCTAAGGATTAGAATTTTTCCAAATTTAGTAGTTAAATGGATCAAGACAAAAAAGCCAAGGAAAGTCATTTAAAGATATGTCTCCCTTGTTCTTTGGGCAATGTAGGTATTGACATTAGACAGAATTTCAAGGTTACTAGTGAATAGAGTGGTCTATATGAAATTTTAATAAATGGAACATATGGTAAATTGTATTAATGACATTTAAAAAATATGTTCCCATTAGGGTTGTAATTAGTTTAAAATATTTTATTATGATAAGTATTTGTCATTTGTAGTTTATACATATGGTATAAGACTTAGTCCCTGTTTTTCTCTATATTTTCTTGGGTTTTAAAGGGAATTTTACAAATGAACTTTCAAGCATTATACATACATCTTTGTGACCTGTGTACTATATATTTGAAAGATATATGCAACCTAATATTTGAATAAATAATACAGATATCAGAAATAGAAAGATTTAAAAATAGTAAGAAAAGTGATGAAGTAAATTTATTTTATGACAGAATATGGAAAATAGATTATTACAGACTTACTGTGAAAAATTAGAAACTATATAATTAATGATCACTCTAAAACCATCTACTTACTCAAATTCATTTTATGAAATCTATCATTAATATATTCTAGCTTAGAACATAAAGATAGTGATTAAAAGAGTTAAACTAATCTTTCCACAGGGCCTATGCCTTTCCTTTGATCTTGACTAAATTATACTCATGAGGTCTGATTGGAAAATAATCCCCAAAATTAATGGTTTTACTCTGGCTATAAGCAACTATTAGAAGAAGAAATACATGAATTGTTCATCCATTTGCTCTTTTTCTTCATTTAAAAATAAGTACTAAGTAATTATTAGTTCTTCAATATTACTTTGTGCATTAGGAATTTAAACACAAGAGGATGATTCAAGGAGACTGGACTCTAATTGTTTTCTACAACCTTAACAAATTAAGGCTAAAAAGAAGAGTCAATTAACAAATTAAAGCAGTATTTTTAACTCAAAATTTTGAAACTTTGAATTTCTTTAGAAGAACTCTAGCTTTTTGGAATACCAGGAAATACTGATTTCCCAAGTTCTTTTCCAACAAGTTTCTGGAAAAAAAATAAATTCTCTCCTTTTCATAAAGACATCTTGGAAAGTCACCTAGAGAAAAATAGATGAAATTCTCCTATTGATGCTGTGAGGCAAAGATCTCTATCTGCTACTAAAGTAAGAAATAGAAGAAAAAGCAGAATTCCCATTCCAGACCTGAGTATTATGCCCTTTACTGTCAGAGAGTGGTGAGCACTTGACAGGATCTACCAGCAATGAAAATGCCATCAGTGTAGAAGATTCTCAATAAGAAAGGAGAATTCTGTACCAGAAATGGTGTCCTGCAAGTTAGCATAACTGATGCCCACTACACAGACCTTTAGAAGGAAATAGAAAGAGGTTATTAACTTGAGTTTAAGGGTTCATTCCCAAGACATATTCATCTGTTTTCCATTACTATAATAAAAGACCAGAACTTCTGTAAAGGGGGAGATCACACAATGAAGCATGAAGCCAGAGAGAAGGAAGGGGCCAGTCATGGCCTCCTAGTAGGCCCCACCTCTTATAGGTGCCACCACTTTAACATTGCCACACTGGAGTCCAAGTTTCCATACATGAACCTTTGAGGGACACACTCAAGTCATTTCAAACCATATTACAAGGTAATTTAACTTAAGAATTTTCTAAATCCTTCCTGGTGTACAGAAAATAACCCCAGAAATTTGCCATATAAAAGGCAGAAAGGAACTAGATCAAAAGTTTTATTTTAGAAAGAATGAATAGCAAGTGAAAAGAATCAATTCGAAATATCATGTAATGTTTAACCAGCTGGGACAAGTTTAGGGTGACTGCCATTGAGGAAATAAGGAAGAGAGAGAGGTCAGTGGAAAGTGGGCAGAGTGATGCACACAGGAAAAGAGGAACTAGACTACAGGTAACAGTACAGTTTTTAAACCTCTCAGTGCGATGGGAAACCACTTAAAGAGAACATTAACATAAACCTGACTGTATTTTAAAAGTGTAAATTTACTGTCGAGTATAAAATGAAATAGAATGGAATAGAATTATGAAAGAAGGTCCACGCTAGTTTTTCATTGCTGTGACCAGAATACCTGAAAAGAACTACTCGAAGAGGGAAAGATTTATTTTGACTCATGCTTTCAGAGGTCACAATCTATGTTTAGCCATGCCCATTGTTCTGGCCCCAGGGTGAGGTAGAACACCATGGCAGAAGAATGTAGATGCAGAAAGCTGCTCAGTTCAACGAATCTGGGAAGCAGAGAGGAGAGACAAAGAGATAGGCAGGCAGACAAACAGAAAGGGGCCAAGGTACCACCCCTGATTATCTACTTCCTCATCCATGCCCTACCTGCCTACACTTTCCACTGCTTCCCCACAATTGCATTCAAACTATCAGTGTATTGAGTAGATTAGTGTCCTGCTAAGGACAGAGCCTTTATGAGCCAATCATTTCACTCTGGACATTGTTGCATTGCCTGACACTTGAGCTTCTGCAGTGGGGCTGAGGGGGTGCATTCCTGATCTAAAGTATATCAAGGAATATTTTCTAAGCTGACAGAGTATTTTTGATAGTAGGTTAATGAATTGGAGTAGTGTGATCTCAGAGGAGATAAAGATAAATAAGCAATTTTAATGTCTATTTAGTAGGCAGGAATGATAAAATGGGAGATGGGAATTAGCAAAAGGAAAATTGATTAACTCATTTAACACATATTTATTCAACTATTGCAATACTACTGGTTGGATTTTTTTTTTAAAGTAAAAAATAAATAAAATTTTAAAATTCCCATAATGGCTTATACCTTCTGATTGAAAGGGATTTCCCTGTGTTCAAGCTAACATTAATTGAGAAGTTGCATACAAAACAAAGACCAAATCTCCCATAGGCATGGTTCATCACTTTGGAAATCCCTATTCCAGAAAATAAATTAGAAGAATATAATAATGTAGCCCCTGAAGTAAAATCTCCCAAATAGTTATTTCCCAGGTAGACAGTGAATCAAAGAATTCCTACTAAGAATATATTTGGTCAGCCAAACAGAATTGCCTGCCTCAGAACTTTCTTCTCTTTCAGGTTAGGAATCTTTGCTATCCTTGCCCAGAAAAATCACTGTGTTTCTTTTTTCCTGTACCCTACTCCAAATGGCAACTTTTATTGAAATTGAAATTGAAATTGAAATTGAAATTGAAAATATTGAAAAATTCTTCTGCACCATTGTGTTTTGTATATGTGAGAGTTTGTAGAATTTATCATTCCTCCACAGATTACTGGACTGTGATGAGCTCCATCTGGATCTGAATGAAAGGAATGCTAATCATCCTGTATGTGGAACTGGCAAGACAGTGCTGTCTTCCTCTGGGGACAGGATGAGTGAGTTTTTAATTGTATATAGATAGTTGCACTATGTTAAAGAGAACATTTTTAAAATGCCATGTTGGAGAAGAAAGGTTCTGGGCATCCACTGAAGTGGTAGACTATAGCTAATATATTATCCTCTTGCCAACACAGAGGTCTTACTCCTGGTAACAGATGCTGTCATCCTTTTGGAAATTATCTCTTGTCTATGCTCTGTCCCTGTGATCTGTGTGGGATTGATGCCAACTGCAGGTGCCAGGCATGAGTAAATGGGTTGAGCATGGCCAGAAGGAGCACTTTCTTCTTAAGCCATATTGACTGGCTTCTGCATAGTCAAAAGAGAGAGGGCAGGAGGGAGGGAGAGAGAGAGAAAGAATAGATCAAAGAAGGAGAAAGAAAGTCCCCTGGTTATATTTTCAGAATTCTCAGAAGCAATAATGCTAAATTCATCTGTAACACCAGCTTTTTCATTGAGAATAAGGGCTATGACTGTCTTAATTACTATATTATTCATATGTAATGGACAAGTACTTGAAGATAACAGGAAGATAACTATTTATTTAATTGAAAGAAATCAAATTCCACTTAATATTTTAAATTGTTCCTGGACTGTAAAATAAAATTCTCAGATGAAAGGAGAAAAGAATAAATTATATCACACAATGAAATGTGAGCTAAATAGCCCTGAATTAATTGGACTTTTCTTCCTTTGGATATTTTACCTTAAATCTTTTTTTGTTAATCTTTTTTTGCATTCTCAGCTCATATTTTAAGCCAGTGTGCAAAACCTGCCAAGTGGATCTACCAAATCTACTTCTTCCCTCGTGGTATTCAAAATACTCTATTTTCATCATAATAGAGCTTCTCCAGTAGTACATTTTTATTGTGCTTATAGTTTATTAGTGTAATATGCCCAATTATTTCTTCCTTATTTATAGGCTAAAACATTGTCACATAGATATTTGACAAGGGGTACATAGTAAAATTAAATTTCTTCATAAGATAATTAGTTGAGTGTTGGATATTTTAGGATGAGTTATTGTGGGTAGATTGGTGGAGATGACTGATGAATACTGTCTGCAGGTTAAAAGAAAATATTGAGTTAAAAAAAAACAATTCAAACTTATCATCTTCTAAATGTTTGGTTGTTTTATACATTCAAATAGATGAATCCCCTCATCTAAGAAATGAAGAATGAAATGGGGCAACTAATATTTAAGGGATTTAAAGATAAACAATCTTTTTTTAAAAAAGAAAAATACACAAAAGCTGGAAATTGTGTCACAAATAGAGTCCCTGCCTAACATGAGAAAGTCTTGGATTTCATCCCCAAAACCACACACACCAAACACTCAAAACACCAGCAAAAAGGTAAATGTGAAGGTAACGAGTAAAAAAGATAAAATAGTTCATGAAGCTAGATTAATGTGAAATGGATAAAAGTTGGGTAAGGTGAATTAGATTTATTTGTTCAACAACTTTGATTAAATTGCTAATATGATGTTTCATGCACTTTTCTAGATGCTAAATCCTAGCAACTCAGTAAGATGAGGAAAAAATATTGCAAAATCAAGGATAGCCTCAGCAACTTGGTGAGACCCTGTCTGAAAATAGAGAATAAAAAGGGCTGGAGATGTAATTTATTGGTAGAGCAATCCTGGGTTCAATTCCAGTACCGGAAAAAAAAACACATTAATTTATGTACTTCCTTTGGCATATATAAGTTGCCTGCATCACTACTTCTGTACTATGGGGCTATTTAGGGTTACTCGAACACCAGTTCTGTGATACCATGGCATCAATCTAATGGAAAATGACTTTGTCGCATATACAATGTATACACACTAGACCAGGAAAGAGTCATTAAAATGCAAAGCAGGACAGAACTGGCTGTCACAGATTTCATTGCACTACTCATAAAGCCATAACATATAAATGAACTATTAAAAATTTTTTGGACTTTCCCAATTAATATTTTCAGTGCACAATTAACTGTAAGTAACTGAAACCACAGAAAATTAACTGCAAATAAGGGGGTTCCCACTGTACTGACTGAATTGGTTGCAAATCTCACCTCTATCATTTGAATTGGAGTAACCTGCAAATTATTAAATTTTAAAGTCTCAGTTTTGTCATCAGGAAAATGAGAGTCATTTCTTCCTTACAGGGTTATTGGGAGGACTTTTCAACCTATGCTAAGTCTCTCAGATTATTCCTAGAACAAAACAAATGTTTAGTAAAATATAAATTTTATTATAATTGAAATATTTTCCACTGCAATTTTTGATGTTGCCATGAATGGATTTTTGCTGGCCTTTCAAGTCTTTCCTCATTCTGATGGAAAGAGTAAAATATCTCAACATTAAAAAAAAGCCAAGCTTTATGTATACTAATAGATCTATACTTAGGAAATGGAATCTTTAAATGCTAAGGCTATAGTTTAGCTAAAATTGTTAATGCAAAGTCATATAAAAATCAATTTATCAGAAAAATGGATACTTGAGTAAATTTTTAGTTATTTACTAAAGTATTTTTGTAGGCTTAAATACACTGATTTAAATTGCCAGGCTCATTTAGTTCTAAATTGTTTTTTAAAAGTAAGTCTAAATACATTCTGAATAATCAATACCTATTAATCTACTTATAAAGTATATACACTGCCAAATTTTTATTAGATATTCTTATTTTTATTTCTGCTATTTCATTGAAGTGTAGAATTACATAGAGTGTAGTTTACTTTAAAAGGTAAAAAAATATGCCTGTTTTGAAAGATAGTATGATGTTAATTTTTGTTGTTGTTCTTGAGAAATACTAAGAGAACTGCTGAAATTGTGACAATTCCTACTCCAAGAGTTCCTCTGAGACCATTTATAAAACAAGTGAATGATGATGTTTTGTCATTGGTGAAACAGACTTTTAAACACAACAAATATGCTTCATCTGAATCACTGAAGACTAATATAAAATACAAACAAAAAGAATAGAGGAGAAGAGTTTTATATTAAAAATAAAGTAAAGGACCAGGTGAAGTTGAGAGCCAAACGTGCCAGAATAACTATTATATTTGCTCATTGGTGGACAGAGGCAAAAAAACAAACAACAACAACAACGACAAAAACCCACCCACATATTAATTTTTGGATAATGTTAAATATACAAAGCAAGAGTGTATTTATTACAAATTATATGTTACAAAGAATTTATATTAGTGTACTCCATTTAAGCATCATCATTAATTAATATTACCCATAGAAATAAACTCAGAAGATAAAACTTGATTTCTACAACAATATAATATCCTGTTTCTCTTCTCACCTATTTGCAGATTAATTTCTTCACAAATATTTTCTGTGTTTCACTTTTTGTCGAACTTACCATCGATATTGGCAACCTTCTTAGATTAGTCAAATAATAGATAATAAATTAAAAATCACATAAAATAATACTATTCTTTCTCAGATGTGTTCACTGTTTATTCTTTATTTTTATACTAACATCTACATTTCCTATGTCTTATAATTATTCTGTCATACAGACAGATGTTCTCACTTTTCAGATATTGATAGACCAGTGAATCAAATTAGATATCAAATATCTAATTCAAATATTTGTTTCACATATATAATGTCTATTGATTGTGCCTCTTTGAGCCCAAGTCCTAGATTTCCAACTGTTCTCTCTGAATATAGAATCTTCAAACTGAACATTACTCAAATAAAATATGTCATCAAAGCTGATTGCTGGCTATCTTAGACAGCTTTTAATATATGTGATCAAAATGCCTAATGAGAACAACTTAGAGGAGGAAAAGTTTACTTTGGCTCACAGTTTCAAAGGTCTCAGTTCGTGGTTGACTCATTCCATTGCTCTGGGCCTAAGATGAGGCAGAACACCATAGCAGAAGGGTGTGGTGAAGGAAAGTGGCTCAGCTCATGGCAGCCAGGAAACAGAGAGAGATAGAAAGGGGCCACAGATAGATGTAGTCCCAAGACCACACCCCTAGTGACCTACATTCTCAGCCATGCCCATCATTTTCATCATCTCCCAGTAAGTCAAGAAACACAGAGAAGGGGCCAGTGACTTCATAACCACTTCCAGGACTTTCTCTCCAGTGACATGCTTCCTCCAACTAGTTCCCGGTAGTCCACGCAGCTATCATTGGATTAATCCTTTGGCTAAATTAATATACTTTGAAGTCAGAGCATTAATCATTTCCTAAATCCCCACCTCTGAACCTTGCTGAATTGGGGACCCTGCTTCCAACACATGAAATTTAGAGGACACTCCAGTTCTAGACCTTAACTTGGCCTATTCTACTCTAGAAAAACACCAAAACTGAAAGCATTTCCTTTCATTTTACACCTTCAATTGCTTACAAGATCTTACTTTGTTCCTTCTTTGTTGTTTATTCATCAATTCATTTACCAAAACTCATCAGGCACTGGGAATAAAACATTAAAGCATGATTTTCAACAAGAATGCATATTTAACTGCATAATTGTCATAGACTTTGATGCCAAATATTTTTGCAAAAGTGTGGGCACAACTTTTATGTGATCCTTTTTCTAAAAAAAAAAGCCTGTATTACATTAAATCATTTATAATTAGTCTGTCTTTGGTGTAAGATTAGGATTCACAGAATTCTCGTAAATATACATTAATGCAGTGTTGAAATACAATAGTTACATGTGGTGAAATACTGTAATTCTTGGAAATTATAATTCATTTAAACACAGGGTAAAAAATAACACGTTTCTGAAGTCCTTAGATCAGGAAATGTTCAAAGATAAGACTGGATAGTAAGGTGGGTACTGGGTCAGTTTTAACCTTGTCTGAAAGCTATGGGAATAATTTTAATGGTTTCAGCAAGGGATTTTTACTAACTATACACATTTTGAAAAATCTTATGAAAATATTCCAGAGAAAAGAAAGTCATAAGTGTAAGTTGGATGCAACATAACCAATTAGGAACAAACCAAATCTCAGTGAGATTACCTCACTCTTCCATTGTCACATATCTAGGGTTCCATTCTGGGTCTCTCTGTCTCCAAATCCTATACTCTTCTCAACCATGCTGTATAGGTCAAGATACTCACCTAAAAATGCATAGTATCTTAGTCATGTAGTAGTTTAATCATGTGTTTCATAACTTTCTTCCTGGTCTTTTCTCCTGACAACTATATATTTCATAAAGTTCATTCCAGTAAAATTAGACTTTTAAGTCTCTCAAACATCAGGTTGTTCCTACTTTTGCACTTCCACTCAAATTTCATTTCACTCCTATCTGTAAGTGTTGTAGCCACTCTGTAAAATCAGTATTGATTCCCACCAGGGTTCAGTTCATATGCCAAGACTGATGATGCCAAACAAGAGGATAAATAGAGCTTTCTGAAGAGATCAAGAAGGTCTCCCAAGAAGGTCTGAAAGTGGCTTAAAAAACAAGGAAAGGAGATGAGCTGAGGCCTTACTGTGGCAAAAGAGTGGAGCCTGGCTGAAGGTTCCCTCATGCCAGAAGGGTGTTACATGGTTTGAAGTTCCTACTTGAGCCCAAGGAAGAACATCTATGCTTTCTCAGTTTGCCCACATGTGGAGCAGAGAAGAAGGGTTGTAAGCCCTAAAGCTGTCTGTAGACAAACATTAAAACATTGAGTGGGGCATTTTAATTATATTTATTTTATTATGTGCTGACATAAATACAATTGTTATGACATAAATAGGTATGATTTCTGTGATAAGATCATTCACTTATTTTTCTTCTATATCTCTCCATAAGTCTTACCACTGCTTGTGAAATTTTATTTCTTCAATTGCTTATCATGTGCATTTCATGTTAGAATATAAATTTCATAATGCCAACTTCTTGTTTTGTTTTATTGACAGCTATATTTTTAGCATATAGAATAGTGTCTGGCATATGGTAGGTACTCAATAAAACTTCTTGAGTAAGCTAACCAAAATAAAGTTACAGTAGCAGACATTTAAAAAGAATTCTTAACAGAGGTAGTATCTGAGCTGAATTCTAATGGCAGCATGTAATTTGAACAGATTGATAAGAAATGGTGTTTAAAGCAGGGGAATTATAACAAATAAAAAGTAGTTTGACTAAATCTCATTATTGTGCTTTGGAATATTTTTTCAATCCACTTTGCCTCTAATTTTTCCACATTTACTTGTCATTCAGTATTTACTTAGCATTGACTCACCAGTCTGTTGTAGCAGAACAGACTTCCAGTGAGAATGGTTTTGACACTGATTGAGTAAATGCTCTTGGGTGATCTTGTTTTGTCTATAGCATTAGGTATGGTTCATTGGTGGTATTAATGGAGATGTTGAAAATAACTGAAATGATATATGAACTCAGTGTCCCCAGAAACCTGCACCTGAGTATCAGAACAACGTGTCAAATGGGTTTATTAAAGTATAAGTAAACCTGCCTTGATATGAATGGACTGATAATACTTATGCATCTTAGCACTTATGACATGATTATAGCAAGACAGAGATCTGGTCACTTCTTTACTTTATTTACTTAATAAATATGTATTTCCTACCTGTAATATGCAAGGCAATGTGCTAGATAATAGAAAATACATAGATATGGCCCTTGTTCCCTTGAGTTCCCAAAATTTCAACGTATCCCTCTTACTTATAACAACATTTTACAATGCATTTATATTAATGTGAATTAGGGAAGAAAAGGCCTAATGGTCAAACAGGGTGAAAATTTGGGAATACATTAAGTTGGTAAAGTGTAAGGAAAATAAGAAGGAGACCCAGAGACAAGAAGCAGAGGAAGGAAAGAAAGATGACAGAATGACATAGAGGCAGAGCAGCCAAGATTTAATTATATCAATGGGTTACTTTAGGTCAATGGCATCATTAGTACATATTGTTCATTGCATTACTAGGCAGGTTACAGAGTTAGCAACAATATGCAGCTTATTCCTCAGTTACATACCAAATTGCAATGTGAAATGTTAGGAGTTTTGTGTAGCTCTCAAGAAAATCCATTGTATAAAGTTACTGTTATGTGGACAGGTTTAGGCTCAGTAAAACATTGTGGTTGTCTAACAACATAGTTCCTTTCTTCCCAGGAGATGTGTGCCTGAGATCAAGGTCAAAACTGATAGGACTTTAGTAGCATTGCCACAGCAGCTAGACATAGCATATGTATTAGTTATCTTATAGTTCCTAGGAGAAACTGCAGGGCATTCTAAGGGTGGGAAACAGAGTGTCAGTTAACCCCTGGGAGTTTGCTCACCAGAGGAAGGCTTCTCTGTATATTTCCATGGTCAGAATCCCTACAGTAATGTATATATGCCTTTGGATCTTAAAAATGTATTGTTGTATTTTATATATTCCAAAGTTTTTTATTAGTAATTTTTGCATATATGCAGCTGTTTATGTGGACCAACTCTAGAGGTAGAGAGAGAGAAACTTCTGCATAAATGTTTCTTTATTCTCCATCTCACACATTTCATTAAGGTTTTTCTATGTATACTTTTACACAAAGAAATTTAAAAAATATTTATTTAAGGGTAAAATAATTTATCAATTAGGGAAAAATACTTATATATTAGATTTTAGATAATTTAAAGATAGCACTGTCAAGATTTTGGTAGAATAAGTGCAAAAATCCTTAGAGGAAATGATAAATCAGATATTATTTTTCATTCTAAGATTCATATAATCTTGACATTATTACCCTTAATTCCCACGTTCTTGACACCTGCACCATGAAAAACAACAAAAACATAAATTTAATTTTTTGGGGGGGAACTAGGTAAAATATATTCTTTAGCGTGTCAAACAAGGCCATCCTATATATTCACATGTTCACTCTAATACAAGTAGTATTCACAAATGAATGAATATCAATATATTAAAAGATGTCTGCAATTTTTCTGCTCACAGCAAAGAAAATATTATCTCAGAGTAAATGCCATTTTTGAAATAAAAACAATATAAATAATATGCAATTCAGTTTTCAAGGTAAGATTATTAGGAAAGACAATTTGTTGTATATATAAATCATCTTTTATTAGCAACCTGAAGCAATAAGAACTAAAATCACATTCTTAAATACATCAACAAAATGTTCATTATTTTCCCTAGAGACAAGAGTGTTTTGTTCATTTGTTATTAGTATTCAACTTAAGAGCAAATTGCAAAAGAAATTTTGTTGGGATGGACTGAAATATCCCGCAGTTATTTTTTACAGCCAGAAACAGATTGATGACATATCTTCAAAATGTCTATACGTGAAGAAGAATGTTATTTAATAAAATAAAATGAGAAAAATTATCAGACTGTGACACCAAAGCTAATAAAAACAAACTTTTAATGAGTTTAAAATTATATAATATTTAAATGTCTTTAACAAAATTACTCATTAAAAATACTATTAGATTCTATAGAATATTTTGAGACTCAGATAAATTTAATAAAGCAAAATTTGCTAGATTAACATAAATGTAAAAAAAAAACTTCATTGATTTCAGAAATATAGATAGTAGACTTCTATACTTGGCCTATTGGAAACACTTTATCTCAAAGACTAAGTTCTTTAAAAATTAGTATTCAGATAAAATAGTTATAAGGAAATAGATTATTTTAGTCTACAGCTAAGACTTACATTACTTGAAGAAAGAAATATTTTTACTTATTCAATTTATATCAATAAAGATAACATAATCAAAACACGAAGGACTATATTTACTTGTTTACATTTGAATTTGAAATAAATCAATAATTATAATAATTAAAATCATGATGATAATAATAATGAAAACCCATGATGGTTTTATCCAATATTTGTTTCAAATGGAAAATTGCCCTATAGCCATCACTATTGATATAAATTAAACCACATAACCCTTGACAACGATCATCATGCCATTTATAATATGAAGCATAAAAATTAATGTGAGTTGCAAAGTTGACATGTCTTGGCCCAAATGAGATCACAAATCTGGCTCCATTATTCTCATCATATGTTCATATGAAAATGTGATTTCAAAATGAAACATGTATATAGGGGATGATATGCATTAATACAAATGTTAGAAATAAAGAGAATGAGAACCTTCACAACTGTTTAATGCTAGTCTAAGACCATGAAAAACTTTATTTAAGCCTTCCAGATCTCAAAATCCTTAGTGGGTCACTGGTATATATCAATTGTAAAAAATTACAAAAGCTAATATATTGTAAAGCCCTGGAAGAATTTCTGATAAACCTATTATTACTTTTTTCCTGCTTTCCCTTGCTTTTGCCTTTTTGTTTTGAATTTTTTGCTTGTGTATTTTTAAAAAGTGTTTTTTATTAACATTTCCTGGTATCATCCATATTATTTTCTGAGACTTTTCAAAGATCAAGTTTCTCTTCCCACTATATTACATTTTTCATATCACTATTATTTAGCCCCTTACTTCACAGTCTTATATTTTGGATAAAATCACTTTTTTAATGAAATTCGGAAATATACATAAAGCCACTATGAGACAGCTTTGAGAATTATCTTGTCGATTGAAGGCCTAGAACAGAGTAATTCTGTCATTAATAAGCAAAGAAACATGCATGTACAAATATAGATGCTGTGATAAAATTCAGATTTTGCAAGGAAAAAAATGTGAAGTGAAAACTTACAGAGCAATCATAGTATATGCTCTCACTGTATGTAACTTTATCATTGAATTTGCTACAACACGATACTCAGGGTGTTAACACATTATTTATTGAGCACCTACCAATGTACAAGTCACTGTGTTAAGTCATGGGAATTCAAATATATTAATTCTATTGGATATATCTGTTTAATTTGTATAACTATAACTGAGAGTCTGAAGAATGAAAAAAAATATTGAGTATTTTCTACATCTTCAACTCAAGGAGATCATATATCCTGGGAATATACTAAAATATATTAAGCAAAAGTTTAAAAATAAGTTTGAAAACTGATTTTACCACTACAGAATTTCTCATAAATTATAATATGCAAAATTGCATTGTTTATTTCCAAGATGGAGAAGCAGACTCTTTTTTTTCTAATCTTATTTGCTCACACAACCTTCTCAGAGCAACAAATAATGTATTAAAAAAATTCAGTGTTCTGAAAGGAAAACTGGCAAGAGAAGAAGATATAAGGCCAAGACAAAGGCCCAGAGGTAAAAGGAACAAACATGATTTTTGTTCAAAAAACTTACGCTTAGTGGATAGTAATTTCCTTTTTTACTCTTTCTATTTTTATTTTTCTTTTTCCTTCATTTCATTATTCATATTTAAATACATATACATATATATGTATATGTATATGTATATATTTATATATTACATAGAGATCTACACAGTTGAAGCAATATAGTATAACATCCCAACAAAGATATTGGCACTGATACATCCCACTGATGCCGCTCAGATTTTTTCAGTTTTACTTGTACTCACTTGTTGTGTATTTAAACTAGTTCTTTACAGTTTTATCACCTATATAGCTGTTCTTTATTAAAGTAAAGTAAAATTCAACATCACTACAGTTAAGATACCAAATAATTCCAACACATTGAGAATCATTCATGTTTTCCTTTTGTAACCTTGTTTACCTCTCTCCTTCCTCCTAGAACTCCCCTTAACAACCACTAATTTATCCTACATTTATAAAATTCATTTGGAGAGGTCCTTATATTCTAAATACTAGTAGTTTTTTTTTTTTAGATATAAGGTCTACAAATATTTTCTCATTGTGTATTTCCTGGAGGAATAGTTATATACATCAATTTAACAAAATAGAAAACCCAGATCTACACCCATAAAGGAGTGCCCAACACATGTTGGACAAGGTCATGGAAATAATTCACAGGAAGAATAATATCTCTTAAAATAAGTAATTCAAGCTGTGCAAGATGACACACATCTGTAATTCCAGCAACTCTGGAGATTGAAGCAGGAGGATCAAAAGTTTGAAGCCAGCCTCAGCAACCTAGCAAGATACTCAGCAACTTAATAGAAACTCACAAAATAAAAAAAAAAAAAAAATTTAAAGTGTGTTGTGTGGTTCAGTAGTGGAAGACCTCTGGGTTTAATTCCCAGTACCACACATGCAAAAAAATAAATAATAAATAATAAATAAAATGAAATAAATGATTCCAGAATAATTGGAAAGTTACAGATGAAAAACAGAAAAGAAATATCAACTGAATATACGTTACACAAATATTAACTGAAAGTGGATCATGTACTTAAATATGAATAGTAAGTTCTAAAAATTTTAGAAAAAAATACAAGAAAATGTTTAATATATAAAAATAACTCAAATGTTCTTAGATAAGACCTTAAAAGTACTATCTGAAAGAAAAACTATCTAGACATCATCAAAAATAAAACTTTTGCTATGTGAAAAATACCATTGAATGAGCTAAAAAGACAAGTTACAGACAATATTCTTATAAAGAATTTTCTGTAAAATTTTGTTTTTTTGTGTTTTTTTTTTGTTGTTCTAATAAGTAAGCTGACATCACATGTGTTTTTAGTGGTATAATTAGTTTGAACTAACTTATTTGCTTTAACTGGACTTCAGAATCCACCATTATGTATATTAAACAATAAAAATGTTTTAATAATGTTTGCAAAAATAAATTTATGCTTTAAAAATGGTGAAGTAATTAGAACAACTCAAATGTACAGAAATAGTACCAATTTTTAACATGCATCCTTATATGTAGTATGGTTAAAAAATATTTTTCATATTTCTTAAAACCCTGGGGAAGATTTTATGCAATTCTATTACAATTGGTACATTGAGGTAAAGGATTGAAAACAGGCATAACACCAAATACAAAGTCAAGTGGGGATTTATAGCCAAGATGTCAGAATGGGGGTGGTTCAATAAATAGAAAATGATCATTATTATCCAAAGTCAGGTATGAAGACACAAATTGGTGTGGATATACTGTGTATAGAACCAGAGGTATGAAAAATTGTGCTCTATATGTGTAATAAGAATTATAATGCATTCTGCTGTCATATTAAAAAAGAAAAGACCAGACATCAAGGGTAGTGGGATTCCTTATGGACTAACTTCTGTAATTTCCTGCTGAAGGAAAGAGAGGGTGACCTGATATTAGTTTTGAAAGATAAAGAATTTCATCAAATTTTTGTGGGTGATCAGGGTAAGAAATTCTTTCTAGTTCAACTTAGCAGAAGTCTTGCTAAAGCCTGGCAGGTACAGGAGACCAAGGTTGAAGCTTAACTGAAAAAGAAGGCTCCAAGGAGCTTGACTACAGTTGCATTGTCACTGGTGTGCTATGGATTTATCAAATTCTCATCTCGAGAATGCTCTATTACCATAAGTGAGTATGTTCTAGTTGTACTTTAAGCAACGAGGAATCCAATGACTGAAAAAAGAGTAGAAGTTCATTGATTTCATTGCAAATAGAAAAACCAAAAAGATTCATACAAGACAAAATGTACTTAATGCTTAGTTTTTTACTGTATTATCTCCCTGAGTTATATAATATTTACAATATTTATTTTACTGGTGAGAATATTATGACTCTGAATTGATATAACTCACCTAAAGCTGCTCATCTAGCAGGATTCAAACCTATTTATTTCATTCCAAAAATGATTTTTATTTACTTAGAAACAATAGAACTTTTAATAATTGCTATGTTTTGAATAATGTAAATTAGTGTTCTAAAAAAAACCTTATGAAACTAAAGAGTAAAAAAACATCAGTTTGGCAAGTATCATTTTATGAAATTGAGAAAACTTGAGACAAAGAACTTCTAATGTGCATATATGCATATCATTGTTTTTATAAGTAAAGGTTGACTTAAAGGGTGATCATCCAGAAAAAGCTTCCATAATTCCCTCCCTGGGGGTTGGGGAGAATCAGATAAAAGAATTCAAAATGCTTGCATCTGTGTAATTGTGAATGCTACAATATCAAGTGCTAACAAGTATTGATTTTGAATGGTCTAATTTGTTTACAATGGTTTAAAAGAGATGAACTCATATATATTGCTTTTCCTTTATCTGAGGTTGGTAAAAGGGAAAAGGTTCATATTCATAGACTGTGTAAATCTGGAATTAGGTGGTCCAATTTAAACTTGTTACTATCAGATAAATAGTAGAGATTTCATTCCTCATCCCCGATCTAAGGGTTTCCAAGTTTAGATACTGCAAAATATTTCATGTGCTTTACATGTTCACACATTTTGGAAATGGCATGCTTCTTGCTAATGTTAGAGGTTAGGGCTGAAAGCATTTAGAAATAAACTCTCTGACTTGAAAGTAATACAAATGTAGATGCATCATAAAATAATTATTTTTAAAGCTTTTTGATGAATGTGTGAAATTGGAGATAAAAGAACAGGTAGAATGATTACTTGATAAATTGGAGTATTGTGTTTTGAAAGGAAGGCAAATACTAAGCAACAAAGACAATTGTGAAGCTACATAATTAAGCCCTTTCATGAAAGAAAAGATTCCTCCTCTTACCCATAGTTTGAGGCTGTCTTTCTCATAAAAGATAAGGTTGCAATTAGAGCAATGTACAGCACAAGTACCAAATTATGTTTATTAGTGGATAAAAGATTCACAGGCAAGTATTTTTTGTGTGTGGTTAAAAATGAAAATTACATGAACTGGCTTTGATAGAACATAATAGAATATTTTTGCCATGATGATATATTTTCTTTTTAAATGGCATTTACTTAAAAAGCTGTACAAGTCACTTATCTTTAGCAATTCCTTTAATCACTGCCTATTAGGATCTTAAAGGATTATGGGAACTTAATTACATAAAAGGTAAACTAAAGGATATGGAGTGAAGGAAACACACAAACATAAAACTTTAAATGTATGTGTATACATACATGAAATATGTATATATACATATTAATTAAACTAATTAATTAAACTCCTTATATAAATGATAAATCAAATAATTTGCTTGTTAGAATGTTGTATGATAACAAATTGTAAAGCAAGTGATGGTGCACCATGTGATTAAATTATGGAAGAAAAATACATTTTTTCTAAGAGAGGAGAAATAGTTTATTTTTAAAATTTCTTTTAGGTGATACATTAAAACATAAAAATGTGCATATGTTTGGGGAATCTTGTAATATTCCTATATACATTGTATGATGTTTAAATCAGATAAAGCAAATATATCAACATTTATCATGTCTTTATGATGAAAAGTTTCAAAACCCTTTATTTCAGCTTTCTTGAAATGTACAGTTTGTTGTTATCTATAGTCCCTTCACTGTGTAATAATACACCAGGAACTCTTACACCTTTCTCACTGTAAATTAGTACCAATTGATATATACTTAATTTTTCAAAGTTCATTAAATCTCCTTTAAACTGATTTATCATTTAATGTACTAAATAAAAAAAAAAACTTAAAAGACTTCAATCTATCCATATGTGTATTTTTCACAGCAAATATATAGCTGCAGGCAAAATTACGGCTTTCAACATACCTTTACAATATTTTCCTTACTCATGTGCTTATAGAATTCAAATTGACATTATTATAAATAATTGAAGAAAAAGATAACTGGATAAATATTTCTTCACATGTTCATTTACAAACAAAAACATACACATTTTCTTGGGAATGTGTACACATACTCACATAATGTAGAAATAAGATAACAATATTCCTTTAATTCAGTAAATGCTTCAGTAATACTATTTAATCCTTGAAACTCAAGTTTGTAAATATATAGTAGAATGTAGGTCTGTAAAAGGAACTGGAAGCAGGACATTCAATAATGGCATAAATATTATATTTTTTTAAAAAAGCTAATGTAGACAAACCATGTGAGTGTTCAATTTCTAGGAAGAGTTAAGCAACATAGCAATTACAACCCAAAAACATCCAAAATAATAGAGAGAGGAAAAGA
The DNA here is from genome assembly GCF_021218885.2 of Marmota monax. Taxonomy (NCBI): domain Eukaryota; kingdom Metazoa; phylum Chordata; class Mammalia; order Rodentia; family Sciuridae; genus Marmota; species Marmota monax. Next base: position 16,863,642 of record NW_026691950.1, read on the forward strand.
AAGAAAATTTTCTCAGAATTGTATGGAGAAATCATCAGTTTTCCTAAGAGAATTACAGTGTTAAAACAACAACAACAACATTAAGAACCTTATTAATAGAACCTTAGTAAGTTGCAGGATAATTTGACAAAATTGTTTCATTCATTCTGTACCCAAATAGAACAAATGAAGTTTAAATGTAATTGAAATTACTGTATATCACTCTGAGAATGCTTAGTGCAAACAAAATTTTGCTTTGGTTTTTAATTTGTCTTTTATAGGGCTACCATAACAAAGTGCAAGCACCCCAGTGGTTTACAATAACAGAAATGCATTATCTCTATGTTATGGAGGCTACAAGTTGGAAAATGAGGTATTGAAAGGAATGCTCTTTCTGAAGCAGTGTTGGAGAATCTTTCTTTGTCTCTTCAGAGATTATGTTGGGGCAAGTAGATCCTTGTGTTTTTTGCTTTGTGGATGCATATCTCCCATCTCCTCCATCTTTACAAGATGTTTCCTCCATACTTCACATGGTCCTCCATTTATGTACATCTGTCTCTGAATCAAACTTTCCTCCTTCTGTAACAGCACCTGCAATATTTAATTAAGAAACCCTTCTTATTACCTAATTTTAACTTGATTACATCTATAAGGACAATATTTCCATATTAGGTCACTTTCTAAAATGCTAAGCATTTGTATATAATCATATCTCTGGGGCAGGGCAGACATAATTCAATCCATAATGGTGTTACTTGCAATATATTACCTAGGAAAACATGCATTACACTAGGTACTGAAGTCTATGGAGGCAATGTACATGGAGATAAATATCTAATCTCCAATACAGGCCTACTCTACCCCTTATTCAGAGTTCATTACATCCTCTGGCACATCATACAGCCTTTCAAAGTCTCTTTATCTGTAAATAATAGTTCTTACCCCAAAAGTCTTGAGGATTAACAGAATGCAGTTCTTGTCAGTCCAAACTAAAAAATATCCTCTTAAACAATGTTGCAAGAGTTGTCTGTTAGTTTAGATAGCAAAGTCAGCTGGTGTACATATGGATGGAACCTAAGACAGGTTTTCTAATCAAGGGACCAAATTAACCTTTTGTCCCACTCATTAAAAAGTACTCCAGACGCACATAAACAGGGCTCTCTATCTTCCCATTTCAAAATATGATTGTGGTCTTTGAATAATATTGTATTATTTTTGAAATTAAAACTACCTCCGATAAATTAAAACATGCTTAAGTCTTTCAAAAGATGCTTAAGAAGCTTGTTCATTTTTGAAAGTTCACAGTAGAATAATTGCTATCAACTTTCTGTAGAAATTTAAAGAAAAAGATTATTAGTCTCGATTATTTTTTAGCATTTCTGATACTGTCATTGTGTCCTATTATTATTTCCCATTATTTTATATAAATTAAATCCCAGCTTTGCTTGTTTTTTTTTTAATTATTTGTCCACACATTATATAGTAATCAAATTATGCTTTAAAGAGGAAATGATTCTTTAATGAAAGATTTCTCTACTAAAATACCCACTTTGTAAACTGGTTTAGAGTCGAAAACATAACATAACTGAATCCAAAACTGATAGTATAAATGTGCACAACTTAGTAATAGCAAAACCAATAAAAGTACTTTGGTTTTGTTTTGTTTATTCTTCAATAACTTTGTTGTTTGTAGAATAGCTTTAGATTTGCAGATAAATTACAAAGACAATGCATACACCCCAATTATCCTATATCATGTTGCCTATAATGTTATTATATTATATTAGTGTTGTAAGACTAATTTTTGTATATTCAACAATAGCAAAATTTACCTTTGTCTTAGCTACTTTGGCACCTTCTCCAAAACAGACCAAATTTTAAGCCAGAAAGTATTATTAAAAAAAAAAAACTAAAACTAAAATAAAACACAAAACTATGTAATTCCTTATATCTTTTCAGGTTTTAATGGATGAAATGAGAAATTATAGCAAGTAAAATTACAGAAACAATGTAAATATATGTAGATTGAGCAATGTGTTTTTGAACAATGAATATGTGATAGAAGAAATCAAAAGAGAAATTTAAAGATTCATAGAATCAAATGAGATTAGAGATACAACATATCAGAATTTCTGGGACACTATGAAGGTGGTACTAAGAATATAGTTGGTAGCTATGAGTACCTACAGAAAAAAAAAATAGAAAGATTATAAGTGAAAAACCTAGTGTTATATTTCAAGGTCCCTGAAAAATAAGAACAATCCCCTAAATCAGTAGGGGGAAGAAAATCCATAACATTAGAGCCACAAATTAGTTAAATAAAAATTATAAAACAATACAAATAATCAATTAAACATAGTTAACTTTTTGAGAAGATACATAAACCAATAAACCCTTGACCAAGCTAACCAAAGAAAGAGAATATTAAAATTAATAAAAATAGAGGTTTAGTGCTCCAGTGTGTTTCAGCATTAGAGCACTCGCCTTGCATGAGTGAGGCCCGGGGTTTGATCCTCAGAATCACATAAAAATAAATAAATAAAATAAATTTATTGTGTCCAACAACAACTAAAAATAAATAAATAAATAAATAAATATTTTAAAACAGAGTTTTTTTGTTTTTTTTTTTTTAAAGAGTGATATTACTAGAGTCATCACAGAAATCCAGAGGATCATTAGGGACTACCTTGAAAACCTAGACAACAATAAATACATTAAATAAATACATTAAGGGGTTTATATATCATTATCAAGTTAGTTTCATTCCAGGGATGAAAGTATGGTTCAACATGTACAAGTTAATCCATGTAATCTAATACATAGATAGAATTAAGGACAAAAATGTCAATCCAAACTCATCTTCTGATGTTAAAAATAAATTCCGGTATTTATATTCATTCAATGATATATGCAATATAGTTCATTCAAAATAGCCATTACCATTGGGCTGGGGATGTGACTCAAGAGGTAGCGCACTCACCATGCATGCATGCGGCCTGGGTTAGATCCTCAGCACTACATACAAACAAAGATGTTGTTTCCGCTGAAAATCTAAAAAAAATTAATAAATATTAAAATTCTCTCTCTCTCGCTTTAAAAAAAATAGCCATAAACACTAATGATATCATGAATTAATGAATTGCGGTATATTTAACAATAGAATAATACAACAGCCATAAGAATGAACAAACTACAACTATACAAAATAATATGGATGATTTCATAATACTGAGAAAGGACAGACACAAAGAAATGCAAAGAATATATTCACTGTATTCGTATAATGTTCAAGAAATAATTTATGTTTTATACATAAAGACAGGGTCACATCTAAGAGCCTGATGATGGAAGGGGCATGAGAGTAGGTAGGCTCTGCTTCTGATGTGGCCTCTAATTTGCTCGGTGTGCCCACTCACTGAACATTCTTGAAGTTGGCTAGTCAGTATATATGCTATACTCCAATGATAAATAGATCATGTGATGAAAAGTTTTAAGATATTGATGAATAAATTGTTTATGTAAGCAGCAGTATCTTTTTTTAATTTACAGAAAATCTTGGAATTTTTCCCTTTATTTTGAAATATCAAATACTTATAAGGGATTCTTGGACTGCCAGATGTATAAAATAGTTCTCCCTACTGTCTTCTACATTTTTGAACATAACATTTGCTTCAATCACCCAATCACTTGCTGTCCTCTAATACATGTTCAAACTCTGCATGTCTAAACTCCATATAGTTTTCAAACTATAGCTCACATGTTAACTTTTTTTAAAAAACTTTTCTAATTAGTTATATATGACAGTAGAATGCATTTTGACACATCATATATAAATGGTGTGTAACTTCTCATTTGTCTGATTGTACATAATATAGAGTTACACAGGTCATATAATCATATATGCACTTAGGATAATCATGTCCAATTCATTCTACTATTATTTCTACCCCCAATTCCCCTCCCCTCCCTTCATTCCCCAATATCTAGTACAAAATATCCTTCTTCTCCCCACCCTTACCGTAAATTAGCATCCACATACCAGAGAAAACATCCAACCTTGCTTGTTTATAATTGGCTTATTTCACTTAGCACAATATTCTCCAGTTTCATCCATTTACTGGAAAATGCTACAATTTCATTGTTCTTTAAGGATGAGTAATATTTCATTGTGTATATATACCACAATTTCTTTATCCATTCATCTGTTGAAGGGCACCTAGGTTGGTTCCATAGTTTGGCTATCATTAATTGAGCTGATATAAACACTGATGTGGCTGCATCACTATATTATGCTGATTTTAAGTCCTTTGGGTATTCTTGATCTCCCCAGCTCATATTGTGTGCTGCCCTCTGCTAAGCACCAGCAGTAGTAAGTAATGCAGGCCACACACTTAGCATTTATCCCTCTGTTTCACACATTAGGTTTCATTCTTATGCTAACCACATAATTATTGTCCTTGTAATACATATGGTAGTTTACCAAGGCTTCTGACCACCTTGGCCTTGTACATAGTGACTTCTAGAAGGATTGCAATTATACTGGTGGCAGTTTTTTCTTTGCAAGCAAGAGAGGATGACTTTAATTAATTAAAACAGAAAGTTACTTCTTTAAGTGAATATTAAGTTTTTCCAAGATTTGTTACAAAATCTCAAGAACCAGTAGTATTCAAAGTGATAAGGAAGAAAGGGAGTGTTGAAGAGAGGAGAAGTACTAGTTAAGTGTACTTAATGAAGATTATCTTAAATTCAACTCTGTCTAAAAGGGTAATACTTTAAGTTCCAGTAAGTTGGCAAATATATTTTGTTTGGTTTTCTTTTATATTTTGTTTAGGGAATTTGAGAATTTATGGTTGTTGTATATACACTATCATCATATAAGTTAACTGAGAAATTAAAATATAAACATTTAGGTTTCTCTCTCTAGGGAAACATAACAAATCTGCATTATAAAATCTGCTTCATTTACAGATTCTCCTATTTATCTCAGTTCCTGGAAGAAGTACTTCAGATGTTGACCATGTTCCTTTCTTACTTATTCATGTGTGTAGCACAGTCTCCTTCTCTAAATGCCTCCTTCCCTCCCCCTTTTTGAGACCAGAACCAAAAGCCAAGAACTGACATGCTCATTTTGCTTTAAGCTTGCATGTTGTCTTAATCAGACCCAGTTTTTTCTGAGGTTGCAATAATAAATGTGGGCTAGTTAAAGGTTTTTGATGAAAAAATTTGCCTGGTAAGTGGAAATAAGCCCATGAGCTTAGAAGTTTTATAGTTATTGTTTCAAGACTCAAATCTTCCATTACTCAGTACATCTAGATATTGACTCCTAAGTACTAATCATTGTCCACCATATGCTCTTTTTTAAGGAATAGCAGCATATTGTGTAGAAGTAAATTAAATTTTTACATTACAGTGAAATTAAGTGTACTGTTTAACATCATTAGTTTACATGAATTGTGGAAAAAAGATTTGTGGTCTTAATTTATATTATTAGATAACATAAATAACAGGTAACAACATTTTACTTGTACAGATATCTACTAAAATAAATATGTTATTCAGTAAAAGACACAAATCTAATGGAATTTTTGCCATGCAGGCATTTTGCAGAGGGGGAAATAACACAAAGGTAATTAGTGTGATGTTGAGAATTATTTCATCCTGAATTTACTTCTCTGTTCCTATTAAGGATTTTCTTTTAAACAAAGTTTCTAATGCTGTTAATCAAAGCACATAAAATAGCCTCAGAAATTGTCTGTGACCTGCTTTATTAATTAGTTTTCCACTTCAAACCAAAGTTCTTTTCTGCAGTGTTACAATTGTATCTTTCAGTCCAAAGACAAATTGAGGTTCTACGTGTTTTTGTTTCTTCAAAGAGCAGGGGAAGTATTTTACTGAATCTGGATTGTTTTGAAATAACCAGTGTGTGGAATTTATATTTCCTGATCCACTTCAAATAAATTTGTAATCTGTGTAGTTGTTATTTATCACCAAACTACATATTTTCCTTATGTCAAAACACATTTTCATTATATGTTGGGAAAATTAATTTTAGAGGCAAATTCTCCTTACTTTGAAATTAATGTTATTTAAAGTACATAAGTAACACATTTAGAGAATTGGAAATAATTATGAAACAGTAAGAGGTGTAAATTAATTTTATACATTTAGTATACTAAAATACTAAATGTAATATTTTTTATTTCTGGTAATTGAAGAGTAATATTACATAAACAGGGAAAAATTTCCTCAATTAGTCCATATTCAGAATCAACACATGATCTAAAACTGCTTTTATTTAATTTTTTTAAGTACTTCTACAAATAAATATTTAGTAAAATTTGTTGAGAACATAATAATTTATGCCAAACTATAGTTAATAAATGGAAAAACAAAGTTTAGAAAAGTTCAAATTTTTTTCCATTGATGACTTTATAACCCTTTTGAGGTGTAATTATGGTTTCAAAAGAAATGTCAACTAGAAAGTGTTTTCAGAAATGAAGTTTCTCTGTACTAACATGTCATGGTATTATAAACATGGTTTTCACTTATTCCATGAACATACCTTTTCATTTTCTTATTTGTTTAACCAGAGACATTTGTTGAACACCTGTACCACTCTGCATGGTGATGGCACAGAGGTGTCTTAAAGAAAACACAGTTGAACTACATGGAACCTACTCATTCTGGAGGAAAATCTAGGCATAAATGCCCAACCACAAATGGAATTATTTCTGCTAAAGAAGAGATAAAGTGTAAGATGTCCAATCACCAGCAAGATATGTTACCAGACTGACTTTTACATAATAAAATGACCAGCAGAGGGAGGACACACTATTCCCATTTCTATTAATTGTTTTCTTTGGTTCTATAACAGGACTCTCTGAAAAGTATTCCTCAATGATTCTAAGTTTGTAGCACCTGAAAATAACAACAACAACAAAAAAAATTTTCTTCTTGTGATTCTAGATAATTGTATACTGAAAAATGTCCTTTGATCAGATACTTTTTATTTGGGAGGATTATTGTAAACCATCTTAATCATTTAGACCTCAGCATTTTACTTTCTTCTTTTTCTTTTTTTTTTCTCCATGAAATATGCTTAAATTTATTAGTCATGAGGAAAGTACAAACTAAAATATTATAGTTCTAGAATTACAATTCAAAAAGACTAAAAGCATCAACTACTAGAAAAGATATGGAGTAACTGAAATGCTGAAAAACTATTAGTGGAAAAGCAAAAATGATACAATCACTTTGCAACACAGTTTGGGATTTTCTTAGAACATCAAATATACTTTTTTTCCTATCTAATCCAGTTTTAGTGAAATTAAATGAATTTAGACTTAAGTATTTATTCATTTATGCATTGGTTTAAAATTCTGGCATGGGAAAATAAATAAATAGATCCTATATCTGGAGAGGAAGGTTTATTTGGGTTTGTATTTAATTAGGGATACTGGCTAATCCTTTCTTTTGTCAGGCTGAAATATCTTAAATTTTCATGCAACCAGAAGGCAAAGGGAAAGAAAAGAAAATCCGTAAGCAAAGATCAAATACTATGTAGTCTAGTAATCGGTTTTAATTCCCGAATACCATGGCATTAATTGACAACTAATTTAATGCTGCTGAAGTCCACATTGTATCATTCTTCTGTTTAGTGCTTGCCAAAGCAGAATGTTTGTGATTGACTATTGAGAATATTGGATAATCCTTGGTATAAAAAGCTTTGTTGATATATACTAGGGGTATCTAAGCTGGCTTGGGGTCCAGAAATGATCTCTGAGAGAGAATGATGTTGTAGTCCATGGTTCATGATACAAGTAAATTTTGAACAGATGAAGGTGTTTACTATAGGATTTAAGGACTGGAAGTCAAAGCAAAGGAAAAGGAAATCCATAGGCATAAAGATTTAGGATCTTCTTGTAAGGCCACAGAGATAATCAGAGATTGGTTAATTCATGGTGCCTCATTTTTCGTCAACAACATTGAATTGTTCTAAAAGCAAGGGAAATCATTCATAGATTTGAAGCAATTGAAATCATAAAAAACATTGAAAATTTAGACTTGTTTCTATGTTGTGACTGAAGTTTGATTTTCAAAATTCAAATTCTCATAATTTGTCTTGACTCCTACTTTCCAGATCATCTTTTAATTCTCATGATTTGTCAAGCTGATTCTTTGGGATAGTTGATTACTATGAGTTCCTTTCTATCTAGGAAGATACAGAAAATATCAGACTCCTTGGTCTTCTGCCTTCACTGAGTCATTGTGGAAATGAAATGAGGAGGGTGATTTCTTGTTCCTGTTCTTTTTTTCTCTATATAAGCAAGAATAGCGCAATAACATTAAGGCCAAGATAATGTCCTAAGAATATATCATTCCTTTTATTTCCAAGGGAAGACTGTATCCTATAACCATAGCCTATGCATGCAGCCAGTCTCACAAATGAAATCTGTGTATTATAGAGAATAGATATTGTCACATAAAACAATTTAGGTAATAAAAAAATCATAAGATTTGATTTTTTTATTATAAGCCCAAAGATTTTGATAAAAATAAACATTTAAAAGCCTACTTTGTTGAAAATAAATCTATATTTTCATACTAAAACATTTTCTAAAATTTATAATCTTGTTATTTCTCCAGACTTAGAAGAAAATTAAAGAATTGTGATATTTAACCAAGTATTCTAAAACTCTAGGACATCATGGCATATTAATTGAGGTTCTATATCCTTAAATTAGGGTATAGAATCAATGTTTACTTTTAGATTAATTATGATTAAGTACTATTAAATTAATTAAATATTGCATACACATTAATTTGCACCTCTCTTTGTTCCTTCTATTTGTTCTTAGGTAAAAATGAAGTCACTTTTCTTTACTTTTAGCAGCTTAATTCATTATGTACTTTTTCAGAGTGGATTTCTACTTCCAAAATTGTAAAGTTTCAAAATAAGAAAGCTTGACATCCATTTGCTTACAAGCTTTGAGAAAATGAAACTATTTTTAAAATTACAGAGAAACTTTTAAATTCTAAAGTAAACACTTTTTGATAATGTACTTTAATTTCTAACCTATAGTTTATGTCACATCTGTATTCGTATATGTGTTTAATATACACTAATTAAAATCTTCTCAGTAGCAAAACAAATCAAGATTTTTTTTTTTTTTTTGGAAAAAAGAAGACCCTTCACTTTTTATGTTCTGTCATCTCTAATAACGTTTTGTCTGTTTACTTTGACTTTCTAGGTATGAACTACAGACATATCTTAGTAAGACTACATCAGCTCCCTAAGACATCTTATATTTTAGTGTTTCTCATTTACTTGAAATTGGTACTAATACGTTAGTTACTAGTGTGTTTCACCAAACACTTCCTGTTTTCCATCTCCCTAACAGTAATAGGACTGCATTTCTGGTTTCTTTGGAAATAATTGGGATATTGGTATAGCCAGAGAAGGGGCCATGTATGGCTTTCAAATAAGAGTATTATATTACAGTGTGAAGTCTTCCAAAATTTATTTTCTATTGCTTTGATGATGATAACATTCTAGAGTATCAACCCTACTACTGTGGATCCTGAAGGATTATAAAAATAAAATACATAATGCTGTCAATCTGCAGCAAGAAGTAAAACTTTGTAAATTTAAGCCACTAAAAATTGTAAATTGTTTGCTACTAGAGCATAATTGACATGTCTCAACAAATGTATATAGTAACCAGTAAAACCGTTTTTAATTAAATAATTTTGTTTCCAGCTTTCATTTAAAAAAAGATAAATCTTGAGTGCATTCCATATAAAAGTTAATGTTTGAAGTGGCAATAAAACTTGTTTTGCTGCCTCTTTATACACTATATTATTTGCTAGACACAGTATGTCTCTTCTATGCCAGCTCTTTACAGATGCAAGTCTAGAGATAAAACATGAATTTCAACAGGGAAAGAAATAATGAGTCCCTATGGGTAAGTTACCTTTGAGATCTTCAGGGGATAAACATTTGCACATCATGACCTCAATTATGCCTCAAAAAGAAAAAAAAATGACATTCAACATTGAAAAGCATTTTGTTTTGTTTTGTTTTGTTTTCATTTTTTTGCCAAATCAGATCTGTCAGACAAAGCACCTGGATCTCATAAAAAGGGACATCAAAAATAATCAATGCATTCAACAAAATCCAAGTAACATTATTGGTTGTACATGCTGCCATAGCTATACTTGCTTTATAGAAGGCAATTTAACCAGTGTAGAAAGTCAAATAATATGTTCATTTGTACTGAAATTTAGAACATTTAAGACAATACACTAGAGCATGTTTAGCTAATTTAATACAACTTACCAAATTGTTAACAAAACTTACAGTAAGATGAAGGATGATAACCAGGGTGAGTAGATTTCTGCAATGAGGTACATGATGATTTGTATTGTTGAAGAATCTAAATTCTTTCTGTGAACCAGTAGATATGTAAGAAAAGAGAAGGACCTGGAAACAGCAATGAGAAGAAAGGAAGACAGTTAATTCCAATTCTGAGCCCAAAGGTATAAATCATGATTCACAAGAAAACACCCTGCTGAAAAGAGTTTAAAAAAAAATAGAGTCCCAGGGAAAATTTGGGTTTCAGATAAAGCTATGGTTTGAATGTTACTTCTTAATTCATATGTTGAAATGCTAATTCCGAAGGTGTTGATATTAGGAGGTGGTCTTTGGAAAAGTGATCAGATCAGGAGAGCAGAGACCCCACAAGTGGGATTAGTGTCTTATAAAGAGATTCCAGATTTGCCTTTCCACTTTTAGCATATGAAGACACAGAGAGAAGGCACTGTCTACGAGGAACAGGCCTTACCAGACATCTAAAATGTTAGTGTTTTGATCCTGGTCTTTCCAGACTCTAAAAATTTGAAAAACAAATTGCTGGTATATATAAGGTCTACAGTATTTTTGATATAGTAGCCTGAACAGTCTAAAACAGAAATTATTACCAAGAGTACAATGTTACTATAACAAATACCTAAAAATGTAGAAGTTGCTTTAGATCTGAGTAATGGTCAAAGTCTACAAAAGTTTGGATTTACATACTAGAAAAATCCTTCATATTCTGGACTAGACCTTTAAGGGTGAATATGGTAAAGTCTCAGAAGGGGACAGAATGCTCAATCTTCTTAGAGATTATCTGTTTCTGAACAGAAACTTAAATTTAATATGAATAGTCAAAGCCAATGTGATAAAGTCTTAGGGGTAAATGTAGAATATTGGAACCTGGAGGAAAAGTCACCATTGTTAAAAAGCAAATAACAGCTAAATTGTATTTGTGTTCTACTGTTTTGTGAAGGTAAAACCTGCAAGAAATGAAATTGGGTATTTAGCGGAAAAATTTCTAAGCAAAGTGTTGAAGGTGTAACATGGCTTTTCTTGAGTGTTTATGCAATGTCAGAAGAGACTATAAAGGTAGAATTTTCAGCTTCCCTTGGAAAACAGTATGGCGACTCCTAAGAAAATGTGGTATTATAGACAATGGAATATTACTCAGCCTTAAAGAAGAATGAAATTATGGCATTTACCACAAAATAGATGGGTCTAGAGAATGTCATGCTAAGTGAAATAAGCCAATCCCCCCCAAAAAACAAAGGAGAAAATGTTTTCTCTGATATGCAAATGCTAATTCACAATAAGGTGTGGGGTAAAGAGGAATCAATTTACTCTGGATTAGATAAAAGGGAGTGAGGGGAGGGGAAGGGTTTAGGATTAGGAAGGATAGTAAAACCAATCTGACATTGTTAGCCTATGTGTTATATGAGTACGGGACTGGTATGATTCTATATCATGTATAACTATAAGAATGAGAAATTATACTCCAGTTATGTATGAGTATCAAAATGCATTCTACTATCATGTATATCTAATTAGAACAAATTAAAAGAGAAATAAAACTCTCGGTTTAAGGACCATTTTCTGTCACTGGGGAGGGGGGAAGGAATTTTCAGCAGGGCATGGTGCATGTCTGTAATCCCAGTAATGAGGAGTCTTAGGTATGAGGATTGCAAGTTTGAGGCTAGCCTGAGCAACTTAATGAGACCCTGTCTCAAAATAAAAGATAAAAAGGACTGGGGATGTAGCTCAGTTGTAAAGTATCCCTGGATTCAACAATCCCCAGTAACAAACAAGTAAATTAATTAATGAAATGATTAATTAACTAATTATCAATTGAACTTGAAGCAGAATTTAAAGATTTGAAAACTTCCCAGACGACCCATACAGAAAAAGTATGAAAAATCATGTTCAGGAAAGATGAACGAAGTGTGGCCAAGATATGATTTGATAAGGAGATTAGCATGGCTAGGCTCTCTCTACAGAAATGAGATGCTATTCATCAAGATAGTGAAAGAAGAACCAACAGACATTCTGAAGATTTGGACTCACAGGCACAGACACAGAGTATAAGTACTTTAGGAACACCACAGTTTCAAAGAAGGGCCTACAGACCTGTAGGATCTCTGCACTTGCTGTGAAATGCACATCAAATTCTCTTTTCCCCAAATTTTGGAGCCCTATTTCTCTGCCACCATAAGTGTGGTTGCAGTGAATTCAGGGGTGTGTTGGTCTCAGTGAACTCCTCTCTAAACAGCATAGTCAGTAAATCTTGGCCGTCTCTGTGCAAGACCATCCTTGTAGATGCACAGGTTGCATGTGCTAAGAGGCATGGAAGTTTCTATTTAGATTTCAAATGAGGACTCCACTGAGGGGGTAAGGAGTGGGACCACCCCCAACCTACAGAATGGTAGGGCCAGAGGCCTGAAACTCTATCCTGAGATATCTGCAGATACCTAGCTCCAACCCACGAAAGCTGAGACAGTGGCATTATGGGAATAGGGACATCCAGTGCCTTGAAAGAAGAGACATTCAGAAATCTCCAGGAGAGCTAGAGAGAAATAATCTGGGTTTGATTCAGCCTTGGGGGTAGAGATTCAAGTAAACACTATTCCCTGTACTTCAGGATTTGGATTTATTTGGGACTTGTTATTCCTTTCTTCTTACTATTTCATGCCTTCAGAATGGGACTATTTTACCTCTGTCCCACCATTGTTTCTTGGAAACACACCATATGTTTGATTTCAGAGGTTCACAACTAGAGAAAAACTTGTCTCAGGATGAACCATACCTTAAGTCTCACTCGTATCTGATTTAGATCAGACTCTAGACTTGACACTTTTGAGTTGATGCTGGAATGAATGACGTTTTCAAGGAGTACTGTGATGGGATTAATGTATTCTGTATATGAGGAGAATGTGAATTTTAAGGGGCCCAAGGGGTGGAATGCTAAGGTATGCATGTTTGTGTCCCCTACAAAATTCATATGTTGAACTCCTAAACTCCAAAGTTATGGCATAAGGAATGACACCTTTTGGGAATTGATGAGATCATGAGGGTATAGCCATCACATGGGATTAGAAGCCCCAGAGGATCATCTAACCCTTCCACCATGTAAGGACATAGCTAGAAGGTGCCATCTGTGAGGTATGGACACTCAGCAAACAACAAATCTGCCGATGCCTTGTTTGTTCTTCTTAGGCTTCAGAACTCTATGCTATGTCTATAAGCTATCTATTTTATGGTATTATTGTTATGGTGCTTAGAAAAAGAATATGCCGTAATCAATGCAAAGTTCAGGATATAGGACACCCAATGTTTAGCAAAATTCCAGAGGGCTCAGCTAAAAGCTTTTGGAAGTTTTATGGTACTTAACATAGAAAAATGATTAATTTTACACTTGTTACAGATTTTGTATACTTAGTATACATACATCTTGTTAAATATCAATGTTTTAAGTTTTCTGTTCATGTGTGGTCTTTATCTGTCCTTTCAGCATGTTAGTCTTTCATATCATGAACTATATCCTAATGAAAAAATATTTTTAATATAATCTTTAGAGAATGCCCTTTTCTTACTTTGTTAGAGGAAATACAAAACCAGCAAAATTTTGACATTTTACTAGTGAAAACTCTAACTTAGATAAACTAGTGCTCATTGTATCCCAGAGCACCCCCTTCCCATCATTTATTATTTTGATTATTTTGTTTGCATAATGATTTATTTTCATATCCCTTATTACAGTATAAATGCAAGAGTATTGTGACAATCTCTACAGCATTTTATTCCCAGCCTTTGACAGAGAACCTCATGTGTAAAAATGTTCCAGAAATATTTGTGGAATGAATAATTGTATGTATTTTATAAGTTTTAATTTCTAGTCATACTTCATCCTCCAGTTGATATCATTGAAATGTCCTATAATAACCTAGTTAAACTCATTAGATTCATTCATCTTAAAATTTCAAACTTTTGCTACTGCAAAAAATGAGAAACAAACATTAAATTATGGCCATGACATCTGAGGTCCACTCAGTATCACAGGGAATCACACAATGCTTCATATTTACATCTTAGTTACACTTGCATTCACAGTAGAATATATTTATATTGTGCTATTCTAGATCAGTGGCATACTTATAAAGTTTTATTACATAAACACTCGTATGCAAGTTCCATGCGACCATACTATATATTGTGTTTTCAATTTATGATGTTCAATAACCCCCCAAAAAAGTTTTTCACTAATTGACAGATTTTCCCCAAGACTGCAAAACTTTATGGTGATCCACTTATTAAAAAATGAACATGTCAATTCGAGAGATGTATTAACTGAAATAGTATAAATTAAATAGGAAGATAGCAGATGATATCAGCAATTTAACAATGTATAAGACGCCCAGATTCTATTTAAGAATTTGTTTTACTCCAGACAAGCACAAAACCAAGAACATCTGCAATGAAATGGATAAAAAGATGAAAACAGACACTTTAATCACATCAGCCAAAACACCATTCCAGCACAGATCAGCAACTGAGATTCCCTAGGCCAGTGAAGTGTTTCCTTGGTAAGGAAGACAGTGAAACAAGCATTCAATCACCTGGCCACTCAGTGTACTGCTGGAGGGGCCAGTTTGCCTCCAATGGAGCTCAGAGAAACTGACATAGATCAAACACCTGGGGCTATTAATAAAAATGAAAAAGGAATGGATGGCTTGTTATGGCCAGCATGACTCTGTAAAAACTGATAAAGAGTGCAGAACCTTAGGCTTCTTCCCCAGAAGGGTGGGAGTGCTGCTTGAGGGACCAATTCTGTCTTGACTGATCCAGAGAACACTAAGGACGCCCTTATGGCTTTGTGGGGTACAGCTAAGAAGAAAGGAAACAGTGATCTGGGGTGCCTAGTTCACATCAGCAAGACTGGGACAAGGCATGGAACTTGACGTTTCTCTGCATGAAGAAGAGAGATTAGAGCCTGTCTCTGGTATCCCAGCCCAAACTATAGCAGTCAAATCCCAGACAGAACAACAGATTATAGGAGCCTGAGAACAAAGGAACAAGGAAGGAAAGAGAGATAGAGGAAGAAAGAAGCCAGTAAGTCCCCTCTCATTGCAGAGCCTCATGCACATATCCATAGATTGTACAACCAGTGGAAAGATGTGAAAGCCTTCCAGAACCTCTAGACAAGATTAGTGGTAAAGTACTTTCTTTCCCTACTGAACCCCATCCATAAAAACTGAATGAGGTGATTGTTTCTTCAAATATATAACCAGTGCATACCATAAGGAACATGAAAAATGTTGACATAATCAAAGGAACAAAATAAAGATTTGGTAACCAACCCTAAGGAAATGGATTTTGAATTGTCTGACAAAGAATTTAAAAAAAAAACTATGATCTTTAAAAATTTGATTACAAGAGAAAACATACAAATTAACCAAATCAAGATAGTTAACCTCTAGAAACAGTAGAATGCTGGTTCTCAGGTTTTGAGGAAAGGAGAAATGGAGAGTTGCAATTCTACAGTAAACAATTGCAATCACAAAGGATGAATTAGGATACTGTTTAACATTACACCTAGGGTCAACAATACTGTATCTTACACCGAAGATATTTTAATAGGGTGAATTTCTGCATTATCTTTTAAGTTTTCTTACTCTGGTACATTTAAAATAAAGAAAATGAGAATTTTTTTTATTTTTGTATTGTCCTAATAAGAGAGAGACTGTCAAATTTTATCCCTGCAATGGAAATGCAGGTTTTAAACTCTATTACTAGCTAATGAGTTGTCTTTAAAGTCATTCAGCATTTTTTCCCTTTTGGATCAAAGCTCAAAAATAAAACAACAACAAAAATCACATTTGGTTTCCCACATGCATTTGTGAAACAGGTTATTTTTAAAATAAATTCAGTACCAAATTTCCTATCATGGTTCTGGTAAAATTTGCTGAGAATTTGTCAACAGAGATGCTACCTAAAC
This sequence comes from Marmota monax, assembly GCF_021218885.2. Lineage (NCBI taxonomy): Eukaryota > Metazoa > Chordata > Mammalia > Rodentia > Sciuridae > Marmota > Marmota monax. The sequence continues at coordinate 16,879,967 of NW_026691950.1, forward strand.
TGAGGAATGTACTTATTCAAGAGTCAGCAAAATTTGCTCGTGACCACTGGATCTCTTACAAATCACAGGAAAAATTCATCTGCTGGTGAGGAGACTGCCAATGCACAGGACTTGGTGTAGGCAATCATGCTGTGATAACATGGAACAGAGCCCCAGAATCAGAAGCCAACCCTTCTGCTCCCAGTGTTTCCTCCAGCACCTCTCACTGGTGAGACCCAGCATGGTGCTCCACCGCAAAGGAGGAAAGTTAAGGGACCCTAGGTCCAGCATTACCAATCAGGGCAAGAGGGTGAAGTTAGAGCTGAGAGATAGTGAATTAAAAATGGACTCATATATCCAGATGCCATCTTGAATGAAAGTATGTGTAACAAAAACACAAATATCCGCCATTAAGATATGGAAAGAAAAGCATAATACTTTATTTCTTTTTAACTGTTCTTTATAGGTCAAAAGTTGCCGAGTAGCAGGAGGAAACAAAACAAAATTATATTTTAGTCCAGTGCTTTAATTTTTATACAATATTATAATTTAAACATTTGCTTAAACGTGTATTCAGTAGTATTATATGATATAATGAGTCTCTTAAATTTCCTCTCATTCCGACAAGTCACTCAAAGATGTTTTGACAGCTGTAAGTGCTGAGGTTTACGCAGGTGAAAGAATCCTTGAAGCTACACAGTACCCTCTGGACCATCCACATATCTCAATGAGGAATTGAATCATTTTGTCTGCTACCTTGACCAGTTCATTTCAGAAGGAAGCTAAACCTGTCTGCATTGGGGCAAGAAATGCTGTCTTATATCCTTAAACAAAGAACTTATGGCTCGTGTTCCTAGAAGTTATTATCTGTAGTGAATTCATAGTCTGTGGCTCCATTGCCTCAACAAAAGTCAGTTGTTATCTTTGACATCCTTGTACTTTTTAATATAAGAATTTCTGGGATCCTGGGATTCACAGGGGAGGGTCTTGATCAACAATTATGGTTCATCTATCTACTTGTGTATGCTGCCATCCTGCACTCACACCAAGAAATGGTTTATGTGGGACATTCTCTTCAAGCATGCAGATTTCTAATAATGAGCTGTGGGAAACTTGATACCACTGAATGCTTCATAAGCCACCATATATATATATATATATATATATATATATATATATATATGGTGTTTGTTAAGACTGTACATTTTGATTTTTACCTAAGAGTTGGGTATAGCAGAGATAAAATATCTTTCATCTCTCTATTCTTCTTTTTTTCACTGTTCATGGTAGATAACAGGTACCTATATCAAGTTATGCCACTTTTTAAAAATCATATCCTATCTCTTCTCCACTTCCCCAGTCTTTCTGGTACAGGAGAGAAATCAGCTTACTGACAAGTAAGTCAAAATTTAGAAGCACTTCAGAAAACATATTTGTATTAAAATGCAAAAAGAACATTTGTCACAAATGCATGGGACAATTAAATTATATTCAACTGCTTTCAAATCAGTAAGATGAGATAAATGCTCTGCATGAAAATAGATTTAAGACCGAAATAGTGTACCTACTAAAAGCCAAATATACGGATAAAATCTCCATTTAAAATGTACATATGTATGAGTATGTGCTGGCAGTATATATATTTACACACATTTATTTGTTACATTTTTGGAGGTAAGAGAACAATCAAAAGCTAAGTTTGAAATATTATAATGTATGTAGTGGACTTAAAGGAAGGTTAATAGATTCCATTGTAAGATGCTGTTACAAAGCCAAGAAAGTCATGAAAATTAATATGAAATAGATGTAACCATCAAAAATACCTAGTAAATCTGGAGAAATATAAAATGTCCTCAAAACGTGGGAGTACATAGAAATTCTAAATCACACTGGCCTTGTACAAATACACCTTAAAATCATAGACAAATTTCTTAAAATTCTCCTAGATGTGTTGATAAGAAACCAAAAACCTAAGTACATGGCCCCTTATTGATAAGGTAATGGCTTCAAGATGTTGCCCACAGAAATGAAGGGCATTAATAGTGTTGTATAAGTAGAAAGTGTCTGTAGGCTTAACCAATGGTTCCTTAATCTCTGATTGCTTACTTTCTCATTTAAGAAAATACAGTACCAGGGTAAAAGCTAAATTTATATTAAAAAGATTCTCAAAATATAGAATGGTAAGTTAATTTCCTGACAGATAAATATTTCTCTTACGCACCACAATCCAGGGATGAGTTGGCTGGCACTACTGGGACATTTCTACATACTCCCTGTATGACTTCCTTTGTTACTCTGTCATCAAAACCTTTGCCCTATCAGTGACAAGGAACGAATACAAAGTCACAGATAAGTATCTTCCTTTCAGAAAATGACTCACTTTTCACATTTCACTGATGACCACATGACTTTCTTTAAAGTTTGGTCACGTGGGTGGCCACACACAGTGGCAGGGGAGTCTGGGAGTGTCCTCTACAACTGGATTGCCACACAAAATTAAAACTCAGGGTTGGAATTCTCTTACTAAATAGAGGGGAAAATGAATACTGGGTAATAGTTAATAATCTCTACTTTTTCTTATTAAGTGCTCTGCAAAAAATAGCTGCCCTGTCTGTTGTACTTGAAGGAGCAGATACTTAACGTTCTGTTTTCCCTTTTTTTCATCTTGAATGCTCTGTGTTCACTTTGCTGTGATTTCCATGCTATTCTGTGTTGAATACACAGCAGGTTATTTTGAGGGCTAATGGTCTTTCCCTCCTGGACTTTGATTTGAAAACAAGTTCCCAATTTATCAACAAAAAAAAAAAAGAAAAGAAAAAAAAAACTTGCTAGCTATAACATTAAAGTTGCATTGAAATAACCAAGCAACAATAATTCATTGGAAAATATTACTTGAGACCATAAATATGACTTAGAACCACTTAAATATTTCTGACAGGTTTACATAGAACATTTACTTGATTTCCAAATTTCTATACCTTCCAATTTTTTCTGTCCATGGCAATTTGGTTTATAACTTTCATACTCCTAATCAAAAAACCTAAAGTAGATACCACCAAGAGACATGGGAATGGAATCCTGGAGTCATAAAGCTTGAATGACAGCTGTATTACAGGACAGAAAACCAAAATATAAAATATATAAGTAGGAAATACAGTAAGATGAGAGATAAGAGATGTGCCTGAGTGTTCACATATTGCCTGTAAGTTTATCTGTAGATAAGAAAAGACATCAATTTAAGTATATGGCAATAAAAAGTAAATAAAAAGGAAGATTAAAGTAGCAGTTCAAAGAAAGAGAGCTATATGGATATTAAACATATGGTGAGTGATTTTATGATACCCTCTGGGTACTATTAAAACACCCACAAGTAATCTGATTACTTGTCCCATCTGGAGTCCACAAAGCTTCAGGTTAGTTGCTATGTACCTAACTGCATGCCCTCAAAATAATTGGTGTTGTCTTAATTTTTTCCTTATTGATATTCTCAATCACTGCCAAAAATGACATGGAAAGAGTACCCAAAGTGCATAACTAAATATGGCAAAGGTGTCTCGTCTGTTATTTTTATTTTATCTCATAGTCTCTTTTCTTTTGAACTTTTGCAGAGTGAGAAACATTTTATTTCATCTTGTCTCATCTAGGGACTTAGGTTTAGAAGTTTTGCCAAACTGAAACACATCATGCCAAGCTGAAGCACATCATGCTCTGCATTCCTGTGTGTGTGTGTGTGTTGTGTGTGTGTATGTGTGTGTGTGCAAGTAAATGATTCTTATTGCAAGTAAATGACAATCTTAAGTGATTTAAATCAATAAATTAAGCCTTAAATTATTGACAGTCGCTTTCCCTTGTGTACTACTACACCTTTCCTAAAATTTGTCTTTTTTAGGCATTCCATAATTTTCCACATTAAAGGTCTGTTGACAAATAATTGAAATTTCAGTGTTTTCAAACACATTCACAGGTAAAAATTTATTTTCAAATGTAGTTTGTAAAATGATACCCTCCAAAATCTCCATTCTGTCAATTCCTTACATATTCTAAACTAGATTAAATAGACATTTGCTGAGAAACATTTTTTTTTAATCTTGGATCATCTAGAGTCCTCAGTTCAATAGTTTTGCTGATTTGAAACACATCACATTCTATGTTCCAATCCGTGTATGTGCATGTCTATGTGTGTATATGAGAAAGAGGAGTGGAGGACTGAGTTTATTTGTTACATGTACCACTCATTGTAAGTGGTTACCTACATTCATTTTCTACCCCAACCCACCCCATTTGTTTCTTTCTCTTTTCTTGTTTTTCTTTAAGGTAACAAAGTCCTTCATCAAGGAAAGAAAAGCCTAGCTTGTCATATAGTTCATGGTGGCTGGAAAATCAATATTCAGTTTCTTCCATGTCTAAGAAGGAAGGTAAATACTGTGTCCAGTCCAAAGACTAGAACCTTTAACAAGAACAACTTTCAAAACCAATTCATATTGAATGCCTTTAAAAAGTATAAGCAATGAACAACTGAATACTTACATAATCTTATTCTAAACTCTCATTCTTCCATTTCAAATATATTTAGGTCTATTTCCATGTTTCATATGCATTTGACTGTGTTTAATTGTGTTTCCGTATTTTTAGTTTTAATAAAAATTAACTTAGCTTTTTCCTTCTGTTTTCTTTCATATGGATTTCAATTAATTTTTCTCCAAGCTAGCTGTTATCACTTTCTTTCTGAAAGTATTGATTAGGATTTTCATATTCAAATCAGCCTCTCTTAATTTCTAATTTTAAAAAATGCACAGCAAAAAATAATAACCCCCTATGGAGTAAGGAATAGCTAAAACCAACAAAACTAACCTGAGACAGAAAACATGAGGACAGAATATTAGACAACTCCAAAATTAAATTAAAGCAAGATAGTCTTTATAAGACCTTAGTTCTTTATCTGTCAGAATATGGACAATTTGTTTCTATGTGGATGTATTTTTTTATTCAAGAAGGATAGAAACTGAAATTTCTTTGTTCTCAATTAAGGTCTATCCTTCAAATCCATGCAAAGGTATAAACAAAGAGCTAAGCAGGAAATAGAAAGGAATTAATATATGTGAGGCCAATTCATCAGATAACAGCAGATAACATATATATGTGTGTATGCGTGTGTGTGTGTGTGTATGTATATATATATATATATATATATATATATATATATATATATATATATATATATATTATGCATTCCTTGTTTCCCTGTTCTGGAAATGTAGCTCAGTGATAGACCACTTGCCTAGCATGCACAAGAATCTGAATTCATTCCCCAACATTGAAAAAAAAAGTATTTTTAAGTTTTTACATACTGATTAATGACTTATGAAAGATGGCTTAAGAATGTTATAGCGATATTTATATTTACAAATATAAATATTGCTATATATTTTATATGCTATATGAAAGCAATAATGTAATTATTAATTTTTTTAAAAATGTATTGTTTGATTTTTAAATAATATATTTTAATGCATGATGGTTTTCACTTGCACTTATTCATGTCTTTGTAATCACATGTAATTCATATATATCAGTATAATTTTAAATAAATACATAAACATAACTAGTTAGTAGACTGGTAAGCTCTGATGCAATAAAACAGAGTCTTATGATTGGTTAAGTTGTATAATGTTTTAATAGCATTAAACCTTTCCAGCAATACTGCTTCATATGAATAAGATGCAAATATCACAGTAAATTGTAGTAAAATTCAACTGTATTGCCACTGTCCAACTCTGTGGTATATGAGCATTGTCCTATATCTATTGTTAAACATCTCTTTATGGACTACTGAAGAAAATAAAGCGTAAGGTAAATTTTTAGACCACCAAATCTGAATCAGATAATTGATATTAGTGAGGGTAGTGACATAAATCGGCAATATTAGTTGATTTTATTTACAATTCTGAAGATAGAAGAGGCACAATATAATTTGTTTGTAAACATTAAATTCGTTATTATAAGTAGAAAAAAAAAGCAGTCTGTCAGAGAAGTGAAAGAGAAACAATATCAAATCTTCTGAAGAGGTATTTCATCATTTCTCAGTACATCATTTTTATTGTTTCCATAAAGAAAAATAATTGTATTTTTTGGTGCTTTCAGTCTTTTGAAGAGAGTATTCTTTGTGTACATGTGTGTGTTTAATTATCTACAAGGTCAACTTCATTTTTTTTTAGAAAGCAGTTACTCAAAATTCTGTTGAACATTGAACTGATTATTTCTTTTCAAAAACAGCAGTGTGCTTCTCTCTGAATTTCTGTAGTTTTTAGTGGAAGAGAAACTTTTTTGATTTAAATTCAATAAGAATTTTTTTGGGGTCAGGTTTATAATTATTCTAATCTTTCCATGTTTGATGAGCTACTCAGCTGTAAATATGTACACTATTTATCCAGTGTTCCTAAAAACCTTATCATCCCCTTCTCTATTAAAGCATTTGAATCTAAGCATTCAGCAAAAGATAACATTTATAATTGAATAACATGATACAAAATTCAGTTTAAATAGGCTGTTGTAACCAGTGTGATTGTAATGTATTATAACTATCATTGAAATGAATGAAAGATTATAATAGATTAAATATTTCATGCTAAGTTTTCTGCCATTAAGATTTGTTTTCTTGTCACAGCTGAATTGAGGCTGCCTATCACACAATTAATGAAGAGATTTCTGGATCTACGTAATATCTAATTGCTGCATCAAAAAGTAAAGCCCCACAATTATTTGCTTACTGGAGATATCCATAACAATATGCAACAGCATAAAAATGCTTAAATAACTGATACACATTTCCTCTTTGCATCTGGACATTTTCGGCTTCTCCCACAGACACAGTATATAGTAGAAATAGATATGTCATCAGGAAAATAAGACCTAAAGAAAGTATAAGGAAGACTTCATATAATATCTTTTTCCAATCCACAAATAATCAATTTCCTTAAGGCAAAACATTTAAAAAATCATTACTTAATCCATTATAGTAAGTGTAGATTTCCATGAAAATGGGGGAAGCAACAACATAAATAATGACCAATTATCAAACAAAAAAGACATTTCAGTATGAGGGTAGAATTAATAACATTTAGTTGAAGAAATGATAAAAGAGAAGTACAGGAGACAGAGGTTGAAGTCTTAAAATGAATTTTAGTATGAAAACTTGTTGCTGTTTTAAGTAAACATAGAAAATATTTGAATCCTCTTTTAATTCTAAAGGGATAAAGCTATTTGGATCAAAAACCACAAGAAATAAGAAATGAAGAGTGAATAATGAGCACAGTATATAAAAAATGAAGAGTGAATAAAGAATACAGTATGTAAAAACCAGACTATAATTAGAAATCAGGAGACAATCCACCCTGGAATCAGAGGAACTTGAAATCACTGTTGATCATGCAATTATGCATGTGACTACATTGGCATTAATATATATTATTGGTTTGATGGCATATAGATTTTCTGGAAAGTGGAAACAAATTTTCCTAGATATAATGAGAACATGAGGTGTGGGGTAGAAATAAAGATTTTAGTGTAATCTTGTGCCTCATAACATTATGGTGTGCCAGGAATCATGTGTATGATGAAAACCTTATAAGATTATAATGGAGCTGAAAAAATCATATTGCTAGTAATGTAACAATGTAACAAAATAGAACAATGCCCGATTCATGTATTTGTGATGATGTTGTTGTGTGAAGTACAGCACATTCAGTTATGTACTATATGTAATATTTGACAACGATATTAATGACTATGTACTATTTTTCCCATTTCAAATTTCAGGATTTCATCTGTAAATAAAGAAAAAATTAAGAGAGAAAATTTAAAAATTTAAAATAAATATCAGAATATTTATCTCTCTGTATGGTACTATATCATTATTTAATAAAAGGAAACTGTTGTTTATAATTACACTTATAATTAATATAAATTTATGGGTTTGATTTGAAAAAATTTTATCTAGATATGTTCACACAGAGTACCTTTCTAAGAATATTGATGAAGAAAGGATTTCTCCCTATCATGTTTTAACTTTTTGACAAAATGGTTAGAAAATAGAAGGACTGTGTGGAAATGTGAAAGACCCAGTTAAAATTAAGGATTACCAAATTATATCTACAGTCCATCTGATTGTGTGAATTTTTTTCTTGGTAGGAGGGGGTCAGTTATATAGAGTAGAGTGAGAAAAATGCAGGCAGTCCACCTGGATTTCCACTCAAGTTTTGCAACTTAATGACCCTGTTTTAGTCAGCTTTTTCACTTCTGTGACTAAAAGACCTGACCAGAAAAATTGTAGAGGTGAAAAAGTTTATTAGAAGTTCACAGTTTCAGAGGTCTCAATCCATAGGCAATCAACTCCATTCTTCAAGACTCAAGGTGAGGCTTTACATCAATGGCTTCTGCCATGATGTGGCAGAGAGAAGCAGCTCACATGATAGTCAAGAAGCAGAGAGAGATTCCACTTGCCAGGTACAAAATATGTACCCCAGTGGCATGCCCTCAGGAATCTACCTCTTCCAGACACACCACACCCACTTTCAATTTCCATGCAATTAATGCCCTCATAGGATTAATTCATTGATTGTGTAAGGCTCTCATAACCTAATCATTTTTTCCTCTAAGCCTTTTTACATTGTCTCATACATGAGCAGATGGGGAATACCTCACATCCAAACTACAACAGGTAAAATGATTCTAGTCACATTACTCAAGATCCTTTATCTTAATTTTTTCATTTGATCAAATGGATTAACACTAGGACTAACTTTATATGATAGAGAGGATTATAAAATTGGTGTAGATGAGCACTTGGAATAGGAGATTTTTTTAGTTTTCTATTCATGTCACCTATTATCACTGTGCTCAGCTATTCTTTCTTGTTCAGAAAGAGGCAATGATAACATATGAAATTACACAGAATCAAGGTGATGTGATGAAAAGACTTGGGTAATTTGCAAAAAATTTGCCATAGATTGATTCTAGCAAAGAACTGGAAAATCTATACTGAATAATAGAATATAAGAGCAGAAAGGCCTAAGAGATACATGATAAGGTTTTGAATTGTGGAACAAATGAGAAAATAATTAAAGAATCATGCAATATAGATGTCACTTAGTTCAACCCAATAAAACAAAATATAATAAACTATGTGTCATATAAACAAAAATATATTTCTTAAAATTCTGAAATTTTACAAAGTCTAAGATCAAGGCAAAAAAAAATCTGATGTCTGTTGAGATCCCTTTTATAGGTTGATAAACTGCCCTCTTCTCCATATAACTTGACATGATGGTTTTTGTTACTGTAGCTCTATAGTATAATTTAAAGTCTGATATTGTAATGCCTCCTGGGTTACTTTTCTCAATATGTATTGCTCAGCTATCCTGGGTCTCTTATTTTTCCAAATAAATTCATGACTGCTTTGTCTATTTCTATGCAGATTGTCATTGGATTTTAATAGGAATTGCATTAAATTTATATAACACTTTTGGTAGTATGACCATTTTGACAATATTAAATTTGCCTATCCAAGAACACAGGAGATCTTTCCATTTTTAGGTCTTCATTTTTTTTTCTTTAGTGTTCTGTACTTTTCATTGTAGAGTTCTTCCTCTTGTTTTTTTAGGTTGATTCCTTTTTTTTTTCTTTTTAGGCTTTTATGAATGGGATAGTTTCCTTGATTTCTCTTTCAGCTGATTTGTCATTAGTATATAGAAATACAACTGATATTTTACAGAGCTATAGTAACAAAAATGGCTTCCTCCGTTTTGCAAAATGTGGGGAGGGGAAGGAAGCGAGCAGAGAGGTATAAAAGATGTTGGAATGAGATGGACATTATACATCATTACCCTAAGTACATGTATGAAGACACAAATGGTGTGACTCTACTTTGTGTACAACTAGAGATATGGAAAAATATGCTCTATATGTGTAATATAAATGGTAATGCATTCTGCTGTCATAATATAACAAATTAAAATTAAAAAATGGCATGCTATTGGCAAAAAAGTAACCCCAAAACAAAAAACAGACATTAAGACCAAAGGAGAAGATTAGAAGTCACAGAATCATATCCACATAAATATGTCTCATACTAGACAAAGAAGCCATAAACAGACATTGAAGAAAAGATAGCTTCTTTTACGAATGATGCTGGAAATCCATATGTAGCAAAATGAAATTGAACCTCTGTCTCTATGCACAAAACTCAGTTCAAAGACATCAAGGACTTAGGCATTAGACCAGAGACTCTGTGCCTACTAGAAAAATAGTAGGCCTAACTCTCCACTATATCAGCTTAGGAACCAACTTCTTTATAATACTCCTAAAGAAGTAAAATCAAGAATCAATAAGAGGGATGTTATCAAACTAAAAACATCTTCACATCAAAGGAAACAACCAAGAAGATGAATAGAAAGCCTACAGAATGGGATAAAATCTTTACCACCAGCATCTCAGAGGGAGAGAGCATTAATCTCCAGAATATACAAAGAACTCAAAAAAAACTTAACACCAAAAAATAAATAAACCAATCAATAAATGGTCTAAGGAATTGAACACATACTTCATAGAAGAATAAATATGAATGGTCAAAAATATATGGAAAAAATGTTCAACATCTCTAGCAATTGGAGAAAAGCAAATGAAATTGATGCTGAGATTCTATTTTATCCTAGTCAGAATGGCAATTATCAAGAATATAAGCAACAATAAATATTGTCAAGAATGTGGGGAAAGAGGTTTACTTATACATTGCTGGTGGGACTGCAAATTGGTGTAACCACTCTGGAAAGCAGTATGGAGATTCCTCAGGAAACTTGGAATGGAACCACCATATGACTCCGTTATTCCACTCCTTGGTTTATACACAAAGTATTTAATATCAGCATACTATAGTGATGCAGCCACTTTAATGTTTTTAGCAGCTCAATTCACAATAGCCAAGCCATGGAACCAACCTAGATGCCCTACAACAGATTAATGGATGAATAAAATATGATAGATATTTTACTAATGAATATTACTCATCCATAAGGAAGCATGAAATTTTGGCATTCCCAGGTAAATGGATGGAGCTGGAGAATATCATGCTAATTTAAGTAATGCATTCCCCCAAAGCCAAAGGCATAATGTTCTCTTTGATATGTGGATGCTAACCCACAGCAAGGGAGGAGAAGATTAAAAGTTCATTAGAGTACACAAAGGGGAATGAAGAGAAGGGAGGGGAAATGAGAATAGCAAAGACAGTAGAATGACTTGGACATATCTTTTCTATCTACATAGCAACATACAACCAATGTAACTCCACATCATGTACAACCACAATAATGGGATTCTAATTGAACAAGTTATACTTATTCTTTGTACATATAATGTTTTAAAATATACACTACTGTTATGTAAAATAATTTTAAAATACTTAACATTAATGACATTCATTAAGACTCTGCCCTTATGATTTTAGCATCTCCTAAAGTTTCTACCTCCAAATATTATCACATGGGGAATTAGCTTTCAACAAAGAAATATAGGGGAACATAAATATTCCACCTATGGCATTCCATCATTGGCCCCACAAAATTTATATATTTCTCTCATGCTCATTCATATTTCCAATAATGAAAAAGTCTTAACTCATTAGACATCAACTTAAAGAAAAATATATCATGTAAATATCACATAAATCATGTAGGGATGAGATTCAAGGTATATTAATCCTGAAGAAAATTTCTCTTCCTACTGTGAACTTTAGGGAAAAAAAAAACATTATGTGCTTCCAAAATACAGTGATTGGGCAGACATAGGACAGAATCAACCATTTTAAAAAGGAAAAAGAAAAATGGAATGAGAGATCCAAGATAAGTCTAAAATTCAATGTGACTGATTCCATTATACCTTAAGGCTCAAGAATTATCTTTAGCTCAATATTCTGCTCTGTAAGCCAACTGGATTGATGGTCTTATTTTGATAACAAACTGGTATTGTGAGACAGAGGTCCCATTCTTTGAAATCCAGTTGGACGTAACTATGCCCCCAATATTCTTGTGCTCTGTTATCTCCCAGTGACATTGCTCTCAAGAGAGGTCGCTAATGCAGAACATGCAACAGTAGGGCCTACCTGAGCTTCATTTGAGGCTGCCAAGTTGTTGCACCCCAGATTATGGGAAGCAGAGCCTATGATGTGAGGCAGAATTGGGCAACATACACCAAGGTTGCATAAACTTTGATGGCTCCACCTTTGAAACTACTCAGACCACACAGGTTTTGTTTTTTGTTTTTTGTTTTTATGTGAGCCTGTAATACAAAGGGCGGCCTTCATGATCTCTACTTTATCTTAAGGGCCATTATTCCATTTTCTTGAATAATGCCTGACTTTTGTTGTAATGACTGATCCACTTCCTTGCCAATCACTAGGCCATGTTTTTAGTATTTTTACCAAACACATTTTCTTACTCTAAAAGATATGGATACATGGAGAATTTTCCCAGTCATTAAGTTCTGATTCCATTTTGATTTAAAAAAAAAAATCTATCTTTACATAGTTTCCTCACTTCTCACATTTTATCATAAATGATCAGGAAAAGAACAGCTGCTCCTTCAGTACTTGCCTTATAAATTTCCTTATCCAACTATCTACTTTCATTGCTCAAAAGTTATACCTTCCCAAAACACTAGATGCACACAATTCAGCTAAGTTCCTTGTCAGTTTATAACAAGAAGGATATTTCCCCTAGTTTCCAATAAAATGTTCCTCATTTCCTCAGTATGTCATTTTCATTGCTGAGTCCAAAATACCTGGAAAAAAACAACTTAGAAGAGAAAATATTTATTTTGAGCTTATGGTTTCATAGGTTCAGTCCATGATCAGGGCCAATTCCATTGCTCTGGGCCTGAGATGAGGCAGAACATATAGTGGAGGGCAAGGCAGAAAAAATCTACTTAGTTCATGGAAGCCAGAAAGCAAAGAGAGAGAGTGAGGTACCAGGGACAAAATATAAACCCCAAAATGACCTAATTCCTCCAGCCATACCCTAACTACCTACACTTGTCACCTACTACAGAAGTACTTTCAAATTTTTAATCCATCAAACATAATAATCCATTGATTAGGTAACAGTTCTCATAATCTAATCATGAGCTTTGTGGTGACACCTCGTGTCTAAATATATCATTTCCCTCTGATCTCATTAGATTAGGTTTTATTATCCATATTTCTACCAATGTCTATTCATAAATATTAAGGTATTCTCTAAGGAGACTGAGGCATTGTCTATAAAATTCCTGTTTTCTATCAGATTTTTTCCTACAATAGACTTTCAGGTTCATCATGGCAATGAAAATTTTTTTCTAGTATGAATCTTAAAACTCTTCCGACTTTTACCATTACCCACTTCCAAAGCCACCTCCACATTTTTATGTTTGTTACAGCAGCACCCAACCCCACTTCTCTGAATCAATTTTTGCCTTCATGTGAGCTACTGTAAAATGCAAGAAATCTGGTAGTTTATAAGCAAAAATTATTTTTTCATAGTCCTTTATGTTGAAAAGACCAAGATCAAGGCACCAACAGATTTTATGTATGATGAAGACCTGCTTTCTATTTCATAGACTGCCATATTTTTGCTGTGTTCTCACAGGACGAAATGGGCCAGGGTGGTCTTTAAAATGACAATAATTTTTAAATGAAAGTAATCCCATTTTCAGCTCTACCCTATTAGTTAGTCACTCTTTTGGGGCTCAATTTCCAAATATCATCACATTGGGGATTAGGTTTCAATAAATTACTTAAACACTCTGTCTATAGCACAAAGGAAACAGTCTAGAAATGGAACAATTTGAGCATTGACTTTTTCAAAGGCATTAAGAACAATGATCAGACTCATAGAAGAAATTAAACATCAAATGATGATTGTAAATAATGGCAATATTAGTAACTGTAATGGAGAGGAAAAATGGAGTGTAACATATATGGATTTCATAAACTATGTTGTGCATACAGTTCTGATCACAGTGTTCAGTGCTTAAAATTTGCCATATAATGTATGCCTTCCAATGAATATGTGCACCTTTAAGGAGGTCCCCTTGTTCATCATGAAGCAGTGACTTCAAATATGCAATTACCCATTGTAACTTAAAAATAAACTGAGGACACCAAAATGTAAGATTGGGGATGAAAAATTAAGAAATGATATTAGACAAAAAAGAGCTAGTCAGAATTGAGTTCTTGTTCCCATAAATCAGTTTGTTTAGAATATATCACAAAATATTTTATATAAAATTCAATAAGAGTCAAAGATTAACTAACCATACCAAAACACAGATTAATGGATTTGAGTATTATTTTTTGTTAAACTCTTGTAAACATAAATTGTAAGCTATTATCTCCTTAGTTATTTATGTCTGGAAATATTTAAAAAATAAAATAAAATAATACTAATCAAATGAAATTTCCCAAAGTAAGGAATCTATCTATAACTTGGGATTAAAATTTATTTCTACTTTGCATTATTTAATTACTAGTGAGGCAAACTACTTATACATTAAGGAATGTAATTGCTAATTATAATACAGAATTATTGCTGCTATTTTATGTTAGAAGTAGCAAAAAAATTAATAAACTGCATTCTATAGCTTTGCTTTCAGAATCATTTAGTGAAAGACCTTTTCAATGGAAAGGAAATATAAGACTAGGACTACCTTATATATGACATCAACCTGATAGTAAACCTAGTAGACAATTTGTTAAAAAGAAAGTAGTGCTTTTCAACAAGAAATCTCTTGTTAAGCAATTGGCTCAACCATGAAAAATAATGGATTATTAATAAGATGATGAAATAAGATTAATTTCCTATAAAGAAGAATTTGTTCCAGAGCTGCCATTATTCAAATATATAACAACAGCAGTTTCAAAACATGCTTGTATTATAAAACCAGGACATCAAATAAACCAGAAATTTTAGCAAGACTGGAAGTATGAACCATTAATTATTGTAGGGGTGTCACATTTCTCCTGGGAAATGATCAATAACACAATACAAAATTGACTGTAATATAATGAATTTGAGCTTATTGCTGGACATGTTTGATATTACAGAAAAAAAAATGGGCAGTTTTGCCAATGTAGGCACATGAAATAAAAAGTTCAAGCAGGATATGTATTCAGAGAAAATTCTCAAGATCCATTTTCAAATGGAAATCAAATTAAAAGCTATGAGCTGTGTTAGAAGGTGTCTAAATACACTGTTGGTCTCCCATGATAGCATATTATATGGAGAATGTGCCTAAACCCTCTGACAGAGACTAAATTCAACAGCAACTGGACGAGAAGTTTCCAAATTACATTAGGATTGTTTCTCATTGATCTTCTCTCTGGCATAGGATAAATTCTGAAGAAGACAGTCTTTGGTGGAAAATGGGTGAGTCTGAAGGAAGAATAATCAGGTTCTAGTGACTCAAAACATTCAAGGAGATGGCCCACCATAGGATATCTTGCTTAAACTACCACCAGCATTTCTGTTAGAAATATAGAAACAAGAACCAAAATTTCAATTGATTTTATACCGGACTTATTTAAAGGTAGAAAATAAGCTAGTATAAAAAATCGTTTTGGGCCCTTTAATTTCTTGGTAGTCTTCCTGTGCTTTGAAGAAAGTAACCAAGGAATATGGAAGAGTTTATAATAATAAAAAAAGGAAGATGAATTATGCCATAAAATGGCAGGCAAATTTTAGTATACTTAAAGTTAAAATTATTTTGTATTAATGTTAAATAAGTCACTTATTTTATATGACATATGTTTGCATATCAGTGTGCAAAACAGAAGTTTCTCTGATGGTGTGATTTTCTCAGTTTGTGGGATTTTGAAATTTTATAGGAGATCGGACTAAGAGGTCTGATTTTATAATTTTATGACTCAGAGATGTAAAGAAAGTTCCAAGTACAAGAGGCAGAATAGGAAAAAAAAAAACCCTCAAAGGGGAAATTACAAAACTCATCTACAAATTGATTCACTAGGGAATTTCTTTAAGTATTCTATTCACTTCAAATATAATCCAGTATAGAAATGGACACTCCCAGAGAGCTCTTTTGGAACACACATATTTCATATAATGATTTCCTACATACCGCCTTCTCTAAACACAGACAAAAAGTGGTCCAAGTACAGTTGGTGACTATAAGAAGATATTTCAAAGGTCTAAAGTTGATTGATATTGAACATATGTAATTCGTAATTTAATACTTGTCTGGGGTTAAATACAGGTTATTCAAGTATTTCCACACTATATTTGGATTGCAAATAGAGTTAGTAGGGTAAGAAAAAACATTTTAGAATCAATGAGAAGTTGAGTTAAAGGCTACAGAGATTTGTGTTACAAGTGGGGAATTAGTACAATAGGAATATTCTTTGTGCATGTATGAGAAAAAATATTAGGTTAAAGGACTGATACTTTTAGCTTTTCTCCAAGGGATTAAGGCAATATGAACTTAATTAATTTTTGAGTACTTTGCACTCTCATTCATTTCATAAATTTTTGGTGCTTACCTCTTACTTCTTGAAATGTTTGCATTCTCAAGAATTTCATTCTAAGCTTAAGCCTTTGCCAGTCAGTCATCTTTCTTTTCTAATAATTTCACTTTTATTTCTATTCTTTTAAAGATAGGTTTTCATGTCCTGGGACCCATGCATCCATATCCATCCCTAATATCTGATAAAGCTTACAAATCTAAATAAATATTTCTTCACATGCTACAAACCTGCCTGTTTTTTAACTACATTGCTGATGTCAATGTTTGACTCCTTTCTCTCAAAACTCACGCTAATTCTACAAATGCTATGAATTCTACTTAAATAATGCTTATTAGGGGAAAACTATATAAAACCACCTGTTCCATATAATCTTAGACTCACATTATTAGGATTAACTCTTAATCCCATGTTCATTCCTCGAATGATATAATTGTTTGCCAAAAGTAATCAGATGCAACTTGGAGACAAATTTACAATTAAAATAAATATTAGACAAATGATAACATGAAGCTGAATTCCTCTTAAAGCTTAGGAGTTTAATTTGGAATATTTATTTTTAAATATTGAGTCTCATTTTATTTTTCCTTAAGTCCCTTGTGATAGAATCTTTAAAGGAGGAAGCTAACACTGCATTTTCTTACAATTTCTTAAACCAATTTCTTAGGAATAATATCCTCTGAGAACTAAGATCAAACTTCAAATATTGAAATCACCAGAAGTACTCATTAAAAAACAGATTACCACATTCCAGTCTAGGAAATTCTAACTCAAGGTGTCTGGGGAGAACACATGTGTCTGAAACCTGACATCTCGGAATCCTTACCTTTCAGAATTTTGACTGTATTTTGAAGAATGTTTAATTTTTCAATCTAAAGATTCAAACATGCTAATGTTATGATAAAAATTTTGACAATGCTTGTTCAATTTCTCATGTTATACCAGAGCTGCATTTCCAGTATTCACACGTCTTCACAATTCTCCCTGAATTGAAGCAGCGTAATCTTATCTACTATTGATTGATCTCTGACATGCATCCTCTGTTCTGAAAAATACTGGATTTCTTCCCAATGCTCTCCCAATACTTAAAAATATTATTAAGTGTTCTCACATTTATTCTACTAGGTGAATTTTTACAAGCATTCTCTTGTAATACCACCCCCCAATATGAGAATCATAGTAAAATTGAATTAAATGTATTTTTGACAGAATATTCTCAATATTTTAAATTATCTATTACAAAGTTGTTATGATTTTTAATTATTTAGCTTCTAGTTTTACTTATAGGTAATTTTGTTTGAGTTGTCATAAAATTCTTGGACATTTCTTACATATTTGGATCTAGAAATAGAAAACTCACTATTTCTGTTATGAAAAGAAATCCCCTTCTTTATCTCATTTTTAAGAGATTGTATCAAATTTTTAAAATCACGCATTTACACTGAGTGTAACTACAGCAGTACCACTCTCTTTTAATAGTTGTAACAGGTCTTTGGTTTCCTGTACATTCATTTTCTTTCCTCATTGTATTAGCTAAAATATTCATAACAATGCTGAAGAAAGTGATGGTGGCAGACATCACTGACACATCCTGTCTTTAGTGGCAATGATGATAATGGTAATAGCAGGTGAAACTTAATAATGCCTCTATGTGCCAGTGTTACAAGCATTTTATGTGAATTACTCCTTTGAATTCTTTCAAAAAACACCATAGGGAATTGACACTCAAGAGTGTCAATTGACACCCAGAATACAAGAGCTAGCAAGCACCAGAGTCTTGTTAGGCTCCAGTTAGATGTACTTCATGGTTTAAGATTTACTGACCAATAAATACTGTGTGTAAATATGTTTATCACATTTTTTTTTTCTCCTTTAAAGTACTATTGTAAAAATCATAGTAATTTTGAACATTTCTACATTTTCCTGATGGAGACAGAGAAGGCTTACTTGGTCATGTTACATTATTTTTCCAATTCTTATGTATATTTGATTTGTTACTCTTTAATGATGTGGCAACTTTATACATGGATAACATTCCATATTTTCTAATACTTTTATACGTTTTAAATAATAAATATGTTGGTTGCCTCTTAAAAATTTTAATAAACTATCTTTTTCTCTATACAGTGATAGTTTTGACAGCATGAATTTATTTGATTATTTTTAAAAGGAAGTACAGCCAGTGTTATATAAACCCATATATCCCTGAATATTCTTACCAAATATTTGACAAATCCTCTAGTTACATCTCTGGTTGTTTGATAATGTATATACCATATTTCAAAACAACTTTTGATTACTTTGATTTTTCTCAAAAACAATAAAAAAGTTAATGGAGAAACTGAAAATCGTTTGCAGTTTAATTAGTGACTTCCAAGGAAGGGATAAGAGAATATCAAAATTACAAATAAATAAAATATGACAAAGAAAAGTTAAAAGATACAGTGGTTGAAAACGCAAACATTAAATTTTGTGTACTTTGATTTTTAAATAAACTTAGAGAAATGAAAAGTTGGAAAAGTGTAGGGTCAACAGTAAAGTAGAGAACGGGAAACAGAGGTAGGTAGGAAGGGAGGGAAAGAGAAAGCACTGGGGACTGAGATACAGCTAATTATATCCCATACATGTATACCAAAATGAACCCCACTTGATGCAAAACTATAATGCACTAACAAAGCATTTTTAAAAATAGAGGGTCAATAAATTAATAATTGACTTATGCTGAAGAGAAACTTTTGCATTCAGATTCAAAGAACCCAACATACATATGTAGTATTAGTGAAAACTGTCTTTATTTAAATATGATTTTAGAAATGTAAAATTTCTAAGGATATGGAGAAAATTTTAAAACTTTCCATAATAAAAAGCAAAATAATGATATAAACATAGATTTTTATGTATATTATGCTTTAGAATCAAACACACTTACAACTGTACATTTAGAAATGAAAAGATATTTAACTATAAGACAAAATAATTTCTCAGTGTGTGTTGGTTTCTTCTTTGTAATATTTGTAAGCAATAAGTTGTGAGTAGAATTTTTTTGAGATAATTGTCAGAGGAAATTCTCAAATATTTTTAAGATTTTGGTTAATGGTTAACAAAAAAGTAAAACATAATAAAGCAAAACCACAGGTCAATTTTATTTTTAATATGCATGTAAACACTTTAAAACATTTCAAATCCTATTTACTGTTATTTTAAAATAATATTACAACTTAATCACAGAATTCAATATTTCAGTATCAGATCTAATATTTACTATATAGTCAGATCACATAGAAAAAGATGATAGTTTTGATGAAAATGAATGTTAAACATAGCAATCATTCATTATAACTTTATCAAGCTAAAAATAGCATGGAAGTTATCACAAGAATAACTGGTATTTCCTAATTACTGAAATTAAATATTAATCTCAGTGCTAAATTGTTTAAAACATTGCATTAAATTTCAAGACAACACTATAACAAAATTTTAAAATTTACAACACACTTTGTTAACTGTAAATGTTCATTTCAATTAAATTAAGGTGGTTTTATTCAACAATAATTTTGGGGAAAAAACAGAATTCCAATTCACACTATATGCAAAAAAAATAACAACTGAAAATGTACACACTAGTAGACAAATAAACAACAATAATGTCTGAGGAAAATAGAGCAAATTATCAACTCTAGGTGCCAATAGAGACAGGTAAACAACTGTGGTATGCTTTTTAAAATTTTGAATTATCCTAAAGATCTTTACCAAGCAGATATATTTTGCTAAATTATTAATTAACTACATAATCCAAGAAAATGTTTTACCAAAAAATACAAACTTTTAAAGATTTTCAACCAACACTGGGAATTCTTAATAAGTTTTTATCATGTTCTTTTCTTCCAAAAGAAAATGAAATCATATTACCAATTTCCATCTCATATTAATGAGGAATTTTATAGTTTCCATATTATAGAAGGAACTATTACATTAAGGCTAATAACTAATAGAAAAGTTTTGTGTATTTTCAACTGGATAACAAAAGGTAACAATAAGAAATATTAAATTGTCAAAAATATCATTAAAATATAAATTCTGTTAATATAAACCATTATTTAAATTTTAAATAAAGTGCCCTATACTACATGGAATTAAGTTGCAGAATAGAAAGGAATTAAAGAATTAGAAGAAGAAAACAAAACAAACAATTATATTAATAATGTTATTAAAATCTGAAGTTTGTGCTAGGCATGGTTGTGCACACCTGTAATCTCAGTGACTTGTGAGGCTGAGACAGAAGTATCATAAGTTTGAGGCCAGCCACAGCAAGTTAACAAGACCTTGTTTCAAAAAAAAATTTGAAAAGGACTGCAGGTACAGATCAGTGATAAAGTGCTCTCAGATTCAATCCCCAGGACCATAGGTTTTTTAAAAAGCTTAAAATCTGAAGCTTGAAAAAATGAATTTAACTTTTGACACAACAGTAAAATAAATGAGGGGAGAAAAAAATACACAAATGTAAAGAGAAATACTACTTTCTTACTTACTAGAAAGCATAAATATTAGAAATTTTTCATAATTGATTATTAGATAATATGAATAAATTGCACATCAGTTGTACCATCTCTTTTTCATTCTTTTTTAAATTTATTTGTATTCTTTTCATTTTTTCTAACTAAGTAGTTGTCAATTTTGTCTATCTTTTCAAAAAACTGTGTTGCCATTGATTATTTTTTCTATTTTTTTCCATTATTCCTTTTATTTCTGCTCTAATTTTTATTATCTCCTTCCTTTCACTACCATTGGGTTTAGTTTGTACTTTTCTATTTCCCTGAAGTGTAAAAGTTAGGTTTTTTGTTTGTTTGTTTGTTTTGTTTTTAAATATGGGCAATGATCACTGTAACTTCCCTCTGATGTCTGCTTTTTCTATATTCTAGAAGCTGTGGTATGACATGGTTCTGTTTTCATTTGTCTTGAGATATTTTTTAAATTCCCAATTTCATTTCTTTATGACCATTGGTTATTCAAGAGTGAATTATTTAATTCTCACATGTTTGAGAATTTTACTGTTTTCTCTTTGTAATTACTTTCTGGTTTCATTCTATTGTGGTCAGAAGATATATTTGGTATGATTTTGTTTATTTGGGAATTTTTTTTTAATCTCTGCTTTGATTTTGATGGACATTTTTGCTGGCTATTTTATTCTTGGAGGGAAGTTTTCCTCTTTCAGCACTCTAATAGCAATTCATTTCTCTCTAGAAATTTCATCCCATTTACTTCTGCAAAATTTCTTCTTCCTTTTTTTTTTTTTTTTTTTGAGGAGGAGGAAAGGTACCAGGGATTGAACTGAGAGGCACTTAACCACTGAGCCACAACACCAACCCTATTTATTTATTCATTTTCATTTATTTTGAGACAGGGTCTCTCAAGTTGCTTAGGGCCTTGCTAAGTAGCTAAGACTGGCTTTGACCTTGGTGATCCATCCTCCTGCCTCAGCCTCTGAAACCATGGGGTTGACAAGTGTGCACCACCACACCCAGCCTCTGCAAAATTTCTTCTGAAAAATCCACTGATGGTCTTATATAGCTTCCTTTGTACATGAGAAGTCACTTTTCTCTTGTGAGTTTCAAAATTGTCTCTTTATTCTTTGAAATTTGTTATAAAATATTTTTTTAATTGTGACACAGTGATTATGTTGAGATTATTCTCTGTTATTGACATGTCCCAATGTAACAACATGGAACCTAAAAAATAAGAGAACAGAATAGTCAAAGACATGTGGAATAAAGAGAAATGAGTCCAAAGGAAAAGATAATATCAAAAGAGAAGGGCTCAAGCTTTGAAAATAGAGAAAGAGGTTACAAATAAGGGAAAATAGGCAGCCTCTAAAGATAAGCACATCCTCAGCCAACACCCATGAAGCAAAAAGGATCTCAGTCCAACAACCAAACAAAACTGAAATCTGTCAATGATATAAAGTGGATAATGCCTAATGCCTCCAGTTACCACCATAGGATGGCCCATATCTTGATTTGGTCCTAGTGGGATTTGGAGCAGAGAAATGAGCTAAGCCTACAGACTTCTGATCTATAGTACTATAATAATTGTGTTTTCTTTAAGCAGCTGTGGTTTTATGCAGCTTAAGTACCTGGTGGCCTGTTTGTGCATCGATAAGAAACTAAAGAAACTACTAGAATCTTACCAGCCAATGGTTATTTACCTATCAATTACTGTAATCCTTAATAAATCTAGTTGAAGAGTAAACCTAGTTCACAGGGACTTGGGGGTGAGAACCAAAATATATGGTTCAGTGTTTTTGAACTAAAAAAAAATTTTCAACACTGTAATTTACTGAGATAAATTCAAATCTATTAAGCTGGCAACCACATTTTTCTAGATATACATAGAACAAAATTTGTGAAGTATCTGAAATTGTGCACTTTTTTGTGATGATCTTTGTGATAATGTCTAATTCATTTAACTTACCCACATGTTATATACACTAAATATATTGCTTTTATGATTAAAGTTATGATTTGGAGCAATTGAATTGAGAATAATCAAATATTTTGTTTTACCTTTCTTTATTTATTCTGACTTCTTCCTTTATTTGTGTGGTCATGAATTTCTGGTTATCCTTTTCCTTCTCTCTAAAGAATTTATTTTATTACTTCTTGCAGGGCAGGTCTCCTGGTAATGTATTCAGTATTTGTTTGAGAAAGTCTTTTTTCTGGTTCACTACCACATAAAGATTTCACTAACTAAGAAATTCTAGCTTTCTTATGTTTTTAAATAAGTTAAATATTCTATGTACTGTCTCCTGCTTGCTTGGTTACTGATGAGAAGTCTATTGTAACTCTAGTCCTTGTTTTTCTGTAGGTATGGTGTTACTTCTAAACCTGTACCCATAGAATTTTCAAGGTTTTATGTTGATCTATGATTTTCCAAAAAGTGAATATATATATATATATATATATATATATATATATATATATATATATAATTTTTATTGTTTTCAATGTTTTTCCTTTTATATTGTTTTTCAGTTTTATTTATGTATTTATTTTTCTAATTGTTGTTCTCTGAGTTTTATGGATTTATGGTTTTGCAACTGTTATTAATTGGAAGTTTTTTGGCAATTATTATTTTAATTACTTCTTCTTCTTCTCATCTTTCTCTGGAATTTCAAGAAGATATATGTCACGCCTCCTGTAATAGTTCTACATTTCTTATATGTTCCATTTCTATAATTATTATGTGATTTTCTCTTTGCGTTATTCAAATTCAGTAATTCTTCCTCAGTCGTGTCCAATCTATTGATGAATCCATTGAAGACATTCTTTATTTCTTATGGAGTTCTTCATTTCTAGCATTTCCTTTCAATTTTTAGATTGTCCATATTACTGCTTATATTTCTCATATCTTCATTAATGTTTTCTACTTCCTCCATTAGAGCCCTTAACATATTAATCATAACAATTTTAAATGCCTTGTCTAATAATCCTGACATCTGTGTTATATGTAAGTCTGGTTAAGTTGTTCACTTGGTCTCTTCAAACTATGATACATTTTCTTTTAATATATTTATTGCTTTTTTGTTGAAAGCAAAATATGTCATACAACAAAATGAAAATTGAGATACGTAAATCTTGAGTTAGGATTTACTCTAATATTGCTAGGACAGTGGCTTGGAAGGCTGAGGCACAAGGACTGAGAGTTCAAAGCCTGAGGCTGGCAAAAGCAAAAGCAAGGTGCTAAGCAATTCAGTGAGACCTTGTCTCTAAAGTCTCTAAATAAAAATACAGAATAGGGCTGGGGACATGGCTCAGTGGTCAAATGCTCCTGCTCAATCCCTGGTACCCCACCCTTCTCCCCCCCCCAAAAAAAAAAAAAAAAAAAATATATATATATATATATATATATATATATAGAGAGAGAGAGAGAGAGAGAGAGAGAGAGAGAGAGAGGAGAGAGAGAGAGCTGCATGCTAGAAATTAGGCTGTGATTAGTATTTGCTGTAAATGAAGATGAACAAGGCCCTTTTGACTTTCTTTTCCCTTTTTTCCTTCTTTTAATTTTGTCTGTCATTAAGTACTTTTATTCAGAAAATACTTTCATCTTGCAAGGCTTTAAGCTATAATCCATTGTTATACTGGAGCCATGTTGATATGGTGGTCAGGTGTTGCAGAGGGAAAGCATTATTAATCTTATGATTAAATCTCTTTAGGGGACCTAATATTCCTGACTGAAAAGTTCACATGTGTTATTTCAATGACAGATAGATATAGAAAAATAGGTAGATAGATAGATTTTTTTTTCCTCCATCTTTCAGGGAGACAAAAAGGCTAGAGAGAACAAGAGGTGAAGGACTATCTTCCCCACAAATGAAATAAAGGTTTGGCAAAGTGTTTTTCCCTGAATAATTGTCCTTTGTTGTGAAAAAAGCTCTAGGCATATTTCATAGTGATTACTTTTCCTCTTCTTCTGATAGAGCTGTAAGTGGGTATTTCTTGGTTCTGATAGTGTTTCTGAATAAAAAAAAAATCTTGAAAGTGTGGATGGATCTTTAAGACTTTGATGCCAGTAGTTTCTCACTCACCTGTCATTCCATGCTCAGTCTATATTAATTCATTATTAATACCATGTAAATGTTTTCACCACTTTATCACTCCTAAGGCTTTTGTTCCTAGTAAGGAAATCTGAGCTATTACTCTTGACTCATGGGTCTTTCCAGATTCCAGGCCAGGACATTGTCCTGCACACAGGAGGTTCTAAGGAGGTTAAGTGTCTGCTTTTCAGTAAATTATTCCTTTTGTGTTTGTAAGGATGTGTGTGAAAACTCCAAAGCTTTTTAAATGTCAGTACTAGAAATATATTTTCATTTTACAATATAATTCATTCACTAAAATAATGTTTTGCATTTCAACTTATTAATACTCATTTTCACACATTTCTTCATCTTATTTCTTAATTTATTTCATGTTGCTCTGAACATACCATATGCTTAATAGTGTTTAAATTTCTGGTGCTGAAATACAAATGATAAATAACTAACTAAGTTATATAAATTTAAAAAAAAATTACTTAAGAAGACCAAAGCAAAACTAACTCTAAAACTTGTGTGTTGTGCTTTTAGTTTATTGCAAAAGTGTACTTATTGTTAAATAAAAAGGTTGATATGTAAAAAAGGACACAAATGCATATGTAGAAAATCTAATTCAATCCCATCCCAAACAATTCAGAATGTGACATGTTTGTAAATTGGTTAGGTTGAACGATCTATTTTGCATAAAGGGATGATTTGCTTTTCAATTTAGTAATGGAAGAGGAATTATTGATGTAAAACTTCTCAAGAAACAAACTTCAAAGACAGATAGATATATTAAATTATATTATATAATTAAGAGTTGTCATTTTAATATAAATGGTTATGCTGAATTTTAAATGAATCTTAACTATATTTATAAAGCACAAAAATATATGGGACTTATTTTGTGTATTTTCCAGACTGAATTGTGCTAAGCTCTAAGAGCAAATAAATTTAAGATGGAATTATTAAAAATTTTTTATATGTTGTTTGTGGGATATATGATAGCAAACTTTTATACAGTGAAGTTTGTAATATTTAATATAGCTAATATGTACATGTCTACCCTAAAACACTTATATTGTTAGAGGCACTCTCACAAATGCATGCATTGAATTTATAAACTCACATAAGCATTATTTTTGATAGCTTTGAGAGAAAACCTAAAAGCACCCTAGCAGTAGAAATGTCCTACTGCCTACTGTCAAACAGCCCTATTGCTAGAGAAACTCTCAAGTATGCAGTGAACTTATATATTCGTGTGTGTGTGTGTTATAGCTAAAAAGAGAAAAAGTAAAGTTCATTAGCATAAGAAATATTAACTACATTGCTGAATATGGATCAGCTTAGTAATATAGAACAAACATAATGAATAAATTAGAGAACTGTGTATGGATATAGATAAGTGTCAAAGACATAAGAATGAGCATAAGAAGCAAATTAAAATACACAACATTTGAAACTATTTATATAATAAATCATGTAAACATAATATTATAATTTGTTTTAAATCACATATATAATTAGTAAATAGAAAACTATGCATTTACTAACATACACTGAGCATAGTAGTTACCTCTGGAGAGGAGGGAGATGGCTGAGGTTAGAAAGAGTACATGTGTAATGCTTTATTTGTAGTATCATCTATAGTGAGTCTAAAAGGATATTTTCATGTTTCTTAAATAATTCATAAAATAAAAAATAACTGATAAACTTACAACATCTCTGAATATCAGTCTTTTCACTTATTCATCTTATATAATTTTTATGACTAATTAACTGGGAAATCTATCTAAAGTTACCCAAAGAATATAAAGTGCTCCATTGATTTATAATAAACATATGTATTCATTTAGATGTATATTAATATAATTCCTTAAGTATAAATATATGTGTGTATATGTAGATTTAAATATGGAGACAAAATTTTACAGGTTAGGCTTTTTCCTTAGAATCCCAAAGTACTATTAAATGTCAAACTTTATAAGCAGTTAGTTTTGTAGCTAGCTTTAAAGAATATTTTACATTTCTAGTTTATTAGAATATTATCCTAGAAACATAAATCTGATATGAATAAAATTGAATTCTTATTCTTTTCATACATGCATATTTTTTCTCTCACTAGCCTAAACTATAAATGTTTAATTTTTTTATACCAATCATGTTTCTATTTTTTTATGATTTAATGAAAATAATTTATTTGGAGTTGTATCATTTTGTTTACATTGGCAGTACAGCTTTCAATTTCCATCAATAAGCTTTAGGTTATAAGAAAATATCAAGTTGAGTGGGATTCAAAGTATAATATAATATTTTTACCAGAACAGAGACTTCATAACATACATTTTAAAATTATTTTACATATAGTCTAAAATTAACTTGTGGTAACTGGAAAAATATTCATTGGCCAATGGGTCAACTTACACTTTTCCACATCATTAAACAAAACGTAAGGAGAAATGAGAATATATTTTTGTCCTAGAAACCCTGCTTAATTTCTTAGAGTCATGGAAATTTTCCCAGTCTGCCTTTAAAAATCTCAAATTTGCTTTATAAAAAGCTTTAATAATTAATATGGGTCCATTAAAACCTAATCTATTTTTGCCTTTTTTCCATTAATTCTCAAATTTATGTCAGGCAACATACTTTATTAATGATAAAAACTAGGTTTACTACTGTCTTGGGTTCATAAAATTGGATTATTGTGATAGGGAGTAAATAAAGCAGATATAGGGTAAAGTTAAAGACTTGCAGGAAAAGAAGAAAAATAACTTCAAGAACTTTAAGTAATATGATAAGGTATTTTAAAAGTGATTAAATTCAACAGCTTTATTTGTTCCTTGAAGTAATGCATGTATTTATCAAAGAACAATGAATTTGCTTCAATTTTATTTTTCTATAGATTCTGTTTTAATGGCTGGTAAGAATGTTGCAGGAAATTATCTACTTTCACTGCTGTGTCTACTGCAATTGCTGTCATATTATTTCTTGATAAGCATGTAATTAAGTGGTGTCACCACTGCATCACACTAGAAATGAGACAAGATGTTTCAACGTTTGGAAAATACATGCACACACAAATAGAAGGCACAAAGTTAACTTCCTAGTGGTGAATCGCTGCCAAATATTTAGCAAGAGTCATCTTGCAGCATTAAGACCTCAAGAGCATAAGACATTAAAGAGCTTTTCTACTCAGCACATTGGAAAGCATAATTATTACCAACCCTTTGCTATTAAAACATCATCAAATTATGTTTATAGAATATTATTCATTGAGAACTTCATAGCAGTTTCCCAACAATAAGTCTGACCATATTAGTGCACAGGGAATACTAGTATTGACTCCTTCAAACTAATAAAAAACTGATGTCATAAATTATGACTCCAGAGTGAACAAAATAACCCTTACTGGCCATATGATGTTAATGTAGCTGTAAAATATTTTCTCCCTACTCAGCAGTACATGCTGGACAACATACTAAGAGGAAAATTCAAGATAGGAATTCCTTTATAGAATAAAACAGCACTAAGACTTAAGAATATATGGGAAAAAAACCCACCACCATTTTTCATACGTTTCTGGTTTCTACAAAGCTTTTAGATGAGTATCTTTAGAAAATATTCATTGTGTATGCCATTGATTGACTTAATCCCTTCAGCAAACCCTGAAGAAACAAACAACCCCTCTCCATATTTTTACAGGTAAGAAAACTGAGGCTTATGGTAAAATAACTTATGTAACATATTGCTGCAAATGAAAAGCCTAATTTGCCTTATCATTTTGGTTTTGTTAATTTATTGTTGCTGTTTACTCATTTTATTGAAAACTGTACTTGTTTGGCAATGAAACTGTTTTAAGTAAGTGGAAATGTAATAAGTTTGCAGAGAATTTATGGGTTAGGTTATGCTACTAACTTCTTAACTTTATCATCTTCCAATTTCACAAGTCAGAAGGCATATGAGGAATGAAGAAAACTATTAATTTAGGCTATATCATATCCCACAAAATGCATCTAGTTTTAAGTGTGCAGGAGACAAGAAGCATGGTGGAAAATAAACAAATCATTTCTGGGTTTATAAATTGATTTGTGAGAGAGTTATTGCTGTTGGCCAGACTTAGAGCCTACATAGTAGTTACAAATTTTTCTAGCCTAAACCTGGGATATGGGGGTTGTCTCATGATCAATTAATAAACTAATCTTTGCCTTCGTGGACTGGTATTCATTACTTCTGAAGCCAAAAATATAAAACAGAAGTCCTGCCTGAAGATTTGATTCCTTGTTAAATTTGGAGGGCCCTGTTCCCACTACTCTCTTCTATTATTTCCTATTTGGAATGTTCAGTTATTAACCACTTTGGTACTTTGGAAGTTTCAATCCATAAAGAAATCAAACTTAGCTTCACTGATTGCCTAAAGTGCTTCTTTCTTTAATATACAAAAAGTTCTTGCAACAAAATAACATTTACTTTTGAAATATGTATATTTATCACTATGAAAAAATTAGTTATGAATTAAGAAAATGTTAGTTTACTTTTGTTGGTGTTTGGGTAGTTGTTTTGAACATAGTATCTCAAATTTATAGGTAAAATATTATTAAACAGAAGGTAAAATGATTTCTGAGATTTGTATCTTGCTAGTCATTAAGTTTTCATTAGTATGTATATCATAAGAATATTTTATGCATCAATAGAAAAGTAATACTTAATGTGCATGAATTTTATAATTAATGTTAAGCCATCTAATACACTTTAATTAGATATTCACTTAATCTCCAAACTTTTCCTTTGAGATTATATTCTTTAAATATTGCGTGCAATAATAATTACTATACAAGTGTTGCTATGGAGAAAAAAAGAAGTAAAAATATATATAGCATGTATTTATCATCTCATATATTTTTATATGTCAAAGAACAAACCAAATGGTGACCTGTCACCTTTAAAACCTCTGAGGTAGTCTTACCCTCATTTGGTTAAATATATGATAGTAATAATTTACACTAATTTGTGGTTGGGAAGAAAAATTATCTTTCAATATTGGGAAAATAACTTCCAAAGGAGTGAACATATGCCATTCCTTTAGGATATTGTGTGAAATTAAATGAAAGAAATGAAACCAAAAAAAAGAGTAAATTTCCCTGTTGAAATACCAAAGCCTAACTTTCAGAACACTGACTTTTAAAAAAGTGTTTAATTTTGAACAGAAGTTAAAACCTTTAATGAAATTAAGTTATCTTACTTACTTCATTGCTTCTGATACTATTCTTGTGGTCCAATGGAAGAATAAAAGAATAGACTTGAAATATGCAAAACAATATAAAGCTATTTCCCAAACTATTCAGAATGATATCCTAAAATTAGTATAATATATGTATATCAATAATGTACATGAAATATAATGTGTATATATCTATTTTTCTTTTCAAAATCGTGCTGTGTCTTGTCCCTATGGATTGAACCCCTTTTAGAATATTATAGTTGCAACATATCAATCATGGCACGTTCAATCTAAGATTACAGAATTATTAAAATTAATATTTTTGCTTAATATGTTTGTGAATATACAGTGTCCACATTTTGAAAAATACAGTCTTTTAATTAGTAAATTACTATATTGTTAATTTAAAAGCTACAGAGATTTATATTGCTAGAGTTATAGAAAACAAGAAGAAAGACATCTGCCTTGGGGATGCAGTTGGATAAACTGAATGGTCTCAATGATACTATGAAAGGCAAGAGGAAGCTGAAATAGTTTGTCTCTAGGTTGTTATAACTGAAATTCTGCTATACTATGATATTACCAAATCAACATAAGTTGAAACAAATGGAGGAACAAAATAATTACAGCAGCCAGGACAGGTGGGATTATATACATGTCATATGAAGAATAGTGATAGTGTTAAAAGTATATTGTATTGGGGAGTCTAAAAATAAGGTATTTATTATTGACTATATCACCATCTTGTAGTGTTGGAAGCATCTTCCCATTTAAATATTCTATTGATTTAGTGATCAGCTAATGATTGGACAGATATTTTCTTTTAAGCCTGGAACAAAGAATGGGAGTCTTTAAAGAGGGTTCCATCTGTGTTGGTGCATATCTTCAAAACAAAAACAGGCAGTTTAAAACTCTAATTTTATCATTTTCCTGCTTGTACTGAGCCTCAAAATTACCCAGAAATAAGTGTCTTCTCATGTTTTACCTGAGCATGTACACTGCCTTTGAGATTCCCAAGACTCATAGAGCTTCCCAAAACTAATTCCCCAAAACATCTCATCCCCACACCTTTTAACCCAGGCTTTCTAGTTAGGCTGCTGTTTGCCCCAATTACTGTCTATTTACCTGCTTTCAACCAATGCCAGTCCACATCTCCCAGATAAACTTTAGTATAGGGAGAATTCTGCACCAAAAATCTAGACAAAGCTTTGGGGAAGCTTTGACTTTGAAGTCACTAGACAAATCAAATAAAGACAATTATTTGAGAATAAAACCCATTGTGTTCTCCCCAGTACTAGAAATATTTTCTGTTATCTTCAATTATACTACTCAAATAGGAAAGTAATTAGGGTAAGTTATAATGATACAAGTCTTACTGTTCTATCAAAGTTTCAGCCATTTTTCTTAAGCAAGCACTTCCTAGATTACTGCAAGGTTTTGATTAGTTCCAGAATTCTGATGAAGTTGTTTCTGGCATTTCTGCTCTTTTTCATTGCTTTTTATGGATGAATAGAAATTGGCAGTTCTTTACTATTTTCACTGACACTCTCCACTTTGATGTTTTTCTCTTTGATGATTCTCAAATGTGGCGAAAAGTTTGCCAACATTGAAGATGTATGGGGTATTCTTTGTCTTTCACATTGTGTTTTGGGAACACAATGCATTTACAAAGCATATGTGAGCTTCAAAAATGTCTAGAAAGGAATTTCTTATAAGAAATTGGTTCGTATAATTATGGTGGCTAAGTCCCACAATCTGCCACCTACAAACTATAGAACCAGGTGAGATATTCCCAGCCTGAATCAGAAGGCCTGAGAACCTAGACCATCAATTATATAAAATGTCATACAAGTTCTTTGGCCTGAAAATTAAGAGACTTAGTGCAAATTCTAGATGGAGTGTGAAGGCCTTAGAACCAGGTGTACAAGTGGTGGTAATTCCAGATCCAAGGGCACCGATCAAGCAGTCAGGGAGAAAAAGAGATAAAGGAGGTTCTTTCTTTGTCGCGACCCCTTGCCCGCAAGGAATACGCCACTCGAGAATCTTCTTTCAACAGTTTATTCAGGTCCCTGGATATTTCTTCTTCCTCCTCTCGGGTGCCCCTCCCAGCCTTAATAAAGCATCCCAAGCCCCAATGCAAAGCTGCCGCGTGGAACTTTCTCACAGGGTGATGAAAAATCATGTGCCAACTTTCCCAGATAAGAAGTTGTTTGTCACAGACCACAGCGGAGCCAGCGCCATCTTGTAATGGCGACCATAATCTGCAGAAACGGCAGAAGCGGCTCACCACAGTTCCCCCTTTTCTATTTTATTAAAACAATACAGGCGAGAGTAGAGGTCCTATCCCACTGTGCAGAAGTGGCTGCATAGTATGGCTCAGTCCCAAGGAGGGCCCTTCCCCAGATCTGAGGCCATATCAGCCGACGCCTTTTTTCGTGGGGCGGGGCGTGAACGCGTCTAACCCGCATGCAATAGGACATGCTCTCCTTGAGGTCCTCTTCAAGGATCACTCAAGTGCAGTGCCTTGCCTCGCATCCTGTATCGTGACGATGGTGGACGAAGGGGGATAGCTGAGGCTGAACTGTGGCTGTTTATAATGACAAACAAGTTGACAGCACCCTGAAAGAAAGGCACGAACTTCAAGGCGATAGAAAAGCACTAGTGTGGAAACCCATCTGCGTGCAATGGCAGTAAGACCGGCAGAGTGCAAGGGCTTTCCAACACTAAGAGAATAACAAGGAAAGTCATGTCGATCCCAGTGCAATGTTATAATAACTTGGGGTGTAACGACCATGACAAAGGTTTACTGCTTAAGATGCGCAAGCCAGACTTGAGGCGAGTTGCCATTTTCTAAAGCTGCAAGAGCTTGTATGATCATAGCCTTTTCTTGTGCATGGCGAGTTTTAAAGCGACAGAGAAGCCACAAACAGAGTACAACACTGAAGCAACACATTGCACCAAAAATGCCTACTCCCACCCACTCTTTGAAGAAGGAAAAAGCAGAAGATATCCAATCGGTGAATTGACCCAAAGTCACTGGTTCGACACGGGTACTATTCAAAACAGCAATCTGAGTTAGTTGAGACTGGATCAAGTTTTCTGCTTCCATGGACCAGGTTCCGGATAGATACTCTCCGATGATGCGGGAGGCATTCCTGGAATCATTAAATCTGACAGAGGTTATGCATAAATGTGCACGTTGATCAATACAACCCAAATGTACTAGGTCAGACAATTCCTCAACTTGAGCTTGAAGTAGATCTATCCTTTGATTAGCAGCCAGAATCCCAGATAAAATGTGTTGATTAATTCTACTTTGAGATTCAAGTATGGTGGATGTTTGTTGAATAACCTGATTAATAGTGGCAGCAGTTTGTACCTGGCTGGCCATGGCTACTCCAGCTGTAACTGCTGCAGCAGCAGACACCGCCACAGCTGTCACTATGGCTGCCGTAATTCCAAAATCTCTACGGGCTCTAATCAGTTCAACAATAGGAAATGACTCTGGATCTGCAGTAACCGGGATCGGGACAAAGGTTGGAAATTTCATAACCATTGCCATAGTCCAGGAGCCATTCCAACACTCAGACAAATAACAGGTAATATTAGAACAATTAAGCATCCCCTGTAATGTAACATTAGCCAAAAGAAACAGGAACGGAGATTGGAGACAGACTGCTGCGGAGGGTAATGTAGCATTAGATAATTGTGAATTATTTGTAGAAATTTTAAGCCTCCTACCTCGCTCCGAGTCTTGGGTACTGCCAGAAACATTAAACAGCCAACTTTGGACTCCTAATATTTCCCTGGGGAAACACAAGCGCGGACTAGACTAGCCCAATCTGAGGGAGTCATGCAAAATCTAGTAAGTCCCTCCACCTGAGTGAGAGTGAAAGCGGCATCTATGCCATAAGTGCGGACAGATTCTGCCAAGGTTTTAATTAGCTTAAAGTCTAAAGGCTCATGATATCTTCCCCTGTTATTGTCCTGAAATACAGGGTATGCAAGTCCCATATCTGTCTTAACTGTCCTCCAAACTTGTGCATGAAAAGATCTCCCGGAACCTTGGCTCCCCCCCACATACGGAGGTGGGGCAATCGGCACCATATCTTCTTCTAGATATTCTACCTCCTCCTCCTCAGAGTTTTGTTGACCGATGTTAACTCCCTTCCCCTTCTTACAGTAGGCCTGCGTTCCCTGTGTCTCCTTTTTCTTCTTTTTCATTTTTATCTTATGTAGTTGTTGTAACAATATATCAAGGTCCTCAGAACTCTCTGAGTCGCTTGTGTTCTCAGGCGTTTTTAATTCGGTCAAGTCTGGGTAGAGCCTTCTCCTATTTTTATCTTCAGGCTCTTTTGCCTTCTCACTACTGTTACTTTTAATACTCTCTGCCACTTCACTACATGATCCTTCAGATTTTTCCTCATGCAGTTGCTCAAGAATAGCTTGACCCTCACTCACAGCTTCCTGGCATTTACCATCTGTAAGGCAACCACGGACCATTTTCCAAAGGGGGATGACCCCACCCTCTAATATGCCCTGCTCAGAAGCAAAGTCAAGATCTTTGCCTAATTTATCCCAACTAGGCACAGTAAGGCTGCCCGAAAATGCAAACCACGGTGCAGCGATATCTATCTTCTGTAAAAATCTCTGTAAAGTACTATGTTTCACTTCCAGTCCCTTGGAACGTAACAGGCCATCTAGGGCCAGGAGAAGCGGACTTGAAGATGCGGCACCCATGACACAACAACAAAGGAAGCACAAAAAAAAGAAAGCGAAAGTAGGAGCGAAAGTACACAGTGCAGCTGCAATAAAATGTAAGGCTCTCTCTTTCATTACAGAGGAGCTGTCCCGCTTTGGTCGCGGATCCCACTTACTAGGGACTAACCCCGCTTTGATCGCGGATCCCACTTACCTGGGACTAACCGGTGCACCACCCCTGACTGCTGAAAGTTCTGGTTCCCGGGTCTCGGCACCACTTGTCGCGACCCCTTGCCCGCAAGGAAGACGCAACTCGAGAATCTTCTTTCAACAGTTTTATTCAGGTCCCTGGATATTTCTTCTTCTTCCCCCCGGATGCCCCTCCCAGCCTTAATAAAGCATCTCAAGCCCCAATGCAAAGCTGCCGCGTGGAGCTTTCTCACAGGGTGGTGAAAAATCATGTGCCAACTTTCCCAGATAAGGAGTTGTTTGTCACAGACCACAGCGGAGCCAGCGCCATCTTGTAATGGCGACCATAATCTGCAGAAACGGCAGAAGCGGCTCACCACATTTCTTCCTCCACCTGTTTGTTCTATTTGGGATTTCAATAGATTTGATGAAATCCACCTTAGATTGGGAAAAGCATCAACTTTACTTAGACTGCCAACCAAGATGCTAATCCCATCTTGAAACATCCTCACAGACACATCCAGAAAAAATGTTTAGATAAAACTCTAGGAATCCTTAATCTAGTCAAGATGACACATAAAATAACCACCACAATCAGTGGTGGTTTATAATCTAAGTAACTGGATAAATAGTGAAGTCATTATTGACAGAATAATTGACAGAAGAAATATTGACTGAAGAAAAAAAATAAGTGACATATTTAAATTGAAAAGAAGAAAATTGATAT
Source organism: Marmota monax (assembly GCF_021218885.2). Taxonomy (NCBI): domain Eukaryota; kingdom Metazoa; phylum Chordata; class Mammalia; order Rodentia; family Sciuridae; genus Marmota; species Marmota monax. Next base: position 16,915,908 of record NW_026691950.1, read on the forward strand.
TTTGACCATATGATTTTTTTTGGAGCATCATCTAGAAGACAGAATTCAGATCTGGAGATGAACCTGTCTTGCTTGAAGTAATATTGGAGGACTAATCCAGTAAGGGAATGGAAAAGCATCTCATAGCAACCTTATCTTGACTAACACCAAATTGTTAATTCTCTTCATACTCCTCTTGCTTTTTCCTCCATGCACTAAATTATTCCATTCTTACAGCTAATGTGACCACAAATATTAACTCTATCTTAACTCTATTTTCTCACATTACACAATATTTTTTATTATATCCTATTGGTTCTACCTTGAAAACGTATCTGGAAATTGACCTTCTCTTCACCACTATTACTTGTATCTTGGTCCTATCACCCTGCACAAAGTTACCATTGTTTTTATTTAGATTACTGTAATAGCTCTTTAACTATCTATTATTGGAGTTAGCCCCTTTCAAACAAAAGTATCCTCAACAGGGCTGGGGCTGTAGCTCAGTCGCAGAGCGCTTGCCTTGCACATGTGAGGCACTGGGTTTGAACCTTAGCACCTCATAAAAATAAACAAATAAAATAAAGACTTGCTGTCCGTCTACAACTACAAAAAAAAATAAAAATGTAAAAAGCATCCTCAACACAGGATCTCAATAATAACATGTCACTCTTCTGTATATGATATTCCAACAACCTATATTTCCTTATATTTATTCTTACCTACATGACACTCTGTGAAGCAGACTGAGCCTGTCACTGATTTTACATCCCCTTGCCTGTCACTCAAATAGGCCCACCCATCCTCTCCTTATTGTTCTATAAGGTATAGCCATAATCTTCTTTGTATTTGAAATGTATTTGAATTTGGAATTATCTGATGGCTTACCCTTGCTTCTTTTAGATCTTTGATTAAATGTCATATACTCATTAAGATACATAAATCTGTAATTTATATATATATATATATATGAAATTTCTTATATATATAATTTCTCATGTATATACATATATATATATGTATGTATATACATACACACACAGAGACACACACACATATTAGTTGTGGATGAACCTGAACCTTTATTTTTAAAAATGTATTTATTTAAATGTGGTACTGAGAATCGAACCCAATGCCTCACATATGCTAGACAGTGCTCTACACCAGCCCTATAATTTTGTAAAATACCTGCATATGTCTAAACCTCTTTCCTATTTCACTGGATAGTACATCTCAGTGTACTTTCAATGTCAGCTTTCTGGGAGTGCTATAACAAATTACCACAAATCATATCAGAAAACAACAAAAAATAATATTTCATAGTTCTGAAGGACAAAAGTTCCAAATCAAGGTGTTTGTGGAATTGATCTACTTTGAAGACTCTGAGGGAAAAATGTGTTCCTTGTTTGATCTACTTGCTTCCCATGACTGTGGGCAACACCTAGGAGTGAATAACTTTAATTTCTGCCTCCATCTTTATATCTCCTTTTTGTGTCCCTTTGTTTTCCCATCTTCAATAGTCATAAGCTTTAGACAACCACTGGAAAATAAATTCAGATTGATTTTTTCTTAAGATTCCTAAAATATTGCATGTGCATAGACAACTTCTCCAGAGAAGGTAAAAATTCACAGGTATCATGAGTTATTACTTGGAAATAGCTTTTCAAAAGAACATGGGTCAATCTGTTAGATTGACTCAGTATGATGTGAGCATGCTATGTCATTAAAGTAGACCAAACCTGTTTGTCTTTCCACTATATCAAAATTAATTGAATGACAATAAATTCACAGCCTACACTACTTTCATCAGTGCCAGTTCACCAAAAACTTTTGTATCAACTGGTATTTATAAGCCAGGCAGTTACAATATTAATTCTGAATAATCATAGCATTAAAGTTACATGACACTTTTTGCAAATATAGATAGATGACAGATAGATAGATAAATAGATAGATAGATAGATAGATAGATAGATAGATAGAGATATCAGCTTGGACTGGGACTTTCGTGATCAGTACTTGCAGGAGAAGCCACAGGGGAAACCACACTCTCTTAAAGTGCGGTGCAAGAAATTTAGAGGAGGTTTGTTGCTGTGGCAATTTTCCCAGATAAGGTGAGTGCCTAGGTGGCAGGGTCAAGTTGCCACTGTCTCCAGTCTTAGGGTATCTCTCCCTTTATGGGTCTGAAGTGCCAGTGGGTTGCATCATTTGGTGGTTTGGTGTGTTCAATAATCTTGTAGACCTGTTTTTTTCAATATGAATTTGATACACCCATGAATCCATGCACTTCTGATTAATTTTATATGTTCACAGGCAGTCATTCTTATTAGCACAATTAATTTATTTATTAGTTCATGCCCTATGGTTGTGGGCAACGCTTGGGAGTGAATAATTCTAATCTCTGCCTCCATCTTTCTATGTTTATATATATATATATATATATATATATATATATATATATATATATATATATATATTTGTTTAGTGTTATAGGTATTCAGAATTAATATTGTGACTGCCATCTTATAATTACCAAAGATAGATGTTGGTTGTTTACTTGTACTACCATGTTATAGAGTAATCCCATACTCAAAATGGAGTAACTTATTTCAAACTATTGCTTTAGAAAAATAGAGTAATTCAGGATTAGGCACAGACTGAAAACCACGGTTGTATATATCATGGGGTAACCCAGAGCAAAGCACAACCTGCTTTCCAAATATGAATTTATTTATTTATTGTTAATTCTCAGTTTCTCTTCATAGTAACATTAAGTGCATAAATGACAACAGGAATTATGTACATTTTGATTTTTTGCTTGTTTAATTTCTCAAATTCAATAAAAGACATATTTATATGTATATGATATTGTATGTCGTGTGTGTGTATGTGTGTTTAAGAAATGTATCTGGATAGTACATAGGCACCATCAATATGATTGCAATAAAAAGTAGAAAAAAACACGGATGGAAATTTGAAATAAAAGGGGTTAAGATATTTATGTGAAGAAATCTTGCATTGGTGCATGCCTATAATCCCAGTTACTCTGGAATAATAAACAGGAGAAATTTAATATCAAGGCCAGGATAAGCAATTTAGCCAGACCCTGTGAAGTAAAGTGATAGTTTAGGAAGAAATTTAAAAGAAAAAATTATACTTCTGTTAATCTTCTTCTCCTGCTCTTCGTCCCTACTCTGTTCTTAGTTACTCTCCTTATATCAAAGAAGACATTTGGCATTTGTTTTTTAGGGATTGGCTAGCTTCATTTAACAGGGATGAGAGGTGGGAGGGAAAGGGAGAGAGAAGGGAAATTGCATGGTAATGGAAGGAGACCCTCAGGGTTATACAGTGGAGGGGGTAGAGAGAGAGGAGGGGAGGGGAGGGGAGAGGTGGGGAGGGGGGAGGGTGGAGGATGGGAAAGGCAGCGAGCACAACAGACACTAGTATGGCAATTTGTAAATCAATGGATGTGTAACTGATGTGATTCTGCAATTTGTGTATGGGGTGAAGGTGGGAGTTCATAACCCAATTGAATCAAAGTGTGGAATATGATATGTCAAGAAATTTGTAATGTTTTGAACAACCCACAATAAAAAATTTAAAAAAAAATTATACTTCTGAAGTCAAGAGTGTTTGCATAATTAGGGTTTAGTTGCTACTATCCAATATCAAGCTGAATGAGCCTCCTACTGCTTTGAATATCAGAATTAGTGGGTTCCTATGAAGATCTTCGTGTCTCTTGCAAATGTGTCTAAATCTGGTGCAGATTTTGCCTATGTACTCTAATACCTTAGTACCTATGTCACAATCTCATTACAACTGACAAACTAGAGCAGATCAGGAAGGAAATTACCCTCTATTACTGCATTAAAATTCATTGATCCTATTTTTTAGTAATATTCTTGTGGAATCTCTTGACTCTATGTTCCATTGAATTTCCAGCAGTTGTGTTTTTGGTGTTTGATGATTATTGGGGCATATGCATGTGCATATTCTGTATAGACACTACTGCATCAATTCTACACTGTTAATTCCAACCTGCATATTCTCTCTGATCATTTTTTCCATTGAAAATATCAAGTAACAGAGTTTGAAATAATTCAAAATCTTGTATCAACTACTCTTAATAGAAGCATGCAAGTTATACTTAATATATAATTCATAACAAATATATACGAAAAGTAAATATTTTTAAATATATATTTCAGTCATTAATATTATAATATGTATTGTGTTTACATACATTGCAGCATGATCATAGAGTGTTATTTACAGTCATGTGGCTGTTTTTCTGATAGAGAAACATCCAAAAAATAATGTTGAATACTAAAATTAAATGAATATTTTATATTTGACTATTTTAAGTATATTACCTAAAATATTTTAAAATTGTTACAGGTTAATTTTTAATATATATTTGATATATAGTTTATACAATCCACAATTTACTCAATATAATTTATCAAATGTAAAAATTTTTCAATTTTTCGAGATAATTTCAGCATATAATATATTACTATTATGTATTTGAAAATTGAATTGTTTTTTTTTAATTTTGCTGAAATTGTTTCTAATTCAATATCCAAAAGTGGTAATTTGTAATAATTTGTCATTATACTGATTTAGTCCCAAAATCATCCTACTTATCAAATATTTTCTTTTTAATCCTCCTCAATTTAGATTCCAGATCTCCATGGAAACTCTGACAATTTTCATATAACAATCATATGTGGAATGATTTTTTTGTTGCTCTATCAATACAGAGAATTTGACTGCCTAATCTGATACTGAAGTCACCATTAAAGAGAGAACCAGTTAAAGTAGTATATGACCTTGGAGCCTGGTTTGTTTAAGTCAATACAATTTTACCATAGGATTTGGGATTTCATTAGCAGTGATACACTTCTCATGTAATGATGAAGGCCTTGGCAGGAAGGAGAAAGGATCTCAAAATATGAGAGCCACTGAACTTCTTCAATCAAAGAAAAAGAATGTGTTATTGGAAAAGTGAAATGTGATAAAATGTTCTTCAAGGAAGCAGTGTGAAACCAAACAAAACATTAGAAAATTGTAAATACAAAAGGCCTCAACTTAGCTTAGAATTTAAAGTTCTTTACATTACAATGCTTTATATCCTACTCCAAAGCTAGTGAAGATGGAAAACCATAATTCTCACAGGAATTGTCAGAGTCTAATTATATTTTTTTCTCTATTTACCACATTTATCGTTCTGTGGTAGAACCACTGTCAATGGTGCCATTATAAAATAAGTTTTTGATATTTGTAGCTGATACAGCTTGATAGTTTTGTAAATGTCAATTTTGTAAATATTACTATGCCTATCCTCTCTTCATTTCCTTTTCCTTCATTTCTTTTCCTTCCCCTCCCCCCTCCTTAATAACTTGTCCCAGAAATTATTGGAGATGTGAATACCATTTATACCTTATTTTACTCATAAAACTTATTTTATAAACTAAGAATTATAATTCCTAAATTTTATTTCAATCATAAGCAACTCCCAAAACTTGATTTTTCTCCAAAACCATTGTTTTTCAGACATGATTGCCTTGTAGAAAAATAAAGCCATACTGAGAGTCAGAAGCTAGAAAGTCAAAGTAGCCTCAACAATTAGTTAAGTGACTCCTTTCTTCAAATCAGTCTAAAATTTATTTTTTTCCAATTGATATCATAGCCACTGTACAAATATTGTCATTTTTTATTAGCCTTCTGGATAATAAGAAAATCATTGTTGAAGCTGCCAATGTTAAAACCCAAGAATATCAAGTTTCTATTACTTTGGGTTCAAAATGTGATCCTAATGCCTAACTTGCATGACAGATTTCTGGCTCATAGATCATGAACCCTTGAACTATCAAATCATAAGTATGAGAACAAGCTAAAATTATAAAGGTTCATCAAGTTCACCAATAATTAAATGAGTTTTAAAGAGATAAATTTAGGATGAATTATGAAAACTGTAATTCATTTCAGTAAAGAACATTAATTCAGGATCTATTTTAAATATTGTCAGACACTAAGGATGCAATTGAACAGGGCTAGGGCAAAAATAAGTACTGCTACTGAGGAATTTAAAAAAAAAATCAGAGAAATGGCAAGATAAAGAAGAACAGACTTATGAGATTCCACCAAACAAATGACTAGCCTGTACTTAAGTTAGGGGAGAGAGATGTCAATTGAGAAAGAGTTCTCAGGAGAAATTCATATATACATACATGTGAGATTTTAATGGTCGGGTCATAGAAAGGAGTAAGAGCAAATTTTCCCTACAAAGAAGAATTTTATCTTTCAGAGAAAGAAAACTACACAAGCAAAAGTCTGAATGCTAGGAAATTATGCAGGTTAAAAAAAAATAAAACTGCAAATATGTGACCATGTGCTCACTTTGTGGGGGCTGAGAGTAGAAGCTGGATGAGTGAGCAGAAAGCCAGGTACTAAGGAGATTGGATTTCATCTGAGGGCAGCGATGAGCCAAGTAGTGAAGTGGCTACATTAGGTTAAGGATGTTGTACTTTTTCTGGCTTTAGTGCCAGATTCATGTGGAGGTTGATAAATTTGCATAATATAGTTGTACATAATGGTGGGAATTGTTGTTACATATTCATACAAGCATACGATATAACATTATAATTTGTCCAATATCATTCCCCAGTATTTCTCCTTTCATTTTCTGTCTTGCTCCCCTGCTCCCTGTCCTCCACTCCACTGATTTCCCATGGATTTGAATGAGATTCAAGCCCCCTCTTTTTCTTTCTTTTTCTCTCAAACTCTCACATAGAAGAAAAAAACATATGACTCTTGACCCTTTGGCTTATTTTGCTTACCATAATGTTCTCCAGTTTCTTACATTCTCCTGTGTATGACATAATTTTATTCTTTTGTATGAATAAAATGCCATTGTGTATGTACCACACCTTTCTTTAATTCAGTCGTCCATTGTTGGACACCTAGGATGGTTCCATAGTTTAGCTATTATAAATTGTGCTGCTTTAAACATGGATTTGCATGTAACATTAGCTTTATGACTTTAATTCTTTAGGCTATATAGCAAAGAGTAGTATAACTAGGTCATATGATGGTTTTATTCCTAGTATTTTGTAGAACATCCGTACTGATTTTCAAATTGATTGTATTAATTTAAGATCCCATCAACAGTATATTATTAATTAAAATTACATAGCACTCAGTTATAATTTAAAAGTAGTTATTATATCAAATGTTTGACTATTATGACACCTGTGTAACAAAATTAATATTACATTGAGATTAGTACTACAGGCATGATATTTTGACCATTCTTTATTTTAAATATTGATTTAATTTTAGCTATCATTGGCACATTTTATGTTGATTTAAGTATTTTTTTAATAATAGATGATTAAAAAAATAAAACCATTGTGATTGTGATTGTTATAATTTCTTTGTATAACCAAAAGTCAGAAACATGCATTGTCAGACTTAACAGCTGTGGTTTGTTAGAATAAGTAAATAAAACACAAATCTTACCCCTCCAAAAAAAGCTTAAAATCATAATAAATCCATATATATGAAATATTCCTATTGATAAAACATGGTTCTACTTGCAATACAGTTACAGTGTTTCTAAGGCTTTGTCTGTGACCTTCATACATTCATGATTTAGTGAAGGGTCCCATCACAGAAACAAATACTTGTAACAAGAAGGAAGAAGGATTTGTTACAAGAATAAGCATGCAAAGAGAAGGGTATGCATAAGAGTTAGCAAAGAAAATTTTACACAAATTGAATCTTATGTGACATGGGAAATGGAAAGTGGGACAGAGAAAGAGAAAATGATATTAGAACTTTCAGGATATAGTTGAATAAAATGTCATGAAATATCAATAAAAAGTGGAGAATAGGCTAACATTTGAGGCAGAAGGTATATTGGAAAATAAATCAAGTCCTATCAGGATAAACTAAGTTTGAAATGCACAAATGACATTACCATAAAATGTTTAATAGGCTTTTTAAAATACAGAACCAGAGTTCAGGAAGGAAGTCATGGTTAGAGGCATACATTTTTTGTGATCATCAAGCTACCATAAGTGGTACTTGATGTCTTGGAATTAAAAGAACAAGAAAATGGAAGGTAACTCCATTTTGGAAAAAGTAAAATAGAGTTGTTTGTACAAGAGAAATACAGAAGCCCAGTATTACTGAAACCAAGTTGTTATGGTTTAAATCTGGAATGACACTAAAAGGTCATGTGTTGAAAGCAATGTTTCCAATGCAGAAAGGCTCAGAGGTGAGGTTTTTAGGTAATGATTAAATTATCAAGGTTTTGACCTCATATGAGAATTAATCTAAAAAATATATTAATCCATTTATAGCTGAATGGAGTACTCAGTAGTGGGACCCAATTGGAAGAAGATCACTAGTGGAATGCCCTGGAAGAATTTATCTCCCCATTCCCCATGCCCCTGGTACACCCCCTCCCATTCTCTCTCCCCCTTCCTCCCTCTCTGCTTCCTAGTATCCATGGCCTGACAAGCTTTCCTCTGCCATGTCTTTCCAACGTGATTTTCTGTCTCACCTCTGGCCTAGAGCAATAGTCTTTTAACTATGGACTGAAACCTCTAGAAATGTGAGCCAAATAAACTTTTTCTCTTCTAAGTTGTTCTTGTTAGGTATTTTGTTCAGAGGATGTTCTAAGAATAGAATAGATGGGATAAGCTTTTAATCCTATAGTTTTTGTACATCTACTGAGAAAAAACATAATTTATGTTATGAATTGCTCGATAAGTCAGTTTGTTGTCTTGTAATGGAACACCTGAAAAAAGTTACTTATGGAGAAAAAAGCGTTATTTAACTCATAGTTCTGCATGTTCAAAACCAAATGTCACAGCACAAGCTCAGCAAAGACTGATTTTTGTTTGCACCACCTCGTGGTACATAGCAATAATGGGCATGCATTATGGAGCAAGCAGATTAAATATTAACACAGGAAGTAAAGACAGATGATTTGAGCAGGCTTGCTCCTTTTATAACAATACTTTTTGAGACCTATCAAAGGGTCACATGAGAAATACCTCATTCCTCTGATAATCTAAAGACCTCCTTCTAGGCACCTCCTACTTAAAGTTACACTGTTGAGAGCCACAGCCGAAGGGGCCCCAGCAAACTTCCAGCTGCCAGCAAACTTCCAGCTGCCGGCTGACGATTGGCTCACAGCAGCCCCAGCAACATCTAGCTGATTGGCTCCTCTGCGGTGATGCTCATTGGACTGTTTCCCTGCCCTTTCAGACCACGGAGCTGCTCATTGGGGGACTTTTTTGGCTCCGCCCACGTGACCCAGCCAATCGGCCTCAAGAGCAGGAGGATTGTGGGAGGTGGAGAGAAGCTTGTGTGGGAGAGAGAGGCTTGGGGAAAGCCGGTGGTGGCAGTTGAGGCTCTGAGGGTTTTTCCTGAGAGGCTATTTTGTTTGTCGTGTGTGGTTCTAAAAATAAAGTTAGTTTCTTTTGACAAGTGGCTCCTGATTGTGCCCAGCCAGACTGCGGCATTACACCACCTCACAATACCACTATCTTGAGAACCAAATGCCCAATCACATGTACCTTTGGGGGAATATAATCAAGCTATACCAAAATCAGCAATTTTTTTCTTTCTTCATGATATATTATTTGAAGAGTTGACTGAACTTTTTTTAAAAAAGTCTAAAAAGTTTGAAACCAAAGATATTAATGCTTCTCTGGCCCATCATTATTTTTAAAATGAAGAAATTAAAACATAGAGTAGCTTTAATGTACCCAAACCCACATCCTAAGGGCAAGATATAAAGCCTAGTATCATAGGCCTGCTATTTCTTCTTTTTAACAATTATTTTAACTTTCTATAAAAAGGTTTGTAAAATTTAAATCCTTATTGAAAACTTTCCTGTTTTGATAAATTTTATGTGACTTATAATATAACAGAGAGTTTGTAATTCCCCCCAATATTTCATTTTGTTATTATTTCACTATATATCAACTGTGGCATTGTGGGCCTTGAACTATACATTCAAGAAGATCACTAGTGGAATGCCCTGGGAGAATTTATCTAGCCAACCACAAAGACTACAACAGAAGTAAGAAATTTGACTCACTCTAAAGTTTACAGAAAGAATAGACAGATATACTTTGAATATTTAATATAAATGAGGCGGATTCAACATTGGGTTCTTTTCATGATAATAACTGGCAAACTTCAGGTAGTTCGCTGTTTTAGTTAGCTTTTTGTCACTCTGAACAAATATATGATAAAAAAAACAATTTAGAGGAGATAATGTTTGTTTGGGAGGGGTCACAATTTCAGAGGTTTAGTCCATTGTTGCTCTGGGACTTAGGTGAGCAGAATATCATGGCAGAAGGTGTGGCAAAGGAAAACTGCTTAGCTCACGGTATCTGGGAAGTAGCAAGAACAGGAGAAAAGTCAGGAACAAGTTATAGTCCAAGGCATGCTCCCAGGGACCAACTTCCTCTGCATACAGTTACAACGCCGTAGTTCCATTCAAGTTATTAATTCACCAATTGAATTAATCTGCTGATAAGGTTTACAGCTCTCATAATCTAATCTTTCCACTTCTGAACATAGTTTAACACATGAAGTCTTTGGGGGATATTTTTAGATCCAAATATAACATTCATTGAACATTTCCATCGCCTTATCTCTAATAGAAGAATGACTTTAATGATTCTCTAAAAGAAGAATGTTACTGTTAATAACAACTATGGGGCTATCATAATGAGACTATTATTTTCTATATATACATTTTAAAACATTGCAATAAGACTATAAAAACTTATACAGAACAGTTTTCTATGGTAGAAATTTATTTCAACACATAATGTCAAGTAGAAGAGTAAAAGATTGAGGAGCTGGATAAGGTTAGAATGGAACGCATTTTAAATATAGAGTTTCTGTTCTAAAGAAGTATGATGTAAATTACTTTTATTTCCATGTCAAAAGTAACAAACTTCATAGATGCTTAGAAATCAAAAGGCCTCAGAGATTATTATGTCAGCCTTTTTTCATAATTTAAGAAAAAAAGACTGAAAAATAAGGCCATGAGTCAAGGTCTTACAAAATTACAACTAACACTCTTACATTATGATTGCTAATATAGTTTTTCCATTATACCATATTGTCTCACAGAGACAAACAAATGACTCATTTATTCCCAGTTTGCAGAAGGAAAACAGACAAATGGTCAGTATTTGAATCTAATTTATCAACTCACATGACTGAATTTTAAAATCTTCTCCAGGAAATACACTAAGAATGCCAGATGAAAGACACATCTCCCAGTACTCATTAAATATTGTTGGGAATTGTAGGTTTTCTGACTAATAATTTAGCATACCATAATGTGAATGCTTGGTCAAAGTTCTGAAAATGCAAAGATTTGATAATGTAAAACACTGCAATTCCATTCTGTAATTAACTACCTACCTTCCTTGTGCCCTCTACAACTTGAGAAATACAATTGGCATTTTTCCAGAATTGACAGCATCTTCTCATCAATGACACCAAAACAAAGAAAAATGTGTTCCCCAGATGTATTAACAGCAACATCTGGTCCTATCAGTGGAGGAAAAAACATAATCCTCTGCAAAGAAAATGCATAATATGTACTTCAAGGCTAGTACATAGCTTGCATTTCAATATGACACAAGTTTCAGCTCTCTTATGATTTGGCTTTAGTCTCTGATTTAAAGGTTGCCAGCTGCAACAAGAGTATTTGAAGGCACCAACCTGGTACCACAGATAAGTCATTCTAGTGTGAATGTTTGCTCTTGCTGAACATCAGGATCCTACAAGCCAATTCAAAATGAGAAAAAATGTCATTATGCTTAAAGACGTTCAATTATAGATTCAAATGCATCTGCTATTCATCACTTTTAATCATTGTCATTGTCTGATAAGAGCACCAAGGAAGGAAAGCTCAGTGTGGTGCTGATGGGTCTCAGGCTTCAAAAACATTCAATTTGCCAACTATTTTCAGAAGGGAAAAAATAGATCAAGTGGCATCCTGTGCACCTTCTAATGACATAGGCTTGTTGAGAAACAAATGTTACATAATGCTAAACAGAAATTTCCTCTTTTGCATTTTTTTTCCTCAAGTAATTCACAACTTCTCAAAGTGATCAGTTCTGAGTCTTAGGTTATGGTTCAACTAAGTGTTGTAATTTAAATTTTATTCAAAGCAAAGTGGTAATCTGAGAAATTCACGGAAGGGTAAGGTACCACTGAAGACCCATTTTATTTTGAGGAACTAGGAAATGGTCAGAGAAAATAAGGTAAAGCAGATAGTTTCCATGGGGGAAAAAAATCTCTAGATGTTTTTCTTTAACTTTATTAAGTCTGATTTATTGTATATTCTTAAATACAATTCCCAAACAGGGGAATATGTGGTATCTTAGAATAAATTACTTCAATCATTTTTATAGTTGCTGTTATATATATATATATATATATATATATATATATATATATATAAAATCATGTTTACAACATAAATAAAAAATTGATTCAAAAAGAAGAAAAGTAAAGTATATATCTGAAATGGAATATTTGAAACTATAGAAAAATATTCACCAAATGACTATAGAAATTTATGTTAAGACCAATACACAAAGACTGAAACAAACCACAAATATGAGAAGTTATACTCGGTGTATATATGGTATGTTAAAAAGCATTCTACGGATCATGCATAACTAAAAAGTACAAATAAAAATTAATGAAAACTGAAATAAACAAGTTAAATATTTTAACATTTAATTAGGCCACATGATTGATTAAGACAATGAAGTCACCCTAAAGCTTCCTTGTCATACATGTTTAATCAATTTAAGTATTTTTAAACTAATATTTTTTAAAAGTATAAAAAATCTCAAAAGAATATTTTTTGGTACTTTAATAAGGCTTCATGCATGACCATCATCTTCAGGAGACAGAATGGAAGTTTGAACTTACTTGTTTTTAATCATCATGCTTATACTTTTGCATAAATAACTAGTGAAAACATAAAACACAAAAATGTAATGATAAAATAGGTGTTTAATTGATATTGTTGTTTGTTTGCCATTTAACTTTGTTCCTATAGAATAAAGACTCATGTGTTTCTCCCAATAAAATCTGTAAAACTTTCATCTCTGATCAAATTCTAAAAGAAAAGTATAAATTGAAGAAAAAATATCTTCACTTTTTATAGAAGAATATGTATAATCCAACAGTGTGCATACTAGGCCATCCTTCCCCTCTCTAACACACATGCACCAAGACCAACCCACGACCACAAAAACACACACCCAAGCACCTGGACAGTCACATATTTAGTCTCACAAATACACATATATTAAAAGCTCACACAATATCAAGAAGTTAGTAATGATGTTGAAAGATAGAGGTTTTACATTTTAATGATTTTCCCACTATCTTTTGCAGATTATGCAAAATGATCTATAGACCTATCTGCAAAAGAGAATATAACATGAATCTGACAAAACATTGAAATGCAGCTAAAATCTTCATTTTGTAATAAACCACAAGTAAGATAATACAACTAAATGACTTTTGTGAAGCAATAGCCACCAAAAAAGAACAAATTTTTTAAAAAAAATATAGTTTCACACTCCAAAATTGTGAAGAGTTTGAGTCTATTTTTTATTATCATTAAATTTGAGAAAAGACTTTTAATAGTATAGTTCTATGTAGTTCAAAAATAGCTGTTGATTTCACACATCTTGCATTTTAGTCATTGTACTAGATCTATCTTGTTTTATAGATGTAGAAAATCATTAAAATATATAAATTATCTTAGTCACATTTCAGTAATAAGTATCACAACTGAGATTCAAATGACTGCCTGACATCTAAATCTGTAATACAACTCACTTGCATTCACTTTGGATCTTATTTGAATATAATCTTAATTCATAATTAACTTTCCTGGATATTTCACAGATGGTTCTCTTGCACATCAATTTAATGCTCACATTGACTATATTTCATTTAAAATATTTTCCCTGTATGACTATTTAATGCAATATAAAAAAAGCCTAGGAATATGGGACTTATCTTTGATTAGCTTGTTTTTTAGTAAAAGAAATATATGGAAACCAAATAACTGAAAAGATCCATAATTATTATCATTAATGTTGTGATATAAAGGACAAAATGGGTTAATTTGGGAGAAACTAATAAGGGAAGCAATTCAGACCCAGAACACAGGGAAAGCCTTTAACAGTTGTATTCAACCAAAAATCCAAGGAAGAGCAGAGAAAGAGCAAAAGGAAGAATAGATAAGTGGTATTTAGAGGGAAGAAGGAGTGGCTGTAAAATCTATGAGTCTGAAAGAATTGCCTATTTAAAAAATTAAGATCCAAGCAAACAACAACAATGACAACAAAAAAAGAAACAACAAAAAAACACCAGATAGCATCAGATCATCTTAATGAGGAAGTGTTTATCTGGTGATGAAGTTGAAGGGCTTGGGAGATTAGGGCAAGAGTAATTACAACTACAGGTGAGAAATAAATATAGAAGCCATTCGTAAGAGCAATTGGGGGGCTGGGGATGTGGCTCAAGCGGTAGCGCGCTCGCCTGGCATGCGTGCGGCCCGGGTTCAATCCTCAGCACCACATACAAACAAGGATGTTGTGTCCATGTCCGTCGAAAACTAAAAAAAAAAAAATAAATATTAAAAAATTCCCTCTCTCTCTCTCTCTTTAAAAAAAAAGAGCAATTGGGAAAAAAGAAAAAGTCAAAACATAAAGAATAAGAAAACATATTGGTGATTTTGGATATCTATTTAAACAAGATTAGCAGGATCTTTTTAATTAATGGCCATACTGTTTTGCAATGGACAGTTAAGTCTCAAAGGCCATCATCATACTAAGTTTTCTCTATATTACGTGTGTACTTACTACACCAAGCATGTTCCAACAATAAACATTTTTAATGCACATTGATTTTAAATCTGCAAAGTACATTGGTTTAAAATATAATCATAATTCTTGATGTTTTACTTAAGCATGTTGACTTATTCTTTTCTAAAGCCCATGCAAACAACTATATATGCATAAAATTAACCAAGTAACATGATTTAAACATAACAAAGAATCCATTCAGGACCAATGCTATTAAAATAAGAACAGTTTGGTAATTATTATATAAAAATTTGACAAAATCAAAGTGAGTTAGTATTTTAATCAATGAAAGAGGATTTAAGGACTAAGGTCATTATTCCGTATCTGTATGAATTCAGAAAGCCATTCCTTAAGGCAAATATCATCTTTCTGAAATGTCTATTTTAGCATAGATCAATTACATAGGAATGTCAAGTAAAGCCCATACAAGTTTCATTGTGAAAACCAAATATATCTCAGCTATAAAGCATCACAAGCCTTCTGGTATATGTCAATCATTCTCAGGAGAAGATTCTAAAATAATATTTTTCTTTCAAATGCTAGAAAATCTAATTAAATGAATATAATTTTGTATGTATTCATTATAAACTCTTACAATGTAGCATATATTTTTCAGATTTATATTTGTAATGGGAGTACCAATTTGTCATAACATGACTGTCTTAGTTTTACGGCCTTTAGCACTTTCATTTATAACACATTCATTGTCTGATTCTTTTTGAGCCCTCATGAATCTTGATTTTACAGCATAAGCACAAATGCAATACTACATGGCTCTCTTTTAAATTATGTGAAATTGATATTGTGCTGCATTTAAATGTCTTAAGGAAGAATGTAGCCAATCATGGTAGTGCTGTCAAAGACAATGGATACCAATGTCCTTAAGAGAGAATGCTTTGTTACATTACCTTCTCAGGAACTTCAGCATCCTTTCCACAGTAAATTCTGGTAGTGTCAAGGTACTTGTAATACTAGATTTTATAACAAGTCATAATGTAGCCTTCATAATGTAAATTCACGAAGTCCACTGAAAGTACAAATGATTTTAAATAATCTATTTTTGCTAGAGATTAAGAGTTTATTTTACATGAGAGAGGCATTTAACTACCTTCTAGGTCTTTGAAAAATCCATTACTTCTTGATGACATTAATTTATCTATCATTTCACAAGACAGAGAATCAAATTTGGTAAATGTGAACAGCTTTCCAGAGATTAACAATGTGTATAGTTAATTCAGGCTGTGGGGTGGGGAGCCTGTCAAAATTCTTATAAAGTCATTGAAAATGCTGTAAGAGGTAGATTCTACATTGCTGTTTCTTTTCTGCTATCAGAGATTGACAAAATTAGTTAGAAATGCTGTTCATTTAGCACAGGTTTTGGTGGTTCTATATTAAAGCCAAAAAATGTACTCTGAAATATCTTCTAGTGACTTTTTCAAGGCTTCCCCAATCATGTTATGTTTATTTGTTAATATATTGACCATATTGCTTTACTGATGTATAATCCTTGTTGGGTGTATTGTCAGTTCTGGATATAAGCAGAGTAATCAAATCAAAACTTCTTGCAATGTAACGAAAAGTTAGGAATGCCTAGATTTCTAATCAAGTTTATCATCAAAATTAAAATATAATAAAATATTAATTATATTATCACATGAAAAAATATGTTATGCATGAGTTTCAAGATGGCGGGCCAGAAGGAGGCAGGATTCTGTGTTGTTCAGTGATCCAGATCTCATCTAGTCAGAATACAGCATCTCTGAGAGTGTTAGAGGACTCCTATTCAGCTGCTCTCCGCAGAAATCACCAACACTGTGACCCCATGCAGGGCTCTGGGCCTCAGCATTGGAGCAGTACCCAAAGCCAGAAGTTCTAGCCTAGGCAAGGCTTGCGAGAGCCTTAGCAGAATCACCTATCAACACATCTGCAGATCACCAAGACTTTGCTCTGCTTCCACATAGGTCACTCAGTTGCTACCTACACATAGCACAATGCCATCGACAAGCTCCCCTCACCTCACCAGACACCCCAGAGCTGAAAGCAGATGGTCTCCATCTTACCTCAACATTCTCACCATATTAGGTGGGGGCATCTCCCAGATTGGATCTCCAGTGGTCAGGTAACAGCTTTCCAAACCTGCCTCCCAAGCAGTGGTTACCCAACACAGTAGCTACCCAACACAGTAGCTGCCCAACACAGGTGTGCAGTGTGATCAGGGAGCCACCCAAGATAGCCCTGCTGTGAGAGGTTCCTCAATTAGGAACCGCTAAGGTAGAGGGAGATGGGGCTAAACTTTGGAGCCTAACAGAGAAACCAGGAACTGGGAAATATCTAGGCAAGATAGAGAGATAGTACCAGGGTGCTCAAGTCAGATGAGCGGTCCCAAAAAAAGAGACCTGTGAGGTGCAGTCTTCCTGCAGGGACAGGCAGGTTCCACTCCCCGCTTCCAGGTGACCTGCACCAAGACCAGATTTCCCACCCTGGTTTCCTCCACCATCCTGAGGGCAGAGACACCAGCTTACAACAGACGATCCCATCTATTGGATAAGAAGAAAATCAGGAAAGATATGGATATCTGAAACTAGCAACAACCCTGTTTTTTTCCTTTTTTTTTTTTTCTCTTCTACCCCTCTACCCTCCAGCCCTCACATCCCCAACAAATGTGAAACCAAAAACTTTGCATGAAATAGGATTTTGAGGACTAAATCATCTGAACAATATAATATTGAGGTGTTGAATATGCTCTTTTTTCTTTTCCTTTTTTTTCTTTCATTTTTCTTTCCCCCTACAAATTTTACTATTTTAACATCTGTATTTTTCTAAATACATATGTGTATCTGTTGTATGTACTCTACTGTTTTCCCACATACTTCCCTACTCTAAATTACCTATCTATTCTCTTGCTATTAGCCCTCTTCATTAGATTTTTCATTCACACTTCCTAAGATATATTAACTCTATATCCTCACATCCTACCCTCAGCATATGGTCCTACACCCCACCCCCAGTTCATTGTCCACCATGAGAAACTGTAAACCTTTATACAAAACTATTGATTATATTTTAGATAATAATTGAATCCAATATTTCTGTAAATTGAGACTAAACTGTGAATGACTTAATAACAACAAAGAGTTCATAGGTGGTATAATGTTGATATTGGGTCTACAGTAAAAACAAACCAAGAAAAGCCCAGGACCAGATGTATAAACAACCGAGTTCCACAAGACCATTAAAGAAGAACTAATACCAATACTCTTCAATTTATTTCAGGAAGTAGAAAAAGAGGCAGCACTTCCAAACTCACTCTATGAGGCCAGTATCACCCTGATTCCAAAACCAGGCAAAGACACATCAAAGAAAGAAAACTTTAGACCAATATCTCTAATGAACTTAAGATGCAAAAATACTCAATAAAATTATGCCAAATCAAA
Organism: Marmota monax; assembly: GCF_021218885.2. Classification (NCBI taxonomy): domain Eukaryota; kingdom Metazoa; phylum Chordata; class Mammalia; order Rodentia; family Sciuridae; genus Marmota; species Marmota monax. Next base: position 16,934,269 of record NW_026691950.1, read on the forward strand.
TACAAAACATATCAAAAACATCGTGCACTATGATCAAGTGGGATTCCTCCCAGGGGTGCAAGGTTGGTTCAACATAAGAAAATCAATAATGTAATTCATCACATAAAAGACTCAAAGATAAGAATAATATGATCATCTAAATAGATGCAGAAAAAGCATTTGACAAAATACAGCACCCCTTTATGTTCAAAACACTAGAAATAGGGACACTAGAGATAACCAGGGATAACAGGAACATATCTCAACATCGTAAAGGCTATCTATGCTAAGCCCAAGGCCAACATCATTCTAAATGGAGAAAACTTAAAGGCATTCCCTCTAAAAACTGTAACAAGGCAAGGATGCCCTCTTTCACCACTTCTATTTAACTTAGTTCTTGAAACACTAGCCAGAGCAATTAGACAGATGAAAGAAATTAAAGAGATACCTTTAGAAAAAGAAGAACTTAAATTAGCACTATTTTCTGATGATACAATTCTATACCTAGAAGACCCAAAAAGCTCCACCAGAAAAATGTAGAACTAGTAAATGAATTCAGCAAAGTAGCAGGATATAAAATCAACACCCATAAATCAAAATAATTTATCTTTATCAGTCATAAATCCTCAGGAAGGGAAACAAGGAAAACTACCCCATTTACAATAGCCTCAAAAAAAATAAAATACTTTGGACTCAACTCAACGTCAGAGGTGAAAGATCTATACAATGGAAACTACAGAACCCTAAAAAAAGAAATCAAAGAAGAACTTAGAAGACAAATAGACAGATTTAATATTCTTGGATAGGCAGATTTAATATTATTAAAATGACCATACTTCCAAAAGCACTATACAGATTTAATGCAATTCTGATCAAAATTACAATGGCATTCCTCATATAAATAGAAAAAGCAATCATGAAATTCATCTGGAAAAATAAGAGACCCGGAATACATAAAGCAATCCTTAGCAGGAAGAGTAAAGCAGGTAGCATCACTATACCAGACCTTAAACTATACTACAAAGCAATAGTAACAAAAACAGCATGGCTTGGCACCAAAACAGACTAGTAGACCAATGGTACAGAATAGAGGACATAGAGACTAACCCAGAAAATTACAATTATCTTATATTAGACAAACATGCCAAAAACATGCATTGGGGAAAAAGATAGCCTCTTCAACAAATGGTGCTGGGAAATCTGGAAATCCATATGCAACAAAATGAAATTAAACCCCTATCTCTCACCATGCATAAAACTCAACTCAAAGTGGATCAAGGACCTAGGAATTAAACCAGAGACTTTGCATCCAATAGAAGAAAAAGTAGGCCCTAATCTTCATCATGTGGGATTAGGCCCCAATTTCCTTAATACGACTCCTATAGCAGGAGAATTAAACCAAGAATCAATAAATGTGATGGCCTCAAACTACAAAGTTTCTTCTCAGAAAAAGAAACGATCTGTGAGGTGAATAGAGAGCCTACATCTTGGGAACAAAATTTACCCCTCACACATCAGATAGAGCACTAATCTATAGGGTATATAAAGAATTCAAAGAGCTAAGCAACAAAAAAACCAAATAACCCAATCAACAAATGAACCAAGGACCTGAAGAGACACTTCTCAGAAAAGCATATACAATCAATTAACAAATATATGAAAAAATGTTCATCCTCTCTCACAATTGAAGAAATGCAAATCAAAGCTACTCTAAGATATCATCTCACTCCAGTCAGAATGGCAGCTATTATGAAGAACAACAATAAGTGTTGGCGAGGATGTGGGGGAAAAGGCACACTCATACATTGCTAGTGGGACTGCTAATTGGTGCAGCCAATATGGAAAGCAGTGTGGAGATTCCTTGTAAAACTGGAATGGAATCCCCATTTAACCCAGCTATCCCATTCCTAGGTCTATACCCAAAGAACTTAAAAACAGCATACTACAAGGACACAGCCACATCAAAGTTTATAGCAGCACTATTCACAATAGCTAAACTATGGAGCCAACCTAGATGCCCCTCAGTAGATGAATGGATTTTAAAAAGTGTGGCTTATATACACAATGGAATTTTACTCAGCAATAAAAGAGAATAAAATCATGGCATTTGCAGGTAAATGGATGGCATTGTAGAAAATAATGCTATGTGAAGTTATCCAATCCCCCCCCCCAAAAAAATGCTGAATGTTTTCTCATTGATATAAAGTGCCTGACCCATAATGGGGTAGGGAGCAGAAGCATAGAGGAATAGAGGAACTCTAGATAGGGCAGAGGTGTGAGAGGGGAAGGGAGGGAGCAGGGGGTTTGCAATGATGATGGAATGTGATAGACATTATTATCCAAAGTACATAAATAAAGACATAAATTCTGAACATTCTTTATATACAAACAGAGATATGGAAAATTGTGCCTTATGTGTGTAATAAGAATTGTAATTCATTCTACTGTTTTGTACTTAAAAAAATAAGCCTTGGAAAATATATCCTCTACTACGTGGTTAGTTTTGATGAATATAAACTTCTGTTGACTTGTATTTACTGTAGACTCACAAGGTCTTGAAAATGACTTAGAACCCCCTTTTAATTTTATATTAATTTCTAACTTTATTAAGTGCAGATATAGAAGAAAATTCTAAGAGTAGGTAAGAGTTTACTTTGGGCCAAGCAGGATGATATATGATAGCACTCTGGAATTACCACTAGCCAGAGTCTGGTTCTCAGGGTTGTAGGGTTGAAACTTTTTTTTGTGGTTATTGCTAGAATGAATTTATTCTGAGGATACTCTATATTGCCTATTAATGAACAAGATAATGCTTTGTAAATCATATTCAACTGCATTAATTTACTGCCAAGATCTGACTTCTCTCAGAATATTCCTGTCCATCTCTCTTCACAACTGCTTATGTTGTCAAGATGACAGAGAAAGAAATTCATAAACAGAATCTGTCAGTTGTCTTAAACACAGCATCAGGATGAAGATGACTATGAGGAGAGATTAGCAAATGGAGCAGATTCAGAGATGGGCCAATCGTCAATATCACCTGAGAAGATAATGTCACCCTAATTCTAACACTTGATAGAAATGCAAGGGTAATAAAACACTTACAATTTTTTAATAGAATGTATCCTTAGAAACATATGAAGTTAAAAAAAATTCTCAAATGACTCTGATATGTAGATTGAGAACTACCAATATTAAATTTATTTCTTGCGGGCCACAAGGCTAGAAGAATTTCCCCACAGTGATAGAGAACATTACATTTTTATACATTACATTTTTAAAACTCACACTTGGTAGATTGTCAGGTGTACCTCACAAGAACAGCATTACATAAGCCTATTTCATTTATCTAATAACAGAAAATTTGATCCTATAGATTTGTTGTTATATTTCTACAATCTTTATAGCAACTGAATGGTAACCATCCATTTTGTCTCAGGTAGTGAAGTAATTCCTTTTTATTGATTATCTCTTCTCTCTTTTTTAGAGAAGAAAAATTTGGAATGAAATATGTCTAGTGCTTTAGTCACTGTTAATATAGATATTAAATTCTATAATTAAGACACAGATATTTATCCACTTAAAATTTAAATTCCTATTATGACTATGACTTAAAGGATTTCTTTTCTTTATTTAGTAGTTCATTCCAGTTTCACTATTGGTACTGGCAATTAGTTTTAACACAAATATGAGTATTATGAAGTCCTTATTTTAAATATATTTAAAGTGATTTCTGTTTTTAAAATGATAAGGACATTTAATACCTACTAAGATAAATGTTCCACTGCCAAATGTAGACAAAACTAAACCCATTCAATCAATCAGAGTGTTAGAAATGCGTCCATGCATTGAAATAAGAAAGTAAGAGGTGTAGTGTAAACTTTGCAAATAAGAGGAAAGATTTTTATTACATACAATGATATCATTATGAACTTGAAAAAATAGGGGAAAACCAGCATAGGCACAATAAGAAAAACCAATATGGGATTCATTTATAAAATTTACTTACAAAAATCAATCAATGGTTTTCCTTTCTATAAAAAGTATTAGAAAAATAAATGTAAAAATAAGATTATTAAAATAATAACCAAAAATTTAAAACCAAGTGAACAAATTTAATATAATTCCAAGAGGAAAGATTTAAAACTCTACCATGTAGCATAAAAGAAGACTTTAAAATGTAAAATGCCTAGATACAGAGATTCAACATTGATCCTTTCAGTTTCTGCTTCTCTGAAGAGCCCTGACTATTACATGTAGGCATGTATTCATACCCTCTTGTGTGGAAGGGCACACACTTAATTTTAATGGCTGCTTCTGGTATGGGGCACAGAGGATTTCTTATAGCACACTACTTTGAGCAGTTAGATCTTCACTATGACCATTTGTTAGCTCTATAATAGAACCATTAAAATATTTTTTTCTGGTTAAGATTTTTTAACGATATGGAAATGCTTTGACATGTCTTACAATAAAGAACACAATATAGTGCTTGTCATTAGAAGAGTTCTGTTTGAATTCAGATTTTTCCCTTATTTACCCTCATTTGTTCATCAATCTCATATTTGCTAAAAATTAATACTTCAGTGTTAACTCCTGGAATTCCAGCACTGAATGAGGCATAACAGACAGTCCCCTCATGGAGCCAACAATTCCATTTACTACCTGTCACACAACCAACCTAGACTGCAACTTCCTCATTCAAAAAAAAATGGGACTATCAATGAATATCTCCAAGATTATTGTGACAATCAAATGAATTAACACTGTAAAAGTACCAAGCTAACATCAGGATATAATGAGCACTCAGTAAATACTTGCTAAATATGAAGCATGAGCAGTCACAAGTGACTTCACTAGCCTGATTTTTTTTTTTTTTGTAAAAACAGACAACAAAAATACCGTTGGTTGGAAAATAAATGATGGATAGATAGCAATACTGATAGACTCATTGCAATTAGAGGGCATTGCTCCCTTCTAAGAGTCCACTAAGATAAAACTATTACTTTATGTCAGTGAATTTGTCAGTGGTCTTATTAACAAATGATAGTTTTTATATATCAAACTAGCATATGCCATCTCAATTAAAAAAAAAAAACTCTTAAAAAAAAGAAATGCTTCTCTATATTCCACACAGAATTAGTACACATTAACTTTATTTTCTATATTTACATCAATTTAGTCACAGTAATGTAGAAAATAACTTCTTAAAGCTATAATATTGTATAATGAAATGTTTCAATCTAAAATTTTACAAAATGTACATAATCATGAATAAAGTAGTGTAAAATTGATTTGATATTGAGTAGCAATATACAAAAGCCCTCCTTCCCTTCCTAGTTTTGAGAGTAATGTGTTTGAAATCGTCATCAGAGCAGAATTTCATTTTTTTTTTTTGCTTTCACTCTACTTCCATAAATCCCTTCTAATATTTTATGATCATTTATAAGAGTGAAGACTTGAACTACTTCCCTTATATGTTTTAGTGTAACTCAGAAACAGAGAATATATGCAATTTTTCCCTCTACAATTCTACAATTCTTAGCTGAGAGTCAAAATTAGACCTGTCATTTCTCTTTCATACCTCTTGTCAGTAGACACCACTAAGTATTAGAAGGGCAATAATTTAAGATAATACTGAACTGAAAAACTGGGGATCAAGTGCCAACTCTGCTTCTACTACTCCCAAATACATTTGGATACATAATTGCTCTCTCTCCAACCTGCCATTCCCCTATCTGAAAAGAAGACAGTTGGTAACAGGATATTTACTGTGTGCTAACAAAATGCTAAGCAATCAAACATGTATCTTTCATTGAATTTACTCCAATTACTAGAGGTGATAGACTATACTATCTGCTTTTGTTGAAAGAGAAACTGGGGATCTGAGATATTAATATATAACTATACCATAGCAGGGCTGATTTCAACTAAATCTATTTCAACCCTAAATCTATACAGTCTGCTACTAATAACATCTACCTCAGAGATATTATAAAATCGTGATTGTAATTTTTTATCTATATAATCAAAAGTGCTATAAAAGTTGTAGCTATTATAGGTATTTATAGTACACTTAAGTTCTCAAGACTTGTATATGTGAATTGGACATTCACTAGTACTCAAGTTTAAAGAACAAAGATCAGATAAAAATTCTCTCCCGACAATACAGAGTCTTTTCAAGATGGGAATTATTTAGAGAACTAAGGAGATAGTGTCATAAGTGGGTATCATTTAGGCTTGGTGGGAAGATACTATGAATAATTAAAATTACATAGTTTAAAATATACCACATTAAAGGATCTATGATATTTACCACTGTCCTTTGCTTATCAAAAGATTAAGAGAATAGATGCAGGAACTTCATGTCCAGTACACATGTATGTGCTTTTAAAAGCAAACTTTGTGTGATATATAATTATGCATATTTCTTATATGTGTATATATGCACATTGCATGATTTTTGTAATTTATCTATCCAATATAGATAGGCAAACAATTAGAAGGATGGTCTCAAACATAATGCTCATTCTTGGATGTAGGTGTTTTAAGCCCATTTTGTTTTCTTCCTTCCTTCTTTCATTCTTTCTTTCTTACTTTATTTCTTTTTTTTTTCAGAACCTATTTTATTTAAGGAAACACAGAGTCAATTGTCAACCGATAGATTCCTCACAAAAGTGACAATCTTCTCTACCATAAAGTAATACCAGAGGGAGGAGGAAGAGGTGAAGTGCATGGGCACTGGGAGAATCACTAGTAAAGGGGAGATGGCTAGAAGAAGAGAAACCTGGCTCTTGACCTCAGTTTAGGAATCTTTTTTTTTTTTTCTCTGTTCAACCTCTTTTATTTTTTTTTTAATTTTTTTTATTGGTTGTTCAAAACATTATAAAGCTCTTGACATATCATATTTCATACATTAGATTCAAGTTGGTTATGAACTCCCAATTTTACCCCAAATACAGATTGCAGAATCACATGGGTTACGCATCCACATTTTTACATAATGCCCTATTAGTAACTGTTGTATTCTGCTACCTTTCCTATCCTCTACCATCCCCCCTCCCTCCCCTCCCATCTTCTCTCTCTACCCCATCCACTGTAATTCATATCTCTCCTTGTTTATTTTCCCATTCCCCTCACAACCTCTTATATGTAATTTTGTATAACAATGAGGGTCTCCCTCCATTACCATGCAATTTCCCTTTTCTCTCCCTTTCCATCCCACCTCATGTATCTGTTTAATGTTAATCTTTTCTTCCTGCTCTTCCTCCCTGCTCTGTTCTTAGTTGCTCTCATTATATCAAAGAAGACATTTGGTATTTGTTTTTTAGGGATTGGCTAGCTTCACTAAGCATAATCTGCTCTAGTGCCATCCATTTCCCTGCAAATTCTATGATTTTGTCATTTTTTAGTGCTGCGTAATACTCCATGGTGTATAAATGCCACATTTTTTTATCCATTCATCTATTGAAGGGCATCTGGGTTGGTTCCACAGTCTAGCAATTGTGAATTGTGCTGCTATGAACATCGATGTAGCAGTATCCCTGTAGTACGCTCTTTTAAGGTCTTCAGGGAATAGTCCAAGAAGGGCAATAGCTGGGTCAAATGGTGGTTCCATTCCCAGCTTTCCCAGAAATCTCCATACTGCTTTCCAAATTGGCCGCACCAGTTTGCAGTCCCACCAGCAATGTACAAGAGTACCCTTTTCCCCACATCCTCTCCAGCACTTGTTGTTGTTTGACTTCATAATGGCTGCCAATCTTACTGGAGTGAGATGGTATCTTAGGGTGGTTTTGATTTGCATTTCTCTGACTGCTAGAGATGGTGAGCATTTTTTCATGTACTTGTTGATTGATTGTATGTCCTCCTCTGAGAAGTGTCTGTTCAGGTCTTTGGCCCATTTGTTGATTGGGTTATTTGTTTTCTTATTGTTTAATTTTTTGAGTTCTTTGTATACTCTGGATATTAGGGCTCTATCTGAAGTGTGAGGAGTAAAAATTTGTTCCCAGGATGTAGGCTCCCTATTTACCTCTTTTATTGTTTCTCTTGCTGAGAGAAAACTTTTCAGTTTAAGTAAGTCCCATTTGTTGATTTTTGTTATCGACTTTTGTGCTATGGGTGTCCTATTAAGGAATTTGGAGCCCGACCCTACAATATGTAGATCGGCGCCAACTTTTTCTTCTATCAGACGCAGAGTCTCTGATTTGATATCGAGCTCCTTGATCCACTTTGAGTTAACTTTTGTGCATGGCTAGAGGAGGGGATTCAGTTTCATTTTCTTGCATATGGATTTCCAGTTTTCCCAGCACCATTTGTTGAAGATGCTATCCTCCCTCCATTGCATGCTTTTAGCTCCTTTATCAAATATAAGATAGTTGTAGCTTTGTGGATTAGTCTCTGTGTCCTCTATTCTGTACCATTGGTCCACCCTCCTGTTTTGGTACCAGTACCATGCTGTTTTTGTTACTATTGCTCTGTAATATAGTTTTAAGTCTGGTATCGCTATACCGCCTGATTCGCACTTCCTGCTTAGAATTGCTTTTGCTATTCTGGGTCTTTTATTTTTCCATATGAATTTCATGATTGCTTTATCCATTTCTACAAGAAATGCCATTGGGATTTTGATTGGCATTGCATTAAACCTATAGAGAACTTTTGGTAATATCGCCATTTTGATGATGTTAGTTCTGCCTATCCATGAACAGGGTATATTTTTCCATCTTCTAAGATCTTCTTCTACTTCTCTTTTTAGGGTTTTGTAGTTTTCATTATATAAATCTTTCACCTCTTTTGTTAGGTTGATTCCCAAGTATTTTATTTTTTTTGAGGATATTGTGAATGGAGTGTTTTTCCTCATTTCCGTTTTAGAAGTTTTGTTGCTGATATACAGAAATGCCTTTGATTTATGGGTGTTGATTTTATATCCTGCCACTTTGCTGAATTCATTTATTAGTTCTAGTAGTTTTTTTGTAGACCCTTTTGGGTCTTCTAGGTATAGAATCATGTCATCTTCAAATAGTGATAATTTAAGTTCTTCCTTTCCTATTTTTATGCCTTTAATTTCTTTCGTCTGTCTAATTGCTCTGGCCAGGGTTTCGAGAACTATATTGAATAGAAGTGGTGATAGAGGGCATCCCTGTCTTGTTCCAGATTTTAGGGGGAATGCCTTCAATTTTTCTCCATTGAGAATGATGCTAGCCTGAGGCTTAGCATAGATAGCTTTTACAATGTCGAGGTAAGTTCCTGTTATCCCTAGTTTTTCTAATGTTTTGAACATAAAGGGATGCTGTACTTTGTCGAATGCTTTTTCTGCGTCTATTCAGATGATCATATGGTTCTTATTTTTAAGTCTATTGATGTGGTGAATAACATTTATTGATTTCCGTATATTGAACCATCCTTGCATCCCAGGGATGAATCCTACTTGATCATGGTGCACAATTTTTTTGATGTGCCTTTGTATCCGATTCGCCAGAATTTTATTGAGGATTTTTGCATCTATGTTCATCAGAGATATTGGTCTGTAGTTTTCTTTCTTTGAGGTGTCTTTGTCTGGTTTCGGAATCAGGGTGATGTTGGCCTCATAGAATGAATTTGGCAGAGCTCCTTCTTTTTCTATTTCCTGAAATAACTTGAAAAGTATTGGTATTAATTCTTCCTTAAAGGTTTTGTAAAACTCCGCTGTATACCCATCCGGTCCTGGGCTTTTCTTGGTTGGAACTCTTTTGATTGCTTCTTCTATTTCATCTATTGTTATTGGTCTGTTTAAGTTGTGAGTATCCTCCTGACTCAGTCTGGACAAATCATATGACTTAAGGAATTTATCAATGTCTTCACTATCTTCTATTTTATTGGAATATAGGTTTTCAAAATAATTTCTAATTGTCTTCTGTATTTCTGTAGTGTCTGTTGTGATATTGCCTTTTTCATCCCGTATGTTAGTGATTTGAGTTCTCTCTCTTCTTCTCTTCGTTAGCATGGCTAAGGGTCTGTCGATCTTATTTATTTTTTCAAAGAAACAACTTTTAGTTTTGTTAATTTTTTCAATAGTTTCTTTTGTTTCAATTTCATTGATTTCCGCTCTGATTTTAATTATTTCTTGCCTTCTGCTACATTTGCTGTTGTTTTGCTCTTCCTTTTCTAGGGCTTTGAGATGAAGTGTGAGCTCATTTATTTGTTGGTTTTTCCTTTTTTTGAGGAATGACCTCCAAGCGATGAATTTCCCTCTTAAAACTGCTTTCATTGTGTCCCATAGATTCCGATATGTTGTGTCTGTATTTTCATTTATCTCTAAGAATTTTTTGATTTCTTCCTTTATGTCTTCTGTAACCCATTGATCATTCAGTAACATATTGTTCATTTTCCATGTGATGTAGGATTTTTCCTTCCGTCTTTTATCATTGATTTCCAGTTTCATTCCATTATGATCAGATAAAATGCATGGTATTATCTCCACCCCTGTATATTTACTGAGGGTTGCCCTATGGCATAATATATGGTCTATTTTTGAGGAGGATCCATGTGCTGCTGAGAAAAAAGTATATCCACTTGATGATGGTTGATATATTCTATATATGTCAGTTAAGTCTAGGTTATTGATTGTGATATTGAGTTCTATAGTTTCTTTATTCAGCTTTTGTTTGGAGGATCTGTCCAATTGTGAGAGAGGTGTGTTGAAGTCACCCATAATTATTGTGTTGTGGTCTATTTGATTCTTGAACTTGAGGAGAATTTGTTTTATGAACGTCGCAGCACCATTATTTGGTGCATAAATATTGATAATTGTTATGTCTTGTTGGTGAATGGTTCCTTTTAACAGTATATAATGTCCTTCCTTATCCCTTTTGATTAATTTAGTCTTGAAGTCAATTTTATTCGATATGAGGATGGCCACCCCTGCTTGCTTACGAGGACCGTGTGCGTGGTATATTTTTTCCCAACCTTTCACCTTCAGCCTGTGTATGTCTTTTCCAATCAGATGTGTCTCCTGGAGGCAGCATATTGTTGGATTTGTTTTTTTAATCTATGTTACCAGCCTATGTCGCTTTATTGGAGAGTTTAAGCCATTAATGTTTAGAGTTACTATTGATATATGGTTTGTACTTCCAGCCATGTTTGATTATTTATCTTCTTTTTTTTTTTTTAATTTAGTTTGTTTCTCCATGGTTAGCTTTCCCCCCGCCCTCTGTCTTTATAGAGGCACTTCCCACTGATGGTTTTGGTTATTGTTTTTCATTTCTTCCTCGTGTAGTGTTTTGCTCAAGATGCTTTGCAATGCTGGTTTTCTGGCTGCAAATTCTTTTAGCTTTTGTTTATCATGAAAGATTTTTATTTCGTTATCGTACCTGAAGCTTAATTTTGCTGGATACAGAATTCTTGGTTGGCATCCATTGTCTTTCAGTGTTTGAAATACGTTGTTCCAGGATCTTCTCGCTTTCAGCGTCTGTGATGAAAAATCCGTTGTTAACCTTATTGGTTTACCCCTGAATGTAATCTGCCTCCTTTCTCTTGTAGCTTTTAGTATTTTCTCTTTGTTCTGTATATTGGATATCTTCATAACAATGTGTCTTGGCGTTGGTCTACTGTGATTTTGTGTGCTCGGTGTCCTGTATGCATCTACAATTTGTATATCTGTTTCCTTTTTTATTTCTGGAAAGTTTTCTGTAATTATTTCTTTCAGCAGGTTACTCATTCCCTTGGTTTGAATCTCTGTACCTTCTTCTATCCCGATGACTCGTAGGTTTGGTTTCTTTATGTTATCCCATATCTCTTGGATGTTTTTCTCGTGGTTTTTAACCAGCCTTTCTGAGTTGGCTAGGCTCTTTTCAAGATGATATATTTTGTCTTCATTATCTGATGTTCTGGCTTCTACTTGCTCCACTCTGTTAGTGATACTCTCAATTGAGTTTTTAATTTGGTTTATCGTTTCCTTCATTTCTAGAATTATTGTTTGGTTTTTTTTTATAATCTCAATCTCCTGATAAAGATGCTTAACTTCTTCTTTTATCTGTCTATGTAATTCATTTTCAAAGTGTTCTTTCACTGTTTGGATTTGCTGTCTCGTATCTTCTTTAAGGTTCCATTCCACCTGTCTAAGGTATTCCTTGAGTTCTTTATATGACCATTTTTCTGCTGACTCTAGGTCCTCCTGAATATTTAGGCTGTCCTTCATTGTTTGTACTCCTTTTCTTCCTTGCTTTTTTATGCTGCTCATGTTACTTCTTGTTCTGTTTGACTGCTGAGTTACTGTTTACTCTTATAGATTTATTTGATGCTTGAGAGGAAAGATATTAGAAGGGAAGGGAAGAAGCCACTAAAGAGAATGATAGTAGGCAGGTAGAATTCAAGGAAGGGGGAATAAGAAAATTGAAAAGAAATGAAAAGACAAAAGAAACAAGAATAACAAAGATTAGATAATAAAGAAAGAAAGAAAAGACGAAAAAAAAAATTTTAACAAAAATAATAGTGATAATAAAAAATGAAAATTAAAATTAAAAAAATAATAATAATAAAATAAAAAAAATTAAAAAAATAGAAACATTGAAAAAAAAATTAAAGAACAACAACAAATAAAAATTGAAAATGAAAGAAAAAGAAGAAAAAAAAGAAAAAGAAAAGAAAAAAAAATGATAATAATAATAATAATAAATGCAGTCCTAGAGTTCTATTAACTTCTCTTCCAGTAGGTGGAGCTGTGCCCACTGGGCCAAGCTTCTCCTCTCAATAGGTGGGAACCATTCACTGTGCAGCAGCTCTTTCTCCTAGACTGGGCGGGTCTCCAATCCTGAGTGTCTAGGGCCTTGTCTTGTGTTTCCTCAAGCCAGGCCATGCTCACCTGTGGCGCTCACCACAATACTGGCTACACGCCAGGTCTGCTGCTCCTGGGAGCCCTGTTTTCATGAACACCTGGGCTCACTCTCCCTGTTTGCCTCCCTCAGACCCTAAGTTTGTAGAGCTTGGGGCTGAGATCCCCCAGCGAATTTGCTTACCCTCCTGTAGCCACGCCCCCGGTAGCTGGTGCAAGAGACCTCAGTTGTCAGCACTGGTGGGAGCGGTAGCCGGGAGTTCCGCGCCGCGAGTCCCGCGCCACTCCTGATTCCCTGGGTCTGGTTATTGCGTTCACAGGAGAGCTGGGAGTGGCCCTTAAGGTTTCCCCGCTGTGTGGAGAGAGATGGCTAGGGGATTACACACCTGTCGCGCTGGTTTCAATGCAGTTATCTCCTCCGCCCATGACGCCATTTCTCTGCCATGGTGGTATCCCATGCAAATGGTGACCGTTTGTTCCCTTTGCCGGGTGACCAATGCAACGGGTGGGTCCTGAGTGTCTCTCCCAATCCCCGTTTCAGTCCTGTGGCCACTGCCTATGAAGGCTCGGTTGGCTTTTTTTTTTTTTTTTTTTTAAAAAAAAAAAAAAGCCAACTTTATTTCTTTTTTTAGCTTTTTCCAGCTTCCTTTGCATGCTGCATCAAGAAGAATTTCTTCATTAAAAAATAAATATTTTAATAAAATGTTCTTTGGCTATTGTACAGAATTTTTCTTACATTGAGCATAAAAAGGAGAATAGCTGGCAATCAATTTATGAACAAATGAGCCTTGTTAATAGAACATAATAAAATAATTTACAGCAGCTTAAAAGACAAGAATGTACATTTCCTACTTTTGCTCATTTGATATTTTGTTTTTGTATTGATCTTATGTTGGAATCTTTGGCAAAGATAGGCTTTTTTGTTTTACTCGCAGAGAGAGAGAGAAAAGATGCTGCCTAGTTAATTACTAACCACAGCGATATCTCAGTTGAAAACACAAAGCGGACTTTAGGAAACATTTTCTAAAATAGTGGTGTTGACAACAGTTGGTGTCTCAGAATATTCAGACCTCATTAGATTACAGGAAAGTCACTGTTTTGTCAGTCTGTAGAAGTTCTTAAATGTGACAGTCTGCGTGTGTTGGGTGGGCAGACCTAGCCAACACTTCAACTGCTGTACTTCTGCTCTAGACTAAGATAGGCATTTGAGCAACTACAATAAAAGTGTGGTAAACATTTTGGTAACAAATCACCTTCCTATCAAATTTAAAAGATAGCATTTTTAAAAGGTTTGACATATGTTTTGTTTGCCTTCTTAGCGGTTTTATTTTATTTGTATTCATGCTTCATTGTAGTGAGATTATCACCCTTCCCTATATTTAACTCTCAGTATCAAGAGGTGGGACAAGTAATATATTTTTCAATTGAAGGGACTGTTTGAGAAGGCTATTTACATTCCCTTTGCCACCAGTTCTCTCAGTTTTTTGTTTTAGATATACTACTTTTTGCCTGCCTAAATCTTTATGATTTTGAGAGTTTAGAACACATACATTACTAAAATGCCCATTATCCATGTGTTATTGTGTTTAGCTATTCGGATAAAAATAAGTAACTAAGGTTAATTTTTAGAAATAGAGGATAAATTTTTCTTGAGGAATCCTAAATATGAGCTCAAAGTAATAATTTAATTTAAAATGATTAAAAGTTGGTAGTAGTCCCATATGCTTTCAAAAAGCAAATACAGCTGGGCATACTAGCACAAGCCTGTAATCCCAGAGTTTGGGAGGTTGAGAAAGGAGGATCACCTGTTTCATGCTTCCTGCTTAAAATTGCTTTAGTTATTCTGGGTCTCTTATTTTTCCAGAAGAATTTCATGATCGCTTTTTCTATTTCTGCAAGGAATGTCATTGAGATTTTGATTGGAATCACATTGAATCTGTAAAGTGCTTTTGGTAATATGGCCATTTTAATAGTATTAATTCTGCCTATCCATGAACAAGGTATATCTTTCCATCTTCTAAGGTCTTCTTCTATTTCTCTCTTTAAGGTTCTGTAGTTTTCATTGTATAGATCTTTCACTTCTTTTGTTGGGTTGATTCCCAAGTATTTTATTTTATTTTTTAAGGATATTGTGAATGGGGTAGTTTTCCTCATTTCCATTTCAGAGGATTTGTCACTGATATACAGGAATGCCTTTGATTTATGGGTGTTGATTTTATATCCTGCCACTTTGCTGAATTCATTTACCAGTTCTAGAAGTTTCTTGGTAGAACCTTTTGGGTCTGCTAGGTATAGGATCATGTCATCAGCAAACAGTGCTAATTTAAGTTCTTTTTTTCCTATATTTATGCCTTTAATTTCTTTCACCTAATTGCTCTGGCTAGTGTTTCAAGAACTATGTTGAATAGAAGTGGTGAGAGAGGGCATCCCTGTCTTCTTCCAGATTTTAGAGGGAATGCCTTCAATTTTTCTCCATTTAGAATGATGCTGGCCTGAAAAATGCTCACCATCTCTAGAAATCAGAGAAACGCAAATTAAATCTACTCTAAGATACTATCTCACTCCAGTAAGAATGGCAGCATTATGAAGTAAATTAACAACAAGTGCTGGCAAGGATGCGGGGAAAATGTACACTCATACATTGCTGGTGGTACTGCAAATTGGTGCAGCCAATTTGGAAAGCAGTATGGAGATTCCTTGGAAAGCTGGGAATGGAACCACCATTTGACCCAGCTATTCCACCTCTCGGACTATATCCAAAAGACCTTAAAAGAGCATACTACAGGGACACAGCCACATCAATGTTTATAGCAGCACAATTCACAATAGCTAGACTGTGGAACCAATCTAGATGCCCTTCAGTAGATGAATGAATAAAAAAATGTGGCATTTATACACAATAGAATATTACTCAGCACTAAAAAATAACAAGATCATGGCATTTGCAGGGAAATGGATGGCATTAGAGCAGATTATGCTAAGTGAAGTTAGCCAATCCCTAAAAAACAAATGCCAAATGTCTTCTCTGATATAAGGAGGGTGACACAGTCTGGCTGGGCACACAATCACGAGCCACCACACAGCTTGTAGATTCAAACAGCAACAACTTATTCCCGAACTCACACCAGCCGTCTACAATCACGTTCTGGGGAAATCCACGTTCTGGGGAAATCCACGTTCTCTGCCCAAATCCACCTCCACTGGGCTTCTATCTCCAAAATATACTGTCTGAATCCCTTGAGAACTCAACGGGAACTCAGGCAGCAGGATACGCCCTATTCCCAGCAGGAATAATCTTAAACCTGGAACCTAAACTGGGAACGCCCTAAACACGATTATCTTAAAACCAGGAACACCCTAATCTGCCTTGGTCCTTGAGCAAGGTCACGTACATTCAATGTCACTGCAACATGGGGTACGCTGGCAAGGAAATTGCCATACCTACTTGGATAATGGCTCCCAGCATCTCCCCCCTTCTGATTAATTAAACAACAAGCAATGTGGCTTAAGGACCGTGCCTGGTAGGTTGTCCAATTCAACATATGGTTCTTACCTGTCATCGGAAAACTGACCTTTAGGCGTCAGCCTCCTGTCTTAGGTTGATACCACTGCAATTGGATCATACCCGTCACTGACTACCGGTCCAGCATACAGCCATACTTGTGGATAGGTCTATGCACCAGTGGGGGGGTGAGGTTCTTTGCCTCACCTCTGTTGGCCCCCAAATTTGGCCTTGGTGCCAGTGGGGGAGTGAGGTTAATGTGGCTTATGGACCGTGCCTGGTAGGTTGTCCAATTCAACATATGGTTCTTACCCGTCATCGGAAAACTGACCTTTAGGCGTCAGCCTCCTGTCTTAGGTTGATACCACTGCAATTGGATCATACCCGTCACTGACTACCGGTCCAGCATAAGCCATTGGCCCCCAAATTTTAGACCATCACTAGCAGAAGGGAGGAGGATACAGAAATGCCACGACACCAAGCCAATTGACGGCTCCTTGGGAAAAATTGCTGCACCAAACGATAGTTACATAGTCCAGGCAAGTTCTGCAAGCAGTTCAAAGCAGAGGAATCTATCAGTATGTCCATTTCCTCCCAAAATCCGTTTCCTCCCAAAGTAAGTTGACTCTTTGAGCATTACTTGTTGAGTTCTTCACCAGCACTGGGATGGAGATAGGAATTCTGGCAATGATGCTAAAGAGACATTATCCTGAAAAGAATTATTAAATATAATGAAAAGGAAAGGTGAAAGTAAACAAACAGATCTGTTAACCTACTTTAAAAACAATCCTTAACAGCTTTTTACCTAATTTAAATTAGTAAACAAACAGATCTGTTAACCACCTTTAAAAACAATCCTTAACAGCTGTTTACATAATTTAAATTAAACCATTTAAATCACGTGAATAAAAAAAAATAATAATAATTCGGATCCATTTTTTCATGAGTGCTCGTCATATAAGAAATATGGACATACGCACATACAGACATACAACACAAAACACAAGAGTGTACACAAACGTACAACACATAAGAAAATAGTAAAGGCCTTGTAGCTTTACCTAGGTGAAATCTCCATTGCAATGTTTAAAAACTCCACAGTCAAAAAATAAAACTGATCAGAAAAACATTAACCTAGGTTTGTATGAGCTCAAAAAATAAAAATAGAACCTTATGATGTGGAAAAATGCAATAATAAAATAGCTATTGAAAAAAGCATCCTGGTTAATCACTGTCGTAGATGTAAGAATGGCCAAGCTGGAGTTCTGGATATCAGCTGTTATGGATTTGAGTCAAATCATCTTCTTTTCGATCTGTAGAAACTGTTTTAGTTAATCTCTCTGGAATCCAAATGGGCTGCTGTTCTCCCTGTGGAAAAACACAAACAGACCCCCGACTCCAGACAATCACTGGGTCAGGACCTTTCCATTGTCCTGTTAGAATATCTTTCCAAAGTACTTTAGGCTTATGTACATTTTTTGGATACATATGCCTTTCCGCAGCACTAAGTCCTGAAGAATCCAAATTTAAAAAGTTTAGAGTAAAAAGGGTTATTTTAAGTTTATCTACGGGGGATATATACCCCTTTCCAATTCCCTCTTTTTGCTTTAATAAGTATGTCTGTATCTAATAGTTGTCTTAGCTTTCTGCATTTTCTATCTGTGTAATACCTTACTTGACATTTTCAACCATTTTCTATCTTATTTCTATCTTCTAGTTTTTTTTTTCCTAAGGTTTGTATTTTTACCCTTAGTTGCTTATTTTCCTCCTAGTTTTTTTTTTCCTATTTTGTGGGTTTAAAATTATTGTCTTCCTACATCTTTTCTATCTTCCTATATCTTTTTTATCTTTATTCTTTTTAACTTTCTATACTTCTGTCTTTAAAGTTTTTCACTTTAAATTTTTAATCTTCTTTATCTAAATATCTTTTATCCTATTATCTTCCCATTTTTTTAAAGTAATGCCTTTAAGATTAAACTTCTTTCCTCCATCATGAAGGCATTTTAACCACCTTCAATTTAACCTTTTAAAGCCTTTTAATTATCATCTATACTGTACTTTTAAATGTACTTTTTCACCACCTACAGCTTCACTCTTTTAAACGAGGCTTAGATTTTGTTTAAATCGCTTCAATGTTAGTTTACATGGCTGCCTTTCAACCAAAGGCTTTTTTTTTAACTCCATTGAGAAACTTTGTCTCAATCTGCCATGTACAAATACCTTTTTTTTCTTTCTTCCTTTCTCAAGCTTTTAAAGTAAGTCTAGTTTCCTCAAAATCTTTTTAAACGGCATTTTACAACTTTTTACTTTACCACACAGAGATTATCTCATCTAGATAACATTTCTTTTTCCTTTAACCTTTTATATTAAAATATATTTCCACATCTTGAATCTTTTTCTCTCTTTTTTAACTGTTAACCCTTTTTATAAATTCACATTTTGAAACAACTCTTATAAAATTTCTGATTTAGACAAATTACTCCACTTTAATAAGATGAAAGACTTTCATGTTTTTTATGATACTATAATACTATAATTGAAACCCAACTGAAAATTTTTCTACTCTTTGTATATAAATTACACATGATAGAATCTTAACACTTAATAACCTTGTTTTAGCAAAGACACAGACCAAAGCAATATTAAACCTTTTTTCCATTCACCAATTTATGAAAACACACATAATGTTTAAATATATTACCTTATGGAACTTAATAAGTAAAGAGTACTTGATTTCATATTTAGTGGTTGATATTTTAACACTTTAGCTTTGTAAATTAATCAGATGTCTGTAAAAACCAAGATCTTAGACAAATGTAGTAAACAGAACTAACCATCTCTTTCTTGTTGAGGAAAAATTCTTCTACAGGATACCATGATGGTCCCATTGATATACTTAATAATTTGTCTTTAAAAAGCCATGGGCTACATTTTTGTATTGTATCAACATATGCCCTAATTGTTCTTGGTCTCACTGGGGTGCCTCCTTCCTCTAACCATTTCTCTTGCTCGGAGGCGAACAACTTCAAACCTTGAGTCAACGATTTTCCCCAGTTTGCCTGAGAAAGTTCTAGGAACAGGCAACTTGAAATAAAAACAAAATAAGTCAAAACAAGAACACATTGTTTTTTGAATTGGTCACCCATTCTTTCGCTCTTCTTCAGGGGTGAGAAATTTCACTTACCTTTAAGCTTCAGAAGCTCCCCGTACGGGCCACCAAATGCTACAGTCTGGCTGGGCCACAATCACGAGCCACCACACAGCTTGTAGATTCAAACAGCAACAACTTATTCCCGAACTCACACCAGCCGTCTACAATCACGTTCTGGGGAAATCCACGTTCTCTGCCCAAATCCACCTCCACTGGGCTTCTATCTCCAAAATATACTGTCTGAATCCCTTGAGAACTCAAGGGGAACTCAGGCAGCAGGATACGCCCTATTCCCAGCAGGAATAATCTTAAACCTGGAACCTAAACTGGGAACGCCCTAAACACGATTATCTTAAAACCAGGAACACCCTAATCTGCCTTGGTCCTTGAGCAAGGTCACGTACATTCAATGTCACTGCAACATGGGGTACGCTGGCAAGGAAATTGCCATACCTACTTGGCTAATGGCTCCCAGCAACTCAAAATGGGATCGGGAGGAAGAGCATGAAAAGAAGATTACCACTAAATAGGGAAGAGACATGGGAAGGAAAGGGAGGGAGAAGGGGAATTGAACGGAAGATGGAAGGAGACCCTCATCGTTATACAGAATACATGTATGAAAATGTGAGGGGGAAAAAAAAATAAGTGTGTCACATTAGATTAGGTAGAGAGAAGTGATGGGAGGGGAGAAGAGGGGAAGGGGGGAAAGGAAGGACAGCAGAATAAAATAGACACTAGTATCGCTGTATGTATATATGTGACTGTATAACCAATATGATTCTGCAACCTGTACACTCAGAAAAATGAGAAATTATACCCCATTTGATTCAAATGTATGATATGCCAAGATCATTGCACTGTCATATGTAACTAATAAAAAATAAAATAAAATAAAAATAAATAAATAAATTATGGAACAAAAAAAAAAGGAGGATCACAAGTTCAAAACCAGTCTCAAAATGGCCCTATTTCAAAAATGAAAATAAAAAGGAGAAGGGATGTGATTCAGTGGTAAAGCAAACCCCTGGATTAAATCCCTGGTACCAAAACAAACAAACAAACAAACATAAAAACCTCTTCCTTTTCTTTTCCTTCCTTGTCATTCTCTTCTTCCTCCATGTCTTCTCCTTATTCCTTGTAAATGTTCTCTCCTTCAATAGGAGCATCTACAAATCTCTAGAGGCGATTCTACAAGAAGAAAGCAAAGTAGTAAAAATGAAGCAAAAACTTCAGCAAAGACTGACAGAAGAAAAATACAAGAATGAGAGTCCATTCAACAATTTCAGATATTGAGATTATCAAACATTTTAAAAAGGCACTTCAACAGCCAGGCATAATGGTGCACACCTTTAATCACAGAGACCTGGGAGGCTGAGGCAAGAAGATCACAAGGTAGAGGCCGGCCTCAACACCTAAAGGACAAGGAGATTTATCACAACTGAAGGAAATTCATGTTCTAAAAATTGTCATAAGGATATTATTAAAAATGTAATAGAACAAATAGGGTGAAGATAGGAAAATTCTAATTGGAGGCATAAGGAGTAGAATTTAAATATCCAATATATATCCAGTTAGGGATCCAGAAAGGCATGAGAAAGAAAATTAAAGGACACAATATTTGACATGAAAATGAATTCCAAATTCCACAGAGATAAGAAGACTGCTGAGTCCCTCCCAAAACATAAGGAGTAATAATAAATAGGTGTTATGAATCAAGACACGTGAAACACTAAAAAAAAAGAAAATTCTAAAAGCAATAAGAAATAAATAAAAAGATGATTGATTTCAATTGAATGAATATTAGATTAAATACTGAATCTCTTAACTGAAATATTGACAGCTAGAATACACCAGAATAACATGTTCAATGCATTAAGAAAAACTTGAATGTCAATCTCTGATGTCATATGCAATCAAAATACCTGTCAGCTATTTGGACAAAATAACATTTTATACAAACAGAATATCATGAAACTATTGAAAACCAAGAAAGTGAAATTCTGAATAATATACATATAGACTTAGGGGAATTGATCCTGATTTAAGGGTACCAAATCCATTAATTGATACTTTGAAATGAAAGTTACAGATGTCAGGATTAATCAAAGCTTTTAGGTATTTTGCTTACCTATAAATACTTTTGCCATTAGTAAGACAGAAAAACAAGAAAAGAGAAAGTGATGGGTGTAGAAAATAATGAATTTGTTTTCAGAGGTGTTCATTTTAAAATACCTTTCAATGATCTATGCATAAATGCAAATACACATTTGTATTCAGAATCCGGCACGCAGGGGAAAAAGCCTGGGCGAAGTATAAAATATGTAAATGATGTGTTTGTAAGCATTGTAAAATCATGGACATGGAAGATATCACCCCAAAACAAAATACAAAATGAAAAGGAAGTAAGTCTAGACTGATTTCTGAGGAACTCAAGCACTTAATAAAGAATCTTACCCATGAGCTGAAAATTTGAATTCAGTTTTATAAAGTGATTTTCACTTCTTAGAGGACAAGTTAGTTTATAAATCCATAATATTATTTGATTCCTTCCACCTTTAATTTTCATTAAGAGCAGTAATAGTTGCAATGATATTTAATGAATTTTTAAAAAGTTTTATTTGTGCAAAGTATAAAAGTTGCTAAATATTGATGATTACAAAGATAAATAATATTAATTTGATTATAATGACCATAATGCTTGTTGATTTTTTTGCATTTTTTCAACAAGTATTAAAGTTTTATTAAGTATCTACTTTGGACCTTCACAAAGCTTACATTCTAGTGGAAGAGCCAGGAAAAAAAATGATACAGTTCAATAAAGAAAAATAAGTAGTCATAAACTAAAGAAAGGAACCATGGGTTCTTTTAGATCTATGCATTCTAAGTCCTCTCAGTGAAGATATAAATGAGAGAGAGGAGCAGATTTTTCAGATATCTGAAAGAAGGCATTCCATACAGCCACTTTGTCCAGAGAGAGTAGGATCCAATAAGGAAGGTGGAGGGTGTGATTCCAGAAATTTAACTATGTAGAGAGAACAAGAAAACAGCATTATCTATTGGTGTGTGTGGGGGCGGGGGGGCATTTGTAATAATGCAGAAATAGTCATCAATTATTTTATTAAACTCTACATCAAGCAGAATTGTCAAATATGAAAGTGTCATAGGAGATTTTATAGCTGTATTGAGATGGATGAGCAAGAATATAAAAAAACAAAAATCCTTTCTGATTTATATTAAGGAATAATTATTTTGAAATAATCAATTATACTGAGATTCAGTTCCCATTAATGTACTTCTATGTCCAAATCCTATTCCTAATTTTGTTTCCTCAAGGTGATATTGAGCCAAAAAGTGCTCTTTACTCCATAAGCTCTTTAAATTAGACACAAATATGAAGTGGTACATCATTTAAAACCCCTTAAAATTGATCAATATCAATTCAAGAAAATTTTTCATGATGTTTTCAAAATTCAAGCATTGGTATTTTTGGAAATGCCCGAACTACCACTCCAGATAGGGAAGAGTAGTTCTTTGGCAATTAGAGAACACACTGCATCCCTGATCACCCAAGCTTACTGGGTATCAATTACAGGAGGTTCTAACTGAACACTCTACAACAGCACATCAGTTTTGCAAACTCTGCAAATCTAGTAAAAATTTATTTTATTCTTTATTTTTAAAAATGGCATGTTTTGCCATTATTTTCAAACTCAATCTCTTTAGTGTGTCTTTCCAGAGTATGCCACCTGTTTCCTATGACCCTCTCTCATTTACTTACACTTATCTCTCAGTACTATCTGTGCGTAAGTTCCATTCTGGACTCACTAAAGTGATTGTGTTTTTCTCACTGATACATTTTGAATATGTTTTCCTGGCTTTTGTGTAAACCTTTGCTGTAGACAGAAATCATCTCTCCACTCCAGTCACACTATCTTCTCCAAATCTTAAAATTCCTATTTGAAAACCCCTGGTTGGTGCACTTGTTTTAAATGATAACTGGATTCTGGGACATATGATTAACCCTATGTCTTATTCAGATTTTGAGTAGTTTCTTCTACAGGAATTTGGTATATTTCATGTCTACATCTTAATATATATTTGCCTTGTATGTCCCATAAATGTATAAATTTCAATTATTCTTAATGTCCTTCATAAGACCTAATAAAATGCCATTCTTCAATCGGGAAACAACAAAACATTCATTTTCTGGTGCTTCATTGCAGAATAGCTTATTTTTCTAACTAGTGTATTCACTTGGGGGACCTAGAAGATTTCTAAAATTTTATGGAATTTTTTTGTACATATATTTTCTAGTCTTCTATAGGAAAAAAGTGCATTTGTTTAATGTAATTTTTGTCTGTGATATTGCAGCAGAGGCACACTCAAAATTTACCATAATGAAGAGTCTTAAAATAAAATGTATACTGATGCAGAAGCCAATCTGATTGAAAGCATCTCACCATCTTACTTCAGGGTAATAGGTCTGAATATGTGCAAATTGTCTAAAAGGATAAGTCCCGAAGTAGTCAGTTAAGATGTCCATATATTCTTTGGTAATGGATATCATAAATAATGACATGCCTTCTGTATGTATCAATGAATATTTTCATTTTTTTTTCTTTTGAACAGTAAATCATGTTAAAAAACACTCACATATAAGCATGTTAAGGCATATTCTGAGGAGACAATACATTGTCAGCACATTTACACATGCCATTATTAGAGTAAGTGGGTGATTGATGAGAAGAAACACTGACCTGGATTTGGAATATTTTTAAAAGAAGTTGTGCCAAACCCTAAGCAACTACATTCAGTATTCATAGGCGACTGTGGATGGATGCTGTATTTGTTTATAAAAATGCAATGGCATATGATAGATGCCTGAAGATTCTTTTAGTGAACTAGTATTGTTGGTAAGGGAATTTTTAATTAATAGCATTCTCAAAATTTATCAATGGTGGAATTTAAGCTGTCACTACCTCCACCTACCTAATGGTATTGATGTGATATATGATCACCTGAGTAACACTTTATCTTACTCTAAAGTAAGAAATTATGCCTTTCTAAAAATCTCACAACAAATACTTACTAAGGATGTTTTATCGAAAGAAGATAAAAAGAACAAGCTGTACAGAGTTCAAATGAAATAAAACAAATGAACAAATTAACCACCCCACTTATTATGATTGGTTAAATTAAAAAGATAACTTGGAGTGAAATGGGTTTTAGTATGTTTAGTTCATGTCCACCACTGTGATTTAGCAAAATAATACATAAATACCTTCAACACAGCAGGGTATGGTAGGGCATACCAGTAATCCCAGCGACTGGTGCTGTGGGGATCAAAAGTTCAAGACCAGCTTGGGAAAATTTGCAAGAACTATCTCAAAAATTAAAAGGGCTAGGACTGGCAGGGCATGGTGGTGCTCACCTGTGATCCCAATGGCTCAGGTATCTGAGACAAGAGGATCACAAGTTCAAGACAGCCTCGGCACTGTAGCAAGTCCCTAAGAAACTTAGCAAGACCTTGTGTTAAAATCAACCAATCAATCAAAAATAAAAAGGGCTTGGGATGAAACTCAGTAATAAATTACCCTGGGTTCAACACCCAGTACCAAAACAAGCAACCAAAAACAAAGAAAAAAAAAATCCCTCAACACAAATATAATGAGATCCACAAGTCAAGAGGGAAAATGGGGAAATGTAATTTTCCTCAGGCTAGTAGTGGCTAATATTGCCTATTTTTATATTTAATTGCTATTATTCCTTAATGGTGTTCATCTTGTGCTATTGTACTAAAAATAGACTTTTTACTTGACAGGAAAAGTTTTCCAAAATATTACCAAATGTAAAAAGAAAAAACTTCTCACACTTTTGGACTATATTTTTATTTCTTACTCATCATTTTTAGACCTAATTTCATCTCTTTCATATTTTACATACCCCTTTCTTTGTTGCTGTTGCTTTTATTAATGTTTTCCATGTATTGACATGTACAATGGCACACACATGCATGTTCACACACCAATGACAGGAAGGAAGAACTCTTGAGTGGCAAATAATGTAACTTTTTTTTTTTCTATGCCATTATCACGTTATTTCAGCAGTGAAAAACTAATCATTTTTATGCATCACACAATCTTTGCCATAACATATACATAGGATTCTTTATATCCTCCAAACGATGAAATGTGTAAAAATTTAGTCATTCCAATATGATATTGTAATATTAAGACTGCTAATATTACATGCATGTTTAAGTAAGCTCTTTCACAGTCATCTTGACCTGTTTCTTGATTTACCCATATCACCTTAATTATTTGATTGGGCTCACAAAACAACCTCTGAAAATATTTTTAGAAAGCTTACAAACTGTTTTTTTCCTTCTCTTTTATCTGCTGAATGTATATTGTTTTATGAAGACTGCCAAACAGCATGAGTGACCCTGTATTTAAGTGTCAGGATAAGTTTATTTTATATAATAAAAAATAAATTAAATAATAACATATTTCAACATTATATGAAGTAAATAAAAAGATTGTTTAAATATTTGCCTTAATGAAGGGTTGAAATGATTATTGCAAATTGCAATATACAACATGAAATCAACAAAATAAAGGTGTATACCCAGGAACCTAGCCCAGTGTTATGCACATACTAGATAATTAATAGTTGTTAATGATGACAATGCCTAGAAATTTAGCATTGGAATATATTTTTTGTATTACCCACAAAAATGTTTTATTTTCAATATATTTTAGATACACAAATAATAAGTCTGCAGTGTTACTGTATTTAAATTTATCTTCTGAATACCTTGCCTTACAGGGGTAAATCTTAATTGATTTTTTGTGATTTAAGAATAGGCAGAGGTACTCAAATGTTTTTCACATTGTTTCTACCTATTAATTTTGCTAGAGGAATATATAACTTTTAGACTTTCAATTGCTTCTTATTATCTGTAAAATATCTCCAAATGATTTTTTTCATTCCTTTCAAGAAAAACTACCTAGAGTATAACTCAATAATCGCCTTATTAACTTTCTCAAACTTCTTTTTGCCAACTTTTCTCTCTGTAGGTTGTCTTACAATGTTCTAGAACTCAAGTTCATAATTCTTCAATTTATTTTTATACTTGTTCTTTCAGCCATATTCCAAGTTCCATAAATATCAGCAAAATTCTATTCTTAGGAGCAAATGTCCTTCAGAGGAGATTATCATTAATATATTTGAAAGCTCCAGATAATTTATATAATATCCATTTTACTATTTTATTAAAAATTGGAATGAAGGAATTTTTATTGATATTATTTTCCTAAGAGAACTCAAGAATATTTAGAAAAATACAAAAGATAAACTTATGTAATTTTGGTGTGAAAACTTACAGACTTGTAAGAGAAATTTAGTAGATGAAAATCATAATAAAAATGTCAGAGACAAAATACAAAATATGGTTACTTCAGAGCAATAGTAGTCTTTCCAATGTTTATAAGAGACATCATCAATAAGAATATTACCAAAAAAATGCCATGATATTTAGAATATAAGTGTAATTATTTAAAATAAATTTGAAGGAAAAAAACAGACAATGTGGAGATACATTTAAATATACCAAATAGGTAAAAAAAAAATACAGCATTTTATAAATTTGCAAAATAACTAGTATTCAATGTTATTCTCTTTTTTTTTTTTGAGAGAGAGAGAGTGAATTTTTTAATATTTATTTTTTAATTTTTTCAGTGGACACAACATCTTTATTTTATCTTTATGTGGTGCTGAGGATCGAACCCAGGGCCCTTGCATGCCAGGCAAGTGCACTTACTGCTTGAGCCACATCCCCAGCCCATCAATGTTATTCTTAGTGCTTTTTAAAATAACCTGTATCTTTGAATAACTGAAATTAACAATAATACTTTAAATAGTGCTATTTTGAGTCAATTATCACACATAGAATTCTAGTCCAAATATTTTCTTCAGTAAAAACAAAAATATCACTAATATTTTTAAACTATTTTAATTTCATTAGGCTCAAGACCCTTCTTTTTCATCCAAATTCATTTTAATCCTTTATCATTCTTCCATGCAAATAATTACTGAGGCCCTGTTATGTTTGAAGGGAGTAAACATCATGAGTTCTGCCTGATTCCTGATTCTGAAATACCCGACCACAATCACCTATGTATCCATCTTTGTTTGTTATAGTTGTTTCTAGATGAGGGCTTTTCCCTAATCCTACAACAATTCAGCTTCTCTAAAACACATATCAAACGTGGTTCCAGTAGTCTCTGCTCATTGCAGTCATCCACTACCCTCCCTATTGGGCTTTTTTTTTTTTCACTAAAGACATCATATTTTTGTTCTTTTTCATCATGACTATTTCTGTCTTATGGTTACTTTGGTCTCTCAGTTCCTTCACTTCCTCGCTTCTTTTGATCTCACTCTGTGCCTTTTCTTACCTACCAACTCCTATGCCCATATCCTAGACATTACCAATAATGTCACCACATTCAAGCTTCCATTAAAATTTTCCTTCTCTTTCAACTCCAACTCCCTCTTCCCAGTCCATTTCCTCTAATACTACTTTTTTTTTTTAAATAAAACACAGAGAGCATCAGGGACTATCACATCAACTCCCCTCAGGTTAATACATGTCCTTAATGGTTTCGATTTCATGATTTCTTATGATAACCACCTTTTGTATGCCATCTCAACATCATAAGTTTTTTTTGCCCTCCACTGTGTTGGGAGTCTGGTGTTAATTGTTTCTTGGCAAAATACAACTACTACATTTTCTAGAATCTATTGTTGAATAGCTAGATCTATTATTCTTAAAGTTGATTCAGATAATTCTATTTCTTTATTCAAATTATTCAATATATTTTAATTATATTTATAATAAAGTACAAAATATCATACCTGGACAATAAAACCTACAAAATGTGGTCTCACTTTCCTTTTGTCTATACCATTTTGGGCTCTGTCCCTGCCTCACAGGGCCACAGCTATACTGTCCTCACTCCTCTTTGAAAACAGAAATGCTGGCTCTTCCATCAGAGCTTTTGCCATATTTTTCTCTTTTTTGACCATTTTATTCTAGATATTGGCATGATTTAGAATTTTGATTTAGATTTTTGCTCAAGTATAACCTAAGAAGTGTAACCCAAGAAACCTTTAAACAGTCATTTAAACAGTCATTTAAAACTGCACCTGCTTTTCACTCTATTTTCTATCTTGCTATTTATTTTTTCTCTATACTTTTCACTTCTTGGCATTCTATTTATTAACCTTATATTCGATTTATTATTTTTATCACATTGGAACATAAGCTCTAAGGCCTGGATATTTTTTCTTCTGCATTCCCTGCTATATTAGTAGGACAATGAAGATGTCTGACATTTGGTGTTAGCTCATAATTATTTGCTGAATAAGTAGCACCAGAAAAACATAGCTGAGGAATGATACCAAGAGAAGAATGGGAGTGAAACTATTGGAAGAAATGCAAGTAGCACTTGCTTGAAATGGGAAGTACTCTTGAGACTTTGAGTTACTGAAAGAACACCAGTAAGACAGGATGAGTGCCAAGTCAATGGAAAGGGCACATGGAGAGGAGTCCTTGGAGTGTCTACACTATTTTAGGCCAGGATTATGCTAGTTATCAAAGCTCATTCCTTTCATTTATCTATGAATTTTGTCTTTTGTTTATCATTAATCTGCTGAAGTATTTCAAAGAGGAGGGTGACATGAACTCACTAAGTTTTCAAAGAATTTATAAAGGCCTAAATCAATAACCTTAATTGTATAAAAACAAATTATTTCACAGACTAAGCATCGAAGACAAAGTAAAATCTCCACCATGATAGTTGTGCTGAAACTGTCTAAGTGAATATATACATATAACTGGGATATAAATTGAAGATTATTAAACAAAATGAAAACACAGATAAGACTATGAATAACGAAATTTGCTGCTTTATTAAAAAAATACAGATGATTCAACTTCATTTACTGTCTTTTATATTCTAAAAAAAAATATTTTTCCAGAGCAACATTTCCATATAAAATAATGAGTGGGTTATGCAAATTCATTTATTAATTCAAATTGCATCTTTCATATCACTTCTGAATGAAATGGTGAATGATCCTGGAAAAGGTCAGAAAAAATAATTATCAATAAAAGTTAATATATTATAAAATTTCTTGCACCTCAGTGTTTGTACCTGATTTTAGTCCATTATTGTGAATTATCATGATTTTTAATAAAGCCTTAATACTAATTAAAGTATAATTGAAGTTATTTAGTTTGTCTGAAATATATGTCCTTAGTATATCACAAAAGTTAATTTGTCAGATGTCACTGATCAGTATGCAGAAATTTCAGCATCGGTACCAGTTTGATTTCTGGCTTCCTAAAGAAAAATCAGCATCATCATTGAGAAAGGAATTAAATGCTTTTCTGCTTATTATGAACTGCTCTTGTCAGGCTACTCTAACATTTATATACTGTGGGTAGGTATTCTATTTACACTTAAAAGATATAGACATATATCTATACCTCGTGAACATATAGACAATAACACATTCAACTTAAAACTCAACTTCTGATAGAATCCATTCACTTTATTGACAAATTCCTGAATACCACTCAGTTAGCAAATATGCTGAAAACATTATGCATAAGGCACAATTGTTGCAATAGTGTGGAAGACAAGGGCTTGAAATGGTCAGGAAGGAGGTGACTGCTGAAGGTCAAAGAAACTACTTGACCTTCAATTATACTTCTGCAATGAAATTTGCTCTCTTCTCCTTCTCCTTTCCCCTTCTTCTTCTCTTTCCAGCCCCCCTCTTCATTCTTTCCCCCACTTTTTCTCCCTTGCCCCTGCTCCTCTTCCTCCTTTTCTCTCTTGTTCCTCCCTTCTCTTCTTATACACACATGTACTCTTCTTTGTTTTTCAATCTCAATCTTACCACTCCCTCAATTAAATCATGTTGCTGATCTCATGAGGCATCATAAACTAATATTCTTTCAATTATTTGAACAATTTGAAGTCATATCTTTAATGAGTGTATCTACTTCATCCTCCTGTTTACTTTATCTTTGAGACTATAAACTACAATCTCCTAAAGGAATCTTCTGATACCATTAAGCATTATGTGACTGTTTCTCTTCTATATTCCAATAATATCCTGAGGTTTCTTCTGTTTAGTGAGATCATATACTTTTTATGTACTTTTATTTATCTCCAGCCTCACTGTGAATCTTTGAAGTGAGATATTTTTAGTCTTAAAAAATCAGTTTTCTATCCACAGAAGTTAGACCAATTCCCCCCAATATTAGGCATTCAACAAACAATATTGGATATTTTGTTTTGAAGCTCAAGTTATTTGTCATTCATATAAAATATTTAATAATTGATGTGTAAATCATATAGAGTATTAATTTCATTTATCATTGTGAAATTGTAGATTTTGATAATGATCATCAGTAAGTATGTATCTCCTTCCTAATGGGTACATTAAAAAGCTCTAAGAGATAGAAGAAAATAAACATGTCCTATAGGGTTGTTGAATACTGAATATGTCTCCTATGCCTTCTCTCAATTACTTAAGACCATTATTTCCCAGATCCTCAGCCACATATTCTGCTGTGGCTTCCACTGAGCTCAGGATGGGCCCATGTGGTTTTACTGCCAGAGTTTACTTGCTGTTTGCCTAACAGGGCTGAGATCTTTCGGTTTGGCCATCTCTATATGCTCATAACAACATGCCATATGACCTTACTTCTTGTTTTTTACCACCCTTCCTAAAAGAATGAATTTTCCATCAAAGGGTTTGTGATGTGACTTTTGAAGAATATGAAGAAAGGGTAAAACAAAATGTCAAAAGATAATTTTTTTCTCCCATGTGGAAACATTGACCATTGAGAAACAGCCCTACTGAGAGTTGAACCAAAAAAAACCCTCTCCTTTTCCTAAGTCCCCTTGACTATACTATGTCGCTGGGATATGTCCTACTTTGCAGATTTGTCATGCCTGCTCTACACCCAGCTTTATTGTCCCAGTTTCTAATGAGTTTGCCTTTCTCTCCATCCTTTTCCACTGTACCTCCATTTTCTCTCATTCTTGCTCTGGAACTTTACCTTCTCAGTCAAGGACTAGCAATACTTCTTGCCTCAGGTTTTATTTTCTAGAGATCAAGGTCTAAAATAGAATGTATACAAAACAAGTAGCCTGTTAGAAGAGTGTATGATTTAAATGGATGAAAGATATTGTGCAACCAATAGCAACAGGAATCTTGTCTTTGTCAAAGCAGAGCTTTTAGCCACTTAATATCATGAGCCACTTTATATTGATGACATAAAGATCCAGTAGGGTGCTACAGCCAAAACCCTAAGAATTTATGCATATACTCATTATTCTGTGCACAGTTTGTGCTGAGATAAAGAAAAATCTCAATACTTGTCTACAAAAAAAAATGGAAAGTTTGTAATGCGCAATGTGTTCATGTTAAATAACCAAACAGAGGGTTATTTTACTCCAAATATATTGGAGTATGTTCAAAGGATAGAAAACCCAGTGATCCCTGATACTATGAGCCATGTGTTGGTTTTCTAGTCAGATTCTGAGAATGTGAGGCACATGCACATCTCACTTCCCACTTGTCCTTTCCTTTGTTAGTCCTTGAGAGCCTCAGATTTAAAGTCTTTGAGGAAGATCGTGAACAAAAGGTATAATCAAATACAGAAAACCAGACGTTTGCTGCAATTGATGCCTGACAAAGACTTAAACTGTATATGAACATTAGAGATATATGTTTGCCACAGTAGGGGTAAATAGGCCTACTAGTGCAGAGTCCATGAAGCAAAGGATCCTGCAGAGTCTTTTGAAAGTTTTGCACAGAGAGGGAGGTGTGCACCATATCCAAATATGTTAATTGGTTGCTTTTCATTTTTTAAGTAAAAACACTATAATCTCTGCAAGAGTAGCTTGTTTATCAATATTGCCACCCTGAAGACACTTTCATCTTCTTGAAAATGACTTTCAATTGATGTCATGATATACTTCAGGAGGCTTTCTATATATATAAGAGGACTGTAGTTCAGCAGTCCTAGCTTCATGTGACAGAACGAAAGAATGTAACTGAAGTGTTGGTATAAGACTATGCATGGCTTGCAGAGTTCTCTCTTTTATCAACAGAAAGTGTACCAGAAGAAAAGAAGATAGATCCAAGTGTACTATTTCACCCAAAGATCTGTCAGTGGGGCAATATGTGAAGGCACTGCTCCACAATTCCAAGTTGTTCATCAATTTTCAAAAGTTCATCACTAGATGCTAATTAAGACTTCAAAATGAGTGATATCAGTATTTCAGTCCCATATAGTCCTAGAGATTCTCCATCATGAAGGCAACCCAGAGTTGACCTATATATCATTATATGGCACACGACTGTAATTAGATATGCTGAAGAATTGCAGTTGTACATTGTTGAGTTGATGCACATTCAACAGGCAATCTGTGAATGACTTGAGAACTAATACAACTCTTTATGTAATTTCCTGGTTTGAAAAGATTTCTCTTATTAGGCCTCTGTTGGCCTGCAAGGGTACATTTTCCCATCACTGGCTTCTTGCTTGCTAATATCCTGAAATGGAAAAATGTATATACCTTAGAATGTAAATATGATTTTTAATGGAAATATGAAAAAATAGTTGTATGTAATTGATCTCATCTCAGTTTCACATTCACTATTTAGTAAGTTATATGATGAAAGATATTGAACTCATTTTTCTTATCTATGCAATGGAACATACCTTCACTATGAGGGTTGTTAGAATTTAATGTGAAAATGTAACTGGGCAAGGTGGCGCACACCTGTTTATCCAGAGACTTGGAAGGCTGAGGCAGGAGAATTGCAAGCTGTAGGCCAGCCTCAGCAACTTAGCAAGGCCCTAAACAACTCAGTGGAGACCTTCTCTCAAAATAAAAAACAAAAAACGCCTGGAGATATGGTTCAGTAGTTAAGCACTCCTGGGTTCAATCCTTGGTACCAAAAACAGCAAAAACAATAACAACAAAAATATTTTAGTGTGAAAATGTAAGTCATAGCCTTAATTATATCTTTACCTAGAAGAAAGCAAATATTTTAGAATAAAGTTTACTTTTTGCTTTGTATAATCACCTTTAATGGAATGATTAAGTAGGAATATTGATAGAAAACTAGAAAGTCTTTGCATTTTGTTTTTAAAGCTGTCTCCATGTTTTTAAGACTTTTTAGAGGAGACAGAGGAAACAAGTAGTTTTCCCTATCTATATTCAAGCTACAACCCTTCACAGTAGCTTAAGATCAGGTACAAGATGTTGGGAATCTAAGTTTCCCAGGATAGCTCAAAAATGAAGGCTGAAGAGCTCTGAAAATATGGTGAGATCTAATTGTATTTCTCTGTTTTACTAAATAAACTATTTGCTTTGCCAATTCTTTGCCATCCTCCCTCATATGTAGGGGTGTTTCCAATGATTTGCCAATTTGTTAGTAATAGGGAGAATAATATATAATCAAAACTTGATTTCATGCCTGATTTGATTACAGGGTACCTGATTAAACCAATGCTAGCAAATTCCACTTAATTCAGAGATTAGGAGAGGGGTGTTTCCCCCATACACCTCTTAAGAGACCAATCAACACAAGTAGGATTCCTTTTTCTTTATGATGTGGGGACCTGAATCATGCTGTACATTTGCATAATGTATTCATTTTTCAGTATAAGTTCATTAACAGACTTTTAGATTTTCCTGAGAAAAAATGGAAGTATATATTCCTGGGTAAGTGAAAGCTAAGTGATCTTCTTGTCTCTTGGGTTTAATGACACTTGTATTGCTTCATTCTTGACAAGTTCTGTTATTATATTTTACTCCTGGAATACTGGCAGTACACGAAGCCTGGGACCTGACATAGCATTAGATATCTTGCCCAGTACGTTTACAAGTTAATTCATTAACCAAATCATTTTCATTAGAACACTGGCCTCCTGTGTTACTATTAGCACTAAAATAAATCATATTATTCTATTATGGTAAATGATACAGCTGATACATTTATTAAGTTAAAGTGTTCTCTCAAATTCTTATGTTCAATTATTCTTGTCACTACTCACTATGCTGATGGCTCTCTCAGGAATCATTACCTATAAGGATAAACTCCAGACTTTGTTTCCTGGTATTTATGTTCCTACTTGGATTGATCACAGTCTGCTTTTCTACTCTCATCACCCACTAATTATGGCTCTCCTAGTTATATTCCCCATAGGTCTGCTAGGCACACCATTGCCAGCTCAACTCAATGTTTCTTCCTCCATCCATAAGGTTTTATTTTACGTTCTTTTGGGGCAAACCCTGCCCATCCTTTGTGATCAGAGTCAACTTATCCTGTATCGAGAAGTGTTTCCCTTCCATTACTTATCTGCACCTTTCCTTTGCAGCTAGTATATTCTGCTGTTGACAGCCTTGTGTTGTCCTTACTGTGTGGTTATTTAACAGATATTATTATGCTCACTTCTGAATTTACTCCAAATTTACCTCTTATGCTATTTAAATATAAAGAACTATTTTATAGTTTTTCATGTACAACAAAAATTTTGCACAAAACACACAGAGGACAGCATTCACATTAAAAACTACTTTGGTACTTGCATTCCACATTTTTCCTGGAAGCAGAGGAGAGGTGATACATCTCTAGTGAAGGCACTCTTAGTCAATTAGTGCTAAGCTCTCAGATTCCAAATTGGTGGCTACTCCTTCCATTCCCTTGAATCTCCTGAGTAATAATAGAGTAATAATAGATCTTAGACCAGAATTGCTTCCAGCTACATTTTCTATAATTGTTGAAAAACTTTCCCAGGTATAGTAAATATTACATGCATGCATGTGATATTTAATCTTTAATTACCAAGATCTGTGTGTGCTATATATTCCTTAAATTTTCTAGAACCACTGTGAAGGAGAGTTCTCTATTTTGATACTCCAAAATTTATTCACAATTTTTCAGGCATTATTATGAAAAAAATTTTAACAAACTAGAAAAGACTGATTAAAGTGAAGCCACAATGAACTAACCAGCAAGAACCCCACATTTTATTCAGTTTATAGTAGCTATATCTAGGGCTTCACATCTGAGAATTAATGATATGGTGGAAGACATAATTCTTGTAATAAACATACAGAACAATTTCATTCACGAACTTTCATTGACTAAGAACATCAAATGGGAAAATTATGTTAATAGCAAAACTTAATAGGTTGGCACATATATGTGTAATAACTGTGGATTTATAGCTCTAAAAACATATACTAAATGTTTTAGTGAAAAATAGCATTATCATAAAGTATCTCTCAGTATACTGGAAAAAAAATAGGGTGTGTTTATTTTCAAAATTAAAGCCACAATATAAACATGCATGTACCCATGACTATGCTTGGAAATTCACTTCAGGTATAAAAAACAGGTGAATTACTACTTCAATGATTCTTATGAGCATTCATTATAATCCTTACAATATTAAACAGTTGTAATATTTTAGGAACCATAGATTCAAATTTTCACTCTTGGGTATTACATGCTCAAAGCATTAGGGAAGAGAGATATGGTATTTTATAAATAATAAATATTGTTGACACCTAAATCCACATACTATATAACAATTTTGATAATTTTTTGACATGTGAATTTTTCTAGATTACAATCTCATTAATCCATCAAACATGCATCTAGATCTTACTCAGATGGCCTTTAATAGATACAATAAATTTGTATAATATCTCAACTTAAAGAAGAGAAATTTCTCTAGAAAATCTGGATATCACTTACCCAGAAACACAATAGTAAACTAAGACTATAAAAGACAGACTGAATTAGTCTGATTGCCCTATATTAGAAAATAAAAAAAGAAGCCATCATGAAATCGAATACAAACTTCTGATAGTCCTTAATTACCCAAGATTGAATATGGGTGAAGGATTGAGTAACTATACATGAGTGTTTGGGGGGCATAGATGTCCATTCTTTGAGATTATCAAAAAAAGTTCTGGACTCAAAAAAGAATCACTGAATATTTTTCACTTGTCCTCTGCAAATGGCTTTATCACATTAGGCTACATTGAGCTGAATTGCTATAATTGTACGTTTGTAAAGTGCCTATGATGTACTCTAAATATTCCGTGTCTTTCTTTATACTCTAATTCCAAGAGAGTCATTAATTTATTTCCAAACTTGTAACTTACCTCTACATTGTAACACATAATTGTATGTACCCTGATATGAAGTTGAATAAGATCAACTAAGTAATCATTTACTAGCCTGTGAAAATATAGACAAAGAAAAAAGAGCACATTGCATTTCTTTCTAATCCTTTGTCCTTCCACACAATTTTTATGGTATTAACAAAACCATCAGCAACAGTGAGAATAATTCTCACTTCAGACTCTTAAATGGACTATACTATTGGTAACATGGAATTAAGCTCAATGGTAATTCTCCTGTCTAGTCTTTATAACTACTGTTCAGTTGCTGCTCGCTGATTTCTGCCTTTCTGTCTTCAACTGACTAGGGCATTTATGCATATAGAATGGATTTTTAAATTCAGTTTTGACAACATATTTTCATAAATCTATCCTACTATAGGTCAGCTCTCCCAACATGTTGGCTGGGGCATGAAGTAGGGGCTGATCTTATTACTAAATTTCCAGGTGAACCACAGTCCTCTTCATACCCATCACTGACATTTTCACAGTTACAGAAAAATTCTGTGTGTACACTTCAGTTCTCCGGTTGCAATCACTCATTAATTTTTAGAAGTTGATAATCCAAAGTGACCTCCAAACATGTTTTAGTCCTTAAGTTTACCCCAACTTTGAGTAATATTTCCACCAAATATAATCAATATGTCATGGCTATGACTTTTAAATATATATTTTCTGACTTAAAAACAGATATTAATTTTCTGCCCTTGACTTTTGAATGTACATTTGACTCACACAATAAACATGTGATATAAGGAAGTGGTACAGTTCTAACAAATAAAGACATGGATTTCTATTAAATATTGTATACATTCTGTGTGTTATGCCAAATAGTTATACCATGGTGTCTTCAGAAAAAAGAAAAAAAAAAAACACTCTACATGAAAATCATAAAATTCAAAATGAGGTGGCTTATTGGAGGCAGTTCACTCAAGATATACTAATGTGTCAATTGTAAAGTATTAGAAATTGCACACATTTTTACAATCTCTCCTGTAAGTAAAAGGTAGAAGAGGTTATATTTTTATTAAAACTACTTGAGAAAAAATAAGTTTTATAAAAGAACTATGATATTGTTATTTAAGTCTTTTGTTTCTTATTTAGAACAGCATTATTTTTTTTTCTTTATTTCATTTTATTTATTTGTAGTTTTTAAGAACAACAGGGAAAAATCTTGGGGAAAAAAATCTTAATCAGGAATCTGAGATTTCTTTTGAAGTCTATAATTTATAGAGGAAAAATCTGTACTTGAAAAGAAAACAAACCACAAAAAACTTATTTTTTAAAATAAAGTAAAATAAAAATATAAACAGTATACAAGTCTTTCATTTTCTAAAGTCCTTCAAATGACTCTTTGTTATTGTATTTTCCATAGTTTATAAAGTATCTTTCCTCCATGGACACAAAACATTCTTGCTTTGGCTATATTTCCTTCCAAAGAACACATTCTGCTGGGTGGAATTCATGACCACCATTCCTTGAACTCTGCCATCAGATCTTTAATAAGATCACTCTCAAGTTTCCCAATATTGAATTCTACCTCATAATTTAGGCAAATTTTCAAATTAAGTGATTTACATTAATTCCTTACATCCTAACATGAAACTCACCTTACGTTTAAAAGGTCTTTCCTATATTTCCCTACTTGTTGAGATAGGATTAAACTAATACTTAATACTTCACACTGCATTGGTATTTTAAATTTTAGAATGAAATAGATCACAGTCTTTTGATGGTCTATTCTTTCTCTAGAGATTCAATCTTTCAATATTTTTCATTGGACACTCCTTTTACCATTCAGTGAATGATGGTTTAATGAGGGGAAACCACGGAAAATGCTTTAGTACAACTTATCAATACTTGCTTTGGAACTGTTTCAGATGTCTCAGTCCATAAAGAGTCAGTTCCATTGCTCAGGACTGTAAGTAAGGCAGAACTTCATGATGGAAGAATGTGGTGGAGGAAAGCAGGTCAGGACATGTTCACCAAGAAGAACCCAGAAAGAGAGGTTCCACACACCAGATGCAAAGTATAAACCCAAAGGCATGCCCTCAATGAGCTCCATCCTCCAGCCACACCCTACCTGCCTTCAGTTACCACTCAGTTCATTTCTATCAGGGATTAATTTACTGATTGATTGGGTTAAAACTCTTAATACAATCATTCCATGCATAAACCTTTTTGCATTGTCTCACACAGGATCTTTTGGAGGACACTTAATATATAAACAATAGCACAGTCAGAGGGACATGACTTGCAATTTTTTTCTAGAAAAACTCAGCAGAAAATGGTAGACACTACTGAGACCACATTTTATCAACAATATTAAATACTCAAAGTATAATAGTATATGCTTAATGTAAATGGTAATACTGAAAACAGTATTTATTACCAAACTTACACATATACCTCATACATGTGCTAAACATTTTTAAACAGAATGAAAACTTTTTTTTTAAATGAGCAGAAACCTGGAAATAATATTTCCCCAGTGATGCTTCCCACACTGCTCTAAACTCTGTCTTCTGGACAGTGTCTCCAAATTGTATCATTTTACTGTAAAAACAAGCAGATTCTCTTTCCAGGACACAATCAGCCTAGTGATCTTCCATAGTGTAGCAATAATAGGCTGGTTAGAAATTAAGATAAGGATTTTTCCAACTGCATCAATAAAACATGAAAGTGTAATAAAAAATATTAGGACAATATAGCCCAATTCAAATGTATCAATTTTCAGTTTTCTGGGTTAAGATTTTCAAATTCATACCTCAAAGTCAAAGGATGATCTAAATACAGCTCAATCAGCACGGTATGCACAACATTATTGCCAGATGTGATAACCAGTTAAACTGAATGCAAAACTACTTACAGATACTCTTAGGTAAATGTTAAAAATATAAGCCCAAATTTCCATTTCCTCCTATCTAAATAATTCTGAAAGTTTTCTAATCTGGGAAGTCAGGTCTATACCAATGGATTTACTTGACACATTTGGTCTTGATTGATTGCTCCTTCAGT
Organism: Marmota monax; assembly: GCF_021218885.2. Lineage (NCBI taxonomy): Eukaryota > Metazoa > Chordata > Mammalia > Rodentia > Sciuridae > Marmota > Marmota monax. The sequence goes on from NW_026691950.1 coordinate 16,974,012, forward strand.
TAAAGTCATAGGGCACACTGAAGTACCAAACAGATTTCCACTGCAAGTATCACTGCTATTCTTGTTACTATCATGCATAGGTCTTGTTTTTCTAGGTTCTACAAGCTGGTTTGTCCTTTGCTGTCAAATGTTCCTTTTGGCTCTCTGCCTTTCTCTTTGCTTTCTGCCATGACCTTCTTCTTTTCCCTGATTTTCTTCAAACTCATCTGTTAACACCGTATTTCTCTTTATTTTCTCTTCAACTACTTCCCGCCTGCCCATGTTCTCTGTCCTTACACCCTTTTGCATTTCAAGGAATGTGTTGTCTGCTCAAGTTTTTTCACATATTTTCCTTCTTCTCAGCTTGGTAGGAGGGTGTACTTACCTCCCTTTTAGGAAACCACCATCAGGGCACTTTGGGAGAAAAGAGGCTATTGCCACCAAGAAGGAAATTCTTGCTAAGTATCAATACAAATCTTCTATACTGTTTTCTATTTCTTTCGGTATAAAGCATTTCCTAGTAGAATAAAAGCCACATATCAAATGTGATAGCCTAGTGGAACAGCAGAAAGTGGATTCAGTGTATTTGAATCATGGCAATTACTCTTTTATATTTATCCTCTTTAGTCTATTTTTACCTTCGATTCTCCTTGACATTCCCTTTTGACAATGAACTGTAAAAGTGCATTGACATAGAAACATATACTCTGCTTTATCTGTAAGTGGAGGTGAAATGGAGAAGGTGGTGGTAAGAGAAGGAAATGCTAGTATAGATAACCCCATACAGGGTTGAAAATCCTTTCAGTCATCCCAATGTGATTGGTAGTTACTGATATGTACAAGTCAGGAACACCTGCCTGGTTTCAGTTAAGACTCTTAGATAAGTTGATAAGGGAGCAGAAGATAAAATCTCCAATAGGAAGAGTTCATATGAGTAACTAGGAATTAATGGGGGCATTAATGGTGGGGGCATGGAGGAGGATAAATGGGAAGCAGATGACACCAGGACAGACATGGAAACAGTCAAGAACTCTCTTTATTTTCCTAATTCTGAACTGTTTCCATATTACCAACACTATATTCCATGAATTTATTTCACTGTGGCAATGGGATCACTCCAAGACGGTAATTTGACTTGGCTGTTTGTAAGTAAAATTCTTTTTTGTGTCTCAGAGGAAAAGGAGGAAATTAGGATACAAATAGGCCAGGACTTGCAAGAATGCTTACATATTGTTGTATTAGAAAGAGGAAAAAAAGGAATGATTCCAGCTCTGGTTCTGCAAATGATGGGTATATAAACTTAGAAAAGTTAGTTAACAACAGACATCATAAGTCCCTCAAATACAGAACAAAAAAAAATCTCCACAATCTTAAATTTCATATGCATAAAAGAACTTCATAAAGTATGTTTAGTGATAATAATAATTATTAATATTTATTAACATTTTATGTCAGTCTGTGTGTTAAGCATTTTACATACCTTGTTTCATTTAATCCTTACCATTTACCAATGTTTTGAGCTCTATAAAGTATTCCAATTTTATATATAAAGAAATAGAGGTACTGAATAACTTGGTCAATATTATATATTTGGACCTTCAAATCTGCCCTTGTCCAAAGTCCAGAATAGTAACCATTAGAATATAAATATTCTACTATGCTTGTCTCTTCTTCAGATTGTCCTTCAAAAACAATGCCTGCATGGCAATCAAACTTTCCACCACAATATGTTCATGGAATTTGGATTATTTTTTTAAAATTTTTTATTGTTGGTTGTTCAAAACATTGCATAGTTCTTGACATATCATATTTCACACTTTGATTCAAGTGGGTTATGAACTCCCATTTTTACCCCGTATACAGATTGCAGAATCATATCAGTTACACATCCATTGATTTACATATTGCCATACTAGTGTCTGTTGTATTCTGCTGCCTTTCCTATCCTCTACTATCCCCCCTCCCCTCCCCTCCCCTCCACTCTTCTCTCTCTACCCCCTCTACTGTCATTCATTTCTCCCCCTTGTATTATTTTTCCCTTTCCCCTCACTTCCTCTTGTATATAATTTTGTATAACCCTGAGGCTCTCCTTCCATTTCCATGAAATTTCCCTTCTCTCTCCCTTTCCCTCCCACCTCTCATCCCTGTTTAATGTTAATCTTCTTCTCATGCTCTTCGTCCCTACTCTGTTCCCAGTTACTCTCCTTATATCAAAGAAGACATTTGGCATTTGTTTTTTAGGGATTGGCTAGCTTCACTTAGCATAATCTGCTCTAATGCCATCCATTTCCCTGCAAATTCTATGATTTTGTCATTTTTTTAATGCAGAGTAATACTCCATTGTGTATAAATGCCACATTTTTTTATCCATTCATCTATTGAAGGGCATCTAGGTTGGTTCCACAGTCTTGCTATTGTGAATTGTGCTGCTATGAACATTGATGTAGCAGTGTCCCTGTAGCATGCTCTTTTTAGGTCTTTATATTTTGGAAATACCTTTGGTGTTAATAGGAAAATTGTCTAATCCCTATAGAATTGGATTTATATTACTTATGAATATTATTATTTTATATTATCTGATAAAATTATGCTTATAAAGATAGGAAACTTAAGTTGCTGCAAGTCATTTTGCCACCAAAAAGCTAGACTATGAGGAAGGGAGGTAGAAGATAAAGTTAAATTGGATCTTAATGGTGATCACGTGTGTGCATGTGTAGGAAGCTATATCTAAAACTAAACCTTCCCCTAGATAATTCAAACACATGTGCCTGGGCATTCTGGGTAGCCCACAACTTGAATAGAAATTCATGGCTGATACATTTCTCCCTCTGGATAATCAGCAATGAATATAATACAACTCCCAAACACATATGTTCATGAATAGGAAAGCATATAAACAAATTATCATCTATTTATATGAAGGAAAATTACTCAACGATAAACAGAATGAATTATTTTATTCTGTTCACATGTATAACTATATTTATATGTATACAAGTGTGCATGAACATTAAATGTTTTATGTTTTATGGAACAATCCAGACAGGAATGAGAAAATATTACATGAATCTATTTGTAAAAAAGCTAAAAATTGGCTGCTCTCAAACTTAGGAAGGGGATTAATTTGATGGGACATAAAAAAATATCAATCCAAAGATTGATAAAAATTTCTGTGTCTACTTTTGGGTGGTAGTTTTATGGAATTATTCATTTCTTAAAACTTAACAAATTAGACTTTTAAGACTTAAGAATTTTACCTTGTATTAATTTTAAATTTCAAAAGAAGATGATTGTTATTTTTTCAATATTGTCCACCATAGACCTATATATTAAAGGCTAGGTCCCCAGCCTGGTGCTCTTGAAATGGGGTGGAATAGCCAGACACAGTGGGGTACACCTGTAATCCCAGCAGCTCTGGAGTGTGAGGCAAGAGAATTGCAAGTTCAAGGCCAGCCTCAGCAATTTAGCAAGACCTAAGCAATTTAGCACGACCTGCCTCAATATTTAAAAAATACATAAGTAAATTAAATAAAAAAGAACTAGGGATGAAACTCAATGGTAAAGCCCATGGTTTAATTCCCTGTACTAAAAAATAAATAAACAAATGGGCAAATAAATAAATAAATAAATAAATAAATAGATAGATAAATAAATAAATAAATAGCAGTGGTGAAAACATTAAGAGTTAGGATCTTGAGGGTCATCCTCAGATCGTTGGGGACATACCTTTGAAAGGGTGTTTTTTACTGTTGTGATCAAAGACCCTACAACAACAGTTTTAGAAAAGAAAAAAATTTATCTGCAGCTAAAGGTTTTAGAGGTTGCAGTCCATAGAGAACTGACTCTGTTGCTCTGAGTCTGAAGTGAGGTGAAACACCATAGTAGAAAGTTTGAGAGGAGTAATGCAGCTCAGAACATAGCAATCTGAAAACAGAGAGAGACTTCACCCACCAGGTACAAAATATAAACCCCAAAGCCATGGCCCCAGAGACCCACCTTCTCCAACCACACCCTATATACCTAGGATTTCCACCCAGTTAATCCATTCAATAACCCATCCATTAATGCACTGGTTAGGTTAAGGTTGTAATTAACCAATTATCTCACCCGTAAATCTTTCATTTGCTCTCACATGAGCTTCTGGGGGACACCTCCTATCTAAACAGTAATAATGTGACTGTGGCAGTTGGTTCTCTTTCTCTTGCTTTTGTTCCTGGTCATGATATGAGTGATTTTACTCTTCCACATATGATCGCCATTGTGTGCTGCAACAGACCCAAAGCAACAGGTCAATTGAAAATGTATTGAAACCCCTAAAACTGTGAACCAAAATAAACATTTTCTCTTTATAAGTTGATTATCTTAGGTATTTTTATAGTGCCCAAAAGATGACTAATTCAACATTATTCTCTTCTCCTGTTTATATTGGTAATATCTAGATCTCCTATTCAAAAGAGCAGATATGAATCACATGTGGGTATATACTTTAAAATCAAATGAAATTTAAAATCAGTTCCTTAGTTGCACCCAGCCATAATTTCAGTGCTCAGTAAGCACAAACAGCTAATGACTGTAAATACAGAACATTTCCGTTATCATGGAATGCTCTATCAGGCAGTGCTAATAGAAAATAATGTTGTATACTTAGCAGTTGAGCAATAAACATTATTTTTTGATGATTGATTTAGTTGATTCCACTGATCCTTCTGACTACCTCTTATTTCTTTCCTTTGTTTTAATAACCAAATTTCTCATGCTGTTTGCAAGTCTATCATTCATTTTCTCCTTCATTTATTCTTAACTCAGTATGACCCAGATGATTTTCTTAAATCCCTTCTCTAATCATAGCCTTGACTTTGAACTTCTACTTTCATTCTAGCATAAGCTTATAATGACTGATTACTCTCTTACCCAAACTGGCATTTGAGTTTTAGTCCCACCTCTTCAAATGAACACTTTTTTAATATCTTTATCAACCTCTGTTATCTGAAAAGGGCCTTGTCCTGCAGCAACTGTTATAAAGTTTTTTACAAAATGGATCTTCATGTAGCTTCTCTATTTTTATCCTCTATCTATTGCTACCTACTTATCAATAATGATAATGATAATAATCTTAGCCTTTTATTCAATGTCCTACCACTTTGACTAACATTATAGTTTCCACTCTCATAACAATATCAGCACCTGTTTTGGGACCAGGTATAGCCATTGAATTGTAAAGTTTACTGCATGCTTTAAAAAAGAAAGAAAAGTATTTGAATTAGCAGCTACCTGAATTATAATGCACACCAAAAATGTTAGTTGTTATTATTATGTATATACCCTGCCTTGACACCTGGGCAGAGAGCCCTTAATAATAGAAAAATATATCCCATAATTTTAGTATATATCATCAATGCCTAGAAGCATTTTATACACATATTATCTCTCTGTGCAGCTTATATAGATTAAAAATGATAACTTGTTTTATTCATATTGGTAATCAGTAAACTTCAAAGACTTTAATCACAACATATGCAAGTAATTTGAATGCAAATAGGAACAATAGAGTATAATCCTCTTCTAGATGAAAGAAAGATGTAAAGGAAATCAGCTCTAAATTTCTTAAATCAATGCCTATTGTTTATTTGATGTTTAACTCCCATGTAAACAATATTTAAAAGAAAACATAAGAGCTCATTGTCAAATCAAACATACTTTCTTGAAACAAAGAGCCAGAACACAATGACACAATGAGCAGCTTGTCCTACAAACCAACTGCTCCAAGCAGCCTTCTCTCTCCCCTTTGGCAGATGGTACTCCTTATGATTGCTCTCAAATGAGAGAGTGGATTGAAGCAGGCTTGTATTTACAATTATGGCTCTCACATAAGGAGGTTTACTAGGGTTCTAAAGCTAATTAACTCTGTCCACATCTCAATATTTTTAGTTCTTCTAGCTCACAGCCATTTTGTGAGATGAGACCTTTATAACGTGTTCTTCTTTTAAAAATTTTAGGGGAAAGAATAATAGTGCAAGCATAGCAATAGTTATGAAGTCATAAGACAATTCAAGATGAAGGATTTGAATATTTATACACAATGATAAATATAAGAAAAGCACAAATTTCAAACCTATTCTTGTCTTTAGTGTTCTGACAGTCATATTAGAAATGAGGCTTGAAAGAATATATCCACTGACAGTTCCTTAAGTGCAGAAAGCTGGAATTCAGACAGGGAAGTTTTAACTGCTGTATATCTGATAGGAATCTTCCTTCCTTTTTTTTAAGTTTAAAACATAAGTAATCCAGAATAAACTGTTGTTATAAAATCCTAAGAGTAGGGCTTGGGGTTGTAGCTCAGTGCTAAAAGCACTTGTCTTGCATGCGTGAGGCACTGGGATAGATCCTTAGCACCACATAAAAATAAATAAATAAAGATATTGTGTCAATCTACAACTAAAAAAGTATTTTTAAAAAATCCTAAGAGTGTAAGGACAGGAAAAATAAGTGGAGGCTGACTTAAGTTGTACAAATTAAAGCAAAAGTCTTTGGAAAAATAAAGCTAGTGAGCTGGGTGTGGAGGCACACAGCTGTAATCCCAGCTGCTTCACCAACATTTTATGAGTGTTGCTTTTTCCCCTCATACTCAACAACAGTTATTATTATTTGTATCCTTAATGATTGCCATTTGAACTGGAGTAAGATGGAATCTCATTGTTGCCTTGATATGCGTTTCCTTTTGCTAAGGTTTTTGAACATTTTTTTAAATATATTTGTTAGCCATATGTGTTTCTTCTTTTGAGAAGAGCATGTTTAGTCCTTTTGTCCATTTATAATTGGGTTGTTTTGTGATACAGGCATATCAGTGTTTTTAGCAACTTAATTCACAATAGCCAAATGATGGAACCAGTCCAGATGCCTGTCAACAGATGAATGGATAAAATAAAATGTGGTATATATCCACAATGAAGTTTTACTCAGCCATAAATAAGAATGAAATTATGATGTTTGCTAGTAAATTGGTGGGACTGGAAAATATCATGCTAAATGAAATAAGTCAGACTCAGAAAGTAAAAGTCCAATGTTTTCTTTCATATGCTGACACTAGACCAAAAAAGCAGAGACAAAAATAGAAGGGAGATCAATGGAGCAGGCGAAGGGAAGAGGAACAGGAAGAGAGAAAAAGTAGAATGAAATTGACTGACTTGTATTATGTACATACATGAATAGACCACAGTGAATTTCACCTTTATGTATACCTATAAAGATATAATTTAAAAAAAAAATAAAAACTATACATAAATAGAGGAAAGATAGATAGAATGAAGGAAGTGTAACAGGGGAGGAAGAAGAGAAGGGAAAGGGGAAGAAGTGGAGCAAATTATAATCCATGCTTGTATGATTGTGAAAATGAACTCCAATATTATGCATAATTATAATGCCCTAATAAAACATAAACATAAGTTAATACATTCTGTTGATTATTAATAATTGTCATAGAAATAAAATTCATGTAACCAAATACAATAGATATACTCTGGCAGATTCACAAAAAAGAAGTTTCAAACAAAATACTTATATCAATTAAAGTATGGGACTTGGCCTTCTGAATTTCAGTATCTCCCATATCTCCCTCTATCCATTCTCTAGTCTGCATTCATAAACTTTCATTACTCTCTCTTCCAAAAGGAAGTCTTCATATTTAACATTTAATATTGTGAGTCCACATACCAATCACAAGTGTTTAAACAAAAAACAAAAAAGAAGGCTTTGTGACAAACATTCTATGGTGTAATAAATAGCTTTCTGTTTTCATTATATTAAATTTTTTTAAACTAAAGCACTCTTAAGTATATCCTGTCTCCTTTCTTCCTCCTTCCTGATCTACTTTGATAGCACTAAGCAACATTTTACTTCCTAAGTAACTCCTAATGTTCCACATCGAACTCTTAGATACTATTCTGATTCTTAACTTTTAGATAGTTATTTTCATTAAGATGGTAAAAATTTGAAAGAGAAAAAATATGAATTTTCAATGATTTGTTCTTTGTCTTTCAATCTTTAATATTCAAATGTCAAGATTGCTGGAAAGAATGTTCAGTACTCACAGAAAATAAAAACCATGCTCACTATAAAAAGAAAATGACAGTAAGCAGGAAAGGTGTGCTCTCCAAACTTTCACCAATATGCTAACTCAAGTTTAAGGGACTTCAGGAGTATCACAAATCAAAAATATTACTTTCTGTAGAACAAACATTTATGCCTTGTCCATACCACAATTTGTCATCATTTTCTTAAGAATAAAACCCCCCGTTTGTTAGGAGCAAGGGTGCACTCCTGTTATCTCAGTGATTTGGGAGCCTCAGGCTCCCAAGTTCAAAGCAAGCCTCAGCAAATTAAAGAGACTCTGTCTCAAATTAAAAAATGAAAAAAAAAGGGGGGGGGGGCTCAGGATGTGGCTCAATGATTAAGTGCCCCTGGGTTCAATCCTTGGTACATAAATAAGTAAATAATGAATAACTAATAAATAAAGAGCTAAGGATGTAACTCATTGGTAAAGCATCCTGAATTAGATCCCTAGTCTGAAAAATAAAAAGAAGAAGAAACCAAAAAAGAATATAACTCCCTAGCCCCCTAGACATTAGCTTGGTCTGTAGAAAATCTGGTCCTGCTGAATATTTCTCAATTGCAAAAAAAAAAAAAAAATGCTTCAGATAAAGACATGAAGATTTTTTCAGACTAGAAGTTACAAAAGAAGTACAAATATTTCAATAATGTGATTATTTCACAGATTAAAAAGTATTATTTGGGGTTTTTGGTCCATTGATAAAACTGGAAGACTTAAGCTTTGAGAATTGACTGAAAATGTTATAGACATATTATTTCAAAAACTTATAAAACAGTCAACTAAATGTCAATATGAATTTCAAAGCTCTAAACATAAATAATAGATAAAATCTAGATGAGTAAAATGGTTATAAATCTAGGATTGTGTAAAACTGAAACTAAGAAATTCCTTAAGATACATTCTGGTTGATTTGGAATTGGCATATACCAGTATTTTTTAAATTGGTGGTGGTGCTTTGGTTTACAAACTTTAAAATTACTATGCATTTCCATAATAAATGGCTAATATTTGAAAAGCTAGAAATACTTATTACCTTGATTTGATTATTGTGCACATATATCAAATTATAACATCCTGCATAGAGATATAAAAAACAATGTCTCAATAAAAACTACATTGCAATTCATTACTTCTCTATTAATTTGATCTGAATCTGACATATTTTAAATAATACTTTATAATTTTAAAATTATCTGCAATAATCCAAACTTTGCAAATATTGTTTAACCAAATTACTGGTTAACCAAATACATTAAATACCTAGAGTATAATCCAGTCCTCAATATGATAACTTCATAGTACTTCATTTTTTTAAAAAGTAGCTAAGAGTTTTTTGCTTTCTAAAATGCTAACTTCAATGTGTTTTACTACAAATAAATTCAACAATAATATGATTATTAAATTGCAAAAACATGAATTTCAGAATAAACTACCAACTTGATAAAAATCTTCTTGTATCATTACTATGAGATTTATTAAGAAGGAGCAAAAATTTTTGTTTAAAGAGTTTGGATAGCTCAACAAATGTGCACAGGCCATAATAATCTCTTGAGTTAAATGATCTAATTAAAACACTGGAAGTATCTTTAGGTGGCTCTAACTTCATAAATGAGTTCATGATGTTATAAAAGAGCTTGAAAAAATATCTACTTCCTTTTGTCCTTCCATCCCTAATGTCTCATTAGAATACCTACAGAGTACTAACTACAACGAATGGAATTCCCAAAGACATTACACTTGATGGAGACTTAATCTTGGGCTTCTCATCCTTAAATACTGTAAAAATGTAAATTTCAGTTGTTTATAAATTACCAAGTCTAGGCATTTTGTTATAACAGCATAATTGGCCTAAGACATGGGGTTTCCTAAGGTGTCCTTCTATCTGGAGACTTTGATTGTATAACTTCAACTATATGTGTCTGAATATCACATGGAATCTAAAGCCAGGGAAACTATTTGCCAATTTTATGAATATGAAATCTTTAAATTAGCCAGGTGCAATACCTTGAGTCTATAAATGGTTTATTGTTAGGATATAAAGGAAAGAATTTAGACCCCACAGGTTTCAATCTCATTTTTATTCCTTTTTGAAAGAATTCTTTTAGATTGGTTTCTTGGTGGTTATGCGATATTTAATGCCATTGAAAGATTGTTGAGAAAAATAAAGTGCTGTGCTCCTCAAAAGATAATCTATAAAAGTTTCAGAGCATAGGTGTTGAGGAGTTTATGGTAAAGAAAAACACATCACTAAGGGATAAAGCTAAACACTCCCAACTTAAGAAGGAGGTGTTACAAAATTGAGTAGGATGATCTGGTTCCTTTGAGAAGGCTTTATGTTATTTACTTACTAGAAGGAATGGAGATAGAGAAACTGCCAAGAAGGCATCTATATCACTTGCTTCTTTAGGCACCCCAATGTCACCTTCATATCCATTAGAATGATTCTTCCCAAGCTTTGAGACCCTCTTTTGGAACCTTTAGAATTGGGCATTTTGCATCCTCCCTGTCAAGAATGTTGGCAGAATACAACAGACACTAGTATTGCTGTATGTATATACATGGCTGTATAACCAATGTGATCCTGCAATCTGTACACGTGGAAAAATGAGAATTCATACCCCATTTGAATCAAATGTATGATATGTCAAGATCATTTGTATTGTCTTGAGCAACTCATAAAAAAGAATGTTTTCAGAATAGAGTTAAAAGGAGAATAATAGAATCTATAGGCCTTTTTGTTCTAGAAATATAACTCAGCTGGTGGTGACGGTGGAATTGAGGGCCTGGTACAGCGATAGATATAACTTTGGGGAGTATATAAGGAGCCTTTTCCCTACTCTGAATCAGTCTTCCTCTGCACAGCAATGAGTTAGGTTGTTATTCTAGTTTAAACTCAGAGACATTAAGCAACTTGCTAAATCCCATAGATCTAGGAAATGTTGATCTTACACTGAATCTTGTATAAGTCCAGTGTCCACTATAGTAGCTTTTCAAATGAGGAACAAAAAAAACAAGAATATTGGAATTTTAGAATGAAATGTTATTGTAAATTTAATTGTGAACATGTCATAGTGGCCAGCGTAAGAAATAGTTACATGATTCTTAATAACTATATATCAGTTGACATTAAAGTGATTTGGCAGTCTTAAAGACAAATAAACCAATATAAACGGTCCATATCTGTACATTTTTATCATTTGCAGTTGAAAATCCATGAAAATAAATATGTACAGGAAGATATATTCGAATATTAATTTAATTCCATACTTGTTTTTAAACAAACAGATGTTATACAGTTGTAAATATATCTAAGATCAATCATGTTAATTATTTTCCAACACAAAATTATAAAATAATAAAGGAAAATATAAAATATGGAATATTTTTACAAAACAGTATCTGCCTTTGACTTTCTATTTTTCAGTAACTTTGTTCTATGAATTAGCACATTTATAAAATCCAAGTTAGTAGAAAGTGATGAAGAACATTGTCTCTTGAGATAAAATCCTTGTGCCTTCCATGTCAGTTTTATGTCTTCAGGCAATATATTCCTTTCTATGCCTTTGTATCCTCATTCTTCAAATGGTACCTACTACATGGATAGGTTATATTAAACAGATTAATTTAGATTACATCAATTAATTCATGTTATATGCCATGTGCATAGTAAGTTATTAATAAATCTCAGCTAGCTATTATTGACATTGTTACATTCAAATATTATGTGGCAATCATGTCATTTAAAAATTTTTATATGTTATTATAAATTTGGATTTTTCTCTTATTCTATAGTCTTAATGAAACTGATATTAATGATTACATAATTTTAAAAAAATACATACATAGAACTCAGAATTTCCAAAACCTTAATAAAGCCAGAAAAATGTATTAATTATTTCAACTTACTCTAAAAAGCTCTTTTCATGTTATCAATATTTTAGTGGCAAAAATCAGGTAATATCTATGCAAGGAAGGAATATGGTCACTTTGAGGGAAACCAAATAGAAGGTCAACGAAATTGAGATAGATGACCCACTGCTAAGCAGGCATTATGTAAGCATTATTAAAAGGACAGGAAATAAATCACCACAGATATATAAAGTTAAAAAAAAAAGACTAAAAGACTACTGCTTAAAATGACCACAACTTTACTTTCTAATGAAAGTGAAAAGAAAACATTACAAAGAAGGACAGATTAAAAAGAGATAGCTTTGTTTTTTATTTAACAAAAGAGAAAGGAGCCATATGCCAATATCATAATGCACATACAATAGTTTAATTTTTCTCATGATGTAAGAAAGGTCAGAAAGGAGAACACAATGCATCAAATAAACAGTAATTAACCATTAGGTGGATGTGAAAAGGACTTGGATATTTGCTCTAGATCAGTGATTCAAAAACCTGACTGCACATTAGAATCATTTGGGGACTTTTCTAGAAACAATGCTATTAGTATATGTCCCCAAGAGATGCTGATTCAATTTGTTTGTGTAGTATATAGGCAACACTATTTATTTTTCAAAGTTTTGCACTTGACTCTAATGTCCATAAGGAGTTGAGAAGCACTGTGGTATATTCATTTTCCAATTTAATATATGTGGATATTTCTTATTAACTTCTTGCCTTAAAATTTTTAACTGAACACAAATGTCAGTCTAAATATTTACTAAGATATTTAAAATAAATGCTCACAATGGAGTTTTTTCTATTTTTTTGCACAAAAACTTCCAAGGTTTACTATACCCTTTAGCATTTGACTTGTTCTTCATGTACAAATCCTTTAAGTCTTTAACATCTTTTAATTTCCCCTACAGACAGCCTTTTAAATTCCCATTAGGACAGGCTTTCTTAACTGTAACACAATAGAAATTTTGGGCTAAATTATTCTCTTCTTGGGGGAGGAGGTCTGTGCCGTGCACTGTAGAATACTTAGCAGAATACATACAACAAAAAAGAGTTCAAAATTGTCAAGTGTCCTTGGCTGAGAGTCACTGCTATGGAGTTACTCCTGTCCCTAACCTGGGCCTGAGTAATGAATTCTGGTTAATGATGATGGATTGAACATCCATGATTTCCTTCTCTTACTCATAAAAACCTCAGTAAAATGGCACAAAAAGTTTAATAAGGTACAAAATAACAAGAGAAAGGCAGGCAGGATAGGTTGCAAACCTTTATATAGAGCAATTAGTCTCCCAGATCAAGTTTTATAAACCTCCAGAAAATAGAGTTTATTGTGAAGAAGTTAAAGCACAGACACTCTGGACTTAGCAGTATCAGAAAACACAGATACCTTGCCAGAGGTCCAAGACTCAAAAAAAAAAAAAAAAAAAGAAGGTACAGTGACTATATTTGCTAGAAAGCATATAATGCTCTATTCCATAGATTTTGAAAATTATGAAATATTGGTTTCTGTGCTGTGGTCAGAATTTAGTGGATTTAGCTATGGAGAAGATATTAAAGAATAATTTACAAATACCAACAGATTGCTTTTTTTTCCAAGAAGAGAACATCCCATAATGGAAACAGATAGTTGATAAAACTCATCCATAGTTTCAAAACTTCCAATAATATTTATGGTGTCTCATTCTTAAATTTAAGTGGATAAATATCACTAATCATCTGAGCAAAAACTCTAAGATATAAAATGAAAAAGAGAAAATGCTAAAAGCAGAAAAAAATTAAAAACAACATATCATGATATTTCATGGGTAAGGAAAATGGTTAAACTAAATGAAATAAGAAGAGCTAATACAAAACATATGTTAAAAAGAGATACTGCAATACACAAATACAATCAATATTAAAAAAAAGTTCACTATCTCTACTGGGAAAGCAAGGAAAAATATAATGAAAAAATGGAAAGAAAACATTCAAACACTAGAAGATTAAGATATTCAGTATCTATATGATAAAAATCTCAAAAAGAAAGAAAATTGATAGAGTAGACCATAAAAAGTATTAATCATAATGATTCAAGGAAATATCTCAGAATTAAAGGGCTAACTCTAAGATGCATATGCTGAATTATGCCCTTAAATTTGTATGTTCAAGTTTAACATACAGTACCTTAGAAGGTGACTGTATTTGTAAATAAATACCTTTCAAGAGGGGAGGCGGTTAGGATGGTTGCTAATCCAATCTGACCTGTGTGTTGATAAGAAGAGGAAATTTTGAACACACAAAGACACACCAGGGGCATGCTCACATAGAGAAAAAATGTGTGTAGAGGTGACCATCTACAAGCCAAGCAAAGAGGGCTCAGGAGAGACCAAAATGTGAGCACCTTGATCTTGGATTTTCTATCTCCAGAAGGTACCAATCCTGTGACATTTTGATATAGTGGTCCTACAAAACTCATACACCAGAGGATAAAATTAAAATCCTCACCAAGGTATTACCCAGTGAAATTCTAAATGCAAATATCACATAAGGAATATTTCAAAATTTCCAGAGATGTTATGCTTCACAAAAGCAACCCTGGAAACCAGAAAGTAGCTAAGTAATGACTTAGAAATTCGGGGGGTGGGCATTAATTTCTTTTTTGGAGAATTTGGTATCCAACATCAACCAAGGATGGAAGGAACTTTAAATAATGCACAATTTTCAACATGTTTACCTACAATCATTTCTTCCTCAAAGCATATTGAAAAATACATTCTATCAACATCAGTAAGATGATCAAGAAAGAAATGACATAGGGTTGCGAACACTAGAGATTAAGCCCAGGCAATAGGTAAAGGGAATCCTCAGGGTTTGGGTGAAGGGCTCAGAGAAGAACCAGGGTAGGATATGCCAGAGCAGGGATATAGGCTCTGATTAAGAATGATGCAAAGAATGTTAAAAAAAAAAAACATTGATTTACACTTTCAGATTTGATAATAAATTCACATAGATGTATAGAAAACAAAATGAATAAAAAATTGGACTTTTTTTTTAGTTGAGATGGAGGGCTTTCTAATTTGACCACACTGGTCTTCAATTTCTCAATTAAAGCAATCCTCCAACCTCAGCCCCTTGATGGCCAGGATGTTATGCAGGTGCCAACACAGCTGGTTAAGGCTATTTAACTATAACAAAGCAAAACAAAATAAAGTTAATAAGAAAGGAAATGTAATTTTTTTTGTAGATTAAAGGGGCTAGTTGTATTTGGTATTTACATTGAGATAGTAATGTATGCATTAGATTAGGTTTCTGTACTATTGAGGGTTAAAGTTCCAGTGGGTACTAATGAGCATGCCTTCTAGCATTTCCTCATTAGACTCAGATTCTTTTCTTTCTGTTTCTTAACTCTTTCCACTACAAACTCTAGGTTCAATTAATATTAAAATATGCAGGAATCACTATTTTCTGAAAAAGTCAGCAAACTGCATCATCTTCAGTGTTTTCAATAATACATCGCACAGTGACCTTCCTTCACAAATAATTCATTTACCAGCTAAAAAGCCACCTTCTGAACCTAGATTTGTAACCTTAAGAAAACCTCCCCAAAGATATTACAAACAAGAAGAAGCTTTCCAGAAAACTGTCACAGTTAATGTCCACGAGACATACATTCTCAGCCAATGCAAAAGGAAGCCTGGGTTAAATAAAGACTTTCTCACCCAGCAGAGAAAATAGTAAGTCATGACAACTTCAGTTATGGGTAATAAAAACAGCTCACATGTACAGAGCACTACAGTGTTAAGAGGCTTTGCACATACATTGCCTCCTACAAACTGTCATTATTCTAATCATTGTTTTGCCAGATCAACAAAACAGGGTTCCTCAGGGTATTTTAGTACTTGTCAGGCTAAAGAGACAATGCTTTGTGACAGTTGGTCAGATTACAAGCAGCAAGAGATAACAAAAGATTTTGCTGAATGTTCAGTTTCATTGTCAGAAGGAGATGAGACCCTTCATTCTGTGTTCAGGCTTCACCTTTAAACATGGTCAGCAGTATCAAGGGAAGTCACCTTTAAAGGTATTGAAGAATCAATTAAGCTTCCAAATTTATTTTTCTTTCTTTTTTTTTTTTTAACATCCCAATTACTGACATTCTAAGTCATCTTTGCTAAATTAGGAACTGATTAACAAATTTTCCTAAGGATTTTTAGACATGTCAAAAGAGAGGCATTTCTGACAGCTATATAAGTTTAATCTTAACAACAATTTTACAGATTAAAAAACTAGAAGATAGTTCTCAAGGAGTCCAGTATAAAGTCAAGTCTATATACATTTTGGGGTGTGTGTGAAGGTGGTGTTTTTTTATTGGGGTAAGTAGGGGATAAAATACACAGGGCAAGAAAATAAGTAGAATAGATATTGGCCAAGGGATCTTCAGGTTTGCTTCTCAGGTTGGATTTCCACACTCCACTCAGCCAACCCAGAACAGTACCTGAATATTTATTTATTTATTCCATTTCATTATTTTGGAACATTGGGAAGAAAAAACATTAAAAACATAGCAACAACAACAATTTTAATCCTCAAATTAACAAAAACAACCTAATTAAGGCTGTAAAAAATGTCCTCACCCTCATTGTATTGTCTCCTAGAAAAGCATTCTTCTAAATGTCATTTTATTCTTACTCTTTTTTAAATTTAAATGAAGTAACTCCCATTTCCTCAGTGGTTGACCATATATTTAACAAAGAGCAAAGGGAATCATATTGAATTACAGGATTTATACTCAAAGTTGTATGTCTATTGACCTAGTAGTCAAGAGATGATGGTATATTTATTCTTTCAACAAACATTTTTTTTTTTTTAGGTTTTATTTTATTTATTTTTTTTTACATTTTTATTCTGAGAAATCTTTCTGTCATCATAGGTCTTTTTATTTTACTTTATTTTATTTTTAAATTTTTTATTGTGGGTTGTTCAAAACATTACAAATTTCTTGACATATCATATTCCACACTTTGATTCAAGTGGGTTATGAACTCCCACCTTCACCCCATACACAGATTGCAGAATCACATCAGTTACACATCCATTGATTTACATATTGCCATACTAGTGTCTGTTGTGCTCAGCTGCCTTTCCCATCCTCCACCCTCCCCCCTCCCCACCTCTCCCCTCCCCCCTCCACACCTCTCCCCTCCCCCCCCTCCTATCTCTCTACCCCCTCCACTGTATAACCCTGAGGGTCTCCTTCCATTACCATGCAATTTCCCTTCTCTCTCCCTTTCCCTCCCACCTCTCATCCCTGTTAAATGTTAATCTTCTTCTCCTGCTCTTCGTCCCTACTCTGATCTTAGTTACTCTCCTTATATCAAAGAAGACATTTGACATTTGTTTTTTAGGGATTGGCTAGCTTCACTTAGCATAATCTGCTCTAATGCCATCCATTTCCCTGTAAATTCTATGATTTTGTCATTTTTTAATGCAGAGTAATACTCCATTGTGTATAAATGCCACATTTTTTTTTATCCATTCGTCTATTGAAGGGCATCTAGGTTGGTTCCACAGTCTTGCTATTGTGAACTGTGCTGCTATGAACATCAATGTAGCAGTGTCCCTGTAGCATGCTCTTTTTAGGTCTTTAGGGAATAGACCAATAAGGGGAATAGCTGGGTCAAATGGTGGCTCCATTCCCAGCTTTCCAAGAAATCTCCATACTGCTTTCCAAATTGGCTGCACCAATTTGCAGTCCCACCAGCAATGTACAAGTGTACCCTTTTCCCCACATCCTCGCCAGCACTTGTTGTTGTTTGACTTCATAATGGCTGCCAATCTTACTGGAGTGAGATGGTATCTTAGGGTGGTTTTGATTTGCATTTCTCTGACAGCTAGAGATGTTGAGCATTTTTTCATGTACTTGTTGATTGATTGTATGTCCTCCTCTGAGAAGTGTCTGTTCAGGTCCTTGGCCCATTTGTTGATTGGGTTGTTTGTTCTCTTATTGTCTAATTTTTTGAGTTCTTTGTATACTCTGGATATTAGGGCTCTATCTGAAGTGTGAGGAGTAAAGATTTGTTCCCAGGGTGTAGGCTCCCTATTTACCTCTCTTATTGTTTCTTTTGCTGAGAAAAAACTTTTTAGTTTGAGTAAGTCCCATTTGTTGATTCTAGTTATTAACTTTTGTGCTATGGGTGTCCTATTGAGGAATTTGGAGCCCGACCCCACAGTATGTAGATCGTAGCCAACTTTTTCTTCTATCAGACGGCGTGTCTCTGATTTGATATCAAGCTCCTTGATCCATTTTGAATTCACTTTTGTGCATGGCGAGAGAAAGGGATTCAGTTTCATTTTGTTGCATATGGATTTCCAGTTTTCCCAGCACCATTTGTTGAAGATGCTATCCTTCCTCCATTGCATGCTTTTAGCCCCTTTATCAAATATAAGATAGTTGTAGTTTTGTGGATTGGTTTCTGTGTCCTCTATTCTGTACCATTGGTCCACCCGCCTGTTTTGGTACCAGTACCATGCTGTTTTTGTTACTATTGCTCTGTAGTATAGTTTGAAGTCTGGTATTGCTATACCTCCTGATTCACACTTCCTGCTTAGCATTGTTTTTGCTATTCTGGGTCTTTTATTTTTCCATATGAATTTCATGATTGCTTTCTCTATTTCTACAAGAAATGCCATTGGGATTTTGATTGGCATTGCATTAAACCTATAGAGAACTTTTGGTAATATTGCCATTTTGATGATGTTAGTTCTGCCTATCCATGAACAGGGTATATTTTTCCATCTTGTCTTCTATTTCTCTCTTTAGGGTTCTGTAGTTTTCATTGTATAAGTCTTTCACCTCTTTTGTTAGGTTGATTCCCAAGTATTTTATTTTTTTTGAGGATATTGTGAATGGAGTGGTTGTCCTCATTTCCATTTCAGAGGATTTGACGCTGATATACAGGAATGCCTTTGATTTATGCGTGTTGATTTTATATCATGCCACTTTGCTGAATTCATTTATTAGCTCTAATAGTTTCTTTGTAGACCCTTTTGGGTCTTCTAGGTATAGAATCATGTCAACTGCAAATACTGATAATTTAAGTTCTTCTTTTCCTATTTTTATGCCTTTAATTTGTTTCGTCTGTCTAATTGCTCTGGCCAGTGTTTCGAGAACTATGTTGAACAGAAGTGGTGAGAGAGGGCATCCCTGTCTTGTTCCAGATTTTAGAGGGAATGCCTTCAATTGTTCTCCATTCAGAATGATGCTAGCCTGAGGCTTAGCAGAGATTGCTTTTACAATATTGAGGTATGTTCCTGTTATCCCTATTTTTTCTAGAGTTTTGAACATAAAGGAATGCTGTACTTTGTTGAATGCTTTTTCCGCATCTATCAAGATGATCATATGGTTCTTATTTTTAAGTCTATTGATGTGGTGAATAACATTTATTGATTTCTGTATATTGAACCAGCCTTGCATCCCAGGGATGAATCCTACTTGATCATGGTGCACAATTTTTTTGATATGTTTTTGTATCCGATTCGCCAGAATTTTATTGAGGATTTTTGCATCTAGGTTCATTAGAGATATTGGTCTGTAGTTTTCTTTCTTTGAAGTGTCTTTGTCTGGTTTAGGTATCAGGGAGATGTTGGCCTCGTAGAATGAATTTGGAAGTTCTCCCTCTTTTTCTATTTCCTGAAGTAGCTTGAAAAGTATTGGTATTAGTTCCTCTTTAAAGGTTTTGTAAAACTCTGCTGTATACCCATCCGGTCCTGGGCTTTTCTTAGTTGGTAGTCTTTTGATGGTTTCTTCTATTTCCTCACTTGATATTGGTCTGTTTAAGTTGTCTATATCCTCTTGACTCAATCTGGGCAGATCATATGACTTAAGAAATTTATCTATGCCTTCACTATCTTCTAATTTATTGGAGTATAAGGATTCAAAATAGTTTTTGATTATCTTCTGTATTTCTGAAGTGTCTGTTGTGATATTGCCTTTTTCATCCCGTATGCTAGTAATTTGAGTTCTCTCTCTTCTTCTCTTCACTAGCATGGCTAAGGGTCTGTTGATTTTGTTTATTTTTTCAAAGAACCAACTTTTAGTTTCGTCAATTTTTTCAATTATTTCTTTTGTTTCGATTTCATTAATTTCAGCTCTGATTTTAATTATTTCTTGCCTTCTACTTCTTTTGCTGTTGTTTTGCTCTTCTTTTTCTAGGATTTTGAGATGAAGTATGAGGTCATTTATTTGTTGGTTTTTTCTTTTTTTAAGGAATGAACTCCAAGCAATGAATTTTCCTCTTAGAACTGCTTTCAATGTGTCCCATAGATTCCGATATGTTGTGTCTGTGTTTTCATTTATCTCTAAGAATTTTTTAATTTCCTCCTTGATGTCTTCTATAACCCATTGATCATTCAGTAACCTATTGTTCATTCTCCAAGTGATGTATGCTTTTTCCTTCCTTCTTTTATCGTTGATTTTCAGTTTCATTCCATTATGATCAGATAAGATGCATGGTATTATCTCTACTCCTTTATATTGTCTAAGAGTTGCCCTGTGACATAATATATGATCTATTTTTGAGAAGGATCCATGTGCTGCTGAGAAAAAAGTGTAACTGCTTGATGTTGGGTGGTATACTCTATATATGTCAATTAGGTCTAGGTTATTAATAGTGTTATTGAGTTCTATAGTTTCCTTATTCAACTTTTGTTTGGAAGATCTGTCCAGTGGTGAGAGAGGTGTGTTGAAGTCTCCCATGATTATGGTATTGTGATCTATTAGACTCTTGAACTTGAGAAGAGTTTGTTTGACGAACATAGCTGCACCATTGTTTGGGGCATAAATATTTATGATTGTTATGTCTTGTTGGTGTATGGTTCCCTTAAGCAGTATGTAGTGTCCCTCTTTATCCCTTTTGATTAACTTTGGCTTGAAATCTATTTTATTTGATATGAGTATGGACACTCCTGCTTGTTTCCGAAGTCCATATGAGTGATATGATTTTTCCCAACCTTTCACCTTCAGCCTATGTATGTCTTTTCCTATCAAATGCTTCTCCTGTAGGCAGCATATTGTTGGGTCTTGTTTTGTGATCCATTCTACTAGCCTGTGTCTCTTAATTGGTGAGTTTAAGCCATTAATATTGAGGGTTATTATTGAGATATGGGTTGTTCTTCCAGCCATATTTGTTTATTTATGTTACTAAACATGGTTTGTTTTCCTCTTTGATTATCCCCCCCCCTTTACTGTCCTACCTCCCACTGTTGGTTTTCATTGTTATTTTCCATTTCCTCTTCCTGTAATGCTTTGGCGAGGATGTTTTGAAGAGATGGTTTTCTAGCTGCGAATTCTTTAAACTTTTGTTTATCGTGGAAGGTTTTAATTTCATCTTCCATCCTGAAGCTTAATTTCACTGGATACACAATTCTTGGTTGGAACCCATTTTCTTTCAGTGTTTGAAATATGTTATTCCAGGATCTTCTAGCTTTCAGTGTCTGTGTTGAAAGATCAGCTGTTATCCTGATTGGCTTACCCCTAAATGTAATCTGCTTCCTTTCTCTTGTAGCTTTTAAAATTCTCTCCTTATTCTGTATGTTGGGCATCTTCATTATAATGTGTCTAGGTGTGGGTCTCTTATGATTTTGCACATTCGGTGTCCTGTAGGCTTCTAGGATTTGGGATTCTGTCTCATTCTTCAAGTCTGGGAAGTTTTCTCATATTATTTCATTGAATACACTGCTCATTCCTTTGGTTTGGAGCTCTGTACCTTCCTGTATCCCAATGACTCTTAAGTTTGGTCTCTTAATGTTATCCCATATTTCTTGGATGTTCTGCTCATGGTTTCTTAACAGTCTTGCTGAGCTGTCTATGTTCTTTTCCAGTTGAAATACTTTGTCTTCATTGTCTGATGTTCTATCTTCTAAGTGTTCTACTCTGCTGGTAGTATTCTCCATTGAGTTTTTAAGTTGGTTTATTGCTTCCTGCATTTCTAGGATTTCTGTTTGTTTGTTTTTTATAACCTCTATCTCCCTGTATAGTTGATCCTTTGCTTCCTGGATTTGTTTGCGTAATTCATTGTCGAAGTGATCTTTCATTGTCTGATTTTGCTGTTTAATGTCTTCCTTGATACTCCAGATCATCTGAAGCATGTATATCCTGAATTCTTTATCTGACATTCCATCTGCTGCAGCTGTTACCTCTTCTAACGTTGAGTTGACCTGCATTACTTGTGGTCCTTTCTTTCCTTGTCTTTTCATATTGCTTGCGTATCTTTCCTTCAGGCGCGGGCGGCAGCTCTGCTCTCTCCTTATTCCAATTGGGGTGTCGTGGCTACCACGCCGGCAGGTCACTGGGCCTGTTCTGGGCGCTGGCGGTGGCTCTGTTCTGCCCCTACTCCAATTGGGGTGACGAGTGTACCACGCCGGCAGGCCACCGGGCCTGATCCGCCGGTCGGTTGCAGGTTTGCCTACCCTGCAGGCGCGGGCGGCAGCTCTACTCTGCCCCTAATCCAAATGGGGTGACGTGTCTGTCGTACCGGCAGGCCACTGGGCCTGTCCCGCTGGTTGGTCGCAGATCTGCCCACCTTTCGGGCACGGGTGGAGGCTCTGCTCTGCCCCTACTCCAATTGGGGTGTCGTGACTACCCCGCCTGCAGGACGCTGGGCCTGTTCCTGGCACGGTCGGCTACTCTGCTCTGCCCCTACTCCAATTAGGGTGGTGTGTGTACCACGCCGGCAGGCTCCTGGGCCTGATCCGCCGGTCTGTTGCAGGTCTGCCTACCTTGGAGGCGCGGGCGGCAGATCTGCCCTGCCCCTCCTACCACGCCTGCGGACCCCTGGGCCTGATCTGCAGGTTGGTCACAGGTCTGCTCACCCTGCGGGCACGGGTGGCGGTTCCGCTCTGCCCCCACTCCAATTGGGGTCACGTGACCACCACACTGGCAGGGCCTGATCTGGGCGTGGGAGAAGGATCTGCTCTGCCCCTACTCCAGTTGGGGTGACGTGTGTACCACACTGGCAGGCCACTGGGCCTGACCCACCAGACTGTCACAGGTCTGTTTACCTTGCAAGCGCGAACGGCGGCTCTGCCCTGCCCCTCCTACCACGCCCATGTACCACTGGGTCGCGGGTCTGCCCACCTTGCGGGTGCGGGTGGCGGCTCCGCTCCACCCCCTCTCCAATTGGGGTCACGCGGTCACCACGCTGGCGAGCCGCTGGGCCTGCTCCGGGTGCTGGCGGCGGCCTGGCTCCTCCCCTCTGGCTCGACGACAAATTGAGGAGACTCGGGTGTCTGTGCCTCACCCCCCCTACCAGGAGACCAACTGTTTATGTCACCGCTGGTATTGATGAAGTTCTCTCCTCCACCGCTTTCTGATGACATCAGATCTCTGCCATGTTGGTATCCTATGCGAATGGCAGCATTTCGTTCCCCTTGCCGGGCAACCAAAGCAACGGGTGAGTCCTGACCGGCCCTCAGCAGGACCCGGACCGAGAAGCAGTTTCCGCGGGCTCCTAGCCCCGGGCCAGGGAAGTTCCGGGAGCCGGAACTCAGCCGCTCCGTGCTCAGTGTAAGCTCCTATAAGTGTAGGCTCCAAGAAGCAGTCCCCGCGGGCTCAGTTCCGGGAGCCGGAATTCGGCCGCTTAGTGCTTGGTGTATGCTCTGATAGGAGCAGGGTCCAAGAAGCAGCCTCCGCAGGCTCCGCAGCCCTGGGCCAGGGCGGTTACGGGACGGTTCCGGGAGCCGGAACTCGGCCGCCCCGCGCTCGGTGTTCGCTCCGATAAGATCAGGTTCTAAGAAGCACCCAGGCACTGAACCCTAGCAATCTGTCTGCAAGCCGCAGGCGAATTGCAGCCTGAAATTACCTGTTCTATGGCTGAATGAGCTGCGGTCAGTCGAAAACAGGGATGGTGACGTCAGCTTTCCAACATGGTGGCTGCTGGCCTCCTCTGTGGTCTGACCGGTGTGGAGAACCGAGATGGACTGCTTCCTTCCCCCGTCTCGAACCCAGAATTCAGCCCTGAGTACGGTGCTTGCACGGCTGGCAGAAACTGCAGCGCTGTATCCCTGCGTCGCTATCTCCTCGTTTCCCAGCGCGCTACAGACTCTAGCCGCGGGGCGATTTGCTGAATTAGCAGTGTTACCCTCCGTGCGACAAACCTCTCGCGTTTGAGTCCCCGTAGCCGATCCTCATGAGATGGAAATCCTTCCTCCAGGTTCCGGAGCACCCCACTATTGCTGGAAATTCCTAACAAGATATCCTTTAGCCGTCCTGACTTGTCATACTCCCACACAGTGAAGCAGCACACGGGGGCAATGCACTCCCCTCGCCGCCATCTTCCTTCCCCCAACAAACATTTTTATGTGTCTACTATATATCAAACTCTATTTCTAGACCCTGTAGACTTACAGCAGTGAATAAAGATAGACAAAAATCATTGGCCTCTGAAAATTATGTATGAGGGCCATAGTGTTACCTAGACCATGCAGAACAGTCAAGTAATATTCAGGATTTTTCTGTGATGCACAATGTAACAAAACAGTACCAGATTTTACATCAAATTTATATTTAAAATTCACTTACAAAACTTTATATTTTTATTATAAAAGTTTTTAATTTATCAGGTATTTAATTCATATTTGTAAATCAAATATTATGCCTGTTTAGCCTTAATATATTCAGAATAAATTGCTATTAAAATATTCTTATATGCAACATTAATTAAAATAATAGCATCCACTAACGCAAATGCTTAAAGATAAAATATTTGCAATCAGTTAACAACTCCTAGAGGCAATAATTTCTCACCAAAATCTCTGAAGGACTATTTTTCTTAAAAAAAAAAAAAAAAGAAAAGAAAAGAAAAAGAAAAAGAAAGAAAGGAATGATGTTTATTCCCAATTATTTGCTTAAATATCATCTATTTTTCTGAAAG
Organism: Marmota monax; assembly: GCF_021218885.2. Classification (NCBI taxonomy): domain Eukaryota; kingdom Metazoa; phylum Chordata; class Mammalia; order Rodentia; family Sciuridae; genus Marmota; species Marmota monax. The sequence goes on from NW_026691950.1 coordinate 16,998,906, forward strand.
CATTTTGTTTTATATCCTACAAAGATGATAAAAACAATCCTATAACTTTTATACTTCAAGTGCAGCATTTTGAAATACAAATTCTTATATTTTATCATTAATATAGATGTTGCTATAGCAGAAACATGTGTGGGCAGTAGGTTTCAAATCTGTTACCTGGGAAATGTAATAGAAAGATCCAGAGAATTCCCCAGAGTGATCTCAATACCTGTCACTTCTGAAAGAATATTTGTTAAAGTTAGTGTGTTTGGGAAAAGAAAGTTAAAAAAATACTCTGGAAAAAGAACCTTGGAAATGCCACAAATTAAAATGCAATCCTTCAGTGTCAAGAGCCCATGTCTTCTTGTGTTTGCTCTTCCACTGTCAAGAAGTACAAGTCTATTCCAGGGCAGAATGTAGGAAGAACCAGCTGGAATTAACATCACTTAATTTTTTTTAAATTTATATATATATAAAAAAATATATATATAACGCAAATGCTTAAAGATAAAATATTTGCAAACAGTTAACAACTCCTAGAGGCAATAATTTCTCACCAAAATCTCTGAAGGACTATTTTTCTTAAAAAAAAAAAAGAAAGAAAAGAAAAGAAAAAGAAAAAGAAAGAAAGGAATGATGTTTATTCCCAATTATTTGCTTAAATATCATCTATTTTTCTGAAAGCATTTTGTTTTATATCCTACAAAGATGATAAAAACAATCCTATAACTTTTATATATATATATATATTTTATATGTATATAATATGTATATATTATATACACATATATATATACATATATATATATATATATATATATATATATATATATATATATATGATGTGTGCGTGTGTGTTAGAGTCTGTAAACAAGTCAAAATAACACCTGGCATTTTGCCAGGGGAATGTTAGAGTTCGTAAACAAGTCTGGATGGTGCCTGGCAAAATGCCAGAGGGAGTGGTTTGAGAAGTAACAAAAGCGAGCCATTAAGTGTGGAGATTCCTGATTGGTTGACTGATGTATCTAGTTTATGCTAATTAGATAAGCTGCATGGAATGTATAAATACAGCTCCTCTCCTGCAATAAACGGCTCCTACTCCTGCTGTATCAACGTACACAAGTTATTCGTCACTCCCCGGTTATTTTGCTGCAGCCTGACTGCGGCACGTGTGTGTGAATAAAGTTTCCAATGTTTGTTAGGACCACAATACCACAGAATACATTCATTAAAAAAATATCCATGCTTAAATAGAGGGAACAATAATAAAATTAATAAGAGAAAACTAATAAAATGCTTAGATCTGGTTCTTTTTTTGTTGTTGTATCTACATATTATTAATTGCCTTCTAATTCAGAAGAAAGATTTGGGTTTCCAACTCCTCCCTTGCCATGACTTCATGATCCCTTCTACATGAAGTAAGATTTCTGCATTATCTTCTGTGAGGCCAGAAGCCCAGGAGCAACGTGGGGAGTGGAACTCTCTAAAACCCAGTTGTCCTACATTATGGATCTTAGCTTTGGCTCAATGGCTGCTCTTGTCAAGTAATAATGAAACATAAGAAGTAAAGGGATAAAACAATTACATGTACACCTAGAATTTCAGTGACTAAGATAACTTAAGAATTCTAGCATAAACATCCTTATCAACTGAACATACATAGAGAAAAATAACAGTTTTGCTTAATAGCACATAAACAAAATTATAGTGAAATCATTTTCCAGAGCCACAAGCCAAAAACATGCTTATTTGATTGATTTAATAAAATATAAGTTTCTAGGCTTTAAATCAAGATTATAATTATGAATAGGTCCCTATTCTCCGTAAGTTCAAACTCCAGAAGGATAGTGGTGTATAAATACTACAAAACAGTTCTGAGCATATCTTGGAAGCAAGAGAATAAACTGTAGAAAGGCAAAGAAACAATGAAAGTCATACCTTTCAAAATAAATGTGGGTGGGGGAGAGGAAGAGAGAAAGGGAGTTTGGGATGTTCCAATAAAAGGTTCTGCATTTGTGAATTGCTGGCAAACTATTCTAGGCCTAGATCAGAGAGCCCCTTGGATCCAAGAACAGAAACTAAACTTTCTTTTTCAAGAAATGGGGAATGGGGATCTCATCCTGGGTCTTAATAAAGAATAATAGTAATTTTCTTTTTTAAATTTCCCATGATAGTGGTTGGCTGTAGTTGGTAGGTAAAGGGCATAAGATAATGGTTCATCACCATGGGAGCATACACAGGAATAAGCAGGTAATTGCATCTCAAACTAGAATCAGAGAGAGATGGGTTCCCAAAATCCCTTTCAAGGGATTCACAATGGTTTAACCTTCTCCTACTGAACCTCATCTCCCAAAGGTTCTGCCTCCTCCCAAGAGTGTTCTGCTGAAACCAAACCTGTAATTATACTAATGTGATGGTGTTTAGAGATGGGATTTTTGTGAAATAGAGTTAATTATGAGTTCAATAGTGTGGGATCATCCTCAGGATAAGATTAATGCTAGTAAGAAAAGGCACCAGAGAACACAGTCCCTCCCTCCCTCTCTCCCTCCCTCTCTCTCTGTCTCTCTCAGTCTCTCTCTCCCTCTCTCTCCCCTCTATCCCATTTTCTGTCCCGCCAACATTACCACATAAGGACACAATGAAATGATGGCCAGCTATAACCTGAAGAGATTCTTTACCAAAACCTGACTATGGTGATTTTTGATATTGAAATTCCAGTTTTCAGACCAATTAGAAAATTAATTTCTATTGTTCAATCCATTCAGTCTATATTTTTTTGTATTTTTTATTTTTATTGTTGTTATTGGCAACCTGAGTTGACTAATATATAGGCTTGCTTATTTTACAAATAAGTACATATGATGCAAAATAACTTTAAGGGAACATATTGAATTCAAAACCCCAAGGATCATCTCCAATTTGAGGATGCCCATTTTTAAAGGCAAGCCAGTCAGAGTACACATGTTTTCAAGAGGTCACTCAGGGTTTGTGTCCAATAGTAGAGAGTGTTGGGGCTTGAGAAATGCCTTCCCTACAGTCTACTGGTTTGAGCTTCATTCAAAAGACACTGTTTATGAGTTAGTCCATCTGAAGGACCAAGGAACATGTCCGTATAGGGCACTTAGTATCTTTGATACCCAAAAAAATCCAACAAGTTTTAGACATTCTTTTTAGTAAGTGGAAGCTAAAAAGACAGCAGTTTTCTTTGTTGTATTTAGTGTTATAAATCGATCATTCTGTCGCAAATATCTTTACTTGATGGACTGTTCTCTGAAATGTATTGTAGATATTTCTGTTTTCATATTACTCAAAATAAGAAATCAGTCTTCCAACAACATGAATGCCCTAATAATGTATACAGACAGTCATGGTGAATATTAGGAATTGATTTTGAATATTAGGAATTGATTTTAAAAATAATGTCATCATGGTTCCAAGAAATGTCAGCATACTTGCTTTTAGTTTAAAATGTGATATTAAAATATAATACACTATTTCATAAAGGACTGTTAATCTAAGGGTATAAGTAAATTAAAGGACAGATTCATCATTCACAATAGCCCAACATACCACCCAAAATGATAAAGATAATCAGACATAAAGTTTTTTCTAAATAAAGGAGAAGTATGTATTAGTGATTATTTATGAAAAAAATGATTAAATGTGACCCAAAGATTATTCCAAAGAATAAAACTTTTTCCATACAAACTGCCCCAAAACATGTCAAATGAGAACTGAAACAGGCCCAGCTGTACAGCTTCAAGGGTACATAAATTGGAAGGAAAAATGAATCAACAAAACTATTAAGTCTACACTAGTGAATGCAGTAACCCTACTGGGGCAGTAATAAGGATGAAAACGACAAGAAGGGCCCTCTGATGTACAGTGCCAGCCACCAGGCTAGCACTTTACTTTCATTATCTCTAATTCTGGCAACAATCTCACAAGGTGATTATTATTATCTGTTTCACTGAGAAAGAAACTGAGCCTCGGAGAGTGCCAATTATTTGTCCAAGGCTACACAGGTAGCAAGAAACAAGCCATGTTGAAGCCTAGCAATCTCTGGGTCTCCATCTCAGAATCTTTCTATGTGACCCCCTGCCTCACTGTCACAAATATAAAAGGAGTCCAATGGGACAGGAAGGAAAAAAATAGGAAAGTTCAAAGAGCAGGGAAATTTCAAAAAAAGGAGTAAGAAACATGCAAGCAAGGAATAAACATGAAATAAGGAAGAAACAGAAAGTAAGAGCAAGATCTCCCAAGGAGACAAGGGGCTAGTTAGCAGGAGAAGTGCATTTTCCTAGATTCTCAGAGTGTGGAGGAACAGTGTGAGGAAAGACATCTAAAGGAATAAAGGCAGAGAAATACCAAAGGGAAAAATGGCCAGGGGCCCACTGAAAATAGACAGAGGATCAAGTGAGTGGAGAAGGGAGAGAAAGCAATCCCATCAGGCCACTGAGAATAAATCAATCAAAGGAAGTGAGGTACGGAAAGCTCATATAAAAAAGCAAAATAACTTCTGTGTTTCCAACCCAACAAAAGCCAAATGTCACCAAAACACAAACACACACACATAAAGATAGGGGAGCATACAAGCTTAAGTGCCCATTTGCTCTCCATGTTTGTCCAAAAATACAATTTCAGTAGTATTGTGAAGAGAATTGAAATTGTATAATCGTATTACGAATTCTAGGAAGTCAGAGGCCCAAGTAATTTGTTTAAACTTCAGAAAATTCAGTTTACTAGCCAAAACCAATTCCAATAGTACATATTTGAATAGTCTGTAAGTAATGGTGTTATCTATTAGTATATATTGTTAAAATTGTTGGCTTAAAGTTACAGAGTGATCATCATACATACCTACACAAAATGGCCTGTTTCTGTATCTGTAGAACGTAAGGCACTTGTCTGCGGAATTGATTTCTGTGGGATCTATAGTTGCTAACTCTTGTGACTGATGTCAGGGAGAGCACCGCTGGCTTTCACAGTCCCCACAAGAATTCCCAACTTGTGCAATTCACTCTATATTTATGCGCACCAAACACTTGCATAAACTAACAATATTCCTTAAGAAATGTGGGATTTAGAATTTTTATGTGGTTTTTAATTATAGACCACAATTTTAAAAAGTTGATCCAGGTTCTTTGCTTTAGGTGTTCAGTGCCTCATGGACTATGGTACACTCCACACTTGGTGCTACTGCTGGGAATTCATTGTGTTTGTGTCCAAATTGACTCTGAATGTTTGCTAAGGACTTATTTACATTAAACACTCCACCTCTCAAAAGCTAGAATCTTTTATTTGTCTGCTTTACTTTTTTAACCTCAATATTTAGGTTTGTCTGATGATGACAATGCAAAATGAATTCTTAGAAATAAAATTTAGAAACTCCACTTCTAAAAAGGTGTCTTCCCTTCAACATTCAATAGTACATATTTGAATAGCATGCATGTTCCATGTTCTGTACTCAGTCCAAAGAATGCAAAGTTGAACAAAGAAGACATGATTCAATCACAAGGATCATAATACATTTAGATATAGAATAAATAATAGTGATATTTTGTAAGGGCATAAGTTAGCAGTATAAGTTCCAACAGAAGTTCATGTCAGGGACATCTAAGCTATACTTGGAAAATTGTGGAAGAGTAACAGAAAGAGAAGACCTCAAAGCTAAGGCAATCATAATGAACAGACATTAGCTAGAGGAAGAACATAAGGTGAGGTGGTCGGATAGGCATATCCCAGGGGCATAAGGAAACTGATCAGAGTTGAGTATAATTTCGACATACATTGCAACTGATGAAAGAAAAATCTGGAAGGGCAAGCAAATGCCACATTACTAATGATATAAAAATCGTGCTTAAGATTTTAAGGTTGAAAGAGGTAATGAACAAGGTTATTGTCAATTAATAAATTCTTGCAAAAAATGATAGAATGAAATTAGTCATGGAATGCCAGAATCATGCTTGCATTTTATAAACTTCATTTTGCCAGAAGCATGGAGGAGGAAAAAATTGGAGTAAAAAATACTATGCTTTCAAGGTAACCTTTACTGGAATTGACAGTAGCCTGAAAGGAAGTTAGCAATGGGAGTAGGAAGCTGTGACAACTTTGCTAACCATCTATGACCAAAATATGCTGTATCAGAAATGATGAAAGTGTGTTCAAAAGCGAGGGAGCAATTAAGATGAAGACAAGTTTACTTCCTTAAGAATTTAGTGGTTCTGGGTGCCATTCAATGAATTATGGAACAGAACAAGACAAGCAGGTAGACTAAATTCCAAACATCTATGGGGAAGTGAAGTGATGATATTTAGGATTTGGGTTGTATTTATGTATATAAAGTAGGAGCAAGAGACAGATTTGAGGTATCAGAGTAAGAAAATTTGAGACAGGAACACTTTAGTTTCCTTGTGGAGGTGTAGTCTAATAAGAACTAGGAAAACACTTGGGAATACATGAATTCAACTTACAGTCATTGTATGGAACTTAGGAAAAGAAAAGAAATTAAATATGTTTTTTATGACTAGAAAGTTAGTAGTGTTTTACATACATAATTGAAAAAAGAATAACAACACTGAAGATCTCTAGTTCAGCACCATCACAGCACAGAGGGTAACCGAAGTGGGAGTAACCCCAGCTGTGTCCTCTGACTGAGGAACCTGCTTCATTCCCCAAACACTTCCTATTCAAAAAAACTCCATTCATAACAAAACTCTTACGTGCCAGGCAACATGTGAGGCACTTGGGATGGAAAGGAGGGCAAGGTCCTGCCTTTATGGACGCCCTAGGAGAAAACAGACTTTTGAAAATGTCATGATAATTGTGTCAAGTGATAAAAGGGGAAATACGCGAGTTTCTTGAACCTCCATGAAGACACATTAAATGCCTTGTCCCTTGAGTTATCTCTCTCTCTCTAGTGTTGTTTTAGCCATTATCATGAAAATAGCTTTAGCCCAGAGTAGTTTACTATATGTGTGTAGGTATTTGGAAGAGATGTCTAGAATACATGAACATTTTATTTCACATTTCATAATCCATATTCACAATTCCAGAACTCAGTATGGGAAAATATCAGTGTTCTAAATTTGTATAACATCAAGAAGAAATGAGAAAAAAAAAATTAAGGATACCATTTCTACATATAACACAGTTTAATTATTAAAGGGAATTTCAACTGAATCTAAGAGCAAGAGAAGAAAAAAAGGTAAATAGAAGCCTACTGTATCAGACAATAGAGCCATTCAGTAGGAATAAAGATTTAATAAATATGTTTGAGCACAAATGCTAATGATTTGGCATATAAACAGAAGATGTAAAGGAGTCAAAGGAGTTGAAAAAATGATTAAAAATGGGTTATCAAATCCTATCACATCTTTTTATGGTTCATGAGCAGTATGATTGGGTTTTCATGCCATTGTGTGAAATGTATCTTCCTGAAATTACTGTCTGAAGTGAGAAATGAAAAAATGAACCATCTCATCATTGGCAACTTTAAAAATATCTTCTCTTCTCAAGTACACAAAGTAAATAAAATTTGGACAATTTTAGAATATTTGGAGAAAGAATATTTAATTTAATTGTTTAATTTAAAGAATTGTTTTAATTTTTAAAGATTATCTGAAAATATTCCAAATCCAATAATATAAAAATCAAAGGTCCATAAAGTAATGGACTAAAATATACATAGGAAACAATTTTTGAACAGAAGTTAGTAAGGACAAGATTTCTAACAGAGAATGGCATTATATTTGTTTTATTAATTAATGGAAGATTAAGGGTTTTTAAACGAGACAAAAGATATAAATAGAAAACACAAAACGAATTAAGAACATTTTGTAAAGATATCAAGAAGACAGAAACCCAAACCTGTATAGAAAACCTTACAAATGACAGACCTTCCATAATATAAAAAATCAAATATTGTGGTAGAAAATTTCCAAAATTTCTTAAATAAATTTGAGAAACTTATTAAAATAGTGGAGAAGTTACTTATTGAAATGAATATATGAAGAGTAATCTCAAGGACTTCATCTATTACTTTGTCTAATATCATCCAGAGAAACCAATGCTTAGAAGTTTGTCAGTATATTCAGGAGGACAAGTGTTTGTGGATTTTATACACTCAAAAGCTGCATATGTAAAGCTCTTTTTCTTTTATTTATATTTGTAACAAATAAAAAACACTGAACAAGTAAAAAAGGAGAGAAAAGATGACTAGCAAACATAACATAATAATGTATGGCATCATTTCTTTCATTCTTTCTCTGTCTCTAGAGAGAGAAAATATTACAAACTGGAAATATTACACAACACTTGTGACAACACTGTTATGTTTTAGGCATTTGTTGGGTGGTTGGAATAATAACAGTCAACAAGATAAATATAGTCATCTGTGTGCATTATATATATGTACTTTATTGCAAAATTCTTTGTATATACCCACATAGCCATTGTGTCTATAAGAACAATTTTACTCCAGAATTAAAACTGAGTACTTTTTGCTTATAAAACTTTTATAATAGTTGGTCTCCTAATTTCTTTTGTGTGTTTTTCCATCTTTCTTGAAAGGTACAAAATATTTAAGACTATTCAACCTTCCACATTATACAAGGGGATGTTTTACTTTTGCATAATCTTTTCATCCCCCAATAAGAAAATCATTCCTGTGTACTATCTAATTAAAAAACACATAATGTACTTTTCTGGTACATCAGGTCCCTATTCCTCCTTTCAATTTCTGTCTCAGTCAGGAGAGGATAAGCTATTCTGCAACTACAAACAACCTGAATATCTCTAAGTAATTACAAGGTTTACACTGCATGTTTGTATGTGCTTAGGAGGATCTGCTCATTTCTGTCACCTAAAAACATCAGCTGATAGAATCTGCATCTCAACCCAAGATTTCATGTCCAAAGAATGGGGGAAAAACTTCATGAAATACAGCACACTCATTCTTAACAGTTCTGCCTGGGAGTGAACCTGTGTCTTGCATTCATATTTTATTTGTCAAAGCAAGTTATATTTGTTTTAGAGTTCAAGTGCATGAGAATGTGTAATATCACTTCAGGAAGAGCATCGCATATATCTTTGAAAATTAATACCAACTCCCACATTTGACTGTCCTACACATCATGCCTCAGCACATGTTTCCCTTGTCCCTCCAATTACTGCAGCCCTACATCACTTTTTAATAAGTGGTCTGGCATCTCTGTTTTAATAATCCATTAATCCTCTCCTCTCTGGTTGACTGGACTGAAGTTGTTGCTGAATTCTCATCAGTACATGTTTCCTTAATTTTATTTACTAGGCAACTTTGTCCCTTACCAGCCTCTGGTCTTTTAGATCACATATGTGCCAAAAACATTCTCATTTCCTCCTCTGTCCCTATTTCCCAGAACATATCTTTAAGTATCATATAATCAAGACCATGCTATGCATTTTACAATTCTGATTTCATTTTCTCCTTCTGGATCACAAAAGAAGACTACAGTTTTCAGGATTGATGCTTGCATTTGAGCTGAGGGTGGGTAAGGGAGTTCAAGGAAATGACATATTGGTGGGGCGGGTGGGGGTTGTTGGGGGGGGGAGGAAGGATTGGAGGGGGCGGTGCTAAAATCTCCTTTGTTTGCCTCTTCCTGGCTCTATCTTGACACAAGGGAGCACATATATAAGAAGATAGCATCATGGAATCAGATACCTTTGAGAATATTGAAGATTTTTATATGAGCATAGATTCCAAGGAAAGATATAAAGGTGTACCAAATACAATAAGAACAATAGATCTATGTGGAGTTCATCCTGATATTTTAGTCTATTTGTTACTGAATTTTAAATTATTCTAGCTTGTCTAATAAAACATAAAAATTAGTCAAGAAACATATACACATAATTGGACTAATAATATCCATGCAAAGAAAGGGCTACATTCTGTTTTGTGGAATTAAAATTATTTTAAATTTTGCAAATTTAAAACTTAAAAAACTGATGATATATTAAGGTAATTACTATGAAAAATAAAACCTGAGAATTATGCACAAAATACAAATTTCAGAGGTACTAATATTTGAATGAAATATGGAAAATCATTAAATTTAATTTCCCTATAGCAATCAAATGATATCCAGCATTCTAAAGAATTTCAGTTTATATCGACATAATTAATATGCATAGACTTAGCTCTGGTTTCAATTTGTTCCTAAAAAGAAAAAAAATAATATTTTCTGAGCCTAGTTCATCACTGATATCTCAGAATTATTCTCTCAGCCAATTATCCTGTAGGTCCTATCAAAAATCCATTATGTATAGCTAATCTTAATACTAAATCCAATTTCAAAGAATATGTGATAAAGAGTCTCTCAAACAAATTACAGACAATTGCTGAGCTTGACTCAATTTAGATTGAGTTCAAAATCAGCTCAGTCGGGCTCTGTACTGCAGTGTTCTGAATGATCTCACACTTGTGTAACTCCACCATCACAATCTTCCCCTTCCTCTCTGCACATGCATATAGCCTACATGGCAGTACCACTTATACCTGAAACTCATTGTAATTACCACTTGGTTTCGTTCTTTCTCTACGAACATCTCTTCATCTGAGTAACTGCATCAATTTCCACTTAAAATTATTTTTTTCTCTCTCTTCAGATTCTGAAAGTTCTCTTCCTTCATTGTATTGAAAAATTCTTTCTAAGATCAAGTATGATCCATGCAGGCAAATCTAAAAATTCAATCAATTAAGATTAGAGTTTGGAAGCTGGGAGGAATAAACCTTTGTAGTCTTTTACACCAACCTACCACACAACCACATCCCAGAAAGTGAGGTCGACTCTTCGCTAGAAACATTTTTAGAATGGTAGCCCCCCACTTTTTACATAAAGCTACTCACTGATTGGAAAGGTGTGTTTACATATATTGCACTATAATATCCCTCTTTAATAAGGACCCTACTTGTGTCCTTATAAGAAGAGGAAGCGATACCAAAAGTGAGCATATACAAAGGACAGGATATGTGTGAACCCAGTGGGAAGGAAACTGCCTGCAAACCAAGGAGGGTGGTCTCAGGTGAAATCAAATCTGCCAATGCTGTTTCTGAGACCTTCAACTTTTAGAACTTTGAGAAGTAAATTTCACATAGTCTATGGCACTTTGTTGCTAGCCTGAAAAGGCAAATGCTGCCATTATTAGTCCACTTTCACTAACAGAAAAAGCCTTTCATGCTATATTAGGAAGTGCTATCTACTGCGCGACAGAGGACTGCCATTATCTAACTTAAAGCTGTCTGCATTTTTCAGCCTCTTTATAGTTATACTTTATTTAATATTGAAGTCATACGACAAAATTTCTCTCTATATGTTAATAAAATGAGAATATGAGGAACACATATCCAGAAATTTTGATAAAAATAGGCAGCTCAGTCACAGGAAACACACAATTCATTAAAATCCAAGACTGGCTAATGAAGCTAAGTAGTGTTTTGTTTATAGTTTTTATTTAATATTAAAATAGAACAGCTTAATTACACCACCAATGAGGTCTTTATGAAGTGAGGGTAGATATATCAACAAGGTTGTTTTTAAAACCAAGGAGAGAGAGCTATGATGAAATTTTTAATAGCAACAAACATAGAATATACAGGAAATACAGGAATAAACAGTAGACAGGGAAATACAGAATATGTGTTTACCTTAAATGGATATATGCTGAAACTTATAATAAAATAAATTGTCCTTCAAAGGCTTAACAATATTATTGAAACTTCTAGTTTTACATTCATAAGTGAACTGATTCATTTTCATTTTACCTCAATAAATAGCTAAGAGTTTTGTGTCAATAGGAAATTTATTTCTATTTTCACATCGGTTCAACTTCTACAAGCCCCGTGGAGATTGAACCCTGTAGAAATTACTCAAATATTATGCACTTAGGTTTCCATTTTTGTATAATGTGAATAACAAGATAATATATAAGAATACTGTGTTAAAGAAGCTAAAAGATGTTATAGAATAGGCTGAATATCTTACAAGGATTATCTCTTCTTATTATTAAAAGCTGACTCCACTTTCAATAAGAAACCCAAAATATTCCCAAAACCTGCAGAAGTTTATGAGGTTTCTTATCATGATAATCACCCTTGAACCAAACTTCTTGTTTATAATGAATTCTTAATCTTCCCTTTGCATGTTGCCTTCTAATATCTCTATCTTTTTATATTCCAATAGCCCCATAATGGATAACATCACAGTTCATTCATTTCATCAGAGTGCACACTAACTAAAAGTCATTGTGTTAAGAATAGAGAATCACACACACACAAAATTTTTTTTAAATATTAATTGGCTTTATTTTTTTATTATTAGTTGTTCAAAATATTACATAGCTCTTGACATATTTCATACATTTGATTCAAGTGGGTTATGAACTCCCATTTTTCCCCATATACAGATTGCAGAATCACATCAGTTACACATCCACGTTTTTACATACTGCCATACTAGTGTCTGTTGTATTCTGCTGCCTTTCCTATCCTCTACTATCCCTCCTCCCCTCTTCTCCCCTCCCATCTTCTCTCTCTACCTCATCTACTATAGTTCATTTCTCTCCCTTGCTTTTTTTTTCCTTTCCCCTCACTTCCTCTCAAAAAAAAAAAAAAACTTTTGCTGACGTTTGAGCAGAATCACAGCAAGGTTATAGCATTGCAAAGTGGCTATTTGTTGCACTTGCTATGGTGTCATGAGTGTGCTCTGTCATTAACATAGAAAAAACACATTTGTGCCTTTCCACAATGTTAAAATTTATAGAATAACAATAAATTCATAGACTACAACACTTTCATCAATGGTAGTTCATTGAATCTTTGTGGGTAACTTAGTGAATATAAGCTGGGCAAACAAAAATTATTTTACTCTAATAATTATTTCTAATACCTATAATATTCATGTTACACATACTTCACTCAATGTTATATAAATAGGTCACAGAAAGCCTAAAAAAGGTTTATAAAGCCATCTCAGGATTACAGAATGCTATGCCAAAAGTGCATGAAGAGAAAGATGAATGGAGTCAAAGAGTCACTGTTATTGGTCCAATAAGGATTTTAAATGAACCAATTTTGCTGAGTTGTCAAAGAAGAGGTTCAGATAGACAGTAGTTTCAGTTTCAGAGGTCAGTTTAAGATGTCAGCTTGGAGTGAGCTATATGTGGTGATCTCAGGCAGGAGTAACCACACTCTGCTGAAGCCTAATGGGGACAGGAAATGGATGTTGGTCACTGTGGCCATTTTCCTGAGGCAGGTTACAAGCTCAAGGAGACACTTTGTCCAGCCTTGGGCTGATCCTCTTTTTATGGGCCTTGAGTGAGTGGTTCCCATCTGGTGAGGCTGATAAGTCACAATGTCTGTTGTTCCTGATGTGATTTGGTACCTCCACATGTCCACTTACCCCTTGATTTTGTTTGACAAATTGGCAAGTATAAGTCATTTTTCAATTTGTGCCTTATGGTGGTGCTGAGCAGATGGTGGTTGTTTATTTGTACAAGGTGTGACATCATCCTATCTTGACACTTGTACTCAAAATGGAGCCACTATGGCAAATTACTCCTTTACAAAATTGAGTAACTCAGGTTTAGGCACAGCCTGAAAACTGCTGTTCTATACATCAATGAGTAACTCAGAGCGGGGTATAGCCTAACTCTCTAAATATGGTAAATATAAGTGTGTATATCACTCTTTCAGTACCAGCTTGCCTTAGACATGTGAAATCATCCTGAATCATAGCAGCCAAAGTGGACTGATTGCAGGAACAATCTCTCATAAATCCTATAACTAAGTTCTTGGTCAGTACCAGCCTATAATTTCTCAAGGTTACATGATGTAAAAGGTCTTGGAAAACAGCAATATGAAGCAAGCGGAGGATAAGGTCCTGCACAGGGGAACTTTCCTTTTTGCTATTATAATAACTCTAAGAACTTTCCCATAAATAAGCTTGGCTAGTCTGCTGGAAAGAGCTCTATGTCCTCTTAGCCTTTCTAACTGAAGCCATCCTAATCCAGCCAGTCCTTTTCCACATGACAGCTGACCAAAGTCCAGGAAAGATCAGGCAAACATAGCCCATATTGGAATTCAACACTTCTAACCAACCTTCAAAATGTGAACTAAAAGTTTGGTTATTTTAAGCCTCTGGATTTTTGTCATATTACACAGTAAAATCTAACTGATAAGTAAGTTTATGATACTCACATTTCTAATTCTTCCTTATGCCTAACAACCTAGTTTGTAATACTCACAAACACACATCAATCAGGGTCAGGATTGATAATTGTATAAAACCTTATCAAAATCCTCTGATAAACAAAAGCTATTTATCCCATATCTTTACACTTTAACTACACAACAAATGAACAGAAACAATGAAACTGTGTTTTACCTTTCAGTGTGACAAAAATTTTAGGCAAAATTCACTTTTTTCAACAATCTCTGCAAATAGAAAAACTGTTTAGAATTGTTTTTTCCTGGTGAAAAGTCCTTGTTCATATGTTCATTTTTTTGTTTTCTCATTATATATCATTGATGTGCATATTAATTTGATATTTCAAAAAATATACAGTGACATTTTTTAAAATTTTGGATAAAATCAAACTACACTTTCTCTTCCAAAACTGTCACCCTTTTTCCATGTCTAATGCAAAAATATGTCACCTCAATTGTCTTAGAAATCCCAGGAAAATATAACCTTGAATAGTCTATTCTAATTTCTTTTCTAAATGAAAAGAAAAAAAATTGAACATGGTTGGAATCTGTACTTATGTGTCATTTAAAAAGGTCTTTCTACGTTTTTATCAAAAACACTACGAATAAGCAGCTATGAGGAAGTCATAATGTACTAAGAGTCATATATGTACCTCTATTCCACCAGGCCAATTAGAAACTATACTCAAATGTCTCTCAGACATCACAAATGGTTGTCATATACAAAATATCAGGAAGAAAATCTACTCTTGCAAGATTGAACCAGGAATTCTTCTTCTATCATTTTGCATTCCGTCTGTAGCATGGGTAACCACCAATATATTGAGAGAATAAAAGCTCACAATAAGAAGAAATTGACCCCACAGCCAATATGGTTCAAGAGGTAGCATGACTGGTCCTTGTTTTGGAACTTAGTTTTGTCATATATATATAATTTCTAGTTGTCCCACTACTAACACATTTCATATCAGTTAATTTGAAAATAGAAGTACATATTTGATCATTAAGTAAACAATTAACATTTAACATGTAGTATTTTATTCTGTTGTCAGCAGAATAAAATAGACATTATTATTGCTGTGGGTATGTACGTGACTGCATGACCAATGTTATTCTGCAACCTGTACACTCAGAAAAAATGAGAAATTATATCCCATCTGATTCAATTGTATATGTCAAGATCATTGTGCTGTCATGGGTAACTAATTAAAACAAATTTAAAAAAACTTTAAAAATATGTAGTATTGCTCATTGTGTAGTGTGAAATGAAAATTTTGATAAAAATTGACATACAATCATAATGTATACAATACAGAAGTAAAGTACAAAGATAATATTTAAACTCACTATAAGTAATATTCTAAATTCTTCCATTCTTTTTATTATATAACTGTTTAAATGTTGGTAGTAAAATGTATATTATGACCTAATAATGGATCAATTTAATTTAAAAAAAATGATTATTTTAACATGAACAAATTCACATGCTTGAAGTTTCTTCTTATTTTTTTAATAATTCTTTTACTCAGTATTCTTTCTATCTTCACCTTTTTTGTGTTCTATATCATCAACTAAAAAGTATCATTCAGGATTTGTGTTCTTTAATTCAACTACCTAATCCTGACTTCAGACCTAAGTCCCATTCAGATGCAGTTGCTCTAAGAAGTTATCATAATTGAGTTAAAAAAAAAAAAAAACTGGTTTTCTTGTTTCTGTTCAGGCATCTGAGGAGCCTAAAAGATGTCCCTCTATCTCTCCATCCTAGCAAGAAGCAAAAACTATACAAACTGAAAAAATCAAATCTCCTTAGAATTGTCAAAAATGTAAGGTTTCAGCACAAACTACTGTCTCCCAAAACCTGAAAGACATAATGGGGCTGGAGGTTACCAGAATCACAACTTACTGAAGCAGAAACTGACTAACTCCAGGGGAACTAGCACAGAGATGGAGAAACTTGAATTGAAATTCACAAAATTGCTGGAGGCTGCCTGTGGAATGGGTTTCAGATTTTTTTTTTTAAATCCAGGAGAACCCAGTAATGGGGGGATGGGACTTTTGTGATTTTTATCTCCCAGGTGTTCTACCAGATTTTCTCAATGATGAGAGAATACACCCTTATACTTCTGGTAGGAACAGGAGAAAAGGAACCATTTTAAAATATCCCAGAGCATTCTGTTCTTAACAACTGATCATCAGGTCTCTCTAGACCTGACCTCAAATCACTGTAGTATTCCTACACTGGAGTTAAACTCCATTTGTTAGTCTTCCTCTGAACCTCTACAGTTTAAGGAAGTTTTATACAAACCCTGGCACCAAAGTTTTGAATTGCTCAGCCATGATTGGACTAGAATATTCCCCAGCTGTTTTTACAGTAAGCACCTCTTGTTCTCTGATTTATTCATTATCATGCCATAGGAATCGTTTAACTAATTATGTTATTTTTGCTTAAACTTCTTCTGTGATTTCCATTGATTTTAGTAAAAAAAATCCAGAATCAGTTTGTACTAAAGAAAATAATCATAATTCTTTTAAAGGGTACAATGCTAAAGCTATTGCAATCATGGAAATAATTGAATATTTCATAAATTTAAATTGATCTAAGGCTATTTGGTAGAGTGCAGAGGAATTGATGGTTCTACACAACAGAAGCTTCCACATTAATATGTAGTTAATGTTAATTTTTTTCGTTGTATTCCAAGTTCATATAATGCATGGATATTGAATAATCTAGTGAATGAATTAAAACATGGTATATTATAAATTGTAAAACTTCATGTTTGTATTCATTCTATGTTACATTTCCATATGCACATTTAAATCTTAACATTGTGATATGAAATATGATTATTAAACAGTCTCTTTAAAAGTAACATAGATGGTCTTAAAAAGTTATTGGGATAGGTAGATTCTCAGGGAGAGAAAGACAGAACCTCACTATATGGAAACCTAGACATAGAACATCACCAGACATGCTTGTCTCTTTAGTTAGATAAACAAAACCTCCTGTGTGGGCCTAGATGACATCAATTAGAACAAAAACATAATCAATTTAAATGTCATCAGACTCAAAAATCTATACAATGTGCCCACAACTGATTTGTGTCTAGATGGCTTAACCAAGAAGAAACATTCAGAACCCCAAATATGAAATGATTAACATTGCACTCGATTATCACAAAGGCTTACCTGGAAACTTGCACTTTTCTTCCCTGAAAAATCCTATATGTCAGATACCTCAACCCTGAGTGAGTCATTTGTCTTCTTTGAGACAAGGAGTGTCCTCACCCTGTTGTTGGGTTATGTACACCTACACTATCCTTTAATAAATATTTGCTTACAATCTGTTTTCAACAAGTTCTGAAATTATTTTCAGTAGTATAAGTCAATAATCCATCTTGGCTGAGTTTATGTTCTAGTATACCCTTGGAAGTACCTGCAAGGAACCCTGTGCAGTGACATTGCTGTGCAAATAATAATAATAATAGAAAAGGCATAACATGGCAATGTCTTTTTGCTTAAAAACAGAATTAAATTTAAACATATGTAAATAGTTCTTTCTAAGACCTCTCAGAGCAACATTAATTTTCTCAAATATTGCAATGTTTAATCTTCAAAAATATATTATTTGTTAAAAGTGTTAAATATAAGGAAAAAAATTCAAATCTGAGAGTAAGAAGTTTAACATGAACTTCTGGGTTGCTCAACAAGAACTGAGAGATAGCCACAGGTGAGAAACAGTCTAGTGAGTCAGAGTCCAGTGAGTGCTGTCTTTGGAGACAAAGAAGAAAAACAGGGAGTAATATAAAAGTTTGAAAAGTTATTAGAAAACAGAAGCTAAGCGCTGTGAACATTCAACAGAAAGTAAAACTAAGCAGTGTCAGAGAGCTATAAATAGAATTGAAAGAAAAGTTTAAAGAGCAGACATCAGATTCATTCATTCATAAATGCATATGAAAGTAATAATTCTTTTAAAACATACATTTCCTGGAAGAATTGTATGCTTCATAAGAAGACAATGGTAAAATTGTGTGTGCATGTGTGTGTGCGTGCATACATGTATGTTCATACAGATAAAAGCAAGAATTGTATGCTCTCAGGGTTCTTTGTCATCTTCCTTACATATCAGAATATTTTAAATACTTTAGTAGAAAACCAATACTGCAGTAAAAACTTACCTGTCATCATTTTCAATTGACATACTGATATGCCATACATTGAAATGATGACAAGCTTAGGAGTATATTCAATGAAAAGATAAATATTATGCCATAAAATTATGATCAAGACATTGTTTTTATTTGAAGTCTCCAAGAGAAGCGTTTCTTTCTACGATGTAAAATTGCTCCTGAGTGAGTTAATACAATTTTATTTAATATAATCACACCTGCTCTTCCATCATTTCTTAAATTTGAATATGTCATCCTCCACATCCTGACTTACACCAGTCTCATCCTGCTAAAGTAATAGTGGCAAAGTAAATTATCTGCCTATACAACACCTACTCTTTCTTTTTTCTTGGTTACAGATGCTTATTCAGATGGGATGAGAGACAATATGCCCTGTCCCAAGTGATGAATCAATTGATCTATGCCAACTTTATTATTCTCATCTCTTTTTGCAATTCTAGGAGTAACCAGGTGAAATTTTTATGGTCAAGGAAGAAAAGAGGCTTAGGAAAAATTTTCATCTCTAACCCAAATGGAGAAAAGAAGGGAGAAACATTTCTCTCTGACTCTTCTGCTTCAGTCTGCAGAACAGAGTTTTGCTAAGAATGGAATGCTTTAAGTGTCACTGAGAATCTAGTGAAAATATGTAAGAACCTAAGGCCCAGTTGACATTGTGACATTTTTGAATGAACTCTCTTACATATCTATCTCAAGTTTAATTGTTAATTAACAATTAAGCTTGAGATAGATATGTAAGAGAGTTCATTCAAATATATATATATATATATATATATATATATATATATATATATATCACATGTAATTCACTCTTGGGATATTCTGTTACACAGAGTTAAAAGCACAGCAACTGATATATCAAAAGCCTTAAAAGTGAGGGAAAAACAAAAAACCAAAGGCTGAACGATGGCTCTGATATGCAAAGGCTGACTCACAATAGGCATGGGGAAGAAGTAGGGTAGGTTCACAGGATTGGACAGTGGGGATTGAGGGGAAGGGAGAGGAGATGGGAATGGGGGAAAAAAGTACAATGAATCGGACATAACTTTCCAATGTTCATATATGAATACACAACCAGTATAACTCCACATCATGTACAACCACAACGATGGGAAGTTATATCCATGGATATATGACATGTCAAAATACATTCTACTGTCATGTGTATATGAAAAGAACAAATAAAATACAATTAAAGTGAGAGAAAAAGAAAATATTTTAATCAAAAAATTTAAATGTCCCTTTTTTGAAAATTTCAAACATTTCTCTTTTAAGAAACAAAAGTTCCTTCTTTTGAGAAATAAGAATTCAAAAAATAATAATTCCAAACCTATATTATAGAAAAGAAGAAAGGTAAATGGCCAAAAAAAATATGTGAAAAAAGTGTTCAACATATTTAGCAATCAGGGAAATTCAAATGAGACTACACTAGAATCCATCTCACTCTAGTTAGAATGGTGTCATCAAAAATACAAAGAACTGTATATGCTGCTGAGGATGTGAGAGTAAACACCCACTTAAACACTGTTGGTGCAAATGCAAATTAGTATTATCTCTTTGGAAAGCAGTGTGGATATTCCTCAAAAGACTAGAAATGGAACAACCACATGACACAGCTATCCAACTCCCTGTATTTATCCAAAAGAACTAAAATCAGCATATTATATGGAATCATAGCTGCACAATTCACAATAGCCAAGCTATGGAACCAGCCATAAAAAAGAATAGACATTGCCAGCAAATAGATGGAACTAGAGAACATCATGCTAAGTAAAACAAGCCAGGTTCATACAGCCGAGGGTCAAATGTTTTTGCTTCTTGTGGAAGATAGAGAGAAATATAGAATTTTTAAAGGGGAGGAGTGGAGTAGAGGAAAGAAAAGAAGCAGAAGGAAGAGGAACAGGGAAGAGAAGGAATAGCTGAATGAAGTAATCAAATCATGTCATGTGCATGTATGAACATATGACAATGAATTCCACTTATGGGTATAACTATAATGCACCAATGGAAAAAAAGAAAAAAAAATCATATTTCATTCATTCAGTGTACCATTATTATGTTAGCTGAAAATATTGATGCTTAAAACAACATTTCACTATATTGCCTTATTGTAACATTTCTTTTCCTGCTCCCATGAAAACAATTCTTGATCTGCTTTGATGTAAACTTCATGAGATCATGAAGGGTAGTGGTTGGTGTAGTATACCACTAAGATAACATTTTACACAATATAGGTGCTCATTCTCTCAGCTACTGAGAGCTGCTGCTGCCATGCACAGCTGATACTCTCCCTTGGCCAAGGAAAGATGCTTCCTCTAAGGTATGCCTCATCACTAGAGGGCAGCCTGAACCAATTGGCTGGATGCAGAGCATCTCTGAAGAACCATACAAACTTTAGAAATTCTCCAGGGATCAGCTGAAGCCTCTGTTGTCTTTGTATGGAATCTGAAATTCTCCCCGACTTCAATCCTGCTTTCCTCACTCTCTTCCAACTGTTACTCCCAAGAGTAATAATTTCTGCAGATTCTTAATTCTGCAATTGAATCTACAAGAGTAGGTATAGTGGGATTTGGGAGTTGGATTATTGGTCAGCCAGCTTACAACAACCACCTCGCCAGGAGGCAGAGCGTTAATAGCCCTCATCAAGCAGTAGTGAAGAAATAGTTGAGAACTTTGCTGGTGAAGAATTGGACTTATTTATGTATACAACATAAAGGAATGCACTAGCAGGTGTGATCATGACCTCTGATAGATAAAATAGTTATAAGGTCTGTAGATTTGAATAATTATTTTGTGTGTGTGTGTACGTGCACATATATATTTTTATGTTATATATACATATATGTACACATATATACACACACATATATTTAATTATATATAATATAAATATATATTCACATATATGTTATATATATAACCACATTACAGACACACACACAAAATATGCTTTGAAGGAGGATAATAAAAGAAGAAGAATGATCATATACTAACTTAAAATATAATCAATCAATCTCCCTCTCACTCTCTCATCACCTGCAATCCATTTTTTAAGTGTATCCTGCCTCTTTGTAAACATCTTGCTCTGCTACTTATGAAAAATAATGCATAATATGACGGCAACAGCATCCTCTTTGATGCTCGCTTAAGAGTCTATTATCTCCTGCAATTAGATTACAATAAAAAAAGGTCTTGCTGAAGAATCTCTTATAAGGGTAGTAAGCTAATAAATTATTATCATGTCCCTGATTTGAAAGGAGTGCTCTCCTGAGATATGAAATAGAGAAATTGGGCTTTTTACTTTCACTTTTTTTTGCAGTTTGCGTCTGTCTGAACTTTATATTTTTTTGAAGTAATGTGCTTCTAAGTTAGCACTAGTATTCTCTCCTTCCTTGAATATGATGCTGAAGCCATTGGATTAATAGACTACATGTCACAAACCTCAAGCTCTATCCTCACCTTCCATGCTGACCTCTATACCAATACCTAGAATTGTCAATATAATTTGATCAGGAAAATGTCATGTCTGTTAAAGGAAAAAAGGGAACATTCTCTACAAGAATGGAAATATAGGTACCCAAAGAAGTAAAGAAAGTATGTTTCAGAATGGCTCCTAAAAGTGCTGGATCAAGGAAAATGGTATATAAAGTTGGATTAATAAGAATTTATTTCAATATGGGAGAACTCTCCCATGATACAGAATAAAATAACTTGGAAAGGCTCCAGATGAAGGTGCTAAAATACAGCTAGAATGGCCCTTAGAAGCCTTCAGAGATTGATGACTCACACTAAATTAAGGAGAAATAACAGACCTGTTTTGGCAGAGAGGAAGAAATAAGTTCAAAGAAAGAAGCATACTAGAATTGATATGATACATAAAGCCAGAAAACCTACCAGCTGAATAATATCCATAAAAGGGCTAGCAAACATTTGTTTTACTATAGAAATTAGAAATGCTCCAGGTAGAACAAAACACTTGATTGAGAAAATCAATTGAAACTGTCTTCTGTAAGCTAGAACTGAGGGTAGGAAATACTAATTTAGAAGAGTCCCCTAATAATAGAAGAAAATAGAATCATTAAAGTCAGACATACTTAATGGATGAGTGGCTAGATTAGATGGCAACCATGATAATTTGATACAGAGCTATGGAGATGATTAATAAAACACAACATGCCTTGGAACAACATAGATGGGCAAGAAAGGTATTGATCTATTGAACAAAAAGAAATCAATGTTGAATAAGCAGGAGCTTAGAGACTTCGAGGCCCCAAAATATGAAAGATTGAGACAATTTTTAGACTCACATTTTGTTGAATACAAGAACAGATTTCCCAGGAACAAGGACCTTGAAAACAAAGCAAATATATCAGTAAATAATTCAATACTCTTATTGAAACCTATGAATCACTTATTCATATGACAATGCATTGAAAAAGAAGAAGGGAGAGAATGTTATGACATTTGAAGGACCATTATTCACAAAATCTAAATTGAAATTGATTCCCAGTGACCTAAATTGCCACGGGAAAATAGGTTGCAGTTATGCTATGGGGGCAAGGGAGAACATGTCTGCCATAAAGGTGATCCACTAGACACTTAACAGTATTCCTCTGCCCAAATTTAAACATAAATTGAAAATCTAGCAGATAAACAGGAGACATACATAAATTGATATGCTGGCTCATCAGCAATAATTGGTAGGGTTATCCCACCAAATAAGGCACAGAGTTTCTAAGCAAATATGAAGAAAATCTAGAATTGTTAGTAGGGGAGAGAGTGACGGGTATTATTTGAAGCCTTAACTCTAGCTGCAGTAGGTGGCTTATACTTTGTCCCATTAGTCTTCCTCCTGTAAATTTTCCAAGGATTAGAGACTAATCTGAATCCCTGAGTATCTGATGAAAATTAAAGTCAATTATATGAAATAAAATGGATCTTAGAAGCACAAGAAATGAACTGTAGAAGATTCTGTGATGTTCCCTTTAGACACCTCTTAAGGTTGAAGCTTTCATTCTCCAAAAAGTATTCTCCACCAAAAAGAATTGCTTCACCAGAGCCTAATGTCCCCTTCCCAGGGGCAATCCTCATCCTGTGTCTGGTCAATACAGAAATATAAAATCCATACCCCTTTGCCTAAAATAAAGACATGTCAGATGCAGAGCTTCATACATAGCAGTACAACTTTCCCTCATCTCACTACATAATTGGTATTGATCCCCAAAAGCACTCCCTAATAAACTATCGGCATGCAAATTTCCATCAAAGTCTGTTTACCAGGAAACCCTACTTAAGACAAGTGATATTTAGTTTAATTTCAGAATTCTTAAAATATTTTGGGGTAGACTGTAATACAACTTGGCTACTGGAAGTCTAAATACCAAAGTTTAAATCCATTACAAATTATTTCTATACTGACCCATTCAAATCCACATTTGAAGAAGTCAAAATAATATTTTCTTGAGGACAGAGAATAATATTTTCTTGAACACAGAGTTTAACCAATATCTCCAAGGCCCATCAGGGAACAAGTATTTGAATTTAGATCAGTTAAATTCAATACCAAACAACTTCCGTTATGCTTAAGGATTAAATCCTTTGTGAAAAGAAGTATGAAGTACATCTAGGATCAAGAAAAAGTATTTGAAATGCCTTGGATCTTATAAAATGATTAGGTTAAATGAATTAAGGTCATCATCCTTTAAGACACATTCACACCCATATTTATAGCAGCATAATTAGTAAAAACCAAGTCATCAAGCAAGCATATAAGTATCCATCAACAAATGAACAAATAAAGAAAATTTATTAGGGTATTAGATACTTAACCTAATCAGTGCACTAGTTCACTGATAGGGATTATTTGAGTGTAACTGTAGGCAGGTAAAGTCTATAGGGTGTGGCTGCAGTAGTTGGAAAACTGGGACATGACCCCGGTGTAGAATATTTTTCCCTGGTGAAGGGAATCTCTCTGCTTCCTCATTGTCATGTCCTGAACTGTTTTCTACCTCTGCAGACTTTCCCCATGATGTCCCACAATATCTCTTGCCCAGAGCAATAGAGTCAGCCATCTATGGACTGAGATCTCTGAAACCATGAGCCCCCAAATAAACTTTTCTTCTTCTAAAACTGTTCTTGACAGGTACTTTGGCCACAGCAGTGAAAAGGCTGACTAAAACAGTCAAGATGGTTGCCAAACCTAGGCCCAAATAAATGGAACTGACTGAAGCTCTAAAAACATGAACCAAAATAAAATTTCCTTCCTCTAAGTTGTTATTCTCAGGTATTTTGGTCACAATGATAAAAATTTAGCTAACACTTAAGCTTTTCAGGAAATGCAACTTTAAGGCATAGAACAAATTTTTACCATGTTACAAAGAAAAGTTGTTTCATGATTATATTGGCATTGATATTAATTTTTGACAGATCAAGGCTAGCTGGAAAGTGGTGAAGAAAAGATATGCATAAATAATGTTCTAATTTTGAAAGGGTAAAAATGGTGAAAAATTATAGACCAAAGAATCTGTAATTAAACCAAATTTTCAAATGGTTCATTAAAATAATAGTCTGTTAAGTATTTGGAAAACGAAATAGTGATAGCTGGGTATGAGTCATATCAGACTGACATCAATTCCTTCACAGAATTAGATATTAGAATGCCATATCAGGTAGACACCTGCAGTAGAGTATTTTAAAATTTAAACAAGACATTAACAAAGTCGCATTGTAGTCATATTCACAAGATGAAATGCATGAGCAGGATGATGGTGTGGTTGAAGCTTCCCATAGCAATAATATAGACAGTAACTGGAAATCCATAGATCTTTAGCATCTTCCACTAAAAAGATGTTTTGCATATTGTGTACAATCTTAATATAGATAGCACTCTTATCACTTTTAATGATAATAATGAACTGGAAAGACAAAATTAGAGACCCAAAAGATTTATACATTCTAGGATGATGTAAGACCAAAAAGATAAAATCATAAATGATGTCTTATATTTACATAGCAATATTGAAGGATAAGGAAAACACTAATGCACTGCAGTGGCTCCTATGAAAGAAACTGAGATTTCAGTTAACTAAATAACAACTAAAGAAGTAGGAAGGTGCATATGAAAGATCTGCTGCAATGTACAAATTGTCTGCATTGATAATAGGAAATTATACAAATCAACAAAATTATAACCACAATTGTGAGCTTGTGAAAGTGGTTCTTGAATTCTTTGTATATTTCTGATAGTTATATGTCAAGACAAAAGGTGAGGAGTGTTAACATCACAAATCACTCATTGTATTACAAGTACTATGCTAATTATATCAGAGCTTCCAATATTTATCTTTTCATTGAATTTTCATAAGAATTCTTTAAGGTAGGTAAAATTCTTTTTTTACAAACTAAGACTCAAAATGGCTAATAAGTTAGGTCAGGCCCACAAA
The DNA here is from genome assembly GCF_021218885.2 of Marmota monax. Lineage (NCBI taxonomy): Eukaryota > Metazoa > Chordata > Mammalia > Rodentia > Sciuridae > Marmota > Marmota monax. The sequence goes on from NW_026691950.1 coordinate 17,024,756, forward strand.
GCTGCAAGTGAGACAGGCATCATGACACATGCCTGTAATCCCAGCAGCTCAGGAGGGTAAAGTAGGAGGATCGTGAGTTCAAAGCCATCCTCAGCAAAAGCAGGGTACTAAGCAACTCAGTGAGACACTGTCTCTAAAAAAAATACAAAGCAGGGCTGAGGATGTGGCTCAGTGGTCAAGCTCCCCTTAGTTCAATCCCCAGTACATGCCCCCCTCCATAAAAGAAAAAAGAAAAGAAGCCATAAGTGAAGCAAATGAGAGTTAATCTATCAAAGTCCAAAACTATGTTAACTTAAAATTTCTAAGAAATGCCATTTTTAGGTCATTATTGAGGAAACTCAAGCCAACAAAAAGTGTACCTTCCATATCTTGTCATGAAAATAATAAATGACCTAGCTATTCTCTTACTGTGACTATAAAAGAGGTCCTAATTCTGTTGGTCTTAATTGAGCCTTTTATTCTTTCTTCATCCTGTTCATTTCTTTTACACACAGTCCCTCCAACTATTTGTCAGTCTTTCTCTGCAAATATAAATACATATCAGAACATTATTTAAAGCAAAGGAAACAAGAGACCAAAGGTATATAAAAATAATTGTTTCCAATTCACTGAGATTCCTATCTAGAATGATATGAATTTATAACATGGTTCCTTAAGTAAGTTATTTCTATATGTTTTTAGTATTAAGCAAATTGAAACACACTTATAAATTGCCATATATTTCTTCATATTATTTAATGGCCTATATTTTATATGTCTTGGTATATCTTGTAACTTTACACATTTGTGCACACTACAAATTTATCTTAAATTTATTTTTGATATATCAGTGACAAATCCTCTGAAAGGTAAATGAGGAAAACTACTCCATTTATAATAGTCTCAAAAAAAACCAAAACCTTGGGAATCAATCTAAGAGGTGAAAGACCTTTATAATGAAAACTGCAGAACACTAAATAAATAAATCAAAGAACACCTCAGAAGATGGAAAGATGTTCCTTGTTCTTAGATAGGCAGAGTTAATATTGTCAAAATTACCATATTATCAAAAGCACTATACAGATTTAATGCAATTCCAATTAAATCCAAAGGACATTCCTTATAGAAATAGAAAAAGCAGTCATGAAATTCATCTGGAAAAATAAGAGACCCAGAACAGCTAAAGCAATCCTTAGAAAGAAGAGTGAAGCAGGTGGCATCACTATATCAGACCTTAAACTATACTACAGAGCAATAGTAACAGAAACAGCAAGGTATTGGCACCAAAATAGACTTGTAGACCAATGGTATAGAATACAGGACACAGAGACTAACCCACAAAATTACAGTTAACTCATATTAGACAAAGGTGCCAAAAACATATTGGAGAAAAGATAGCCTCTTCAACAAATGGTGCTGGTAAAACTGGAAATTCATATGCAACAAAATGAAAGTAAACCCCTATCTGTCACCATGCACAAAACTCAACTCAAAGTGGATCAAGGACCTAGGAATAAAACCAGTGACCCTGGGTCTAATAAAAGAAAAAGCAGGCCCAAATCTCCATCATGTCAGATTAGGCCCTGACTTCCGTAATAAGATTCCTATAGCACAAGAATTGAAAACAAGAATCAATAAATGAGATTAATTCAAACTAAAAAGCTTCTTCTCAGCAAAAGAAACAATCAGTGAGATGAATAGAGAGCCACATCCTGGGAGCAAATTTTTACCACTTGCACATCAGATAGAGCACTAATCTCTATGGTACATAAAGAACTCAAAAAGCTAAACATACACACACACACACACAAAAAAAAAAAAATCAATAAATATGCCAAGAACCTGAACAGACACTCCTTCCTCAGAAGATGTTATACAATTAATCAACAAATACATGAAAAAAAAAAAAACTGTTCAACATCTCTAGCAATTAGAGAAATGCAAATCAAAACTACTCTAAGATTTCATCTCACTCCAGTCAGAATGGCAGCTATTAAGAATACAAACAACAATAAGTGCTGGCAAGAATATAGGGGAAAAGGCACACTTGCATTGCTGGTGGGAATGTAAGTTGGTGCAGCCAATCTGGAAAACAGTATGGAGATTCCTTGGAAAACTGGGAATGGAATCACCATTTAACCCAGCTATCCCATTTCTAGGTCTAAACTAAAAGGACTTAAAAATAGCATACTGCAGGGACATAGTCACATCGATGTTTATAGTGGCACAATTCACAATAGCTAAACTGGAGAACCAACCTAGATGCCCTTCAGTAGATTAATGGATAAAGAAAATGTGGTATATGTATATATATATATATATATATATATATATATATATATATATATATGCAATTGAATATTACTCAGCAATAAAAGAAAATAAAATCGTGGCATTTGCACGCAAATGGATGGAGTTGGAGAATATCATGCTAAATGAAGTTAGCCTATCCTAAAAAAAAAATGCTGAATGTTTTCTCTGATATAAGGAGGCTGATTCATAGTGGGGTTGGGAGAGGGAGCATGGGATGATTAGACAAACTCTAGAGAGATGAATGAGGTGGGAGGGAAAAGAAGAGGGCATGGGGGTAGAAAAAATGGTGGAATGAGATGGACATCATTACCCTAAGAGCATGTATGAGACACAAATGGTGTGAATATACTTTGTATACAACCAGAGTTATGAAAAAATGTGCTCTATATGTGTAATATGAATTGTAATACATTCTGCTGTAATATATAACAAATTAGAATAAAAAACAAATTTTAAAAAAATAATCTTTGAATTTCATCTCTTGAGTTTTATCAGAATTACCAATGTACCAAATGTTTCTAAAAGTTTCAATAGTAAAGAATCATCTGCAACACCACATGTCTAACCTTCAGTATGTTCAGACAAGCAGACTGATCAAAGACAACTGAAAATGACTTAAGCAGCTAGCCATCAATGATAGAGGTAAATAGGCAATTATTTACTCTACTTGCTTAAAAGAAAATACATGAAAGACATTAACTAAATCCTTTGACTAAATAATAAAATGCTTTGACTAAAATAATACTACATGTTCTAGAAGGGTACTCCATTTATATTTGACCTCAGTCCATGATTCATCCTGCAGTCCTTTAAGGTTGTTCATTTATTCCTTAAAGTACAAAGACCACCATTCCTTCAATTGTGGCCTACTCTATAGCTGCAGGGTGAGTGACCACAATGCCCTGCCAGGATATTAATTGTTTTAACCTTAGCTATAATCTAGATATTGCTCCATAGAATTCTTGAGGCTGTGTAACAGCAGTATGTATTGTCAGACTTGCTCAAAAACAGTATTTTTCAAAACTTATGTATTTAAACCCAGCTTTTTGGTTAAGATAACTTATAACATTTTGGGCTTTTTTCAATGTATATAAAAAAGTTTCTTTCATTTTGATACATTAGAAAATATTATTTGCACTTTGTTATGGTTTGAATGTGTCGCCCAGTGCAATAGTGATGAGGGGTGGTACCTTCAAGAAATGTTTAGGTCTTGAGGCCTTTGCCCTCATGAATGGATTTGTGTTATTGTGGAGTGAGTGGGTTAGTTTTCCTGGGTATGGCTTGGTTATGGATCCAAGCTTATATGCTGTATTGACATATGATACATTTTGTCGTGTTATGGTGCAGGAAGTAGGCCCTCAAAAGGTGAAGTCCCTTCATCTCAGATTTCTCAGACTCAAGAACTGTAAGAAATAAATTATTTTTTATAAACTTTTTTATAATTACCCACTCTGTATTATTCTGTTATTCTAGAACAAAACAGACTTAAGACAATTAAACTAACGCATATTAAGCCCATACAAAAATATTTGAATCCTATCTCAATAAGCATGTCCTATTTCTAGGCTTTAAGAGTAGTCTACACGGTTAAAGTAGCAATCAGTGACCTTAAAATGTCATCATATTTCTAAAATGAAGTTCCTGCAGAAGTAGTAGCTTCCAAGCCAGAAACAAACAGTTATGAAAGTCTTAAATCTCAAGAGACTCATATTTGGAACAGAAACGTGTTAGTCAGCAGTTTGTCACAGTGATCAAAATATACAATAAGAACTTCTTACAGGAGTAAAGTTTATTTTGGCATATGATTACAGAAGTTCAGTCCATAGTCAATCACTTTGTTGCTGCAATCCCAAGGAGACGTAGAACATCATGGTAGAAGGGTATGGTGGAGGAGGTGTGCTCCATTCATGGTGGCTGAGAAGAACACGGGAACATAAATAAGGGTGATGACCCACCTCCCCTAGTCACACACTGGGCTGCCTACAGTTGCCACCCAATTAGTGCATCATACTAAGATGAACTGATTAACATAAAACTCCCATAATCAAACCATAACACCTCCGAGTCCTCCTGCTTTAACACAGGAGACTTTGGAGGACACCATATATCCAAAACATAACAGAAGGTTCATGTTATTCACTGTCGAATGGATTCATTCTATTCATTCATTAAATGCCAAAGTAAGATAATAGATAATTTTCCAGACTTGAAATGCATGACTTATATTTTTATTTTTGTGGTCTATGATGTTTTATTTATCGATGATTTATGTTTAGAAATCAAAGTAAGATAACTCTAGCCTGCTATATATGAATTCAAATATTTTTCTTCAATTTAAGAAAAGATAAAGGCATAGATGCAATAAAGCAATGTTGCTATATTTTAAAAGAAAAAAAGACTGAAATTTTTGGTTTTAATATTTTTAATTATTTATTTCTAAGTGGTGCTGAGGATCAAATCCAGTGCCTCACAAGTGCAAGGCTAGTGCTCTATCCCTGAGCTACAGACCCAGACCATAATTTTGGTATTTCTTTGTGGAAATAAATACTGGTCACTTTTCAATCTTTTCACTACTTCTTTCATTCTAGCATAAATTACTCAGTTTAAATAATAATGTTGCCTATTATACTTTGTGCTATTCTTCAATTAATTGTAGTCCCTATATATATTAATGTATCCAGAAATTGCTGAGATTAACATCATATAGGAACCTCAAGCAGTATTTTCTCTAGTTGCACCACTGAAATGTGGTAAGAACTTTTGCTACAGGGGAAAAACAAAACAAAACAAAACATATGAATATCTGCTTTAAGATGTTTAAAATTGAAAATTATTAGGATATTAATGATGAGCATAGAAGTCTAAAATCAGATATAATATTCTTATACATGTGATTAATTATACTAAAAACTGAAATTAATTGAAGGAATAATGTTGTATTTCACCTGTGCCAAGTACTTAGTTGAAATAGAAACTCTATGAGGTAGTTAATTTCATTATCTATGTTTTACAGATTAAAACACTAAAACTAAGTATTTAGATAATTTTCTCATTGCCTGCTATCAGATAAATAGAGGAGTCAAGATGAAAGCTAAGGTTTCTGACTCTAGCCTTCCTATGCTTGAGGATACCTTTATTTTTTTCGAAACAGATTCTTTCTTTTTCAATCACCCCCACACTTAATAACATTGTTTAAAAATATAAAACAACACAAATATATGTATGTATGTACATATATTATGGATAAAATAGCTACTTTAAGAAAAAGCCTTAGGAAGAATGATTTGTTATATGTAAAATAGGAAGATTAAAAATGTATAAATTATATATATATATATATATATATATATATATATATATATATATACACACACACACACATACTATATATACATCTTTCAACTATATCTGCGTTACACTTTTGCATTGTACATTAACTCAAGCAGTATTTGTTTGGCTCCTAGTGAGATAAGTGGGGAAAAAATAGGGATGAATCATAAACCAATCCTATCTTCAAAAATCTTTTTATAGTTAAAAAAGATAATGTATTACACCAAAAATTAGAACAGAATGTGAAGATGAAATGCCAGAAGAAAAGCATAAATAAAACAAATCCTGTGGGTGTTGTAACAGAGGCTGGAAAATCATCAACTTGGATTATGATGAGTAGTTTTATTAGGGAAAAAATATCTTAAAAAAGGAAGGAAATGACATTTCAACTACCTGAGAATATTGGCATATCAAATTGGAAGGAATAGAATGATCAAAGGGAGGAAGGCTAATGAAAGCAATATTTCAATTTAGTAAGATGGACATAATTTAAAGTAATATTAATCTAAGTCTGAAAGATGAGAGGCTGGAATTTGAACTTTCCTCTATTATCCGTGGAAACCCCTATAAATAAATATGTATAGAAAATCAACATGCACAGAACTGTACTTCAAGGGCACTAGCATGTAAAAAGGATCAGAGCTGAGAATATCTGTGGCCTGTTTAGAAAGGTAGCTACTAACATATTCTACTTACATGTCACCTAAACTTTGAATTTAAGGGCAGTTTCTACACTGTATAGATGCCTACATATTTCTTTAGTGATAAATAAAGGTGTTATCTCTATTGTCATCTAGAGCAGGGATCAACCCATAGGAAAAATTGAAGGTCCATTGACCAAATCCAGCCTTGTCTCTTTCTGTAAATAAAATACAGCCATGCTCATTCACTTATGTATTTTGCAGTGCTTCTTTTGCCCTACAATGACAAAGTTGAGTAGTTGCCAGCAAAGCCATGGGGCTATACCAATGTGCCTTCAAAAGCAGAATAGGGGTTTGGTGAAAACAGAAAGCGTTTGAAAATAATACCTTCAAAAAATTGTGAGAACACATTTCTTGTGTAAATCAAAAATATATCCACATAAACTCTAAATATTTCATGTGTTTTCACTCATTTAATTTGCTCATATAGTCCCATAGTAGTATAAATTGTCAATTATTATATTTACTTTTGATCTAATCTGTAGATTATTCTTAATCTCCTAATGATAAAGATATTAGAGACATTGTTCAAAAGACATTAATAATCTCATACAGCTCATCTCAAACATTGCCTCTCCGTTTAGAAGAAAATATCACTTTATTAGGTATGAATTACTCAATTGAGTTTTTCTTCTTTTAAAGGTTTTATTTATTTCCAAGTGTTGAATAATAAGATCCCACAAAACGGTGGCTTAAAATAGAAATCTGTCCTATCTCTATTTCTTTTAGTTCAGGTCTGCAGTTTTGTACCCATATAAAATTTTCAAAATTCTTGATTGTCTTCTGTTGAAGCCTAGGGAAACCATGCCATTATAAGAATAAGGTTCAAAGTCTCCTGGTAGATAACCTGAAACCACAGATAGTAACAAATTCTATCTATACTGTTTTTTCCTATATACAAATGCCTATAATGAAATCTTATTTATAGTTTAAGCACAGGAAAAGATTAATAGTACTTATATAAATATTAGGAACTTCAACATATGATATTTTTTTCTTTCCTATCAGGTCAAGAACTTTCACATTTTCACTTAAAGACAGTACTTTTGGCTTCTCTTCACTAAATTTGAATTGCTGCCATCATTATGCTTGTATTTTGAGTCATTACTAATTAAAACAAGAGTTATTTGAACACAACCATTGCAATACCACAACGGTATCTGATAACTGGAAAGCCAGCGAGTGACTGAGTCAGCAGTATATGTATTGTGAGTATGCTGCACAGAAGGATTAATCAAATCTCATATAGGATGGAGTAGGAAAGAGGAAGATTTCATCACATAATCATAATGGCCCATAATTTTGTGAATTATTTATTTATGGAATTTTCCAATTAATATTTCCAGATTGCAGTTAACCTCAGGAAACTATGGAAAGCAAAACCGTGGATGAAGGGCCTATTGGATTACCACTGTCTCATTTTAGTTATTTTATTAAATTTTATTTTTTTACATCAAGATCCAACTTTCCAGCAGCAGAATCTTAATAAAAGTGTTTCTCTGAGATACAAACAAATTACACAAACTTGATAGCTTAAGAAAGACTTTTCTGTCTCACAGTTTGGGAGAGCAGAAATTGAAAATGAGCAGACCGAGGTCCCTCTGATGTCTGTGTGGGAGAATCTTTTCTTAGTTTCTCTTTCTTTCTTTGGGTATCAAAAGTTTTAATTTTCCCATGGCTTTCTTTACTGTGTATCTTCTTATCTGTGTCCAAATTTTCTTCTCTTTTAAGGACAAATATCTATTGGCCTTAGGGCGTGTATGTGTGTGTGTGTGTGTGTATTACTCTTAATAATATATATATATATAAATATATATATAATATATATAAATATATATATATTTATATAAATTTATAAATATATAAATTTATATATATAAAAATAAATTTATATATAAATAAATTTATATATAAATAAATTTATATATATATAAAATATATATATATAAATATATATATATATAAATTATATATATATATAATTTATATACACATACATATATATAAAATATCACATTAGTTCATTACACTTGCAAACAACCTATTTCCAAATGAAGTCACTTTCTGCTCACCTATCTGTCACTATAAAAAAATACCTGAGATGCTTAATTTATGAACAGAAAAGGTGTATTTTTCTGTTTTGAAGTTTTGAAGTTTCCAGGGCATGATTTTTTGGTTCCATTGCTTTGGGCCTTTGGTGGGGTGGCACATTATGGTGAGAGTATATGCTGAGCAAAACCACTCACCTCAACACCAGGAATAAAAAGTTTCAAAAGACTGAGCCAGAGTCCTATAGTCCCCAAAAGACATAAGGACCTCCCATTCGGCATTACCTCCTGAATGTTCTTCATCCCCCATAGCACCAATCTGGGGACTAAGCCTTTATTACACTGATCTTTAGGAGACCTTCAACATTCAAACTTGAACAGTCACAGTCATAGGTTCAGAGTGAACATGAATTTAATCGGGACAGTATTCAACTCAGTTAATAAAACTATGTTGAGAAAACCATGGAAATTTGATTTGGAATAACCTTTTAATACCTTTTGATTTTTCTCTCAGAAGGAGTTATACATTCATTGCTAACATTCATTCATCTCTTTCCAGAAAAAGATATTTCAGTCTTTATATAAGTCGTAAGTCATGTTTGGATTTCCTTTTTAATGGAAGAAAGCCAATCACGACAGTTTAGGAGGGTGTGTATGAAATCCCTTACTAGTGAAAGGAAAAAACAAAAATCAATTTTAATGAATAAATTCACAGGAGAACTGATATCTGCCACAAAACTTAAATTCAGTTCAAGGTAAGAGGCCATTTACACTTTGAAAGGCATCAATTACCTTTAGACATAAGCTTGATCAAAATAAACAAAAGAATATAAAGCATTCCATTGTCTCCCCTTCTCTAAAAGCCTTTTTGCTGCAGAGGTTGCTTGGCTCTAAGAATTGATGCTTCTGTGCCAAGGGTCTTTTTGTAAACATCAGGTTCTGTTATAGGTCTAAATGACACAGATCTTCTTTCTTTACAGGTGATGATGTTGGCATCCAAACAAGAGTTGCCTTCAAAAGTCACAAACCAAACTCCAACACCAGATAGAATGCACTGTCACTGAAGAGGGACTTTCTCAAAGGGGAAAAAATGTCACATAATGTGCCAAAAATGTTGCCAAAACACTTGTCTCATTTCTATGCTCCATTTTATGCTACTCCATTATACTGTGTGACTGTCACCCAGAGATTCCATTTTCTCTTCAGCACATTCTACCTCATTAAAAATATAAAATTGTCATTCTACATATATTGTGAGGTATTCTAATATAACAACAAATAATTAAAACAATTTTTAGTTATTTATTGTTATAAAATCATTTTTGGTTATCTAGAAAGTCACTGATCCACTTTTGTATTTATTCATTTTTTTATTAATGTATCCTTACTATATGCCAGGTATCTTTGTCTGCATATAAAGATGTCAAGAGACTGCTTTGTTGTTGTTGTTGTTGTTGTTAAAATTAAGTTCTCATCAAATAATAGAAATTTTATTGTGTAGGATTTTAGAAGTGTTTTTTCTTGTACACAAAATACTAAGATATTTTGATTCATCTATGTTGAATAAAAATTGTGCAGTCATATTCTGAATACAAGTAAGATAGAAGTTTCTAGAATGTTGGTACAGATTAACTGTTGATGAAATACATGCACACAATGAGTCAATATAAGAAAATCTCCACAACATAAGAAAGAAGTTATTCTTCTCATAATAATGGCCAGTTTAATTTCAATAAAACCTTCAGAAATATCTACTACATATCCCAATTAAATGGAAATTTCCACCAAGCATGTAAAGTATCAGCCTCTTTCTCAAAAACTAAAATAAAATTAAATCTTACAAGTAATTTTAATATGTGCATATTCATTTATTTTCTTTTGCTTGTTATGCTGTTATGGTGATTGTGTGTCATATGTCATGCTAATTTGTTCCCACACTTTAAAAAATCCAAAATAAATTAACTGGTGAACAAACACCATTTGCTTATTAGCATCTTAACAATTTTAATATGGAAAGGAAAATCAAAGAGAAGTAATATATAATCTTAATTAATTATTGGTGTGAAGAGAGCATAACATGCACTTAGACCCTGCAAAATAATCTTCTATACTAGAATCTGGGTCCATCAGAAGTTCCTTGTTCTTGCTTCATTTAAAACACATTAAGATCGGGTCTTCAACAATACTGTTGTCTTTTAGTTACATACTTAAGAAACAAAAAATCCATAATGAGAGAGAGAGAGAGAGAGAGAGAGAGAGAGAGAGATCATAATTTAAAGGGAATCAATATAGATATTTTTCCTTATTAAATTTTTTTATTCAAAATCTTCTCTTATTTAATTACATCAACAATAAAAATGTACCTTGATATTTGTGATTCAGACACATCATCAAATGTTTATATTGTCTTTTGGGTACAGGTATTTAGTTTTCCATACAGATCCACACAACATTTACTTACTGCACCCTGTCAGAAAGTAGATTTCGAGGTAAAACTATCTGTTATTTTAATTTATTTTTTAATTTAATTTATTTTATTTTTAAAATATATGACAGCAGAATGTATTACAATTATTATTACACATATAGAACATTTTTTCATATCTTTGTATATAAAGTATGTTCACACCAATTCATGTCTTTATGCATGTACTTTTTTTTGCATTACAATTCTTATTATCAAAATATCAGCATATTTCTTAGAAGAAACTCAAAAGACCAGGAAGGCATGAAATGATGTATTTCCATTCCCAAAATAAAATAACTAAACTGTCAATCATGATTACTATACCCAGCAAAGTTATCCTTCAGAATCAAAGGAAAATAAAGACCTTCAAAGATAAGCATAGACTAGCCTGGCAAGGTGATGCACGCCTGTAATCCCAGCAACATGGAAGTAGGAGGCAGGAGGATCCCCATTTCAAGACCAGCCTTAGCAACTTAGCGAGGCCCTAAGCAATTTATTAAGACCCTGTAATAAAATAAAAAATAAAAGGGGCTGGGAGTGTTGCTCAGTGATTAAGTAACCTTGGGTTACTTACCTTATGCAGTAATATTTAAAATGAACTGCTATGAACTCCCTGACTCCTTCTATTCATTTCTTTTGATTGTGAGCTGAACATACTCTAAACTATCTAGAAGTTGGATTTCGTTTTGAGAAAATTCCAATTTCTGTTTTTATTGATTGTAGGAATGATTTGGATTTGTTCCTCTTTAGTCAGTTTTGGCAATTTATATTTTTCAAGAAGCGTATATAATTGTCCAAGTTAATTTCATTATATTCTATATATAATGAATATATTTTTGAATATTATATTTTATTCATTGAAGTTATATTTTACATTGCAACACTTTTGCATCCTAGTATTTTTATTACATTTTAGTACTTTTATTGCATTGTTTTGTTTCCTTAATTCTACTTATAGTTTTGTCAATTTTATTAATCTTTTGAAAGAACCAAGTGTTCTACTGCAAAGCAACATCCCAGCCCCTGGTTAAGAAATTTTGGTCTGTATAAAAAAACCTGTTGTTTAGAATTTGTTGGCTCAGAATTTAGTGAATGATATATGCTCAAGTTTACACTTTAAAATGTGTATTTTATAATAATCAGCTAAAGCTGGGCATGGTGGTGCATGCCTGTAATTCCAGTGGCTTAAGAGGCTGACACAGGAGGATCATGAGTTCAAAGCCAGCCTCAACAACTTTCAAGGCCTAAGCAACTCAACAAGACCCTTACTCTAATTAAAATATTTTTTAAAAGGGCTGAGGATGTGGATTAGTGGTTAAGTACTCCCGGGTTTTAATCCCTGGTACCATAAATAAATAAATACATAATTCCAATTTTTAAAAATCAGCTAAATAGGTGTTTTATGACAATTGTAACACGTTAATTTTTTCATATATATTTTTTAAACCAAAGGGCAGATGAAAGCTCACCTCTGACATATATATATATATATATATATATATATATAGATATAGATATAGATATAGATATAGATATAGATATATAGATATATATGTTAGTTATAGGTGGACACAATATCTTTAATTTATTTTTATGTGATACTGAGTATTGAACCTAGTGCCTCATGAATACTAGGCGAGCACTCTACCTCTGAGCCCCTAATTGGTCTATATTTTAATGTGTAGTTAATTGATAAAATACTGAGATATGTATAAAAGTCTTTAAATATGAAAATGAATTTATCATATTCTCTTGTTGCAATTATCTGATATATACTTTATATATTTTGAAGCTTCCTTATTTATATCCAGCAAAATCTGTAATAACTATATCCTTCCATCAAATTGAAACTTTACCATGATATAGACACATACAGATTTCTGATATTGCTTTTTGGCCTTTAAATCTCAATGGCAAAATAAATATCCAACAAAACATATTTTAAAACACTTTCCTAACATATTTCTCCTTTTGATTTTAAACATTTCTCCTCTCTTCAGTTTCATTATGTCTTTTGATATCAACATATAGAGTCTGTGTGTGTGTGTGTGTGTGTGTATTCACTAGTTTGATAATCTGTGCCTTGCAAACTGAGAGTTAAATCCATTTATATATTTTTAATAAACTTGATAAAAAATAAGTTCATGAATTTGGCTTAATTGTAGATTATCTCAAGCTTGTTTTAAGCTACAGCTTATGAGGGGCAATAGTGTTAAGATAGTGAATAGTTTTAAGATTTCAAAAAGATTTCAGCAGTCTAGCAACACACCAGGTAGTTAACACCACATTTTAGCCTCAAGAAGAGAAGCAATCCTTCATATATTAATTGCCCCAAAATGTGCAGAAATTATTTTCTAAACTAAAATTAAATGGTTTTATTTAAACGTGAGACAGTTGAAGAATTCTAATTACAAAATTCAAATTAGTACAATTTTCCATTTGATCCATGTATAATGTGAAAAACATATGAGAACCTAAGAGGAAACATCTATTACATACTCATCAGAGGAGAGTCTAATCTCATTAGTCCCAAAAGACAAAAAGATGTGCTGAGCTGAATATCTATCAGCATAAAAGAAAATCTGAAGAAATATTTGAGAAACATATATTGGAAGTATATTAAGTCATAATAATAAAATGATAATCCTTTTGTTAAAAGGAATTACTTGAAAATAATAGTATAAAAATGATTGTTGTTTGTAAAATAATTTATTAAATTTTTACATTAACATTTAAAATGCATTGCATATGTACTAGTCTCTTTCTTTAAGCTACGTAATCTTTTTTTTTTTTTTTTCTCTTTTGGTAAGGGAGATTTTAAACCCAGAGTGTTTTCCCACTGGGCTACATCCTCAACTCTTTTTTATTTTTTTGTTTTGAGACAGGTTTTCACTCAGTTGCTTAGGGTCTCACTAAGTTGCTGAGGTTGGCCTTGACTTAAACAATCCTCTTGCCTCACCCTCAAGAGTCCCTGTGATTACAAGGATGGACCACCAAGTTCAGATTCTGCTGAATAATCTTTCCTATTTGGAGGTGAATGTGTTCCCATAACAACCTGTGCCTACCTCTACATTCAAAGTTATTTCATCATATTAATATTTTATATTTACCTGCTCTTTTTCTTTGCCAATTTAAATCTAGTGAAGGCATGAACTCACTATGTGTTAATTGTCAAAACAGCAATTCCTGGCACAAAATCTAACATATTAAAAAGGTCACACTGAAGGTATTAAACTAAAGCCATTTTATATAGTTTAGGCCAATGCTGAAATAAAAAGTCAACCAAGTAAAAACAGGAACAAGCAATTTGTTCAGAACTTGTCTCAGCAGAGAGTCAGCTGCCACCACTTGTGTTAGGGCAGAGTCAATGACAGGCAGAAGAGTGGCAAAGCACTGTGAAAAAGAGGGAATGATTTACAAGTGGCGTAATTGGAGGATGTTGGTATAAAATGTCATGGAGCAGGTTAACTAGAAGTGGAGCATCTCTGTGATGTGTTAGGGATGTATTTTTGCTTTATATAGTTGATTCTAACTTGAAAATGAGTCCGAAACACTAGGGAAATTGTCAATTAATATCATTACTCATGTGCTGAGCATTCTGGACCAGTTGTTACAGTCTAGCTATCTGGACATCTCTAGAGATGATGGTGACTTCCTACAAGTCTAACACAAAAAAGAATGCCTTCCTGGGCTGGATACTGTAATTTGTAGATTTGAATCCTATTTTTTCATGTTATCTCATTCTTAGTTTTTCATTTAGACATCTAACTGATAACATAAGAAGTATAATGGATATTGTCATCATTTGTAATACTTCACAAATTAATAACATTATCTTATTTATTTCTGCAAAGAGGTGTAAAGATGCATAAAAATAAACAATGAAGTTCCTCAGTATCAATATTTGTTCAAACTTTACTTGCAATATACAAGTAATTTTTAAATTCTATTTTAGACCTTAATAAGATCATAAATCTTCCAGTACTTACAAAAGTAGTCCAGGATAGATAGCCAAATATTTCAATTATGAAAATAGAAATAATAAATATCACTAGAGAGAAAAAAAAACACTGGACTTACTCATCTATGCTAAACAAGATACTAAAATACACAGATAAACTGATGTGGAATACAGTAGTTCATTGCTTTCCTTGTTAAGTAACTAAAATGACTTTATCAAATTCAAGAATAGCTGGAAAAGCTCATTTAGCATGCTATGAGGACCAAACTGTAGAAGGAAAGTTCGGAAAATTCTGGTTCTATTATCCAGTTGATATTTAGAGACTCATGAGTAAGAAAAATCTTTTAATAGAGGTCTATATTTGGTTTGCAAATCACAAATAATTATAATAATTAATATGTAAATTATATTAAAATACAGTCTTCCAGCTAAGAAGAGGTAGATTTGATAACAGTGACCACAGCATTAGCATAAGGCTAAAAACTTCCTTCATCAATTACTCATAGGCATTTTAATATGAATGCATCATGGCAAAAGATCAAAAAGTATGTTCATTTCAACAGTAGAGAAAAAAAATTGGCTATCTTTAAATGGTATTTAGTTTCACCCAGTTTTTAGAGGACATAATTAGAAAAACAAAGAAATAAATTCAAACACACTATGACTTAATTACAGTATGTATTCCTGAAAATATATGTGTAATTTAAACCACAAAAGAGATATTAATCATGATATCGCCTTCTCTAATGAAAAAGCCAAACCTACTTAGGTAACCGGAAAAAGAAAAAGAAAAAAAAAAACAAGAAAAACTTTTAGTTCACTATGTTAATTTGATTTACTTCCTTTTCCTTTGAGATGCATCTCTTCAACTTATGCTTCTGCAACTCTTCTTAAAATGTCCCATCATAGAACTATTCTTTGAAATCTCCCTGCCTAGGCCACTTAAATGTTTTGTAAATTGGCCAGATTTTTAGAAACAATATCCGCCATAGAAATATAAGAACTGTTGCACTTATTCTTTGAAGTATTTTGTTAATATTATCCAACTCCAATAGATAAGTATTATTTATTCAATATGCTAGTGTCATGATCAAACATGATTTATTCTCTCCTGGAATCAGATAGTTATCAGGGTTCCTTTCCAATGAACCTTAATAAACTATTGTATTCTATATTGGAGTTTATCTCTATGTTTTCAAAATAAAATTTCAATTTGACTAATATTAACTGACTTCATACAATGTCCCAGACACTTTATTAGGTGCCCTTCTAAAATTTCCTTCACTGTTTGTATCTGGGGAAACATCTGCCATTTAGCAGATGATAAAACTGAGTGTCTGAAGGTTAATTGCTTTGTGAAAGGTTGCACAGGGAGTAAGCAGTCAAAATGTGATTCAGTCCAGTTCTTGTCTGATCTGCTGATATTAAGGCCAACATACTTTATGCCCTTCCTCCTGCTCATGCTTTAACACAGAAAAGCAAGATAACTGATGAAGCTCAAACTTTGCCTGGAAGAAAAACATATTAAAATAGAACAATATTTCCTATGTCCACCCATAAACTTTGTTGGCTTTCACATATAGCAGGAATTTTGAATGTCCTATATGCCAGTGTCCTCCTTTACTTTTTGGAAACTAAACTCAGAAAACGTATGAGTCTCCTTCAAGTTGCCAAAAACTTCTGCATACACAGACTCAAAGCTGGGGCACTACTGTACTTATACAGTGTGATTACACTGCACCCTGAATACCTCAAGAATTACATCTTTAGTGTGACAAATCTCCCCTGAGGAAGGAGTGAGCATGTGTCATTGCAAATGCTCATTTGTTAATATCATTCTCTTTTAACAAACATACCTATTGCTTACATGTTAGACTCAGGGACAAGCCACGTGCTTTCCTTGAAATATATTTAAATGTTTATTTACATTTTTAGTAATAGCCATTAAAGACTTTAACCTCAACTTGGAGAATTTCTAGAAAAGAAGCAGTAGAAGACATGAAAATGTCTATGCAGCAGGTACAAAACAATGCTGTGGCTTCACTTTTTCCTAAATGGGCCCTCCAATGCAGCGAATTTTACATAAAGGAAATAGAAAGCATACTTATACCAGTGAAAATATGAGGCAGTTACTTTTTGGCTTAGAATCAATCAAAATGTTCTTTAATATTCAATAAAATCTGTCTCTCTTTTGTTATATTTAGTATTGTAATAAGGAATTAATGATCAAAATTAAATTATTTTAAGGTTGATTAAGCAGAGGCACTTAAGAGTAAATTTTGCTCTTAGTAGAAGGATAATAAATGCCAAGCTATATCTCTTGTCATAAGGAGATTTCAAAAGGTGATTGAATTTTTCTTTACTACAGATCCCAATGTCCTCTCCATAGAGAATCATTAATATATGTCATTATTATTTTCTATAGTACCATAAATATCCACTAGATCTACATGATACCAAAACAGCTTTAAAATGTGTATGGTTCAGTTGATTTTGAGTCTGAATATTTCAAACTCCACTAGGCACCCAATTTTATGCCTATGTTTAAACTGATCAATGACAGTAGAACCCAAAATAAATATTGATCAATGACAGTAGAACTCAAAATAAATATTCAATATTTGAACACTAAAGTTCTGTGCAACATATATCAGCAAAAGCATGTATATGTATACAGAAAGAGAAAGAGAGAATGCATATGTAAGTATATATTTTTTTCTGTTGTCTTTTTCTAGTATAAAACATCTGACTATGTGTGCTAAAGCCCACTTTATGTGACCCACATCAATGAAAAACAATGCAATTTATTTTTGTTCTATGATTATTTAGTATAAATTGGTATTACTGAGCATAGCAATAACACTTATTTGAAGGTATTTGTAGAAAGTATGCATAAATTTAACTGGATATAATTACACACACAACAACAACAACAAATCTTTCTATACAAATAAGCAAGGATTTTTATGTCTCTGAGGGAAATCAAAGGAAAGCAGTGCACAGCCAGCATGATTGTTTTATGGTATCTCTATTGTCCATATCCCTTCCATGGTTTTTCTTCAGATTATTCATGTTGGTTGATAATTCTCCATTTCTAGTATCTCATCACATTTCTAGTAAAGATAAATAGGAAGGGAAAAGGGAAAAGGTGATGGCCAATGATCATGATAGTAGACAGCACACTTTAATGGGGTTTTCCTGAAGTCCAATGTCATAAATTATATCTATTTAGCACCAACTATAGGAATGTAATGCAACTTTTGGGAGATATCTCCCCTCAACTTGGAATTTTCCCTTTAAACAAGAGAGAATAAATATTATGTAGGTAATTATTAATCTCTGCCACAATATTCTATTATTCTGCTACAAAATAGGGTAAAATTTAATATATCCAAAATACAATTGAACAAAAATGTAAAATCTTACCTCTGTCTGATAACTATGATCATTAGTTAATCTTAGTTGTTGATTAAGCAAACATCATTTATTAAATCGTGAAACATGCAAATAGCAATATACATATGAGTACATATTAAAAGTAGAGGGAATGGAGAAATTAGGTATAATAGCAAAGCAGTAAGTTGTGCTTGACCCAAAATATTTTGGATTCTATCTTTTCTTCGGAATAAAAAGAAAATATTGTTTGAGCTCTGTAAATTTACACAGCCTAATGCACACTGTGCTTAGGAGATTTTTTTTCTGTTATGTTTTAATGCTGCAATGATACACTCCTGAAGTATTTTGCAAACAAGTGGATTTGGTGAGGAAAGCTGTAGATCAACAAACCAACTGGACAATGAGAAAATGGGTCCTTAAAATAGAAAGCTCAAATTATTAAACTAATTCCACTTGTCTAGAGTTGGGAGCATTTCCTGATCTACAACAAGGTCATGGTGATGACAAAAATGAATTCCCATAGTTCTGTGGAGGGAAGAAATCTATATCAATAATTATAAATGAATATCGAAACAGATTTAAAAATTTTAATTAATGGCAGTTACTCAACCATAACAGGCAAAATCATAACTGATTTCATATTTAATTGATCAGTGACAGATCACTACAGTGAGCTTTCTTCTGAAAGCAAATCAATTGGTGGCTGCCTCACATTTTGAAAGTTAATTCAATCTGTGGTGGATGCACTCTGGTCAACAAAATTCTATAAGTAGCTTTAATCCCTGCTTGCCTTTTCACCAACACAAATACACTTCTAAGGCAGAAATCAACATGATCTTTCCTCAGCAGACAACTCAATTCCAAAACAAACACTCTGCAGAATCCTGTTGTTAAGTTTGACTTAGTCCTGAAGCAGATCTTGCCCAAGGATGGGAAGAATCTTTTCTTTTTACTGCTTTCCCTTTGGTTTTGCTCTTGATCAAACCTGCAGCAGGGGTCATCAGGGATGGCCTGGTCCTCACTAATATTGTTGAAGCTACTTGAAAAAAGATTTCATTTATGGAAGTCTGCTCTCCAAATATCATTCAACATGATGTCATTACATGTTTTTGTCCTTGAGTCAGTTGTCTGAATCCTTTGTAGGAACAGTAACTGCAGCTCTGAAAAATTAATGTGGAAGAATTCTTAGAAAAACAAACTTAACTGAAGATGATACATTTGTATCACAACATATTGCTATCTGAATATACAACTAAATTCTGCTTGCTAATGCTTTACCTAGGCTGTTAGTATCAGTGTGAATTACTAAGTTTTTTTATATAATTTTTTTCAGGGGATTTTATTCATTGGGTTTGGTATAAGCTTTATATAAACTCTAGAACAATTTATGTAGCAATATAATATTCTGGACTTAAGTGTTGCTAAATATCTGTGCCTAGTATATTTTTCTTATTTCTTTTTTAAATGTTTCCTTTGTATTTTTTTTATTTTTGAGATTCATTTTTCCAGTTTTTTTTCATTTGTTTGCCTTTTTAATCAATTTTAAACGAAGGTTTTGATTTATTAGTTGTTTATAATATCTTTCTTCTTTCTGTCTCACCAATTTATCTAACTATATTTGTTTCCTTTTGATTTATTATGCACATTGCTTAGATTTTATTGATAGAGTAAAGCATTAGCTTTTCCTCTGTCTACTGCTTTAAGTGTTCCCACTTTATATGAAATGTTTATATTATCACAGTTTACAAGGCTTTCATTTTGAACTTGCATTTCACCCTTTTACTCAGGCGCTTTTAGAACAGAGAGATTTCAAATTTCCAAGTGGAAAGACTTTGTTAGATTTTTATTAATTTCTAGTGTTCTAATAATTTTATCAGAGAGTGTAAGTTTTATTTGACATAGAATTTAATAATGCTATTTTAAAATGTAATATTTGAGCAAAATTTTTGCGAATGTTCTTTGCATGCTGAATGTACTCACTCTTAAAATTTATAATGTTTGAGACATTACCTTAAAATCTGTCTTAAGATTTATGTTTTTAATAATTTTTATGTCCTTATTGGCTGGTTCATTCAGCTTGTTTTTAACTGTGATTGTTGTATTGGTCTCTGGTTAGTGTTTCTAATTATTATTATTATTATTATTATTATTATTATTTGTATCTCCTATAGTTTCTGCTTATGAAGATCACTATGTTTTTCTATATAGAAATATTGATAGTTACACCTCAAAGTGAACTGGAGCTTTCAGAATAGCAAATTGTTTTATTAGCCATATGTACTTCTTTTTCATCCTGAATTTCTGTCTAATATTGGAATATGACCTTTAATTTCTTGATATGTAAACAAGTACATATATATCTGTGACCTCTGTGTGTGTGTGTGTGTGTGTGAGTGTGTGTGTGTGTCTGGCTTCTGAGAGTGCTTTTATTGTAGAAATCTTTTTTTTTTATTTTTTTTTTATTGGTTGTTCAAAACATTGTAAAGCTCTTGACATGTCATATTTCATACATTAGATTCAAGTTGGTTATGAACTCCCAATTTTACCCCAAATACAGATTGCAGAATCACATCGGTTACACATCCACATTTTTACATAATGCCCTATTAGTAACTGTTGTATTCTGCTACCTTTCCTATCCTCTACTATCCCCCCTCCCTCCCCTCCCATCTTCTCTCTCTACCCCATCCACTGTAATTCATTTCTCTCCTTGTTTATTTTCCCATTCCCCTCACAAACTCTTATATGTAATTTTGTATAACAATGAGGGTCTCCCTCCATTACCATGCAATTTCCCTTTTCTCTCCCTTTCCATCCCACCTCACGTATCTGTTTAATGTTAATCTTTTCTTCCTGCTCTTCCTCCCTGCTCTGTTCTTAGTTGCTCTCATTATATCAAAGAAGACATTTGGTATTTGTTTTTTAGGGATTGGCTAGCTTCACTAAGCATAATCTGCTCTAGTGCCATCCATTTCCCTGCAAATTCTATGATTTTGTCATTTTTTAGTGCTGCGTAATACTCCATGGTGTATAAATGCCACATTTTTTTATCCATTCATCTATTGAAGGGCATCTGGGTTGGTTCCACAGTCTAGCAATTGTGAATTGTGCTGCTATGAACATCGATGTGGCAGTATCCCTGTAGTACGCTCTTTTAAGGTCTTCAGGGAATAGTCCAAGAAGGGCAATAGCTGGGTCAAATGGTGGTTCCATTCCCAGCTTTCCCAGAAATCTCCATACTGCTTTCCAAATTGGCCGCACCAGTTTGCAGTCCCACCAGCAATGTACAAGAGTACCCTTTTCCCCACATCCTCTCCAGCACTTGTTGTTGTTTGACTTCATAATGGCTGCCAATCTTACTGGAGTGAGATGGTATCTTAGGGTGGTTTTGATTTGCATTTCTCTAATTGCTAGAGATGGTGAGCATTTTTTCATGTACTTGTTGATTGATTGTATGTCCTCCTCTGAGAAGTGTCTGTTCAGGTCCTTGGCCCATTTGTTGATTGGGTTGTTTGTTCTCTCATTGTCTAATTTTTTGAGTTCTTTGTATACTCTGGATATTAGGGCTCTATCTGAAGTGTGAGGAGTAAAAATTTGTTCCCATGATGTAGGCTCCCTATTTACCTCTTTTATTGTTTCTCTTGCTGAGAGAAAACTTTTCAGTTTAAGTAAGTCCCATTTGTTGATTTTTGTTATCAACTTTTGTGCTATGGGTGTCCTATTAAGGAATTTGGAGCCCGACCCTACAATATGTAGATCGGAGCCAACTTTTTCTTCTATCAGACGCAGAGTCTCTGATTTGATATCGAGCTCCTTGATCCACTTTGAGTTAACTTTTGTGCATGGCGAGAGGAGGGGATTCAGTTTCATTTTGTTGCATATGGATTTCCAGTTTTCCCAGCACCATTTGTTGAAGATGCTATCCTCCCTCCATTGCAAGCTTTTAGCTCCTTTATCAAATATAAGATAGTTGTAGCTTTGTGGATTAGTCTCTGTGTCCTCTATTCTGTACCATTGGTCCACCCTCCTGTTTTGGTACCAGTACCATGCTGTTTTTGTTACTATTGCTCTGTAATATAGTTTTGAGTCTGGTATCGCTATACCGCCTGATTCGCACTTCCTGCTTAGAATTGCTTTTGCTATTCTGGGTCTTTTATTTTTCCATATGAATTTCATGATTTCTTTATCCATTTCTACAAGAAATGCCTTTGGGATTTTGATTGGCATTGCATTAAACCTATAGAGAACTTTTGGTAATATCGCCATTTTGATGATGTTAGTTCTGCCTATCCATTAACAGGGTATATTTTTCCATCTTCTAAGATCTTCTTCTACTTCTCTTTTTAGGGTTTTGTAGTTTTCATTGTATAAATCTTTCACCTCTTTTGTTAGGTTGATTCCCAAGTATTTTATTTTTTTTTGAGGATATTGTGAATGGAGTGTTTTTCCTCATTTCCGTTTCAGAAGTTTTGTCGCTGATATACAGAAATGGCTTTGATTTATGCATGTTGATTTTATATCCTGCCACTTTGCTGAATTCATTTATTAGTTCTAGTAGTTTTTTTGTAGACCCTTTTGGGTCTTCTAGGTATAGAATCATGTCATCTTCAAATAGTGATAATTTAAGTTCTTCCTTTCCTATTTTTATGCCTTTAATTTCTTTCGTCTGTCTAATTGCTCTGGCCAGGGTTTCGAGAACTATATTGAATAGAAGTGGTGATAGAGGGCATCCCTGTCTTGTTCCAGATTTTAGGGGGAATGCCTTCAATTTTTCTCCATTGAGAATGATGCTAGCCTGAGGCTTAGCATAGATAGCTTTTACAATGTCGAGGTAAGTTCCTGTTATCCCTAGTTTTTCTAATGTTTTGAACATAAAGGGATGCTGTACTTTGTCGAATGCTTTTTCCGCATCTATCGAGATGATCATATGGTTCTTATTTTTAAGTCTATTGATGTGGTGAATAACATTTATTGATTTCTGTATATTGAACCATCCTTGCATCCCAGGGATGAATCCTACTTGATCATGGTGCACAATTTTTTTGATGTGCCTTTGTATCCGATTCGCCAGAATTTTATTGAGGATTTTTGCATCTATGTTCATCAGAGATATTGGTCTGTAGTTTTCTTTCTTTGAGGTGTCTTTGTCTGGTTTCGGAATCAGGGTGATGTTGGCCTCATAGAATGAATTTGGCAGAGCTCCTTCTTTTTCTATTTCCTGAAATAACTTGAAAAGTATTGGTATTAATTCTTCCTTAAAGGTTTTGTAAAACTCCGCTGTATACCCATCCGGTCCTGGGCTTTTCTTGGTTGGAAGTCTTTTGATTGCTTCTTCTATTTCATCTATTGTTATTGGTCTGTTTAAGTTGTGAGTATCCTCCTGACTCAGTCTGGGCAAATCATATGACTTAAGGAATTTATCAATGTCTTCACTATCTTCTATTTTATTGGAATATATGTTTTCAAAATAATTTCTAATTGTCTTCTGTATTTCTGTAGTGTCTGTTGTGATATTGCCTTTTTCATTCCGTATGTTAGTAATTTGAGTTCTCTCTCTTCTTCTCTTCATTAGCATGGCTAAGGGTCTGTCGATCTTATTTATTTTTTCAAAGAACCAACTTTTAGTTTTGTTAATTTTTTCAATGGTTTCTTTTGTTTCAATTTCGTTGATTTCCGCTCTGATTTTAATTATTTCTTGCCTTCTGCTACATTTGCTGTTGTTTTGCTCTTCCTTTTCTAGGGCTTTGAGATGAAGTGTGAGCTCATTTATTTGTTGGTTTTTCCTTTTTTTGAGGAATGACCTCCAAGTGATGAATTTCCCTCTTAAAACTGCTTTCATTGTGTCCCATAGATTCCGATATGTTGTGTCTGTATTTTCATTTATCTCTAAGAATTTTTTGATTTCCTCCTTTATGTCTTCTGTAACCCATTGATCATTCAGTAACATATTGTTCATTTTCCATGTGATGTAGGATTTTTCCTTCCTTCTTTTATCATTGATTTCCAGTTTCATTCCATTATGATCAGATAAAATGCATGGTATTATCTCCACCCCTGTATATTTACTGAGGGTTGCCCTATGGCATAATATATGGTCTATTTTTGAGAAGGATCCATGTGCTGCTGAGAAAAAAGTATATCCACTTGATGATGGTTGATATATTCTATATATGTCAGTTAAGTCTAGGTTGTTGATTGTGATATTGAGTTCTATAGTTTCTTTATTCAGCTTTTGTTTGGAGGATCTGTCCAATTGTGAGAGAGGTGTGTTGAAGTCACCCATAATTATTTTGTTGTGGTCTATTTGATTCTTGAACTTGAGGAGAATTTGTTTTATGAACGTCGCAGCACCATTATTTGGTGCATAAATATTGATAATTGTTATGTCTTGTTGGTGAATGGTTCCTTTTAACAGTATATAATGTCCTTCCTTATCCCTTTTGATTAATTTAGTCTTGAAGTCAATTTTATTCGATATGAGGATGGCCACCCCTGCTTGCTTACGAGGACCGTGTGCGTGGTATATTTTTTCCCAACCTTTCACCTTCAGCCTGTGTATGTCTTTTCCAATCAGATGTGTCTCCTGGAGGCAGCATATTGTTGGATTTGTTTTTTTTAATCCATTTTACCAGCCTATGTCGCTTTATTGGAGAGTTTATGCCATTAACGTTTAGAGTTACTATTGATATATGGTTTGTACTTCCAGCCATGTTTGATTATTTATCTTCTTCTTTTTTTTAAATTTAGTTTGTTTCTCCATGGTTAGCTTTCCCCCCGCCCTCTGTCTTTATAGAGGCACTTCCCACTGATGGTTTTGGTTATTGTTTTTCATTTCTTCCTCGTGTAGTGTTTTGCTCAAGATGCTTTGCAATGCTGGTTTTCTGGCTGCAAATTCTTTTAGCTTTTGTTTATCATGAAAGATTTTTATTTCATTGTCGTACCTGAAGCTTAATTTTGCTGGATACAGAATTCTTGGTTGGCATCCATTGTCTTTCAGTGTTTGAAATACGTTGTTCCAGGATCTTCTCGCTTTCAGCGTCTGTGATGAAAAATCCGTTGTTAACCTTATTGGTTTACCCCTGAATGTAATCTGCCTCCTCTCTCTTGTAGCTTTTAATATTTTCTCTTTGTTCTGTATATTGGATATCTTCATAACAATGTGTCTTGGCGTTGGTCTACTGTGATTTTGTGTGCTCGGTGTCCTGTATGCATCTACAATTTGTATATCTGTTTCCTTTTTTATTTCTGGAAAGTTTTCTGTAATTATTTCATTCAGCAGGCTACTCATTCCCTTGGTTTGAATCTCTGTACCTTCTTCTATCCTGATGACTCATAGGTTTGGTTTTTTTATGTTATCCCATATCTCTTGGATGTTTTTCTGGTGGTTTTTAACCAGCCTTTCTGAGTTGGCTAGGCTCTTTTCAAGATGATATATTTTGTCTTCATTATCTGATGTTCTGGCTTCTACTTGCTCCACTCTGTTGGTGATACTCTCAATTGAGTTTTTAATTTGGTTTATCGTTTCCTTCATTTCTAGAATTATTGTTTGGTTTTTTTTTTATAATCTCTATCTCCTGATAAAGATGCTTAACTTCTTCTTTTATCTGTTTATGTAATTCATTTTCGAAGTGTTCTTTCACTGTTTGGATTTGCTGTCTCGTATCTTCTTTAAGGTTCCATTCCATCTGTCTAAGGTATTCCTTGAGTTCTTTATATGACCATTTTTCTGCTGACTCTAGGTCCTCCTGAATATTTAGGCTGTCCTTCATTGTTTGTACTCCTTTTCTTCCTTGCTTTTTTATGCTGCTCATGTTACTTCTTGTTCTGTTTGACTGCTGAGTTTCTGTTTACTCTTATAGGTTTATTTGATGCTTGGGAGGAAAGATATTAGAAGGGAAGGGAAGAAGTCACTAAAGAGAATGAGAGTAGGCAGGTAGAATTCAAGGAAGGGGGAATAAGAAAATTGAAAAGAAATGAAAAGACAAAAGAAACAAAAATAACAAAGATTATATAATAAAGAAAGAAAGAAAAGACGAGAAAAAAATTTTAACAAAAATAATAATGATAATAAAAAATGAAAATTAAAATTTAAAATAATAATAATAAAATAAAAAAAATTTATTTAAAAATTAGAAACATTGAAAAAAAGTTAAAGAACAACAACAAATAAAAATTGAAAATGAAAGAAAAAGAAGAAAAAAAAAGAAAAAGAAAAAAATGATAATAATAATAATAATAAATGCAGTCCTAGAGTTCTATTAACTTCTCTTCCAGTAGGTGGAGCTGTGCCCACTGGGCCAAGCTTCTCCTCTCAATAGGTGGGAACCATTCACTGTGCAGCAGCTCTTTCTCCTAGACTGGGCGGGTCTCCAATCCTGAGTGTCTAGGGCCTTGTCTTGTGTTTCCTCAAGCCAGGCCATGCTCACCTGTGGCGCTCACCACAATACTGGCTACACGCCAGGTCTGCTGCTCCTGGGAGCCCTGTTTTCATGAACACCTGGGCTCACTCTCCCTGTTGCCTCCCTCAGACCCTAAGTTTGTAGAGCTTGGGGCTGAGATCCCCCAGCGAATTTGCTTGCCCTCCTGTAGCCACGCCCCCGGTAGCTGGTGCAAGAGACCTCAGTTGTCAGCACTGGTGGGAGCGGTAGCCAGGAGTTCCGCGCCGCGAGTCCTGCGCCACTCCTGATTCCCTTGGTCTGGTTTTTGCGTTCACAGGAGAGCTGGGAGTGGCCCTTAAGGTTTCCACGCTGTGTGGAGAGAGATGACTAGGGGATTACACACCTGTCGCACTGGTTTCAATGCAGTTATCTCCTCCGCCCGTGACGCCATTTCTCTGCCATGGTGGTATCCCATGCAAATGGTGACCGTTCGTTCCCTTTGCCGGGTGACCAATGCAACGGGTGGGTCCTGACTGTCTCTTCCAATCCCCGTTTCAGTCCTGTGGCCACTGCCTATGAAGGCTCGGTTGGCTTTTACCTCTGTAAGTTCCTAAGGGCCGACCAATTATTTCAGTGGGATCGTTAGTGCTGAGTCACATGAAGCAGGCGAACCGGAGCTTAATTGCCTCCGATTCGGGCTCTGTGTGTATGTTCTGAGGGGCCCAGCCTGTACACCCCAGATCCACGTCAGCTCAGCATTGCCTAGTGATCCTGAGCAAACAGCATTTAGACAGTTTACGGCTCCCTATGCCCGCGCAGTTGAAGATGTCAGAGACTTGATCTCTCTGCGCCTGCCACCATGTTACATCTCCTCAGTAATATTCATGTTGCCCTTACAGCTTCCTGGCATAAGCAAGTTCTTGGGATTATACAAACTGCTGCTTCTGTTTCCAGTCCAGATTTCTAGAAATGAAACCCTGCCAACGTCGCCTCCGTCTCTGGGCCACGCTCACGGGCACTGCGCTCGTCTGCGACCGTAGCAGAGCCACCCTGGCCTCCACAGCTCTTCAGCCCGGTGCCCAGCCCCTGGGGCCCAAGCGGCTGCCACCGCGGCTCTCCGTCCCCCTCCTCCGGAGCACGGGTCCCCTGGCAGGGGGTTGCAGAACGACCCCAGAGCAGGCTCTGCCCGAAGGTGCAGCGGCGAACAGGTCACCGAGGCGCTCGAGGCTGCAGTCCAGCCTTCGGAGGACAGGGCTCGGCACGCAGCCCAGCTCCAACCTCTAGATGATGCTGCCAGACAATGTATACAGAGCCATCAAGACAGCAAGCAGAAAGCAAATGGCGGCTCCCACGAAGTGGATTTTTGGCACAGAAACCACAGCCCCGCCAACAATCCCAATCCACAAACTCTCCCTGTATAAAAAATATTCAAAAAAAAAAAGAAAAAAAAAGAAAAAATGGCGGGGCGAACTGAGCTTTCTTTGCCTCGGGTACTTACAATCCACTGCTGATTACACATTCAGCTTCTCTGCCCGGAGCGAAGCGAAAGAGGAAGCAGATGGGAGCAAAGCGCCCGCGGCTCTGAGCAGCCAAGCGTCCAGGAGCCAAGCGTCTCTTTTTCGATTTCTTTGTTCTTCCTGCTGCTTGGCAAAGTGGTCCACTACAGATTAACAGTGAAAGGAGCTCTAACAGACTGTGCGAAATCTCTATTAAAGCCACTGTTCTGAGCACCATGCTCAGCACTTCAGAAACCCCTGTACGCAGCGGCCATCTTCATTTTAGAAATCTTTTTATTTAAAAAGGTACACTCATACATTACTGGTGAGACTGCAAATTGGTACAACCACTATGGAAAGCAGTATGGAGATTCCTTCAGAAAACTTGGAATGAAACCACCATTTCACAAAAAAAAAAAAAAAAAGGCTGAATGTTTTCTCTATAATGAGGATGCTAATTCACAATAATGGGGGAGGGCACTAGAGAAGAATAAAGTTACCTCAGATTCAGTAGAGGAAAGTGAAGGGAGGGGTGAGGAGGGGTGTGAAGATAGGAAGGATAGTAGAACAAAACAGACATTATTACTTTATGTATATGTGTGACTGCATGCCCAATGTGATTCTACAACCTGTACACTCAGAAAAATGAGAAATTATATCCCACCTACATATGATATATCAAAGTGTATAAATGCATTATACTGACATGTATAAATAATTAAAACAAATTAAATTTTTTTAAAATAAATCTTTTTATTTAAACAACACAGAGTTGATTTCTGTTAGGGAACCACTCTGAAAATCTTCTAAATATGTGAGTTAAGTCCAGATACATTTACTTAGATGGCCAACATACTTTGTTTCAACTCTGCCATTTTATTTTGTTGCCGATATTATATGTTATCAAATGTATTATGGTTCCTTCTTTATATAGTCTGATTCTTCAGCTTCCTTCTTAACTCCTTTTAATATCCAGATTAATGTTCAGATTGCTTTTGTTATTATGTATTATTTGTTTGACATTGTTTTGTTTTATTTCTTCTGATATTCTAGCTGAATATACTTTAGATTTTCTTTTGAATGTTCCTTTCTATTTTTAAACTTTTTTATTCTTCATTCTCTTATCTGTTTTCAGGCATCTTGTCAATGTTCATTAAATTTTAAGTGAATATACCCTTGTTTTGGTAACTTGTTTTGGTAACTTTTGGAATTTAATCTTTACTTTTAAGATGTGGTGTTTTTGTTCAAGAATTTTTCTAAGTTTGATGAATTCTGATTTGACATCCTTCTGGTTTTTACATATTTTCCTGACTTTTTCAATTCTCAATTCGAGATGTTTTCCTCACATAAAAATTCTTCGTGAGTATATTTTATGAGGTTAGAGTATTGTGATGCAGTTGTCTTCTGACTTGAACTTGTGCTTGTTGAAAGAATTTCCACAATTTGAAATATTTTCATTTTATTTTCTGATTTTTTTCTTCTTTCTGAAGCACTTTATAGATGTGGTCTTCCCAATCTTTCTTCATTTCCTAACGCCCTGCCTCCTGCCCCAGGGACAAGTGATCCTAGTTGTATGCAGATGTAGGAAATGTTTGAGGGTCTAATTAGTTTTCTTAGTTCAAGACTGCCCTCTTTCATTAGTATAGAAAAGTGCAGTTTCTTTTGTGGTTCATTTTATACTATTTCAGTAGGGAGAAGGTAGTTAATTTCAATTGTGGTCCTCCAAATATGTCTGTGTCTTAATCCCCAGAATCTGTAAATGCTGCTTTGTAAGAAGAAAGGGACTTTTATGGTCAAACTAAGCATCTTGAGATGGGGAGACTATCCTGGGTTACAAGGATGGAGCCAGTGTAATCACATGGGTCCTTGTAAGAGTGAAGCAGGGGTGAGACAGAATGCATTGCCCTGGCTGAAGGAGGAATTTGATTGACACATTTTGAAGAGGAAAGAAGGTTGCAAAGGCTGAGTATACAGGCAACCACCAGAAGCTTAGAAAGGCCAGAAACATTTTCCTATAGAATCTCCAGAAGGATCACTCCAGTTGACACCTTGACTTCAACCTGCTGCAATGGTTTCAGACTTCCAGCCTCCAGAACTATGAAAGATTTGAGTCATTTAAGTCGCCCACTTGTAGTCATTTATTACAGCAGCAATACAATAGGAAACCAATATAGGCTGAATTTATAATGTGCTTGTGTTTCAACAGGACCATTAGTTTCTTTTTCTGCTCTCTTCCTTTCTTCTACCTCCCAATCTCCTGGATTAGACGGTAGAAGGAAAAAAAGAGCAGGAAAAGGAGATGCTCTTCCTTCCAAGTGACCTCCTTACTCTAAAGAAGCAGTGTGTTCACAATCAGCTCCCACAGCTTTCTGAGCTTCTTCCTTTCAATCTCTTAATAGTTGTTATTGGACCTATTAGATCTCAGCATTGCTCTCAATATTTAGCATTCACTGTGGGATGTGTTTGTTTGAGACAACGTGCCCTTGCCCACCACACTCATGTGTGGGGTCTGGAGCTCAGCCTAGTGGATAAGGAGTTTATTTTCTAGATGTATACATACTGTGAAGTTGATAGTGTTTTCATCTCTTAGCATTGCTGAAAATGTGAGTTATTACATTTTTTAAGTGGGGAGATTTAAATCTAGATTGTACTAGCATTATTCTATGCTTAACAAAATCAAAGCAATTTCTACTAACACCTGGATAGAAATGATGAGAATTTTGCAATTTTCAAAATTTGGAATCCTTAAATGACAATTTATGTATAGCTATTGTTTTTATTAATTATTCTTGTCAATGTTATTCTTGAAACTCCATCAACATTTGAAAAAGTCCTATGCTGCAGCCTTATTTTTTTCTCCTTCTTCACTGCTAATATTTTCTCAGCAACACATTTATTTTCTCTTTTGTTTTACATTGGTGGTAGAAAAAATAATTTACTTTGTTCTTCAACCACTTTTTATTAGATTTACTCTAAAGTTTTGATCCCAGTAAAATATATTTACATAATAATGATTTTTTAAATATTACTTAATCTGAAGTCAAGTTTTGACTTGGAATTATTTTATTCAACCACTGATTGCATATCAAGAGCCTGGCCTTCTGTAAGAACGCTGTAAGATCAAATTCAAACTTTTACTGTTTTCTTTAAGTAAGACATTTTAGTCTGACATTTTAGTTAATTAATACTTCTTTAATTAGTTTCCCTGAACTATTTTTATCCTATCCTCATTTTTCCTTCAGCTCTTACATATTGTTTTCTCATGTATCCTGCATTATTATTATCATTACTGTATTTTAAATAATCCATTCCTACAATAATCTTGTTATTCTAATTACAGAGAACAAGAAACTAAGGCACAGAATTATTGAGCAGCATAACACTGGCTAGAGTTTATGATCTTAAATGAACTCTGCTATCCTGGCTATAAATTACATGATCACATAATCTTTTAATTCCCTTTCACATTTTACACCAAGCCCCTCCCCAGAAAGCTCCCTTTTAGAGGCTTTTCTCCCACTGTTCCAATCTATATTTCTCACAAAGTAAGGCTGCAAACATTGCTGACCGGTGACTCCCTTACCTTATATACAGTGCCTTTCTGAATGAGAGCCAGAGCTAATAATTTGACCAGGGCCACAGCACATGCTGGCATTCAATCCAACTGGTCTACACCTGAGATCTACAAAGTATGCCTGGAGTATTTCCTAGTTTTCTTAGAGAATATACTAAAAGAGCCCCCTAAGAAATAGTTCAATCACAATGAACAACTATATGAAGATATCATGGTAAATACCATTAATCCTTTTTAAAAAGAAAATAATCTGTTAAAATGACTATATATATATATATATTTTCAATTTGTCACATGACTTCTTTTGTAGTTAATTTTGAAGGGCTTCTTGTTTGTTTTATCTTGTTTCTATTGGTTTATTTCCATCCTCTATCATTAGCACCAATTGTTCTGTACAGATGGGTATTCTCAGTTCATCATTACAAAACACTTGTATACAGGGAGATATATATGAATCACTTTCTTTCACTTACATGTCTTATAATATAAATATGAATTGGTCATATGAGGCAGGCAAGGCATGCCAGTGCACTGGTCTTATTTAATGATGATTCCAGATTCCACAAAGCATAGCAGAAGATTCTGCTTTAGTTTGATTTCTACATCTAAAACCCCAACACCTCTACATATGTTTTAATTTCAAGATTCAGATGATTTTTTCTATCTAAGGTTGTATTAAACCTTCTAAAATGTAGATGTTTACTTCAGCCTCCATTCCAAGTCACTATTTTCCCCACCCCAAAGCCATAAGCTAAAAAAATAAATCTATACATCAAAATGTTAATAGCTTCAAAACAATTCTCTTTGTCTCTCTGCCAACTTACTCCTAGGGATTCTGAATTTCCCTAAAAAATATCTAACACTTTTCAATCATTAACATTTTTGTTCCTTTAGTTTTTAATTTTCTATTTCCTTCCTTCAAGAATTTTACTATCCCCAGCCCCCTGCCCCCCAAAAAATTGATTTCACGGTCTCATATTGAAATTTTGTATGTTTAAATAGGTATACAGGATATAAGGAGTTAAATTTGGTACACTGGAAAATTAGCTTATAGAATGCATAAGTCAAGTATAAAATTTATTACTGCATAGTTTTGTCTAATCATGAACATTTAAAAAATCCTATACATATAAAAATATATCTTCTCCACTTAAATAGATATTAATTTTTTAAAAAAGAGGTTAATTATAACCCTCATAGACCTCCTCAAGATTTTGAAATTTCATTTACAACACATAATTCACAAAGATGCTTTTCGGTACTAACCATATTAATCAGTTTGATAAATTATAATATTTATTTAAAATGTTCAACAGTCCTATTGTCCCCTCTGAAAAATGATTCATAACTGATCATGCAATGGTGTAAGCATACCACATATCCCTCTTAAAATCTCTTGGAAATTGCAACTATGCACACACATGAAAAATATTGCACACTCTTTTTTTCTTTATTTCTCCTTTTTGTTTTTCAGTGCTGGAGATTGAATCCAGAGCTTTTCATATTCGAGTAAATAACTATACCACTGAGCTACATCCTTAGCCTTATAAAGATTTTCTGTATTTATACCCAATGGTAATTTTGAAGGACACTATCAGGCACAGTACAGTGTTGAATCAAAGGGTCAGACAAAAGAAGGATCATAATAGTTTCAGGAATTTTCCTAAGGCCAAAAATGATGAATGTTGTTGGGAGTGAATGATAGAAAGGTCTTGCCATTTTGAAATAATTTAATGATATACAGCAGATTCTGGGTTTATAGATTAAAAATAATCCTCCTTGAATTATCTAAACTATATAACTCCCCTGGTCAAAGATGAAAAATTGAAGTTTTCTCTATAATATTTTACTAAATGATCTAAATTTGAAAAGACTTTACAAGTTGATGTAGAAAAAGAAACTTAAATGTATTTGCATTCACCAGAAATGAATAAACTAATTAGACTCATCGTAACCTGACTTTTGATAAGTAGAAAGTCTTATGAAAATTGACTACTGTGATGACCAGAATGTAAACTGTGAACAAGAATGCAAAGAAGATACTTGCAGAATGAATAAAATGTTTATCAGACAATCATGACAATCCAAACCTTTGTCCTTGTGGCTAACATTTTAACCTTTGACAAATCAGTCATTATCTATTAAAGTTGTATGAAGAGGCAAATGGTGGTCTTGTTATCAAATAATTACCTAGCCAAAACAATTATTATTCAAGATAGTTAAGGTTAAAAGTAAGGACTTCCAATAGAAGAAATAGTTTATAATGATGGAAAATTTTTCTATGAGAGTGCTAAGCTATGAACCCTTTCAAAGAAATGAATGACTGGTTAAATGTGTGTGTACCATGTGACCACTAATATTCCCCTATAGCCATCAAATGTAATAATCCTTACAGTTTTTTGCCGAAATAAATTAAAAGGGACATTTCCACTAGGGAGAAACTCACATAAGAAAGGAACAGGAAAAATATACAATCTTCTTGCTCTTTTCAGTGCTTGAATGCTTTTCTGTAATTATATTCTGTGTTATATTTTTAAGAAATGACAATACATTTGCTCATGCATCTATACCATAGTGTGCACAAGTGCCTTGTTGGGTTGAACTTGGAGTCAATATCCACTTCCAATCATCAATTATTGTCTAACTGAGGCAATTGTCATGAAAAAATCCTATGGGCTGGTCTTATTGCATATCATAGGAATATATGAAAACAAAAAATGTGTGTAAATTGTTTTATAAACTTTAAAGAGATAGATAAATTTGTTTATTGGAAAAAGAAAATGGAATGATTTCTCTCACTCTCCCACATATTATTTGTTAATTGTAGATGGACACAATATCTTTATATTTATTTATTTTTATGTGGCACAAGGATCAAACACAGTACTTCACACATGCCAGGCAAGCGCTCTCCCACAGAGCCATAACACCACACCTATCCCACACATTGCCATCTGTTTTTTAAAATATTTTCATGGCTCTTTAATGCTGTAAATTGAGAAATCTATGTTTTAAAATTATTATAATGTCTCCAAATATAATGTATATAATAGAAGTATTTAACAATATGTAACACTATTCTAGCTTATTATGCCATTCCAAACAGACAAAATTATAACATGAATCCTTTTTGATTCCTCTTAATCACTTCTCCAAATTTCCTGAAATTATTCCTTGTATTAACAATTTAAGTAAATGTGACAATATTTAGAAGAATGACATGTTTTAACAACCCTATCGCTTTATTAAGAATGTTCATTTGAAAGGATATCTGAAAAGGGATATCTGATAAGTTCCTAATTTTGTAGTTGGAGATGATAAAATTTCTATTATTGAATTTTTTATAGAAAAATAATCAGTGATGATATTCTGAAATATAACTCCCAGATGCACCATAACTGGTATTTACTAAAAACACAATCTTGCATTCATGTACTCTTATAGTCTTAGCTTTACTGCGATGTTAATTTTAAAGTTTTTATTACTAAAAAGAAAAATGAAAGTAGACCAATACCATACTTTTTGTCTCTGAGCTTCAGGCTTTCGTAGCACTGCTGATGTGAGATAAAAATATTCCCTCAAGTACCTAATAGAATATGTTGCTTATACAAGTTAGTATGTACCATAGATCCTAGGACAACATTGACCCCTATGTTAGGGTTCTTTAAAGAATCAGAAACAAGAATGTTTATGTGTATACATGTGTGTGAATCAATATTACATATATTATATAATATACATATCTAATTATGAAGAGAGACTTACATAAACACAGAGACTGAGGGAAATCTTAAGGAATTGACTCACAGAATAGGGAGACTAGAAAACTCAAAATCTGTGGATTCAAATTTCTTCCTTTTTTATTTTTCTATATTTTGTTTTTGTTTTGTACTGGGGTTTTAACCCATGGGTTCTTTACCACTGAACTAATTCCCCAGCTCTTTTTTATTTATTTATTTATTTTTTTTATTTTGAGACAGGGTCTCACTCAGTTGCTCAGGGACTTGTTAAGTTCCTGAGGTTGGCTGTGAACTTGTGATCCTCCTGCCTTAGCTTCTGGATTTCCTGTGCCACCAGGCTTGATGATGTTGGCTTGATTTTGTGGTCAGGTTGGCAGGCTGGAAATTCAGGAAAGTGTATAAGATATTTTAAATAAATGACTTTGCCTCCATTGCTTGTTTAAAAAATTTACCACTAACTTTCCTTCCAGGCTGCTTAATTGATCACTTTCTACTCAAAGATGTAAACGAGAAAATGATAACTTGGGTTAGTTCCTCAGTGTTAGAGCACTTAACCTTGTATGCACCACAATCTGGGTTCAATCCCCAGTACAACACACACATACCAAAAAAAATCAAAAAAAAATACAAATAATTTCGATTGGTACCTAACTGGATTATTTGTGACATTATTAATACATCAATGTTGATTAGTTTCAAAATGAGTCTAAGGAATTTTAGCAGCAAGTACCCATTGCTGAGGTAATCTCTGCACCCTTCTTATTTACCTTTCCATAAAAGGATATGTAAAGATGTGTCCAATTCATACATTACATAAAGAAAAGCCATTACATATACCTGTAGCAATGTTATCTGTTCTATTTTTATACATGTGTCAAATATATACTGTTAGTATCTGGCAAAACATTTTACAAGGTTGATAATTTTGTTATCTATTTTTCCATCAGAGCTCATTTGTTTATAAAATTGGTAGAAGTATGTTCCAATCTTCCCTGGAAGCTTATTTACATGATATTTTATACCCATCCTTTAGATTCTCACAAGATACATTTCTGTTTCAGAAAGACAAGACCAGAGAAAAATCCAACCATAAAACCAAGCAATAAAAGCAGTAACTCTTTCTCCATGGCACATAACATTCTATCACCCTCTTTGCTTAAATTTTTTATATTATCTTTTACACATCTCTCCTTTTTCAATTCTCTTTCACTTTCCAATGGGGATAAGCCTTAATCATAAGGATGTGTTAGATCTTCAGTTCAGTTAAACTGAAGACTCAGAGATCTTTGTGAAGATTTTAGATGTGTTACTACTTGCAGCATGTCAAAATTTGAGAAATTGAACTCACAGCTTGAAACCTGTTACAATATTTCTGATTCCACTGGTTTCCCAGTGCCTATTTAATATCATTTATAAAGGTCATTTGAATAGCTCTTTCCAAAGTATTTAAAATTTCAAGGCTGACAATGTGACATCAAATGGCTGGCACCCTGTTAGACTCCTCCTTCTAATTAGATTCACTCTTTATAGACTTTCAGGCGATTTTCCAATACCAGATGATTTTTCATATGCAGGCAAATGCAGCACGAATACCTGAGGACTTTTCAAACATGATAAATGCACAAAACAATCCTTTAAAATCATAGAAAATAAAGTCAACAGGTCTGCTAATTTGCATGTGGTCATTTTTTCTAATTACCATTCTTTCACCCACTTTGTATCAACTGACAATTTTTTGAGGTCTTTATTTCTCTCCTTTCTAGAATTTAAAGGAAAATTTATATATTACATGACAATAGTGTTCCAAATTAATATCATCATTAACAGTCTTCCTTTCTGGAGTTTTTCACTAATAGGATATTTCCCCTGAGTATATCTTTATAAATGCTTTTTCTTATAATTTTAAAAGCCATTTATGAACAATAAACTCATTCTATTTTGGGTTTTATACTTCAAGGTGCTCCCTTCAATTATAAATAATTCTTTATATTCTATTTTTCTCTCTTTGCTCCATTTTCAGAGTAACTGTTTCTCTCTCATTCTGTACCAGTTTTTTTGGTACTACTTTTTAAAGTGGAAATTATAATTTAATCTACTCTTATTACAATATCTTTTATAATATAGCATATTTCTAATTTTCTAGATTTCAATACTGAACTTTTCTTTGTTAAACATTATAAATGCCTAATTCCCTTAACTTTCTCTAATTGAAGTCAAATACTACTTCCATAGCACTTAAAAGTAATGTTGTATGATGATGAAACAAAGTAGTTTCTGTATAAACCTCATTTTCAAATTTGTGATCAGGCTTTCATTAAAAAGGTTTCTTAAGTCTATTTTAATTGAATTTACAATTGTGTTCATAAAGTCACCCATAGTGAAATTTAATAACCTATTTCATAGAGCATATTGAGATACATTTGTTATTAATATGAAGAATATTATACATATATTATATATAATATAAAGAATCTCTTGTTTACTTCCTCTTGTTTATTAAGCAATCATTTATCTGTATGTGCTGGGCCTTGATAAGTATTAGGGTGACAAATGGGACCCAGTACAAGGCTTTCTATCTTGGGGTTGAAGACCTGGCTCAGGAGAGAAAGGCAAAACGTTGATATAACATCAGATATGTGCTTTAATGAAAAGCACAAGATAAAGTGATAGCAAGCGTGCAGGGGACTTTAGAGAAATGTTAATGAAAGATTTTTTGGAGGAAATGACAAGTGAGCTCAGATTGGAATGGTAAATTGAAGATGGCCTTAGAAGACAGCTTCAAGAGACAGATAGGATGAACTAGAAATTGACTATCAGAAAACAAAATTACTGTGCAATTGAAGCTTAGAGGGTAAAAGTAGATGAGATATCACACACTCATCCTAGTTTGACAAACTAAAATAATACATTCTTTCTTCTAAGTATCATATATTTAAACAAATGGAGATAAAGGAATAGATTTTCAGTTAGCTCCTCTTTAGGAACAAGAGTAATGGAGTAGTAGTGGCTGATGTACAATGATTTGCCTTAATGGTCTTGAGAGCAATTTACAGAGTCTTTTCCCAACATATCTGAGAACTCCATTACTCTACCTCCCAAGGAGGATAAGAATTGGTGAAAGCAACAGGTGCATGGCCCATGGCTTGGGAGGCTGAGGCAGGAGGATCACACGCTCAAGACCAACCTTGCAATTCAATGAGGCCCTAAGTTGTGTAGAACCTGTCTCAAAGGGGAAAAAAAAGGAGGGGGTTGGGGTTGAAGATCTGGCTCAGTGATTAAGCTTCCATGGATTCAATCCCTAGTGAAAAAAAAAAAGAGAGAACATTTTCATGGATGTAACTACTTAAGTCAAAGAACTAAGATCATGGCAGGATTTTGTACAACAGCAGCAAACGCAGCCAATGAGAAAAATCAACACATAGCAGATAATCTACAACTAAGAATTTGCCAGTAAAATGCACCTTCATGACTAAATTCTGTCTTAATATTGTGAACTTATGTTTGACAATTGAAATTCCTTTGAAGCAAAGAAAAGAAGGCAGATTTCTGAACCAAAAGGGAGTTGAATACCCTTAAATTGGCCAGATACAGTTCCTATCATCTTTGGATATTAAGGACACTAGAACTGAACTAAGTTAAATTGCCAGAAGGTAAAGTTGCCTATTTTCAGATCCAAAATTATCACTATTGAAATATTAAACTGCTTCTCTGGTCTATAAATGCAGCCATTGACTTCTAACTAATGGAATAAGGCACAGTTATGGGATATCACTCCTGTAACTAGGCGATGTCATACATCAAAGGATTTCACTCCCACTATTAGGCTTGAATATGTAACATTATATGGCAAAGATTATGGGATATCACTCCTGTAATTATGTTACATTATATCAGCCTTTATAAGTCTTGGCAGAGGAGTCAGAGACTCTCCTTGTGGCCTTGATGAGGTAATTGAACATACTAGAGAAGCCTCTGTGGTAAGGATCTGCAGGTGGCCTTTATAGGAATTTCAAGCAACTTCCAGGTCATGAAGGTGGTCTCCAACCAACTTCAGAACCTTTAGTTATAAAAGTGCAAGGAACAAATTTTGCCAAAAACAGAAGGAAGTCCAGTTCTGCCAACTGCTGCTCAGCTTCAAGAGTTTAGAAGCCAGTTCTTCATTGAGGATTCCAGAAGAGAACATGGTTTAGCTGATCCGTTGTTCATAGGTTAAGGGGACCCTGAACTGAAAACATGGCCAAGTGGTGACTACATTCCTAACCCTCAGATGCTATGAGATAATAAATGATTTAGTTTAAGCCACTAAATTTGTGATATCCTGTTATGCAGCAAAAGATGACTAATAATATAGGCTTGTACTTGGTATTTGAAGAATTGTACAACTAGCTTTGTTTATTTGGGCATAAATAATTTTATTTTTGAAACATGGTTTAACTTAGAAATTCTAATTTACTCTGCCAATTAATCATAACTTCTTTCTTTTAATTAAAAGTTATAGAACTTTAAATGAAAGTAATATTACCATATCCATCACCAGGAATCAGCAAGTATAAAAAAGGCCTAGTAGGAAAATAAATGTCATCATAAAGTCAGTTTCACTGAGCTTAAAATCACGCACTCCAAAAATTTATCTGTACATAAATCCTTTTTTTAAATCTATCTTTCTTTCTTTCTTTCTTTCTTTCTTTCTTTCTTTCTTTCTTTCTTTCTCTTTCTTTCTTTCTTTCTTTCCTTTCTTTTCTCTCTCTCTCTCTCTCTCTCTCTCTCTCTCTCTCTCTCTCTCTCTCTCTCTCTTTTCTTTTTTTTTTGTGGGTAGACACCAGGAATTGAACCCAGAGGCACTTAACCACTGAGCTACACACCCAGTGTTTTTATTTATTTATTTATTTTAGACAGTTGCTTAGGATCTTGCTTAGTTGCCAAGACTGGTCTCAAATTGCAGTCTTCTTGCCTCCCAAAATGAGGGCATTAATGGTTTTATTAAATTCTCACAGCATATTTTTACACAAATTTCTTAATTCTCTGTAACTTGGTATCATAATTCGAAAGTGGGAAGAACCACAGTAATTTTTACAGGATTAAATTCAATTTCACATGATAACAAATGTTCTCAATCAATAGTGTTTATTATTAAAGCTAATAGTATTGGTAGTAGTGATATATATATATATATATCACTTAAGAGGAGAATATATATATATATTCTCCTCTTAAGAAAACTATATGAATGTTCTTTTTATAATCACTTAATCTTAAATTGAATACATCATCAAATGTTTACTTTTGAAAATGGTAAAGCCTACAATTTTGTTTTGGGACCCTAATTATCTACTTTGTAAATTATTCACAATATTTTTTCTTTAACACTGCTCATTCTTTGTCATTAATAACTACATATATGATATTACATGGAGGCTACAAGTTATAATTCAAAGAGAGCATAACATCAATGCTTAATATGATGCCTAAAATTGATTAATTATTCTTAATTATACATTACTCATATCATTATATATAACTTCAAATTATAATTGACAGTTTATTATATTACAAATATAGATAATAGAATAATATATATAAGTGAAATATCTGAATTCATCTCACATAGTAATCCATGAAAAAGAAGATAGTGTCTGTCTTTAATAACTAAACTAGATGACTAAAAGCAAATTAATAAAAAAAAGAAAAAATCATTAGGTATTAAAAGGACACATCTATGAGTAAGCATAAAGCATAAGTCTTTCTTAGATCTGTTGCCATCCCATATTTTATAAATTATCTTTATTTTCTCTATTAAAAAGTTGACAGATTGCATGGAAAAACAAGAATCTACTACATTTTTGTTTATATCAGTATTTTTTAGATTATGTTTTCCCTAAACTAGAAGTAAGATTTTTATTGTTTAAATTCTGCACTGAATGCAAAAGGGAAGAAGTCTGTTTTATTTACAAAATACTGGAAATTTTCGAAGTATGAGCTGAGCATTATAATTGTTACAAAATTTTCAGTTCCAAAGTAAAGGATATGT
Source organism: Marmota monax (assembly GCF_021218885.2). Taxonomy (NCBI): domain Eukaryota; kingdom Metazoa; phylum Chordata; class Mammalia; order Rodentia; family Sciuridae; genus Marmota; species Marmota monax. The sequence goes on from NW_026691950.1 coordinate 17,066,167, forward strand.
TTCAGTCCAATTTTCTATCAGGCCATCTATAATAATGTTACCAGAGCAATTTTAATTAATTCAAATTGGCATATTACTAAAAATGTAATGAATTTGGAAAAATAATATAGTTCAAATTTCAGTGTTTTAATACACACAAAAAAAAAACATGCTCTCAGAGCTACTTAGTAGAATGATTAAAGACATAGCACAACTACCCTGAGGATGCACTTCTTCCTCCAGTTGGAGATAAAATATTTTATGTATATTTTATACACACACACACACACATTATTTTGGTGCATAGTTGGCACAAAAACATGGAAGCCAATTTAAATAAAAATAATAATAATTAAGTAGACAAAATATCAATCCATAATGAGTTAGGTAGAGGTAATAGATAATCTTTTTTAAAATGTTGATTACAAACTTTAAAAAATGTTTCAAACCCGAGATAAGGAAAAAATGATGCTTAATGATCCCCTTCCTTATTGCTTGATGAATAATATTTTTTTAATTTCTATTATGGTATTGCTCTTTTTTTCTATTAATTACATAATTCCAAAATGTTGAACTTCTACATATTGGTACTACATAGTAGCTTGATGAAGAAAAAAAAGTAAGCTCTTTTGCCACACAAAACTAGAGTATCTAGAAGTTTTAGTAGCTCCCTGAGATGATAATGCCCTGTCACAGTAATCTGTTTATGAATAGGAATAAGAACTTAAGTATTATTGCTACTTCTAAATCAAGCAGCAGGGTTCTGAAAAGAACCACCTAATTCATCAGGTAAAAGATTAAAAAAAAAACATAATAAATGGGTTGTTTGATGCAGTCTTTCCCATTCTTATGGACTAAATATTTTTCAAACCAAAGTAAGATACAACACACAACATTTAGGTTTGATAAAGAATTTCCTTTTTACATGATATAGAAAATGTATTTTCTTAGCTGTCTTTCAAAAGCAATTAGAATCTAAATCTGTGTCAGTTAATTAGTTAAGGTTAAGCTTATCAAAAATATTGTCTACCTAAAACATAGCTGTTCAGTGTATTTTTAAAAAACAAATACCAAGTGAGATGGTGATTAGGAACTCCTAACACACTTTCCCCGCTCACACACACAAAAACAAAATAACTAGAGCATTCCCAAGAACAGATAAAGAGCCAGCAGAAGTCTATAAAATACAGAGTGGTATAGCTGCATGGAGAAGTGAAGGAAATACATTGCCTCATTCTATCCCCCCAGTGAAAATCAGTTCAGAATTGGGAGGACTTCTTCCTATCTCTTGTAACCAAGAGAAAGTCAGAATCCTCATCACCACTGTGGACCTCTGCAGTCTTTGTGAGAGGAGATTCCTGTAGTCCTTAGAAGCTCTGATCCAGCTAACCATCCTCCCTACAGTGTACATGCTGAGTATCCCTGGAAGATTTAGTGCAGTGTTTCAGTCCCACTGCACCTTCTTGAAACCAGAACCACCTTTAGAGTGCATCCTTCTCCAGAGAAAAATAGCCATTGTACCCTCTGTCCTGACAGCTTTCCCACTATTATAACACCCCCTGACCAGTGGCATGCCATCCCCAAATCAAGTTACTGTAATTCCCTACTCCTTACAGACAAACTACTCATAATCTGCTCCATTGACCTAATTCTATGTACTGTTACAGCTTCCTCTATGACTAAGCTGAAATGGTACCCAACTTCTGGAAAGCTCAGGCCTCCTGAAAAACTGCCTACCAGAGTAGTTATGTTCTCTGACATCATTGTCACAGCTGAGACAGTTTTCCACCCCTTACGGATTTCAGAACCCCAGCCCACTGAATAAGTTGACCCAACCCTTGTTGTCACAGAAAGAAAGCATTCTTCACTGGGGGAGCTAGAAGCCTCTAGAATACTCTTTCAAGTACACTTCCAAATGCCATAGTTGAAGCAGAGCTCTCTGCCCTAGTATCTGGAGCTCTTCCAATCAGTGTATCCTTGCTTTCCATGCTGAGCAGAAGCAATGTCGCACGTCCCAGGGAATCAGAGCCTGAAATAACTGAAATAATCAGTCATCTATTATGAGCAGACTTGGTACCATGCATATTTGGAACTAGACCAGCCATGCACAATCTTGCTGCTGATACAGCTACCCTCATAGAATCTAAGATGTTTTCACATTCTGCTGAAACAAGAAGTTTTGTTTATCTATACAGCATCATCACTTATTAAAGCTCTTGCAGCCTAGATCATTGGGGAATACATAGCTGTAATGGTTCGGGATGTGAGGTGCCCCCCAAAAGCTCACATGTGGGACAATACAAGATGATTCAGAGGAGAAATAATTGGGTTATAAGAGTGTTAACCCAATCAGTGAATTAATCACCTGATAGGGATTAAATGAGTGGTGAGTGAAGTGTGGCTGGAGGTGGTGGGAATTGAGGATGTGGCTTTGGGGTAAAAATGTTAGCTGTTTCCCTCTGACACACTCTTCTGCCATGATGTTCTGCCTCACCTAGAGCCCCAAGGAATGGAGCTGGCCTTCTGTGGACGAAGACCTCTGAAACCATAAGCCCTCAAATAAACATTTCCTCCTTTAAAATTATTCTGGTCATATTCTTTAGTCACAGCATCAAGAAAGCTGACTAAATCAATTGTCATTTCTAATGCTGATCACAACAGAAGAATTTACACCAAGATTATAACACTGAATAAACACAGAACTACAGTCACCACACCCTGCCCAACAAACCCAGCTCAGGCCCATCTGCATGTAAAAATCTTCCCCAACAATAGCTGCTACCATACTACCACACTACTATATCCATGATATCAATTCAGGGATATCAAAAAAATTAAGCATAACACCAGCAAAGGAACACGGGAATATAATTAATTTTAGTGACTGACTCCCAAAGAAATGGTATTTGTTAACCACCAGAAAAGGGATTCAAAATAATGATCCTAAGAAAACTCAGTGAGATATAAGAAAATACAGAAAATTCAGTGAAATCAGGAAAAAAATTAATGATCTGAATGAGAAATTCAGATATAAATACCACAAAAAAATTTGGAGATGAGGAATTTGATAATGGAACAAAATTACAATACAGAATTTCAAAAGCAAAGTAGATCAAGCAGAGTAAAGAATCTGTGTACTTGAAAATAAATCTTTTGAAGTGACTCAGAGGAAATAAAAGAAAAGGAATGAAAAAAAAGTGATGACAACCTATGGAATTTATGGGATACCCTTAAGTACACAAATATTTGCTTAATTTGAGCTGTAGAAGAAAAGACAGAGAAAGTGACAGAAAGCTTAGTTAACAGAATAACTGCTAAAATTTTTTAGATCTTGGAAACAATATGAACAACAAGGTCCATGAAGCTCAAATGTCCTCAAAAAGATAAAAACGCAGAGATACTTTCTAAGGCACATTATAATCAAATTGACAAAAGTCAAGGACAAAAATAAAAAAGGAAAAAATAAATTAAAGCATGAAGAGAAAACAGCAAATGACATGGAAACAGGAAGTGATATTAAATTCTCAGCAGATTTCTCAGTAGAAACTATGCAATCTCGGAGACAATGGGATACATATGAACATGTTGAAAAAAAGAGAATTTTCAACCAAGAATACTATGTCTAGAAAAGTTATATTTTTAAAATCAAGGAATATAAATCTTCTGTAGGCACAGTGAAGGATTCCCTCACCACTAGATGTAATATACAAGATATTCTTAAAGGACTTCATGAAGTAGGAATAAAAGGATGGTACTATATATAAAATATATAAAACGTGGGGCTGGGGTTGTGGCTCAGTGGTAGAGCGCCTTACTAGCACATGTGAGGCCCTGGGTTCCATCCTCATCACCACACAAAAATAAATAAAATAAAATAAAGGTATTGTATACATCTACAAATAAAAATATATTTAAAAAATATAAAACTCATTGGTAGAAGTAATACATAGTCAAATAAAAAATCTTCAATATTATAATGGTGATGTGTGTGTACATTATATATATCCACATATTTCTAACATGAAGATAAAAAATCAGAACACTCAAAAATAACTAAAACTAAGTGAAGTTTCTAATGAATGAGCAATATAAAAATGTAAGTTGTTACATCAAAGCCATAATTTGTGGGGCTGAAGGATAAAAGTCTATAGATTTTGTCAATGACAGAATTAAGTTGTAACAAGCTTAGAATAGTTGATTATAAGATGTTTTATATAAACTTCATGGTAACCACAAATAAAAATTACCAACATTAAAAAGATCTACAAACATTAAAAGAAGTGATTCATAGCTTGGCAATATAGAAAACTATCACATAGGTGGCCAAAAATAGTGGTAAAAATGAACAAATGAGCCCTCAAACAATGAGAAAAAATGTAAATGGCAATAGTGCATCCTTACCTATTAGTAATAAATTTCTTAGTTCATTTGGACTGGCATAACAGAATACCACAAACTGATTATTTTATAATTAACAAATTTATTTAGCTCACAATTCTGATGTCTAAAGTCTAAAGTGAAGGTATTTCATTCCACTGTGGAAAGTGAGAGGATGAAAGAATTCATAGTCTCAAGCTCTAATATAACCAGCATTAGTATGGTTACAAGGGTGGGACTTTCATGATACAAACACCTTGCTTTGGATCCTATCTTCCAAGAATGCTATATTGGGGTTTAAATATTCAACTCAAAATTTGGGGATTACATATTTAAACCAAGTCAATAACCTTAATGCAAATGGATAAAATTCTCTCATCCAAGGACATGGAATGTCCTTGAATGGATAAAAATCAAGATGTAACTATGTTCTGCCTGTAAGATACATACTTTAGATTTAAAGATATACAGATGCCAAACAAAAAAGCACAGAAAAAGATATTCCTTGGAAATAATAGCCAAAATAAACAGAGATATTGGTACTCTGATCTGATAAAATAGACTTGAGTCAAAAAACAGTTGCCACTTGGTCCTCAGGGCATTAATATCAAGAATATATAAAGAACTCAAAAAACTTAATACTAAAAAAGCAAATTACCCAAAAATAAAATGAGCAAAAGAACTAAACAGACAATTCTCCAAATTAAAAAAAAATACAAATGACAAAAATATATGAAAAAAAATTCAACATCTCTAGCAATTAGGGAAATGCAAATTAAAAAAAAAACATATTCAGAGTTTATCTCACTCCAGTTAGAATGGCAATTATCAAAAATACAATTAAAAATCATTGGCAAGGATGTGGGAGAATAGGTATACTCATTATTATTGGTGGTACTGCAAATTAATGCAACCACTCAGGAAAGCAGTATGGTGATTCATCAAAAAGATAGGAATGGAATTACCATATGAGCCAGCTATCCCACTTCTCAGTGTGTATCCAAATGATCTACAATTAGCATATTATAGTGATGCCATATCAAAGTTTATAGCAGCACAATTCACAATTTCCTGACTATGAAACCAACCCAGGTGCCCTTCAACAGAAGAAAATGTCATATATATCTACACAAACACACATATACATACATACAATATACATATTTTATATATATATATATATATATATATATATATATATAAAGGAGTATTACTCAGTCAGGTAAAAGAATGAAATTATGTCATTTGTTGTTAAATGGATGGACCTGGAGATTTGCAGCTCAATGAAATAAGTCAAACTCAGAAAGTCAAGGGCCAAATATTTTCTCTGATATGCAGAATCTATTCTAAAATTAGTGGTATGGGGAAGGAGAGAGAGAGAAAAAAATAAATTGGGGAATTTCCATCAAAATAAAGGGGTGATCAGGGAGTTGAAGAAGGAGCTTGAGGGAACATGAAGAGAGAAAGGATAAGGAAAAAATGAGTGGAATGAATCTTTACTGATCTTCAATGTACACATATGAATATGCTACAGTGAATATAATCATTATGTATATATACAAAACACTATTAATGAAAGACTAAATAAGCACAAAGATAAATATAATAGAGGAAAGGGGACAGATGGAGGGAGAAGGGGAACAGGAAGTACTCAGGACTTGATTGGAGTAAACTATACTCTATGCATTTATAATTTGTCAAAGTGAAACCTAATGTTATATATAACTATTATGAACCAATAAAAAAGAAGAAACAAAAAGTTTTGTAAATTTTTTTATTAGTTGCTCAAGACAATACAATGATCTTGACATATCACACATTTGATTCAAATGGGGTTGAATTCTTATTTTTCCATGTGTACAGACTGCAGAATCACTTTGGTTATACAGTCACGTTTATGCATACAGCAATACTAGTGTTTGTTGTATTTTAAAAATAAGTCTGCTGCAAGAGGCAAAATAGTCATCATGTAATGATAAAGGTGTCAATTCATCAAAAGAATATTCAATTATAAATATGCATACACACAACATTGTAGTACCTAAGTATATAAGAAAACAATCAACATGAAAATAGAAAGAGAGGAATTCAATACTAGTGAGAATTTCAACAGAGTAGTTTCAATTATACATAGGTCAACTTGACATAAAATTAATAAAGAATATTATACTTGAATTGTACTTTTGACCAAATGGATCTAACAACATATACAGAACTTTCTGTCCAAAATCATTATAATCCATATTTTCCTTTAGAACACAAGGAACACTCTGCAGGATAGAGCATATATGTTAGGGCACAGAACAAGTCAGAACAAATTTAAAAAGAATAAAAACATATCAAGTATTGCATTAGAAAATATCATGAAATCAGAAATCAATAGTCAGAGAAATCTTTAAAAATTTATAAATACATGCAATTAAGCAACATGTTTCTGAAATTTCAATAGGTTAAAATAGAAATCAAAGGGAAATTTTTAAATGTCTTTATTCAAGTGAAAACAGAAATGCAACATACTAAAACCTATGCAAACCTACGGGACGCAGCAAATGCAATTTTAATACATGTCTACATTTAAAATGGAGGAGAATCCAAAATAACCAAACATTATGCCCCAAGGAACTAGGAAAGGAAAAAGAACTAAACCCAAAATTTGCAGAAAAAGGAAACAATAAAATCATAACAGAAATAAATCAGGTAGATAAAATAAGTACTACAGAAAGAATGAATAAAAGTGGATTTTTAAAAATAGATAAAATGTAAAATCCTTTAGCAAGTCTAAGAAGAATTTAGAGAAGACTCAAATAAATAAAACCAAACACGAAGAAATTACAACAGATGGCTTAGAAGTAAAAATAATCATAAGAGACCATTATGAACAGCTCTATGCCTACAAATTGAATAACCAAGACAAAATGGATAATTCCTAAAAAACTATAAACTCTGAAGATTGAGTTAAAAAGCATTAGAAAACCTTACATGTTTGTCATTATCTGTCAAATGAAAAAGAGATTGAGGAAGTAATAAATTTTTTTTTAAAAAAAAAGCTTTTCAAACAAAGAAGCACCCAGGTCCAGATGATATTATGGCTGAATTGTACAAAAAGAAATATTAATAGCAATGCTTCTTAAACTCTCCCAAGAAATAGACCTAGAAGGAATACTTGTAAACATTTTATAAGATCAATTTAATCTTAACACCTAAGAGAGTCAGCTACGTCACAAAAGAAGAAAATGAAATGCCAATCTCTCAAATACATAGGGATGCAAAAAAATCCTTGAGGAAGTATTAGCAAACAAAATGCAACAACAAAAAGACTGCACATAATGACCTAAGTATATTCTTTCCTGGAATGAAAAGTTAGTCTAACATATGAAAAGCAATTAATGTAATTAGCTGGATAAAAGATGAAAGTCACATGATCATTTTAATTGATATAGAAAAATACTCAACAAGGTCCAATATTCTTTCTTGATAAAAATTTTCAAAGGTCTAAGTACAAAAGGAATGTTTTGTAACATAATGAATACCACTTATAGAATAAAATACATATCAAATGTTACAACTAGTGGAAGAAATCTGAAAGCTTTTCTATTAACATGTGGTACAAGGCAAGGGTACCCATTCTCACCATTTCTGTTCAACATAGTACTGGAAGTGCTAACAAAAAGCAATCAGACAACGAAAAACCAATAGGAGATATAAATTGGGAAAGAAGAAATCAAATTATGGTTGTTCACAGATAACATCATTCTATATGCAAAAAATTAAAGATTACACACACATACATATAATGAAATATTATTCAGTTCTGAACAGAAGATCTTGCCATTGTAACAGATTAGATGATGCTGGAGAACAGTAAGCAAAGTGAAATGTTAGATGCAGGAAAAAAATCGCATTACCTCACTTATATATGGGATCTAAAAACTAAATAAAAATAAATAAATAAATACACAAAATTAATAAAACAGTGATTATTGTGGGTGGAGTTGGGGTACTGGGTATAAAGAGCACATGGGAGATATAGAACATAGGTTACAATGTATGTAAGAGTAACAGGTATAGAGATTTAAAGTACAACATGAAAAGTATAAATAATAAAATTGTACTGAATTTGAGATTAATGCAATGAATATATTTTATCTGCTCTTTCCACAAAAAGTAGCCATATGAGATGATATGTTGTATGTGTGTGTGTGTGTATATATATATATATATATATATATATATATATATATATATATCCCATAACATCACATTATTATATATCACAACATGTTATGCACACAATAAAAATTTAATTAAAAAATAACATATGCTCACTTTATAGACATTTCAGTTATTTATAGACTAGTAAATACCAGTAAAAAATAACTTCCAAGAGTAATATTCATTTGCTGGTTTCCCATTCTTCCTATTATATAGAATGTAAAACAAACTCTATTAAAATAGTTATAGCTAAATAAGAACAGATGTTAAGGATTTTGTAGGTTTGTTTGTTTTGTTTGTTTGCTGAACACTGACAGCTGTCACTGTGAACAGGAAAAGTACTTAAGTGATTTGGATGACACACACTTAAAACAGAAAGGTACATATTGCCAATTCTAGATGTTCCATTTAATTTGCTCTAAGAGTCGCAACAGTAGTCTGACGTCTAACTCTTCAACACATTATGTATTTAACAAAGCTTCTTTAGCTAGAGGGTTTAATCACTTCTTTTCCAGCTAAGATGTATATCTATCAAAATAATCTGTAGTTTTGTTATTTATTTGTTATATATCTATATCTATATCTATATAGATAGATAGATAGATAGATAGATTCTCTCTTTTGTTGAGAACTATTCATGATCAGCTATAACCAAGCCTATCACAAAAATAAATAGATTGTATTATAGTATTTCAGTCTGAATTGAAATCTTAATGCACAATAGGAGGCTGTTATGTATTTATTTGCTTTGACAAAACTTTAAAATTGAATATAGTTAATTAACATTGGTGACTTCCATACAGACCTGCAACTCTTGTAACTGATATATATGAGGTTTTATAAAGATTATTTACACATGCACAAAAAAAAGTAGAGAAGGATAATTGACTGTTTTATTATGTTGAAAATAAGAGATCACTTTTTCCTATTAAAAAAATACTCTGATACTGTCCTTCGGGTTACATGTCAAACACCTCAATTAAGAAAATGAATTTCTTAAATTCAACTATTAATTCACCAAATATGTAGAGGATCTACTGTGTCAAACACATTGTGCTAGACCCTCTGGGCGGCATTAACTATGATGTCATATATATTCCCCAAATTAAAGATACATAAGTACATTCATAAAACATTAAAATGGGAGAATTAAACACCAGCTTGTCTACAATAATGAAAATATTGACATACTTACTCTAGTAGAAAGAAAACTATTATTGGTGTAATTATCAAAAAGAAGAAAGGAAGGAAGGAAGGAAGGAAAAGGAAGGAAGGAAGAGAGGGGAAAAGGTAAATATGTTATTTGTGAGTATATCTAAATTATGGGTAAATAGGTAGCCAAACTATTTGCTAAAAAAATGATATTTGTTGAATTTTGCAATACTTTGCAGTGAAATTGCACAGACATAATTAAAGAAAAAGACAAGAAACAAGTCTAATACAGTTAAAGTGTTCAAAATCAATGTTCCTTAAATTTAACATACATAATATATACCTGAGATTCTTTCAAAAACTCCAGGCTTGGATGCAATAGGTCTCAAGGGGGAGAATTTGAAGCTTTAAATACAACAAAGTGACGGCAATATTGTTTGTCTATGGATCACACTTTGTTAAGCAAAGGTTCAATGTTCTAGCATTATCTGGAACGCAGTTATTATACTATTGCAGTTCATAGTTTAAACAAATTAATGGTACATATTGCACTCTCCAAGGTATTTTCCAGTGGAAGTTTCAGAATGTGTTAACATTAAGATAGTAAAGAGAAATAATGTAATAACATAAATCCTAACTAATCCAGAATAATGTCAGGGAAAGAAAAACAAATTAAGGAATATAAGGTAAGTGGCAAAATCATAGCACGTTAAAATTGTGTACTTATAACCAAACACACTTAAATGGATTAAATGACCAACTAAAAGATAAATATTTTCAGATTGGGTTTTAAAGCAAACATACTTGTATTCTTCTTTTCAGAGATATATCTTAATTATAGGATATCTGGTGGTTCACAGAAACCTAAAGAAAAATATGTAACATATACAAGTAATAGAAAAATTGTATTTAAAGCAATGTTCAATTATAACAATGAAGAGGAATCATTTTTTAGAATAAAAATCAATCCACCAGGAATATAAATAGATTATATTTTTTTAAGAATTTAGTATTTTATCTTAAAAATAAAGAAATTATGAAATAAGGGGATGAGGTTGTAGCTCAGTGATAGAGCATTTACCTAGCATGTGTGAGGCATGAGGTTTGACCCTCAGCATCACATAAAAGTAAATGACTAAACCAGGCACAGTGGCACATGCGTGTAATCCTAGTAGCTCAGGAGGCTGAGGCAGGAGTGTTCAAAGCCATGTGTTCAAAGCCAGCCGCAGCAAAAGTGAGGCACTAAGTCACTCAGTGAGACCATCTCCAAATCAAAATATAAAATAGGGCTGGGAATGTGGCTTAGTGGTTGAGTGCCCCTGAGTTCAGTTCTTGGTATCCCTCAAACCCCGCAAAAATAAAATAAAATAAAGGCATTGGGTCCATATACAACTAAAAATGAAAAGAGAAGTAAGAAAACTGAAAGACATATCTATATGATAATATACCATTTTTGATAAAGGATAAAAGAAGACATATGGATGTAAAGATCAGAAAAAGTTTAAACAACTTCACAAAGTTGATTCTATGGAATGTTTCACTCAAGAATTTCACAATACAAATTATTTTCTCATGTTTTGGAACATTTGTGAACATGGATAATTTTTAAGTGTTAGCAAACTTTGAAATCATGAGAGTACAATAAAATTAACCAAGAAAACAATAAAAGTGTAATAAAATTCTCCAAATATTTTAAAAATAAACAACACAGTGCTAAACCATTAATGAAAACAGAACTCACGATGAAAATTTTTGAAATATCAAAATAAGCAAAATTTGTAGAATGTAGCTAAAGCTGTGATTAAAAAGAAAATTGTACTTTCAAAAACATTTTAGAAGAGTAAAAGGCCTGAAATAATGCATTAAGAAATATTTAGTAGAAAGAAACAATGTCTAAAGTTGGAAAACAAAATTACAACATCCATCATAAGAAGATTCAAAAGAAAAACCACATATACAACATGACGAATGGAAAAAAGATAACACCAGAGATTTCAAAAATATTAAACATAACAAGTGAATATTATGAATAAATTTATTCTAATACACTTGAAATTTTAAATGAATTGGGAAATTCTCTAAGAAAAATAACAAAATTACCCAAATTAACAAGATATTTTTGTGAATAAACATCTGCTAAGGAATCTGAATAATTCAATCTATTCTCACAAAGTAACCTCCATGCCCAGGAAGGCTCCACAAATAATTCTTCACATTTAATGAAGAAACAATCAAAATCTTTCAAAGAATAGGATAAAAGGACATCTGTGTATCTCATTGCACCGTCATCTTAACAGTGATATCAGGGCAAAGGTACAGCAAAGATAACTGAGTACAGTCATTATTATGAACATTAAAATTATAAATGAACATTTTACAGATTAACTTCAGCAACTTTTAATGTGGAATCATCCATTTTAACTAATTTTCTTTATTCAAACAAAGCAATATTATTTACCCCAGCAAGAAGGTCCATTTGTGTCACCACTATTCAATGTCTTACTCAAGGGCAACAAAAAAGACATATAGATCACAAAAATTGGAAACTAATAAACAATACTGTCTTTATTCATAAATGAAATGACTGTGTAAATTAAAAATTTGAAGACATCTTACAAAAATTAAGTATATTATGGCAAGGTCTTAGAATTCAAGGTCAGTATACAAAGAATTAAAAAATGTATTTGTTATTGAACATTTAATTAAAGTCTATTTTGTAAGTATAAGAAAGGGAAAATGGTGATGATCAAGTGTTGTGGAAATATTGACTTTGGTGTTGAATGATTAAAGGATCATTTAGTTCATTTTTATGATTGCAAGTGTCTGGAAGATTAAAGGTATTTGATGTTTCATAATGTCTTCAAAATTATTCTTGTCTTTACTCTTATACTCACTTCCTTTACTTCTTATCCTTTAGACTAATTTTGCTTAAGGACAAATTTAAGTTGACTGTATAATTTCTAAAGGCTTTAAAAATTATTATGGCACATTAAATGTGAATGAGTATAAAAAATAAATTTGGATATTTCCCGTACAGAGTTGCAGAAAATATAAGAACAATAAAATTTTCTTATACCATCACAATTCATATCCATCAATATATTATAACAAATAGTACATGCATTTGATAAATGTTTAAATGTGTCTTGTGAATGATTGCTTTTTATCATAATTCAAGGTAATTCTCAAATCTAGGAAATTCAGCCTTTGTCTTCTCTTAAGGTGAATTTTTCATGAGATAACATTAATAGGTCAATTAGCAATTTTACTTTTAATCAACTATTTAGCAAACATCTATAATATGTTATACATAATATACATAACCCTGTCAAATTTATTAATCTGAAAGTATGAAATAATTTAAGAACTTTTGTTCCATTTTATTTCCATTCTAGAAGATCCATAGATGCCATTCTCTAAAGCCATTCTCTATGGAAGAACACTTAATGCATTTTCTACACAGTGTGGGAGATGTGCTTTTTACTCCAAAATGTTCCACACCATATTCCAAAAGACTTCCCCTCCCCAAAAGTTCTGTTTTTCTAACTGTTCTAAGAAAGACTTCTTTGGTTCCTAAAGATTGTGACCATTATTATTAAATTGTCTTAATAAATAAACTCTTTTATTCCACTTATGGACCTAGGGATACCAAAGAGAAAAATATCACACAATTCCATATTTGTTCAATGCCCTCATGTAGTTTTGGGTTTTTTGTTTTGTTTTCTTTTGTTTTATCACTCTGATCAAAATAACTGACAAGAACCACTTAGAGGAGAAAATGTTTATTTTGGCCTCAAGGTGCAGAGGTTCACTATATGATCAGCTGATTCCATTGGTCTGCACCCAAGATGGGGTGGAATATCATGGTAGAAAGACATGGCAGAGGAAAGCTGCTAAGATCACAGCAGAGGAAAGCTGCTAAGATCATGGAAACACAATGAGTAAAAGCAAAGAGCCAGGGATTAAATATAATGCCCAAAAGGAGGCCCCCTTAGGGACCTACTTTCTCCACCTCATAGTTACAGCTAATCAGTTCAATCAATTCAACTCAATAACCCATCAAAATGTTTAATTCAATCATTAGGTAAAAGCTACCATAATCTGAAAATTTCACCTCTGAGCATTTCTTTATTGTTTAACTTTTCCAGGGACACCTTATATCCAAGCCATAACATTCTCCCCCTGATTCCCAAAAGCTCATGTTCATCTCAAAATGCAAAAATGAAGTTAGTCTATATCCAAATGTCCCCATAGTTTTTACAATTCCAGCATTGCTCAAAATTTGAAGTCCAAAGACTCCTCTAAGATTCAAGACAAACCCTTGGCAGTGTGACCCCATAAGGATCAAAGGCAAATTACACATGTTCAATATATAATGGCACAAAGTAAACATTTTCATTATAAAAGGGGAAAATAGTGGAATAGATAGAAAAAAATCAGACCAAAGCAAGATCAAAACCCAGTTGGGCAAACAAATTCAGTAGCTCAATGTACAGAATCTGAGACACATGGTGGCAAGAATGTTCTCCAAAGGGGTTTAGAAGCCCTACCCCTTTTGCAGTGCCAGTTCTAGACAACAAGGTCTCCTTGTTAGGGAGACTGTGTTCATACCCAGAAGCTTCCATCAGCAGATGTTCCATGTTACTGGCATCTCTTAATTCTGTGGAGTCTACACTGCAACCTCAATTCTCACAAGTTCTCATATTATCCTCTCAAGCAATGCATGGAGGAATTTAACTCTGCTATACTTTGCATAAACTTCTAGACTTTCCATTGAAATCTTGGTAGAAGCCCATGTGACCTTGTAATTTAGCATCCTGCATTTTGGAAGAACCAAGTTAGGGTTAATTAGCTTTTTAGATCAGGAAATGAACTTAATGTAATCATCTTGTTATCAGCAAACCCAGATTCAGAACCAAATCCAATAATATCAAAAAGCTTTAATATTTATATTATATACATTATTTATCATTCCTTCTGAACATAAACTCTATCAAAAAGTTACTGTTACATCAATCAATTTATGTTATCACATCTCTATTTCAATGTTAAAATTCTTATATCTGGTATTCCATGTCCACTCTTATTTGATGTTGTCTTAGTCTTTCAGTTTTGTAAAGTGTTTGAGACAAGGAGCTAAAACACTGGCATCTGAGTACAGATCTTGTCTTAATCTGAGCTACCAAACAAATTCTGAAGACAGGGTGGTTGAAACACCAAATATTTCTTTCTCACAGGTTAAAATTCCAAGATCAGTTTGCCAGAATGGTTATGGTTAGGTTCTGGTGAGACCCATCTTTCAGGATGCAGATTCTTTACATCCTCATGTAGCAAAAAAAAAAAAAAAAAAAAGAAGAAGAAGACGAAGGAGGAGGAAGAGGAGGAGGAGGAGGGAATAATCTAAAGATCCTCTTGAAGGATTCACACTAATCACATAATTGCCTTCCAAATGTTCCATCTTAGTACCACCATAATTTGGACTACTAATTCAATACATAAATTTAAGCAAATACCTATGTTCACTACACAACAGATCTATTTTTTAATTGTGGGAAATGTTACATACAAGTAAAGAAAATAACTCAATAATAGAGTTGTTAATATTTTAAATAGTAAGTTCTAAATATTGCTATTATTTTGGTAGTTGCTTAATGATTCCAAATATATGTCTTGACTTTAAATGGGTCTAAGACCATGCTACACTTTTGTCATGTTCCATATTTGCTCTCCCTTCAGATATAGCTCAATCTAATTATTTTATCATGTGTACATACAAATAATACATGAATTTTATAAGGTCAAACTGTTGTGACCTTTTTCCTCCAATTCCAATAACAATCTCTCATATAATATTTTACCTTCTCTACTGATATTTATTAGAGTTAATATCTAATTTTCTAAGTATTCGAATTTTATCTTATAAATAAGTTCCCCAAGAGTGAAAAATGTTATTAATTCTTTTAGTGTTCATGAAAGAACACAGAACTCATGAAATACTTGGTAAGCCTTTTAAATAAATAATTACTTACTATGGATTAGTTAAAAATTAGCAGGGAGAATTTTGAAGCAAGAAGTCAATGTCTTAATTATTTATGTGTTAACTAAGTTTTGTGCTCTTTATCTCTCTTTACCATGATTAATAAGTCAGACATTGGTTCTATACTGTATAAATACTGTTGATTTGTCTATAATAAATCTGTGAAGACATTCACAAATTACAATAGTGACTTGGAAACAAGGTCAATCACTTCAGTTTTGTATAATTTATTTATTTAGCATGCATTTCATTTTGTCTTCTTCTATCAACCACATACCTATTGCTGAGGTGGATGAATTAACCTGATTATCTAATTTGGTTTTACTATTAAACCAAAATGATAATTTTAGGAGTTCCTTTGTTAGTGATTGGAGGTGATCTGAGTTTGCCCCTAAGGGTTAAAAGTTATGGACCATTGTGAAGTGTTAAGAGAAATAAAACTTAACTATGTTCTTTACAGGTGCATTTTTTGGAATAGGATTGGATAAGATCACAATGGTGGAAGACCCATGATTGAATACAGGTGGCTTTATAATAAAGAGGTACCAAATAATTCAGACATGCATGCACTCCCTGATTTTTGTCAGGTGATCCCTTGCACTCTCTGGGACTCTGCCAACAAAGAGACTATAACTAGATTCAGGCCCTTGAATCTCCAGAACAGTGACCTAAATGAATCACTTTTTTTTTATACTTATCCAACCCAAGTTATTTTGTAATAGTGATGCAACATAGGTGAAGACAGCTTTCAAGTAAGGCTCGTTTCTAAAGAAAAGAACATTCAGTCTCTTAAAATTCTCACATAAGCTTTTTTTCCTCTCCAAAATGGTTTCTGTGATTGCTACCCTCTGAAATTTCCCCCTGAAACTCATACATGGAAACTCAATCACCATGTGATAGTATTGAGAGGAGGAACTTTTAGGATGTGATTAAGTTATGAGTGGATCCCTCATGACGTGGATTGATGACCTCACAAAAGAGGTACAAAGCAGTTGTTTAGCGCTTTTGCCCTTGTGCCATGCAAGAACATAGCAACAAGGCACAATCTAGAAGGAGAGAGAGCACCCTCACTAAAAACTAACTTGAACTTGGAGTTGCCAGCCTTCAGATCTATGAGAAACAAGTTTATATTTGTTTATAAATTACCAATCTAAAGTATTTTACTAAGGCAACACAAAATTTGGCTATATACCATTTTGAGTGGGATTAAGGGAGGTGCTATTCTGGTCATGTGTATCACATTTCTATTGGCTATTGATTTTTCTGCCATTTTCTGATACTGAAATATATAACTGTTGAATTTTTAGTCTTCTTATATTTTATTTGTTTATATTTAGTAAATTATCTCTGGTTTTATTTTCCTAAGTCTGTAATTGTCTTCACTGGTCCAGATCTAGCCATCCTCTGTTGTAGCCACCTCCATCTGCGGTACGACCACAGGACCAATGACACATATAGCCCAGTATTCAATGTCACTGATAAGAATGAATTGAGTTTGGCTCAGGAGATCTAATCCTGAAACACCACCTCCGAATCATGTCTTTAATGTAAGGTTGACAGAAGCTTAAAATTTAGATTGCTAAATTTAAAGTTAATTTAGAATTCCAAGAAGAAGCCAAATGTGAAAATTTGACCACCCTTGGCCCTAGAAATACTTTCTTCATTTTACAAGAAATACTTTCTTCCTCTCTATTCAGAGTCAATGGATATCACCCTCCTTGATTCAGTCTTCTATTTCTTCTTTCTCTTTCATGAAATTCCCCAGAGGCCTAAAAGATTGACCTTTCTTTAGATGTTCTGTACCATTCCCTCTTTGTACTACTTATCTATGCTTTAAGAGTCTGCAATAGTGCTCTTTTACTCTATTGACCTTTGTACATGTAATACCAAAAACTAAGTGATAATCAAGGCATTAAATTGGGGGAAAATAAATTTGATAAATTCTCCCTTAGAACAATAACTGGATTGAAAGGATATTGTCCATTTGCATGATTGAATTACATGTCAGAAGCTGAAAACTACTAAGTATTACTAATCCACCTATTTCACTCTTCATTTCCTCTGTTACAAATTTTAATCTCTTTCCTCCTCCCCAGTTCTTCCATCCTCCACAGATGGGATAACCATAACACAAAGTCCTATATACTTTACTCATGAAGGTAAAAGAAGTAAAATGTATTTTAAAATTGCTGAAAATTCTATTAATATTTTTTCATTAAGTATTATAACATCAACTTACATTTAGGAATATTACTACAATTAGATTACATTCTGCTAACTTTTAAACTTAACAAAATAGCTTTATGTATATATAGGTCACAAAATCTTATTTAATTTATTAGTATCAACTATCAAAAATGCTTTCAACATATACTTTTAAAAATAGAAGTTACTTAATAATATTCTTAAGCAGGTAGAACCAATTGTTTTCAGATTTTAGTATTTTATTTTATTTTTGTATTTTTATATATTCTTATTAGTTCTTTCTAGTTATACATAATATTGGGATTAATTTTGACATAATTATAAAAGTATACAATATAATTTGCTCTAATTCAGTCGCCAATACTTCCCCGTTTCTTCCTCTCTTCCCTCACCCTGTTCCCTTTCCTCTACTCTATGATTTCTCTGCTATTTACTTACTTTTTTTAAAATTAGTGTCTTGTGGATACATTGGAAAGTGAGAATCACTATATATATTCATATGTGTTTATACAAAAATTTAGTCAGATTCACTGCACTATTCTTTCCTTATCCTATCCTTCCTTCCTCCCTCTCAATCCTATCCACTGATCTTGCATCTAATTTGATGGAATTTCTCACCTTCCTTTCCTTTTCTTTCATTTTGTTTCTTTGTTCCCCATCCCCCTCCCCTCCCACCCCCACCCCCACCCTGTTTACTTTGGACTATCTTCTGCATATCAGAGAAAACCTTTAACCTTTGACTTTCTGGGTCTGGCTTATTTCACTTAGCAGGGTATTCTCCAGTTCCACACATTTATTGGCAAGTGTCATAATTTCATTCTTCATTATGGCTGAATAATTCTTCATTGTGAATATATATTTATCCATTTTCTTTATCCAATCATCTGTTGATGGGCACCTAAGTTGGTTCTATAACTTGACGGTTGTGAATTGTGCTATAAATATTGATGTGGCTGTATTCTTGTAATGTGCTGATTTTAGATCTTTTGTATATGTATCAAGAAATGGGATAGCTTGATCATATGGTGGTTTTATTCCTAGTTTTTGGAGGAATCTCCATACTCCTTCCCAGAGTGGTTGCATGTTTAAATGTTTTAAATATTAATTCTATTTCAATTTTTAGTTTAATGATTCATTTGACAACTTAATAGAAAGATATTTAGAATTATTAACTATGTTTTCTTTTCAGATTCTAATGTATAATTTTTAAAATATGTATTATTATTGATCTTTTAAAAATTCTCAATATTTTACATTTATAATTTTCATTCCAAATCATATGTGTACTGTTTTAAGTATCAATTTATATAAAATATTATTATATTTATTAATTTTTTTATGAATACTAAAAGTTCTTCTAATACACTGGCAGATGAAGTCTTCATACATGGTATAAATGTGTATGGTTTTGCTATTCAAAATCATAATACACAACAGGTTTAACATCTTTACTTAAAAGTTATCTGAAATTTTTAAATGTACTTCTTTGGATAGACTTATATTTTAGACATAAATCAGAACCCTGATATTCCCTTCCAGGTTTTCACTGTAGTTAATAGTGATCTTCTAGATGCCATTGCTCCTCCACTGTGTTGACAGATATCCAAATGGATTTATTGTCAAGGGAGCATAGAGTACATAATTTCCTTACTTAGGGCATGTTTGTTTCAACTTGGATTTAAGGATCTTCTAGTCTGAATGATAAACTGATAAAAGAACTGAAATACTCTTCATAATCAGAGATTAGTGACCTACGAACTGTGGGCCAAACTTAGCACATCACTTGTTTTTACAAATAAATTTTATTGGAACACAGTCACATCCATTCATTTTATGTTTATTATATTCATTAAGATGTCATGAATCTATACTAATCTATAAGTTGATGACTGCTTTTTGCATTTGTGACCATGTCTATAGCTACAACAGAGGCTTTGTAACCTGTAAGCCTGAAAATATTTACTACTTGGCCCAACACAAGAAAAGTTTTCCAATTCATAGAATAAATTAGGATATATACTAAGTATTCTAAAGTATATCCATTTAGAAATGAGATGATTGCCCTGGGATGTGAAACTAATTGTTAGATGATATTTACCATGTGTCACAGTATTCTGAATAAACTTAGAGTGTCAAGTCATCAAATCAGCTCAATAATTTAATAATAAACATTAAGGAACATAATTGAGGTTCAAAAATACATAAAAAGACTTTAGAGATATTTTTTTAGCCAGCAGTTTACACCAACCCTTGTAAATGGCAAATACCTCATTATTGAATGTGTTCAACCAGCTTCTGAAAACTTGTTAGACATAGTCAGAAAAGAAAAGCCTTGTAAGGTCATTTCCCACAATAAAAGCTCAAGAATTTTTAATATCCAAATCAACAGAAAGCAATGCCAAAAATTTCAACTTTTTTTTTTATTTCAAGGACTTCTATTTGAAGACTGAATAAGACTAAGACTTAGAAATTCCTAAAATTAGAAAACAAGCTAAGCATCCAAAAAGTTAAGTGTTTGAGCTTTTAACTTCTTAAAAAAAATAAAGAAAATAAATATTGATTGTATTGAAGAAGTAGAGTATGAAAAGAATTTTTCCACAGTTCACTTAGTCTCTGAACTGTTAAAAGTATTACTATGTTATATGCAGTCTTCCAATTGAATAGAAAGTCATTTCTCCAATTAAAAATTAATTGATAAGCATAAAATCATTGAAACAGTAAAACCTGACTTATTGGTAATTATGATTGTTAATCAAAAATATATATTTTAGCAATGTGCAGGATAGCTCATAAAATACACGTATGTTTATGAAAAATATCATCTTGTGCTGTCTCCCTAATTGAACTTATAAAAAAGGCTTAGGTAACAACTATCTATCCCCTTCTACATCCTCCTACATCACTGTCAGATTTTTGTTTAGAATCCTATGTGACAAGAATTGTCTTCTCTTCTCAACTATTTCTTCCTCAAGAAAGGAGATTTAGAAAGCAAGTCAGTCTTAGTCCTTCATTCATAGTCTTCTGGTGTTAGAGTCTGTAAACAAGTCAAAATAACACCTGGCATTTTGCCAGGGGAATGTTAAAGTTCGTAAACAAGTCTGGATGGTGCCTGGCAAAATGCCAGAGGGAGTGGTTTGAGAAGTAACAAAAGCAAGCCATTAAGTGTGGAGATTCCTGATTGGTTGACTGATGTATCTAGTTTATGCTAATTAGATAAGCTCTGTGGAATGTATAAATACTGCTCCTGTCCTGCAATAAACGGCTCCTACTCCTGCTGTATCAACGTACGCAAGTTATTCGTCACCCCTCTGGTTATTCTGCTGCAGCCGGACTGCAGCATTCTGGCATTCCCATAAATGCACAATACTCATCTATTTTGAATTAGATGATGCTTCAACTGCACCCTCACCTTCCTGTTCCACCCCTTGATTTCACAAGAACTCTCCTTTTCGTGTGCTTTGGAACGAAAATGAAATCTGAAATTAAAGGGTCTGCTTTATGATCTGATTCTTAATCATCTGGCATGTGTACTTGCAGTAAGTAGTGGCTCACTTCCCTTCACTGTCATTTTCAACACTAGAAACAGAACATAATATTGAATACCTTTTGGATTTGGAAAAGATAAATGCAAAGGATTATATTAAAATTCCTAGGGAGCAAAATCTTATGTGACATTATTAGGTATTTAGTGTACATTCGTTAAGTTGGAACTGAATGATGAATCTGTAACTAAAGATCAGTCTTTGGCACATTCATAGGAATATATTGATTATTTCTTGATACGGTTTAAAATTTTCATAATAACATAATTAAAATAAAATAAATTCTTTCAGGAAAAGTCTCAATGACAATTAGAATGCTGAAAAAAAATACACAAAAAATCATTACATATCTAAGAAAAAAAATATTATTTAAATTCTAATGGAGGAGATGAAAGAAATTTCAGTCCTTCAATAGGTTTTGGATGAGACTAAATTTCTTACTTGCTTATCTATTTGCCTCATTTATATATGCAAAATGTATTTTTCATTTCCTCTACAAAACCATATAATTTTCACAGAATATATCAAAATAATTATTCTAAGAAATGAAGCATAGTTGTGGGATGTAGAGTTTAAAACATAATTAGACATATTCAACCTGAGCAAAGTGCAAAGTCCTTACTCATTTTTAGAAAATATATAATTCAGTAGAACATGTAATTCAAAATGCAGTAGAATCTACAAATGATAGTAAAAATTTGTACATACTACTGGCTTCCAGTCATAATTTTGTGTTTTGGACACATCTATTAGTGGAAGCAACAACTGAATTATGGGTCTTAAACAGCCCAGAGACTGAGGCATTACCTCTGTTGGGAATGTCTCCATGCAAAGTCACCAACTGAAGATTGCCCAGTTGCTATGGTGATATGCCCTTCAAAGGGGAATTCTATGCCAGCCACAAAATTTATCGGTTCATGGCCTGAGGTTCAAATGTCGGCCACCCTGAGGTAGAGAATTATGGATGCAAGCTGATAACTATAATTGGGCTGTTCATACTTTTGCCCTCAGTTCTATTTGTTTTAAAGTAACTTCCTCACAATAAAACCCTTTGATGTTAAAACTTATATTATAAATGTGCTGAGCTTGCTCGTGGTCAGTCAGTCCTCCTCCTTTAGAGACTGTCTGAACCACCAGGCCCCTGCTTTTTCTCTAGTTTTGTGTCTGTTTGTCTTTTCTCAATCCCTTTGCCACCAGGTTCAGGAACCAGAATAAATTGGTGTGAAAGACACGGCATTCTGTCTTTAAGTAATAAGGAAGGGATTAATTGTTACCATTTTTTTTTAATTTTTCAAAAAAATTATTAAGTTCACTCTCCTATCCATGCACAATACTCATCTATTTTGAATTAGATGATGCTTCAATTCTACTGTCTTCTTTTGATACTACATAATTCACTCAAGGATTAGGAAGGGAGCAAGAATACTTTGGATTATTTCAGTATTATATTAATTTTTTTTTTTTTTTTTTGGTGAATGAAGGGAGAATATTTGCTTTGTAACAACCCAAAAACTAATATACAATGTAGTCCCTGATTGAAACAGCCTTGCCTGTATATAAAGGCTATTAGTATCATACTAATAAAAAGGATAATCAAGTACTAGTAGGTCTTACATAGTTTGTACAATTTTGATATTTCATTAGCACTCGATTTATTTAAAAATGCTATGTTATGAATATGAACTTTAGCACCAAAGCTATGATTTTTTTTCAAGAAGTTACACAAAGAAAATTAGCTTTGATGAATGCAAGCTTAGGCAACATAAATGGAATCTCAATGAGTATCCTGTATAAGGTGCTCTACTTTGAAATTGTTTATATTAGGCATAAGAATGTAGTGTATCTGCCTGGTTCAGTGAGTTTTGCATAGAAGCAAAAAAATTGTTTAACATCACTGTTAATTCAATTACATGCAGCATTTATTAATGTTTATCATTAAAGCTAACACTTCACACACATCAATTCAGCTGTCATAGCATTGTCAGAAATCCATCAATCCTTTCATCATGATGAATTTATACTCATTTATTTCTAAGATGCATCCGTTAAAGCATTAGGCTAGTCTATAAGTTAAACTATGAAAGTATTTTCTAAATCCCATGTTCAGAAGTACATGTTTGCTATTCTTAAAAAAAAAAAAACTCATGAACACATAGTGAATGAATGTATTTCTTTGCTCTCTTTTGGGTTATATTTATTTCCAATTCCCACTTTTAAAAGAGTTGTTTTACCCATGGCCCAAAACAAAGCATATAGAATGATGTACAAATAGTACTTTGAAAGCAAGAAAATTAGAATATAGTTTTAACTTGAAGACTTCATGTAATTTCATAACAGGATAAGCTTCCTGAATAAATACAGAACAGTATAAGCAAGCTATATCAATATATGAGAGAATATTATATATTAAATACTCTAGAGAGATTTACCTTATAACTAGTCTAACATATGGAATAAAAGCCTTACTTCTAGGCTTTCCCTGGTTAGTTTTACTTTGAAATACAGAAATCATGCACCTGCAGGCTCAGGTCAGGACTTTTCTGTTTGAAAAAGGAAATATATTGGCAATCCCATCTCTCAGTCCTGTAGAATTTAGATACATTACCAGTACCAGAATTTCATGTATAATGCCTGTCAGTGCCTTTATAAAAAAAAAAAAAAAAAAAAAAAAAAAAAAAAAGCTCATAGCCAGCTACCCATTAGCTTTTGCTCCAACAGTATAGGTTATGATGGATCCAGATAGTGCAAGCTGTGCCTAAGTAACAAACATTCCCCACTCTGCATCCTCAGGAGCAGAAAATGATTCTTCTCTAGTTTCAAAACACACACATCTGAGTCATGTTTACCTCGGAAAATATTCCCCTGGGTATGAGATGTACAGAAACTCTGTACTATATTCAGAAGTTTCCAGAAATCAAAAATTCTCCAAAAAGTAAGGGTTTTTTTTTTTTTTTACTATTTTTTAAGTTGTTGATAGACCTTTTTTTTTTTTTTATTTACATGCAGTGTTGAGCATTGAACCCAATGCCTCACACATGCCATGCAGTGCTACCGCTGAGCTACAGCCCCAGCCCTAAAAGTTTGATTTTTAATGGACTCAAAAATATATTTTCTAAATCATGATTTCTGAAAAAGGCATGAAGGAAAGTTCCTTGTACCACACACCACAGTTAATTCTTGTATATAGTGAAGATTCCACACTGTCTAGGAATAGGCATATGCCCTTTATATGCTTCACAGTGTTGTCTAATTGGCTGACTAATCCAATCCACCTTCAAAGAAAAACTAGGACCCAAGCTGCTATTATCACTCACTGTGACTCATGTTCTTGGATGTATCTATTGAGGATGATAGCTTCCTAGTCAGAGCTTGTATCTTCTCATGGAAGCAACTGTAGGCATGCCAACTTACCAAGTGAACCTCCTAAAATTTGTGGGTGGCATAAACACCAAGCTTCCTTCACCAGGTCCACCTTCAAGGCCTGGACCACTACTCTTTTCCCTGCAGACCCATTTTGTCTATCATGAAATGCCTCCTACTGCCAAACTCCTTAGTCTAGATGGAGGCAAGAAGAGGATGATGAATGACATTTTTAAAAAGCCTTCACAAAATTCTAAAAAGTAAGCACAGAGGTGTAATAAATAAGAGTATTAAATGTTATATGCATTTCTAGAATCACAAATTTAATTTTCATATGATTTGTTTATTTTTATAATGCAATATTTTAAATAAACATTCTCCATTAACCATAAATATAAACGAGTGTCTAGTTATTTAGCTGTACTGATTAATCAATTATATTAAAATTAGCTGAATCCACACAGCAGCATTTGTAAAATAAAATTGGTTACATTAGCTTTTCATGAAGTACTCTAAGAAAATTCCAAAAGGTTTGTTTGTTTTGTTTTGTTTTTTTCTTGGGGGGGAGGGGGGGTGTGGGTACCAGGGATTGAACTCAGAGGCACTTGACTACTGAGCTACATCCACATCCTTATTTTGTATTTTATTTAGAGATAGGGTCTCATTGAGTTGCTCTGCGCCTCACTTTTCCTGAGACTGGCTTTGAACTCCTGATGCCCGAGGGACTGGGATTATAGGCAGGCATTCAAGGCACCCAGCTAAAGGTGTTTTAAGATAATCATCAGTTACTATTGAGACTTTTTGAATGGTCTATGCCATTCTTTTTTTCTCAAGTGAGAACTTAAATAACTTTGATGTTATTTTAAGTCAAAAATTGTACCACTTAAGTCACTTCACCATCTCATTTGCCCTTTAAGACCATTTTCCACATGATTAATTTCAGAAACATCATTCAAATCTCTGAAATAAGTGAATGGAATTATGTTTCCAACAATGTGCTTAAAATTTGATTTCAATCTGATCTTCATTCTTAAGATTTAAATTAAATTAATGAATAGGAAATATCTATGTATGCCTATCTAGAGTAAAACCTGAAATATTACAACAATGTATCAAAAGCTGATTCACATCATCCATCAAAAAGGAGCCAGTGTCAGGCCTCCTGGATCCCTGTGCTGCTCTTGTCTAGTGGGGACCAAACCATAAACAACTAGTCATTGTGGTGTATTGTTTAAAAATGAATGTGCTGAAGATTTTCTGATTCACATTCATTATCCACTGACCTGTTCTCAATGGATTTCACAAAGAGAAGCAAAACTAATTACCTTCAGCCAGGCTGCCTGGAAAATAATGGCACAGTGATTTAGAGAAAAGCATTCATACTGTAGAGGCTTTTAGGAAGAGTGTATGTTTTTTAAAGTTAAATGTCACACTTTTTTTTGATGGTCAAACTTTTGCATTTGAACTAATGTATCATCATTCCTTTAAAAGAAATCAGTACTAAACAATGAAGACCTCTGTTGACTAAATATCAGTAACATTAGTTGGCTTCACCTTATGTCACTTCACCATCTCCTAACAAACTTGAAAACATAGGAGATTTTATTGGGTGATGCTTTAAAACTGAAGAGAGATCATAATGTTATAACCCATTGGGAAGTCTTTGAAAATTTGAGAAGCTACTGCATTCTGGAAATACAAGGTGTCACAAGATCTTAGAGAAAAATAGCCAAACAAAAGGGAGAAAAACATCAAATTATTATTACATTCTTATGGTCACAAAAATGAAGCTAATCAAAAACACACAAAAAAAAATCTGGCCAAGTTTAGAATATAATACCTTCTCCTAGAAGTTCTAATTAAGTGGTCTTCTACAGGAGACAACAATTATATGGAAATTAATTTAGACAGGGATTTTCAGTGATCCACTTGGCTCCACTTTGGGTAGTAAGGTCTGGAAGGATTTGGAGAATTGCATCATCCTCCAAAGCAGAGGTCAAGAGGAAAATGAATGATACAGGAAAATGTAAATGGGAATCTTCACTAGAAGAACTGGGTTAGAGTCACCAAGTTGTCTCTTCTACTAAATATTATGATGTCATTTTTAAGTTGAAAATTGTTTAATTGAGCTCTACCTTGTTTCACTGCACTTCCTTGGCTGGGTAAAATTGGGCTGCTGTTTTCAGTCTTCTTCTTGTCTCTTTGGACACAGCAGGGAGCTACAAATTTAGAACTGGAGGTCCAGTGGCAAAAATCAGTTTTTGATTTTAGTCTCCTGGTTTTAATCCTTCCTACTCCTCATATATGCAATCATATAGAAAATTCTACTTTTATTCGATGAGGAGAAGATGCAGTGGTACCATTTTATCTAGTTTTGTAGACTCCAACAATTCCTGTACATCCAAAAATTCATGAGGATGAAAACATTTTGCCCTTAAAAGGAATAAATGTTAAAATGAGAAAAATAGTATATTCTGGAATATGCAATCAAATGTAAAATTTTTGGTTATTTATAATAGGTGTTAATAGGAAGACTAAACATTTACATAAGGGCTCATACACAACATATTGCATAAAATATGGCAATTTTATTTTATTTTTATATGTATTTGACCAGTTCTGTGGACATTGTAGAAGATGTACAAAATGATGGTGATTGCATTAATTTGTATTTATAGTTCTACTAACACAAATTTTCTATTAAATTGGTTATTATTATCTGTTCTTTGTTCCTTTTTCCTTCCTGTATTTATTTTCTTCCTTCTTTTTTATATTTTTTTTCTTTTTTTGTGTGAGGGGGATAAAATCATGGGCTTCTTGCATGCCAATCATGTACTCTAACACTGAGCTACAGTCCTAGCACTTTTTTTTCATTTCTATACACTACCATAAAACACTTGTCTATAGCTTTCCTTAATGTTCTACCATCATTTCTGATTATCAATATATCTCCTTGAGTGGATATCTTTGAGTTAATGTCTTTATTACTAAAATTATCACACCACTTTATAATCATAGATATGACTTCAATATACCTTGAATTGAGTTGAATGTTAAAATCAGTTTTTAGAGGAAGCCAAGTGATACCATCCTGAAATGAATGTATGGGACTTTCAGAAAATTGGAAAAATTTCCCCCAAAATTAATTATGATTACAGTCTTTCTACTTAAAATGTTAAAAAATAAATTTTAAGATTTTAAAATTTTATTTAGGAAAAAGTATTTCTCTTCTCACTTTCAAGTATAAACAATGGGTGTTTAAGATAATTTATAGTAACTTTGCCAAAATAGGCTCCCATTTATGGTGAAACTAGCCACTAAGTTTGGAAGTTTTTCATTATCTAGGAAAAGGTTTATCAACTCTTTAATTACTATAAAGTGATCAAATCAACTTTAAAGTTGAAGTTGTTCAACTACTTAAAGAGTCTGCACGTTTTCAAGAGACTTAAGGTCTCTTGAAATATATTGTTTTATCAGGAACATTTTTGCTTAATTGTTATTTTACATTCATCTGAAATAAAATTTCCCTTAATCATGATCATAGATAACAGTAATGGCAATTTGAACTGGTTTTGCTATGGATTAAATATGTCTCTCAAAATACCCATCAAGAAAACACAATTCGGACTCTGCAAGATGGCGGCGAAAGGAGAACCTTACCCCTGTGTACCGCGTCACTGTGCGGGAGAATGACGAGTTAGAACGGCTAAAAGCTATCTTGTTAGGAATTTCCAGCAAAATTGGGGTGCTCCAAAACCTAGAGGAAGGATTTCCATCGCACGAGGATCAGCTACTGGGGCTCAAACGCGAGAGATTTGTCCGCCGCACGGAGGGTCATGCTGCTTATTCAGCAAATCGCCCCACGGCTAGAGTCTGCGGCGCATGCTAGGAAACGAGGAGATAGCAACGCAAAGATACAGCACTGCAGTTTCTGTGGGCTTCTGTCAGCTGTGCAATCACCGTACTCAGTGCTGAATTCTGGGTTTGAGAGGGGGGAAGGAAGTGGTCCAATTTGGTTCTCCACACCGGTCAGACCACAGAGGAAGCCAGCGGCCACCATCTTGGAGAGCTGACGTCACCATCCCTGTTTTCGACTGACCGCAGCTCATTCAGCCATAGAACAGGTAATTTCAGGCTGCCATTCGCCTGCGGCTCGCAGACAAATTACTCAGGCTCAGTGCTAAATAACCCGCGGAAACTGCTTCTTGGAGCCTGCTCCTATCAGAACATACACCGAGCACGGAGCAGCCGAATTCCGGCTCCCGGAACTGCACTGGCCCAGGGATAAAGGACCCGCGGAAACTGCTTCTTGGTCCGGGTCCTGCTGAATACTGTGGAGGGAAGGAAATGCTGCCATTCGCATGGGATACCAACATGGCAGAGATCTGATGTCATCAGAAAGCGGCGGAGGAGAGAACTTCATGGATACCAGCGGCAACAGAAACAGTTAGTCTCCTGGTAAAGAAAGTGAGTCACAAACACCCGAGTCTCTCTCACTTTGTCATCAAGCCAGAGGGGCAGAGCAGAGCCGCTGCCCACGCCTGCAAGGTAGGCAGACCTGCGACAGACCGGCGGATCAGGCCCACCGGCCTGCCGGCGTGGTACACACGTCACCCCAATTGGAGTAGGGGCAGAGAAGAGACGCCACCCATGCCCAAAAGGTAGGCAGACCTGCAACCGACCAGCGGAACAGGCCCAGTGGCCTGCCGGCGCAACAAGCACGTCACCCCATTTGGAGTAGGGGCAGAGCAGAGCCGCCACCCATGCACGCGAGGTAGGCAGACCTGGAACCGACCAGTGAAACAGGCCCAGCGGCTGGCCGGGGTGGTAGGCACGTCACCCCAATTGGACTAGGAGCAGAGCAGAGCCTTCGCCCGCGCCTGGAACAGGCCCAGCGTCCACGGGTGTGGTAGACAAGTCACACCAATTGGAGGAGGGGCAGAGCAGAGCCGCCGCCCGAGCCTGCAAGGTAGGCAGACCTGCGACTGACCGGTGGATCAGGCCCGGTGGCCTGCCTGCGTGGTACACACGTCACCCCAATTGGAGTAGGGGCAGAGCAGAGCTTTCGCCCGCGCCCAGGACAGGCCCAGCGGCCCGCCGGCGTGGTAGTAACATCACCCCAATTGGAGTTGGAGCAGAGCAGAGCTGCCTCCCGTGCCCGGAATAAGCCCAGCAACCCGCTGGCATGGTAGACACGTCACCCCAATTGGAGTAAGGGCAGAGCAGAGCAGCCGCCCCGCCTGCAAGGTAGGCAGACCTGCGACCTACCAGCAGAACAGGCCCAGGGGTCCGCGGGCGTGGTAGACATGTCACACCAATTGGAGGAGGGGCAGAGCAGAGCCGCCGCCCGTGCTTGCAAGGTAGGCAGACCCCCGCCTGACCCTGCAAAGGAGACTTTTCAACTATACAAGAGCAATATAAATATATAGGGGGAAAAATTTTCAAAAACACAACAGTTTCACCAAGCAGAAAGAAACGCAAGCAGTATGAAAAGACAAGGAAAGAAAGGACCACAAGCAATGCAGGTCAACTCAACTTTAGAAGAGGTAACAGCTGCAGCAGATGGAATGTCAGATAAAGAATTCAGGATATACATGCTTCAGATTATCTGCAGTCTCAAGGAAGACATTAGACAGCAAAATCAGACAATGAAAGATCACTTCGACAATGAATTACACAAACAAATCCAGGAAGCAAAAGATCAACTATACAGGAAGATAGAGGTTATAAAAAACAAATAAACAGAAATCCTAGAAATGCAGGAAGCAATAAACCAACTTAAAAACTCAATTGAGAATACTACCAGCAGAGTAGAACACTTAGAAGATAGAGCATCAGACAATGAAGACAAAGTATTTCAACTTGAAAAGAACATAGACAGCTCAGCAAGACTGTTAAGAAACCATGAGCAGAACATCCAAGAAATATGGGATAACATAAAGAGACCAAATTTAAGAGTCATTGGGGTACAGGAAGGTATAGAGCTCCAAACCAAAGGAATGAGCAATCTATTCAATGAAATAATACGAGAAAACTTCCCAGACTTGAAGAATGAGACAGAATCCCAAATCCTAGAAGCCTAGAGGAAGCCGAATGTGCAAAATCATAAGAGATCCACACCTAGACACATTATAATGAAGATGCCCAACATACAGAATAAGGAGAGAATTTTAAAAGCTACAAGAGAAAGGAAGCAGATTACATTTAGGGGTAAGCCAATCAGGATAACAGCTGATCTTTCAACACAGACTCTGAAAGCTAGAAGATCCTGGAATAACATATTTCAAACCATGAAAGAAAATGGGTTCCAACCAAGAATTGTGTATCCAGCGAAATTAAGCTTCAGGATGGAAGATGAAATTAAAACCTTCCACGATAAACAAAAGTTTAAAGAATTTGCAGCTAGAAAACCATCTCTTCAAAACATCCTTGGCAAAACATTACAGGAAGAGAAAATGGAAAATAACAATGAAAACCAACAGTGGGAGGTAGGACAGTAAAGGGGGGGAAAATAATCAAAGAGAAAACAAACCATGTTTAGTAACATAAATAAACAAATATGGCTGGAAGAACAACCCATATCTCAATAATAACCCTAAATGTTAATGGCTTAAACTCACCAATTAAGAGACACAGGCTAGTAGAATGGATCACAAAACAAGACCCAACAATATGCTGCCTACAGGAGATGCATTTGATAGGAAAAGACATACATAGGCTGAAGGTGAAAGGTTGGGAAAAATCATATCACTCATATGGACTTCGGAAACAAGCAGGAGTGTCCATACTCATATCAAATAAAATAGATTTCAAGCCAAAGTAAATCAAAAGGGATAAAGAGGGACACTACATACTGTTCAAGGGAACCATACACCAACAAGACATAACAATCATAAATATATATGCCCCAAACAATGGTGCAGCTATGTTCATCAAACAAACTCTTCTCAAGTTCAAGAGTCTAATAGACCACCATACAATCATCATGGGAGACTTCAACACACCTCTCTCACCAATGGACAGATCTTCCAAACAAAAGTTGAATAAGGAAACTATAGAACTCAATAACACAATTAATAACCTAGACTTAATTGACATATATAGAATATACCACCCAACATCAAGCAGTTACACTTTTTTCTCAGCAGCTCATGGATCCTTCTCAAAAATAGATCATATATTACGTCACAGGGCAACTCTTAGACAATATAAAGGAGTAGAGATAATACCATGCATCTTATCTGATCATAATGGAATGAAACTGAAAATCAACGATAAAAGAAGGAAGGAAAAATCATGCATCACTTGGAGAATGAACAATAGGTTACTGAATGATCAATGGGTTATAGAAGACATCAAGGAGGAAATTAAAAAATTCTTAGAGATAAATGAAAACACAGACACAACATATTGGAATCTATGGGACACATTGAAAGCAGTTCTAAGAGGAAAATTCATTGCTTGGAGTTCATTCCTTAAAAAAAGAAAAAACCAACAAATAAATGACCTCATACTTCATCTCAAAATCCTAGAAAAAGAAGAGCAAAACAACAGCAAAAGAAGTAGAAGGCAAGAAATAATTAAAATCAGAGCTGAAATTAATGAAATCGAAACAAAAGAAACAATTGAAAAAATTGACAAAACCAAAAGTTGGTTCTTTGAAAAAATAAATAAAATCGACAGACCCTTAGCCATGCTAATGAAAAGAAGAAGAGAGAGAACTCAAATTACTAGCATACAGGATGAAAAAGGCAATATCACAACAGACACTTCAGAATTACAGAAGATAATTAGAAATTATTTTGAATCCTTATACTCCAATAAATTAGAAGATAGTGAAGGCATCGATAAATTTCTTAAGTCATATTATCTGCCCAGATTGAGTCAGGAGGATATAGACAACCTAAACAGACCAATATCAATTTAGGAAATAGAAGAAACCATCAAAAGACTACCAACTAAGAAAAGCCCAGGACCAGATGGGTATACAGCAGAGTTTTACAAAACCATTAAAGAGGAACTAATACCAATACTTTTCAAGCTACTTCAGGAAGTAGAAAAAGAGGGAGAACTTCCAAAATCATTCTATGAGGCCAACATCACCCTGATTCCTAAACCAGACAAAGACACTTCAAAGAAAGAAAACTACAGACCAATATCTCTAATGAACCTAGATGCAAAAATCCTCAATAAAATTCTGGTGAATCGGATACAAAAACATATCAAAAAAATTGTGCACCATGATCAAGTAGGATTCATCCCTGGGATGCAAGCCTGGTTCAATATATGGAAATCAATAAATGTTATTCACCACATCAATAGACTTAAAAATAAGAACCATATGATCATCTCGATAGATGTGGAAAAAGCATTCGACAAAGTACAGCATCCCTTTATGTTCAAAACTCTAGAAAAACTAGGGATAACAGGAACATACCTCAATATTGTAAAAGCAATCTATGCTAAGCCTCAGGCTAGCATCATTCTGAATGGAGAAAAACTGAAGGCATTCCCTCTAAAATCTGGAACAAGACAGGGATGCCCTCTCTCACCACTTCTGTTCAACATAGTTCTCGAAACGCTGGCCAGAGCAATTAGACAGACGAAAGAAATTAAAGGCATAAAAATAGGAAAAGAAGAACTTAAATTATCACTATTTGCAGTTGACATGATTCGATACCTAGCAGACCCAAAAGGGTCTACAAAGAAACGGTTAGAGCTAATAAATTAATTCAGCAAAGTGGCAGGACATAAAATCAACACGCATAAATCAAAGGCATTCCTGTATATCAGCAACAAATCCTCTGATATGGAAAGGAGGACAACCACTCCATTCACAATATCCTCAAAAAAAATAAAATACTTGGGAATCAACCTAACAAAAGAGGTGAAAGACTTATACAATGAAAACTACAGAACCCTAAAGAGAGAAATAGAAGATCTTAGAAGATGGAAAAATATACCCTGTTCATGGATAGGCAGAACTAACATCATCAAAATGGCAATATTACCAAAAGTTCTCTATAGGTTTAATGCAATGCCAATCAAAATCCCAACGGCATTTCTTGTAGAAATAGAGAAAGCAATCATGAAATTCATATGGAAAAATAAAAGACCCAGAATAGCAAATACAATGCAAAGCAGGAAGTGTGAATCAGGCGGTATAGCGATACCAGACTTCAAACTATACTACAGAGCAATAGTAACAAAAACAGCATGGTACTGGTACCAAAACAGGCGGGTGGACCAATGGTACAGAATAGAGGACACAGAAACCAATCCACAAAACTACAATTATCTTATATTTGATAAAGGGGCTAAAAGCATGCAATGGAGGAAGGATAGCATCTTCAACAAATGGTGCTGGGAAAACTGGAAATCCTTATGCAACAAAATGAAACTGAATCCCTTTCTCTCGCCATGCACAAAAGTTAATTCAAAATGGATCAAGGAGCTTGATATCAAATCAGAGACACGCTGTCTGATAGAAGAAAAAGTTGGCTATGATCTACATACTGTGGGGTCGGGCTCCAAATTCCTCAATAGGACACCCATAGCACAAAAGTTAATAACTAGAATCAACAAATGGGACTTACTCAAACTAAAAAGTTTTTTCTCAGCAAAAGAAACAATAAGAGAGGTAAATAGGGAGCCTACATCCTGGGAACAAATCTTTACTCCTCACACTTCAGATAGAGCTCTAATATCCAGAGTATACAAAGAACTCAAAAAATTAGACAATAAGATAACAAATAACCCAATCAACAAATGGGCCAAGACCTGAACAGACACTTCTCAGAGGAGGACATACAATCAATCAACAAGTACATGAAAAAATGCTCACCATCTCTAGCAGTCAGAGAAATGCAAATCAAAACCACCCTAAGATATCATCTCACTCCAGTAAGATTGGCAGCCATTATGAAGTCAAACAACAACAAGTGCTGGCGAGGATGTGGGGGAAAAGGGTACACTTGTACATTGCTGGTGGGACTGCAAATTGGTGCAGCCAATTTGGAAAGCAGTATGGAGATTTCTTGGAAAGCTGGGAATGGAACCACCATTTGACCCAGCTATTCCCCTTCTCGGTCTATTCCCTAAAGACCTAAAAAGAGCATGCTACAGGGACACTGCTACATCGATGTTCATAGCAGCACAATTCACAATAGCAAGACTGTGGAACCAACCTAGATGCCCTTCAATAGATGAATGGATAAAAAAAATGTGGCATTTATACACAATGGAGTATTACTCTGCATTAAAAAATGACAAAATCATAGAATTTGCAGGGAAATGGATGGCATTAGAGCAGATTATGCTAAGTGAAGCTAGCCAATCCCTAAAAAACAAATGCCAAATGTCTTCTTTGATATAAGGAGAGTAACTAAGAACAGAGTAGGGACGAAGAGCATGAGAAGAAGATTAACATTAAACTGGGATGAGAGGTGGGAGGGAAAGGGAGAGAGAAGGGAAATTGCATGGAAATGGAAGGAGACCCTCAGGGTTATACAAAATTTCATACAAGAGGAAGTGAGGGGAAAGGGGAAAATAATACAAGGGGGAGAAATGAATGACTGTAGAGGGGGTAGAGAGAGAAGAGGGGAGGGGAGGGGAGGGGAGGGGGGATAGTAGAGGATAGGAAAGGCAGCAGAATACAACAGACACTAGTATGGCAATATGTAAATCAATGGATGTGTAACTGATGTGATTCTGCAGTTTGTATATGGGGTAAAAATGGGAGTTCACAACCCACTTGAATCAAAGTGTGAAATATGATATATCAAGAACTATGTAATGTTTTGAACAACCAACAATAAAAAATAATTTTAAAAAAAAGAAAACACAATTCCCACTATTGAGGACACCTAATCCATTCTTGTGACTGGATTAATTTAGTTATTGTAGAACTGAGTCATTTTCAATACAGTAGGCTTTATAATAGCGAACTCAGCTCAGGCACTGATAACTTCTTTTTTTCTGTCGATCTTTCTGTCTATCTCTCTCCCCCTCTCACTCTCCCTCTCCTTCTCCACCTCCCTCCCTCTTCCTCTCCACCTCCCTCCCTCTTCCTCTCCACCCCTCTCCCTCTCCCTCTCCACCTCTCTCCCTCTCATTCTTCTTCTCCCTCTGCCTCTCTCTCTCCACCTCTATCCTTCTCCC
The DNA here is from genome assembly GCF_021218885.2 of Marmota monax. Taxonomy (NCBI): domain Eukaryota; kingdom Metazoa; phylum Chordata; class Mammalia; order Rodentia; family Sciuridae; genus Marmota; species Marmota monax. The sequence goes on from NW_026691950.1 coordinate 17,102,191, forward strand.
TCTTCCTCTTTGACACACACACACACATACATACACACAAACATAATTTGCTCTTTCTACATGTTTTGATCTACGATAAAAGTCTTTGTCAGCTGCCGTCAGTGCCATGTTCTTGGAATTATTCGTCTCCAGAATTGTGAGCCAAATAAATCTATTTTTGTCAAAAAATTACCGAGTCTATGGTATTCTGCTATAGAAAAAGAAAATGGACTAAATCAAGTTTCAATATAACAAATCTCCAAATTACCACCTGCAACTATCTCAGCTTTAATTCCATGCACAGTAATTTCTGCATGTTCTGGGAAGCAAAATGTTGAGAGGCTCTTTATAGCAAGCATAATGTAAGAAAGGCTGCTACTATCAAGTCACACCTGTTTGGTTATTTTTCAAGCAGATTCCAACAAATAAATTATGTTCTTTACAAGCAAGCTGTCTTGTATGTTAGTATTGTTACTGGCAGAGTATAGTGACAAAGCTTTCCTTAGTTCAATCGTTTTAAAAAGTGTAACAGCTTCAATTCCATCTTGTTTGAACATCTGATATCTGACAATGTGGTTCCATCATCTTTCTATGTCATGTAGATTGTTTTTGGATTAAGTGGAGTGATAATATTAGATCACTGTTTTCCTGGGTAAGGGCAGGCATTCTGTTACATTTTCTGTATTATAATTACTTTTTCAACACATCCCAAAGGATGTGAACAAAATTATCCATCATCTTTTTATCCCATGTCACTCAGAACCTTTGCCATATTGATTTTATTGTCAGTTATAATTATGACATTTTCGTTACTGATCTTCCTATTCCACATATAATTCAACAATCAGATTCACTCAGTTATTAACTTTGTAAGATCCTGAAGTCTCTCAAAAATAATGCATATGAATAATTAAATTTTTCATTATTCAGCATCACAGAAGAAAATAATTATAGTAGTATCTTGTGGTTAAATGTATGATTATTTAAAAAAAGAAATATACTGATTCAATAATATGGAAACTTTTGGGTTGGTGTACACAGAAGACTGTAAGTCAGAAGCAGTGTAAGTAGTATTTCAGCAACATGTCTTTTATATATAATTCCATTACTTAGAATTTATGGCTTGAGTAAATCTAAAAATGTTTTATACACAGAAAATGCTTAACATTTTATTGCAGTCATTTAAATGAGAAATTCCTTCAATTTTTTTCTATATAAGCTTTGTGTTCCCAAATAATTTGTGAAAACAATTTCAAAATTAGAAAAATGGGAACAAAATAAGGTTTTCATTACATTGGCTTTCTCTATCTTTCAAAAATTTTTCTTCTTATTATCTTTTTTTTAAGAGAGAGAGAGAGAGAGAGAGAGAGAGAGAGAGAGAGAGAGAATTTTAATATTTTTTTTTTTTAGTTTTCGGTGAACACAACATCTTTGTTTGTATATGGTGCTGAGGATGGAACCCAGGCCACAGGCATGCCAGGCGAGCGCACTACCACTTGAGCCACATCCCCAGCCCCTTATTATCTTTTTAAAATGTCACAATTGGAGATAATTTATCAGAGTTATTTTGGATTTTTTTTCCTTCATGAAATTCTGTAATGGCATTCTGTTCTTAATTTATTTTCCCAACATACAAAATTCTCAAAAAACAATAATAATAATACCAAAACCAATTTTTTCATGCTTCCCAAAATAAATTTTTATGTGAATACTTCTCTTCATTAAGCTACGAGAATCATAAGAAGAGAAAAATACATTGTGTATATCTCTATCTCAATGTCAAGAATAGAGTATGACAGATACTAGGCACTCTATGAACACTAGTTGATTGAAAGAATACATGTTTAAAATGAGAGGAGATGATGTAATGGAAAAGTATTAAATTTGTTCTCAGATAGAAATATTTTTTTCCAATTTGCTAGCATTGTGATATTGGGCAATTTAATTAACATCTTTAAAAATAAATTTCCTTATTCTCAGAATATTTCTCAAACTTCCTGGGTTGTTATAATATTTACAGGTATATTTAAAATACCAGCCCAGAATCTGCCATCCAGGATCTGCTCAATACAGTGACTAATAAGGAGGAAGGAAGTTACATTAATGCTTGCATTGATTTAAAGACTATTTGCTGCCTAATAGAGAAACACCTTTTAAAAATCTAATTTATTAAACAGATTTATTGAACTAAAAGTAGTATTCTTCCATTAAAATTACCAACATGTTTTGCTTATCACAGGATAGTTCAGGGATGCATTTCAAACATAAGATATTACCTGAGAAGTCTCTTGAAATTTACTCATTTAACTCCTCAGTATCAAAAGTTATCAAATCTCATTTGGCTAATTCCTATGAATGAGTGTTTCTGCATTTGGGTCATGTTTCTACCAAATTATAAGTAGAGATGATAAATCACTATATTATGTCCTCACAATCTCCCTTATTTCTAGTAATTAGTGGGAGTATTTCTTGGCTTGCAGCAGCAAACAGAAAGGAATATCTACATTCATGTGAGTTTCACAGACTTCCAGATTTATAAGCAAAATTATGTCAATTACTCACATTTTTACTCTTTCCAATTCCTTTAAGTATTGCAAAAGTATATTAACCAGAATAACATCCCAAATATTAATATTTCCATCAATCACTTGGATTTTCTCCATACTGATCACTGGAACCTATCAGTCTTTGTGTAAATACTAATTATATTCTGGCACAAAAATGTGAAAATGACTCCAAATTAACAGTCTACTATAGCCAGGCTCTAGTAAGTATTTTTCCTATTGATATTTTCGTGGTTGATTTTCTCACAAAATATATATGCTTCCAAATTTTTAGTGAAATTATAAGGTTATAATATTTGGGAAGTCAATTAGTATAAACTAATTCTTAAATTGATTAAAATAATACAGTACATATTTTCAAGTCAGAGTGACATTAAGAGACTATATTCTCTAGATCTATCACAGAAAAATAATATCCCCAAATCTGCCATGCCAAACCCTACTCGGGTAAACAAACATTCTGAATTCTTTTAGCTGTTTCTATCATCTGATACTTAACTAAATAATCTAAATGATATTCTGATTTTTTGGTTTTTTTTCAGTGTTAGATCTTCATTTGCCTCCTTTATGATAAATAATGATACATAACAGTCTCTTACACACCTCTCCTACCTCAAAGTTACATAAGAATTTTTTATGTTAAGTGATCAGAAAATATTTATATTTTTTGATTATGCAAATATTATTCAGACTAAACAAATTATATATTTACTTTTTGTGCACACACTCACATTATTTATTTATTTATTTTCTATGATTATACCAACTATGCTTTCCCCAGGTCTGTTAAGTGAGTATATTATTTTCATAGTAACAATCCATTAGGGCTGGGTAGCTCAGCTGTTGAGGGCTTGTGTGGTACATGCAATGTTATAAGAAGTGGTTGTTATTATGGTGTGAGGGATAATTGCCATGGTTTAACATCATACTACATATTTTCTTTTGCAACAGATAAAATATGGCTTGTGTTCCCCAAGAGACTTTTGTGACTAAAGGTTTGGTTTCCTGGATGCTGCTGTTACAAAGTAATGAGAACTTTACTGGTGTGGCTTTGCATCTTTGGTGAGAAATATGGAGCCCTGGATTTTCTCCCCCTGTCTGGTGATATAAGGCTTTCTGTACACACACAATCTCCTGCCATGATGTGACTAACTGGGAGAACATTCACCTGAAAAATGCAGGAACCATATCCTTGAACTACCCAAACTGTAAGCTAAATAAAGATGTTATCTGTATAAAGTTAGCTACCTCAATAGGATACCACAAATTTGAGGCCAGGCTCAGCAAGTTAGCAGGATCTTCAACAACATAGCAAGACTCTGTCTCAAATTTTTTAAAAAAAAATGAAAAGGACTGGGATGTAGCTCAATAACAAACCATCTGGGTTCAGTCTCCAAAATCAAAGATAAAAAAACAAAGTTAGCTGCCTCAGGTATTTTGTTGTAGTAATAGAAAGCTGACTAATATACCTTTCTAAGTTTCTGTTGTAAGTATCGTGATTCTTGGGTCTTCCATCCTTTCCTTTTATAACTACTCTCTTGTCTTTCTAGAGCAATTTTTGAGTGTTTCTTAACAAAAAGATACAAGGCAAATAAATAATATTTTTAAGACATACATGCTTACAATAGTTATTATTTCATTGATATTTTGATAAAGTAATATTTTCCCAGATAGCTAAAATTATTTCTGTATGTATTTTCACTTTCTAGTAATAGTGTGGGAAAATTGACAGTATATATGTCATGATTTTTTGTCTGAAACTGTTTTTTCATTTTCTTGGATTATTTAGAGTCTTCTCATGTGACCTAATCTTTAGCAATTTGCAATCCTATCTCCAACTTTCAAATATCTAACTTTTGAGAACTCCTAAAATTTGAATGTCTAACATTATGAACTGATCATCTAATTTTTGTATATTTCTTGCATTTATATTTATTTTTCTATTGCAATTTAATCATGTTTTCTGGGAACTTCTTGAATCTTTATTCAAAGGGACTCCTACTAAACATGTTATAATCTTCACTATTAACTGTCTTTCAAATTTGTTTTCCCATTCTTATTCTTCATATTTTATAATAGCTTGCAATTATTTATTGGTAAAATGTCTAGTTATCATCTTTTCACACAGCATGTTTTTGTTTGTTTTGTTTTGTTTTGTTTTGTTTTAGTTTTGACTTTCTCTCCTACTCTTTTCTGTGTCTTTTCCTTTTGGTTCCTTTAAATGAAAAATGTTTAAACAAAATGCATTTGTTTTAAAATATCTATATCTAGAATACATAAAAACTCTTACAAATTAATAAAAAAGAAATATCAGATTGAAAGTGCCTGAAATGTTTGAACAACAACTTAGAAGAAAGCTAATAAGCATATGAAAGTATGTTCAGTGTCATCAATTACCAGTAGATAAACATTCTTTGTATAACATATTTATTTCCCTCTCAAATATTTATTTATTAGATACTAATGAAAACCCCATGGTTTTAGACATAAATATATTTGCCACCTTATTGATTGTGAGGTAGGACAGAAGAAATAAGAAACAGGTAGAAAAGAAAAATAAAAGAAGAGGGCCCATGATTTTTGAGGCCTGTAACTCCGTATGTCAGTACCTCTTCCAGACCTATCGTTCTCAAATACCTGAGAAATCTATAAATTTTTCTTTGTACTAACTAACTACAAATTGTTCAAACTTTTTTATTTATCTATTTATTTACTTATATACTGGTATCAGAATTTACATTTGAAGAGGCATAGCTAAATCACCTTTACCACAGATAAGGAAACAAAATGAGAGATCACAGAATCTGGCTTTGGTAGGAATAAGAAAAGTTGTAATAAATAAGACAAGAAGGAAAGAGTTGCTCTCATGTCAGCTCTTCCCCAACTCCAAGAAACCCAGAAATAAGAGCTATCTCCATAAGGATAAAGAGTTAAGTCCAGGCCTTACACTTGAAACCCAGTATTAGGCCTGCCAAAGTGAAATTCACCACCACCACCACCATCTGCACCACTCCCTGCCTCCTGCCCCAGGCTAGTCCCTACAGACAGTGCCTCCAAAACCACATTAAGTGTAACTGTGGGTAAGGATTTCTCTCACCACAACACTAGATGGTGTCTTATGAGAATGGCTTATCCTTTTAAGGCACACCCTTATGCCATTCTGAATAACAATCAACTGCAGAACTGGGAAAAACTTGGCCTAGAGTGCTCTCTAGTGAAACAATGGCAAAACAAAACTTTTGAACTCACAGCAAACTTGGGAGTAAGGGGACCACCTAGTGCTGAAATGGTGGCAATGCCACAGGTTCAGAGAAAATAACCTGCTTCAAATTTCTGGAAACAGATTAACAAAGATAGATTATGAAGACTGAAATAAATATAGAATCTTTCAAAGTACAGATTTTGCATGCCCAAATCATGAAGAACTTTCAGTGAACCTTCACTTACCCTAAGAGACAAAATAAGGCACAAGGAATCTACCATCTAGACACCAATATGTGAAACTCTCTGACCAACTTAAAATAGCTGTTCTAAGGAAACCCAGCTAATTCCAAGAAACATGAAGAAGCAATTGGTCACTTTATCAGAGAAACTTAACAAAGAGATTGAAGTACATTTTAAAGATCTAACAGAAATGCTTGAGTTGAAAAGTACACTAAATGAAAGTTCAAAATGTGATGGAAGGCATCAAAGAAAAAGATCAAAGGGAAGAATGTATCAGTGACTGCAAATAAAGGCTAATTGAAAATGCACAGGTAGAAGGAAAACAAAAAAAGAATAAACAAAAAATGGATGGTATTAGAGTGGATTATGCTAAGTGAAGCTAGCCAATCCCTAAAAAACAAATGCCAAATGTCTTCTTTGATATAAGGAGAGTAACTAAGAACAGAGTAGGGACGAAGAGCATGAGAAGAAGATTAACATTAAACTGGGATGAGAGGTGGGAGGGAAAGGGAGAGAGAAGGGAAATTGCATGGAAATGGAAGGAGACCCTCAGGGTTATACAAAATTTCATACAAGAGAAAGTGAGGGGAAAGGGGAAAATAATAAAAGGGGGAGAAATGAATGACTGTAGAGGGGGTAGAGAGAGAAGAAGGGAGGGGAGGGGAGGTGAGGGGGGATAGTAGAGGATAGGAAAGGCAGCAGAATACAACAGACACTAGTATGGCAATATGTAAATCAATGGATGTGTAACTGATGTGATTCTGCAATTTGTATACGGGGTAAAAATGGGAGTTCATAACCCACTTGAATCAAAGTGTGAAATATGATATATCAAGAACTATGTAATGTTTTGAACAACCAACAATAAAAAAATTTTAAAAAAATGAAGACAGATTACTTTGTATTAAGAGAGCAAACATTCAGGTTATTGGGCCCCAATGGAGACTTGAGAATGCCAAAGGGATAGAAAGTTTATTAAAAGAGATAATAACATATAATGTACCAAACCTAGGGAAAGATATAAATGTCCAGTCTTTAGTCAGATTCTACTAAACAATATATACTATATGGCATATTACAATCAAATTTAAAATGCTGACAATAAAGAGAGTATTCTCAAAGCAACAAGAGAAAAATAAGTAAAAAAAAACACATAAGAGTCTCCTAATTCTTGACAGCAGGCTTCTCAACAGAAAAGCTTATAGGCCAGGGAATAGTAAAGTGAGATCTTCACAATGCTGAGGGAAATAAACAATTGGTAATATTTTATACAGCAAAGCTATCCCTTAAAATGAAAGAAAGATAAAGACAAAGGAAAATTAAAAGAATTTATCACCAAAAGTTGTTCATTGCAAGAAATCCAGAAGGAAGTTCTTCAGATGAATTTCATTGCTTTTATTAAACATAGTACTAGAAATTCTATCAAGAACAACTAAGTAAGAGAAATGGAAAATATACAAGGGCATTCAAATTAACAGCAAATCAAACTGTCACTGCTTGCAGATTACATGCTCCTACACACAGAAAACCCCAAATAATCCGCCTAAAAACTATCAGGAGCTAATAAAACAATTCAACAAAATTAGAGCAAAAAAAAATCAACATACAAACCTCCATAAGTATCTATATACTGAAAGTGAATTATCTGAAAAATAATTCAGACTTCAAAAGAGAGAGAGAGAGAATGAGAGCGGAGCTCAAGAAAAGTAATCTCATATGCAATGGGTACATAAATTATTATCTGAAAATAAATTTAAGTGAAGAAGTGGAATATCTCTGCAATAAAATTTATCAAACATTGATGAAAGAAACTGAAGATGACATGTCAAAAAAGAAAAAAAAAAGAAAAAGATGTTCTTTGTTCATGATACATTTCTCCTGCTAATTTGCTTTGTATCTAGTTAAACCTCAGGCCCAGCCAGAGAAACTGAAAAGGTAGAGGAAAAGTCTCTCATCGACTACAATGACCATTTTACAAATTAGGGAAGAGATTAGAGAGAATTTTATTTGTTGCACAATATCACAAACATACATTCTTTAATTTTGTTTTGATTTTATGCCACTTCCTTGCTATTATAAGGAGTTATAAAACTGCTATTGTATTTTACAAGTTTTCTCATTGATTTTCTGATACTTTTTTTTTTTTAATGCACTGCTAGACTTACTTGGGGGAGGCATCTATCATCCCAAACACATGTCTGCTTTAAACTGTGGGTGGGTAAATTCTCCTGAAGAAACTCAGGTTCTTTTTGGTGGAAACAAAAGGGGAATGGATACTGAGGAAGCAATCAGCAAGTATCCAGATTCCCTAAGATACTTTGAAAATAATGCCACAAAGCTCTAAGATTATGATGCCTAAGTAACTCATCCGATCCTATTTTCACATCACACTTATTTCAGGAATATGATGAAATGGCAATAAGAGTATTGAAATTCAAACAGAAACAAGATTATAAGGAAATTTTCATTCAGGAAGCATAAGAAATGGACTTAAAATTGCCAGTATTTGAGTGTTCTTGGGTACAAATCCACAGGATGATTAGATGGTAAAGACTAGAGCAATGGGCAAGAACTTCTGAGAAAGATTATCTACCCCCATTTAATGCCATGTACTTGAACTTGAAACACTTATTGTCTCCAAAGCAAAATCTTTGATGGTTGATTTTTAGGTCAGAGTACTAAAAATTTCTAACCTTTTGAAAGACATTATGGCAATTCACACTACAATGAATTCTTTAAAAGTGAGTACACACAACACACACACACACACTCACAAATCACTGGAATGAACTGTCAAAATTAATCATAATTATTGCAAATATTGTCATTCTCTATCCAATTTAGTCTTAATATTTTTTACTCTTGAATTTTAAATATAACTTACAGAAGAAAAATAGCCTCTAGTTTTTTCTTAAGTATTCTGAAAGTCAAGAATTAATTACTGTGGATTAACAGATAAATTATAGCCGCAAAGTTCTTAAAAAGTCTATCCATGCTTAATTAGAAATGAGCCTATTTTACTTTCCAGGAATCTGTCATATTTTTTAGATGTGGTTTAACCACCATGGTAACTGGCAACCAAGTCTGCTACTATAAATCAAATAGTTACAGATAGTTGCCTGAAGAAAAGGGTCCTGATTCTCTTCTCTCTGTCTGCCTCTGTATCTCCATATATTTAAATTGTTCTGACAAGTAGCACATAATATCTTCAGGGTGGATTCCTTTTCTATGAGAAAATCAGAGTAAAGAACATGAAAATAGTTGACAACAATGACCAGACTTTCACACATTCCAATCTATTTTAAGATTGTTGCTGAACCTCAGCACAGCTGCTATTTCAGAATAAAAGAAATAACTTATTTTTTCATAGTATTGGTACCTCCTTACACTCTCTCTTCTCTTACTATGCAAAGCAATTTAGGTCTTCCAAATCATGGGTGAATATAATAGTGAACCTCAACTTTGCTCTGTAGCCATCCTGGATACAAATACTATAATATTGCTTGATTTGGTTTGACAGACTCTCATTTACACTCATAAAGAAAAGACATTAAAAATAAATGACATTTCCCAATATTAAAAGTTTGGCTTCAGATAACTTGATAACATGGACAAGTCAAGTTTCTAATTATAAGAGAGAATGAAAACCATTAGTTGTTGTTTTATTGTACACAGAAGTTTCCCCCAGCTAACCACTTGTATCACATGCATTTACAACAGTACTATTGACTTGGAACCAACTCAATTTTTAATACAGTTTGAGTTTTTGATCCTTGAGGAAACATAAAATTATTTCCTATTATGCTTACATGTTATTCTCCTTCTTCTTGCCATTCAGTAGTTTTAACATTGTAACTGATTATATTATCTCTCTTTCCTCCATTAATACATTGTATGGAAATTTCATTATATTTTCTGGTTATACCTAGTAATGTGATAAAGTATAGTGGAAATTTGTTGTTATAAGATTATTTTGACATAAGAAATGCTCTAACCCTTCTCTCAGGATTCATGGAAATGGTCCTAAGTGAAAGAAACTGCCACAAGTTTCACAGCATACACACACACACACAAACAAACACACACACAAACAAACACACACACAAACACACACACACAAGAAAGAGCGATCAAGGAAGCAAGACCCCTTCTGGGAATCCAATGATCAGTAAGGCTGAATCAATCTATGATGGAGACTATTATAAAAATAAAGCTGAAGAAATAAAAAAAAAATTCTAAAAGGGCGAATTCTAGATTTTGGTCTTTTCTCAGAATATCCTCAATGCCACCAAAGATTTTTACTAAAAGACACATGCTTTTACTTTGGTTTTGGAAATATCACTTGGCTGAACAGGAATAAGCAAAAATTTGACATGAAGAATCAAAATGAATGCATGGTAAATGTAGGCAGACCTGGGCCACTACAGGGACCAGGATGATGCTGCTCCATGCTCTCTTCCTACAGAAAGAAACCTGAATCTGCAGCCAAAACATCACTCTGTGAACTGGGCGTACAGTTTTTGTCATATATTATTTTAGGAATATCCCTACAGAGGATATGAGGAATTATTTAATAGGCATAGAGTTTTGGCCCTGCAAAATGAAAAGCAATCTGGAGATTATTCATACAACAACATGAATGTGTTTTGTTATTACTGAACTATTTACTCAAAACTGTAAATTTAACTATTTACTCAAAACTATATTTTACAACATTTTTTATACAGTTTTGTTATGTTGCTGGCCAGCTCAAATTCATGGTTATGGTTCCTCCATAACTTTAATCTTCAGAATAGCTGGGATTATAGATATGGACAATTGACCCCAGTTTAAATATTATTTAAAATTTTTAAAGGGAAACGGTATACAAAATGTTTGTAAAATATTTATATGATTTTTTTTTGGTGGGGGGGGTTGATCTACATTAGGTAAGCAATCACTAACAAATAAGAACCCTGAAATTCAAAAGAATTAAGTGAATTATCTAAGGTCAAATAGCTTTATAAAGGAGAAACTAATTTGAATTTGGCAGTTTGATACAGAATTCATGTTGTCTCCACTAACCCCACAAAGGTTCTGAAAATGTAGTTTGGTATTGAAAGAAGGTTTGGGTTTTATCGAATAAAAAGTTAAATGTGGGAATCCATGGTGCAAGCCTGTAATACCAGTAAATTGGGAAGCTGAGGCAGGAAGATTGCAATTTTGAAGCCAGTCTCAACAATTTAGCCAGACCCTGTCTCACACTGAAAAAGTGAAAATGAAAAGAAAATCTCAGGGTGTGGCTCAGAGGTTAAGGACCTCAGGTTAAAACCTCAGTGAGAAAGAAAAAAGAAAGAGGTGGTTGGAGGGAGGAGGGTGGAGGAAGGAGAGAGAGAGAGAAAGAAAGAGAGAGAGAGAGAAAGGAAAGCAGAAGGGGAAGGGAAGGATGGGAATGCTGAGAGCCATAGCCAAGTAGGAATGACACATGGCATTTTTGGTTGAAAGGTGACGCCAGCAAGCCATTGAGATGATAATGATTATGTTAAGATGTGCATTCAATTGGAGATTACACCCCTGCTGTCCGTCTCAGCCTGCTACTTTGGGAATTTGGAGACTTTGGGACTCCAGGAGAGTTCCCATTGGTTGGGGAAGTGCAGTAGGAGGAATTCCGGAGGAGGGATTTCCTGTTGGTGTAGTGTGTCCCGGGAGGAGCCCTGTGGTGTGGTTCGGCATTTTTCCCAGGAGCCTGTGTGGAGTGTGCTGGTGGAGTTCAGAAATAAAGTTTGTTCCTGCTTCAGTGGCTCATGATTTGTGCCCAGCCAGACTTTGGCATGGGAAGAAAATTTAAAGTATGTCAGGTACCAGATAAGAGGAAATAATTGTACCATCTAGGAGCCTTGAAAGGAAATCCACCTACCTTAAGTCATGGTTTTACCCATATTCATCCCTGATTGATATAATATCATTCTATTTTTAAATAATATTCAGTACAGTAGAAAGACAATATCATTTACCTTTTCTTCAGCAAAAATTATGAAGAAAGCAGGGCACAGTGGTGCATGCCTGAAATCTCAGCATCTCAGGAGGCTGAGGCAGGAGAATGATTTCAAGGTCAGCCTCAGCAATTTAAGGAGGCCCTAAGAAACTCAGCAAGATCCTGTCACTAAATAAAATATTTAAAAAGGGGCTACAGATGTGGCTCAGTGGTTAAGCACCCTGAGTTTAATCCCTGGTGTGTGTGTGTGTGTGTGTGTGTGTGTGTGTGTGTGTATACTTACATACTATTGAAATAAAGAAAAAAGACATCTTAGAAGACCATCTAAGTGAACTAGTAGAGGCTGTTTATTTAGAGCTTTCAATCACAGGAACCATAACTTGCCTTTGGTAGAGAGTGAAAGTCAGTAAGGGAGTGAGAATGCTTTCTAGTAAATAAATAAGTAGATAAGTAAATAAATAAATAAATAAATAAATAAACAAGCTCAAGTACACTTTAACTAGGATTTGTTGGCATAAGGAATCTGCATGTGGGGTACCTAAAAGGCAGGGTATCCTATGTGATTGGTTTTGAGGGAAAATGGTCCTGAAGAACCAAGTTATAGATGCTCATAATCCATTAGCAAAGTCCTGGGTATTCTGTGCTGAGTGCTGCAGAGATTATTATTTGGCCTCTTGGTCTGTTTGCTACAGATCTCATATGTCCAAGTATATTCATTGGACATATGGTCGATTCTATATTCACTCAAGCATCTGGGACGGATTTAGAAAATCTAGATTAGGAATAAAGGAGGAAACATGAGTGTGTTGACAGTTTTATATGTAGTGAGAAAGGTGTCAATAGGAGTCATATTCAAGGTGAATGCAAAAGCAAGATCTGACACCTGAAAAAACCTTGAATAGTTAAAATAATTAAATGCTACTTTACTCAAGCCAATGTTTACAGTGTTATCTCAAGAAGAAAAGGAAAAAAAGGGAAAAAAATAAAATCTGCAACAAAAATGTCTGTTTTTTTTTTCTAATTTTTCAGTATTTAACCTGAAAAAAAAAAAAGAGTTCCACATTCTCTCCTGAACACCTGTCAAGTTTGCAGTTCTTGATGACTAGAAATCTCCACTATTCATTTAAGGAAGAAATCATTCAAGCATAAAACTTACAAAAAGAAATTATGTAAAGCTTAAGTTAAAATACATTCAATATGTTTTTCAATATAGAGATATTCTTATGAAATATGTTGTCATTCAGTTGTCTCAAATCTACTTAGCCACACTTTTCCACACTGCTAAAGGAGTCAATTCATGTTAGAAAGAGAGAAGTTTAATTAAAGCCTACAAAATTTTTATTAGTCTATCACATTAAAATCATTTCCTCTTAAAAATTAGCAAAAGTACAATCTTTATTTTCTCCATTCTTCCCCATTTTGTTTCTTTCCTCTTTCCTTTTCTTCTTCTCCTTTCCTTCTTTCTCTTCTTTTTCCCTTTCTCCCTTCTTCTTTTTTCCTTCTTTTATCCCATGATAAAAACATATTTTCTTTCATTTTTTTGTGATTGTATTAACCATCATTTTATTTCCTGAATTTTCTGATGCTTTATATCTTGGGACCTTTCTGACCTGGGAGAAACTGTCATCCCAGGGTAAGCCAGTTTCTAGAATGAGTATAAAATGACCTGTAAGATCCCTTTCATGTGCCAATCAACCAATCTAAAGCTCATGCCCAGAATGAAGCACCTCCTTTGTTGAATTCTCACATGCTTCTTAAACCCAGAGGACACTCTCTGTTTTAAGTAGCATGCATGGCCTTGTGCCTCTCCTCTTAGAATCTCTTAAGTAACAAGTTATCTTTTTAACAGCAATTGCCTTCTGATCTGCTAGCCTGACTGTACCTAAATAATAATAAAATTTACATTTTAAAATAGCAATATCTGATGGAAAAGGTGTCAGTGGATTGCTGAGTGAGGAAGAAAGTTAGCTCAACAATTTTTTACAGACTTTCTCTGAGTTCAAACAACTGATTGGTTTTCTGATGAATTCTCAAGCTGTGCATGTATATAGTCCTTAATGAGCACTAATGCCCTGACCTTGTTTGAGGAAAGCATTCTGAAGTAAATTTATGGTAGGTGGAAAATTACACTTAAAGTATCTGGAGCACTTTTAATTTTCTTATCCTCAGAAAATAATAGAGAATTATCAGGCTTGCCCCCACAACTAGTTATGCACTTCTTCAGAACAAATTTAATGGCTTCATTTTTCAAAATAACCATCCTATAGGAGCTCCCAAATAATTTAATCTCCGTCCTCAAAATGAAGGATTCAAGAGAAAAAGTATTTACCAGAGACAGATACACATAAAAAGCATCCATAAGATTTTCAAGAATAGAGGCATTTTAATAGAGAATATAAGGATGGTTGGGGTCCAAAACCAGTGTTCTCTGGTCATTTTTGATGACCTACTTCCTCAGTACAAAACCTTGAAGCACATCCTCAAATATATAAATTTGTTTTTAAAGCATAAGCATGTATATGTCTGTCCACCCACAAATTAATAGTGAAGCATAATTTATTTCCTAAATTCTAGAATGAAACAAAGAAATTAAACATATCATTTTCTTTTTACACCATGTTGCTTCATTTATGGCAACCTCTCCAATGCACCTATGTCATCTTATAGAACTTAATTTAGGCGATTACAGCTTGCTATCTAGTTCGGATTATATAAATGCCTCCTTGACTTTGTCCTTACTTCCTGGCTCTCTCCCAATCCTCACTACACATTCTTTACATCGCAATATTTTTTAAACATTAGTCAATTTTTGTCTTTTTTGATAACTTCCTCCAATGTCTTCCAACTGTCAGAAGTTGAGTTGTATAGACACAATGTTAGAAGAGGTTTGGTATGCAAGGGTTTTGAAAAAGAGCCATTCCCAGGGAAACTGAGAGGGAGCTGTTTCCAGGGAGGAACTGGGAAAATATGACAGAGAAATGTGACAGAGAAATGGATAAATCCAAGCAAGGATGTGATATTTCCATGGAGGGCAGCTTCAGCCTGAGCACACAGAGCCACTCCAATACCAGACAAAATACGAAGTCTTAGTGTTTTCCCAACAAGAAGTTGCACCTATTAGTTATCTCATTGTTTTCTGGGAATTGTTTTCAGATATTTCTTTACAATGTCAACAAGGCAGACTTCAACAGCATGGGGACTGCTCCTCCAAAACAGATCCCTAGAAGAGAACACTGCAGGTGAAATATACACACACAAAAAGAGTATACATATCTCCAGGGAATTGGGCACCAATGCTATCCTTTATGTAATTCCATTTAGAAAAGAATCTATCTGCCATGACTCTGTAAAAACCCATCTGCTACTTATGACTTTGCTTGATGTATCCCTGACTATTTCTGCAAACTTATCCCCCAACCTTTAATCATACCCAAACTAACCTGTGTTCTTTTGCTTTAACCAAACAAGTTTGATCCTTATGGCCTTATTCTCTCACCCCGCATTGTCATATAATTTATTTAATCAAATGATTCTGATGTGAATTAAAATGATGTCTTCTCAGAGTTCTTCTCTCATCCTTTGTTCCAAATAAATTTCTATGCTACAAACTCTTATCTCATGAATTTGTTGTAGTTTTTTTGTAGCACGTATTGCCATCTGGAATGATGCTATTTATTGTTTTATTTCCTCTTTCTCTCCTTGTTTCAACATGAAATCCATATCTGCCTTGATCACCTTTTTATCCCCACCAAGATCACCCTTTTATCCTCACCACACAGTGCCTGACACATGGAGGTGAGCAATGATGTTCAAATTTCTATTTATTAATTTTGGTTAGAATTCCTGAGTGATCACATTGAGGTGCCTTGCTTTGAACTTCCAGCTTCTGTAAAAAAAGAGAAGTTGTTTCTTTTTACATAAGTTGTATTTTCAGAGTCATCAGTATATCTGAACACAACACATACAGATTATTGCTTGAGAGTTCTGATTCATAAAATGCCATTGATGTCAAAGTTTTACTCTCAATGCCTTAAAGAAGAGACAAATTTAGTTTGTCTATAGCCAACAAGTATTGTTCTCCAAGTTTCTGTTCATGGGTTAGAGCAAATACTTGTACTTGGTTATTTTGTGTTTAAAAATTAATCCAACTGAATAATTTGTTGAGTAAAATTTAAAAGAGCTCATTGATTTGGAGTGAGATCCTGCATTAGACCCCAGCAAATCAAAACAAAATGGAGTCACTTGTGCTATAGTTCTTTCGCATCATACTGAAGATAAGTTGTATATCTGATTTACTAAAAGTCAGGAGATAAAGATAAAATAGCCAAATCCCCAAAAAGGACAGTTATTTTTGAGATAATAAGAAAGCCTACTTTAACCTTTATAAGAAAATTTTGTTCATGCACCACATAGCAATGTTTTGGCCAATGATGGGCCAAATATAAAATAATATAAACCATCTAGCCTACAGGTGTAGTAGGTTGTACCTTTTATGATTGTATAGGAATGCTCTATGAGGTTCACACAGACCTATCTTCATTAAGTAGTACATGACAAACATGGAATATCCCAATGCTAACTAATTTGCTGTTTGTTCATTATTTCTGTTTTCATCAGTCATTCTCTGCTTATGAAGCAAATCTCTACTGCTCAGCTCATCTGAGTACCTTTTCTAAATCTGTGAGAGGTTCTCTAATTTTTTAATCAATAAAGACTAATTAGACCTTTAAACAAAATTAGTTGAAATTTTCTTTTTGACAAATTTAAAGTGTTTATATATATTATTTGAATAATGTAAAGTTAAGTTCACAGTATAAAGACTCCTTTTAAACAATTATTGGTCTTACAAGGAAAATTTTCTCAGTCACTCAACTATGCCAGACACTTACTACCCTAGCTGGATATTTTGTAGAATGAGATACACAGGTACAGAGGCTAGACGGGGCTTCTGCACACACCTGGCCATGGGAAAAGCTAAGGGCTCTTTCTTATGATGTTCTTTGGCTTCGACCATGGACTGTGTCCCTAGTCCTTGCCTTGGCTGCTTTCCAATGAACAGAATATATGATGGCATCACTCAAAGTTCTTACTTTTAGTTTGGTCTATTTTCTAAGATTTTCTTTGGTTGCAGATAAAAGATATGAAGGTTTAAAAGGTTAATTGTATAGACTATGTATGGATCAATATTTATATATGAAAACAGATAAAACATCCATCATATTAATACATTAGTATAAATATTATATATTATAATTATGTAACAAAACATATTCTGTATATTTTTTAATCTTACTCATAAGTCAAAATTATTTCATTTACATCATTACAGATTTTTCCATCTTTGTCAGAATTCTAATATTTTACAACTAAAAAGAGTCTTGAAAATCAGTAAACTAATCTAGTTTTATAAATAAAGATATGGGATTTCTTCCCTGAGTCTCAGAAATCTGGGAGCTTTGGATATGGAATATAAGTCATAATTCCTAATATATACTCTCTTTTCTTCAAAGTTTTGCATAAGATTCTATGTATTTCCAAAACTGATTTTGAATACAGAGACATTTCTTAAATTCTTGTGGTAGCTCTGTTGACAACACTTTATTTGAGTTATACTGCCATACAGTAGTGCATCTTCTCGAGGAATAAGAAAGTCTGTCTTTGCTAAAAAAAATAATAATAATAATAATTTAGTTGACTAATAAAAGTTTGTATACATTGACCACATAAAATATCTTGTCCCACATACATTGTGGAATAGCTAAATAGAACTAATTTGTGTTTGATTTATATATTACTTCCATCCTTTTCTTTTGATGAAAATTCTTAAAATCTACTATCTTAACAATTGTCTACAATACAATACTTGATTATTAACTATAGTCACCATGTTTTAGTATATCTTCTGAATTTATTCTTTCTAATTGAAATTTTATATTCTTTAATCAATATCTCCCCAATCCCTCCTTTCCCAGGTCCTGGTAACCACTATACTACTCTCCACTTTTATGAGTTGAACTTTCTGAAATTCAACATATAAATGAAATCATGCAATCTTTGTATTTCTATGCCTGGCAACTTTCATTTATCATAATGTCCTCTGTTCATTCATGTTGCCACAAATGACGGGATTCCTTTTTTGTTTAAAGCTGAATGCCATTCCATTATGTATATTCACAAAATGTGCACAAATTGATTCCATGTGTTAGCTATTCTGAACAATGCTTCAATAAACATGGGAGTGCAGATATCTCTTCAACACACTGATTTTACTTCCATTGGATATATAAACAGTAGTGGGATTGCTGGATCATGTAGTAGTTCTATTTTTTTCTCTTTCTTTCTTTCTCTTTTTCTTTTTTGTTTTTCCCCCTTAGTACCCATCACAGAGTATTCCATAATGGCTATACTAAACACATTTGCCCCGACTGTGTACCAGTGTTCCTTCTTCTCCATCTTCTCCAACATTTATCTTTTGTCTTTTTTATAATATTCATTCTGATTGGTATGAAGTGATATCCTATTGTTCTTTAACTTGAATTTCTCCGATGTTTAGCATTTTTCATATGTTCACTATTCCTTAACATTTTATATAATGAATCTAATATGTTGTAATTTGAAATAAGATATATATAAGAATATATTTTAATATAAATGTTGTCATATTTTACATACACTTGATTTCTGCTATCGTTATTCCTTATCACTAGTGTTCCTTATCATTACTGAGGGAACTATCAACTGTAGAACTAAATAAAAACCCAGTTAACCAGCTGTCATACACTGTGATCCCACCTGTCTCATCTCTGGTCAAGTGGTCCTTCCCACTTGTTTCCATAATAGCTTTGGGGCACTTAAAATTAAGGAGAACTTTCCCAGCCCCCAACTCTATACCCTATTTATTGAGGGGAAATTGCACTGGACTTGGTACTAAACATTAGGAAAGAACTTTGCTTACTCCTCTCCTTTCTACTTTATAAAAGAATATTTTTAAATAAAAATATCTAGTCTCTCCCTACTAACTTGTTTTTCTCCAGCAAAACAAACAAACAAACAAAAACTCTGATGCCTCTTATTTTTGAGTTTAGGAGAATACTTTAGACCTATGGGATCAGGCATTTTTATATCTGGGATTTGCCTGACAGCCCAAGTCCTGACCTCTGCCCTTGGTCTTCAGTTCATTGTTAATTAGATTAAATATACAAGATCTAACAATGACTTCAGTTCTGTAGTCATAAAATTGAACCTCCTTCACAAGTAAATGACAATATTTTTCTTAAAAACAAGCAACAATAGAAGGATACCTATGAGAATACCCTATCTACTTTTGTTTGAAGAGTTAGTTCAATGAAATGATGGGAAATCCAAAGGCCAAAGATGTTTTTACAAAGATCCATGTTTAGAACTTACAGCCCTAAGAATAATAGTGAATCAAAGAGAAACTGATATTACCTAAAAAATAAAGTTTAATTTTTTATTAGATAAATTATGCCAAAAGAATGAGAATGAAACGTAATTATTTCAGAGAAAGAGAGATTTCTTCAAAAGGAAAACTAAATCTTAGAAAGATGTATTTTGAAATGAATTTCAGAAGATCAGAAAAGAGAGATATTAATAAGGGAAATGAAAGATAGAGTAGCTGGACAGAGTATGTTGCTTTAGCTGTTAATAAATCAGCTAGTATGGCTAAGGCTCAAAGATATCACAATCACAGAATGCAGAATGTAATGACTTCCCAGGCAAGATTCACAACCCAGAAAATATTGAGAAATTCCCTCATATACAGAAAAAAAGCACTAGAATTAGTGCAAGCATCTCAAATTATTATAGAAAACCTAGAGAAGACCATAAAAGTTACTGTTGAATACTAAGGGATTTATTGGGTACATTCTAAAGTGATCCCTATACTCATAGGTGGGGTGAAGGTATTACATGTCCTCTGCACACACATTGCTGAAGAGTATATTATATTAGGATTCACTGCAGAATAAAAGGTGGAGAACATCTTACTCAGAACCCCTACTATCTCATAGTTAAAATTATATAACCAGAAATAAGTAGTAAAGCTACAGTAAATGCTTAAGGCAAATATTAGTTTGTGAGAATAATGGATACTAGGTAGAATTTTCTAACTCAGGATGAGAAAAAAGAAAACAAAATTTTTGAACAGTGACTATATGTGGAAGGTCTATTATTTTTTGCTATGGGAGACCAAAAAATATCTAGAAAAGTGTGTTTAAAAAACTAGCAACTGTAGGACAGACTGTGCAGTAACAGGATGATTTCTCAAGAACATCCCTACTTATTCCCCTGTTCAGTCAGAGCATCACATTAGAGGTAGATTCTGCCACATAATGGTATGAGTTGAAATGGAACACAAGGTGCAACTCATCAAAAGGTCAGCAATCACAGTGTGTTGAAACATACATGGTAAATGTATCAGTCATATCTAGGAACCTAATTGAATAAATTTGAGCCAGAGTTATGTCAATTTAGGAATCTTCTCAAGATAATTTTAGAGCAAAAACAATTATGAAAATTGGAGACAAAGTTCTCCTAGGAGGCAAGTTTCATAGGCATGAGCAATTCCAAAGCAAGGAAGACAAAGAGCAGCTCAAGGAAAGAGGACAGAAAATGCCTGGTCTTGAGTCAATGAAAACGCTATATCACCAGACAGAGCTCAAAGTCAGTAGTGCATTAGGAAGACAGGGGCATGGATTTTGGGGAGAAATTAAAAATAAGCATAAAACTATCAGGAATTAAGATTTGGTTCCTGGGACTGCCAACAGTTTAAACCATTATCAGAAGGCAAGAGTCGTTTCAATGACATTCTTTGAGAGAGGAGCAAGCGGAAATGATTTTATACATTACAAAACTAGCCATTCTATTTCAGGAACTGGTCAATAGTACAAAATGAAACAATATAAGAACATCAGGATCTCCAGGTTTTTTTTCTCTCAATGCCAACATTGCTCCAATTTTCATGAATTGCTTAAAATATAAATGGTTAGAATGGTTTCTCTCTCAGCCTTTCTTACCCCTGTTCTGATTCTCATTCCTTTATTAATATCTAGCCCAGAAGCTTAAACAGTTGAAGGTCAAGATTCTTCCTGCACTACTCTTATGAATCCAGTCTTCTTCACACCCCAACGACTGAATCACTTCCTCTGATGGTGAGCCAGCAGAATCAAATGATCTTGCATTTGTCTCCTTCCACCAGGCTGTAGTTTTCTTCTTTTACTTGAAAACACAGAAAAAGTCATGTGAAATGTTGGCTCATGTTGTAGTACACTTAATGAAATGATGGGCTCTCCTGTCTAGCTTACTGGTAAAGGAATCAGACAACTTGTGTACTCCAAATTCATGGAACCCCAACCTGCAATTTGGTGCCACCTGGTGGCAGTTGCTTCCCAGTTTTAATAATCAATGAGGATGATGCTGGGTCTTTTAACAGTCTGGAACTTCTGGGACAGAGCAGTGATTTCGGGATTCTGCCTAGGAATAGACCCACTTCCATGGTGCAGTCTGACACCAACAATCAGTAAGTATGGATTCAGGAGAACGTGAGAATCGTCTCAAGATGAAATTTCAGCTATTTTTCTTCTTGGCCTCATCTTTAGAAGACAAAGACTCCTTCTTTCTAAGAACAGGTTGGGCATGTGATGAGAGTTAATCAATAATTCCATTATTTCCAAACTCATATTGATTTGGGGTGAACTAACATGGGAGTATATTGAATTATTTTTTCTGGTTCATTTATTTTCTAATTTTAATCAGCATCTTTCCAAGACCTTTTTTATACTTTGGCTAAGCAATCACAGTAGCCTCTTAACCAATTTGTCAGAGTCTTAAAAATTTGCTAAAATAGACTTCTTTCCCTAAATGGTTCCCAGACACATTCTCTTGAATTGTTTGGGTGCCCTTCCTCTGTGCCTCTTTACCATCTTGAACAAATATTTCTGTAAAGTCATGTCACCCTCTCACAATTTATTGCTTACTTATCTGCCCTCTTGACTTTGGGCTGCTTTGAGATGATGACTTGTAGTCACTTTATTCCCAGAATTTACCACAATGCCTAGAAAATTGGAGATGTTTATTATTTTAAGTCTGCCTCCTGTGACTTTAACAAAATCCCTGAGACTGGATAATTTATAAAGAAAAGAAGTATATTTGGCTCATAGTTCTGGTAGCTGGGAGGTGCAAAAGCATGACAATGGCTGGAATGTGCTCAGCATCTAGCAAGGGCCTTTTAACCACTTCATAATTTTGTAGAGAGCGCCATTTTTTTAAAACTCAGAGTATGTATCAGACATTTTATTAATTATTTTTATAATGACCTAATTGGCATATGTGCCTGTCATACCTCATGGAGATTAACTGACAGGAACATGAAAGAATCAGGTGAATAGTGCAAATAAATGTGGAGCTAGACTTGAACCTCAGTCCTTAAGATCTGTGATTCATGCTCTTAACCATGACATTATTCACCTACGTGTGAAAAAAGATAACATAAGCAGTATAGAAAATATTGATGTGGAAGATGAAAAGAAAAAGATTGCATTCAGATGCACTATTCAGGGAAAAATAATAATGGGATTAAGATTTGAACTGGATTGTGAAATGCATGGTGAGGAAAAAGAGTTGGCTGAATTATGATCTATGCTCAGGAAAGAGATGATTAGATATCAAGCTTCATACTGGAGAACTCTAAAGATGATTTTCCTTTCATGGTATTTTTTGCATCAATAAAGATCTCATTTCCTCTTTCTCAATATGGTTTTCAAATTAATTGACTGTCCCAGTAGAGATTTGGGTTTCTAGAAATTCATCTATTAACTAACTTTTGCCCAAGGCCTTTGAGAAGAAAAATAAGAATATAAAAAAATAAATTTTTCTTGATTAGGTCTAGTCTGTGATGGAAGAAAAATGTAACTATAGACACAAAAAGAAATATTTTATCATCATTGTATCAGTCTGACTGCTATCAATCACTGACAAATAGTATAAGAAAATGCTCATATTTCTGCACATCTCTTTAAAGAAGCAGTAGATTTTATATTTGCAGTTAGAAATATAGTAATAATTTTTCTTTCTTAAATTTGTTCTAAGTAGTTATACATGATAGCAGAATGCATTTCAATTCATTGTACACAAATGGAGCACAACTTTTCATTTCTCTGGTTGTAAATGATGTAGAGTCACACCACATGTGCAGTCATAAATGTACCTAGGGTAATGATGTTCATCTCATTCCACCATCATTCCTGCCCTCATGGCCCTCCCCTTTCCTCCCTCCTCTTTGCCCAATCAAAGTTCCTCCATCCCTACCACCCCCCCACCATTATGAATCAGCATCCACTTACAAGAGAGAACATTCAGCCTTTGGTGTTTTGGGGATTGACTTACTTTGCTTAGCCTGATATTTTCCAACTCCATCCATTTACCTGCAAATGCCATAATTTTATTCTCTTTTAATGCTGAGCAATATTCCATTGTGTATATATACCACCATTTTTTATCCATTCATCTGTTGAAGGGCATCTAGGTTGATTCCACAGTTTAGCTATTGTGACTTGAGCTGCTATGAACATTGATGGTGAATTGTTGTAGCCAAAAGTTTTCTAGCTTCCTTATCCTTGCGCTAAGAGGTCACAATGTACAAAAGATGAGAAAAATGACAGAATCCTCTATTAATTATAAACTAACTGGAGAAGTAGTATAATAATGATTATTCCATCATATATATATATATATATATATATATATATATATATATATGAATGACATTAGTTGGTTCCAGCTAAAATAAACTTTATGGGAGGCACAGAACATTAAGGGAAAAGAATGAAATCACTTTCACCCAGACACCACAGTGTTGAAGTTTCCATTTTTGAGATTTGTTAGAGTAAGGGATATTTAATGTAATCTTTATTTATTAGATGCAATAAAAAAAATTTAACCCAAAACTATTATTTTGATATTTCAGAGTGATCCATTTTGTCCATGTTATTTGTTCTTTATCAACCTCATATTCTGAATCTGTAAGGACAAGGTATTTATGACACTATTTCTGCTTTCTAGTAGTTGATCTGTCAACCAGTAGAACTTTCTAGCAGTTTGTGACTATGTGGCCATATCAAAAGTCCTGCTTTTTTGTTCATGCGTTATGTTATAAATGAGGTAACACATACCCTGAAACTTAAGGATGACCGAGAACTATATGGGACTGTCATTACTATTGTTTATTATATTATCTTCTTATCAAACATATAAATCTTCCATCTAGTAATCAGCCTTTCCCAAAAAAGATGTAACTCAGAAGAATCTCACTGAAAGCTCTGCTTTGCTTAGAAACTTCTATGCAAGAATAAGTACATTATGCCATTTCATTTTGTCCTAAGTACCAGGAAAGCCAATGTGTAAGTTAAAATTTGAAATCAGGCAACCTCAAGACCCAATGAGAGACAATTTTTCACTTTGCATTCAAGAGCTGAAAAAAGACTGATATTCCAGTTGAGCAGTCAGAAAGGAAAAATTTCCTCTTTTTGTCATATTTAGTTCTTCAGGTGATGGGATAAGAATCCCACCCCACATTAATAAAGGCACTCTCTTTCAAATGTTAGTCACATCCAGAAATATCCTTACAGACACATCCAGAATTATATTTAATCAAATGTCTGGGCAGTCAAAAGGTGACACAAATAACTAACTATTATATATGCTAATGTGTAATCTCAGGATAATATAAACAGGAATATAAGCATTTTCTAAACATTTTTGAGGAGAATATTCATCTCTTGAAAGAACAATTCTTAGGAACAATGTGTTATAAAAATCTTTAGAGATTTATAGCTTGAGATTTAAATGACTGTTACATTACACCACACTCTCTCCATAACCTTTGAAAGATTTTACACTTTCATTTCTTTTTGAATCAATAATCAATGTGCCCTTAGAAATAACTGTCATAGGACCTATCAAACTGGAGGGGCTTTATCCTTTAAGTATGTTTGGTAGATTGTTACAATTATGGCCTCAAGCACTTCACATTTCTTTCTACCAATGTTGTTGGGTGGTCTGCAACCACCTACACTAAACTCGGCCATGTCACTTTCTTTGACCAATGAGATAACAGAAATGAGATACAAGCAAAAACTTGAAAAGTGAAGGAACATTGTAGCATTTTTCCTTTTACTCATTTTAGAACACTGTTAGATGAGAGATACTGGCTCAGTTCTCCCCTTCATTTCAGCTCACAATCAGCCAACCTTCAGAGCTACATGGCTGACCAGCAATTGACTGCACATGCTGGAGAAAGTCTGGCCATGACCAGTGAAATTCAGCCCAAATCATTGACCTGAAGAATCAACCATACTGTTTTAAACTAGTAAATCTCAGGGATATTTGTTACTAAAAGACAGGAATGACAAGAGTTGGTTTTACTAAGTTCTGGCTGTGTGACCCATCTCCTGGAAATGTAGCTCCTTTTTTGTCATATTTAGTTCTTCAGGTGATGGGATAAGAATCCCACCCCTATTATTAGGAGGATAATAAAATATCCTCAATAATATTGCTTTACTAGTTATACAAATAATTAATTTGAGAACTATTTGATGAGGTATAAACACCAAACACATAACTTACTATTATTTTACTACAAGAGATCTTTCTATTATTATTATTAGTAGTAGTTATCTTAATGCTTGCTTTCATTTGTATTATTTATATAGTGTAACTTCCTGACCAATAACCTGCTTTTCAATAGTTCCACAGATTATCTGATCCCTTGGCCATGTGTGAACATGTCCCAAGGCCCAGACAGAGAGAGACAGAGAGACAGAGAGACAGAAACAGAGTGAGTGTTCATGATGGACATCTAACTAAAGGATGATTTCTCTTGTCCAGTGAGACCACTATGTTGTTCACATGAATCTTTGTCTGGGACCACAATGAACAGCAGCTGAGCATGTCAGAGCTGAGCACATACCCTTAGCCTTGAGCAGTGAAGGTATAGAACTGACTTCCAATCGCAGCTCAAAAGCAGGTGGACTGCACCTTCCCTAAACAAGGAATTAAAGCTCTGGGAGTGGGTGTCACCCAGTGGGACTGGGCTACATCCTCCTGAAACCCAATCCCTTGCCTTATTTGGGTTGAACTTTCTCCAATGCTTCCCCCTCAATAAAGAGGTTTCAGGCGTGCTCTCTCTCTTTGCCTGCTTTTCTTGCCTCTCTTGGAAGCTGAGATTGAGGAGCCATCACTGAACACCCCCAAAAAAGGTATTTTCTGTCTCTGTTTGGTTATTTAGTAGACAGCCCAATTCACCTTGAGTGACCCTTACTGATTCAGTTGCGTGTCATGACAAATCCTTGTTGAATATCCTCAGCAAGCCCATTACATGCTAGAAACCTCTGCATAAAACAAAGAACTCCAAGATCAGGTCCAGCTAGTCTGCTTCATGAGAGAAAGGAAAGGACAATGTGAGCCATCTTGGGTTGATGGTATTAAGTGCTTCCTTGTATTTATTTGATTTCTCTCTGTATCGAGTTTTTTTGTCGACTATAAGTTGGAAAATAATAACTACTACATAATATTATTGTGGTAAATAAATGATTTTACCCTTAGAAAGTGATCAGAACACCACCAGAAACATTATACTCAGTAACATACACATAAATATTCAAGAAGTTGATAGCAGAT
Source organism: Marmota monax (assembly GCF_021218885.2). Lineage (NCBI taxonomy): Eukaryota > Metazoa > Chordata > Mammalia > Rodentia > Sciuridae > Marmota > Marmota monax. The sequence continues at coordinate 17,128,846 of NW_026691950.1, forward strand.
ATTGTTTTTACTATAATTGTACAATAATGATTTTAATGTTACTACTATTTGATTGCATTATTTTTCTCTGAACTGTTCAATCTATAACTCTGCCAGTCCTTTTATTCATCTGACAACAAATAACTAGTAAGAACTGTGCAAATATTTCAAACTGATCATAACACAATGTTTTGCTTGCTTGCTTATTTATTTATTTATTTATTTATTTATTTATTTATTGGTTTTAACTCAGGGGCACTGGACCACGGAGCCACATCCCCAGCCCTATTTTCTATATTATTTAGAGACAGGGTCTCACAGAGTTGCTTAGGGCCTCACTAAGTTGCTGAGGTTGGCTTTGAACTCGCAATCTCCTGCCTCAGCCTCCCAAGCCACTAGGATTACAGAAATATGCCATCATGAACGGCTCACAACTTTTAATAGTAGTTACAACATTTGGGTAAAACAATTCCTTGATGATTAGATTGCTTTCATTGATATATGAAGATTCTCTGTATGTTTTCATGGTAGTTTAACTCAAATAGATAATACATGCCCCCTACTGACATCACTTTGCAATTTAGTAGAATATTACCAATTTAAAAACATTTTCAAAACACCATGACCATATCAAACAAGTAAAGCACAGTTGTTCTCATTCAATATAGCAATGTAACATAATGATACACCATACATATTCATTTTTTATCATCTTTAAATAAACATTTACAAATCTTTAATATTAAATTGTACATCTAAAGAAGATATTAGCACTAATATAATAACGATGCCAAATATTAATTTGTCTCTGGGTTTCAACCCATAATACCACAACTCCTTTTTTAAATTCTAATTTATTTTAAAAAATTAATTTTACTGTACATTGGATAATTTATTTGGAGGAAAATGCACACTGATTCTATTTAGCAAAGCATGCCATCTCACAAGTCATTCACTGTCACTGCTTTGAAAAAGGGAATTCTTTAAGATGTTGAAAAGTGGTTTCCAAAACTGGCACTTGAGCACCAAGTTCACCTATGGCACAGTGATGTAATTCAAAGTTTGTAAGTAGATTTTCAATACAGGATTCCTCTGTGAACCTGTTTTCTTTTATAATACCTTATGACATTAAAAAATAAATTCTAGTTTCCCTGATTACAAAATTAGTCCAATTATTTAATTACAAACCAATTTGTACACAAAAGAAGAAAGGGCTATGAAGTAGAAAAGTAGTTTAAGCATTGTTGCAGTATGATTTAAATAAAGATTTATTATACAGATATTTCAGGAAAGAAGCATACTTAATATATGTCAATGATTATTTACACACATAACAAATTGTCTCCTCTTTATTTTAGAGGGCACCTAAAAGACATCAGGAGATTGACTCATTGGCTTTAAAAAAGAAAACTGGTCTACAGCCATACCACCCTGAATGCGCCCGATCTCGTCTAAAAAAGAAAACTGGAGAATTTTTAACTGAACAAAATTATTTCAGGTAAAAAGGGAAACATCAGCAGTCTTCTTCTTTGTTAGATATATAAAGACTTTCTATTTTCTCATCCATATTCAGTATAAGTTCATGTCTTTTCAGGTGTTCAAAATGTTATTTAATAAAGATAGGTAAGAATATGCCAACAGTATACAGCAATAAATATCACACCTATTATTATAAAAAACATCGTAACTGTCAATCTTAAACATTATCCACTAGACAAGAAAAGGGGTAAAAGAGAATGGATGTAACACTGAAACATAAAAATAACATGAGCAAAAAAAATTATACCACACGTTGTGATGCCTTGGTAACTCACAATATAATCAAGTAGGAAGTGATGAGCAGATTTAAAAGAGAGAGAGAGAGAGAGAGAGAGAGAGAGAGAGAGAGAGAAAATAAAGCAAGTGAAACTCAAAGGATTCCCCCAAATCTAAAGGAGGTCATGCACTGCAGATACCAGAGACAGAGTTAACAAGAGGCTGAAGAGGAGTTACTGAAGACACAGGAAGACAAAAGTGCCCAAAGAGCCTGCATTTTAAGTAGACTCTTAAAATGGGAGATGGTAAGGAAGAATTCAGACCACAATTCACAGTGGTGTTAGTGGAGAAGTAATTTTCAACCAACAAAGAGGTTGTACACAGGAATTTAGGTCTCAAATAGGGAGGCAGATAGGCATCCTTTTTTTGAGAATTTGGGGAGTCTTAAATCCTCAAGGTAAAGAACCACAAAGAAAATGATAACAAATTGGGAATACATTCAGAAAAACAGAAATATAAACAACTTTTGAAAACAAGTCCACTATGCTAAAGATTTTTTAAGTGGGGATGATTTTTAAAATATTTCTCTAGTATAATAAAAATATATGACAATTTACATAGTAAGATGGATATTTGTCTCTATTTCTGAATTCCTCTCTTAAAATATTAAGAATATTATATAAAAATACAGTACAGTACCATTTTATCTTATTCATGATAAACATGATCTCATTCTCAGGGAGCTGCACATAAGAAGGTAAAAATTCAAATTTTGACAATTTAATTCTAGACTTTTGAAAACAGAAAATTCTGGCTCTGGAAAGCTAACTACATAGAATAATGGCTTATTACAACTATGAAAGTTGAAACTCAAATAGTTCCAGATGAAAATCATAGGAAGGCAGACCTAACAAGGTGAGGGGGAAGAAAACAACACAGCTCTCACAGTTCAACACATACTCCTCTTTAGTTCTTTGCATTTTAAGCATTAGTTTTTCACCTGTAATTTTTTTCATTTGATTAATCAGAGTGTTTCTCTTTTATTCTTATTATTTATTCTTTGGTGTTCTTTGCCATTTTACTTCTCAGTGAAGGATTTCTAGTCTTTATCTATTTGGTCTGTCTTTGACATATTAATTAACACTTTTGTATGCTAATTAGGTACACACAGATCTATCATATTTATTCTTCTTAAAATTACAGTTAAGCAAATTAATACTGTGAAACAAATACAGATCTTGGAATTGTTTGCTACCTGCCTGTCAACAGCTAGCATCAAACTGGTAAATTTTCAATGCTTGAATTTTGTAGTGCTCCTGGGTAATCCCATGTTATTTGGTTGCACTGACCACATGGAAATCACAGCCCACTGAAGGTGGCAACACACCTATGCATGTCTATAGATTAGTCTTATATTTAAGAAGTTAAATATAAGAATAAAAATGGAATTTAATTCTTCTAGATCGAAATTCTGAGTATGTTTCCAATAGGGCTAATGTTAACAAAATAATCAAATACTTTGACATTGTGCATTTTCCCCCAGCTTTTTCTATTAATTTTTTTACAGATTAGCAGTATGAAGCAGCATACATTCATTATCTCAGTTTCCAAGACTCAAAACTCATTATGGGTTAGCTGAGACCCATCCCCAGCAGTTTTCACTAGACTGAAATCAAGGTGTTTGTGAGGATTGTATTTGCATTGGAGGTTCAAAGTTCTCTTCCAAACTTACTGGTTGTTTAAAGAGTTTAGCTCTTTGTGACTATAGGAACTGAATACACCTTTTTTTCTCCATATGTTAAAGAAAACTCTGAGCCTTAGAGATCAATCACCGTCAATTTCTTGCCATGTAACCCTCTCAATAAGTAATTCCCAAAAGGGGCTTTGTCTTTTCAAGGTCAGCAGGAAGAATCCCTCTTGCCTTGAATCTTTTTGAACTTTTCAATGCCTCATATGATTAAAATAAATCAAAGCAGAATAATCTCTTTTTTGATTAACTCAGAGTCACTGATTGGGAACCTTAATTACATCTTAAAAGTCTCTTCTGTCATATAGTGTGATATAATCATAGAAAGGATATCTCATCACATGACAAGTCCCTCTCACTGGGAGAGGAATTACGCAGAGCATGTATATAAGCATGTTTGGAATCCAAGGAGCTAATTAGGACTCTGACTACCACAGCTGTAATCTGGATATTTTGAAAATTTAACTAAGATGTTTATGATAGCTATTAAACCACATGAACTCAAGACTTAAGAACAAAAAGTTAGTTTCTACATGAACTCAGAATTTGCCATACATAGTGACCATATACAATTTAATTGACCACAGCAGTCACAGATGGTCATTTGCTCTGAATATATAAAGGAAATTATTAGCATTTTGTTAAACTGCCTAAATGGCTACAGATGTTTGTATTGAGAGTCTGGGTAAACATCTGGCCACATAAATCTTTAAAAGAAAAATACGAGACTGCCAGTTTTAGCTCTGACACATAAAGTGATTGGAAGTCATCAGTTCCCTTTTCACAAGAAAACTCAAGGAACTGAAAAACCAATTACTTTTTTGACCCATCTGAGGACTAAGGTCTTAGGAAAAAATGTCACCCCAAAAGGTGGAGAGACAGAAAAATAGAGAGTCAGAGCTGAGATCTGCTTAACTAGATCAGAAGTTACTGGAGCCACACACTGGTAGGAACACTTAAGTGGTAATTTGATGAACTGCTGGGGGCTGAAAATCCAGAAGTATCAGAGCAAAAGATTCTGGCAGCTTTATCTTAGGAAGCTCCTCACACTGTTATAGATTTACCCCCAGGTTTTATAAAAGGATCTCAGTGAAGATCCAAGAAAGATCCCATTATGACTGGCAGGAGAAAAAGAATGCTTAGGAAAACCTCACAGTCTTTTTCTTAATAAAGACATGTTCTTCAGGGGGAGCGACTTCGGCAGATCTTTGGCTCTGCTGAAGAAGGAAACTCACCCCTTACACCTCCAGTCCCTGCTAGCCTGCCTGTCTCACCTAAGGGAGCAAAATATTATACAATGAAGAAACAAGAGAACTACACCCAAAGGAAGGACCCATGCCACAAAGGAATGAGAATAAATCTGAAGTTTATAGAGCATATCCTCTCCTAAAGTATATTATACCAAACACCAAAGGGGTTATATTATAACACAGGATTAAAAAGTGACTTACCTTGAAAGAGACTCCAGAGGAGAAATACTTAGGTTCAATCCAAAGTAAACAACAGAAGGTGAAAATGAGAATTAGGACATCTCTGTTGCCTACATGTACAGGAATCTTCAACACAGCTCAACTCCTGAGGAGATTACATAAAGCCACAAAACAAGAGCCTGTTTATCTTGGTTCCAATTATATCATACACCATGAATAACTTTCTACAGACCAATTATACTCAAACAGAACCCAACACGGACCTTTAAAAAAACTCTATTATTTTAAAATAATAGTGATTGTGTAATGTTGGGTTCATAAAATAGATTTGGAAGTGCTTTATTTTCTTCTATTTTTTGAAAGTTATTAAAATGTATTGGTGTTAATTCTTTAAATGTTTGGTAGAATTTACCAATGAAAACATTTTATCTTTGGGTGTTATTTTGCTGGGAGATTCGGTCTTTGATTCAATCTCCTTATTCATTGCTCTTTTCTCCTGGTTTTCTATCTCTTCATGAGTAAGTCCTGGAGAATTTGTTAATTTGTTCATTTCTTCTAGGCTATCTGAATTAGTGGCATGTCATTCATAATAGTGTCTAATGATCTTTTCTATTTCTATAGCATCAGTTGAGAAAGAAACCCACACAGACACAGCCAGCGGATCTTCAACAAGGGTGTCAAGAACATAATGGTGAAAGATTTGTCTCCTCAACAAAATGGTAGTGGGAAACGGTGACGTACACATGCAAAAGAATGAAATTGGACTCTTATCTCACACAATAACAAAATCAACTGAATATGAACTAAAGGCATAAATATAAGACCTGAAACTGTGAAACTCTTAGGAAAAAAAAAAAAAAAAACTTAGTGGGAGAGATTCATTGAGTTTCACAACGATTTATTGGATAAGATGCCCAAAACACAAGCATCAAATTGTTCACCCATACTTCTGTGGTAAACTACTTAACCAAGGTATGGTGCTATGTACAGTTGTTTTATTTAATTAAACAATAATTAAGCAATTGAAGGGAAGATAATTGGATTGAAATTTGAAAGTACTGAAGTGGGAAGTTGCTGATAAGAAAGGGGAGAGGATCAGCAAAGACCCAAATAGTGATTTATTGAAGTTGGGACATCAGTAAAAATGTTAGCTTGACATACATTAAATATACAAATTTCATAATGTGCACAGCACTACATATGTGCACGTATCTCCTTGTACTGAGAAGCTGAAAAGGCTTAAAAGCAACACATCCCAGTAACAAGGAGCACATCTAATACCCCAATCTTGATCTCTAATATCATAGTCCAGCAAAAAGGGATTAGAGCACTTTGGCAAAGTGCTGATTCTAGGATTGGTCCAGAAAATATACAAGAAGAACCTGGAATTCCTTGTAGTGCCAGAGAGTAAGGAATTGCTCAATTTTTTTTAATTAAAAGGCACAATAATGGAGTTATGTTAAAGAAAGACAGGAGCCAAGTGAGAAGATTACCAGTAGCCAAAGCCATAAAAATTTGGGCAACTAAATAAAGTAATACTGGACTATAAAGTATCAAATAATTGTACATGAGTACAACCAAAATATAAATTATTAAATGAATAAGTGAAGAAACAGTGACCAGTGCAGAAAAATACCAAATAATTTATACAGATACTCTGCTCTTAAGAAGAGGATATAACTGCTTCGTTCTTCTTAAGTATGGGCAGAGCATAGTAACTGTCTCTCAGAGAATACAGTATGGAAAGTGGAGCAAGCAAACAGTAACTTCATAGTGGAGAAACCTGACAAATACTGTCTGAGATAAATGATTAAAATTAACATCTTCAATAATAAGTCAAATTGATAATATGAATTCTTCATATGGTGTAATAAAAATAGCACTGTTATCTCTGTGGTCAGTTCTTTCAAAATGCACAAGCCCAGTTCAACTTTGAACAAAATCCCACTGCTTCTATGAAACATATGACCTAGATCTGGGCATGGTGGCACACACCTGTAATCCCAGTAGGTTGGGAGGCTGAGACAGGAGGATCAAGAGTTCGAAGCCATCCTCAGAGACAGTGAGGCACGAAGCAATTCAGTGAGACCCTGTCTGTAAATAAAATACAAAATAGGGCTGGAGATGTGGCTCAGTGTTGGAGTGCCCATGAATTCAATCCCTGGTACATATGTATGTATGTATGTATGTATAAATAAATAAATAAATAAATAAATAAATAAATAAATAAAACATGATCTTCAAAAGTGTCAAGATTATCAAAAACAAGAAAAATATGAGATGCTACCATAGTCATGTGGGGCCTAATGACTACTAACTGTAATGTTATCCTGAGTGGGAGAAAAAAAGAGAGAGAGAAGGAGCGAGACAGGGAGAGAGAGAGGTGTGTGTGTGTGTGTGTGTGTGTGTGTGTGTGTTTGGAAGGAAGGGAGAGAGGGAAAGTGAGGAAGGAAGGAATAAAAATAAGAAAGAAAGAAGAAACATGAGATAAAAATTGAACATTAGTAAAACATGGACTGTAATATTAATGTATGAATATTGGTTCATTAATTGTAACAAATGAACATATTTTTATATGAGTTAATAAAAAGGGACACTGAATATAGCGCATATGGGAATGCTCCATACCATCTTCATAATTTTGGGGTAAATATAAAAATGTTCTATAATAAAAAGTTTATTTGAAAAAAAAGAGTAATATTTGAACATCTTGAAATGGACTGAATTCTGCCTTATCTCACCCTACTTCTAATTTCTATGTTGAATCCCTCAGCCCAAGGTAACTACATTTAGAGAGAGGGCCTTTAAAAAGGTAAAGAAGGTTGAAAGAGGTCATAGGGTGGGCCCTGAGCCAATAGGAATGGGATCCTTAGAAGAAGAGGAAGAGACACCAAGCCTACACAGAGGAAAGGTCATGGAAACACAGGGGAGAAATGGCTGCCCACAAGTCAGAGGCCTCATTAGAAAAGTCATCTGCCAGCACTTTTATCTGGGACGTCTTACCTCCAAAACTGCGAAACCATATATTTCTGGTGTTTCAGCTACCAGTCTCCAGCATTTTGTTGTGGCAACCAAGCAGAATAGTAAACAATCATCAACAGTGATGTTGACTTCTGTGTAGAAATGCCCAGGTAAGTTTAGGGAGGACCTGAAAAAATATTTATTATCTTGAATATACTCTGAAAATATTAAAGAATATGCTATTTAATTTAAAACCACAATAAAATTAGTATGCATGTTCCTATTATCAGGTAACTAAATATACAGATGAACAAATTTACTATTTGTAGAAAAAAAAAGAACTCTGCTTAGACAGAAAAAAAATGGAACTCTAACACATTTACAATGTAATACTTGTATGATTTTTCACATGGTTATAGGGTTGGATTTAAAGTAGTGCTTCATTCAAATAATAATTTTCAAAAATACAGTGGTGATAGTAACAAAGTGAGCTAATCTTCATTAACCCTTATAATCCATTTAACTTAGACCTTAAATAATTACCACATTTATGATTTAACTATGTTTTGATGTGAGGAGTATCTCCTTGTGCCTTTGTATATGGGCCTCCTCTTCCTCTCAATGTTTTGGTCTAAATTAATATAGTCTATAAATAGGATTTCTCACCACCACTCTACCATCATCATTATGTAATTTACTTACATTTCTCACAAGAAGTCACAACCTAACTAAAGCAATAAACAGAATTGTAAATTTATACTGAATTAACTCAGCTTTGTTATGCAGAAATTTAAATAGTGATGCTGAGGGGTATAGTGCCATCCTTCTCAGGAAAATCATTAAATATCTACCCTCCTTTTTAGTCTTAATTCAACAGAATCATTGAAGTAATTTTCCATTTTATTTTTGTGAATGTATTTTAGAAAGTATTTCCACCCACCCTAGAATCAACATTATATGGAGGGTTTGCAAATCAGAATTTTAATTATGGCTCTTCTCAAAGAATAATGAAATTACATAAAAAGTTCATTTGACTAGAAATAATAGAAACCAATTAATTCATTGGACTCTGCTCATAAAAGGCATGATTTTTAATAACTTTAGTTAATATCAAAGCCCTCTCTTATTAGCCATAATTGGCAGTAATTGGGGTTTGGAGTACTTAACTTATTTAAAAAAATGTACATTTCTGAAAAAGAAGTTGATTACAGTTTACCATTTTTGCCTTGGAGACTACTTTCCTGAACTAGAACATAAGTTCTTTGATATCAGAGAACTTTGTTTTATTCACTATTGTATCTCTTACTCTACAAAAGCAAGGCCATATAATAGGCAATCAATAAATACTTGCTGAAATTAATGGAAATATTATAGCCTTAACAAAAAAAAATATATAGATTGAGAATTTGCCATTTTGGAACTTAAGGTCCTTGTACAACCTATGTGAAGTACATCATAACAAGGTTTGAAAATAATAAATTCTATAGTACAGACAATATTGTAAGGTGGCTACTGAAAATGTCAACAGAATTTTAGGCTGAGTTAGTCTAATCATGTGGGGTTTTTTTTGTTGTTGTTGTTTGGTTGGTTGGTTGGTTGGTTGGTTTGGTTTGGTTTGGGGTAATCTTTATTATTTTCTTTGGCATCTCATCACAAACTAGGAACTACTTCTCTGGATATACATAAACCAAGGTAGACAAAGGCTCGTCTTTGGCTCTCTAATGGGTATAATTTATTTTGGAGGCAATTTAAATCAAGACAAGAGATATTTCACAATTATAGCTGTTGATTTATGATGCATGTACCCAACAATTGTAGGGGATTTCCCATTACTGCACATATATTCATGATATGTTTGACAACAATCCTTCACAGAGTTAGAGACCAATAAAAATTGAAGCCATTTTTAGCTCTGAAAGTCCACAAGACTGTTTCTTTCTATGTATTTTCAACAACCACATATTTTAGTATTATATAGTCAGAAGAGAAGTAGGCTTGAGCATGAAATTCTTTAGATAAAGTACTTCCTCTCCTAATTTTGAGAAATTGGACAGTCTCTACTAGTTGTCTGAAAGTGACAATACATTATTAGATAATCATCAGTGAGGATTAAAAATGATACCCTATAAATTCTAAAAATATAAAGTAAGTATGTAATACACTAAGTCACTCATTGATCACCTGTATATTAATGTCTTTCATTTATTTCCCAGATATTAATAAATTAGGGACACTGTTTACTAAACATTAAGTTGGTTTCAGAGATGCAAAGGAAGACCACCAGCACAGGAGAGACCCCATATATCTAGCAGATTGTCATATATTGCTCATGTTCTGGCCAATCTAATTCAGAATATATTGGTTAATGAGATTCAGACTATAACTTGCCAAGGACTACAAAACTCTTTGTTGGTACAGGCAGATTAGAAGTATGTCTATGTATTTGAAAACCTCTAAATAAGAGCCTTTTTCCAAAGATATTCATGTAAATTTTCATTATTTTCATTGAAATTGATATAGGAAGTTATTTCTATCACAATATTCATTAATAGGATAGTGAATTGTAAGGTTTTTCTTCCTATTATTTCTACTAGTCTTTTCATATGGCTACTACTTCTATGAGGAAAATTTGAGAGTTCTGGATTCCTATCATCATGTTTAAAGCATGATTTTTCATATTCATGAAATGGCATGGACTTACAATCTGTTATAAACTTATTCTAGCTATTTAATCATCTCTATGTTTAATGGAGCTTAAAGTGACCGACTAATCAGTGAATGCAATGAGCTGAACTGAGTAGGGCCTAATCAGAAAACAACTTTATTTTTAATTGACCAATAATACAAACAAAAGAATATGTTTCATAAGTGTCCAGTTCAAGAAATTTTTGCAAACTGTAAAGGTCTATATAGTCAGCTCACAAGTAAAAATCCCTAATGTTACCAGAGCTCAAAAAGTACCTCTCGTGTTCCCTTCCAGTCACAACATCTGCTCTCAATGATAACTGCTATTCTGATTTCTAACCTCAATTGCTCGTTTGGTTTATTATATAGTTGAAACCACAGAGTATGTATTCTTTTATGTCTGGCGTCTTTTGCTCAACTTTATATTCACAAGAATTGTTCCATTGTGGAATACCACAATTTCTTTTTATGTTCTTCTACTTATGCATACTTTACTGGGTTCCAATTTGTGTTGCTTACAAATATTGCCCATGTGAAAAGTGTGTATCTTCTGTTGAACCTATCTATGCATTTATGTCCTGTATATGCCTGACAGTAGAATTTCTACTGTTTCTTTAGTGTGCCAAGTGTTCACCTTTGATAGGTTCTGCAAAAGAATTTTCCAATGTGTATATGGCCATTTCTACTTTATCTAGCAATGTAAGAATTTGGGCTTTCTTCTTTAGAATACTTGTTTTTATTTGTTTATTTTCCCATCTTTTCATTTTATGGAGTCTATTAGGCATAACTCCTGATTTGAATATGTCCCCCTAAAATTCAAGTGTTAAAATCTAATGGCTAATTGAAGGTAAGGCTTTTCCCCTAATGAATAAGATTAAGGGCTTTATTTTGTAAAAAATCAAATTCAGTATTCAGCCATTTTGCCCCTTTGCCTCTAGTCATATGAAGAGACACATCATCCCTGTCCTCCAGAGGATGGAGTATTCAAGGTACCATCTGGAAAATAGAGATTAGACCCTCAACAAAATAACCAACATGATGGCACCTTGACCATGTATTTCCCAGCCTCTAGAACCATGCTAAATATATTTCTGTTCTTTACAAACTACTCTGTCTCGAGTATTTTATCATAACATCAAAAAATAGACTAAGACATTGTACACACACACACACACACATATATATAATAATGAAGATGGCTTTGTTTTCATATGTTGGTTGGCCATTTTGTTTCATATAAGATGTTTCATGTGAAGTGACTCTTCAAGTATTTTGTTCATTATTCTACTGAATTTTCAATATTCAGAATCCTAGAATTTTTTATCATGGCAATCTTAATATATACTTGAAACACATTAAAATATAAATTGTATGAGACCATCTGTATGTAACTCTGGCTGCAAATCAGTAATCCAATTATTGAGTTTTCAGCAAATAGTGAATTAATTCCTCTAAAAATCTTTTCTCATATTAAGCTATATACAGCAACAAAGGAATGTATCAAGCTATGTATTTTTATATTTTTTTTAGTTGTAGTTTGACACTATACCTTTATTTTATTTTTATGTGGTGCTGAGGATCTAACCCAGTGCCTCACACATGCCAGCCCAGTGCTCTATCACTGAGCCACAACCCCAGCCTCTCAAGCTATAATTTTAACATAGAGATCTGTCTTAAAGCTTTTGTTTTTTTTACCGGGTGGCTTTTTCCAAACTCAACTGATCATCCAGGAGTTGGAACAGGTTTGTGGTAAGCATATTATTTAATTGTTTTCTATCCACATACAAAACCTTTGAAGTTCCATTTATATTTCCCATCATGAAGCCTGACTCTATAATTTTCATCCTCTTTAGGAAAACCCCTTTGTCTTCAACTTGTATATAATTGTCATATTCAATCACAGCATTAATCTCAACAGTATTCTCCCTCCAGCTCTAACTGCCTTTCTAGTACAAGACATAGAAAAGAAACCACAGCTCCTTTCAGTTCAACACATCGGAGGAGGTTAAAAATCCAATTTCCTGATTCCCAGTTCAGTTTTCTCTCTATTAGAAACATAATACCATGGAGTGAACTTTAGCTACTATGTCTACAGAAAGTTCTGACATTCAGAGTCACAAATCAACATGTGTACTGTCTTCTTCAGATTCGGAAGGTGCAGATGACAGGGAAGAAGGGTAAAACAAACGAGCCGTGAAAAAACAGAATTGGGTGGGGATTTGAATTATAAACTGTTAGTTTGGTTTACTGTTGAACTCTATACACTCTATTTTTTTGGTATTGCTTGAAGCTACTAGGGCATTTGGCTCAGAGAAAACCAAAATAAACAGAAAAGAGGACTGCTGGTTAGGAATAAGAGAACAGGCATGGTAATAAATAAAGGCAACGCCTGGGGTAAAGGTTTATAATTATGGATTTGCATATACAACTGTACATAAAAATATCCAGACACCATATATAATAAAGACAATACCTTTTGAAGCACATCATTAATAAATTAGAAGCCTTAAACTGGCAAACTTTTCCATCTGATAGTAAAATTAGAAATACTAAATCATCAGACCTCATCAAATATTACTGCACATAAAGATGTTGCACTGAATTATACTGAAATTGTAGAGAATGCTGAACAGTCTCCAAATATTACTAGCATTAATCACATAAATATTACAAAATAAAATGACACACTGCAAACAGAGAAAGCCATTTTCCTAAAAGGAATGAATTTCTTTTAAGTTGATAGTTGGGTGTTATCATTGCTTTTTGTTGTTGTTGACTATAGAGTGCCGTGAAAGCAGGGGTATATGAGAACATGAGAAATTACTGTTATAGCTAGTTCTAAATCCCATCCTCTCTCCCATCCCATCAGCCACTATACAAGAAGGTTCAATAATAAAAATCAGGAAAGAGTGCTTCTTTTTTAACACTCAATGTATTTTTAAAATGTGCAAGTATGAAAGTGATAGCAGCAGGACTCTGTTTTTTGAGTTTTTATTCTAGCTTTTATATTATGTGTTTCTCAGAAAAATGAAACCATTCTTAAGTTATTGTAAAAGTCCTCATTTTTAAATTAGCAAAATATGACTTTAAAAACATTTGAATATTTATCTGAGAAAATAGTCTACATGCCAATTCACACTGGTTTCTGAAGCAAAATTAATATAACCTGGATATATTTACAGTTGTTTATTCTATTAACAAATATATTGTGTGGTTTTAAGGATATCAAGTCAATGTGTAAGAAAATGTTGTCAAAGTTATTATTAATGTCGTTCAAAGTTCATACTAAAATAAACCAGATAAAAGCATAGTACATTTTTAAATTGCTAGACATTGAAGACTAGGAATAACTGATTGTTAGGTCACAAAGGAAAGGAAATGAGGAAGAAGAAATTAAAAACTATCAAATAAAATACTTACCAAAAATTACATTTTTACTTAACTTTGATATTTTATCTATCTATTGTTGTGAGCCATCCATGGGCTGTGTGTGTGAGCTATGCACATTTGAGCATGTGAGGGAACTGGTCTGGTGTTGCACACTGATTAGGCTGTCCAATGCAGGAGTGCCTTCCCTCTTGCTCTGCCTGTGATCCCACACAGCACCGGAGATGGGTGTGACTAGCCAAGATGTCAATCAATCTGCTGACCACAAGACCTCACAAAACAAGACTCCACCTTCAAAACCCTATTCCCTGCCTTATTTGGTGAAGAACATTCCATCATACCTCCCTTGTGTGTGTCCTCTCTATAAAATAAAAAGAATCTGGGTGCCTGCTCTGTCTTTCCAGCACTGCCCAGCATGGAGCTGACCCTTGGGGTCGCAGAGCAGTCCCACCCTCTATCTTAGAAACCCATGTTCATGTGCTGCATGGATTCTTCACTGTTTTCTTAGTTATTGATACAGCAAGCTCCTTTGAGCCCAGCTCATGTCGCCAGCCCTGCCAGCTAGCAACAATCAATCAATCAATCTATCTATCTATTCATTTATTTATTTATATTGGTAATTGAACCCAAGGTTGCTTTACTGCTGAGTATATCTGTAGTCCTTTATTTTTATTTTATTTTATTTTTACTTTTTGGTACTGGGGATTGAATCCAGAGGTGCCTAAACAATGAGCCTCCTCAGTTACTTTTTTTTTTGAGACAGGGGCTCAGTAAGTTACTTCAGGCCTCTCTAAATTGCTGAGGCTGGCTTTCAACTTGTGATCCTCCTGCCTCAGCCTCCCAAGCCACTGGAATTACAGGCATTTGACACTGTGATTGACTCCCTTTTTTTACTTTTGAGACCGGGTTTCTGGTAGCTTGCTGGTGGTCTGGCTAAGTTGCTGAGACTCAAATTTGCAATTTTCCTGCCTCTGCATCCTTCTGACTTGCTGAGATTATATGCTTGTGTCACCACTTCAATCACTCAGACATTATTGATAATATAATTTTTATGCTTTAATAATTTCAATTCAATCTAAATTTTTAAAGTTTATCAATCAGACCATATTTATAATTGTAAATTTATTTATTTTTGTTTTTATAGCTAGTGTTAAAAGTAAATTTGAATTAAAATTAAAATCAATCTAAGAAATATTCAATCTCAATGGATGTACTGTATATCAGGGACAATTTTTAAGAATAGGTAATGAACAATACCATTATGATTGATCTTATAGATTGACTCAGATTCAATTCTACAGGCTCACAACCTAAAATCTACATTTTTCACAGTAACTTAACAGTGAAGTTTGGACACAAAACATATTCCAATACTTTGTTGTACTTTTGCCAGATTTGGAAGACAGAAATTATGCAGAAACCTGCTCAAGTGTTCCATCTGAGGTCAAGCAATGTCATAGCCACACAAATACTAGGAGACTGTTGGAGTGGCCATGGTATGTGTCTAACAGTCAAAATTCATGAGAAACAGAGGCAGGTGAAGAAAAATCAATATCAGTGTTCCTGAGATCATAAATGGAATGTAGGTCCCACTCCTTCAGCTATTCCAATAATGCTCCATTCAAATAATTTCCTATATAAATCACAGTAATGCTGAAATACCTAAGGATCATATATATATATTTTCTTTTTCTTTTTCTTTTGATACCAGGAATACAACCCAATTTTGGTTAACCACTGAGCCATATCCCCAATCCTTTTTATGTTTTCTTTTGAGATACGGTCTCACTAAATTGCTCAGGGCCTCAGTAAATTGCTGAGGCTGGCTTTGAACTGGAGAATCTCCTGCCTCAGCCTCCTGAGCCACTGGGATTATAGGTGTGCACCACCATGCCCAACAGGACATATATTTCTTAAATATATACTGGGCATATATTACACACACACACACAGACATATATGTCTGTGTGTCTGTGTGTGTGTGTACTGACATATATATTGACATATATAATATATTGACATATAAAATATTATATATATATATATATATATATATATATATATATATATATATATATACTTACCAATAGAAAATGAAAATATTTTGGAAATCAGCAAAACAAAAAGCAAGTAGATGTATATGTGTGTGCATACATATATATGTGTGTACATATATATGTATGTATGTATAGGTTAAAAGAGATAAATATACCTATAGATATTACAGAATTTATAAATGATTAAAGTCACACATTATGTTTCAGGAAAGATGTAAACATTTGAGATTAATCAAATTTTTATTAATCAACATAGAAAACTAGAGAAATTCCAATAAAAACAGTAAGTGAATTTTTATAAAATTTTCAAAGTACTATTCTAAAATTTACTTATAAATATAAAGAGTCCAGAATTGATATGAAAGTACTCAAAAAAGAAAAGTGGTGAAGATAATACACTAGTTATTAGCTAGGACACAGCTATAAAAATTAATGTAGTATACTACTAGAGAAAAACTGGTAAATAGATTTTTTAAAATCCCAGAATCAATGGAAAAGAATTTTGTATTATATTTAAATAGTTACATGATAAAGAAATCAAACTAAATGGGGAAAATAAAAGTTAAGCAACAAATGATATGAGAGAAAATAGCTAAGTTAAAAATGAAAAATGCAAGTTTTGTCTATGCCATAATTCAAAATTAACTCCCCACTAATTAGCAAATTGTACTTACCAATTGTTATCTTGTATGCTGAAAGGATATTTTAAAGTGAATTTGTTATGGTTTAGATATGAGGTGTCCCCAAAAGCTCATGAGTGGGACAATTCAACGAAGTTTAGAGGTAAAATGATTAGTTTATGAAAGCCTTAATCTGGTCAGTGCATTAATCCCCTGATAGGGATTAACTGGTTGGTAACTGTAGGCAGGTTATGATGTAGCTAGAGGTGGTGGATCACTGCTTTTGAGGTATATATTTTGTGAACTGAGCTTAATCTCCTTCTCTCTCTGATTCTTGGTGGCCATATCCTGAGCTGCTTTCCTCCACGTTGATGTCCTGCCTCACCTCAGGTCTCAGGGAATAGAGCTGGCCATGTGTGGACTGAGACCTCTGAAACTCTGAGTGCAAAATAAACTTTTCCCCTTTAAAATTGTTTTTGCCAAATCTTTTGGTTACAGTAATGAAAAAGGTGACTAAGACACTATTTACGTATTATGTAAATGATTTAAGTATGGGTGTAGATTTTTCTGAACAAAAAGACATTGCAAATAATTGTAAAGAAAGATAAATAGTAAGTTTTTCAGCATGCATGAAAACATATGTCTTCTTATGCCAATAATTTCTTAAATCAAATTGAAAGATAAATTTAGAGAAATACTGGCAATGAACATGGGAGAAAAAAGGTTAATTTATTTGTTACACAGAGAAACAAGCAAAGGAATAAAGCCCACACAATACTGGAAAAATGGAGAAAGAAGTTCAAAATACAACTTATTTATCTTTAGTAATAAAGACAAAAATTTAAAGTATTGTTGTTTGGTTTGGTTTGGTTTGGTACCAAGGATTGAAGCCAGGGGTGCTTAGCCACTGATCCACTGATTCACACCCAAAGCCCCCCCCCCTTTTTTTTTTTTACCTTTTATTTTGAGTCAGGTCCTCACTAAATTGCAGAGATTGCTTTGAATTTGCAATCCTCCTGCCTCAGCCCCATGGAGCCACAGGGATTACAGGTGTATACCACGATGCCTGGCAAAGATAAAGTATTATTTTTGTGTTTTAAAACTAAGCTTCAGGGAATTTTTGCATTAAATAATCAGAAATGCAGCTAAACATTACAGAGTAAGAAGCCGGCTATAGTATTTCTTAAAATAATGAATTTATAAACAATGTAAATTTGCACAATAGAGGAACATTTAAAGAGATCATGGTATGACAATAAATTAGATATGTTGGGGATATTATCTTTCTTACTTAGAATTATTTAGTAGAAACTCAAAACAGAAGTAGGTGATGAAAGTCCATACCTAATGTTTTAGATGAGAAATAAGTCATTTAAAAATACTTCTGTATCATTTAAAACACTTCTGGAAGGAAATGTACAAACATATCAGTTGGTTTGTGGCAGTAGGGATGATTTTTTATCTAGTTTATCTTTCTACATTTTCTCATTTTGTACATTAAGCATATAGTAATTGCTTATTCCTACAAAATTACCTATATTTCAATCTAAATTTTAGATGTGCTTGTTTTCCACATTGGAAGAAATACATCATACCATAAGACAAACAGCTTTAATGGAAAGTGAAAGAGGTATTTTAAGCATAATTAATAAAACATCATTATACAATGTTCTTTCAATTTGAAAGTACTTCACTAGGGCATGATGTTTTTCTTAAATGATATAATTAGTGTACAAATGAACAGCATTAAAACAACATCAAAAATCTTTTGAGTCCACACTGCAAATAATAATTAGGACAAAAATATTTTGTTCCTCACAATTATAAATCATACCTTCAATCAATATAATGTACATATGTTGAAAATTAGAAGTAACTACATGTATACATACCAGGTATTTTCCACATTTATATCCCAAGCCCTGGGTAATAGCAATACAAAGAATATTTATGTGTTCTAGAACTTCACATTCAATTTTCTAAACCATAAAATGAATATGATGCAACCCCTAACCTAAAACAGTAAGGCAGCAGTAGCAAGAAGAAAATCTAGAGAGGAATAATTTATAATAATCGGGTAGAGTGTACAAGTCATATGACTCAGGTGATTTTCATAGTATATGTCATTGCAAGTATAAATGTTAATTGAGGTGTCTTTGAATGCAAGTGAAAGATTTAACCCATACTACTTAAGAAGGAAATGTATCAGGATATGAAATAGAATTTTTCATGCCACTGTTAACTTCATTCAGGCTTTATCCTGGGACACAAACAATGTGGAAAAAATCCCATCCTCTATTTTCTCAGTTCTATTTCAACAGTGTTAATTCTGTTCTCAAGCTGATTCCTACATCCAGTTTTCTGGAATTTCTGTTTATGTTATTTGTTGTTGTATCCAAAGTGCTTGTGCTATACTTATGGTAGATATTGTATAAATATGTATTGAGTAAGTAAGTAAATAAATGAATGAAAGTTAAATGGCAATAGTAATTCCAGATTCCTGCCTTCACAGTTTAAATTCAGCAGAAAATATTATGGTCACCTATACAAGTAGCCACAGTCTAAATCTCCATAAATCTCTTTAGTTTATTTTGGAGGATAACAATACAATCTTTTCTCCAGATTTGGGCAAAAACTATCCACCCAAAATTACTGAGCTATTGCAATGAAAAAAAAGATAGGTAGTGCCACAGATAAAAAAAAGAAATATTGTTACCACAAGAATATGGTATAATTTCTAGGAACTGAAAAGATGGCAAACATTCACTACTATATATCTGTGCTAATAAAAATATCAATATATCATCCTAATGCCCACCTGTAAGGAAAGAAATGTGCTTCCTTCAAATTATAAAGTTTTAAGAAACATTCCATAAAATCCTTCAGTTAATGCTCTGCAAAATGCTCAGGTTGGGTTGATTGAACCAAGAGACTCCAAGTTTGCAGTTGGCTGCTCAAAAAAAAATCAATAAATGCTCTTCTTGGTAGAGGAGAATCACATAGAATACAGCACAAATCTGAAAGAACACTAAAAAAGTGATGACCTGTTAAGACACATTAGTTAACTTTTGTATTAGAAAGTGAAAACAAAGTCTAAGAAAGGCTGACACCACTCACTGAAGACCTTTCCATTACAATTTTACCTTCAGCATTCTTCAATGCATTGGTAAAAATGTTTTTTGAACTGGTTTCAAGGCACAGATCCATTGATTTACTCAGACTCAGCTGTCAATACAACGTCTCCAGGCTGTCTGGCACACCAGCCACCTCCAAGCAGTGTTTTAAACGAAGGGTAGGTAAACTGCCTTTATGTTTATTGTTGACTTTCATCTATTGATTAAGAATTATAGTAAATAAAAAAATATAAAAAATGTCCATTTCCTAATGTTCATAATATTTTGATGATGAGACTCAGTACAATAACATGAAAACATTCCAAAATGTCTTCCTAAAGGTGCTGTGTAAACATTTGGCAAATGGATCCCTAAAAATTGTTTTTAGAATAGTTCTAATTAGCCACTTTCCCACTCTGTATATATGGAACCTGAACTGTAAATATGTCCTGGTCCTGATGTGCTACTTGATAGACCTCAAGTATACTCATTTGATGGACGTCTGAGAGTTTACTCTCCTAAAAGCAATGGCTTAGAACATGGACCCTGTGAAGACAGCCCTACTTCCCGACATTCTAACCAAGTGACCGTCGTGGTATTACTTACATTTCCTTTGTTTCTGTCTTTCCTTGTTTAAAATAAGAGAGATAAGAAAGTGCCTGCATTTATTTTCAAGGCTTTTTGTGAATCAGTAAACACATGCAAAGCCCTTAAGAAAAACTGTCCAACATATGATAAATGCTCTATCAATATTGACTAACATTGTTATAATTAAAATATTATAACAATGCACCATGGCCAAGATCAGTAGCTGAACCCTCATGTTATCTGGACTATGAACCGTAGACTCCTTTACTCTTAAGTGTGGTCATGTGGCTAAACCACAGGCAAGGGAGAGTGAGGCCAAGCCAGGCCCAGGAAGGTAGGCTTCCTTATGTTTCAGGCTCATTCTCTCTTCTGGTCGGTTGGGATATTAGTACCAATATCAGCCTTGGAAAGTATTTGGTGAAAATGGCGCAGTTTCTCCTTTCCTGGGTTCCTGAATCTGCAGAGGAGAGCCCAACAGCTACCCTGTTCACCTCCCTAGCACTTTTCCATGTGAATAAAGTATGTTCTTATTGAGTCAGACCATTGCTTTTCGGATCATTATTTATTTATTTATTTTTGCTGTAGCCTATGTAATTTTATGGTTAGCAAGAAATAAAAAAGAGCTCATAAACTTATGGAAAAACAGAGGCATTCACAAATTTAAAAATCTGTGCTATGAAAAGCTTCAGAAAGAAATACCCTGAATTATAGGAATTCATGTGTTTTTGGGAAAACGAGGGATAATATACCACTGGGAAAACTTTGAATGCTTCTTGCAATTGTGTCTTTGAACTTTGCCTTCAAAAAATGAGTGGGGTCATGGCAAATACAAGAAATTTCTCAGGCACTGGGGACAGTGAAAAAAAGGTGACAAATATTTGAAGAGGTCAACAAATGCTAAATTTACATGGAAAGAGAGATGAAGTAAAGAAGGGTGATAAGGTAGGCTAATATCAGATTTTTTAAAACAAAATCTTTATTTCCATGTATTTTTTAAAATACTCAGGATTGATTTGATTTAGCATGGAAACATGCACAATTATGAA
Source organism: Marmota monax (assembly GCF_021218885.2). Taxonomy (NCBI): domain Eukaryota; kingdom Metazoa; phylum Chordata; class Mammalia; order Rodentia; family Sciuridae; genus Marmota; species Marmota monax. The sequence goes on from NW_026691950.1 coordinate 17,150,214, forward strand.
AGCAGAAGATAAGGATTATAGGTATAAGTAAGGAAGATTTTAAAATTCTTCATATGATCCTTGCTTGATTTTCTGTTTTTCCTTCTTTATAATTCAGCAAGACCAAACCATTTTTATATTCTAAACTTTTATTATTTCATACCTTTGTATATGCTGCTACTTTAATTGTAGTATTACCTATTTTGGATGTCATTTTTCTTTCATCTTCTTCATAATATATGATACAGTAAAATTATTGATTTCTTTTGATGTGTTTCACCTAGCTTTGTATCATCCTTTTTTGGGAATACAGTACAATATTAATGATGTTTGTCAAAGTAATTGATATGTTGTATAGATTAATGTGATGAGAAAATAAAAGTAGGGAAAGTCTTTAGAAATATACCCAATTCTCATCCTTAAATAATCACCATAAGGTTATTTCAAACTCATTGTTCATGTTATTACATCAACAAAAATGCAGCACATTACTGAATTAGCAATAATAAAATATAAATGAGTTTGGGATACCACAGGCCTTTTTTAAAAGCATGGTGTCCTTCAGATTGATGCTTTTAAATAGTGGTGAGCTGCTATCATATTATAAGAAAGCCCATGTTCTCTCAGCAAAGTTAGAGGTATCACAGCAAAATAGACTGAGATACTAAAAGTTGTGCTGTGAAGGCAATCTTTCACTAAATCCCAGATGGACATAATCTTAAGATATAATGTTAATATTATTTAAAACATGACATAAGGTGCGGTGTTATAATGATGTTTGAAGACTCATGAATCAGACTTGCTCAGAAATGTTCTGTGATAATTCAACTTACTTGACCAGCCATATCTGACCATTAAACTCTTAACTATGATATCAGTTTTGTCTGCTAGTCTTTTACTTAAAACATTTAAAGATAGTTTTTTTTTTAATTTGTAAGTGGTAGTTAAAAAAATCAGTACAGCTTAGTTTTTTAAATGATACAGTTTCATATATTTGGTGTATATAGAGACCATAAAATATAAATAATACAAAATCTTTTCTTTTAAATGTTGGTAAAACATAGACAGGAGCCACTAGGGAATTGTCGATTTTTCCTCTTTCTGTGTTGCTCAACTTGAATTAATCATATCCTAGTAACAAAACTGACATGCTAATTTCAAAGACATCTCAATCTAAACAAAATCAACCCTTAAAATAAAGTCTTCTCCACATGTAGTCTTATAATTCCAATGTTCTATTTACTACTATTGATTCTTCAGAGATTTCCTTAAATAACATGGTTGTGTATGCTTGCCTGGGAATAGCTTTGATACTGGTATCAAATGGGATTTCTAGGTTGTCTCAATTTCTAATAAGAGAAAAACTACTTCCACATAGAGCATCATGAAAGATATTTCTTTCATTATTTAAAGATTGTTCAATCTTTGTATACTGTGTTTTTGAATTATGCAATATTCCCCTGAGTATAAATAAATAAAACTACATAAAGGTGCTTATTATAACCTCACTGCTTGTTGCTTTGCTTTCACGTTTTCTTGTTTTATATCTACTTAATTTGGATGACATAATGATAAAATACAATTAAACAGAATAAAAGAACTGAGGTTTCTGAGTCATCTCTATATGTATAATTCTATACTGGGAGGTATGTAAATGACTGAAAGCACCAGATTTGAAGCCTAGGGAAGGGCTGTGATTTCAATGGTGATATATGACCTTGGGCAGTTTACTAATGTCCCAGGACTATATTTCCTCATCTGCAAAATGAGAGAAGTCATGGTATCTGCCTCCTAGGATTGCTACAAGGATTAAATCAGCGAGTAAAATTCAAAATTATTAGGAGTTAACAGCACTAAATTGTTTGCTTTCAGAATATATAATAGTTTGCTCTTTAGCCAGAGACTATATTGGAATGAGTGGAAAGCATGAGTTAGAGAATATTTAATAATATTCTCTAATTACTAAAAAGGCATGTAGCTATTTAAAACATTGAATCAAAACCACTACAAATTCAATTTCATTTGGGTCATTAATACTCCCTAGGAAATTTCCTTTCAGCTGTCTCTGCTAATGATTTACCTTAATAAATATCCCTAATTTTTTTCTTGTTTTTACAAAATGCCTACATTATGCCTCAACCTCAGCAAATGAGTGTGTGTCCCATTTTACTGAGTAAATCAAGGACATGAGCCAAGAACTTTCTCAACTTCCTTTCAAGACAACAACAAAGTTGTCAGGATCCATACTTTTCTTTTTCCTTTCTTTCCTCCTTCAATAAGAGAATTATCAATTAATTATGCTCTTTATTCCATCATAGCTCACCTGCTTGTGGACTCTGTTCTAATCATCATCAATTCTGTTAGAGCAACTATTTTCATGCTTACCTCAAATTCAGGATGTCCAAAGTTAAATTTGATTCTTCAGCCCATCCCTTATAGAGCATTTTTTCTCCTTGTTTTCTCTTAGTGAATGAGACAATCATCCATCCAGATACACAAACTTGACTTGATTCAAGTCATCCTTGAAACTTCCTATTTTCTAATTTTTAATCTATAACCTTGTTCTTCTTTTACTTTAGATAAAGACATTCTTCTTCAATCTTTATAAAATTATTCTAGTTTTACTATCATCTTCCATGTTTTAATGTTAGAAGTAAAGAAAGAGAAAGGAGAAGAAAAAAAAGAAGGGTGGAGAGGGAGAGAAGAAGAAAGGAAGAAAAGAAAAAGAAAAATAATACCATATACCACTTCCTAGTCAGTGGTCTCCTGGAGGCATTTACTAATGGTCCATGAGAACCAACCATTAAATATTCAGGGATGTCTGTTGAGTGAAATGTCAAACCACTGGTAGCTTAAAATTGGCCATGGACAAATTATCTGTACTATAGAAAATAGCAAATGCTCCAGTTAATTTACCAGCACACCATAGGGCTCCATTCTGCATCAAGACTAACAATGCATGGTTCTGAAATCATTCTCATGTTTCTGTGGTTAGTGGTTTAGTGGGTCATAAGATCTTGCCTATCTCACACCTTTGCTGTGTGTTTACTTGGCAGAGATGGATGACCTTGCCAGCTGATTTGTGGCCCTAGTGTCTGCTCCAGCTCAATAAAATCAACAACCTTAAAATCCAAAATTTATCCCTCTCCCTCAGTGACCTGTTGTCCTATTTATTTGGCAATCTCACCTCTGACTCTAGTGCCAGAAACACTTGTACACAAGGCTAACTTCCCTCCCCTTTCCCTCTTTCCTTCTGGCATATCTGGAGCCCAGCTACTCTGGGGTGATCTCAAAAAGCTGATAGAATTTTTCTAGTTTAGTTCAATATTTCAGGCCAAAGAAAGCACTGAGTCATCACCTCCCATTAGGAACCAGAGAATAATTGCCCCTCACATCCTGGGAAAGTTAGATTTTATTGTACTTTTTATATAGCCATGAGCTAGAGTTGATTTTCTGGGCAGGCTGGACAGGAGGGGCTGGGAGATCACAAAGTTAAATGGTTGCTACAGGAGAATATGGCTCATTTTCTCTTCCTCAACATTTTCACCAACAAAAAAATCAAAATATTATTACTGAAGGGAATAAAAAAAAAGACCAAAGGAAAATAAACTAAAATCTGAAGAAGGCAAACTTATGAACCTTCACATTAACATCCCTAATGTCACTGTGCAAAATAGGGACTTAATACAGAAGTGAATCTTTGACAAGGTCCCCATCATTCTGCCATCAGTGACTCTAAGACATGCATATCTGTAGTTGACGTGTGGATCACCTTCAGCACTTAATCCTAAGTATTAGAAGCTTTGCTTAAGTGACAATTGCTGTCTGATTCTAACCCATTATTTTCACATACTTAGGGAGTATCAACAAAGAAAATCGCAGATGTGGTCTAAGTCTTGCTGGCTTACTGTCTCCTTTGCACAGGCTGAACTAAAAAGTTCAAAGAGTTCATACCCATACCGGAGGGCAGATGGCCTCTGACTACATGTGTGATGTCCAAGCTATAAAAGGAAAGGCAGCAGTTTGTGTTCCCCCTGTCTCTTCACTACTCAAAATTGAGTGAAAGTCATGTGCCATAATAAAGAATACATCTTTCATAAGCATTTGTTTCTGAATAAAACAAATTTATAAACTCCATCAGGTAAGAAACTTTGTTTCACTCACCACTGTAACCTCGCCATCTAAAATAGTGCTTGACATATGATAGAAGCCCAAAATAATCGTTGGCTTAATGAATTCATGCTGGCATGAAGGTGCTATTCAGAATAACACAGAAGAGTGAGTCAAGAGTACAATTCAGAAGTTCCAAGCACTGCTTTGCCTCCCATGATACAAAGCTAAATACCTGTTCTGCATTCAAGGCACTATTTATCTAGATGAAACCCTGTGACTCTGAACACGATTTTGGTTTTGTTTTCTCTGAGCATGCAATGTAAAATTTAAGTGCCATTATAACCAGTCAATGTTTTAACTTGAGAAAAAGCTCTAATTATTTCCAAATTTCTCTGTTCCAAACAGGAAGGAAATAGACCAAATGTTCCAGAATGTACTTATTACTAAAAGAAATGCATCCTGGTAATTAGCAGAATCCAGTCTCCATGTCTCTATGCCTGTGTAGGCCACAGACAGGGCTCTGGAGCTGGTGATGAAACTCAGCATGGAACTCATTGCAGGAGGTTAGAAAGTGGCATAATGCTGGCTTGATTCATGATGCCATGAGCTGACACGTTCACTGCCAATTCAGATATAATTGGAGAAACCTAGACTTTTACAAGTCAATATTGCCTTAGAATTTTCCAGCAGGGTGAAAGGAAAAGGTCAAATGAAATTTTTAGATAAACATAATGAATAAAATCTAATAGGGTTTTTGTTGCCTGGCAGAAACACCACCCCAAAATGAAGCAAAAAGTCTAAACCAATGTTCCTGATTATAACCCACTTTCTATACCTGGGATGGTACAGAATGGGAATGATGAAGCTTTTAAATAGTGGCTCCTTTGCTTTTTTGGTCCTTTGACCCAAAGATAACATATTCCTAGGCCATCTGAAATCAGAAAATGACACATCAGCTCATAGTTCAGTTTTAATATGTCAAATGCAAGCCACCTCCTGATAGTGATTATTCATATAAGGAAAACTAATAATTATGGATCCTACCATTATTTTGTTTTTTTTAATGTCACTAGGTATGCAACAATAATGAATTTGAGTGAGAGGGCAATTGTCACTGAAGAACAGATTCTAATAGCGAGGGTCCAGTACTAGGATGTGATCTGCTGAAATGCATGTCTCCAATGGTTTATAAGACCTGTTAGACTTTTCAGCTTCTTAATCTCAGTCACTGTGATTTGAACTAATTATGTAAAGTATGCCAATATTTTCCAACTGCAAAGATTATAAAGCAAGAAAATTGACTGAAGATTGGGAAAACTATTTAAGAAAAATCAGAAATTCTTAGCAAAAGAATAGGCAAAAGTTGCAAACGACCTTTTCAGTGTGTCAAAATCAACAATATCAAAAACCAAATTCTGTGATGAGAAATATTGACTTTCAAATTGTCATTTTTTGCACACACTCTCAAGCCAATTAATATGATTTTAGCCAAATTATTTTTATCAAAAATCACCTGGTGCTAATAAACAGGAAATTACCACATGTTGGGAAATTTGCCAAAAGCTGGGTAAGGACAGAATAACATGGAAACACATAATTTCATCTGTAAGGTCCATGTCAAAGAAGGCATCTCAGAATAAGGGACAAAGAGGTGGAAACTTGAAGGGCAAATAAAAATAAACTGAGTGAACTTAGAGAAGAAGAAGAAAAAGGTTACCACACGTGGACCACTCTGGTCTGATACAAAGCAAGCACACTGCTCTTTGGCTGGACCAGAGAGGAGAAGAAATTTAATGTCAACACACAGTACAACACTTGATATGTATTGGGCACACCTTAAATGTTTATGAATAAATGACTTTTTTTGCTTTGATTGTCTTCCATCTTAGAATATGTGACCTTTGCACTGGGGAAAAACACATAAACATTGAAATACATTATAATAATAGGTTTTTAAAAAAAAATCAAAAACTTTATTTCCCCAGATTACCAGCATTTGCAAACTAGGTGACTGAGTATACTCATTTTCACCCAAGCAGTAAATTTAAGCAAATCTTTCATATGCATAAATTTCAGTTTTCTTATTACCCAGTAGAATGTATATTTTTTGGGTAGAAGTATTTTATTCACCCTGCATAATCAGCACCAAGCTCAGTACCTACAGCATGCTATACACATTTGACAAATATCGTCGACTTAGTGTGAATGTGCTGTTTGCAACCTTTGTGGATTTAGCTGAGAATTCTCACTTGATCTCCATTTAATGTCTCCTGGGCATTTTCACTTGCATGTCTTACAAGCACTTCAACACCAAATTTCAAAACATGTGTCTTTTTCTATTCCTTTAGTTAGTAAATAGTACAGACACAATCAATATAATTTACTTTTATTATTCTGCATTTCTTCCTTCTTCATTACTGGTTTCTAAGATAGATAGATCAGTTTCTAAGATCTATAGATTATCTCTAAATGCCTTGAATTATTTCACTTTTGCAATGTCTCTTGCCATTCTTCAAGCCCTCATCCCTTATTAACTGGATTATAATTACATCCCCATAATTCTACAGACATCCATCTCATGGTTGCCACAGTGAGCATTCTAAAATATAAATTTGATTAGCTTTTTACCTTTTTAAAATCCTTTAATATCACTGGGATGACTTTTAGGATAAATTTTATATTCTTCCTTAAATTAGACCTGCTAGAAATCTGTTACATTAAGACACCTAGCTTCAACAAAGAATTTATATGCCATAAAAGAACCTATAAATACTCTCAAAAGTTTGCTATAAAATATAAAATATCACTTCCTATATAACTATATCATGAATAATCTACCAAAAATGGAAGATAAATATTGTTTGTTTTGTTTTGTTTTGGTACTAGCTATTGAACGCAGGGGCACTTAACCACTGAGCCATATCCCCAACCCTTTTTATTTATTTATTTTTTATTTTGAGACAGTATCTTACTGAGTTGCTTAGGGCCTCACTAAATTGCTGAGGCTGATTTTGAACTTGTGATCCTCCTGAACATCTGGGATTACAGGCACACGCTATTCTTTCCAGTATATTTTTTTCATGATTTTAACATTATCAGTAGATTACTCTCTGTTATAATTAAATTATGTATAAGCCTATGAATTTATTATTATTTATTGCTCACACTTCTTTATTTTCTTTTAGTTTCTATCCAATTCTTGGCTAAAGCAAGATGACAGCCAAATATTCTGTACTATGTATGTTTAAGTCATAGACACTAAGATACAGAAAATACTAAGGAAGCATTAATAATAATCTCTAGTATAATTTTCCATATTTTTGTCTCTTTTTTTCTTAATTCACAAAAAAATTTCCTTGTACCCTTAAGTATTTAAGTTTCAGGGGATACTCAGCACTCTTGCTTATTTGGTTCTACATTATTTATGCCTGCTTATATCTCTGACCTACTAGCTTTCTGGGACAACAACCTGTTATTTGTATAGAAGGGGTTCACTATGCACATTTCCTGACTTGAGGAGTAAATAAGAAAAATGCTAGTAATTGTCATGTAAAAGAATACATGTAAAATACTTGTAAATACATGTAAAAGAACTACAAAGCAACTCACATTTCACAATTATTGTGGGCCCTCACATTTGCACCCAAGTGGTAGAAAGGCCAATGGCTCTATCCTTCACAATAAAACAGCTCATTTATTAGCTTGATATCTTTATACTGTCATATATCATTTGTTTTCTCTCTGATGCACTAAATTTTGCTTTATGATAGTACAAAATAGTGGTATTCATTTTTACTATACCATATTTGTGCATGCATATAATATGTGCAATCTCATTCATCATTAAGTTCCCTTTTCCTCTTCTCTTTACTCTTCCTGACCCCCTTGCTTTACTCTATGATATTCCTTCTACTACTACTGTTATTATTATTATTTTAATTAAGACATTACAATTATGTATAAAGACAGGATTCATTGTGGTATATTCATATATAGACATGGCATATATAATTTGGTAAATTTCTTTCCCTAGTACTTCCTCATACCCTCCCTTCTCCCTCTCAATCCTCTTCCTCTGCTCTATTGATCTCCCTTCTATTGATGTGAAATCCTGTTTTTATTCCTTTATTTTATAAATTCTACTTTTCTATATAGGTAATTCAGTTTGCTTAGGTATTTTACTCTGCCAGTATACTTTCTGCCAATAATCTGTGGTGTGTTTTCATCAGCTCCCACTACTGATTTGATGTGATAAGGCTTCATTTAAACAGAAAAGCCAATAATTTCATTCAGTTTCATTAGGTGCTTCTTACTTAATGTAATAGTACAACTTTTTCACCCCTTCATGTTTAGTCTGCCTACTATATATATGAAGTGAGTTTGGGGAAAATCGTGAAGATTGACTCATAATTTTATTTACCTCCTAATTTATGTCTTTTCGTTCATATGTTTAGGTAATTCATACTTAATGTAATTATTGATATGTTAAAGTCTGCCATTTTATCTTTTGCTTTGCAGGTATGTTTCTGGTTTTCATTTCCGTATTTACATTTCCCTACCTTCATGTGGGTTAATTCAACAGTAGTAGAATCCCATTTTAATTTACCTATAATAACTTTAAGTGTTTCTCCACATTTCTTTTTTTAGTTTTCATCCACGGTGTAACATTATACAGTCATGTATTACCTAAAAACAGGAATATGTTCTGAGTAATGTGTTGTTAGAGAGTTTTCATTGTGTGAACATCATAGAACTTACGTTCACAAACTTAGATGGTATTGCCTACCACACTCTTAGCCTATGTAGTATGACCTATTGCTTTGTCAGATTTCCTCTGGCAAGTAATTTTCTTCCATAATCAGCATATGTCAAGTTTTAAGAAACTTTTCAATTCCTGTCACTTCAGTCCTCATATACTCACCACTCACTCTCACATTATGTAATGAATAACAATTCTTGAGTCAATTAAACCATCTGCATCTGGCAATCAATTAATCTACATGGCCAGGTCCAGATCTTTTGTTCAACACTGAAAGACAATTTTTTTTGCTCTGTGATTGTCATGTTAAGAGAGATACAGTCCTGTTATCTGGTCTTTGGTCCAATTGTAGAGTTTCTCCATATCTGATATTGGTCTTTCTTGAATTTCTGTTGGTATAGTGCTTGCAAAGAAGGGATGCTTTATCAGCTTCCATTACTTTGTTCTTGTTCTTCAATAATGTAGCTATGGTAGAATGGATCTTTCATTGTTGGCAAGCAATAAACATTACTGAGTCTTTGCTTTCATAGTCCTTGATCACTCTTAATTTCACTTCTAGTTCAATCTTTCAATGTAACCTCTTAGTGGCAACATTAGCAGTGGGTTCTGTATGTTTAGGGGCCATGATGAACAAAATAATATGAGATAAAATTTTAAAACAAGGAAAAATTAAGCACATGATCAAGAGACATGGTAAATATGAACTATACAAGGCTGCTGCCAGCATAATATGGCATACTGCTTTAAAATAAATACAATTTTACAAGTAGAAGACATACATTCTAAATGATGACGAATAATATCATGTAATAAACACATAAGTCAGTAACAAAGTTGTTTATCTTTATAAAATATAATATATATAATTGTATGTGCTGTACCTTTATACCACTGGCAGTACAGTCAGTTTATTTATTCCAGCATCACCACAAACAAATAAGTAATGTGTTGCATGAAGACAATGTCATTATGCTATCACATTACTAGGCAATAACAATTTTTCAGCAACATTATAATCTTATGGGACCACCATTGTATGTATGAGTTGTTTTCCATCATTATGCAACAAAACTGCAATACATAATTTATCACACTCTACTAATGTTAACACATTTCCAGTCTAAGCGAAGTACAAAAACTATCTTTATTTTAGTCCTTTTAAAAATCCCATTTGAAATTGCCTTAAGTATTTCTTTTATATTCATTGAAAACCATGTTAAATAGTATTACAATTTCTAATTTATCCTTCAAATATAACTTAGGAACTCAAGGGGAATATATATCATATTTTATCATATATATGCCCTTTCCTTTGTTATTCCTTCCTGGTTTTTCCAAAATTCCTCTTTTTATCATGTCCTTTATAGTTAGGGAAACTCCTTTAGCTGTTCTTTTTAGTTTTAGGTCCACTGATGGCCAAAGTACTGTGTTTACCTTCATCATAAAATGTTTATAGCCTCTCTTCACTTCTGAAAGATATTTTCAATGGATAAATAATTCCAAATCAGCAGGTCTTCTGTTTTAGCACATGTAGAGCATGTGGTATGTCGTTTTTTGGCTTACATGATTGCTTTTGAAAAATGTTCTGTAATTCAAATACTTTCCCTATATATAACATACTGTTTCTCTATGATTGGTTTTAGGGTTTTCTTTGTCTGTGATTATTTAAATTTTTACTGTCAGGTCTTGGTGCAGATTTCTTTAAATGTATCCTCCTTGGTATTTACACAGCTTATTGACTCTGCAGATTTATGTATTTGGCCAAATATGGGAAGATTTCTGCATTATTTCTTCAAGGATTTTCCCGTTAGTCCCCTTTATTTCTTTCCTACTACATTCTCATGACATGAATATTATATATTCGGTAAAATCACCCAACACCCTGATCATTATTTTTTCAGTTTCTCTGTTGTTGAGACTGGAAGAGTTTCTATTGTTCTGTCCTCATTTTTGGATTCTTACCTCTGTCTTCTTAATTTGCTTCTCAACCCATCATTGACTGTTTAATTTCAGCTATTATATCTCATAGTACTAAAATTTTCATTTTATCCTTCTATCTTCTACCTCTTTGCTATGATTTTCAATTGTTTTATCTGTTTCAAGCATGTTTTCAATTGCTTATTGAGGCATATTATGATGGTTGTTTTAAAATTCTTGTCAGGTAACCCTAGAATTGTGTAATATCAATGATGATATCTGTTGTTTGTCTTTTCTCATTGAATTTTAGATATTCTTATTTCATCATATGGTTAGTGATTTTCAATTAAAATCTGTGTTTGGGCTCTATAAGAATGAATATTAATTGATGATTGTGTTTTAGCAGGCATCATCTGACATCATTTTCTTACTTTCAGGTAAGAATGGAAGTTCACATTCTTCATATTTCATCATGAGTTTGACTCCTGATGTGTAAGAGGAGACTCTTGTCATGGTCCGGTTGGTGGTGGATGTTCAAGCTCTCCATTAAACTTCTGATCACATCATCCTGGCCTAGAGGCACAGCGATTTCTCCTCCCTTCCTCTGATGTGGTTCTACTGACACAGTGGAAGACACAGCATAAGTCACTGTTCCCACCTGAGGCTTTTAGGATACCACCACAGCAAGGGAAAGGCATGCCTCAATATATTAATGGGGGTGGAAGTCCAGATTCACCACATGGTCTCTACTCATGAGACGATGCTCCAGGGCTCCTAACTGTCCATCAAAAATAAAAGTCCCTGAAACACAAATCAAAAATTACTAAAATTTCATTTCTCTGTAGTCAGAATGGCAATTATCAAGAACACAAATAATATGCAGGTGAGGATGTGGGGGAAATGGTACACTTGTATATTGTTGGTGGAACTGCAAATTAGTACAACCACTCTGAAAGCAATATGGAGATCTTCAAAAAACTAGGAATGGAACCACCATATGATCCAGCTATCTCACTCCTTGGTATTTATCCAAAAAATCTAAAACCAAACCTTTTACATACAGTCACTTTAATATTTATACAGCACAATTCACAATAGCCAAATTATGGAATCAACCAAATGCCCTTCAAAAAATGAATGGACAAAGGAAATGTCATAGATAGATAGATATGATATGATATCATACTTGTATATTATATCATATATATGCAATGGAGTATTAGTCAGTCATAAAGAAGAATGAATTAGGGATATTTGCTGGTAAACAGATGAAAATGGAGAAAATCATGCTAAGTGAAATAAATCAGTCTCAGAAAATCAAGGGTTGAATGTTTTCTCTCATATATGGAAGGCAGAGCAAAATAAAGGGAAAGAAGGAAGTTGGGGAAGGGATCAGATATCATAAAGATACAGGGAAGTTAAGTGGAATAGAAGAAGGAGAATAAAATGAGGGAGGAAGGCAGGGAAAGGGGAAGAAAAATGGAATGAATTTCACGAAATCATACTACATTCACATATAAAGATACCAAAGGGAATTTCACATGTATGTGTATGTAGAAGAAAGGAAGATTGGTAGAGTAGAGGAGGGAGATTGGGGGGAGGGAAGAGGGAAGGCAAAGGAGGAGGATGAGGGTCGAAATCTATTCTTTACATGCATGATTTTGTCAAAATGAACCCAAATACTATTTATAATTATAACTCTGTAATAAAAAAGAAATTTCCTGTTCCTTTCTCTGACGTTGTCCAGGCAGGGGTTTTGGTGACTCCTTAGAGTCTGGCAAAGGGTGAAGTTCAAGTTCTCCACTCTGCCCTTACTAATACATTTGAGGCCACAACTTATTCACACTGGTTAGGAAAAATACAAGAATTATTATCTAAAAGGCCTGTGTCTTTATAGGCTACTTCTTTCCTTTTCCCTTTTGTAGAAAGAACAGACTTTTCTTGGATCTTTTTCCTATATGTTAAATGTCTGCTTCTCTGGTGCCAAATCTGTGATATATGAAACAAAGATAAAACCCAGGGACTAACTGCCTTATGTCAGACATGAAGGTCTCATCTGCTTCCTTTTCTCTGCCTTCTACCATTTTCTTATGTTTATTTTATACATAATACTCAAGAATTTCAACTATACTTCAAAAAATAGAGAAAAACATCTCTACTTTTTAACAGTATAAGTCATTAGGTAATTTAATTGAATTATTAAAGAGATATGGGGGTGTTTTATTTTTGGTGCTTTTGAAGAAAATAATGTTGTGATTCAAATTATTATTTGTTGGAGGCATATAAATGTTCTTTTGCTACTTTAAATAACACTTTCAAAATGGGTTTTATGGTTATGTATACTCTATAATCCTTCTCTAGATTGTCCTTTATTTACTTGATCAGTTCTATACTTAGAGAACTGTTTTGGCACAAATCATTAGAGAAATCTTATAGATTTTCCTATTTTTGCTGCCAGTCATTAGTATATTTTAGGAAACAAGTGTAAGAAAAGTTGATAAAAGACTGAAATATTTTAATGATACTAATACTTTCAAGGCCTGTCATAGCTCAAGTTATTATAAATCTTGCAAATGTTATAGCATATTAATCATAGAATATCTACCAATTATTACAATCCATACAGTAAACCATATGCATAGTATATAATGTTATGGGTTTTGTTTTATATTTTTGTTTTGTTTTGTTTTGTTTTTTTGGCACCAGAGATTAAACTCAAGGGTGCTTAACCACTGAACCACAAATAAAACAACAAAATAAAACCATCTTTTTTAGGTTTCAATTTGAGATAGGGCCTTGCTAAATTGCTTATCTCACTAAGTTGCTGAGGCTGACTTTGAACTTTCGATTCTCTTGCCTCAGCTGCTGGAGTTGCTGGGATCACAGGCATATGCCACTGAACCTGGCCAGGTTTTTGTAATCGTTATAATTACAAAAATTATTTTGTAAGCAGTAAAGTGCCTTAAGAAAACTAAGAAATTGTCCAAGGTCATATAGTGACTCTTTCAGACAAAATAATCAAAATCACTATCTTCTATGGTTTATTTTGTATATTCAATTCTAAGTGTTTCAGATGTTAAGTGAACTGCAGAAATCTTCAGTTAGAAGGAGTATCTTTGTCAGTGCTTTTATTTCACTGGAGAAAATTATCTCACTGTACCATTAAATTATATCATTTAAACAGCATTGTTTCAGTTCAGGGTAGAGAAACCCCAGAAGAATAAACACTTAATGGTGTATTTACACCTCTATCCAAAAGGGTCTGCTTTGTTTTCTGTTTATTTTCCTGTGCTTATATCTGCAGCAGGTTATGGACCTGCCTGCTCTAGGCTAGATGATAGTATTCACAAATAGAATATAGAACTAGGAAACATTGTCAACAAGAATGACAGAATGACCTTACTGGTAATAGGAGAGACCTTTGGCTACAATTTGGACCTGCCCACAGGCTAATGAGAAAAAAAAAAATCCTGTTCTTGTGGTCTCCTCTAACATGATAGATTCCATACTGTGTAAGGGCTGCATTGACCATTGAACTTGGAATGTGCCTGCGGGGAAAATAAGGCAGTCAGTGAAGGTGCTCCCACACTGGAATGTCCTTCTCTCTTGCTATGTGTGTGTGTGTTTGTTTAGTGGAGAATCTAAATGCAAGAGAACCTCAAGCAAGTATCACTTATCATTCTCTGGGACTCCTAAGCTGGACTAAGCATCCTAATGTATAAAGCACATCCTCACATGTCACTGTACAGCTACTCTGCTGCTCCTCCAATCAGAGGAGCTGTGTGCCTCCTGGCATCTGTTACTGTGACATGACTCCAACCAAGGCAAGCATATTAAAAGCATTATCTGCCTCTGAAATACCCCCAAATAAAGTTTTGCACTCTTCTGATCCTCTCTTTTCAGAATAATGATAATTTAAAACTCTCATGCATACTCATTCTTTTCTGTGTCTATGGAAATTAACTGGGACTGAAGTGTAATGTATTATTTATATTGCTCCTAGAATTTAAGCCCTCTGGTTCTTTAGAGTGTTGTAATTTATAAAATTATCTTCTCCCAATATTGTATGATAAATAGGTCACCACAATCCCTCTCCTAAATGTATTAATGTGAAAAATAAAACAAGGCAGTAGGAAGACCTGAGACCCAGGTAATCACAGTGGGAGAGGAATGCATATGTCTTTTTCTTTTAAGTTTGCTGTCTGCCAAGCTCTGGGTTGATTTTTTTCATACCAGCTTAAAAATCTTGAAATTTTTATGGAAAATAAGCAAATGTAAGAACAGAACAATAATAAACAATAATGATTTTTTTAAACAGCAAGTGCCCAAGATACACTATAAATTATGTAAATGATTAAGACAGTACAAAACTAAATCAGGGACGTATGATAAATTGCTTATAAAAACAAAACTCTGATTTTAGCCCTTTTTCCTCCTGGCATTAAAGACAATAAAAATGCATTAGGTAGAGACTTCATTGCTAGATAGGAAACGGGAGTGAATTTTGAGAGCATAAACTTCCTTTGAGCCTAAGTCATGTCAGTACCTACCTTGTGCTTCCAGATATAAGGTTATCATGGCCAACAGGGTTTTCAGATATAATCAAATGAGGATATGCAATCATTCTTCAAAAGGCCATGTCCTGTAATAAGCCTTGGGAGATAAAGCCCAGAACACAAAACTAAATGATAACACAAGAAATCCATTAGCTATGGACTGAATTTTGTCTTCCCAAAATTCATATATCAAAGCTGTAACCCTCCAATGTAATGGTATTTGGAGATGGGGCCTAGGGGAGGCAGTTATGGTGAGACGAGGTCATGAAGGTAGAGTCCCCATGGGGCTAGAGATCACATCTGTTTATGATCACTAATCAATGTGTCCCTATTGCAAGCACAGTGCCTAGAATAAAAAAGAAAAAGTCAGTGAATGTATATTTAATGTCAGTTGAAAAAATAAACTAATCTTTGGCAATCTACTTTTCTTTAAGGACCTTAGTTTTTTCTTTTATCTGAAAAGTGGGAAAAGATTGCAACACAAGGCTGTTTTAGGATCAGATAAGATGATATTAGAAAAAGTGTTTTTTTGTGAAATTTAAGCAGCTATAAAAAAGAAAGTATTGCTCTCTCAACCATTTCACAGGACAGGTTTAATAGAATAAATAATTAAACCTTGAATAATATGTGATCTAACACTTTCCAAAACCTCTATGCAAACACCTCGTATTTCAAGGAGACAGTCTAAAGAACAGACTAACTTTTTAGAGAGTAGTTTTTCTAAACATATCTCTTGTATTAAGTTAGAATTAAGTTAGAGCATGGTAAATTGAAATACCTGTGTATTAATCTGCTCAAGTTGCCATGACAAAATACTATAAACTGGATGGCTTAACAATATAAATGATTCCTTAGAGTTCTGCAGACTGGAAGTCTTAAGATCAAGGTGCTGACAAGGTAAATTTCATTGTGACTTCTCTTCATTTGTAGGAAGCTGCCATATTACTGTGTGCTCACACCTCTTTTGTGCAAATGGGATCTCTCTCCCTCTCTCTCTCTCTCTCTCTCTCTCTCTCTCTCTCTCTCTCTCTCTCTCTCTCCATGTGAGAGTACGAATCTCTATAGTATTTTGTTTTTCATTCCTAGCACTGTGCTTGCAGTGGGGACACACTGATTAGTCATCATAAACAGATGCAATCTCTAGCCCCTCCATCTAAATTTCTTTTTCTCAGATTATCTAATCTATATCCACAAGGATCAGTATAACCTTCATCTCCAGGGCAAGCCCAGCCTTCAAAACTGAAAGCTTGTCTTCATTTTTTATATATGATTAGAGAAATATTACCTTTCTTGGTAAGGAACAGCCTTGTTTTTCACCTGATAACTTCAGTGTTGTAAAAGCTAACAGCAAAATCTCTAGAGGTGTATACTTATGATGAAGCCTGACATCAGCCACCTGCCAACTTTGCAAAGTATGGGGAAGTCGTTTTACATACCCAAGCCTCAATATTCTCAACTGGGTAGAGTAGATGTTAATTATATGTGTCCAATGGGTTTTCATGAACGTCATTAAATGTTATTCCTAAAATATCAGGCATACAATAAATGTTCATTAAAACTAAGTGCATATTATTAAGGAATTTATGTCAGTTTCACAGAGAACATGTTAATCTCAGCTCACATTATAACATATTTTTTTCAAGCTCAGCTGTATTTCAAATCTAAACACTTAACCTCAGTTCTCCCTTCCATACCAGGACTTGTTAGAGGACTGGAACCATGTGTAGTGGCAAGCTCTTGGTAAGTCAGAAGGCTTTAAACTGGGCACAGTGGTGCATGCCTGTAATCCCAGAAGCTCAGGAGGCTGAGGCAGGAGGATTATGAGTTCAAAGCCAGCTTCAGCATAATTTGAGGCACTAAGCAATTTAGCATGACCCTGCCTGTAAATAAAATATAAAAATATAAAATATAAAAACATGCTGGGGGTGTGGCTGAGTGGTTAAGCAGTCTTAGGTTCAATCTCCAGGACCACAAACAAAACAAACAAACAAAAAGACTGAAGGCTGTGGACACAAGGTCCTCTGTCACCCTTTATACTTTCTTCTTCCTTTAGGGCAGGGAAATAATGGTCGGCTGCCTTCTCTCCACAGAGATATCTCCTGCTACCACCCTTCTTTTGGCATGGGCTTTTCCTATTCTGTTTTTAATGCCAAATTAATCTATTTTGCAACAAGAAAATTATCCTTTTGTCCTCCTCCCAGTGGCTTTAAATACTTTCTCTACTTCAGGGCTTCATATTTTAGGAGGAAAAAAGCCACAAAAAGAGGTTATATGTTCTTTGTCCCTGAGACATCTTCCAAATCAATTAAAGAGACAAAAGATGATGCCTATGATGCCTCAAACTATTATTTCATCCCATGTTTGGTCCTTCACAGTTTGGCACCCTGTGACTGAAGGTATTACTCTCTGTGGATTAGCTTTCCTAATTCCTATTCACACTATACCTTAGGTGATGCATTTTGAAGCATCATCTAAGGGAGTGAGATGAAATTTCAGTGAAGTTTTAATTTGCATTTCACTAATTGCTAGAGATATTGAACATTTTTTCATTTATTTGTTGACTGATAATATTTCTTCTTCCATGAAGCATCTGTTCGGTTGCTTTGCCCAAGTATTGGTTGGGTTATTTGGGTTTTTTGTTTTGTTTTGTTTTGTGTGTTTGTGTGTGTTAAGTGTTTTTAGTTCTTTATATGTCCTTGAGATTAATGCTCAATCTGAGGTGCAGGTGCAGAACAGATTTTTTTCTATTCTATGGGCTCTCTCTTCACATTACTGATTGTTTCATTTTTCTGTGAAAAAGCTTTTTAGTTTAATTCCTTTCATCTCACTCAGTCTGAATGGCAATTGTCAAGAATACAAACAACAACAAATATTGGTGAGGATGTGGGGAAAAAGGTACACTCTTACATTGCTGGTGGGACTGCAAATTGGTGTAACCATTATGGGAATCAATATGAAGATTCCTCAGAAAACTTGGAATAGAACCACCATTTGACCCAGTTATCCCACTCCTTTGTTCATACCCAGAGGAATTAAAATCATCATACTACAGTGACACAGCCACATCAATGTTTATAGCAGCTCAATTCACAATAGCTAAACTGTGGAACCAAACTAAATGCCCTTCAATAGGTGAATGATAAAGAAACTCTGGTATATATACACAATAAAATATTACTCAGCCATTAAAAAAATGAAATTATGGCATTTGCCTGTAAATGGATGGAACTGGAGAATATCATCCCAGGTAAAATAAGCCAACCCAAAACATCAAAGGGTGAATGTTTTCTCTGATGTACAGATTCTAATTTACAACAAGTGAGGGCAGTTAGGGAAAAATAGAAGTGCTTTAGATTAGAGAAAGGGGAATGAAGGGAAGGTCAGGGGAATGAGAAAATGGGAGATAGTAGGGAAAAAATGAACATTACTATCCTGTGTGCATGTATAATTACATGACCAATGTAATTCTACATCATGTACAACCAGACTAATGAGACATTATACATCATACAATACGTCATAATACATTCTACTATCAAGTATAACTAATTAGAACAACTGACAGGAACATTACACCCCTCTCACCTCTGAGAAGTCTGGTTCCTAGACAAAACCCTATATTTCATTTTTGAGGCCTGACCATGGACAGTTACCAGAGCTTTCCCTGGCAGCTTTCACAGACAGAAACTATATTCCCTGTACCACATTTGGGACACAGAAATTGAACTGAAGTATCAGAAGGGACTTGCAGTCACGGCCTGACCAGTAAGTTCTATAACATACTAAATTAAACCAGAAAGTCTCAAAGACTTTTTCACCCCTCTAAAGTTTGATAATATTGTGGTATTGGATTTGAAGACTAATTATAATCTTAGCAAGACTATAAAGTGTGATGAAAAGATAACCCCACATGGAATTGATGAAATATCAATGAACATTTTCAATAATCTTATCCACTTTCTAATTGAAATAAGGCAGAGAATGGTACCATTGTTGGCAGAATTCCTCCTAACATTTGCTTGCCACCAATAACAATTTAATAATATTATAGATAAAAATAACTTGCTAAGCAAAATAAATTTTAATAATTACACATTAAAAAGTTTCTAGAATTAAATGTAATGTGTCAAATATTATCTTTTGATACTAAACCCCATAA
Organism: Marmota monax; assembly: GCF_021218885.2. NCBI lineage: Eukaryota > Metazoa > Chordata > Mammalia > Rodentia > Sciuridae > Marmota > Marmota monax. The sequence continues at coordinate 17,169,697 of NW_026691950.1, forward strand.
GTCTCCAGCCACCCGGAGAGCACCAGCTTTCTGTAACTTCTAATTGCTGACTCATGCTTCATCACTTTCATTCCTCCAACAACAGGCACAGCAGGAGCTTCCTGTAATTACTGAAGTCTAAATAGAGTAAGAGTCCATCATTTTGCTTCTCAAGTCCTTCCAACATTTTTATAACAGTTACTGACAATATCCATAGTAGTTCCTGTTTTCCATTCTGGGCAGTGACTGGTATATTGTGATAGTCGATGGGCAATTATCTACTTATGATGCAGTTTATATCTACTATAAGTTGTTTATATCCAAGAGGTTAGAAGTAATGCTGGTTCAGATGAAATTAGTGAGTTTAATAATATTAGTTTATAAAGTAATTCTCTAAACAGTATTTTATTATTCTTTGGAAGCTTGAAGGGTAGAAAATAAGAACACTCATAAATTTTCATATGTACATATATATATATATATGTGTACATACACATATATGTGATTCAATCGATTAATGGATCTGCTTATGATTGTACAACTAATTCATTTATAAAATAATTATGGTATCAGGTAGGGATCTTAACTGTTAGCAACTGAAGCTCACTGGATATTTTGAGCATAAAAATAGCATATTAAAAGAATACTGGGACTGGTGCAGTGGTGCACTCCTGTAATCCCAGTAGCTAGGGAGGCTGAGGCAGGAGGATCACAAGTTCAAAGCCAGCCTTAGCAAGGGTGAGGCACTAGGCAACTCAGTGAGACTATGTCTCTAAATAAAAATTCAATATAGGGCTGGGGATGTGGATCACTGGTTGAGTGCTTCTGAGTTCAAACCCTAGTGTGTGTGTGTAGTGTATGTGTGTGTGTGTATATATATATATATATATATATATATATATATATATATATTAGAAGGATTGGAAGGTTCTGACATGAGACATGGAAAATACAGGAGCAAAGGAAGACCAGAAAGCAAAGAGGCTAACCACTTAGGTGCCAATGACATGATACTTGGGTTTCATCCCTATGTCTGCCTACTTAAGTCTAACTGCTCATCTTTCCTATTCTTTATTAATTCATCTGTGTAACGGCAATAAAAACAGTATCTACCTACATCATTTTTATAAAAATAAATGAATTAAATCAATGGATAGTATTTAGATCAGTGCTGGAGACACAGTAAGAGCTCAATAAATAACTAAAATGAAAATCTTGCCAGTCCAAGGATCTTAACCAACCTGTCTCCCCTACATTGGTTTCCACACTTACCACCACCAGACATTGGATGCAGCTGCTGGCACCATGCCATGTTTTCCCCTAGAAATGACAAAGGTTTTCTACTCCATGAGCAAAATGAATGCACCCCTGTCCCTGGCCCCTTTACCAAGCCCTGATTACTGATACTAAGTCATGTTCATGTTTTGACTGCCACAAAGGTCCAAAGGTTTTATCAGAACCTGTACCTACAGATAGACTCAGCCTGACAAAGCTCCATAGAGTATTCCATGATGCAGTCTATACTTACCATAAGAAGGAATTCATAGGCTGGGCAGAGGAAAGAAAGAGAGAAAGAAAGAAAGAAAGAAAGAAAGAAAGAAAGGAAGAAAGGAAGGAAGGAAGGAAGGAAGGAAGGAAGGAAGGAAGGAAGGAAGGAAGGAAGGAAGGAAGGAGAGAGAAAGAGAAAGAAAGAGGGAGGGAGGGAGGGAGGGAGACATTTCCTGGCTATTTGGTACTAAAAACTGTTTTTTGTTTGTTTTTGTCTTAAAGATAAAAAGATGCATAGAACATCAGCACTATATATTAGCAAGAAAAAATCTTAGAGGTGGCAAAAGTTCAAAAATATTTTACATTACAAATCAATGGACTAGGCAGTAGAGATTTCCTTTGGTATTCATATGCAAATACTATTATTCTGCTTGTGGATAACTTTGAACAGATTAGACTGTATTTTTCTTCTTCCTTGTCTTTAAGCATCTAACTCTATTTTCCATATTTCTGGAATGTAATAAAAAAAAAGCTGATAAACATTGACAATGTTTTTGTCATGTGATAGCCATCAAATTCAGTGCATCTGTTATAATCATTGGGTAACATATTATTCTTGCCTGGAAACTTGTTCCTTTGCTTCAAAGCTTTCAATCCAGCTGAATTTTATTGCATATAAATTGTTCTTAACACCACTCTTTTCTTTCTTCTCTTTTCCCCCATCCTTTTTCACAGTACATGAAATGAATAGGTAATATCTTAACCTTAACTGCAAAAGTATACACAATTTGACTTTATGAGGATAGGCCTGATTTAGTCATAAACACACTAGGACCTAAATACACAAATATATGTGCTGACTACTGTCCCCTGGGAAATCTAGACATTATATTAATTACGTTTTTTGTGCTTGATCACATGGGAGCTTCTCTTTCAGGAACTGCTCTCCATCAGTTTAGAGCACACAGAAAGCATTCCTTTTTCAAAATTACATTTTTTAAAGGAAGGCTTTAAAGGCATTACCAATAATAAAATAACTTGATGATTATATTATTTATCAGATTTTGTTTTGAACAAATTTCTCAGTTTAAAAAAAATTTTCAATGCATCTCATACAAATGTTTTTTTTTTGTACAAAAAGAGTTTTTTTTAAAAAATAGAATTGTCTATGACAATAACTCCTAAACATTTACTTTGCTGTTGGCTTTCTTAAATCCAACTTCATTTAGCTATACCATATTTCATGTCTGTAATATTCATGATATATAAAATTAATTCATTTGCTTGAACACCTATCTAATCTGAAACTGATTTGTTTAAGGTCAGATAAACATCCCGATTCTTTTAGTTCTGGTTTCTAGTTGAATCACAGTAGGTTCTCACCAACAACAAGAAAATATAGTATATGGAAAGAGAGAAAAGGAAAGGAAATGGAATAGAGAGAATAAATGATATAGTCTTACCATTAAAAGGCAGCTATTTAACCCCAGAACCTTCACACCTCCTGGCTAGATTTCTCTGAGAGACAACATCTGGAAAACTAATTCCATTTCCTTGGAAATCTCTAAAAGCTTCAATTAGATTGTGTGTACACACAGAAGCCGAACCAAAGGTCACCTACCCAAGCAAACAGGGAAAACACGTAATTGTAAAACATTCAATAAATGTGTTTGAAACAACTGCAGAATATGCCAGGTTAACTTCCAAATTACATAGCAGAGGAAGGAGCTAGCCTAGAAAGCTGGCACAAATCTGTTTCCTCCCTTCCACTTCTCACTTTCTAATAGAGTCTATGATGTTTCTTAATCATTAAGAAATTCCCATTATTATTTAATTTGCTTCTTTAAATTCCAATGAATTATGTCCATTAGCCTCATCTAGATAAGCACATTAATGAATATATTATGATTGTAATTGGCTTTGAACTCCTGAAGCAAAAAAATTTTAAAAAGCATTAAATGATTCTTCAAGTACCTAATGTCCTATATTGTGCTTGTGTCATTGAAATATATATACATATATATGTTTCGTAATCAAATAAAAACCCATTTCAACAAATGAAAGGAGTATAAATAAATGGGCAGGTTAAAAAAACACACACACACACACACAACAATCTCTTTTCAGAGCAATTGTTCCCATAATATTTTGAAGAGCAGTGAGCTGTCACTTTCTCTAACTTCATTTGCTGCATTTTCTATATCCAAGCCTATTTTGTCTACTTTATTTGTTGGTGAAGTATTTGTTTTTGCAAGGCCACAGCAATAAGAGACAAAAAAAAAAAAAACTAACTATAACGCATCACATCGCAGGCCTCCTGTTTTATCATCTCACAAGTGTGACAACAGAAATAGAGCTTATATTTTAGAAAGTCATTTTTTTAAGGTGCATAAGTAGAGGCAGTTTTACAAGCAAATATTACATGCTCCTCAATGTTCAATGATGAGAATAAAATGCAAGACAAAATTTTATTTTTTGAAGGAGGGACATTGAGTAAAACTAAAAATAAAATTACAATCTAAATATGCAAATGAAAAGTTATATTGTAATGAATAATCATGTTCAATTTGCATGTGTTTCCTCAGGATTTGGGAAAGCCTGAGTATTGTCTTAAAGGGTAGAGCACCATACAAGATAAGGAACTGCAGTGAACTATTTGCTTTCTCTTATTAAATCAATCCAGAGAAGTTATAGAAAACAGAAATGGGCTTGGACTTCAGGAATTAACAAACTAAACAACAAAAACACAAGCAATAGATTTGGGAAGCCTTTTTTCTTGAACTGGTGTGTGCTGAATGCACGAAGAATAAGGGTCAGTAGACCTCCAACCCAAGACTAAGGACAGTCACTGGTGGCAAGAAAAGGGTGAAAGCATAGTTTGCATGCTGTTCTTGACTCTGTCCAGCACAGCTTGTGGAGCATCATACTGAGCGCCTTCACCAGAGCAATCAGTCACAGCAGCTGTACAGAACTCAATGTAGAACTTTGTGAAGGGAATGCGAGAGGGAAGATTAACTAGAAAACCATGAAAGTTCCCCTTTTGGGTACCCAACACGGTAGGATTACAGTTTGTGGGACACTGGTTAACTCAAAATTTGTTCTTTCTAAAGGTTTGTAATGAAAACCTGACATAAGATATTTATTGGCATTTTGTGACCATGGGGATCACCCACACTAACACTCAAAACTGATTCATTCCTTCCTAAACTTCATGAGACCAACGCAGCCTGGCTGGAGCTCTTTAAATACAAAGCTAATTCCTCAGAAACCTATCATTCAAAGTAGAGTTACAGATAATTTAAAATAATAATAATATACCTTTTATATTTAGGAGATAAGAGACGATCTGAGAAAAAATAGATCAGAAAAATTAGAGAAAACCATATGTTGAATACGTGGTAAGATGGACTCTGCAGAAGAAGAAATTAGTGAGTTAGACCAGATGAATAAACTGCCCCAAAGTCATCAGAAGCAGGTAGAGAATACATAGAGATAGATATGTCAGTATCAGATAATAAGAGTCCTAGGAGATAAAAACAAAAAAAAAGGAAGATGAAAAATCTCAAATTTAAGCAATCCATCTATTGATGAAGGAGAGGAGAAGGAGGAGGAGGAGGAGGAAAGCTATGAAAACTCAAAAGACAAAAGAAAATCCTGGGAGCCTACATGGACAACAGGTCACCTAAAAAAAGGTAAGGATCAAATAATGTTAGGGGTCACTGGATACAGGAAGAAAATGTTATCATCCTAAAATATTAAAGAAAAATAATAGGGAACCAAAATTTAACATACTGCTTAATAACAACTTAAAGGGATGGCATAAAAACAACAACAAAAATTGTAGGCATATGCCATCTCAGAGAATATACTAGACAGAGAACTGAATCAGAACCTAGGACTCAACATAGGTCCTCAGTAAACTTAAATATTTAACCTCAGAGTTGAACCTCAGTTTGCCTTTTTATAAATTTCTATTGTTTCCACTTCAATATATTGTCTCTAATACTTAAAACAATATCACTTATTTTAATAGCCTTTGCATTTAAAGCATTTTACAGAAAGAAAAACTACCACAGTGTTCTTAAATTTTTACTAAGCAAGACAGTATAGTGCATATGGTGTAAACTTGGGGGAAGTAATGGTTATAATAACATAGTGATAAAAGGGATGTTCAAACCCAATTTTTCTAAACATCTTAACTCTTTTCTCTCAGTCCATATCAGTAAATCCTATTTGCTCACCATCAACTATATAAACATCTTAAAACATAATTCCCCCTCAAAACTCTACTGACACCACCCAGTTCCATGTAGTAGTCCTTTTGCTGTAGTCCTCTTTGCTCTTTTCAACACTTCTATACATCTCTTCCTTCCATTTATTTATTGCTTTTCATTATCAGCTAGAATAGTCACTTCAACATTTTGGACAGATTATGGCGTTCTTCCACCATCTTCTAATGTGGCTTTCAACACACTGAAATAAGCACTTCCTATGCACACAGCGCTGTTTCAGTGCTTACATAAACTATCCTGTTTGTTTCTGAAACAGACCTATATTCCTGAGAAGTAAATTAAAGCATAAAAAAGCATATTTCCAAAGTCATCTATCCAGTAGGTGGCAGTCAACTTTGGAATCCATTGTCTTTCTCTCTCTTTTAGCTTGAGAGAGGAATTTATGTTCTTCCAATATCCATTTTCTCAGGCCTACTTAATGTTACCTTCTTAATGTTACTTAATTCCACCACCTAATTGTTGCAGACTTTATATCAAATTGTTTTGCACAAACAGTGATGTATGGGACCATTATGTAAAGCTCCTTTTAAAAAACAAAATTGTACCAGTATTACTTACAAATCATTTACTACAAACTGTATGTGGTGGAGGAATCATGAATATCACTTACTATATGCTGGGTACTATACACATCAAATGAAGTTTTTTTTTTTTAATTTAATATTCTTAACAATACCAAGAAACTTCCTTAAATGATAATTTTATCTCCATTTGAGAGATAGGAAATTGAAGCTCAGAGAGATAAATAACTAACCAAAGATCAAAGCACTTGTAAGCATTGAAAGCTGAAGTGGAACCCCAGTTGTGACAGCCTGCACATTCATCTTTGATGTCTCTTGTCAGAGACTACATAATTCTGTTTTATCAAGATTACTTGTTAAGCATTAGTTTTCATCAGATTTTGATATTCTTCAGACCAGGAAACCAGTCTTACACAGAAGTAACTCTAGAGCCAAGAAAGAGCTTTGTGTGTAGGTGTCACTCAATAAATATTTGTTAATGAATAATGGACGTGATGGATTATAAATTGAACTAAATGTCCCAATTCTTACATTTTCTTTTTTTTTTTTTTGTACTAGGGATTGAACCCAGGGATACTTTAGCACTGAGCTATATCTTCAGCTCTTTTTTTATGTTTTATTTGGAGACAGTTTTGCCCAGGCAGATCTAAAAATTTTGATCTACCTAACTCCTCCTCCTGAGTAGCTGGATTTATTGGTGTGAACCACCATGAGCACTCCACCTGTAACCTTCTTAAACCCAACCAAAGGAACATGTTCTAAAGCCATATCTTATCCCAATAGTAAACTCTTAACTGACATTTTTACACCAAAGTAAATCCTTTCCTTATCATTAACTAAATGACCTAAAATAATTCATGGGGTACCCTGCCTAACACATTCAAAAAAATTACCATGGAATTCTCATTTAATAGTGTAAATCTCTACACATTAAGCATTAAAGTGTCATCTTAATTGAAACATGCAAGTTGATTGCAAAATAATGTAAAAGAAAAGTTTATGTAAAACTCTGCCCTTGGCACTTTTATGTTATGTGTTTCTTTTAAAATATTGTAGCAGCATGGTAAAAGATCATAAGTTCCGTTTGGGTCTTGTAGAATCATGGGGCATTGGCTTTCTTCCTCTTCTGAATCCATCTTTTGTTCTGCATGATATAGAGGCCACTTCACTTAATTCAGCCAACTCTGAAAGATGCTGGGGTCTTTTGCTCATTGTTGCCTATTTGCTCAGCTTTATAATCATTTCCATACATACATCCACAGAATCACACAGCTAGATTTTTGGAGATGCTAGTAAATTGCCCAGTCCCTTCCTGGTAAATAAGAAGCCACACACCACTCATTACTCCCATCTCTACCTTTGTTCACAGAGTTGCATATGTGGAAGCAAAGACAAGCAGTTTTTGTTGTCAAAAAGTCAATTGCTTTCCAGGAGTTACCCTGGCTCAGTTCCTGCCTTCCAACAGATGCCTGAATATTTTCCCAGACCTCTATTACAAATCAGAACCTGTATACTGCCAAACAGAGCCAACAAATCCGAGACCCACATTCCTGAACCTGAAGAATAAAAGACCCTTGGAATTGAATAATACCAAGGTAAGATTCCCAGTGAGATGAACTAACCCTTACCAAGGTTCACCTGACCCAATCCAGGTACCAAAACCACGGAGAAGTGCCAGTAGCTGGAGAAAACACTGGCAGAAGAGGAAAAAGAACACCTCCCTCAACACGCCCAGAAAACCCTAATAAAATTCTCATGGCTTCCATTTGCCAAAACATGAAAGAACCTGATGCATTATACATATTTAGATCAGCCGAATTTCCAAATCTGAACATTAAAGAAAAACAGCAGAAATAGTGTGCATGACAAAATTGCCATTGATTCCTTTCTATAATTAGTAGAGTTGTAAGAACCCTTAGATCCCCAGTGAAAATATATTTTACTTCATTTGAAATTTCATGGTTTAGCTTGAACTGGGAATATACATTACCAAGTCTCCCCTGGATCAGCACACACATACTTTAGTTACCCTATGAGATACCCTTTTAAAATTTTCTAGACAGAGCTCCACTTGATCTGCAGTATCCACAGTATGCATTCCACTGTCATGTATTTAAAAAAATAAAACCAGTAAAAAAAAAAACCGGTGTTGATAACACCAGATCTTTTCCTTTCATTGTTAATCAGATACAGTATCACCACAGTTTCATATTTCTCACCAACTTATGAAATTATCAAAGCCACAGAGCACAGATGAAGTGATTCTAGGCACTGGAAGTGATTTTAGGCAGCCTCTGGCAAAAGCAAGAACAAAGAGAGGAACTCTTCTCATTTAGTACTTATAGGCACCAACACATTTCTAAGTACATCACATGTAGTAAGTGACTTAATCCTCTAATCAATATCCTGTTATACTTTTCATTATTATAACATTTTATTCATAGACAATAAAATGAGACCCAGAAAATATAAGAATACTGCCCAAATCACAGCAAGTAGTAAGTAAGGTGTGCCAAGATTCGAATCTAGGCAGTTTTATTCCAGAGCTCAGTCTTGTAACTATTGTGATGTTACCTCTCATTGATCCTGATAGCCAACACCATTTAAGTACTTTCTAGGTGTCATCTAAGTGCTTTGCAAAAGTGAGATCCTGAGTAAACTTCTCTTTACAAGGTGCTCAGAGATTGTAAAAGAGCCTTATTCTCATGAGTACTACATGATCTGAATGTTTGTGTCTCCCACAAATTCATCTGTTACACTCCTAACTCCCAAGGTGGTACATATTAATAGGTAGGACTTTGGGAGGCAATTGTGTCATGAGAACTGAACCCTCATGAATAGGATTAGTGACCTTAGAAAAGAGTCCTAAAGAGTTTGTTTGTCCCTGCCACATTTAAGTTCACCAGAAGCAATCATCAGCGAGGAAGCAGACCTGACACCGAACCTGCCAGTCCCTTGACTTTGGCTTCCCAGGCTCCAAACCTGTGAAATGAGCTTTCTATATATTTTAAGCAGCTCAGCTTAAAAAATTTAAAAATAGTAGCCCCAAAAGACTAAAACACTGGGTATTTAGTTGATGACAAAAACAATGGGACTTAGGAGGGTAGTTTTCAGTCAGTTTTCCCATGTTGGACTTCAGGAACGAAGTGGCAAAAGCATGACCTAGCTGTGTAGAAGGGATGTATTTGGTTCATGACCCAAAATTTAAAGTTTACCATTCCCTTTACAAAATGATGAAATGGTACAAGAATGGCACTTCAATTTACTATGATTTAGTATTAGGTTAAAAATTGTTTTTATCACTTGATAATCTCTTTTGATATGCTCAGTTTAATAGTTAAATATGAAGAGAAAACACTTTGGGCAATCTTAGAAAAATTTAATCTGAGTGCAATATAGTTCATATTCACTGCTTTCTGTACTGAGATGATAAAAAATGATTTAAATCACGGAGCTCAGAAATCTGATTCAAATTATAATCAGAGTGAGGTAATGGATAAGGAATCTCAATAGATATAAAAAGAGGTATGTTTATAGCCAAATATGGATCAAACATTTCTTTTAGCAAAGAAAACAAAAGTATTTTCCTTGTTTCAATGTATTAAACACTTGTAGAAACTTGATGAGTCTACAATATTAGTAAAGTAGGGGTTCTCTGGATATATCTGAGCAAGAGTAGGAAAAAGAAGATAAAAATCTCTGCACCAGGAAAGCAATGTGGAGGTCTGCATTTGATAGCCTGGAAGTAGCAAAGGAAAGCTGGTAGAGAAAGAAGCCCAAGGCAATGGTAATGAGCTGAGGTCTAATGAGGCAAAAAAGTCAGCAAAAATTATTCCGTGACAGGGAAGAGATGATGCAATGTAGGAGGGTATCGTAGTCTTGGTTTCTATTTTAACATAAAAGGTTCTGTAAGATCTCACTACTGTCTGTTATCCTATTGTTCATGATCTATTAGATGCACAAACTTATATGAGTGGTGTTTTAGAAAAGAAAGGGAAGAACCAAGCTGGTTTGGCCTACGATGAAGCAGTTGCAAAAAAAAAAACTAGAACAATGAAGACACTGAGCTAACATGGTGAATCCAGAGGCAATGACTTCTCAGAATTGCAAGACTGAACTCTGCAATTGATGAGAAATATAGAAGTGGCACCAGTAAATTAGATCAATAGATTGACCTAACTATCCATTTATTAACCACGTATCTATTGAATCAATGAAAAATATAGAATCAGGGATTTTTAATTATTTTAACAAATGGGTTATAAAGGAGGATGTATACCTCTCCACTTCACACCAATAATTATAGAAAGAGCCCAAGTTAACACTTGTAACTAGTCAAGTAAGTATTTCCTATGTAATCATTACATCAAAACACCCTGGTTCCAAATTGGAAATATGACAATCACATTATCACTTTATCTATTAAAAATAATGACCTCAAGCCAAGGGATTTATTCAAAAAAAAGAGTGGGGAAAAATGTCACCCTAGGCCTGCAAATATTTCACTTTGCTGCCAATGACAAATTGTAGCAACATGTACATAAAGGAAAAGAAACCAATATTAAGTAGTACTGTCATTCTTAAAGTTTGACTGTACATGGGCTCTCATTTAGTGACCAAAAGCCAATGAGTGTACATACAAAGTAATGAGAGTACATTTGTGAGCTGATCCTGGCACTTGTTAAATATGTTGGAAAGCAAAGCGTCCTATAGAACAAATTCTTTTCATCTAGAAGATAAGAAAAAGTCAAAGAAGTACACAGTTGCATATTTACAAGTCATGAAAAGTAGGGCATACAGAATAAAACTAGCTATAAATAATTGTTAGTAAAAAGTAGAGAAGAAAGAAATGAAGAACAATGAAAGGGCTTATTATCTACAACAGCCATTTTTTCAAGATTTACAAGGAGAAAAAGGGTAGGCCAAGAAAAGTAAACTAACTGGGCCATAACAAATAAACTTGCTTGCATTTTATATTTGTATTGGAATTGCACATCTTTGATGCCACCCCCCCCCCAGATGGATGCTGCCCTATGAGTAGACAGGCAGTAAAAATGCACCTGGTAAAGGGGTATATAGGTGAGTCAGAAATGACCTTGCAGGGTTGGCACCAGTACCCACAGCATGGAGATGACAACTCACTAATCTCCATGATTTAACAAGTGACCAGACCTTTCCTAATTCAGAGAAAACACATTCCATTCAGGAGATGTAACAGTCCTTGTAACAGTTCTTGGAGTTTAACATTATTTTAAAGATCAGGCTCCAGTCCTGTGCCATGGCCCTTTCTTGGCTCTAGTAAGTTGATGATTCAGTTTCTGAATCTCTAAGACAGTATTGAGTATTCTTTCCATCAGGAAGATCCATTTACACTCTTCTTTCTGAGATTCAAATATCATATGCCAGCAGTTTTGCATTGGCCAACCTTGGAAAGAATCAGTGCATGCCTTCAGTAAATAAGACCTATACCTTACTACTTTCTCTACATATAGTAATTTGGAAATTAAGAATTAACAGTTCATACAATAATTTAAATTTTGTATTAAATTATCCATAATCGCAAATGCTAATACCTTCGTTCTGCTTCTGTTATTTCCAAGACTTCACTTCGAAAAAAGTTTTGGCAGTTTCTTACAAAGTTACACATTCACCTTTGGTGTGACCCAGCAGTTCTGCTCCTGGGTATTTACCCACAGAAATGAAAATATGCATAGTTCCCAAAGTTCATAGTAGCATTAATCAAAAGTACCAAAAACCGCTAATAGCCTAACATCCATTGTTATGGTGTAGATATGGTGTCCCCCCAAAAGATCATGTGTGAGACAATGCAAAAAGGTTCAGAGAAGAAATGATTGGATTGTAAGAGTCTTAACCCAATCAAAGATTTAATCCCCTGATAGGGATCAACTGAGTGGTAACTGAAGTGATAGGGTATGGCTACAGGAGGTGGGAATTGGGATATTGCTTTGCCATGTGTCTTTGTATCTGGAGAGTGAAGTCTCTCTCTCTGCTTTCTGATTAACATGTGAGCTGTTTCCCTCTGCCACACTCTCCTGCCATGATGGTCTGCCTCACCTGGAGTCCCAAGGAATGGAGCTGGCCTTCTATGGATTAAGACCTCTGAAACCATGAGCCCTCAAATAAAATTTTCCTCCCATGAAGTTGTTCTGGTTGGATCATTTAGTCATTAACTAAAATATTCATATAGTATATTCATACTATGTACTAATATTCAAAAAAAACAAAGAATAGATATATCTTGTGTGTCTATACACATACAACATAAAGGAATAAATAAATATCTCAGAGATTATGCATAACCAAAGAAACCATACCAAATGAGTATATACTACATGGATAAATTTTTATGTACTTCTTGATCAAAACATAATAATCTATCATAAAAAAAACCAAAAAGGCAATATTGGATGAAGTATGAAAGCGTTTTGAGTAATGGACTCTGTTATTTGCCTACTCCTTCATCTTCCTTATACAATCAAGCATTATTAAAACAGGGAATTACAAACCAAGCCTCCTCTCTTGCTATTTCACTGGACAATAACAAATAAACATTGCTTTAGGTATTTCTAATAGCTGTTTTTTGAACACAATGGGAATCATTATCAAAATAAAATCTATAGTTAGCATGATAGGATGGAAAACTAGAAATACTTCTAACCATCAACTCAGTCAACTCTGCAAACTACCCTACTCTGCATTTCTTCATATTAGAATTAATAGTTTTTCAGAAGTTACAGCAGTTTGAGTTTGGAATCCTGTTACAGATTACAAATGACATACCTTCATTTTCCATTTGAGTTTCCTATAAAAATATTTTACTAAAAATATTATAACACTAGGATCATGTAGTTTTGTACAGCACCATACATACCCCCAAGGTTTTAAAGCATAACCTTGCCCAACGAAGTCTAGACAAGGATGGCAGGAAGTTTAATCTCTTGGGCTTAAAACCAGCTTCTCTTGCAGTTTTCCTTGTGTATGTAAACTGCATCTCCATGCTTCTAGTTGCTCCTGCCAAAATCTTTGGAATCATTTTTGATTATGTCTTTCTCTTACATCCCACAAATATCCATCAGGAAATCTTGTCAGTTGTGCTTTCAAAATATTTGCAGTATTATTGTAAAGTAGGCTATTTTTTATCCTTAATTAAGAATTGCAGTATGAAGCATTGAGGAATGTTAGGTCATGAATTTGTTTACAAACTACTTTTAAATTAATTGAGCCAAAAAAAAAAAAAAAAAAAACAGAACTTGAATGTGAACATATATACACACATAGTCAGAAGTAGATAAAGCTAAAGCAACTACAGTAAAATAATAACAATTGGTGAATCAAATTGAAAGTTAAATATACTCTGATTTATTTTACTGTTATTTCAATATTCTCTGGGTTTAAGATGTTAGAATAAAAAGTCTGATGCAAGTGATGATTCTACAACCTATTTTTCCCCAGAATCACTTCTTAGGATATCCACCCAACTCTACCTGCTTGTTCTTAACCACTTTTTCTCAACCTGTGTGAGCTTTAGAATTAATATAATAACTCTTCCTACTTCTGCTCATGGGCCTCTATAATCTATTCTCTATAGTAGAATAGTTCTCTTCCAAACTATAACTCACCACTCCTATATTCCTTCCTGTGACTACTTATATCACTCAGAGTAAAAAGTGAAACTCTGACCACAGTTACTTTGACCTTAGGATCTGCTCAGAGTCTGCTCAGGTCACCTCTAATATTGTGTCTTCTGGCTCTGCCTTTGTTCATTAGATACTCATTTTCTTGCTTATCTTGCTATTTCTCCCAAAGAACACCTCTTTCCCTTTTCAGGAGCTTTATATCTGTTATTCTCTGTGCCTACTAGCTCTTCATGGAGAGAGCTATGTGTTTACCCTACCATTACTTCCAGCTTTCCTTTCAAATGCTGAACTCTCAGTCAACAATTGCCAGACCCAATATACCAAAATGGTTTTCATCTTCCATGATTACCAGCACAGCAAGTGGCTGCCCAGGCAAGAACTACAGTTGCCAACACCCCTTCAACCTACAGCAATCATGTAATTTCATAATACAGAGTGAAAGGGGGGAGTGGGAGAGGTGACCCACCACTCTGTGCCCACCACATAAAAATCTGTGAAATTGCTACATCCTCATTTCTTATCTGCCATCTAGATTCTGCTGCCCAAGTTAACACTGGGACTCACACTTTGAAAACAGTAGGACACACATTAGTCTAGATCTCCGAAGGACTACAAAGAGTTGAGCATACATAGTTTCTGTCATTTACAATTATGAAGAAGAAACAAATTTAAATGAGATTTCAACATTTGTCTGTTGCAAGAGCTATGTATACTTCAAATGATACACCAACCTATAAACAACAAAAAATCCCCTAATCTCTATCTAATATACTATACATTTGTTTATTGTCTATTTTCCTAAAGAGATCAAAAATTTACTGATGTTACAGACATATATGGCTTTTTTACATTGTGTAACACCATTACTTGTAATATCTATTTCTAGTTAACTTCCTGGTACCTCTCAATAAATAAGTTTTAAATAATACCGTATACAATTTCCACCCAATTGATTGTGACTACATAGAGCAAGGGGTTGAGAAGGATTATGAGAGCATGTTGACTAATATTCAAAGTTCTATGATTAATTCATAACTTCTGTCCTGAATGTGAGAAGGGAGATGCAATGGCCTGCTGGCTAAATAATTAGTGTCTCAATTCTAGCAAAAGTGCTAATTAAAAGATCCTGGAGTTTAAAAAAATATGTGACAAAGTATTAATTCTTGCTAATAGTAGAGAAGCCATATTCATTTGTTCTTTGAATCTTCTTGGGCTTTTGATGTTTATCCTTTCTTTCAGCAAATAATTATTGAAGAACTATTCTAGTCATTAGACATAAAAAGGTAAACATAAAAGACAAAGACCTAGGATCATTCTAGTGGGATAGACAAACAATTTAAATGATTGTATGAATGAATGCATATCAGGCAGTGATAGAAAAGGAAGATAAAAGTAGGAAGTCACGTTTTTCTCTTCCATGCCACCAAAATTTTCCTTTTCAAGCTCACAAGTAACTTTCATTTTGTTAAATTCAGTAGCAAATTTTTATTTTTTATCTTAACTAACCCACCATCAGCATTTGGCAGTTTATTAATCTATTCTCTTGATTACTCTATCCTTACTTGGCATGCATAATGCCAGAATCTTACTGTTTGCTCCTCTAAGTTTTCTCTGCAGGCTCCATCTTTCTTTCTGGATTTTTTAGAATAGCAAGGCTCAAAACTCAGGTTTTAGACACATTTTTTTTCTTTCTACATTATTCTTTTAGTGATCTCATCCACCACTGTGCCATAAAAATGATTTATATCCTGATGACTTCCACATCTATATCTCTAGTCTTGTCTCTCAAAATTCAGATATATCCATCTTGACATCTTCAGTCATATATCTAATAACACTGCACACATAGCAATTTCAAAATTTAGTTTCTGCCATTCTTCTCTAGTGTCAATCAAGATAAGATATGATATGCTGCAGTGGTGAAAATCCCCCAAATCTCAGTGGTCTAGCATAACAAAAAATCACTTCTGGGTTTTGCTACACTTCCAAAATGGATTAACAGGAAGTTAAAATAATTTTAGTTGCTTATGTATGTGGATGAAGCTTAATAGCAAATATATCCAGACACTTCATCTTAACCTCAGTCTCTATGTTCAAGTCTGAAAAAGTCTGTAAAATGTAGAATCAAGTAGGGGTCCTTAAAAGTTTCCACCTGGAAATGACATCTATCACTTCCTCTCATATTTTTTTTAGCTAAAACAAATCATATGGGCATGCCCTAAGAAAGATAGGGAAGTGTAATCCTATTATTTTCACAGAAGAGGATCTGTAATATTTGAGACTATGCCAAATGCAGTATAACCACTTCACCTTTCAGAACTTGTTCCCCTTTCAGTCCAACACTTCTCAGCAAAGGGCAGTTCCTTACTATTTATTAGTTGGAGTCATCTTCCACTCACATACTTTTCTCAAGTCCCACTTTCTACCAGTTAGCAAATTCATTATGTCTACTTTACATACATATGCAGAATTTCACTACCTTTTTACCATTACCACTTTACCACCATCGACTCCTAGTGGGCCTCCCTCTAACTGTTCCTTAAACTATTGTCATGCCTTACTACCTTCTGTTCTTTACAAAGTAGTGTGCGAACTAGTTAAAGCCTAGATTCCCTCATATTATCTCCCCCCAAAACTCTCCCCTGTTACAATAACAAAATTCATTCTTTTTATGATTTCCAAAATCCTACATGGTTCCAACCCACTTTTTATTATTTTATTAGCATTATAATTATGATTCAATTTTATTTTTATACAAAATAATAATATGCAAACTCATTAACACTTAAATATTGAACAAAAACAGTAATAGAAGTTGAAAGATAAAAGTAATACACATAATGCAAATATGTTTAAAGTAAGCAACCAACCACAAACAAAAGCTGATAGTTGTATGTATGTCCAAATGATCTTTTTAAAGACTTTATTTGCATCTATGGTCATAAATACAATGTTCAGTTGTATTTCAGGTTTTAGATTTGTTTTATTCCTTCTTCCTCTATCTAGAGCACTCCCTCAATATTATGAAGGTGAACTTCGGCGTCTATATGTATTACCTTTCTTTTTCACTCTACCACTCCAGTCCCATATCTGATTACTCTTAATTATCACTGTGTATTCTTTTAAAAATCATTAATGATAACAACATTAACTCTTATTACATGAAACCTTTCAAAGAGCTTCACAGTTTAAAATATTATCCCTTATTTTATAAATAGAGACAGTAGACACCAGAGTAGCAACGTAAATTGAGATTTAAAATTGATAAAAGAGGGTAATTATGTTTGTTTGGTTGACTTTTCTATTTTTAGTCTTCAGCAAAGTCCCATGTAAGCAATAGGTCACCAATACTTTTTTTTCAAAAAATCCCCAAGCTAAGATCTTAATATAGTATTCTAGACACCAAAACCTTATTATCTGCTGCAGTACATACTTAGGTGTTTCCATTTTATTTAATAAAAATGGGGAGGATATCTTAGGCAAGTTTGAAGTAGAGGGTAGAAGTGGTGTTTGGTCATTATATGTTTAGATGTGGCATCTAACTAATGAATCATAGCAATAAGAGAGAAGAAACCAGAAAACATATTAATAATGATGCTAATAATAGCAAATACAGTAACCATTTATTTTAGTTAATATTTACATATTTATATTCATATACACATTGCTATTTTATCTTCCTCCTCCCTCCCCAATTTTTAGAGATAAATATTGTTTTAAAAATTCTTCAGGATGAAGAATGTTCAAAATCTCTGTAGTGCATTTAAGATTTTTAATTACAATCAACAGCACCTACTCTGGCTAGACATCAAAATGGTTTCACCAGAATTAATAACAAATCTTACTTCAAAGTCATTATGGTAAGTACTTAAGAGAATATTTTCTTGATCCAGGTAAGAGATAATGTGGTTAAAGATTAAAATAACAAAGTTGTGCTTGGGAATAAGAAGATTAATTGAAAAGGTAATTTGGTGATACAATTGGCAAAATTTGAATAATATTTAGGTATGTAAATGAAAGTAAGTGAATGTCAAAGATGACCTTGATGTTTCAAATCAGGGTAATTGTAACACCATTGCCAGAAAACACAAAAGCAGGATTAAGAGGATGGAAGTGAGGTAAGTAAATGCTTTAAAAGATATTTTACAAAATATTCATTCTTGGTGAAGTGTAATATAATATACAGTAAAGCATTTGAAGAGGAAAGATGGCATTGAAGAAATTAAAGAGGAGAGCCTGGAATATATTAATAGGATATATAAAAATGGAAGAGATATAAAGTATAAAATTTCTATTGCTCAGATAATGTACTTTTGCTTATGTGAATAAAACAAATCATAAATCTTTTCTCTAAGAGTTTGTTTATAAGATATAGTACCTTACAAGTAGCATGAATGGAGTATATGATCAATATGATGTTTGTAGATGATAAGAATCCCATCCTGAATCCCATCCTTAACTTTCCCGGGCAACAGAGCTGTAGTGATTAGGCTTAAATGTTTTAGATTATGAAGTTAATTCATTGCTCAGCTAGATTAGTGGGTCATGTCTCCTCAGCCACAGGGAGGGAGATTGAACACCAAGTGCTATTTCCATACACACCCGTGTCATTGTGCCCTTGTTTGTCAAATACACTATATGTTCTGGCTTTTGAACTAGCTGCCCCAGGTCCATCTGCCATGATGGCAGTGTGCCCATCAAAGGACACTCCGCCAGGCTTAGCTGGACCAAGGTACCAGCCAAAGACAGGTTAAAGAGAAAATTTGTTTCCTATACAAATAAGCATATTAAGGTAAAAAATAAAAAAAAACAACTCCTGATTGTTGAAGACCCAGTTAAACTGTGAATACTGAAAACACATCACACCATTTGATTAGTATGAGCCAAGTCTTTAAAAAAGCTTCAAGATCCAGTTTGTTCCCAGTTGTGTTAATCACAAGTCTCTCTGCTGACCCTAAAATATCACTTTAAATTTTAAGAGCAGTGAGCCCTTGTAAAAAGTAAATTAATATACTAAAGACAAAATTTATCTTTAAAATTAGTAGTAATGTGGAAGAAGCATTATAGAGAACCCAGTAATCACAGTCTTCCCGACAGTGGTAAATGATAGTGTGCAGCCACTGGGTCATTCCAAATTTGTTAGCTTGCTCATTTTCCTGTTCATAACTAGATTTGTTCCTCACCTTATTTTTCTATCATATGTGATCATAGGATTCCCACCACCATGGATATGCCATATGATTTTTTTTATTTAATTGATTTTATTTTTTAAATACATGACAGTGGAATGCATTACAATTCTTATTACACATATAGAGCACAATTTTTCATATCTTTGTATATAAAGTATATGGTTTTTAATAAAAGTATGACTTTAACTTGAGTAATGTGTTATTAGAGGAGCTAGTTGGTGGAGAGATAATCACCAACTAGATAATCACCATCCTCTTTTCTTAAAAAAAAAAATCAAAGAAGCTTTTAAAAAATATTTGGAAACAATTATGTAGGTATCCAGCTATTAGAAATAGATCACTTTTGCTGCTTTTGTCATGTTATCAGAATTACATTTCATTAATAAGTATATATCAGTTACCACCAGACTTTAGGTTTTCTATATTTTAAAAATTTTTTAACTTAACTACTTGCTATGTAATGGACATCTGTAAAATTCACCAGAAGTTCTTAGTGCACCAAACACAATTTTTACCTCAAGAGCTGAGATATTCTCTTCTCACACTCTTACTCTCTGACTTCTTCCCTTCCTCAGGCAATCTCTTTCAACATAACTGGGCTGCTTCTCCTATTATATCACTTTAGCTCATCTATTTAATTCACATCACAATTACTATTTTAGCATATATTTATTTGTTTAGTCATTTGTTAATAATCTGTCTCTCTAATAGTTTTTAACTTCTACATCTAAGGATAACATGTTTTAATTTGTTCAATAGATTGGCAGCATTTAACACAATGTCTTATGTTAAATAATTATTTTGAAAGGATACAAATACAAATAAAGATTCTCCTGTAGCCAGAGGCTTTAATGGAATTCTTTTAATGTTCAAAAGCTCTGTAATATTTTTAAGATTTTTTAATTACAATCAACAGCACCTATTCTGTCTAGTTTAAAAAGAAGAGCACATATAATAGCTTATTAATAATGCATAGAATTTGGGGGACATCAAGGAGGTAAAACTGATGCTAAACAACCAGGTGACTCAACCAGAAGCTATACCCAACACTACCACCAGAAACCTCATTGATGCTACCATCTGCATTCAGTGGTCCTAGAAAGCAAAGGATTAGACATAAGATCCTCTCAGATATTTCAGGAATAAAAAACCTTCTTACCTGTGTAAAAATAACAACAACAAAAATAATGACAAATGCTGGTGAGAATCTGGACAAAAAGTAATTCTCATATACTGTTGGTGAAAATGTAAATGAATGTGATCATTATGCAGAACAGTATGAAGTATCCTCAAAAAAGTAGCAATGGAATGGATCTTACTATATGATAGTGGGTAGCTATATTCCATTTATGAGTATATATTCAAAGAAAATGAAATTAGCATACCATGTTTATTATATAGTACTTCAGAATAGCTATGACATGGAACCAACCTAGATGCCCATCTATAATAGATCAATGGATAAAGAGAATGTGGATCACTATTCCACCATAAAGAAGAACAAAATCCAGCCATTTGCAGTAAAATGTTTGAAACTAAAGACATGTTAAGTAAAATAGGTCAGACACAGAAATACATGTACTGCATATTCTTTCTCATATGTGGAAGCTAAAAAGGAAACATTGATCAAAAGCAGAATAGTGATTACTAGAGGTTAGGAAAGGTGGGGCCTGAGACAGGGGTTAAAAAAAAGGTTAAAGTTTGATTAGTACACAAATGTGTACATTAAAATATCTCACTGAACTCTATTAAAATGTACAATTTCTACATGTTAACCAAAAGTAAAAATAAAACTTCTCCCAATGTTTATTTTTGCCCTCCTGTTCTCATTTGTGTGGGTCTGTTTGGTAGAAGTAAGTCTATGGAATTCTGGATACATTTAAATCCTAGAAAAGAGTCTAGCTTTTCAACCTCTGTACAAGGGAAGTTGAACGAGCCAATCAATCTACAGTATTTTTCACAAACTCTGTGGCTGAAGAGAATGTAATGCAATCAGAGAATGAAAGGAAAGCCGTGTAGCTAGGGCACAATAAAGGATGAGGTAAGTATTCATCTCAATTGATTCTCATCACAATCCTATAAATCCACAAATTGTAATAGCTGCATTTTACAAATGTGGACATAACTCTTGCCAAATATCACAAAGCTATTATGTTTTAGTCATTTGATTTAAACTTATCTACTTGACTCCAAATCCAAATGCCTAAAATTTTACCTGTGTTCCTTTAGTGTCATTACCATATTTTAAATAACACAAATATTTAGCAACTGTTTCCAGATTATATAGAAAATGGAGAGGCAAATGCAAGTCTCTACCTTCCTAACTTTTTTTTAAATTCAAATAATGTTGGAATTCATTTTTCTAGACTCTTAGTTCTATTTATTTTTAGGATTAAAAATTTAAAATACCCATGATTGCCCATTTGTAAAGACTTGAACAATCCCACATGATTCCAGAAAATGAGCTGTCAATGTTAGTTTGTCTTGTGGGAAACAGTCCAAAAGTATCCTGTTGGTCTACTTAAACTCAGTCATGCATAATTTACTGGATAATCACTAGTGTCCTAATCAATAACTCTATCTACCTACTCACTAATCCAGTGGAGGAACTATGTGATTTAACATGCAAAAGACTCAGGCCTAGCCCTTGGCAAAATTGAAATCTTTTATTATCTTTGTTTTTCCCTTTACCAACTCTTCCTTTCTCAAACTCAAACTGTTGTTCTCATAAAAGTTCAAGCTAAAAGGACTTGAAAGGCAAGTTTTTTTTTCCTCTCAATATAAGGAAATCAAGGCTTAAGGAGAATAATTGACTGACTTAAGACCATTAAATTAACTGATTAATGACAAAGTCAAAATTAACAACCTATGTTTAAGAAATATCAATTGCACATCTCAGTAAACTCACTATGGTCCCTCTCTAAATAGTTTCCAAGATTAGTTGGAAATCATGGTCATTTCTGTAATGTAGGTCATAGATTTAAAAAAGAAATGTATAATAGGAAAGTAAACTCCATATATTTCAACTAAAAATATACATTTGTCAAATCCCCAGCCTTTTTTATATTTTATTTTAAGATAAGTTCTCACTAAATTGCATAGGGCCTCAATAAGTTGCTGAGGCTAGTTTTGAATTTGCCATCCTCATGCCTCAGCATCCTGAGTTGCTGGGATTATAAGTATGATCCACTGCACCACTTTAAAGCAGTCTGAAAAAAAATCACTGAATCCAACAAACTGAATGTTTACATCCCCCCAAAATTCATATGTTGAAATTCTTATCCCCAAGGGAGTAGTATTACTAGATAGGACCTTTTGGGGGCAATTGTGTCATGAGGGTGGCCCTCAAAAATAGGATTAGTGCCTTCATAAAATGGATTCTATAGAGAACCCTACTGAAATCTTTCCAACATGAGGATTAGAGAGAAGTCCATAGTCTTCAACCTGGAAGATGGCCCTCATTAGAACCCAATTGTGCTTACACCCAGATCTCAAACTTCCAGTCTTCAGAACCATGAGGATTTTTTTTCTGTTATTTATAAGCCATCCATCAATGGTACCTTGTTATAGCAGCCCAAACTAATGAGGACAATGGATTTCTATTCTTAGCTCTATTCCTAACCAGTTCCTACATTAGGCAAGAAACTCAGATCTCTGACCCTTAAAAATAAATTATTTATAAAACAAGAAATTAGAATTGATAGCCTCTAAATTCACTTCCAGCTTAATAAATTCATGAAGGTATAGTACTTCTGCTATTCACTAAATAGTGACCTCAAGCCAATTATGGCAAATTTACAACATTTTAGGCAGGACAACCATCTGTCCCAGTTTGACCAGTACAATTTAGATTTATACTTCTCCTCCTATAATTAAACACTCTCATTCTGAAATCATTCTGGCATGAAATATAAATTGTAAAAATAACTATAAAATGTGGGAGGCCAGTACATCAGACTAATATATTTCTGTATCATGTAAAGTATTGATAATAACAATTTCTACACTTAAAGCATCAACTACATCATGCCATTCAAGATGCCATCCTTCTGGATTACAACTTTACCCTGTCAATCCAATATTAATTTTGAAATTTATCCAAAAACTCAGTTTCCTTATCTAGAAAATGGAGAGGGAGTGGTTGTGAGGTGACTTATAAAATCTAACTGAATAAATTCAAGGCAAGTGCTTCCACTTGTACTTGGTAAATAGTAACTTCTTAATAAACATTAGGCATAATTATTCCCAAAACAAGTATCTGAAGTGTACATCACATTAAATCTATTGTGCAGATGCTCATCTAACATGGCTGGGAAATATCAGAAGTGACATTTTTCTTTCAATTTTTTAACCCCCTCGGTTCTTTCTTTTCATGGAGCTTACGTATTTTGCTCTTATTGTCTTCAACACACTTCCTTCTTCCATCTAAACAGCTGCCCTGTTACCTCTGTGGTGTCCTTTTAAATACCTCTTCATTAAAGAAACGTTGTCTAATCCACCAATACAAAATGAGTCACAAAACTGAAGTATATAACTTCTTGTCACAGCACTCAATTCTTCTCCTTTATTGCATGGGCCTCAATGTTTAATTATGCTAGCTTATGTCTATTTTCTCAATAAGACTACCTGTTCTATGAGGTTAAAATTTATGGTAGCCTAAAAGCTACCATGAGGTATGAACACAGTACTTGGCACACAATAAACCCATTAGTAATTATTTAAAGGAACTTGGTAATGCATTTCTGCAAGGAATGGGCAACTAGTAAGTGTTAGTTTAAGACTCAAATCAGAGTCTACAGACTTGAAGCTCTCTCCACACCAGGCAAGGAGCTTGATCAGTACTGTCATCAAGTTTCACCTCCCTGTTAGCTGATCCATTCAAGAAATTCTATGCGGCCAGTAAAAACCACGTGTTCCTTAAGTAAGCCAACTTGAGTCTAGAAGCCTTAAGCAAAATTTTTAACTATTCCTAGAGTTAGAGACCTCTTCAATGCAGGAGGAGAAATATTTGCACTAGGTTTAGTCGGAAAAAGATGCCATGCATCAATATCAGATAATTTCTGGACCAAAATCAGTTCTCCATTTGTAAGGATTGCTCTTCTTGGGTTGGAATTTCCCACTATGTATACCTAATCTGATATTAAAATAAAATGTAATCAAAAAAATGTAATCAAAGCATTTAGCCATAAATAAGAAAAAAAGAGAAATTCTGCAAAGGTGGATATTTATAACAAATACCCATGAATAAAAACCACTGATATTTGTCCTAAATCATGACAATTTTACATCTGTGAAAATAATACTGCTATAAATTGTAACTTTTAATTCAAATAATTTAGGATTCATTAAGAGCACAATACATTCATGTTGTTCAAGAGTCTTTACTAAAGAAAACATTAAAATTTAGAATTAAGGCAATTCTATTTGGAAAAATATAATATATTCATTGATTAAAACTAAATAATATGTGGTATGACCATGATTCTACTTACTCTTCACAAAAGTTACTTTCACTCCTTTACTGTTTAGAAGACAGTCTGCAACCTAGTTTCATAATCTCCCAGGAACTGAGGTTGTTTAAATAAAGATTAAATTAAATACCACAGCTGATTCCAGTGTTTAGGAAAATTTATCTCTATGTTTTCCCTAATTCTCCAAATCATATTTAGTTTATATTCTAACATCTCAAATGCTATGCATTTTATATTTTAAACAGGTAATTGAATAAAATTTCAACTAAGAATTAATTAAATCTCTGAAATGATCTCCCTCCTTCCTGTTCTTGCGTGAATCATACACTGGAAGAAACATCAACTACAGGATGGGAAGACTAACAGGAGAAAGTGTTTAGTCAGTTTTCACATTAACAAGCAGGCCAGTTGAAATTACTCCCCAGACTAGACTTGGCCTGCAGCCAGGTGGTTGATGCTGTTAATAGAGAAAACATCTGTTTACCCTTATGTGTTAGTTTACTGTGCTTGGAGGCCATCAACATGAGCCGATTTTCACAGGTATTATAAAAGGAGTGAAAAATCTTTTTTCATTTGGAAGTCAAAGTTAGATAGAGGAATCTTGTCTTACAGTCTCCATATTAGGTTGTGCTCAGAGATTGAAGATAAAGAATTACAGAGAGACCAGAGACCACACAGTGCTCTAGTTAATGCTGTATAAGTACCCCCTTTCCTTTTCAGTCTTGAGTAGAACAGGAGACTTTATACTCTCATGCAATTGTCTAAAATGAAGCAATTAACAAGAAAAACATATAAACTGAATATAGTTAATCAGCAAATCAACAAAATCACTTATTATGTAATCCTTATTATGTGACTTATTATGTGACTTTTGAAATAGTCTCAGCATATCAACCTGATTTTTTTTTTGCATGTAAAAAAGATACTAGATCTACATGCATTATAGAGGCAATACAAAATTCACTGATGGCACTAAAAAGCCGTCACAATAAACAGATGAAGGCTTGCAAATTGTACAAATCAGTGAGAAAAGGATATCATTCTGAAAAAGGAGCAGGAGTCTAATATCTTCAAAAATCTTAGAACTAACATATTCAGAGAAGTTTTTAGGAAGGTCACAATGTGATCAAACTACTGCACCACCTTGGGTAATTATGAAAACCTTCATAAATAATTTTTGGTTATTGAAGCACAAGGAAAACAAATTTGAGTTTATATGGAGAAGGTCATTACTTAAATGTAGACAGTCTCATTGCTTTGTGGGATAGGCTAATGAAAAATGTACTCGCTCACCACAGCAAGAATCAGGGCATGAACTAAAGCCATAAAACTTTTATGGAGCTTCTCCACAGATACCACATTACTTGCTTTGCCTTTACTCTTTGCAGGAAACTTGATAGAAAAAAGCTAAGTGCAGTACCAACATTCAAAAGGAGTGCTCAAACTGATATTATTTTGCTGTGGGGCTGAAGCAGAGTTCTTCTGATAGCTTTACTGGCTGCAGGTTTGGTGGGAGGTGAAGCCATGCTCCATGTAGTGTTGCAAGTATGAGGGATAAATCAGGTTTCATAAATATGCCCATTTGGTGTACTCAATTGACTGTAAAATAATTATGTTCTGCTGTGTAATTGTTGTGCTGTGGAAGAAAGCAGGACTTCTGAGCATTTAATGGAAAATGATTATGCCACCTGAATTAAGACTGTATTTGCTCCCACCATAATCTGTCCTGCAACAAAAGCATTTTGTAACAATTTTATGTTATATTTCTAAGTTGCAAGGCTGCCTAGGATTTAGGGTATTTTTCCCCTCTTTTTTTCTTTCCCAACATTTTTCCATTTGTCTTTCTTGCCCAATGTTTTAGACCCAGAGCATAAATGTAGCAAATTTCAGGGAAAATATCAGGTGTTATAATCTAGGAGAATTTTACTGACCAAAGAATGAGATGAGAGGTTGAAGAGAAAATATCCAGTATCAAAATACTTTGCTTGGTACTTTAGTTCTG
Source organism: Marmota monax (assembly GCF_021218885.2). NCBI lineage: Eukaryota > Metazoa > Chordata > Mammalia > Rodentia > Sciuridae > Marmota > Marmota monax. The sequence continues at coordinate 17,196,300 of NW_026691950.1, forward strand.
CTTTTTATTTTAATATTTTGCTGAAAAATTGATAGTTCATGTTCCAATGACTTATCTTAATAATATGAAAATGTATTAACTTTATTCATAATTTTAAATTATGAATAAAGTGAAATTCTCTATGAATAATATAAAAAATATTAGTAACTTAATAATATGAAAATTTCAGATCTACCTGGAAATGTACATATGATAATAAAGCAGCATCTTTTCTCACTATCATGATAAAACTTCACAGAAAGTTTCAAGATCTGTGCTCCTTGTTATTTTTTTCTACATATTTCTATTGAGATAAAAAGAAAAGTATCATAAAATAAGAAAGGTTTCCAATTATAATATTTCCAATTCTATATTCTCCTCTGTTTATAAAATAAATAACTGCTTATTGTATGAAATTTGAAAGATGGATATAAACATACAGGACAGGTTATTCATAATCCTATTGTTGCTATTTTAAGTTTCCAAACGCACATTTTATATGAAAATATTTTTTCTCACACCAAATCGTCAGTGCCCTGAACATTTGCCATTCAGTATGTGAACATGTTTCTTAGCATATCAAGCAATGACCTGAATATGAATTACACTGTGCCAGGTTCCAGTTTATAAATGCTATGGTATGCAGGTATCAAAGCCTTAACATTTCATAATTAAATCATCATTCATTTTCACATTTTTTCATGAATCTGAGAAAGAAAATTATGAAAATAGTAACTGTGACTCTTCAGTACATCTTTATCAATTTACTTTTTAAAAATCAAGATTCTCTCCAGCTTGAGTTAATCAACTGTATTTGTGGTTTCTTTTACATTGGGGCACCAGTCACAGCCAATCTAAACTACAAATCTCAGGGCCTTGACATTTAATTGCCCCATATATGAAAAACTTCATTCACCCTCTTTTTGTTATCCATCTCAAATTTTGCAAGAGCAGAAGAACTTCGGAGTGTCTAGGGGAAGCCATTATTCTGTCTAGGCTTCTTCAAAGACTATCACAATCTATGGGGTTGGTGCTTTGAAGTTTATCTTTTAGCTACTTGCCTTTTGAATCCCCAGGGAACAAGCATTTAAGTGTATGTTTCTTTAATTCAGAGCCAACATGACTTCCTGCTCTGTTGCTGGCCTCATTTATGGTGCTAGAAAATTATCTTCTCTAATTAAGGGAATCACACTGCTATCTTGGAGCACCAAACATTCAACTTCAAGGAGTATAAATGACCATCTTTAGGTAGATATAAAATATTTCATTATTATATTTATTCTGGCCAAATTTTTGAATAAAGATCACATTTGTGTATGTAATATATAAAAGGGGATGAAGAGTCAACAAACCAGTTCTTAACAACAATACTTAACATGATCAAGTTGGATTTGCTAGATTAGCTTTCAAGAAAGTTGTCAGAATAAGTTTTGAAACTGCAGAATGATTCTTACCCATCATCCATTTATTTCTTGATGTAATTTATATTACATTCATTGATTAATTTTAATTGATATAACCTAAAAACATTGTCTGTACTAATCAATTGATTGGTTTTGCCCATATATTATTCCCCTACATGAAATATATATCTTTGGAGTCATCCTTGTTCTTCTATATCTAAAGTCCCAATTCCTCAGGTAAGTTCTATTAAGCATAATCAAATTCACTATTTCTGTCAAAGCAACCCTAGGGTGGAAATGTTCTATAATCTGTGCTGTTCAATACACTAGCCATGTGTGACTACCATGCACTTGGAATGTGGCCAGTATACCTAAAGAGCTGAATGTTTTGTTGTCTTTAACAACTTCAACTTAAATTAAAATGGTCACATGTTGCCAATGGCTATTATACTGGACAGTGCAGAATTAAAAGTCTTCTACACAAATCATCAGGAACTCATTCAGGCATGGTTCTTTGAAAGCAATTAAATATTTCTGCATGCTTAATGATAATTTTTTCTTCACATATGGTGTACACGAGCAGCTATTTTGCACAATTGCATTCACTTCTTACACATTGAAATATCCTAAACATAATTCATGATAGTTTAAATTTTTCATCTCTGACTTATTATACTGATACCCTCATAAGATCTGAGAAGTTTAATGAAATTACAATGTCAGTCCACTTGTGGATAGCACTTAAATCATAAATCAAAATGTGTCATTATGTTTGTGTAGATATTGGTAAAACAAAGATAGATTTACATGTTACCAAAATTTAAAATAAATATGTTATAGGTAAATTATGCCTGGGAGACTTAAAGCATGGATTATCGATACAAAGTCAATTATAAAGTGTTGTTCTCAATCTTCCTGCAACAAAATATCCCACATCAGGGCCTTTGCACTGACCTGCTTACTGCACTCTTCCTTTGAAGACCTTCAGGCCTTACTACCTTATCTCTTTCAAGTCTGCACTGAAAGTACTTTCTCAGTGAACTTAACTCGAAGCACTCCTTATAAGAACACATCCCACCTGTCCCAACTGCTCCCCAAATCCCATATCCTGCTCTATTTTCCCCACATTTATTACTTACAATATGCTACATATTAACTCTTTTACTACCTTTATTTTTTTTTTTTTTTTGTTCTTTAAATAGATGTGAGATTTACTAAAGTAGGTACTTAGGTCATTTTTTTTTGCACTGATGTATTATCAGCTCTAAAATCTCATCAGATGCTTGATAACCCTTAGAAAACATTAGTTATTGTTCAAATAACTTAATGATTTGTCTAATCCATGGCTGGCCAAGGTCAACTTTCTCTATAAAAAGTCAGATAGTACATAGTTTATAATTTACAGACCACGAACGTTTTCTGTTACATGCTCTTTAAAAATATAAAAGTTTTCAGCTTTTTCTCCCCCTGGAGATGGTTTGTAGACCCCCTTGGATGTGTACCCTTTGCTTTACCCCCAAGACCTTCCCACTCTCAAGAGTCCACATTCTTCCTTGAATATGTTTCTGCTTTCCTAAAGAAACTTCTGTCTGTGTCTCTGTAAAAAATATATGAAAGTTTTCTTAGCTGGCAAATATTATCAATATAGACTCTGGGCCATATTCAGCCCACAGAATATAGTTTGCTAACTCTTGGTTGAACGCAGTGAAGAGAAGCAAAAGTGGAATGCCCCAAAGATGATTAGCCCTAGAATACTTTATATTTGACATTGCAAAGTTTTGTGATTATGTTTGTTTTTATCCAACTGACTTCAACTAAAGAGGAAACACTGTTGTGGTCTATTCAAGTCAGAATGAGAAGAAAGTCATCTAGCTTGGCAAACCACATCCTTTCCATTCCCCAGTCCGCCAATGTGATTATTCTCAGTCTCTTATAAAACATTAATACTAAAATTGTTTGGTCCTTGGTTTCTTGAGTAGATCATTAACCCCATTTAAGAAAATAACAAAGTTATGGACTCCTCCCCCTAAATGTCCATATAACTATGATTACGCATACTGATTCCCAGAGCTCAGGAAGTCATTGAAGCCTGATATAAAGATTCATTTCTGTCCTCTTTAGATGTGCTCTTTGTACTGCCCACAGTTATTTATCTATAGAATGAAAAGAGCTGCTTTAAGTGGTCTTTCATTCACCTTACTGTTAGCTGAGAATGGGAGATGTCACAGAATTATTAAAAAGCACAGCACCTAGTGATATCAGCAAATACTTAAAAGCATGCTTTGCCTAACACACAGTTTCAAGCAGATCATTTCTCTGGTAATCAGAATTTCATTATAATAAGGAAATATTTTTTTATTTTGTATTTTTTTTCTTTTAGTAATCAGTCCCATGATACCCTTAGATTATTCCAAGTTGGTAAGATTCACATTCTTTAATTTTGGTCTTAGCATAATCAAAAACAAAAGCATGATAAGTACTCTTCCATTTCTATACTATTTTCACCAAGAAGTATAAGATTTATCCATTTCCCTCACCTTCTTAATATGAAATACTACCAATTTCATAACAGCATATTATATTTTGAAAGGCATTGAAAACAACCACTTCATGAATCCTTGAGTTTTGTGTGTTTAGTTAAGTTCTAAAATCTTACATACTATCTAGAGCAGCCATACTCAATTCTGAAGTCAAGACACTGGGTAACACACTGGTGAAAAAGGCATGTTTCTGATTTGTTACTGCAAATATTTATAACATTGCCTCTCTCAGTTCATTTACCTTGGGAAAAATATAAATTAAGTTATTTGTTGTCACTCCTACAACAGCATCATGTACCCTGGCATTGAGTAGGGCATTTATACAAGTGGGAATGAGCGGGCTCATGTAGGGGACTGAATGCCCTTCTCTATAAGTTCATGGGGGCATGTTGGTCATGGGACTATCATCTGTCAAGTGTGACTCTGCAGAAAATAATAAATTGTGAGAACTGCTAAACCAGAGGAATTATCTCTTCCTATAGAAAATAGACATTCAGTATCCTCATTAAGGAAAAGTGCTGCACATATTCACTAATTTTGATGGGCATCCTGTTTAATAATTCCCAGGGACTTAGGAGGTAATTCAACTTCTTAGGCTCAAGAAAATAGAAGCTGAAAATTGTTCTTTTGCCTGGTTAATCACAGTCTACTTACTCAGGCTGCTTGGGAGGAAATGAAGATAAAGTTGTGACAAACACAGCCAGGATTAATACTGTCAAGGTCAAATTCACACATATTGCTCGTAAATGCCAGAAGTTACAATAAGAAGAAAAAACTATGACAGAACTAGGATAATGACAATCTTTTAAATAGACATGGAGTGTTAAAAAAAAAAAAAGAAAAAACCTGATTTACCTGTTTGATGATTCATAAATCCCATTGCCCTTTAAAAAGACATCTCTTATTCTTATTTTGTCATATTTTAGATAAAGAAAAACCAAAATACATCCAATTACCCAAATACTAGATAATGTGAATAGATCAGAGTGTGAGATGCACAACCGTCATAAGAAGCCCAATAAATTATAGGTAGAGGGGATTTTAAACAAGCTATCTCCTCTCTCTTCCAAATATAATAAATTTTTAAAGATCAGAGTACATATCACATGAAGTTAATAAAGTAGAAAATGGCACTATTTACCTTCATCAAATAATATGTCAAGAAATTTATAGCTCAGCTCCTTGGAAATCTGTCTTATTTAGCCTGCTGTTTTGTATAACATTTTAATAGCTCAAAGCAAATAGGAAACATAAAGCATGCCAGGTCAAGAAAAGTGTTTAGAAAACTCTTTCCTTTTATTTATTGATTCTTATTTTATTAGCATTTTTTCCTGTGGCAGCCTATATTCATGTTATAAAAATTAACATGTGTTGTCTAGTTGGAAATGGTAGAGGATAGCATGATTAATAACTAGCTAAAACACCAAAGGAAGAGATGATTGCCAACATGAGTAAGAGTTGTCATTATCCCATGCCTGTCTACAGATTGCTGCATGTCTCCAAGAATACATGCTAAAGGTTATATTTCAAAGAAAGCCAGCTTATTTGAGCATGTGAGGAAAGGATTCCCCACCAAGTCATATTAATGGTCCATTTAGACTCACATCCTTGTTACAGAAGTGATCAGCTTGAGTTTTTAAAGCACTTGAAGAGGAGAGAGGAATCCTTCATATTCATTTTTTCCCATTGTTATGGAGGACTGGATTCTTTCTAAACTCTGTAAGAAAAAGATGAACTCACTGTTCTTACCTTGAATCAGAGCTTTTTCTTGTTTTATCTGGAATTTTTACCAATAGTAACAATGACTAAAAAAGCAAAAAAGCAAACAAACTCACTCTGCCTGAGTAGTATATGAAATCACGTAATTGTATATTGTTGAACAAATATCAACAAAACACCTACAGTAGACAAATGTTTTACATTATTCTATAGCATTCATGTGGCACTTTTACACTTAAGTATTTATGTTCTTTACTAGTTAATCCTTATTACTCACTCATGTAGTAAATGCTTTTAAATACCAGTTTTATAAATACAGACATTGAAACTCAAAAAGACTCAGGAAAGTTTCTCCATGTAAACCAGACTCAAGCTAGTTTATCTCTACTGTTTCATAAAATTTCAACATTATCTTAATAGTCTGATGGTGACCACCGATATGAGTTTATTTATTAATGGCTGAAAATTTCTTGAGGTGATAAGCTCAACTACAGCAGGCATTTATTTTCTCTTGACAAACGTATACTTTAAAAGCTGTTTCTAATAGTTTGAAATGGATTCATCTCTTACTTTTAATGCTGTATCTTAGTGTCATATAGAAATATAAATGAGTTTTTAGATAATTTACTTTCATATATTTAAGCTGTCTATATTTCATGACAGAATCAGGACTTTTCTGCACAGATTTGGTGTAAAGTATGCTGTTTTATTATAATGCAACATTTCACCTGAAATATAAAATGATGGTATGATATGGTACCTAGCATTCACCTTAAGAAATGAAGTATTGTAATTGAAAATTCTTAGATGTTTTTGTTGAATTTTCTCTTCTCATCCCAAAAGAATCTACACTCATGAGCTTCATGTTGTTATTTCCATGCATTCTGTCTGAACTTTAATGTATATACATTTACATTTCAACAATATTTACAGGATCTTTGCTATCTTTAAAAATTTTATATAAATTGAATCACAGACCTGAAAGAAATTTATTTAACACATATTTTTTTTCCTGTAAGGCACATTAAAGTTATCTTGCACTTAGGAATAATAGACAAGAATTGGGTGTGAGAGAAAATTTTCAAAGAACAAAATCACACACAAACACACACACACACACACACACACACACAGCTGAAAAATGGTGAAAACGTGGCAATGGATAGACATTGAGAAGGATGCCTATTCTTAGTCTGAGAACTAAAACAAAAAGGTAAACTTCTGCCTTACTTATCTTCAAATAGGAACACTGACCTCGGGTTTCTCAATTTTTTTTTTTTTTGAGTTTCAAATGTATATATCAACAAGTGACCATAAAACATCATTAGTTTTAATTTAGTGGCTACAAACAAATTTCAGCAGGCAGGCAGATTCACAAATAAATAATGCACAAGTGAGGGACAAATCTCCTTTTGTAAAATCAGCTTCACAAAAGAAAGATAGTTTTACCTAGGTATAGAAAACAAGAGACTCAAAAATCTAGAAATATTGCTCCACATCATCTAAACTTTTGTTATCAAAATGTATATGTTAAACAGTCCTGTCTTTGGTCTTTATTTATAGATATATTCACTGACAATTATTTATTCACTGTATGAGTTTTGTAAGAATTTGTGTCTTAATATTTTTAAAATTCCATTTTATCTGAAAAATAAAGAGATGCCATTGGTAAATATCAAGTACAGCTATTTGTAATGTTAATCCTGCTCAACAAATCATGTAAAATTCACATATTATTGGTGGTTGTGTAATACTTCCTTCTCTTTTTTATTATTGATGGTCTTCCAACTCTGCTTCATTCTTTCTGTCTGAAAATACACAAATAACAAATTATCTTTTTCTAAATTTTACTTTTTCTTTCAAAATTTCTTCATATTTTTATCTCTTTCTTCAAGTAGAATTTCACTATTTCTTTCTCCTTTAATTTGTTCACTTCACAGGTTTAGTTATTTCATATTTATGTCAAATATTTTTAAAATTTATAACATGTGTTTTGTATTTGTATTCTAAAAAAAACTTTTATAATAGTTCATGAAGTTTTTTTCTGATATGCAGTATATGAGTCAAATATTTATGAGAATAAGTTTTATAATTTTTTATTTTTTTCCTCTTTTGTTTTAAAGAAATCTGGTCTTCTTTTTCTACAGTTGTCCATGTTTATAAAATTAGGTGTAGTTTATTTAATATTGGTAGACAGCATGTTTCTATTGAAAAAAAATCTGTTACTTTTTAGTGACTTCTACCTCACATAGGTCAGACTTTAGTTTTCCCATAGATACCTCCGACTCAGTGTAATTCCTTTAAACTCATCTGCCCATTGCTTCTAATATTACTCAAGACAGGAATTCTTGAGTTCCTGGGCATCTACCTCTTCTCTAACAAAAAAATTTCATCCCTAACCTGGTGCTATTGATAGATTTTTAAAAACAATTTCAAGTGGCTCTTTTATTTGTTAAATTTTCACTTTCAGCTGTGGTTTTCATTATTTGTGTCCATAATATTTTCACAGGAAATTTAATTGCTTTACTCATTTATCTAGAATTGCTATATAATATCTCCTTACTGGTTTTCAAATTTGAGATATGTAGACATAGCTCAAGAGTCAGTGAAGTCCCACAAATGTCATACATAGTACCATTGGATTCTCTTGTTTTGTAATAAAGTGGGCAGGCTTCTTGGTTATATTTGTGTCTTAGCAGTCCTCCCTTCCCACTCCACCCAAACCATCTTTTTTTAGATTCTAATATGATCAACTATGGGAAATATTTTTATTCTTTCTTTCTTTCTTTCTTTTTTTTTTTTTTTTTTGATTTGGCCATTGAGAATACAACAGAATATGTGGGAGGCAGACCTAAGTTTTCCAGAACTAAAGTAACTCTGCCTTTCCTCCATTACTCCATGTTGTCACATTTTTAAACATATTTTTTCTCTTTGTTTTATCTTCACCATTTCTAAGACCAAAATGTATTTTCATCTGAATTTGTGTGGACTGAGTATCATAAATAAATATATAAAAGAATAAATTCACAATGAAAATAATGTGATTGGCAATTTTGTACCATTTTTTTTTCCTTTTCTGCATCTTCAGATCCAAATAAAAACAAAGATCAATTCCCAGCTTTTACTTTGTATAAAACTCTTGGAACTCTCATGTTCACATAATTGTAGTTGCCCATGTTAATTACATATGAAATCAAAGTAAATTTTAATAATTTAAGGAAGAGATGCCTTTATTAATTTGGTTGAACATGTGCTAATTTCTGATAATCTTTATACTGCATAGTAATAAACTTTTGTTTGGAATTTTATTTAATGCATTAAGAATAAATTTCTACTTGCATTTTTCATTGTGTTTTAATACTTTTGTATCTGTTTTTTTTTTAAGTTAAGACTTTATAATTCCTTCTAACTTGGAAATATTTCCAGTTAGCATTTTCTTAGCTCTAGAAGTTAATTTAAATTGGAAAAAGTCAACTATGTGTGCAAAAAATTGGAAATGGTAAGAAACAGTCCTCTCATATAGAAGAAGAAAATGAGTGTCAAACTCCGAAAGAAGAAATTTAAGGAAAACAAATGGAATAACTATTGCTGGGAGTTATATGACAAAATAGATGTTACAGAAATAGATGTTTCAGACCAGTGTCAAAATTCTGGATGTGTTTATTACATAAAGCAACTGATAAATTATGAAAGTGCAACTTAAAACAGATTGAAGATGTATTAATCTTAAAAATGCCTTCCCTGAAAACTTTTCTACTCAAAAATCTGAAAGATTTTTTCCCTTCATTTCCTTGATTTCTCACAAATGAATTTTCAACTCTTTCCACTCTGATCTCAATTCCCACATATTAACATTAATCTAGCTAAGGTTGCCACTGATTTTTTTCCAATCTTATATTACTTGAAGTCTCTGCCACATCTGGCATGTTTTTTAACTACTCTTTTATGAACTCCTTTTTTTCTCATTAAAATAGGCTCTTTTTAAATTTCTTTTTAGTTTTTTGATTCTTGGTGTGCTGATATTTATCCCTTTCTTATCATGTCTATATATTTGACTTCACTAATTAACCATCCTCCATCCTCTTATTTTTTCATTATATATTTTCTTACTGTGACATCTCTTCAACTTTTGCATTATTAACTCTCATAACTAGTGTTGATTCTCTTCTGTCACAAAACAGAACATTATATTTTAAATGTTCACAAATTCTCCACCAAATGACACAAACATTTCTAATTCAACAAAACCCAAACAGACTTTTTATCTTTTCAATTCTCAGGCAGTCATTACAGGATGGTGATTAAGAGCTTGGCCTGGACCTAGACTCTATGCACACCGGCTTCTCCATTGACTACTTTATATCACCACCAGCATGTTTTTAAATGTGTCACCTCTCCATAACTATATCTACAAAATCCATAAAGGATAGTACTAACTTCACAGAAGAGGTATGAACATTTTATAGGTTAGTACATTTAAATGACTTGGCACAATACACATGAAGTATCAGATAAAGCTGCCATTTTTGTTACTAACTTCATTGCCAACTTCCCTTTTTCAGTGACCACCACCAATGTCTGCTCATTTGCCAAACCTGAATCTTCATCACTATTCAGATATTTGGTTCTTTACCAAATGATTTTTCATCTTCTGCTAAAAATCTTTTGCAGCTTCTTGTCTCCTTCCCATTATTAATGTTGTCACTTAATTTCAGATGTTATTTTAAAACATCCAAATCATGTTCTCTGTCTCCATTTTCTTTTCTTACATAAAAGTGATGTTGCTCAAAACACACCTAACCCTGTTAATTTTTTTCAAAACCAGTATACACTGATTGGTCTTTAAATAAGTGCTCAACTCTTTAGTATGGCATAAAGATCACCACCTGATCTATTCCTTTCCATTAGTTCCTGCTGCTGGGTCTTCAGTCCTGCAACTTAACCTCTGCTCCTGAAAGCAGTCTGTCTTTGAATACTCCATAAAGTGCCTTCTCTACCTGGAAAATTCATATTTATTCCCTAGTTGACATTCCCAAAATACTTCCTTTTTAGGGCTTCGTGATTTTTGACCATTCACCTTCCTCCCTAGGAAAGGTGACATTCCTATCTGTACTTTTCACATAATCAAAGAACTTTTCATGCTGTACACCATTATTTGTTTATCTACTTATTCCACTCTTATTCTGTGGTCTTCGAAAAGAACAGAAACAATACCCTCTCCTATGTATTTTTGTAAGCAGCATATTCCTTGATAAACTGTTTGTTAGAGTAAGTTAAATTTACCTCCAAATATCAACAATAGCTCCAATACAATAGAAGAAGTTTGATATTGTCTTATAAGGAATTTCGGTATCAGTAAAGAGGCTCTCCTCCACACAATGATTTAAGCACATGGACTGATAGAGAGTCTGGAATCCAACTCCTGACTATAAAGTTTAATAATGGGAAAATCATCCAATTGACAGGGAAGGGAGTGGAAGATTCAGTGAAAAAAAAAAACATTTTTGTTGAAATCACAAATCGTTCATATCATAATTGGCATCACATCTGTTCCTACCACTTTGACTGAAACAAAGTCACTTGGTCTAATCTTATTATAAGGACAATGATTCTGGTATGTAACTGCTAGTATTCACTGCCATAGAGATATGGGAGGGACTCTCCCCTACCCCACCTCCACCCCCCACCAGGCAATGTAAGGAATGGCAAACTAGCCTTTGGAATCAGAACTTTCTGTGGAACTTCTAGAAAAGTACAAATGACAAACCCACTGCCCTAACCCTTTTTTAGTTCAGCTGTGAAGTTAAGGATTCTGTATTTTACCATTGTACAATGATTCTGCTATATTAGCAGTATATTGATTCAACAGGTACTAACTAAAGAGACTGCTGAATAGCCCTATAATACACAGGGAAAAAAATAACTCTTAAGACACAGAATAAATCAAAAAGACTTTCTTAAATAGGTTAAATTTTAAATAAAAATAATAGTTGACATCTCTTATTTAAAATTCAGTAAAATAAATGTTAAATACTAAACTCAACATTTCAAAAACTTTGGCATATCTTAAATTTTCCTTCCCAGTAAATATATATTACATATGATCTACCACAACATAAACTTTCTGAGAGAAACTATTTTGCTTTTAATTTCCCACTTTTTTTCCCTCTCTGTTTGTTCTAAAGACACTTCCAAAATACTGGGAATCAATAAATACCAAAAGATCAAGTTCTATGATTTGCCCCTTGTTTTGAAGTAAGTTATATTACAGAGTTGCACATAAATGAGTGGATTTTTTGAAAAACACAAGTGGCTCCACCTTACTACTAATAACAGATCTTGAGATGTATTGTGAATGTGCAAATCAGACCTCATATTTATTTTAGTATTATTCACCTGTCCCTCAATCACCTCAGTGCCACCTAATTGGCTTATCACCTGTAATCAATTTTGCCATTCATTACCCAATGTGAAAATGTCTATTCACAAGTAGTAGTAAAGTCATACAAACCATACAATTGATGATTCTATATTCACAATGTTTTCTGCCATCTACCTTTTAACTAGATTAAATATCAAAATAGAGAGGCAGGCACACACAAAAATGTAACCATTTTAAATAATAACTAGTTATGCATAAAATATGTTCATGTGTATAATTCAAATACTTCCTGTCACCACACTAAAAACACAAATCAGCAACTTAATTCTTTGTATTAGTGAAAATGAGGCATTCAGATTTTCAAAAGAGTGATTTTTTTTTTTGCTGTTATGAATTTATCTCAAAGACTTCAACAGCATTACTTGATAGGGAAGATTTTTTTTTCAGATCTACAATTTTATTGGATTGGGCCCAAACTTACATAAAGATAGGGTGAGTCAGGACCTTTGTGAAAATACGTTAAGATATACTTGTTTCATAGAGATGTGATATTGATTTGTCATTGAAGCTTGAAGGCTTACATGGCGATGGATTTCTACTTTTTGTCTAGATTTGGCCATGGAGGTATTTTTTGTAAAAAGCTAGATGTTAACAATAATGAAAAGGCTAAAGGAAATTGTAAAAAGATTACTATAATAGAAGGAAAGAGAATCACATTTATTGTACATCTATATACTAGGCTTTAGAAGAGTTTTTTTTTTTTTTTTTTTTTTTTTAACAAACTGTTGCAGCTATAATGAAATGAACCAAAAATAATTTCTAGGGAGACCAAATAGCACTTTATTTAAGTATCAGGAAATGGAAAAACTTTGGTTGGTTTCTTCATGTACAGACCCAGTCTCAACATTGTAGCCAGAAATTCAATTGTTGGACCAAAAAATTGAATAAGTTCAGAGAAATCACTCATAAAAAACAAATGCAAATGGCATCAAATGATTTTCTACTGCTTACGGGTGCAGAAATACTTAAAGAATTTAAGGGATTAAAATTTATCATCCTGAAGATTACATGGCATATATGTATACAATATTCTTTCATACATTGTTGATGCAACTACTTATATAAAAAGTGTCAATGTCTACTAAAGCTTATTATACATATACTTGACTACCCAACAATTCTACCTTTAGTTTTGGACTCAATGTTATGATACACACACACACACACGCACACACACACACTGCATATGTATAATTAAAAACAAAATTGCACAAAATTGTTCAGAGCAGCACTGTATGTAAGAAGTAGAAATTTTAAAAAATCCAAAGGTCCACCAAGAACCGAATGTACAAATAAATTATAATATATTTATACAATGGAATAATAAATGAAAAAATATTTACCACAAGAAACAACATGAATAAATTTATAAACATAGTGACATATGAAAGAGCTAAGAGACTGGAGTGAATATACTACAGATTACATTTTGTAAGTTTGGTTACAGGCCAGAATTATGCATCATATCAGAATTAAGAGTAAGAGTTCCTTTTGGAACATAAGGGAATTTCTGGAAGACTGGTAATATTGACATTCTTGATTGGGATGCTGATTATACAAATGTCTGACTTTTTAAAAATTGATTAAGCTACACATTTATGATTTGTAGACTTCTCTGTATATGGATTGTATGTCAATAAAATTTTTAAAATCCATTAATAATTTCAGGGTAAGTAGAAGTAGAGAGGAATACAGATGAAACAAGATTTGCAATGTGTTAATTAATAAAACAGATTATAAATGCATGAAAATTCATCATACTATGTCCCCAACTTGTGTATGTACTGGAAGTGTCATAACAAAAAAAATAACAGCCAGATTTCTAGAAATCTTGGGAAAACCTATAAGGAAATGCTTGCAAACTTGTTCAGGCAATTATCTCAGCTACATACAGTATCAAATGCATAACCCAAAAAAAAATGAAGAATCAGACTTCATGAAAAAAATTTTAGTTTAAAGATACTAATAAGAGCATGAAAAAATAAGGTACCACTAACAAAACTACTGCAAACTGCATATTTGATATAATATTACCCAGAATGTACAAAATAACCCTCCAAATTTAATAACATAATCAGTAATCCAATTTAAGGAATGGACAAAAGATTTAAACAGAAATTTTGCCAAAGAAGATATAGGGGTGTTAAATAAGCTCATAAAAATGTTCAACACTATTAGATATTAGAAAAAAGTAAGGTAAATACACCATGAAACATTGCTACCCATTTATTTGAATAGTTAATATTAAAAATATTAAGTATTCCAAGAGTCAGTGAAGATATGAACAACAAGAATTTCCCTACATTGTTGGTGAAATGTAGAATGTTACAACCACTTTGGTAAACATTTTAGTAGTAACTCATAAAATTAATGGTACCTTCCTAAATTTTGACTGAGAATTTCCACTTCCAGGTATTCACCAAGAAAAAATGAAAGCATATTAGTATATAAATAATTGTTCATAAATCTTTATAATGGCGTTATTTGTAATAGCTTAAAACTGGAATAAAACACAAATATCAATCAAAAGGCAAATGTATAAACTATTACAATACAATACTAATCAAATATAAAATATAATGAAGTAACTATACACACAAGATGTGTCTATTCATTATCTCAACATAATTATTACATTTTAAAATGCAGGCAAAAATGAGTAAATTCTGTATGATTCCATTTATATAATTCATAGGAAATGCAAACATATTTATAGTGACAGGAAGGAAATGAATATTTGGGCAGTGGGAGGAAGTGGGAGGAATAGGAAAGAGGGATTTTAAATGAGCATCAGTGAAACTCTGGGGATGATAGATATGCTCATAGCCTTGGTTATAGTGATTATTTCCTGAGTGTATTCATAGGTCAAAACTTAACAAATTGTCAACTTTAAATACATGAAGTTCTTCGTATATCAGTTATATCTTAATAGATTTGTTACTAAGGAAATACACATGCATTCCCTACCTTTCTAGTATGAACTCAATGTTCATTTCATTACTTGGAATTAAAAAAATGACAGAAAAACTTAACATTTATTTACTTTAGGCTAAGATTCATAAGCCTGGTTATCTATTCCCTCTTTAATCAGTATATACCTCCTCATATGTAGAGTATTCAGATCCATTTTTATGGGAACTACCCTGCAAACAAAGTGACTAAATTCTTTTTATTTCAATTGTTCAGATTATTCTGTGGCTGATTACTGGGTGTTAAGTTTTTGTATTTTCATTAATATCCACAAACTTGAATATTAAATTTTTGATTGGACTTTGAGTCTTCCAAAATGCTTCTGCTGCCATTAAATTCCTATTAACTTTTGTTTCCTCAATAAATATTACTTTTATGTGGATTTGTCATTATTTTACTTTCAGAACATTACCTTATCTTGAAGTTTGCAGAATAGCACATTATGCCCCTAAACACAGTCAAAATATGTATAATTTAAACTTCACAAAATCTGAAATAGTTAATAACAAACTTTTGTTGATGAAGAAATCAGGTTCAGAGAGTCAATTTGGATAAGATTACACATTAATTATATTGTTGAACAAAGACAAAAATCCAGATAAGTATTTTTTATCATATTTCACTTTTTAAAAAAATGTTTATATTTATGTGATGCTGAGAATCGAACCCAGGCTCTCTCATGTGCAAGGCGAGCATTCTACCACTGAGCCACAACCCCAGCCCCTCATATTTCACATTTTTTCTGACAGATGATGGACTTTTGAAACATGTTTCTTCTTTTATACCATTTTCTCTCAGGAAGAAAATAATTTTGATTTTTCCAAGTATAAAAAATATAATTAAATAAACTAAATAGATTGGCACTTATATACTTAAGCTTTTGCAATAAGAAAGGTAGTGACTGATAAACAGAATGACAAATCAGACATACAACAGTTCAAATCTACATTAATTCACCAACAATGTGGGTGAATTTAGGAAAGTATATTCAACCACATGGACTTATACTTCCTCAATCTATAAAGTTACATCATAATAACTTACCTGTTGGCCTTTGTCAAGATTCAAGGTAATGTATACAGACCATACAACATAAAAGCATTACTCACTAAATGGCCACTCTGAAAAACAGGGCTGATGAGTAAAGACTACTTCAAAGGGCAGTTGTTAGACATCTTTACCACTTTATGACATTCATTCACATAAAATGCACTGCTGAAAATACATGAAAAGAACACTTAAAACAGACAAAAAAAAACCTAATCTGTGTGTGTGTGTGTGTGTGTATGTGGGGGGTGGGGGGTGGGGAAGAAACATCCTTATTATTTTCAGCAAATCAAAAGCATGTTTTCTAAAGATATACATATATATGTAAAGAAGCATAAAAAATGATTCACAGATATACATCACCATATTTTATTTACATATTGATTGGATGGCAGGTTAAAAAGGAAAGATATCTGCAGATCTTGTTTCCATAACTTCTCTAATAGCTATAACTGTTATATGTGACTTTGGACATTTTATAGCCAAGTTTCCACCTATTACAATTCAAGACAATAGATCTTCTCTATGTTATGAACTGAAATATTTTATCTTCACTATATTACTCTTCCTGATTAAATAATTTAAACTTAGCAAAACTTTAATTTTATTTCACAAAATTACCACACTGTACAATGATAGTGGTAAAATAAAACATGCCAAACAACAACATTCACAGTGCCTACTATGCAGAAACACAGTGAATCACGTTAAATAGCTGATTCAGGTTCATTTTCCCAGGATTAGTACTGTACTGGTAATTCCAAGTTTTGTTCTTAATTTTGCAGTGCACAAGCTGAAAGTGATCTATTCAGACAAGTCTCTACAAAATTTATATGAAGCTTTGCAATGACTTCTTTTTTCTTTTTTTTTTTTTTTGCACCAGCAATTTATCTCTGTGGGAGCATTGCCCATGGCATGCAAGCACTCTTGAATAAAATAAGTCCTGCTTATCTCTCTATTCTCCTATAATCACTAGACCACTTCCCTCCCCATCGGTCCTAGGATACTCTCTTACATATTTTGATTGCTCAGAAAGATGTAACACAATGGGACATCCTTTGTTTCTTGTAATTATTTCATCTCAGGCATTCCTAGTTCTCCTCCTTCCTTACTGGCTATTCCTTTTCACTGTCCTTTGCTGGCTTCTACACTTCTACTCAATTTCTCATTATTCATGGATACTATCCTAGCCTCATTCTTTTATCCATCTTTCCTTTGACAATCTCACTTAGCTCAAGTTTAAAATACATTGATGTGTCTTTGACCTTCAATGTCTACATTCCGTCCTAAGATCTTTTCTAAATTGAAGACTCAGACTCCAGCTATCTATATGATCCATCCACTTGGATTTTTAATAGGCATCTCATAATTAACATGTTTAAAGAAAAAATGTTTTCATTGTCCTCCAACCCCTCTCTCCAATAATTCTGATTAACTTAACCTCACATTATTTTTGCTGTTCTCAACTCTGATCTACATTACTATAAGCGATTTCTAATGATTTCTTCTTTTCCACTCTTGTCCCTTTCCAATCCTTCTCAACTGAACAACCAAAATAGAAATCAAGAATCTGGGGATTTAGATCAGTAGCAAGATGTTTACCTAGCATGAAAAAGGCTCTGGGTGCAATTCCAAGTACAGATAAAAAAAAAATGGAATCATACTATAATGTTTCTCCCTTTAAAATTAACTAAATGCTTTCTGCTACACTTAGAAAAAACATCACATGCAATATACCAAACTACTGATCCTTTGACAACTTCAGACCTATCTAACACCATGCTGTGCCTTGCTCAGAACACTCTAATAATACTGATTTTTCTGTTCTTCAAATACAACAATAGCATTCAACTCTTAGGGTCTTGTAGAACATTTAAATGTTTACTCGTCTAAATTCAGGAATCACTTTCCAATGTTATCTTCTCAAGAAGGAAAGCCTTTCCTGACCACTTAGTTTCCAGCATAACATCCTGTTTTATATTCAATACATTGTACTAAATGTTGTATGTTCATCTGTTTATTGTCTATCTTTCCCCATTAAAAATAATCTTTATACAAAAACTTGTTTCTTACTCAATCCCCTATTTCTAATGCTTAAACCAGTGCTTACCTTATGGAGACTCTCCATGCATGTTGAAGAAGCAAAATGCAAATATATGTACATTTATCGACTCATAACAGACAAGAAAATAGGATCAGATATTTGAACAGGAACTGTTCTCTTCAGGAAATTATTGAAATAGCAGTTTAGGATACTCTAGGAGGTTTATATAATTTGATAATAACCACAAACTTATTTAGATATCTGTGAACAACATAGATGTCATGAATTTTGTATATTTGGAAACTGTATGTATTTTCTAACCAGTGTATCCTTCACAAACCAAACAACTATAGCAGGTAGGCAGTTATTGAAAGTAATAGACATTAGGGTAAAGCAGTGTTCAGGAGTTTAAAAGTGTTAAGCTACTCACGTGGGCACATAGCTGTAACTTCTAGTCATTTAAGAGTATGACTCTAAAGTAATTTGATCAGGAGAACTGAACAAAACAACTTAGTACACCCATTTCTACCAGATTACACTGATAAACTCAGTCCTAGAAGGCTCCAGGCACAGGCCTGACATTTCCATTATTTCAGAGGTGGCACTCAACACAAATCCCAGACTTTGGGATGAGAGCATGCTGCTTAGCCAAAACAGTCAATTCTCATATTGTTTCTGATAAATCAAGGATAACTCGGAGAATGTATACCATTTCAAGAATATTTTTAGGGACTATTGATATGGAAGGACACTATTTTCTTAAGAATATTCTAGAGAGCACAGTTAACCTTCAGTATCAGGAAACATGTGATCAAGCCTCCCTGACTTTAATAAGCACAGACTCGCACCTCTCCTGCTGTGTAATTCATAGCCACTCTCTGCAAAGGAAAACACGGGCAGGAAAAGGTTAGTATTTAGTGACCTGATTCTTCCAAGTACTTACTTGAGTGACAGTTGTGCGACACAGGCTGCCTCCCTGAGGGCTCAGGAACATTTGCCTGGTTGTAGATTTTCATCCCTGTGGACAGCTCACTGTTAGACCACTATTTCATTAAGTGTAATAGGGCATGGACATCCACCTTTTATTTTCATGAAAACTTTCTCTCCTTATTCTTTTACCCACCAGCAGAAAGAATCTGCTAATGACACAGTTCTTAATGAGTCTAACCTCGTTTATCACTATATGTGCTCTCATTTGGTTTTGTTAATTATTCTCCATTTTGCTAATTGTGATTATCCAGAGTAGTGCAATTTATTGTATTTCTACCTGTTAAAAGACTCATTTACAGTTTTTGTTCTTTCATGGATTCTTATTAACATTTTTAGTTGCAGCTGCTTCAGAGGATATTCCATACTGTCTTATTTTTAAGGCCCCTAATAATTTTTTCTTTTATTTATCTTTAAGGCCCCTAATAATTTTTTTCTAACTTATGCTATTCTCCTTGGCCTTTGAAAGTGTATTTCCTTAATCTAGACCTTTCCACATAGGAAATTAAAGTCTGTAGTGGATAATGGCATGAATGTCACCTTGTAGAAAAATAAAAGCAAATAACCTGAATGTTTTATTTAATAACTACTAAATTGCAATGGACACAATTCAATGAGTTGATTTAAAAATAGGCCCCAAGTACATAAATAAGCAACAACTAAGTTCTGCAAAGAAAACACAGATTATGCAGAACTTGGCATGTAAGTTTCTAACATAAAATCACCTTGGGACTGTTCAGTCTGTATCAAGAAATATATAGTGTTCACTCAAGAGATTCAAGATACTATTTTAAGTGACAATTAAAACAAAAAATGAGTTAAGTATGTAGACTCTTAAAGATATGATATTTATTGGAATACAGTAAGATGCAATGTGCCTTGAAAGATCAGCAGGAAAAAAAAAGGTTATTTTTAACTAGGAAAATCATGGAAGGTTATTGGGAAGAAGTAATATTCAAGTTGGAACTCAAACAAGAGTTGGTGTATTTGATACAGTGTTTAAAGCTATCACCTCCATAAGCACAAAATAAAAAAATAAATGAGGTGTGTTTGGGTCAGTAATATAAGAAAAAGGTTCACAAGAATGGCATAAGATCAAGCTTGAGTGTAACTTGCACTTAAATCACATAGAACCTGAGATGAAAATTTAGTCTTAGTATGCCATAGGAAAGCATGCAACAATTGAAGCTTGAGAGGAATATGATTGCATGTGTAATAATAATATAAATCTTGTAACAGAAGGCAAACTAGTTATAAGACTATTAGAATAGACTAAGTCAAGCTTAAACTAAGAGAGCAGGAGGGGAAATGGAAGTGAGCTTGATTTAATGCTGAATTTAGGAGATAGAAAAAAATGTATCCATAACTAACTAAATGAGAAAAAGGCTTCAGACAAGAAAGTCCAATATTCTGCACTCAGGTAGCTAACAACAATGATATCAAACACTAACTGAAAGATTGATAAATTTTAAGTGCCAAAATATACTTATTTATATAATCCTCAAAACATTCCTAAGAAGGCAAGAACCAGTTTGCCATGAACAGAAATCAGAAAACTGAATGGGATAATGGATTTGGAGTAATGAAAAATGAATTCTGTTTCATTTTTCTTGTTTTAGTATAGGTGAGGTTCTCCATGATGCAGAATGTTATCTCCCACATCTGAGAACTCAAATTCATTATGTGTCCCTCACAGATTACATGGGGATTTCGTCTGTACTGTTCTAGGCTGTTGAAGACTCTGCCCCTTTTAGCTATTATTTGAAACACAGGCCTGTGGCTGATCTATACAAAAAAAGTGGGGATGGAATTTAACGCATGCTTTTGATTGTGTCATCTCAGATTTGACCCACATCATTTCCACTAACAGTCCTAAGCACAGAATTAATCATATGGTCCTAACATAATTGAAAGGAAGGACAGGAAATGTAGGGTAGCATGTGGACCATCTCTATCACAGGGACTATCAAATCCTTTACAACACATAGTACTATAATAAGACTGAGGTCCCAAACTAAATATGGAGGTCCAAACTTACTTTTCCAACAATGTGCTAAATTACTATAGATCCTGGTTCCCATTATTTTCTTACTTATATTTTTGTCTTTCACCATATGGTTCCATTTGCTGAAAAATTTGTTCTCTTCCTTATCTTTATGGTTAATCCCCATTCTTCAAAATATGGCTTACTATATTAAAGAAAGAGTAATCATTAATCATGAAGGTAATCATTATCTATATCAAAGGTAAAACCTCATTTAATTCTAGGGAAAATAAAGAATAAACATCCACTTTAAAAGATAACATAAAAGTAGAATACAGAGGTTAATATTTTGAAAAATATTTTGAGTATAGGCATATAGAGAATCACAAGGATGATCTACCTAGACAAATATAACATTTTAGGCATTGAATAAATTGAAAGATTAAAAGCATAAGGAAAAAAACTTGCAAAAAGTATTTAACATATCAGTCCCCCAAAAAGAAATTTGTAAAGAACAATGCAAAATATAAAATATAATTTTACATTATTATAAATGTAAAATTTATAATTTGCATAAATTATAAAATATCTTAGCCATAAGAGTCCCTTAAAAATCCAAAATTACCAATTTTATAAAAAAATTTATAATGCAAAAAGAAGTGAGGTTGATTTATAAAAGTGGAAAATTGGCAACCAAGAAATTGAAACAGATAAAACAGATGCTTTTTGTAAGTCTCACTATTGAAGAATACTTTTAGAAACTATTTTGTACATTCATTAAGTCATTCCACAAACATTTGCACATGTACTCTGCACTCAACATTGTTGTAGACATTTGAGATACATCAATTAAAAGTTATAATAATTTTTAAAAGTCAAGGAACCCTGCCTCCGTAGAACTTACACTCTATTTGATGTCTTAGTTCACTTTGCTTCAGGAACAGATCTTGAATAAAGGATCTGAGTGCAAATAATTTATTTAGAAGTACATTATTTGGAAGGCACAGTAGTGATCGATTAAATGAGGGATAGAAAGGCAACCAATCAGTCATGGATTATTAAATCAGTTATCACAGTGAGCAGTGGGCAACTGCCACTTACTCTTGAGTGGAAACTTTTGGAAAATGTTGAAAACACAGGTTTGAGATTATCCACCGGGGAACTGAGAAAACTAAAGTATTTATGGACTAACTCATGTGAGTCATTGGAGAAGTGCTTGGAAGGTGTTAATTTCTCCACACATTCAGTCTGCTGCACACAGAACAGTATTCTATAGTTCTGGAGGAAAGTACTAAAGTCCAGAGTTGCAAAAAATAATGGCACTTGGGTAGGAGCATGAGTACTGTAAAAGGTTTATGCGGCTTGGTTATAGCCCAGACAGATATGCCACACTAAGAAAGACAATAAGGAACTGACATAGTAGAAAAATAAGCTTCAAGTGTGTTAGAAGAAGACAAAAATGTCATTGGCAAAAAGTAAAAAAAGAATAAGCTAGCAAGGATTGTTATTTCCAGGTTATAGAAAGCCTAGTTTACGGTACTAAATGGGGTTTTTAGAGTAGACCCCATTGAGAAAATAAGATTAGGCCAAAAAGGAGGGGGGAGAATCAGCTTCATAGAAATCCACATAGGATTGTCACAGTCACAGAGAGCATTTCAGCAAAGGACATATTGTATTTTTCCTGGTAATTCTGAGGAACAATGAGTAATGACTGGAATGATGATCACAATGGGAGAAGTAGTAGTGAGTTGTGAGGTTAGGAATGGTGCATAACCACAGAATCCCTTGAGGACTTGTAAGGTCTTCCACTGTAATTGAAATTCGAATAGAAGGTAACATAAAATGTTTTCTGTTTTCTCTTATAAAAAGTTTGCTGCAGCATTTTCACTTGTGGCCATGACAAAGTAACTGGTTGTGACCTCCTGGAATAAAAAATAAAACACTAGACAAAATATATGAGGCAACTTTCAGAAATGGAACTGTGTTTCTCAAAAACACTTATAAACTCACATAAACCACTTAGGAATAGAGTTAATGAAAGCAAAGTCAGTCTCTACACTGAAAAGAATGCTGCTAAAAGAAATTAAAGGCAATCCAATGAAATGGAGACATATGCCATATTCATGGACTTTAAGACAGTGTTCTTGATGTGCCACATTGATCTGTATGCTTCAATGTAGACCCAGTCAAAAGTTCATAACCCACTTGAATCAAAGTGTGAAATATGATATATCAAGAACTATGTAATGTTTTGAACAACCAACAATAAAAATTAAAAAAAATACAATAGAATTGTTGGCATCAGTTGAGAAGCTGATTTAAAATTTAGATAGAAATGCAGAGATCTAGATTAAGCAATACAACAATTTTTAAAAGAATATGTCTGGGAAACTGTCACTACTTGAATTTAAGAATTTCTAAAAAGGCATTGTAATGACATACTATAGTCTTGGTGTGGGGAGAGAAACATAATTCAATAGGCACAAAGAGAGCATTTAGGAATAAAACTTGCAGAAACAATTTTCATCAAAAGTGCAGTGCAATTCAGTGGGGAAAGAGAAATCAACAAATTGTACTATAACAACTGAATGAATATATAAAAATAAAGTCCTTCCAAACACTATGCAAAAGTTAATTTGAAATCCATCAAAGACCAACCAATAATGTTAAAAATATAAACTCCACAGGGAAAGCCTAATATCTTCATGAGCTTGAAGTAGACAAGATTTCCTTGAGAAGACACTGCAAAAAATAAAATCATAAAATGAAATGATAAATTAGACTTCATCAAAATAAAACACTCGACTATCTTTTGGGGTGGGATTGTGGCTCAGTGGTAGAGTACTTGCCTAGTCTATGTGAGGCACTGGGTTTGAGCCTCAGCATCACATAAAGATAAATAAATAAAGTTCTAATATATATATATATATATATATATACACATATATATATATATAAAATTATCTGTTGAATCTGTTAAAAGAATGTCTTCAGAAAACTAATTATTTCAACACCTACTCTAGATCCCAATAATTCTACCTCTCATGCATTTACCCAAGACAGTGAAGACATATGTACATGAAAAGAGTTGTGCAAAAATGTTCATAACAGCCACAAGTGGAAACAACCCAAATGTCCATCGTATGAATGGATGACATGTTATATGTATGCATTGTAATAATATAAGCTATTTAGGCTACTTACAAAATAAAGTATTGGTTCAGTCAACAACAGGAGTCTCTAATACACTGTTAGACTAAATAAGGAATGAGCTATCATTATGTTAATATATATGCAATAAGCCAGAATTATCCATGGCCTAAACTCCTTTAATTCTTTTTCAATACAAGAGAGGCAGAAGATAGCTAAAGAATATTACAAAAACTATTTCGGATTAGATTATCCTTAGGACAACAACTCTATACTTATAATGTCATAGAAAGTCCTGAAAATGCCCAAGAGAAGGGCAGAGGTTATATATAAGTCAGTTGCTTTCTCTCAGCACAACAATGATTCTGCTCTGCTAAAATAAACTTTGCCTCCTGAGAATCTGTCAGGAGATGACCCAAAAGACATCCATGCTATATTTCTAGTGCTGAGTGCAAACACAGAAGGTATCAAAGTCGATCATAGGGAAGAACAGGACAAAGGGGCCTTAAGAAATAATCAAGAGTAAGTGCTGTACTAGTGTTGTAGCTCGGTGGTAGAATGCATATCTCACACATGTGAGGCACTGGGTTTGATCCTCAGCACCACATAAAAAATAAATAAACAAAATAAAGGTATTGTGTCCATCTACAACTAAAAATATTAAAGTTCTGAGTTTAGATATTTTGAGGTTCCTTGCTAAGGTGTATATTACTGCTCACTCATTTCACCACAATTTATGTTCAAGTTGCAATTTCTTAGGAGGTAGAAGAAGATGTAATCTGCCTTGTCTCATAAATTTGAAACTCTTTGGTGGAATTCTCATCACAAAACTAGATTCAAAAGGTACAGCAGGACATTTTTGTAAGAAGGATGACTTCTGAGGTTAGAAATAAAATTCTCTATTCTATTCCCTTATATTGTGCTCAGATCTTTTATACCTGCATATCTTTAGAGGCAGCTGTTTTAGAAATTATGTCTTCCTTCATACCCATTGACCTTCACTTGTTCAACCAATGACTAAATTGGGTGGCACCATAGTTGATGTAAAAGATCCTGAACTCAGAGGGCAAAAGCTAGTAAATGGGAGTTTTTAGACCCTTGCTAAGGGTCCAAACTGAGCACATTTCTCAATAAAGTCAAAAATTTTCCGATTCTCCCCAGTTTTATGGGGTGGGAAGTAAACGAAGACCGTTTAAAGTATATTCTCTGGCTGTTCCTTCTGAGCTCAGAGGTCTCCAAATGAGGATCTCAATTACTTTTCAGTACGGTAATTTTGATCTATTCACTATTCCCTGTATCTTCCAATTAAAAAAAAAATTATTATGCAAAACCTCCAGAGGAGCCCCACATAATCCTGAAAACTTGGGCAAAGATGACTCAGCTCTTGAAAACTTAAAATTCTTAAAGGGGGGAAAAAAAACCTCACATGGAAAGAAATAAGAAACCAATGCTGCAGCTGCCCATAAAATCTGAGAACGTGTGTTAAGTGGGTGTCCTAACAAGGAGTTATATGGAAACACAAACTGTGAGCACCACAGGGTTTGCTGCCTGGGTTGTTGCTATTTTGAGGCCTACAGGTACATACACAGGTGCTTCGATAAGAGCAGCTGAACCATAAGAGTCCCAGGGTTTACTGGAGTATATGAAGTAAAGATCCTAACTCCAAAAACAGAACTTGGATATTCCAAGGCCTTAGGACTATTAGAAGCCAGGTTGTCATCACTGAAGAGCCCAGAGGCAGGCTGCTCAGCTTCTGATGTTTCTTTCTCCGTTGTTCAGAGCTCACTTTGTTTTGGGAGTGCAAGTGCCTTATTGTTTTTCTGCTGATGCTTAGACTTTGTTTGTTGTTACTGCCCCAAACAGCTTTTTCCATGTTCCTCTGTATTCTTATTTTCAAAATATTCTGAGACAGAAAGGCAGAAAAGGGGGACAAAAGTGAGTGAGCTCTTACAGGCAATTTTAACTCTTCAGGAAGGATCCACAGAAATTCATCAAGATCAAATTCATCAAGAACTTAATCTTCTAACGGATTCATTTCTCACCTAACAAAAGATTCTCAAGAACTTTTAGTAATCAGGAATGCTATGTACCGTCTGCTGTCAATCTCAAAGACTCTACCCCCAACAAACATTGACAAATCTCTGCCTCTCCCTGTCCTTCTACCTGTTCCCCTGTCCCTCCCTGGTAAAAATGTTATATTTATGATGAGTTCATCATCCTATCTTCCCTCTTCTCTCTTCTCTCTTCTCTCTTCTCTCTTCTCTCTTCTCTCTTCTCTCTTCTCTCTCTCTCTCTCTCTCTCTCTCTCTCTCTCTCTCTCTCTCTCTCTCTCCCCATCCACCCTTTCAGACATATAATACTTACAAAATCCTGCTCAAAATGCTTTCATTTTCCCTTGAATCTTGGTACTGTTCCATGAGACCAACAGCTCCAACAGTATTTATTGTTCTATAAAAGGCATGGCTAGAAATATGTAGGTAAATATAACTCAATAACCTCCTTTCACTGCAAAATACCTTTTTTCCCCAATCTTCTAATGTGCACCATCAAACTCCCATGGCATATGTTCTGGTTTTCTTCAAAAGGTGGCGGCAAACACAATGATATCATCCCATCTACTAACTGCTCGACGTTGTTCCAGGCTAAGATGCACTGCACATAAGGATGGAGATAGGGACCGGTGCCTAGTCTTGGCCAGTACAGATCCCATTATGGGGGATTAGGTTGACACTAATGGGGTTGATTCTGCAGCCTGTTCATCCTCTGTCTGCCAATAGACAGAGTGAGCAGCCAGAGAACAGAATATCTGAATGCTCGTGCCAAGACAACTGCAATAACTGAGGCTCTCTGCCATTGTGCCTGTTCAGAATGGAGGTGGAGGGTAATGCAAACAGGAGGACAGCAATAGCAGGATTTTCAGATTCACCTGGCGTTCAGGGGCCGAGAATGGCAGACGTCGTGCTTTATTGTCAATGCCTCTTATTTAGGAAGGGTTGGGTCTCACCCAAGTATGTTCCTCATGCTGTAAAGGTTGATTTGGGGGAAGGCCCAGGATTATCACTTGTTCAATAAATAATGTTTTCTGCTATGCTTAGGAGGAATTTGTCCTATATTTGGTGTGCTGTAGATAAGGATTGCATTCATAATTTTTTCTGGCACAAAATCTGGCAAAAAATGTAGAATTTGTTTCCAAAATGGAAAGTTTCTATATACTTCCACATTAGCCTTCTCTTGGCACCAGTTGGTAGAGCCACAGCTGACACCCTCTGCAGATACCACTACCAATTTTCAGAAGCAGGAAGGATAAAATTATGTCCAAATGCAACTTCTAAATGTTTAGTCCCCCAAACTCTTAGGATGTCACACAAGCTTTTAGCAGTCTATAGTTCTTCATTTATTTTCTAAGAGAAAAACAAAAGACTTTTTCTAAAAAATTAGAGAACCAAGGAAATAGTATTTTCCACAACTGACATTTTAGCTTCAGGTCATTTGATGTCACTATATTATTGGCATTCCAGCCTATCCTTGACAGAAGAATAAAAATCACCACAGTGTCCTATTAATATATCTTCAAATGAAAACAAATGTTAAAAATATTAGAAACCAATTTAATGTTTTAAGGATGTATTACATGCTAATTACTTACAAAGCACTTCAAATTTATTATTTCTGTTTTTTTTTTAATTCTAGATCCAAATATTCATACATCACGTCATTTATTTTCTCAAAACTTATATGTATATTTGTGTCACTCAGTACTTGGTGTTAGAAGCATCATAACCATGAAAAAACACATTTTTTCTGTGATGTAAAGGATATTATCTAAGGGTAATTGAATAACTAAATGGAGCAAAGGTTCTGACTTTCAGATAGTAGCATTTCAAATAGCATTTCAAATTCATGTTATGATAACAGATCAATATATATATAAATACTTTACTTTATAACATATCAATATATATACTTTATATTAGTAGGAAGAAATGCTAAATAAAGTATTTGAGTATAATTCTTGGTTTTAAGGATAGAATGATGAAAACAGACACCAAAAGTTGAATACCCATACCCTTCCTTACACATTCTAAATTATTTTTAAAATGCATATATATCCAAATTAGCAATTCATATTTCTCAAAATATTTTTAGTTAGATAATTCCTTATATATGTCAATAAGCACACCACATAAATAGTGCAAGAATAACTATTTTACTGTTTTAGAAGAACAGTGTAATCAAAATTGAATGTACTTTTATAAGTTCATAAACAGCCCCCGCCACCGATCCCTTTTCTAATCCCTATAATTTCTTCATCATGCTTCCTTCTTGGCTGTACCCTTTTCATAATGAGTACCACTTATTGCTCAGCCTTTTCTGCAATGAAAATCCTGACCAGACAATTCAAGATTATATGAATGTCTGGCAAGAATGAGATCATTATAAAGAAAAAAAAAATTACCAAAGAGTTGAAATTTGTGCCTTTGGGACCGACATTAGAAAACCACTTAAGTTTTTTCTCCCATAACTCTAAGAGCTCCTTTAGAAGTTGAAATACAACCCTGTCCTCTCCTTAGACATTTTAATTAGGCAATGATTCAGTCCTACTCTGTTAGAATCCAGTCTGGAGATAGGAGCCACAGAAGTTATGTTAACAGAAAGAATTTAATGTGAATAATTGTTAACCTGGCATTAACAAACTGGAAAGGAAAAGGCCATTCTGAAGTATCATGAAGTAATAACTGCAGGAAGCAGATGCTAACCCAGGGCTGGAAAAACAAAGGAAGGTTAAGAGTATTAAAGTTTAGAATCTTGGAAAAGGAGCCAGTAGAAACACAATTCAAATTTCTGAGAAAGGCACATGGCTTGGAGCCTGGGGAACTCAGGAGAGGGGCCTACAGAGGTGGGATTCAGAACTCCAAGAAGCATGTCTCTAATGAAGCTCTTCTAGAACTGTTAGAAAACTGTGACCTGGAATTCGCTGCTTCTGTTGTAGCAAACTGCTGCTGCTGAGTGAAGAAGTGCTGCATAGGAGACACTGGCACTAACAGGAAACTCCTGTGTCACCTCCCACAGAGGGCCTAACAGAGACTAGGCAGCAGAGGAGGCAACATAGGGATGTTGTGTTAGCCCCAGCATCAGAAACTGAGTATGAAAAGGTGGACTTGAAGCTGAGAGAGAATGGCTTAATAATTGTCACACATAAAAGAGAATATAAAAACATAAGGTGCCCACAGAGCATACATTCCAAGAGCCCCAGCAGACAGACACCTGAAGCTGCAGAGAGCACAGAGTGTGTTCTCTTTGGAGTCTATAGAGTATGATGTTGTTTCTATACCTAAGTACTTGTGATGAAATTTAATTTTTAAAGTTTAATACTATAGTGTTAGTAAAAGATTAACAATAATAATAAAATGGGACAATTATAACAATATGTTGTGATTAAAGTTATTTAAAACTTGTGATTTTTTTATTTCTGGAATCTTCCATTTAAATTTTCAGATCACGGTGACTGCAGATAACTGAAATAACAGAAAGCAAAAACCCAGGTAAGGCAGGACTGCTGTAATGACCATAATACAACTGTGTATATGTCAGATCATTGAATCTGTTTTTCCTTCTCAGATAATATAGAACTTTAATGAGAATCAATTCAACTATGGGTACCCATAGAAGTTTCTTCAAATAGGATATATAGGTCAAATTTAAGCCAGTTTGTTGTACTTAAACAACAGTTAGAAGCTCAGTGTAGCCAAATTCAACAAAGAGAAGTCACGTAGAAAAACAATGAATTTAAGGAGTTGAAGACTAACTAAAAGTCCAGTAATGAGTCATTTGGAGATTTTTAACAGAAAAGCCACATAGTCTAAATTCAGCTTTAAAGTATCCCTCTGAATTCCTTGGCAGGAGGAAGGGGGTAAGAAACACAGAGTAAGAGTAATTAGGAAAAGGTGATATTGGAGTTATCCAGGAGAGAAATGGGAGTAACTCAAACTCAAGTAGTACTTGTTGAGGTGGAAATAAGTGGATAAATATGGAACATATGTTTGAAGCAAAAGATAAGATAATTAATAAGTTAAAAGAAAAAAAATTTACTTGAGTAACTGCTTAGAAAATATTGCTTTTCTCTGAGATGGAATACTGAGGTAGATAAAGCTTTAAAAGAAAAATTACAAAATATTTACTGTAGACTTTATGTTAGACCATATGACAATATGTGGCCAGATAAAACATCCTTTCAACAGAGATAGCAGTTTTAAAATTAATGTATTTGAGATTTCTTAGTAGATAATGGTAATAAGAGATGCTGACAAGTATTTCTACAAAGGCATTCAGTGTAATTTTTTAATGGAGTACTCTGAAATTAATATAATAAAGAAGAATAAAGGGATATAATATAGGTAGAAAATAATCAAGTTATGTCTACAGTTATAATTGTATTTTCTCTAGTTAGACTATGTTACAGTGCAATGATAATGACCATTGTATCACTCTGGAGCCACATTTATGATTGTGACTAAGCAAAGATCTATGAGGCTTATAAATGGTTCATTGATTCTCAAATAAAGACTAAACAATAAAATTAGAAATGACCATGACTCAGAGAAAAAAAAGTTTTCTGTAAATATAAAACTGTTCTCCATGAAGTAATGCATGAAGGTTAGCAGTATTTCTATTTTTTCTGCCACGTCTTTGTCAAGTTATGATCGAATTGCAGTTAATACAAGAAAAACTATGGGCCTTTCTACTTGTTCATATTTAGGCCTAATCATTCTATTGAATCTTCATCTAGTTTGTGAGACTTTATTTGGAATTATTCCTAAGCAACAAGTTTAAGATGAGAAATGTAAATGAAGTTAAGTTGTTATTGTACCTGTTATATATTAACTTCAGATAATGAAGTTCTCACAAATGTAATTCTTAGTAATAACATAATTTGACTTTTTCCCCTAAAATCCACATTTTTACCTCAAAAGTAAATGACTAAGCAATTTTAAATAAATATAGTTGAAGTAAATCCAATACCTTCTTAATGACATATTTTAAATGGTTTTCATTCAATGTACTTCAGCAAAAGAATTAGATATACTTTTATCAGGATACTTATATCTGCTTTATGTTTATTAAACCATTTACATAAAGTCATTGTATTTTTATTTTTAGTTTTGAAGTTCAATATGAATAAGAAATATTTTTAAAATTCCAATATATAGTTTTCTCATCAATAAGGTTGATTACACATATGGGTCATTTAGGAGGTATTTTTTATGTGACTAGAGAAATTTGTACTATTCCTCTTAAAGTTGAGTAGCTATAGAGATGGAAATAAGTGTGCATACCTTTTCAACAGCAGCCAGAAACCATATGTTACAAAACACCTCATATTAAATTTTTTCAGTCCAAGTATCTGCTACTTACTTTTTGATTAAAATATTGACATAGACTTCCAGACTCCCAAACCAAAGTTCTTATAGTAAGACAGTTCTTGCAGTAAGACATTTAGGGAATATAAATAGGGGCTATTCCTTTTGCTTACAGAGATCATTCAAAAAATTAATGATTAATTAATAAGACACTAGTAATAAGAATACTCAATAAAGAAACAAACACATTAAAATAAATTCAGGGTTTAAAAAATAGTGATTTTTTTTTCCTGATAACCTTTTATACCTTCTCTCCAAGCTGTCCTAAATCAATGTTATCCTCAGAAAAGACAGGGGAAAAGAAGAAAAAAGAAAGAAAAGGAATAATTTGCTATACTATAGATAGCACAGGAGCAAACAAGACAGTACAAAATTTTCCTTTTTAACATTATCCTTTTTAAAAATTATTCTCCCTGTTTTGTACATGTGATTTAAAAAATACTACTAAAGACAGTTTTATTTGTTAATCTGAGAGCTCATGCACTTTACTTCAGGTATCATATTTCTGTAACTTGAGAACTTTCTAAATAATTCGGCAATTGTTGTACAGATAGAAAAAAGGGACATGGATTTATATTCAGTGACTTCACTATATGAATAGAACTATCCAAATCCTCAAATTAGCACTGCTTCTCTATCTCATATCACATATATGATATATCATTTTTGTAAGGATATGTAATAGATATTTTCAAAATATATTGAAGAAAGCAGAATGAAAATTATATGCAGAGAGATTCTAACAGGGAACACAATATTCTTTTCATTACATCAAAAATAATGAGAGATTATCATTCCTATACATGCAGAAACTACACAGAATAATTCCTAAACAATAGCTCAGTCCCAAAATTCTATAATAGCCATTATTACCAATTATTTCATGATCCTTAAGAGTCCTGTATTCATGTGAGGATCTTAATGCAGTGCTAAAATGTATTAATGTCTAGACCCCTTACAGAATGCAGAAGAAACTACTGATAATATTTTACAGCAATTTCATATACTAACAGAGTAAAACAGCCTGAGCAAAGAAAGAATAAGAAGAGAAGTCATTCTTAAATTGTCCTCAAACCCTTGAAGAAAATTATTTTTTAAATGAAGCAGCAATTCAAAACTTTCAATGAAAGTGAAATATTCTTCATTTAGTTTATTCATTTGCTGAATGAATTTGATACTGACTACTGAGCTTATTTTCTATGCACAATGGAATGAAAAGTATAAAGAAGAGAAATGATCCTGTTTTTTAAAGAAATCATAATTCAGCTGAATAATTAAAATTTGAAATATAAATGGATGTAGGAAAAATAACTTCATAAAAGATACACAAAAGTGTGTATAAAGTAACAGAGAAAGGTCATTGCTACAGATTGAAATATAAGATAAAATTATTTATGGTAGAGGTTTATCTAAGTTTTACTCATTCAGATAATCTACCATATTAAGTACAATTTTCATACCTTTTAGATTTCTTGTTAGTCTCAGATAATAGCAAAAGAAATAGAATGCAGTATCTATCCTATATGTGTAAACCAATTCTTGAGCCATTTTCTTGCATGCTGTATTACAGTATGAACCAGTGGTTTAAAAAATTCAGGAAAAAAATGACAGTTTTGTAGGATGTTAGAGAACATATCACAAAAAAAAGTTATATTTGAGCCACTTTAAATGCTGAATTTGAGAGATTTCTAAGCAGAAGAAATCACAAGTTGATAAACAGATGTAAAATGCTGGTCCTTGCCCATGGTCATTTTTTAGGGAAATGTACAGTAGTATTGCGAATGCTGAGAAGATGAGTAAGAATTGGATTATGAATCCCTTGTATTTGGTATGAAGAATCTGCAGATTTATCACGAGTTATGTAGAGTAACCAAAGGATTTAGGACTATATTGGTAGGATTAGCAATTCAAAAGATCAGGCTGATGACGTTGCAGAAAATAGAGAGGATAAATTAATGGGAAAGAAGTTAGGAAGTATATTAGACACCACTTATAAAACATCTCAGATCCTCTGAGGCTCAGTTTTCTCTGCATGAGTCAGGCATTCACAATCTAAAGCACTTCCATTTCTTTTACTGGTCATATGTCTTGGGCTTCTGGTGTTGAGGCATTCCTGTTGATCTTTGTGGTCCCACTTTGTAAAAACAAATATATAACCAGTAAGTGGGAATTTGTGAAAGTCCTAGAAAAATCTTTGACTAAAAACGAAAACAAATTGGGTTGATAAATAGTACTCACATTTCCTGAACCTGTCTCTTCCCAGTCCTTAAATAAAGGTTGTAAGACATCTGTGGGAAGAAGAGAGGGAAGGGGAAATGCTGGAGACTCAATTAGAACAAATTGTATTTCATGCTTTTACAATGATGTCATAAGATATTCTATTGTCATTTGTAATTAAAAAGAACTAATAAAAAGTGATAGGAGCAGCGACCTGCTGAGAGGCAGAGTCGCCTCCTCCCCCTGCGCCGGCAAAGTAGAGGGAACTGTGACCACGCACAGAGCAGGCCCAGCGGCCTGCTGAGGGGCAGAGCCACCCACCACCCCCCGCCCCTGCCAGGTGACCACCGACAGAAAAGGCCCAGTGGCCCGTGGCGGGACAGAGCTTCCAATCACTCCTGCAAGGTAGGCGGGCCTGCGACCCACCTGCAGAAGAGGAGCAGCGGCCTGCTGAGAGGCAGAGCCGCCCCCTCCCCCTGCACCGGCAAGGTAGAGGGAACTGTGACCACGCACAGAGCAGGCCCAGGGGCCTGCTGGGGGGCAGAGCCGCCCCCCACCCCCCGCGCCTGCCAGGTAGGGGAACTGTGACCACGGACAGAAAAGGCCCAGCGGCCCTCGGCGGGACAGAGCTTCCAATCACTCCTGCAAGGTAGGCGGGCCTGCGACCCACCTGCAGAAGAGGAGCAGCGACCTGCTGAGAGGCAGAGTCGCCTCCTCCCCCTGCGCCGGCAAAGTAGAGGGAACTGTGACCACGCACAGAGCAGGCCCAGGGGCCTGCTGGGGGGCAGAGCCGCCCCCCACCCCCCGCGCCTGCCAGGTAGGTGGAACTGTGACCACCATCAGAACAGGCCAGACCTGCAACCGAGAGACAGAACAGGCCCAGTGGCCTGAGGAAGGGTAGAGCCGCCCCCCCCCCCGCACCTGCAAGGTAGGCGGACCTGCGACCCACTGGCAGTACAGCCCCAGAGGCCTGCAGAGGGGCAGTGCCGCTGCCTGCACCTGCAAAGTAGACAGAACTGTGACCACCCACAGAACAAGCCTAGCGGCCCGCAGAGGGACAGAACCGCCGCCCGCGCCTGCGAGGGAGACTTTGCAACTATACAAGACCAATATAAATATATAGGGGGAAAATTCAATAGCACAACAGTTTCACTAAGTAGAAAGGAACGCGAACAGTATGAAGAGACAAGGAAAGAAAGGACCACAAGCAATGCAGGTCAACTCAACGTTAGAAGAGGTAATAGCTGCAGCAGATGGAATGTCAGATAAAGAATTCAGGATATACATGCTTCAGATGATCTGGAGTCTCAAGGAAGACATCAGACAGCAAAATCAGACAATGAAAGATCACTTCAACAATGAATTACATAAACAAATCCAAGAAGCAAAAGATCAACTACACAGGGAAATAGAGGTTATAAAAAACAAACAAACAGAAATCCTAGAAATGCAGGAAGCAATAAGCCAACTTAAAAACTCAATTGAGAATACTACCAGCAGAGTAGAACACTTAGAAGACAGAACATCAGACAATGAAGATAAAGTATTTCAACTTGAAAAGAACATAGACAGCTCAGCAAGACTGTTAAGAAACCATGAGCAGAACATCCAAGAAATATGGGATAACATCAAGAGACCAAATTTAAGAGTCATTGGGATACAGGAAGGGACAGAGTTTCAAACCAAAGGATTGAGCAATCTATTCAATGAAATAATACGAGAAAACTTCCCAGACTTGAAGAATGAGACAGAACCCCAAATCCTAGAAGCCTACAGGACGCCGAATGTGCAAAATCATAAGAGACCCACACCTAGACACATTATAATGAAGATGCCCAACATACAGAATAAGGAGAGAATTTTAAAAGCTACAAGAGAAAGGAAGCAGATCACATTTAGGGGTAAGCCAATCAGGATAACAGCTGATCTTTCAACACAGACTCTGAAAGCTAGAAGATCCTGGAATAACATATTTCAAACACTGAAAGAAAATGGGTTCCAACCAAGAATTGTGTTTCCAGCGAAATTAAGCTTCAGGATGGAAGATGAAATTAAAACCTTCCACGATAAACAAAAGTTAAAAGAATTTGCAGCTAGAAAACCATCTCTTCAAAACATCCTTGGCAAAACATTACAGGAAGAGGAAATGGAAAATAACAATGAAAACCAACAGTGGGAGGTAGGACACTAAAGGGGGGAAAATAATCAAAGAGGAAAACAAACCATGTTTAGTAACATAAATAAACAAATATGGCTGGACGAACAACCCATATCTCAATAATAACCCTAAATGTTAATGGCTTAAACTCACCAATCAAGAGACACAGGCTAGTAGAATGGGTCACAAAACAAGACCCAACAATATGCTGCCTACAGGAGACGCATTTGATAGGAAAAGACATACATAGGCTGAAGGTGAAAGGTTGGGAAAAATCATATCACTCATATGGACTTCGGAAACAAGCAGGAGTATCCATACTCATATCAAATAAAATAGATTTCAAGCCAAAGTTAATCAAAAGGGATAAAGAGGGATACTACATACTGCTCAAGGGAACCATACACCAACAAGACATAACAATCATAAATATATATGCCCCAAACAATGGTGCAGCTATGTTCATCAAACAAACTCTTCTCAAGTTCAAGAGTCTAATAGACCACCATACAATAATCATGGGAGACTTCAACACACCTCTATCACCACTGGACAGATCTTCCAAACAAAAGTTGAATAAGGAAACTATAGAACTCAATAACACAATTAATAACCTAGACTTAATTGACATATATAGAGTATACCACCCAACATCAAGCAGTTACACTTTTTTCTCAGCAGCACATGGATCCTTCTCAAAAATAGATCATATATTATGTCACAGGGAAACTCTTAGACAATACAAAGGAGTAGAGATAATACCATGCATCCTATCTGATCATAATGGAATGGAACTGAAAATCAACGATAAAAGAAGGAAGGAAAAAGAATACATCACTTGGAGAATGAACAATAGGTTACTGAATGATCAATGGGTTATAGAAGACATCAAGGAGGAAATTAAAAAATTCTTAGAGATTAATGAAAACACTGACACAACATATCGGAATCTATGGGACACATTGAAAGCAGTTCTAAGAGGAAAATTCATTGCTTGGAGTTCATTCCTTAAAAAAAGAAAAAACCAAGAAATAAATGATCTCATACTTCATCTCAAAATCCTAGAAAAAGAAGAGCAAAACAACAGCAAAAGAAGTAGAAGGCAAGAAATAATTAAAATCAGAGCTGAAATTAATGAAATCGAAACAAAAGAAACAATTGAAAAAATTGACAAAACTAAAAGTTGGTTCTTTGAAAAAATAAACAAAATCGACAGACCCTTAGCCATGCTAGCGAAGAGAAGAAGAGAGAGAACTCAAATTACTAACATACGGGATGAAAGAGGCAATATCACAACAGACACTTCAGATATACAGAAGATAATCAAAAATTATTTTGAACCCTTATACTCCAATAAATTAGAAGATAGTGAAGGCATAGATAAATTTCTTAAGTCATATGATCTGCCCAGATTGAGTCAGGAGGATATAGACAACCTAAACAGACCAATATCAATTGAGGAAATAGAAGAAACCATCAAAAGACTACCAACTAAGAAAAGCCCAGGACCAGATGGGTATACAGCAGAGTTTTACAAAACCTTTAAAGAAGAACTAATACCAATACTTTTCAAGCTACTTCGGGAAATAGAAAAAGAGGGAGAACTTCCAAATTCATTCTACGAGGCCAACATCACCCTGATACCTAAACCAGACAAAGACACTTCAAAGAAAGAAAACTACAGACCAATATCTCTAATGAACCTAGATGCAAAAATCCTCAATAAAATTCTGGCCACTCGGATACAAAAACTTATCAAAAAAATTGTGCACCATGATCAAGTAGGATTCATCCCTGGGATGCAAGGCTGGTTCAATATACGGAAATCAATAAATGTTATTCACCACATCAATAGACTTAAAAATAAGAATCATATGATCATCTCGATAGATGCGGAAAAAGCATTTGACAAAGTACAGCATCCCTTTATGTTCAAAACTCTAGAAAAACTAGGGATAACAGGAACATACCTCAATATTGTAAAAGCAATCTATGCTAAGCCTCAGGCTAGCATCATTCTGAATGGAGAAAAATTGAAGGCATTC
This sequence comes from Marmota monax, assembly GCF_021218885.2. Lineage (NCBI taxonomy): Eukaryota > Metazoa > Chordata > Mammalia > Rodentia > Sciuridae > Marmota > Marmota monax. Next base: position 17,234,403 of record NW_026691950.1, read on the forward strand.
CCTCTAAAATCTGGAACAAGACAGGGATGCCCTCTCTCTCCACTTCTGTTCAACATAGTTCTCGAAACACTGGCCAGAGCAATTAGACAGACAAAAGAAATTAAAGGCATCAAAATAGGAAAAGAAGAACTTAAATTATCACTATTTGCAGATGACATGATTCTATACCTAGCAGACCCAAAAGGGTCTACAAAGAAACTATTAGAGCTAATAAATGAATTCAGCAAAGTGGCAGGATATAAAATCAACACGCATAAATCAAAGGCATTCCTGTATATCAGCGACAAATCCTCTGAAATGGAAATGAGGACAACCACTCCATTCACAATATCTTCAAAAAAAATAAAATACTTGGGAATCAACCTAACAAAAGAGGTGAAAGACTTATACAATGAAAACTACAGAACCCTAAAGAGAGAAATAGAAGAAGATCTTAGAAGATGGAAAAATATACCCTGTTCATGGATAGGCAGAACTAACATCATCAAAATGGCGATATTACCAAAAGTTCTCTACAGGTTTAATGCAATGCCAATCAAAATCCCAACGGCATTTCTTGTAGAAATAGAGAAAGCAATCATGAAATTCATATGGAAAAACAAAAGACCCAGAATAGCAAAAACAATGCTAAGCAGGAAGGGTGAATCAGGCGGTATAGCGATACCAGACTTCAAACTATACTACAGAGCAATAGTAACAAAAACAGCATGGTACTGGTACCAAAACAGGCGGGTGGACCAATGGTACAGAATAGAGGACACAGAAACCAATCCACAAAACTACAACTACCTTATATTTGATAAAGGGGCTAAAAGCATGCAATGGAGGAAGGATAGCATCTTCAACAAATGGTGCTGGGAAAACTGGAAATCCATATGCAACAAAATGAAACTGAATCCCTTTCTCTCGCCATGCACAAAAGTGAATTCAAAATGGATCAAGGAGCTTGATATCAAATCAGAGACACGCCGTCTGATAGAAGAAAAAGTTGGCTACGATCTACATACTGTGGGGTCGGGCTCCAAATTCCTCAATAGGACACCCATAGCACAAAAGTTAATAACTAGAATCAACAAATGGGACTTACTCAAACTAAAAAGTTTTTTCTCAGCAAAAGATACAATAAGAGAGGTAAATAGAGAGCCTACATCCTGGGAACAAATCTTTACTCCTCACACTTCAGATAGAGCCCTAATATCCAGAGTATACAAAGAACTCAAAAAATTAGACAATAAGAGAACAAACAACCCAATCAACAAATGGGCCAAGGACCTGAACAGACACTTCTCAGAGGAGGACATACAATCAATCAACAAGTACATGAAAAAATGCTCACCATCTCTAGCAGTCAGAGAAATGCAAATCAAAACCACCCTAAGATTCCATCTCACTCCAGTTAGATTGGCAGCCATTATGAAGTCAAACAACAACAAGTGCTGGCGAGGATGTGGGGAAAAGGGTACACTTGTACATTGCTGGTGGGACTGCAAATTGGTGCAGCCAATTTGGAAAGCAGTATGGAGATTTCTTGGAAAGCTGGGAATGGAGCCACCATTTGACCCAGCTATTCCCCTTCTCGGTCTATTCCCTAAAGACCTAAAAAGAGCATGCTACAGGGACACTGCTACATCGATGTTCATAGCAGCACAATTCACAATAGCTAGACTGTGGAACCAACCTAGATGCCCTTCAATGGATGAATGGATAAAAAAAATGTGGCATTTATACACAATGGAGTATTACTCTGCATTAAAAAATGACAAAATCATAGAATTTACAGGGAAATGGATGGCATTAGAGCAGATTATGCTAAGTGAAGCTAGCCAATCCCTAAAAAACAAATGCCAAATGTCTTCTTTGATATAAGGAGAGTAACTAAGAACAGAATAGGGTCGAAGAGCATGAGAAGAAGATTAACATTAAACAGGGATGAGAGGTGGGAGGGAAAGGGCGAGAGAAGGGAAAATGCATGGAAATGGAAGGAGACCCTCAGAGTTATACAAAAGTACATACAAGAGGAAGTGAGGGGAAGGGGAAAAATAATATAAGGGGGACAAACGAATGTCAGTAGAGGGAGCAGAGAGAGAAGAGGGGAGGGGAGGGGAGGGGAGGGGAGGGGGGATAGTAGAGGATAGGAAAGGCAGCAGAATACAACAGACACTAGTATGGCAATATGTAAATCAATGGATGTGTAACTGATGTGATTCTGCAATCTGTATATGGGGTAAAAATGGGAGCTCATAACCCACTTGAATCAAATTGTGAAATATGATATATCAAGAACTATGTAATGTTTTGAACAGCCAACAATAAAAAATTAAAAAAAAAAAATTTAAAAAAATAAATAAATAAATAAATAAAATAAAAATACTAAAAAAAAAAAAAAAAAAAAAAGTGATAAAAATAAAAGACTTTTGGGGGAAGTGTTTTTCAGCAACTAGCTGTCATACTTAGAGTCCAGTCAATAAGATGGTTTTGTCATTGGTCCTCTCTTCTTCCTCATTCTTATTCCCTGTGCTTCATGAAAATAAAAATAAAAAATATTTACCATGGTATTTGTCTTTAAATTTGTCTCTTCAGTGCAAGAGAATAAAGAATGGGAATTAGAGATGGAAGTTAGACTGAACAGGGCCTGGAGACTGACTGCTTATGGGAAATGAGTAGCAGCTAGTAGGCTACACAGGCTTCTGAGAGTGAGGTCCATTCCAATTTGTTGGAAAGTAGTACCATAAAACAAAGCAATAAATACAGGAAGAAAAACTGATTTGGGAATGTAGACATACAGTCATCGCTTAGGACCCATGAAGACTGGTTCCAGATCATCATATATACACACATACACACAAACACACACCAAGTCTCTCATATAGAATTGGCATAGAATTGGCATATAACTGAAGCGCATTCTCCTGTATACAAAATCATCTCTACATTACTTACAAGACCTAATGAAATGCAAATGCTATCTAAAGAGTTTTTAAACTGTATTGTTTAAGCAATAATGACACAACAAAGATTTGTGTATGTTCAACATAGATGCACATTTTTTTCTTAATATTTTTAATTTTCTATTAGTTTAGTCCACAGATGAGGAACCAATGGGAAATGGAGAGCATACCGTAATGACATTATGATGTAAGAGATTATTTACCAACAAGTAGGAATTATCAAAATGGGTGTTAGAAATATGAGTATGAAGCTCAGAGAGGATGTTTAGGAGCTACAATTTGGGGTTGATCACCTTTATATTGGCCAGGTGAACTCCTCCTAGTTAGAAGAGGTTCAGAGGTGAAATCATTCAATAGTCTATTGTTAAGAGATAGAGAAAAAGAAAAGCCAAAAAAAGCCTGACGTGCAATGATGGAATTGCCAGTAATGATGGAAGAGAAGAAGAATTAGAAGAGGTTTGGAAGCCAAGGAACCAATGAATTTCAAAAAGAGAGGAGTCCACTGTGCTAAATGTGGAAAAGAGATTAAATATGATTAGTAAGATGGAAAGTGTGAACTAGATTGAACAATGATTTCATTGTTGACCTAACAACAGCATTTACAGAATTAGAAAAGAGTGGGAGAAAGAAATCCATACAATAAAAATAGTAACTGGAAAAGTAAATCAAGCCAGGGAAAGTATAAAACCATGAAGGTAAATACCTATGTAACAGGCATTCCCCTGATGTTCTCCCCATGTTCCATCAGGACTCCCTCCACCAGTAACACAGTAACATTAAACAAAGAGGTTCTGCTGGCAAATTCCCACCAAAAAACATAACAAGAGACTTAAGCTTTCCATTATTCTTCTCCTAGCTATGCATTACTGCTGTTGTTGGCAATTCTCTTTTACCTTCTATTTTCCACTGACAAGATTCTTTATTTTAATCCCTTTTCTGAAAAGTGAGCATCTCCATTGTTCCACTTTGTAAGAGTACATTATTATCCTGTGAGATATTTATCTGTGGCTTTTACTTATCCATTTATCTACCGCAAATATTCTCAAAGAACCCCAGGAAACCTTAAGCCCCTGGAGTAGAGAGCTTCATTAAGACAGGCAGAGCTGTTTCTCACAACTGCAATGGGTACAAACATCCAAGATATGCATAACACTCTTGGAGGAAGCAAATCCCTAGCACCACCCCTCTCCTCCATTATCCTTCCCCAAGTACATAATAAACCAGCACATTCATCTCCTTCCTATTCTCTGCTTGTCAAGAGCATATTTTGCTTTCAGAGTTCTCACTGAAGCTTTCCTGTTCTATCTTTGGGTTCAATTCACAGGTAAATAAGATGAGCATAAAATAACAAAAAACATGTATTAACATACTTTTTTTAACTGAGAAAATGCTATGCTTCTTAGAAATCAGAGGGACTTCTAGGGATTTAACGTATTTTAGAATGAGTAGAGAGTATCTTCACACAGAATACAGATTATGGAAGAGAGATTCTTCGTAACTCCAAGGACATTGTTTCAAACATACTAGACAGGGCTTATTTTCTTTCTGAACACACTGGATTGATTTGAGAAATCACCCAGGGTGGTAAAAAAAGACAGAAAAACATTAAATAATTCCTCTACAGTTTATTTTCCCAGAAAAAGCAAACCCCTGAACACATCAGTATAAAATAAAATTATGATTAGAATATGCAGGATCAAGTTTAGTAATATTTTATGATGAGTATCATAATATTGGTAGGTTTTTCCAGAAAAAAAAATAACTTGGCCCTAATCCAGAAGAATGTATTCTTAAGTTTTCTGAGACTTGCAGAAAAAAGAAAGTCCAAAACACAGATAAAATAAGAGGAGAAGAAAAAAGAAGCAAGAGGAAAAGATTTGACCTGCTCAGGAATGGAAAAGAAAACTAAATACTAATAGTTATAAATTAAACTAAAATGCTACAAGTCTATCAGGTTCAATAAGAAAGTTAGTTCTTGCTTAGTAAAGAATTAGCATAGTTCAAATTTGTGATATATGGACATAAATCAGATTAGTTCATTAAATTAAGACTTTAAAAAAAGTGAAGGGCTCTTTAAAAATACCAGTATTGAAGAGCCACTGTGCAAGTGTTCAGTAAAGGCCTCCCAAAATATTCCTTATGAATAGAGTTGCAAAAATACTCAACAAAATACTCACAAACCTAATCTGGATAAAGTAAAAGGACTTTATATCATGACCAAGTGGAATTGAGCCCAGAATGCAAGATTTGTTCATATAAAAAGTTAATCATTTTAATACATCCCGTGACTAAAACTGTTTTCAATGTAAATGATTATCTATTAAATGTAGAAAAAAAAGCATTTGGAACAAACTTGACTCTCTTTCCTAATAAAAATACCAATCAAACTAAGAGGAGAAACTCAAAGCTACCATATTACTATGGTCATGACCAAGACAAGGATGTCCATTCTTACCACTCCTATTTAACATTGTATTGGAATTTCTACCCTGGGCAATTAGTAAATAGAAATTAGAGAAATCCATGTTGGAAAGAAAGAAGTAGCCCGTATCTCCATTTATAGGTGACATGATTTTACATATAGAAATTTATGAATAATGCACATAAAAATATTAGAACTAATAAGTTCAGTTACGTAGCAAGACACTAAGTTATCAAAACCCCATTGTATTTCTGTATAGGAGCAATGAGAAATCTTAAAAGGAAATTAAGAAAGCACTTCCATTTGGGTAGCATCAATAGAAAAATTACAAATTTAACAAAAGAAGTGTAAAGCTTCACACTGAATACTATAAATCATCTATAATGAAATTAATAAAAGACTTAAGAAAGTGAAAAATATTATTGCATGTACAGTAATCAAAAGAATAAATATTGCTAAGTTGTTGTTATGACTTGAATTGTATCCATTAAATATTCCTATTAAAGCCCTAACCACCAGTAACTCAAAATATGATCTTATTTTGAAAAAAGGGTTATTGCAGCAATCATTAACTTAAAATGAGGTCACACTGATGAAGAATAAGCCCCTAATCCAGTTTACCTGACATCCTTATAAAAAGAATGCTATATGAAGAAAAAGAAGGAAGACAGTGTGAAGATACAGGGCAACCACCTACAATGAATTTCAGAGACTGCCAGAAAATCAGAAGCTAGGAAGGAGGACTGGAACACATCTTCCCTCACAGCCCTGAAAAGGATTCAATCCTTCCAAAACCTAAATCTCACACTTCTAAACTCAATGACAGTGAGAAAATTAATTTCTGTTGCTTGGGACACTCGGGTTCTGGTACTTTGTATGGCAATCCAAAGAAACTAATGCAGGCACTGGTACTGCCAAAATTGATCTATTGATTCAAGACAATTCCAATAAATATCCCAGCTGAATGTTTGCTGACATTGACAAATAAATCCAAAACATTCAGCAATTCAAGCTCCCATAATATTCACAACAAACTGGAAAAGTAGAGAATACTCATAATTCTTTATATTAAAACATACCAAAGCCACAGTAATCAAAATGTTGTGGTATTGGTGTACATATATGAAATAGATTGAGCATCCAAATGTGGACCTTAAACTTTTAGTCAACTAATTTTGACAAAGGAGCTAGATAATTCACAAGGAAAAGACCATTCTTTCCAAAAAAAAAAAAAGTCTTTAAAAAACTGGATACACATTGGCAAAGAAACTTCGTCACAACTCACACAAAAACAACTCAAAATGCATCATAGAAATAAATATAAAAGCTAAAACTATTAAATGGAAACATAACTGTAAACTCTGGTGATCTTATATTACCATTGTTTCTTCGATATGACATGAAAAGCACAAGCAACAAAAGAAAAAATTAGATAAGTAAGACAACATAAAAATATAAAATTTTGTGACTTCTTTTTGTATTGTCTTATAAATGTACATCCCTAAAATTATTTTTAAGAATAAATTGAAAAGTTATAAAAATACAAAAATGTTTAGCAACTCTTCATCCCACAAACATAAAATAATTACTTTAATATTTCTTTACCATACTTATTTCTACCCATTCAAGTAAAATTATTGTCTACCCAATTATGTTTTTATTATAATAATTATGGTCCACAACATTATATCTTATTACTATAATTACAAAGGTAAAGCAAGCAATTTAAATGACAAGTCTGTGAAAGGAGGAAATATTTTCCATAGTATAGCTGTTAAGGAAGAGACTTGTCTCTATAGTATATGAAGAACCTTTGCAACTAAACAACAACAACAAAAACACAATTTAAAAATTGTCATTGAATTTGACATTTCTCCACAGAATACAGAAAAATGGCCAAAAAAAGGCCTATGTAAAAGTGCCCAACATTATTAGTCATCAGGGAAATTAAAAATAAAATCACAATGAGATACCACTAAACACCCAATACAATGTCTACATTCAAAAAATCAGATTAATTAATAAAAAGTGCTGGCAAGGATGTGGATAAATTGGAATCTTCATATGCTGCAGATGGAAATGTAAAATGATAGAGGTCTGTGGAAACCAATTTGCCAATTTCTAAAAATGTTAAGCAGGATTTTGTAATATGATCCAGCAATTTCACTTCTAGGTTAATAAATTAAACATTCATAATCTGAAAACCTAAAATAAAAAATTCCCCGATATCTGAAACTTTTTGAGCATTACATTGGCACTCAAAATGTCTCAGATTTTGTAGAATTTAGTATTTTAGATTTTCATGTTCAACCATGAAGTCTACATAGATATTTCAAAATCCAAAAGCTTTGAAATCTGAAACACTTCTCAAGCATTTTGGATATGACATACCCAACCAATATATCCAAGAGAATTGAAAATGTATGCCTACATTGGACATGAATATGCTGTGTTATTCTTACAGTAGTCAAAAAAAGTAGAGACAACACCAATGTATATTAATTGATGAAAACATAAATACAGTATATCCAAACAATGGAATATTAGTCATCTTTATAAATGAACAAAGTTTGATACTTGCTACAACATGGATGAGTCCTGAAGAGTGTGTGCTAACTGAAAGTAGCCAGACACAGAGATCATGTTGTATGGAAACATTCATATGAAATATCCTAAGGAGACAAATCCAAAGAGACAGAAAGTGCAACAGCAGGTTTTAGGGGCTGGAAGATGGGAGAATGAGAAATTACTACTAACGTGTATAAGGTTTTGTTTTGGGTGACAAAAGTATTCTGAAATTAGATAGTGGTGATGGATGTACAACTCTGTATATGTTCTAAAAATCACTGAGTTATATGGTAGGAAAATATTAAAACATTCCAATATTGTGCACTACCTCAGATCTATAAAATCATAATCTCTAAAGATAGACTGATTGTTAATTTGGGCAGCTCTGAAAGTAAAAGCAGAAACATACAAATGGGCCATTTCTTACACAAGCATATAGGAGACTCAACTTCACAATTAGTTTAAGCTATCAGCTTCATATGTAAGATTATTTTTTATCTCAGGAGAAAATAGTTATAAATGCACAAAAATGTTTATTAATTATCCCACTATCAAACATAAATATTTCATCTTAACATTCCCTTCAATACTTATATTTCTCTATATAAACACAATTATTATACACACAAATTTTGTATTTTTATTATGCAATTATAATGTTCTCTAATTTACCAAGAAGTTCTCCATTATTAATCAAATTAATAATATCTCTATAATACAGATATAATACAAAAATGAGATTCTCTATTACATGGGGTTTCTTTCTGCTACAGACTTTTTCCTTAAGATTACCTTGCCTTTCAGAAATGGGATTGTGTGTCATATGAAAAATAGAACCAAGGGCTTTGGTATTTGAATGGCACACAACTCTGCTTTCTAAAATAGTGGAATTGACCTAAAAGCCATTAGTGTTTATGGAAAATCTTTGCCACCCTTCACAAGTGTAGTTTAACGTTATTATAACATTGTTTAAAGGTCAATGCCCTATTATTTATTTTATTGTTGTTGTTTTTTTACCCAAGAGTGAAGTTGGGCCTCCTACAGTGTTGCTTATCTAGTGCCAGATGATAAAATGTAACCACAATAGTAGGTTAATTAAACTAGTAGGTTAAATTAAACCCCAGAATGATTTTTAATACCATCTGTTTGGGGAATCATCACAGCTGAACCTTCCAACCTACATACTGCATTCACAAAATCTTCATTAATGGGTCACATAAAGTTTATTTGATTGCCACCCTGTGGCCCTCACAGAATAGTTATTTGTAAAATTATGAAAACTTCATAGATTGCTTTTTCCCATAAAGGATTTCTTTCCACTTAATGACCCTCTTTTTCCCTACTATTTTTACTTTACATTTTTAATTACATTTTATTGCAAAATAATATATATTGTTACAAATAAAGCATTGTAAAAATGTATAAATTTAAAAATCATTTATCTGTTGCTCCCTACTGTCATACCATCAAATCCCAAGTCGATGGTAAACAATATTAAAAGCCTATTGTGTATCTTGAATTTCTTCCTCCGTGTTTATAATAGTCAACATTTTTTTTTCTAGGACTGCTAGGACTCTCAAAATCACTTCACAAGCCTCTTACTGAGGAAAGTTCTCCATTTCTTTTTCTTTCACATTAATGATAAACTACTTATATATTAACCTTCCAAAATATTTTATCATCATTAAGCTCAAAAGCTTTACGTTGAAATAAATTCTTACAGTAGAATCACAAGAATTGATCAGTGGGTAAAAGATAGTGGGGAGAAAAGGCAACATAAGCATTCCAGAAACCCCCAAATATATTTGAATTCCTCTTCTTTTTACACATGAAACAGGCTTTGAGCAGTTCTTTTCACTAAGCATAAATGATCTGGAAGGTTTCAGTTTACAGGAAGATGTTGGCACAAACTCACAGTCACATACAAACATAAATATGCACTCAGTTACTCCTCCACCATCTGCAATATATACGAGTTCCTGCATGTTACTAAAGAGCTATGCATGTTCATGAATAAAAAGCGTCTTTGTTGTTTATGCATTGACTTTTTATATGAGGACAAACTAGGTGGAAAAAAACATGTAAGGTATTAAACAATAAAGATGATTATTAAATAATGAGGGAAGAATGAGGCAACACAACAGCAATGTTTAGGTAACTCCCCTCACTGTATCTGCCCCAGGTAACATGTGGGAGAACAAAATGCAGGCAATATCTAATCTTTGCCTTTGTCTATATCTTTGAAGTTCATACATGTTTATTATACCACTATACTTTTAACTGTAAAAACTAGAAGCAATTAATTGCCTGACTTACAGCAAATATACTATAATATGTGCAGAGCATTAATAGTTTTACTTGTAATAAAGTCAAAATTCCAAAATACCATGGAAAAACACTGTGATTCTGGAAATAGTAGTGAAGACTGTTTAAGCATTGAAATGAAATTTTACCAAATGTCATGGGAACATTGTTTAGAGACTCTCAAGAGATAATATTAGAACAGAGATGACTAACATTTCATACATTCTTCTAGCAGTATTTTTACTTACAATTCTCATGAAAAGGCAATGAAGTTACTTCACGAAATAATCAACTAATTTATTTTGTCATCATAAAATCAATATAAACTTTTGATATTAAAGGCAAGTAAGTTTACTTTAGTGGTATGTGTTTACCTTCTTTGGTTCAAAGCAATATTTTAATGTGGAAATTCTATGATTTGATTTTGTGTATTGTTTCTTTAAAAATATTGTTGGGTATGTTGATCATGCATCCATTTCCCCACCTTTTTGCTTAACACAAACTTATTTTGTTTCAAGAGGATTTCTACACATTATAGCCAAAGAGGAAAGGCAAAAATGAAGAGAAGAGAAACAGTATTAAAACCCGCGTTTGATAGATGAAGTCAGTCCAGCATTTCAAAGTATTCATATCAGTAGCCAAGGATTTTAGAAACAAGCAAAGGCATAATAATGTAAGATTTAATATTGGAGAAAAGGTATACTGAAAAAGAGTTGGAAGACAGTTTGTATTGGTTGCCCACTAGCAGCTGCAAGAAGAAGCTTCAAGGTTAACATGGCTAGGAGACCCATTTCTACATTAGATTTTACTGTTTGTAAAAGTCCACTGTTAAACTTACTTGACCTAATATTTTACAGTCATTAGCATATTAAAAGTTGAGTTATTATGTGATCTTTGGAAATGGGACATAAAATATTTGGTAGAGACAATGGTTGTGGCCAGAATATAAATCATGTATAAGGTGAGACATCTAAAATATGGCACCCTGAAACTCCTACAGCAGCATAAAGTAATTGATATTTTAGAGAACAAAATGTACACTTCATTACATTATCTGTCTCTGCCTCAAAATGCTTTTTTACCCCATCGTACATCATAATAAATTTTCTTAAATATCTTAGAAGCTTAATAGGCTAATAAAAATCTTATCAAAATGCAAAAAGAATTTGGAGACATGAAATTTTAAAAACCATGGACAAATTTTCAAATATGCTTTTGTAAAAAGATTAAATGTCAAATTAGAATATATCTTCAAATTTTCAATTTAAAATATCGCAAAGGTTTTATACTATTACAAATTGTTCTCAAATCCAAACAAATAAAATATCTAGAAACCTAGCATAATTCTACCTGAGCCTAGTAAGTTCATTGATCTGAAAGAAGTATATAATTTAACCAGATGACATATAACCACAGTCTTGATGCTCACAAATGTACAAGCATTATGTTTAACAGAAAAGGAAAAAAAAAAAACCTATTATTTCCTGATGAAATAGATGTAATTATCTAAATTTTAATTTACTCTGATCCATGGGAGGGAAATGAACATCCAGAGGCCAAGAAGAATTATAACAATTAGAAATGTTAAATCTTTGACATGGTTATTAGATTTTAGACATTAATGAATAGACTGCCATAATGACAAATGCAATTTAATTTCTGAATCAAAAGAAATATTAATTGTAGAAACCAATTTTTAAAACACTAAAATATTTCTACTTTTGATTAGCTAATGACTCTGTATACTTGACTTTAAAATTTCTTAAATTTAAAACTTGAAAGAAATGCAGTCGTATTGTTTAAACAAACAAAAAAGGTAAGTAAACAAAGATCGCCATTTACAAATTTTAAAAAATTGTATCATACTGTAGTATGACCCTGCCACTCCTGAGATCTGATCTGATCTGATGTAAAAAGTAATGTGTTCTTTTAAAAAAATCTCCTTGACATTGCCTTAAGCTATTTGTTTAAAACCCCTTTTCAGTGTTGGTGTTAGGCAACTATAATGTCTCCCTTATTCTCACTATTACAAAATGAAAGGCTTATTATAACTGTTGGTTCTAAGTAAGTCATAATCTAACCCTTGTTCCCATTATTACAATTAGAGAAGCCTGATGTAGTGAAAAGGGTATCAAGACACAATTTGGGAGCAGCACCTGGGTGCAGATAATTGCTTATTCCTACTGCACTGCAGTGTTTCGCTCTAATTGTTTTCATCTCTACTGTGGATTAGATAAAAAAAAAATCTCTTAGAATATTTACATATGAACTAATAAGTAACTAATTAATTACTAGTAGTAATTGATAAAAATTACTACAACACACTACTACTTGATTTAATATTCTATCGAACACTGATACATCCTAATAAATCAGACAGTTTGTAATATGATGTAATGTAGACTATTCTTAAACTTTGATAGTTACATTTTTAAATACATATTTTTTTCATCTAAGTCTCATATAAATGAAAGGACATATTTTTCATCTCATATAAATAAAAGTTTATTTAAAAAGTATACAAAATAGAGGTTTCAAATTCCTACATGTTAAATCTCATCAGTAGTTGTCGAATACTCCTTAGAGTATTTAAAATGTGTGTGCATGAGTGTGTGTGTGTGTGTGTGTATGTAAACTTTTTAAATTAGGAAACATCATGTTTTTAAGAAATGGATTATTAACTTCCTTAAAAAAGAAATGCATATTTGTAAACACTGGTCTGAATGCTACTGCAGAATAACAGTTGGCCTGTGGTAAGGAACTGGGGCTTTTAGCTAGAGCAGCAGTTATTATCTCAGACCCCACCCCATTTTCTCCTTTATCTGTAGGCTTGTTTGCAAATCTATGTCTATTCAGGGTTTCATCAAGGGATTAATCAAATTGAAAGAATTAAAAGACATGAGATTTGACCTTACAGCATCTAGGGGTGGGGTAAACAACCACACCAAGAGTTTTAGCAAAAGACAAACTCAGCAGTAACCTTGAGCCTTATCTTTTTCTATATGCTACTAAGCAATGAATCATTCTTTGACTATAACATCAAGATATCTTCCCCAAAATATATGCAGACAAAAGGGCATCAGCCCATATTTTATATTTGCTGTATAGAATATACAGTGCCTGAGCTGTATATGGTTTTGAGTCGTAGCAATAAAAAATTAGCTGTGTGAACGTGAACCAAGAGACAGACTGTGCACTGTATTTCCTGCTCATATGTTGTCTCAGCTGTTTTGCACTTTACAGTTTCAGCTGAAGAATGTCCATTTATCACGTAATGCTAATCAGTTATCATTCTACTCTACATTTTGTACAAAACATTGCTGGGAAGTCTGTTCTGGATTTGATGGATAGCCAGAACGGGACAGCACATAACCAAAAAAGGCATAAATACTCACAGATGTCTGGTCATACAGATGAGTTAAAATCAAAGAAAATTAGAGCTGGATAAGACAGACGTGATCATAGAGCACATCAAGGGAGTATCAACTTGCTTTTTCTTCACCTTTTTTTTTATCCAAATGTGCTTTCTTCTCATTAAAATAAATATTCAAACCAGAAGGTCTTCATTTGTTTCCTTAAACTAGTGGGGTTTTTTTCCTCCAAATATAAACCTCACATCAAGAAGACAAAAAGCAGAAATCCTGTTTATTACCAAAGACATCCAAAAAGCTGTCCAAATCCAAATTAGAGCATATGGTGCAAATTCCACTACTCTTATACTCTCCAGCCTCCCCCTCCCACCCCTCATCCCACTATTGTTCTGGCTTGGGTAATGTGTTTATATTTCCCTGTTTAAGAACCACTGAACTGAAGCCAATTTTTGTTGCAACAAAATTATTGGCTAGTTGAAAATAAAGCAGTAATTTTACTGTTTCCTTATTCCATCAATGATTCTGTAGTATTTGGCAAGTGATATCTGATTATTATAATATCTCTTAGATATTAATTTTTCCCATTGAATATTAATTGGTTTATATTCGGTTATTTATATATCATTCTTATTTGACTATTTTAGTGTAACTCTTTGACATTGAAGACCACTCATTTCTCTCACTGCCACCTATGAAGATCATTCTGTACTAGTTATACTCAGACTGAGCTTATTAGCTTTAATATTTTGTCCATAAATATAAAGAACTAATTATTGCTGTTTTCTTCTGTAACCCACTAACAGATAAAAATTTAGAAATAAAAGAAGATAAGTTTGTCTTCTTAGTAATTGTCTCTTCATGTTTGATACATCAAAATGCAAAAAATAGATATTTTATTTTAATATTCTGCCATACGATTAATTTTATAAACCCGTGAATATAAATTACTTTTAATTAAAGCTATGCTGTTTTCACATTTTTATGGTTTTATACCATATTACTATTTTTCTATAAATAAAATGACTTTAGAATACTAGTTATTTGTCTAAAATATCAAAAGTGCCAAAAATTTAAGTCAAGTGGTAATAGAAGAATAAAGGATAAAAATAAGGAAAGATTTTCAGATTTGATTCCCTAAAACTGGATTTGTAAAGGCAGTCTGGTCACTTCTACAGATTTGAAAGACCAAAATGAGGGTTATTGCCGAGAAGGCTCAAAATAATCAGCTGCTTCAAACTGTTGTCATCTGAAGTCATTTTTCAGCATAGATTTGGGATATAAATTACACTGTATTTATTTTGATTTGGAAGTGCTAGCAGAAAGTTGACTTTAACATATATATAGCCAGGTTTTTTTCCAAGCTAGACAAGTGCCCTTACATTACTAAGTAGGGGGAAAAAAAAAGTGTCACTTCTCAAATCGAAAAGCCCATTCTCGCATTCTTACCCACAAATTCGATTTTCATTCTTGAACAGAATTTTGCAATTCTTGCCAATATTTTTAAATGAATTGGCACATAAAGACCACCCTCTCTTGAAGTTTAAATATCTTGGGGAAAAAAGTAAAGAGAAAATTGGGAATTACAATTTTGGTGGAATATTATATCTGGTTGGGTATCAAATGAGAAAAATGATATAAAAATCTAAAACAAGCAACATAATTATGAAACTGAAATTCATCATTAAAAAAAATAATAATCACCTGAGTACTTACATATCAACCCAAAACAAAGCCTGCTTAATTCTAACCATTTTTTTGACTTAATTACCTAATACACATGTTTGAGTAATTTTCATGCAAGGCCTCTACTAGCAGAGAAAATATGTTGTTAGAAATTCAGGATTCTAAAATCAAGGCTAACTAATTTCAGGTTATTTTGGGGACACAAGAAATATGTTTTATTGCCATTCCCCCCTCCATTTCACAAAAATAGCTTGGGGAAATCCTATAATATAAATTCTGGATCAGTAGGAATTCAGTAGTCCTAGACATGTCTTCAGTAAAGACTAATAATATCAATTCATATGCCACAGCAGTGAAATTAAATACATTGTGCATAAAATTGAGAGAAAAATAGATAATTTTAATGTTGTATTATAATGTTTTCCACTGTTTTGTTTTTTGTTTTGTTTTATTTGTGGTACTGGGTATTGAACACAGAGCCTTGTGCATTTGAGGTAAGCCTTCTACTGACTGAGCTATATCCCCAGCCCTGATTTCCACTGTTTTAACAACATCTTAAATGATTTAATTCATCATTCATTTTTTAATACAATATTTTTGTAATATTTTATAATATAATATTTAATGTAATATAAAGGAATGTGGAGAATCATGCCAGAGCTATGGAAAACCCATGCTTGGGGATTCAGACTCCATCCTGAAAACAAGGGGAAAGCAATGAGGGTCTATAAGCAAGGAAGTAACTTAATATGTTTTATATTTTTAAAAAATCATTATGATAGAAAATTTGGGGAAAAAGGATTAGAAGAATATGAGACCATATTTATGAAAAGTGGTTAGAGTATTCCTTCAGGAAACAATAATGAAAAAGAATAGTTACCTGAACTAAGGCTATAGTCTTAAAGACAAGGAAAAAATTTTGATTTAAGGTAAATGAAGAGGTAAAAAAGTAAATCAACATTAAGATTGGTGAAGAGAATTTTATAGTTGATGCATGATGATTCACCTTTCATATAAGACTTATTCATTTACATGAGTGCTATGCACATGTGTATCATTTCTATACCTAAAATATCCTTACTAATTTGATTCCAATGTTCTTTTCCCAAAGTACAGATACTGATCTATTTTTCATTCATGCTTTTAGTTCTTAATTCATCAAATATTTATTGAGAATCTCCTGTGTTTTCCACAGTGTATTAGGATAAATAAGACAAAACTGGTTGGGGGGGGGGGAGACACAAGAATGGAGGGAAATCTAGCATACTTAGAAGAATTTTAAATATAGTGACAATGCTATATTAGTGTTTTGAAAATGTTATTCTATCTGCAGTGGGAAAAAATTACCTGGGGATTAGCGAGAATATAAATGAGAGTGCACACTTGGAGATACAGGTGATGGTAATGAGCAGAAAATGTAGAGAGGTAAAGGATATAAAGATACAAGAGAGGGCTGGGGTTGTGGCTCAGTGGTGGAGTGCTTGCCTAGCATGTGTGAGGCACTGGGTTCAATTCTCAGCACTGCATGTAAATAACAATAATAATTTTAAAAAGGTTCATTGACAACTAAAAAATATTGTTAAAAAAAGAAACAAGAGATATTTAGAAACTAAGGTACAAAACTTGAGAAACGAATATAAAGAGTGAGAGAAAGGGAATTTCAAAATCTCTAGCTTGGTAGTACCACAAATACAAAAGTACCCTTCACTGTGACAAGTGATATTGCAAAGGGAAAAGTTTGATTTTGGGGAAAGTAGTTAAAGATAATTTGGGGGTTCCTTTGAAGTATGTAAAAATAGACACCTTGTTGTCAGATACACAGTGTGTTCCAAATAGATGGGAATGTTTGGCCTGAAAAGGATGAGGGCTTCTATTTTCTCTTAAAATTAGAAATATTGCCAAGGAAGAACCAGGTGAAAAAAAGGAATTTAGAGATTGTTAAGAATGTGTGTGTGTGTGTGTGTCTTTGAAATTATATAGATAATATTTGAATTTATTCAAGACTTGCTAATCAGGTATATAAACATATAAATTTATTTTCAAAATAGGTCAGGTTTGAGGTTATCAGCAATCAAGAAAGAAACTGGGTCATAGAGACTTTATTTTTAAAAGTGCACGAATAAGTAAGAGAGTTTTTTTGGGTTAAATTGTTTCCTCCAAATTCATAAGATGAACTCCTAACCCCCAATAACTCAGAATGGGACTTCTTGGAGAGATAGGGTCTTTAAGGAAATAATTAAAGTTTATAAGGTCATTAGGGTGAACCCTCATCCAAGGTGACTTTTAAGAAGAAGAGATTACATCCCAGATGTCCACAGAGGGAAGACAATATGAAAACTCAGGAAGATCACATTGATTTGGTAGAGAGAGACCTCGGAAGAAACCACTTGCCAACACCTCATCTGGACTACTATGCTCTGTATCTGTGAGAAAATGAATTCCTGTTGAAGCCACCCAGTCTGTGGCACTTTGTAAAGGCAGCCTTAGCAAATTAGTCCAGAGGAGTTAGAGGAATAATGACCTGGAAGCAGCAACAAAAAGCTACCAACTTCTGTTCCTAGGCTTTGAAGTTCATGGCATAGAGCAGATGAAATAAAATCCACTTAAATGTACCATAGTGGAAATTAGTCCTCAAGGTTTCAATTATGGCAAGGGAGCTGAGAAGTACTCAGAAGATTGTTTGAGGATACAGAGGGTAATATGTGTACTTTTCCATTTCTAATAACTCAAACTCAATTCCAAGAAAGAAAGATTAAAAGGGATCAAACTCTCCTAGCATCTGATGTCAGGATATAAGCCAGTGGGCATTCTAATAGGCACTCCTAAGTACAAACTAAATAGTTTAATTAAATGCACTATTAAGATCAATCCAGATTTAGATAGCCAATTTAGATAGCAGCTGGTCTGGCATAAAACAGAAACTAACCAAAGACCTCTGTCTTTCATGTTTTCTCTATTTTCACATTGATTAAAAATATGGAATTCATAATGGGATACAATTTTTTAAAGACTTCCTTTGCATTATCAAAAATAATTGGAAGAAAAGAAAGAAAAACGAAGGCAGACATACACACTGACTGATCTACAGAAAGACAGAAATTTCCTTAGGGAAGGATGGAAATTATAGAAGCAAAGCTCAATAAATATGAAAAAAAATGATAAACCTCAATACAAATGTTTATAAAGACAAGTCGAGACTCAAATTGATTTGATAGAATGGTAAGATGTCACAAGGTAAGCTGAATAGACTTCAAAAAATGGAAACAAGATAAATAAATTTTTGAGGCCCTCTTTGAAAACAGAGAAAACATTAATAACTGGAGTAACTGGGGGAATTATTTGTGATGAATATGATAGGGACCCACAGATGTGAGTGGTGGGAAGACAAAGTTAAGGGAATAATTCTATGTAATGTACACACTCTGCTGACCCCCACATGCTTTCTTTTCCAAGAAGCAATTTACCTGCAGCTCTGCCTGGCTTAAGAAGACAGGATATGTCACATTCTTAAGAAAATTACCTGTTATCTACAGGAGAAATGCAAGCCTGAAATAATGTCGATAAGAGAAACCAAAGTTACTATGAAGGGGGAGACTTTGGTGACCCTTTTCACAGTCCAGATCCCAAAGCTCAGGGAGATAAAAATAATTCCTCCTAAGCATAAAAATCTATAAGAATTTATGGTTAAGAATCCAATTAGAACTGGTCAACATGAGCCAGAGTGACCTAGAGTTGTCGTGGCAGTGGGGACTTCAAAGTCTGATGTCATCTTGCTACCAGTTAAAAGTCATCAGGTGGACCTGGGTGGGTCTCTGGAAACTTCTCTGGGATCCCCAATAAAACTGGAGTGCAGGAGAAGCACACTGTCCCTCTCCTCTCTGAGAGCACCCACTCTTTCTCTTGGGAGTGTCCCCTTTTCCCATCCTTTCTAATAAACTCATGCCTGTTACTCTGAGTGACATGTCTAAGATCTTTCTGACTTGATGGCAAGAATCGGGGCTTAAAGGGCTGATGGGGTTCTTCACACTGCCTCAGTTTCCAAGTTACAAATGGAAAAATTTCTAAAACCAAGTATACTTGAAAGCAGGAGAAAGCTAAAAAGATCACAGAAGAGTAGTTCCACTTCCTAAAACACTTGGTAATTTTAAGAGGATAGAGAAGCAATTCTGCCCTGTGTAAAGGAGCTGGGAAGGTGAAAATATACAAGGAAACAAACCCAATGAAAAGAAGGCAAATGATTTGTCATAGACTATTATAACCGTCTGTTTCCTATGTGAAAATACCACCATCAGTAGGATGACAATGGGAAAGATTTAGTTTTATTTAATTTTCTTTTATTTTTTTAACAAAAGGATGGTTTGGGAGAAACTTAACTACTTGTACTTGATGTAAAAAAAAAAAAAAAAACAAGACAAAGTATTTTTTAAAAGTATGTTCAGAAAGTAAATATCTAAAACAAAGGGAAAGGAAACATTTAAATACTTTTATACCAGTAATATATATTCTTCCTAATCAAACCAGGGAATAAAGGTGTAATAAAATAGATTGGACTTTTTGAAACACACTTGAAATTTGGAGGGGAATTGGGATACATCAGGGGAAAACAGAGGCCTTGGGAAATGGAAGCCTTGCTTTAGAGATAAAGGAGATAGAAGCTGCTTTTCTCATGCTTCTGAAACAGTTAATAGACAATACTTATGGCTTGGAAAATTAAAACTCTAAAGTGAAGCACAACCTTGTGAAATGCATCTCTTCTTCCCCTTAATGTCTGAAAGAACAAGTTTTAAAATATGTGCAGCAGCACTTTAAATTCAGGTAGCTGTTGAGAATGGCCCTGTAGTTAGTTCAGCAAGGCTTCAGAAGAAACTTCCTTAGAAGGTAATAAGAAGGGAAGCCACGTAGCACATTATAAAATATTGGAGGTCCTGTTTTCATTGGAAAAATCCTGAAACAAGCCCCAGAGTTTGGCTGTGTGCAGAAGTAAGACAATTAATGTTGCCTGAAGAGTTGACTACTGAAAATGTGAAGTGCCCTATTCCCAAATGAAAGTGGAAGCTCTGATACCAGGAAGAATTAAGAATAAATTTGCATTGGAATGTGAAGCTTCTGCAGAGTTTTCTCATCCAGGGTGGTTTTGGATCCCTGAAAAGAATTAAAGGTATGGGGCTAGAGTGATTGCCTTTAGGAGTGGGAGAAGGCTCAGTCTATAGTTATTCATATAAACATACAAGTATGACCTCTATTGGTAAAAGGGTCATCACTAGGAATGAATTCAGAGTTTAATATTTTTGAAATTTAATTTCTCCAATCAGGAAAGGAATTTCATTTTTGTATTTTGGTTTTTCTCTGAAAATGTAATAGCAAGATATGATTCATTTTGTTAATGGACACTTTAACAAGGTATAATTGAATTTATTTCTGGGTTTTTAAATCTTCTGGTGCAACAAGATGAATAGCAAGACTCCAAAAAATCTGAAAGAGTTAATCAAAGAGGGATTCAATTTTCAAACTAACATACAAATAGCTCTGAGAACAGAGCTATTTTAGTGATCTCAGGAGTAGATAAAGAATCAGCTATAGATACTATAGCATAGATATAGTTATATTAGAAGTTCACACCCAGGTAGATTCAAGACTACAAGACTCCTCCCCACCAGAAAGGAGCACCATATTCTGGTTGATTATAGTCCTTACAAGTTTATCCAAAAGCTCAGAAAAGAGTATCAGGATGTATTGGGGAAAGATACTCTCTTCCTATCCTATCCTAACCAAACAGCCTACCATTGTGGATAAAAACACAATTATAAATCTTGATTTCAAATTTATCAACATTTTTTCCTTGATCAATTATTTATTCTGCCTTCACTTAGATTGTTCATCTCCAAAATAGGGTTAGTAAGCATCTACTACCTGAAATGATTACTACAAGGATTAAATGAAGGAAGATAAATGTCAGGTAGAATGACCTACCATGTTATAAGAACTCAATTTTAGATAAGAGTGGAAGTATTAGGTCCAATTAAACACCTTTCTATCCACCTATACCAGATATGATGTCTCACCTATATATGGACTCACCTCTTTCCTAGGAGGAAAGCAAAGTGTACCAAAATGGTGAAGAACATTGACTCTGCAGACAGAGTGTGGATTCAAATCCCAGTTTATATTAGTATTTTAAGGAAGATACCTTCATTGTACCTCAATTTTCTTTTTCTGTACTTCATGCTGTAGGATTATCATCAAGATTTGATGAATTGATACTGTGAAAAAGTGCTCAGTAGAGTGCATGCACATGCTATGCCTGTTTAAGAGTGCATGACACATGCTAAACACTACTTTTATCAGTATGATGACAACCTAGGCAACAATCCTGTTGCCACTTCACCTAAAAATAAAAGTCTTTGTCTCCCTTTCTTCTCAATTTCGTGCTCAACATGGCCTGAGTGTGGAAAATATGCCCACCTGCTAGGGCAGCACTGATTCCGTGTCTCTCTATCCCTGCTTGCCCTCTTAGGTTTCAGTAGAAGTGAAGGAGCTTGGCAGAGTCAAATATCCCACAGAAGCCGTGCTCTGATTCATTCTTCCCAATAATCTGCATTGGTGGATAAGAAATTACAAAGATACTGCGTAGACGATTTGAAAATAAATGAATTGATTAATTACATAGTAAGAACCTCATGGAATTGAAAGGAGAGATTTAACAGGATTCATGGTTCAGGTATTTGTGATTTGCTAGGAATTACAATACAGCACCATTAAAGCCTCATGCTTTTATCACAAAATATCCAATGTTCAGCATGTTTTTGATATTTTTTAAAATTCAGAAATACCACAGAGAAACACTACAAAAATATATACAGAGCTTAAAACCACTGATAAAATAAATTTCTACTCGTCACCTACAAAAAGAAGTAGAATAGGACCAAATGCAAAAAGATTATGTTACTTTGCTTCCTTAAAGACGGGGATATAACATTCACATTATAAGAGGTCCTCTCCTTTCTATTTTTGAAAAAGAAATCCATAATGCTCTGTATGATATATCTCTAAGTAATATAGTCCAGAATATAGTCCAGAATAAAAGCATAACCTATTATTCAACAATTCATAACATTGTAACATTATAAATTTTCCACATTCTGAATTTCCCCTCTTGGTATAAAAATCCTGTAACAAGATTCCCTGTCACTCAGAGATCTCATCACTTAGGTAATCAGTATAATTCATTTCATAATCAAGGAGTACATTAAACAATTTATATAATGGTAAGTCTTATGCTTGACTTTCTCTACTGAATGTTACCCTCAAACTCATGAACTTTTTAAATTATTAACAATGTATAAGATCAAGGATTAGTTAACCTCGCAAAATTGATTTGCCAAACTAGTTTTCAATTGCACAGTTTCTTGTCTGGAAGTAGCCTGTCCATGGCACAGTCCTCCATGCGCCAAATGGGCCAAAAAAATTAAAAGATACAACCAACATCTTCTTTTCCTCTGTTTGCTCACAAAAACTCCCTTTTCTACTTGATCTAAAATATCCAAAATGTATGAAAAGGTCTTCTTCTAAAGAGCTTTTGAAAAAATATATATATTTTTTTTTACCGTGAAGTGCAAACAAGAAAAGACATAACAGAGGGAAAAAATGATCTTAAGTAACAGATCTTTTATTTTTCCTTTGCACAGTAACTCAATTTGTGGGCAATTTAACTAAACAAATATTTAGTCAAACGTGAAAGATACATAAATTATATGGTCATTGTAGTTCGTTGTTTTGCTGTTGTTTGTTGATTAAGTTAAAATCTAAATATCTTGTAATACATTAATTAAACTATCAAGATTATACAATAAACTGTTATTATGATAGTTAAAAAGAATTTGGAGATTCATATATGTTAAGATGGTTCAAAATATATTAATTGAAAATAAACATCACAGAGAACAAACATTATAATTTCATTTTTATTGTAGGACATGTCTTAAATGGTAGACATTAAATTAACAGATCCAAGGTAGACATGAAATTAACAGATCTTATCATTTAGTGGTAAAACAATTTGAACTTTACATCTTTACATACTTTTATACTTTAGTAGCCTTACAATTAATTGAAATATATATGCATAAATTATATATATGCATATATGTGTGTGTTTGTAATATATATATACTTTTTTATTACTGAGAAAACAAATGTGCCTCTTTGAGGATGTGCTCCTCCTCATTCTCTTTTGACATTCACTGGCATTCCAACATGGATTTTGTAAAATTAACTAGTTAGTATTTGAAGTACTTTTATAATATCAAAAGATGAAGGGATGCATGCAGAGCTGGTCAATCTATGATGGGGCAGGCACTGAATGCTGAATAATCCTGGATGAAGAAGAGAGAACTAAGAAAGAGATAACTGGTACAATGAAGAGAAGCTTTGACAATGATCTCCCAAAGTTACAGTTTTTGCAGCTATCTGAGCATGTAAAGTTTTTTTGGATGTCTTGTATTTGAAGTAACCAATGTTGAAGAGAATTAAGAGGTTAGACCCTCACTTCAAAGAATAAGTCAATATTGCTCTCACTTGTTTATTCCACACCAGTGTTAAAATTATGTAAATTGATATCTTGCCTTTGTACCTGTTAATAGAACAGAGCATCCAATTCCCAGCAAGCTTTTCCAACAGCTAGAGTTACCACATGCCATTTCTGCAGGCAGTTCCAACAATAAAACATCAAGCTATATAATCACTGTGCAAAAAAGCCAAAAGATTCAATTAAGAATCTCATACAAAAGCAAAAAGCCTTTCTCTCCTAACCATCAGCCTCTTCTCACGATTCATTTGTATTCCCCATTGCTGTTATCCTACCATCAAAAGTTCTATGTCTGAAGCTCAAAGCAAGCTTGAATTAAACTATAGTCATGCAAGTAAATGTCAGCCTTTTCCTTTCTATGACTTCCACATTTCATGCTTTGTTCTCTTTAACAAATGCCTTTTATTTCTGCTAAATGACTATTATTGAGTTCTCTTTATTAATCCTTTATGGGCTCTGTGTGTGTGTGTGTGCACGCATGCGCGCACACACTCACGTGCTCGTGCATTCATGTGTGTTATTAATTTATGGCATACTGTAGCACTGATATGTGAGAAAAAAATACATTTTAGGGGTTATAAGCCCTAAAAAACCCACTGGGCCTATAATCCTAAATGGCTTGGGAGGCTAGGGCTGGAGGATCATGAGTTCAAAGCCAGCCTCAACAAAAGCGAGACACTAAGCAACTCAATGAGACCCTGTCTCTAAATAAAATACAAAATAGGGTTGGGAATGTGGCTTAGTGGTTGAGTGCCCCTGAGTTCAATCCCCAGTACTCCACCACCTTACCCCCCAACAAAAAAAAGCCACTGGGTATAAACAGTTAACAGTCTTAACTATAGACTTTACTATTAATAGCTTCATAAAAATCTGCTCATCCACGAGTATTAAATCTACCTTCACATTCCAGAAAATACAGATACGCAAAGAGTTTCTTATTTGGAAAAATAAAGTACTTTACTGTGTAACCAATGAGATCCCTATGATAAAGCCAAAAATTACAAATAGTTCCACTTACAGAGACCTCTCCTGAGGATATTAAAGACCAAAACTTGCTGCCTTCTAATTCAGGATTTCATCCATAAAAGTAAGATATCTTTGGAATGAACGAGGTTTATAACCATAAGGCAATTGCCAGAAAATAAAGCATATTTAATTTCATTTAAGATCCAAAGTGGCATTGCTTCATGAGAATTGTAGTCCCACTGAAATTATATGGCAATGTTTTGTTGAGTTTAAGTCCTGTAGGAAGAACTCATTTCAGTGTATGTTCATCTAATTGAATATTTTCCACTGACAGTCAAACAAAGATTGTGTTTTTTGGCTAACTGCCAAACATAAACTTTTGAAGTGTTGTAAGTGACATGTTCTGAATACTGTGAGGCTGCCGTGTATTTATGAAGTGAAGCCTTGCAAGGCTGACATGGGCTCAGGAAGCCCATCCTTCAACCATAACCATCTGGAGTAGCTTCTAGTCTAGTCTGGAGATGCAAGCTATATGTGTTACTCAAGACAAAGAATTGTTTGCTATATTAGACGAGTACATTAGAGGCTCATTCCAACAACTAAAGGAAATTCAAAAAACTTTTTTCTCTCCAAAGCATATTCCAGAACCATAAAATCATTCCTCATCTATACACACACCCATACTCATAACTAACAGAGCTTTATATGTGCTGATGTCCAAAATGTCATGTGTGTGTGTGTGTGTGTGTGTGTGTATATATATATATATATATATATATATATATATATATAATACTTATATAATCCATCACATTCTAAAGTGTATGCATTACAGTTTTACATATATAAGCCTGAATCTGCATAGATAATTCTAGAAAATATACAAGAAATCATTATATAAAAGACTCTGAAATGTGTGACTGAGAAGTTGGGGATTTTTGAGGGAAATCTTTATTTTTCACCAGATGCCTTTCCAAACTGTTCATTTTATTTTGAGCAGCATTTACAATTTTATGATTTTTAAAGCTAGTTTATAAATAATCCTCTGTAGAATTAAATGAAATTATATTAATTATATTTCCACATGAGCATAAAATTAATATTGTACAAAAAATCAAAAAACTTCAAAAGAAAAAATTTGTTTCATTTACAGATCTGACAATGCTGAACAAAAAATTCAGAGTCTGGTTTTCTTGTATTGTGTATACACCTTTAAGAAAAATTTAACTTTTATATAAAACTTTTATTTTATTACGGAACTCTTTACTCAGAGAGCACAGGAACTCATACAAATAAATATTTACCCATACTGATGACAGACAACCTTCTCTTACTCTGAGCTAATTTAGCAATATTTCCTAATAGTGAAATGATTACTCTTGGTCAACACTGGAAACTTCATCTCCTTGCTTATGGTTTATATATAAATTAATGAGAACTAGTAGTATCTACACAATGAAATAATTTTGAATAATCTAGAGGCTGTTGCCATAAGAAATTGGCACCAGAAAGAGATAAATATTGTCAGTTTGGCTCCTTCTAAAAAATTCAAGGTGTCTCAGAGACCTTAATAAAATACTCTCAAGGCAAAAGTGCAGATAGGCAAAGGTCAAGGGATATGCCCCAATTTCATGGAATATGCCCTCTGCTTTCAGAGAAAAAGCAAGAAATATAAAAACAACTTGCTTTCAAGTAATTCATGGAGAGTCCAAAGTGCAATCACAAAAAAAAAAAAAAAAATCAAAGGAGAGTTAGATCCTATGAAGACAAACCAGACTCTCCTATGATTCTTAGCAGTAAGACTCCCATTACACGAACACTGAAAACTGACTCCTCAGGTAGAGTCAGAATCTCTATGTCCATTCTGCAGTTCATTATTTCCAACTAGCCAGGCCCCAGATGTATGTACTTTTTTTCTGAGAGAATTCCCATACATCCCTTTCTCCTTCCTCAGTTTCTTCACTTATTAACATCTTGCATTAGTGTGGCACATTTGTTATGATAATTGATACATTCTTATTAAATTCCATAGTTTATATTAGCGTTCCTTCTTTGTGTTATACATTCTGTGCATTTTGAGGAATGAATGATGTCAGGTATCCACCACGACAGTGTAATATAGATTCACTCCATTAAAAATCATTTTTGTTCCACCTATCTATGCTCCCTTCTTCCTCAAACCTCTAGCAGTCACAGATTGCTTTTTGTCTGTATAGTTTTTGTCTTTTTCATAAAACCATATAGTTGGAATTTTACAATGCATAGCCTTTTCAGATCAGCATCTTTCACAATGCCAGTCTGCATGTTGCCTCCAAATCTTTTCATAGCTTGACAGCTCATTTCTTTTTATCACTGAATAATATTCCATTATATAGCTGTACCACAGTTTGTTTATAAAGTCAGCCTTTGAAGGGCATCTTGGTTGCTTCCAGATCTATGTATCTTTGAGTAAAGCAACCTTTCTGCCAGCCCTTTTTTGAGCTTACCTGCTATTTCGCACAGGTGATGGCAGTACCATTATGCTACTCTCCTGCCTTTTGTTGGGAAACTGAGTAACAGATAACTTATCTTTAATTTCTCTAATCCCCTATTGCCTGTGAGGTTTTTTTCCCCCTTATCCTTTTTTGCTTTTTTGGCATTTCTTGGATAAAATAATACTTGTTGGATTCACTGGATCTCTTCTGCCAGAAGGTCCACTTTTCTGTGTACCTTCAGGATCTAGAAATGATGCTTAAAATGGAAATGAGTTTGTCCTCCCTGGGCAGCCTCTGCAGCAGCAGGAAAAGGTGGGGAGAGTGGCAGCTGGGGATCAGACCCGGAGGTGGATCTGAACCTAGACACCAGCGGCAGAGCACAGATTTGCCTACTGGCTGAGAGGAAGCATAAACTTTTGAAGGTGCAAGATACTCTATAAACCATAATGAAAGGAATGACCTGCAAACATCCAGTCACAGGACAGCCATCACAGGACAACTGTATTTTTGTAGTGAACTAATACAATTAACTGTTGCAACCATGATGTCTAAAGAAAAGAAAGAAAAACCTATAAGTATGATAAACGAAGCTTCTAACTATAACATGATTTCAGATTATGCAGTACATCCAAAGAGCCATATAGGCAGAAAATCACTGGTTTCAATTTTAAATAGAGGTCAAATTCAATTAAAAGAAATCCTAATGCACCTGTGGTCAGATGAGGTTGGTTTTATAAACAGGACAATACTAGCATGAAGCTGTGGAAGAAACACTGGTTTGTGCTTTCTGATCTTTGCCTGTTGTATTACAGAAATGAGAAAGAGGAGGGTATCCTAGGAAGCATATTATTACCTAGTTTTCAGATGGCTATGCTAACCTCAGAGGATCACATTAATTGCAAATATGCTTTTAGGGCAGCCCATCCAAACATGCAGACATATTATTTCTGCACTGATACAGGAAAGGAAATAGAGCTGTAGATGAAAACCATGTTAGATGCTGCCCTTGTACAGACAGACCTGTGAAAAGAGTGGATAAGATTACATCCAAAAGTATACCAACTAAAGAAAGCAATAACATTCCCAAACATAAAGTGCTAATTAAACCGAGGCCCCAAAACAACCAAAATAAACCCAAGGAAATAAGCAAAATTGAAGAAAAAAAAAGACATTAGAAGCTGAAAAATATGAATTTCAGAAAGATGGTCAAGATAGACCTTTAACAAAAATTAATAGTGTAAAGTTGAATTCTTTGTCATCTGAATATGAAAGTGGGTCAGCATGCCCAGCTCAGACTGCACACTACAGACAAGTCAATGTGAATAGTTCAGAGAACAAAATAGTCAATGTCAGTGTGGCAGATCTTAGAGGTGGAAATCACCCAAATATAGGGCCTTTGCACGCAGAGGCTGATCTAGTCATACAAAGAACAAATTTAATGCAACAGTTGAAACAATGGATTAAAATCCAAAAAGGGAGGGGACATGAAGAAGAAACCAGAGGAGTAATTTCTTACCAAACATTACCAAGAAATATGTCAAGCCACAGAGCTCAGATCATGGCCCTCTACCCTGAAGGTTATAGAACACTCCCAAGAAACAGCAAGAGGAGGCCTCAAAGTATCTGCAGTGTAACCCCTTCCAGTCATGGCAAGACAGTAGGAGCTGGAACAGAAGAAAAAATGGAGGTCAATGAGAGATGACATTATGAGGCAGCTCTACAAATGGCAGCAGCGTCAGTTCTATAATAAGCAGAGCACCCTCCCTCAACCCAGTTCTGTGAGTATTCCTAAAACTATGGTTAATATTTCTGATGCACTCTATTCCCATATCACCTTCACTGCTTACCAGTGTTCCTCCCCTCAGCGAATATACAGATCAGAAGTGTCTTCACCAATTCAGAGAGGAGATATGACAGCAGACCTTAGACACAGGGGTCATTACCCTAAGGTAAAATGTGTTCTAATATTGTGTTAGCTCACTACTTAACAGATGTTATATTTTATTTCTAATATACTATTCTTTAAAATGAGAGAAGCAGGAGATTAGAGAGAAAAGAAAGGCTATTCTTATGTAGAGAATCTAAGTTTGCAATGCTTCATCTCTTAATACCATAGAAACAATTCTGTCAAGCATTATGCATTCTTTTCTGTCTGAGAGCACATCTCATTAGCTCTCCATGTGGGTTAAAGACCACATGAATTTTTATTTTTTCCTTACACACTTGGAAATTATACACCTATCCTTTTCTGGTATACCTGCAGTTTTGTATCAAGCTTGTCCTGTTTTTTTTTTTTTTTTACTAGGCTTTACCTTCTAACCAACTGACTGGCAACATTAGAGAGTAGCAATATTTAATAATATGCACATTTAAAAATTAAAATATAAGTAAAGATCAA
The DNA here is from genome assembly GCF_021218885.2 of Marmota monax. Lineage (NCBI taxonomy): Eukaryota > Metazoa > Chordata > Mammalia > Rodentia > Sciuridae > Marmota > Marmota monax. The sequence goes on from NW_026691950.1 coordinate 17,264,121, forward strand.
AAACAATGGGGATAAGTCTACACTTTAGTGACCTCATGGAAAAATATTAAAGGTTCTCATATAAACTTTGCTTTTGCAGATTCAGATCACAATGACTGACTCACTAAAACCATAAAGGTAAGTCTTATCCTTAATCATTTAAATTAAGTATATAGTTTGGATACCAGCATCCCCCCAAAAAAATGTGGTGAAGGGAACAAATAAAAAACAGTTTAAATTTTAGATCTCTCATATAGATCTTAAATAATAGGAACTTGAGACTCATCATTTTTCAGAAAGAGTGGGACTGATAATGCTATTTGTCATTTCATAAATGTGTACAAAACAATCACATCTTTAGCATAAGCCAAGCTTTTTAGTAGATGAGATTCCTGTTGAAGGTATCAATCATTTTTAATATTTTTCTGAATAATTACCACATAAATTAATTTATTGAAATATCACTAAAGTCGTTTTCACTATTATGCTATAGATTAATAATAATTTCTTGATATACTAAAACTAACACAATTTTATAAATTAAGTTTTTTTATATATATCTAACCTCTACTTTGAAATTTATGTCAGAGACTTAATTCAGTATATAGTGACGATTAATTTGTCCTTCAGATCCTTTGTTAAAATCTGCTCAATGGAGCTGGTAATACAGTTCAATGATAAAGAACTTGCCTAGCACTGGGATTGAATCCCAGCTCAGTGAAAAAATAAAATAGGCTAAACAAATAATGTTAGCTTATATTGAAGTATCAAAAAATTTCCAAATACCAAGAAATCAGGAACATATTACCTTACTTTCTTAAAATATCACATGACTCAATTATAAGAAAATACAGTAAAAATGAAATGATAAAATTGAAGAAAAGTATGTGGTAGATAGAATAACACCCCACCAAAGATGCCATAAAAATATAATCCCTTGAATTTATTTATATTTATAATGCAAGAGGGACTTCAGAGAAGGAAGAGTATATGAGGTTATCAAAGTAGGCCCCTGTAATCAGAAGGGTCTTTATGAGAGGGAGATAAGTGTTGGAGAAAAGATGGACAAATGGATGAGAATTCAGAGTGATGTGGTTACTTGCCAAGAAATCCTGCACAGCTTCTATTAGCTAGGAAAGGCAATGTCTTAGTTTATTCAGGCTGCTAAAACAAAACACCATGAACTAAATAGCTTAATAATTCTGCAGATCTAAAGTCTGGAAAATCCAAGATCCAGATACCAGCAGATTTGATGTCTGGTGAGGGCTTGGTCTCTGGTTCATGGGTTGTAATTCATAGCAGTATCCTCACATGGTGGAGGATGCAAGGCAGCTCTCTGGGGTCTCTTTTTTAAGGATACAAACCCATTCATTAGGGCCCAATCCTATATAACAATCATTTGTCAAAAGTCACTGCCTTTTACTACCATTTGTTTGTGGGTTAGGATTTCAACCTACGAATTTGGAGGTGGAGGGGACACAAACTTTCAAACCAAAACAGAGAAGAGCAGATTGCCCTCTTGCTCTGTTGACAGCTTGATATTGGTCCTGTAAAAAACATTGCAGAATTTTAAATATAAATTATTTAAAATTATTTATATTATTTTTAGCCACTATGTTTATGATAAATTGTTCCTGCATCAAAAGGAAACTTAAAAAGTGGTGTTTGCCAATCACTTCCTCTCAGAGCCATCTTTTGTTGTTTGTATGTTCTACTCTGCCTTCAGGTCCTCCAGATTCTATAGTATGTAACCAAGAAAAGGCTGTATGGGAGAATGGAGAGTAGGAAGAAGATAGTGTCCAAGGCAGTATTCCCTCTTATTCAGGAGAACTCCTTCTGGCTGTCTCCTCTATATGCCAGCTCTTATTAGATAGTGTTCCTTATTTAAAACAAAAAGTAATAATTTATGCATGTCAAAGATGTTAACATTTTAAGAGAAGCTATTTTACAACATATATATTTCATTTCAGTGCTAGTTACTAGCTATCCTACACTTCAACATTAAAAAATAGTAAATTGGTTAAATCTGCACATTTAGTTTAAAATGTTAACCAGATTTATCTAAGATTCTTGCAATCTGCTACCAACACAAGATCTTCTATTATCCAAATCTCAGATAGTTGTGCTATATAATTTTGAATTTTTATAACCTGTTACTATATCTGAGCTAGAGTTTTACTTATAAATGTGCAGCAATTGTCCTTCCTACCATGAATCTGAGCTTTCATGTTCTAAACATCCTATCTACTTTCTTTTCTTTTACAGAATGTTATTGCATACATTTAAAAGGTACAGCATGACATTTTAATATACATGTACCTAATGAAATGGTTCCTATAGTCAATCAAATAAACACATCTGTCATCTTAAATAGCTATACACTTGTGGAAGAGAGGCAAGAGCACCTAAAAACTACACTTTTAGGAAAAATCCTGAATTTCATGCAAGTATCATTAACTATGGTTCTTGGGTTACACATAAGATCTCTGGATTTTTTCATTCTATGTATTTGCTTCTTTGTATCCTTGACTTAAAACTCCCCATTTTGTCACCACCACCACCACCCCTATAATCACTGTTTCATTCTCTATCTTTGTGTCTTTGACTTTTTACACTATTTTCCTCCTTATTCCACATTTTAACACTCTTGATATCCAAATTCAATCGGACTTGAAAACACTTTCAATCCTTCTGGTCCACTGAATACTATTCTATCTTATCTCAGAGCACTCTTTCAAGGAAATGGTCTTCAAAGCTAAGGCACATGTACTTTAACATATATATATATATATATATATATATATATATATATGTATATATATATATATGTATAAAGACAGCTTTCAGGGGCTGGGGATGTGGCTCAAGTGGTAGCGCGCTCACCTGGCATGCGTGTGGCCCAGGTTCGATCCTCAGCACCGCATACAAACAAAGATGTGGTGTCCACCGATAACTAAAAAAAAGATAAATAAATAAATATTAAAAAAAGACAGCTTTCATAATGCACAAACTGTTAACAAAAGTCTAAAGCAAAATACCAACTGATCTCATAAAATTACAAATGAATGCAAATATGTCAACAACAAAAATAAAAGGGCAGTAAGTGTTCTGATGTCAATGTGTTGTCCAAGTACTATTTTTCAAGGCAGCTTGGTTGCTCTATTTCTTTAAAATTTTAAGGAAATATCCTAGTTTCAACAATTGTTGAGTAACTTCTTATTCTAAATAATTTTTAAAAATATATTTTACATGAGATATTTACCCATAATTTCAGTGAAATATTCTCTACCAGATTTTTCTACCAAAATGTATTTTTTAAAGTACTTTATTTTATTTTCCTACTAAAAATGAAATTAACCTTCCCAGATATGAATTTAAAATATGTAAAATCTTCATAGTATGGAAGAATGCATTACTCATAGACTAAATACATCATCAACACCCTCTTCACTTCCTCTCAGAACAAACTGGGATTTCACGGTAATAAACTCTCACAACATTTTTTTTAAACATATGCCTATATAAATGTATTTCTAGCAGGCAAATGGAAAAACAGCATTAAGCTGTATTCAATTTGAGTCCAATTTGGAAAAAAAAAATCTGAACAAATAGCATTGCATAATTTGCATAGTGCTCTTGGAAAAGCAACAGGATGTCCAAGTATGATTGAGATTGGTCCCTAAATCACAAAATTACATCAACTCCAGGAGTTATGGTTACTTTCATCAGAGAGGTGAAAGTTGCCTGCTCAGTCAGATTACTTTCAGCAATATGCCAGTGCTTGTTGCCATATGTTCCAAGTTGTAAGATGTCCTGTTAGAATTATGGATGCAGTTTTGCAGTCAGGAAAATGACAAATTCCTCTCCCTTGAAGACATTAACTTTATTCCACTTTGTTCTAACATTGTATACAGACAATGAGAATGATATAGTAGTCCCCTGTTTTCTCAATGAATATAATTCAAGATGAGTTTACTGCTAAGTTCTTATATGGTATCTCTCTGACCTTATGCATTCCAACTTAACTCTCAGCTTTGTCCTCTACCAGTGTTTTCTCACCTAAGCCATTCTGCTATTCACTTATTATTTACTCAACAATAGTGAAGCATTATTCACTCAATAACAAAAAGTATAATTTAGTATTATTGCATGGGAGTCATACCAGAGCCAGATTACAAGCAAGTAACCATCAACTTAAATGGACACTAAAAACACAAGGGGCATTTCCATAAAGAACTCTTCACACTGATGATGAAATTTCTAAATATGCAGACACTTTTATACCATAACATACATCAGGTTTCATTGTCATTAATTTAATTTTAAGGTTCTTTTCATCTTAAATGCTGTAATTTTTGTTTAGTCCAAAATAACTTGATTCTTTAGCTTACATATTAGGGCTTTTTTAATTTTTCATTCTCAAATTGAAAAGTACCTTTTTGACCTAGGATTTCTAAATCCGCAAGATCATGCCATCTTCTCAGTGATTCTACTCTACTGCAAATTTTACTCTTCTTTGCATTTAATTAACCCATGTATATTTGTTGACTTCTGTTTTCAAGACCCTAATATAAAAGTCTATCTCCTTTTCTGAAAGCATTTTTATATGTTAGCAATTGTTTTGTCCATTTAAAATCATAAACAACTAAGGAGCACAATGATGTATTAATCTTCTTTGAGTCGTCTCCTTTAGCAATTTTAAAAATTGATTATGAATATGATGAAAATCTGCCTTCTAAGAAATATTGAGCATGGAATTTCTTTATTCCACCTGGACTAAGCATCTGCTATATGTCCAGCATGTTAGTGGCAGGGTATATGTGGCAGAAAAGATGCCCTGCTCTTACAGTGCTTAGGTGCTAGTTGGAGACAGAAATTAAGCAATGAATCATAAAAAAATCATGAGGCAAACAACAGTTCAAGTAGCAATGTAAAACAATATGCTATGACAGAAAATAAATGGAAATAGGAGATCCCATTAGTCAGAGGATGAAAGTAGGGATCTCTGAAGAAGGGACATCTAAGCTGTAATCTACATGATAAGATGGCAGTTAATGCAGGGATCTTGCAGGTGAGCAAACAGCAGCAAAAGCCAATACAAGGACTATATGGCACTTTTAAAACAGCAAACAAAGAGCTCTTCCCTGCATCAGAGCAAGCCAGGAAAGGGTTGTATAACAATAAGACTGGAAGAACAAGTATATATCCCTCAGAAGGTTCATGGTACATGGGTTGAGTTTTTGAGTTTTACCTTACATAATAAGAAACCTTTAATAAAGACAAGTGACATGATTTGATGGACTTTTTAAAAGTCCCTTTCTGGGAGTGAAAGATATGCTGGCAAGACTGAAACAGAGTGTTCATTAGTAGATTATTATAACAACTAAAAATTTCAGTTACAATAGACATTGGAAAAAACCTAAAGGGATATAATCTGTATTCTTTGCAATACTATTTTTAAACTCTTTAAATACTCACCCATATACTCTATCATTCTTTATGCTGGAAGAATTTTATTGATTAACATATCACCAACTCCTCCAAATACCAAATGAGCTCTTTTTGGTTTATATATTCATTGTTGGTTTTGTTTGTATTTTGGTATTAGGGATTGAACTCAGGGGCATTCAACTACTGAGACACATCCCCAGCCCTATTTAATTTGTATCTTATTTAGAGACAAGATCTCACTGAGTTGTTTAGTACATCACTGTTGCTGAGACTGGCTTTTAACTAGTGATCCTCCTGTCTCAGACTCCCAAGCAACTGAGATTACAGGTGTGTGCCATTTTCGTTTTTCAATAAAATGAAGAGTTGGAATACTTGTATCGTATATATTGTATTTTAAACCTTTAATAGTCTATTTTCCTCTGATGCAAATATGTATCCTCTTTATTGGAATGTGAAGTCCATTAAATGACAGCAAATCATAAGTATAATACAATTGAAATAGAATGATCTAGTCATTTGAACCATCCAGCATGAAACTGCTGCCATACCTGTCCACATTTCAGAACTATGTTGAAGATCCAGTTTTGTCTTCTTTTCTAGATATTCATATATAGACACTCTGTCACAATACTGACTCTGCTTTTTAAGTTGATATGGTCACTATTTAGTGACCTTTATAAGAAGAATATTTTTCTTTGATATTTCAGTTCTTAGAAAGAGGAATGGTTCTGGAGGTAAGATACAGAAGATAGAGAATTTGTGCATCTGGTACCACAGCTGAAGACAATGGTATTGGCTTAATATGATGATGTAATTATACCCTCCAAACATCATTAACTCAAGGCTTTGAGTAAAAGAAAAGAGGTTACTTATCTATAAACACCAATCATTCTCCTATATTGTGGCTTTTTTCCTTTAATTTGTTGTCTTTTGGAAGATTGACTAACCAACAATTTGATCTTGAAGCTAGGCTGTGATTTCTAAATTTCATTCAGATCTTGCAATCTCACTAGCCTGCATGGAGAAAGGAAGCATGTCTGTAAAAGGCAGAAAGCTAAGACCTTCCTGGATATTTACAGCAATTACTAAAACATAGTGAATTTCACATTTCTGTTAGGGAAGCGATGCTGAGTAGAGGGGTTATATATGGGAAGCTGGGCCAACTTAACAGGAAGATCCTCTGTAGTGAAGGAAAATGTGGGTGGATTTAGTTACAAAGCTATAATGAGGGCCAGGAGCCTAGATGGAGATTCAGTCCCAAGGAGCAATAATAAGTTATATTGCAAGACTTCCACAGCCTCCTCTCTACTGCTGCAATAAAGAATTCATTGCAGTTAAAACTAGAACAAGATTTAAGCATATTCTGCCTGCTTTGAGATCCATCATCACCCTACTTTGCCTGGCAGATACGCAGAAACCAAATCCTCCATCCAGCCCACCTAGAGTGTTGACAGACCAGGAGAAAAGACATTCCCCATTCTTCTGTTCAACAGTGACATGCAGAGCTAGAGGGAAAAGGACAGCAGTAACTATACAGAACTACTTGTGGCAAACACATCAAGTTAACAGCTGTCATCTGCCTTCAACTCTACCCAAACAATTTTAATAAACAAATGTGACAAAAGGGGTTGTTCATTCACCAAGGTTAATTTTGTATGCTAACTATTTTGAAAGAAACTGCTAAAAATGAAGAAGGGTTACAGAAATGGGGTAGTTTCATTCATATGTCTTATGTACCAGGAATTCTGGAATATGTATGCCACAAGATTCTGTTTATAAATAATTTCTTAGAGGCAAGAGAAGGAGAAACAAATGAGTCAACAATTTTCTTTTTCTCTGATGGGATGCTGGTGGAAATAAGCCTTATAAACTTCTATAGTAAATAAGTTGCTGATTCAAAGGTAACTAAAAGTTGGCCTTGTTTTATAGCAAAGGAAAATAAGCTTATAATATTATAAAGTCAATACTTGCTTATAGTAAAGCATTCAAATAGTTTAGATATTAAATAAACATTTTCTTTCTTCCCAATCAACTCACCAGGATCCCTAGCCAGGTAACACAAAGGTAGCCATTAATAACAGTTTCTGTCATATTTTTCCAAAAATTTGTAATGAATGTACATTTATGGAGATATTCAGTTTTTTAAAAAATTAAATCGAAAGCAATACTTTGAACTTGTTTTGTTATTAATAACATTTAGAAACAAAAATTCTCATATGCTTCTATTGAACAAACTTATCAAAGTAAAAGCTAACATATATTTATGGCAGAATCAGAAAGCTGTATTACAAACTCATGAAGTTAGCTGGCACACAGGCACTTTCAATATTTAGGATTATCTGTGACTGCTTTTGAAGTAAATAAATAGTTGAAGGGAAAATAAAAGAAAGAAACTTCAGCTTTGGTCCCAAAAATATCAAAAAAGAAATCATAAGGGCTGGGGGGTTGTAGCTCGGTGGCAGAATGCTTGGCTCATACATGTGAGGCACTGGGTTTCATCCTCAGGACCACTTTAAAAAAATAAACAAAATAAAAGATATTTAAAAAAATCATGAATCCAAACTGTCTTCCATATGTTTATATATAAGATATATAAAGATATATAAGATATTTCCACAAGTGTGGAAATAAGAATGAATATGGAATATTAATTTTAAGAACAATATTATTTTTACTATGACTCAAACAAATATTTGAATAGCTATAGTAGGTAATATTAAGTAAAGAAAAGCTAAGAACCTCACTGTTTGGATTCTCTTAGTACATAAGTTATTCTCCAGAATGTAAGTGTTTGAAGGGAGCATAAACTCAATATCCTGCTGCTGGAACATCATCCCAGGAGTGAAATTTACATGCAGAATTTCTGGCTCATGATCAAGAAAACTTTTATACTAATAAATAAAATATATATATATATATATATATATATATATATATATATATATATATAGCACTGGACAGGACAATGGAATTCCCAATGAGATGCAACCCCCTCCTGTACATGCAGACAAGCCATACCTTTCAGGAACATTTACCTTCCCTGCTTTTAAAAGTCAGTATTAGTAACTTTCCAATATCTTTGTGCAATGCTATCCACAGCCTCAAACCCTCATGGTTGGAGACAGGATGGATTTTTTACAAGTCTAATTGCAAATTATTTTAGAAATGATTCAGTCAATTCATCTTCTATCATTAATAAGAAAGAACTAAATGCAACCTTGCATATCATTTAATCCAAGAATATTCACATGTTTTGGTTTGCCATGTTCCCCAGTGAAATGTTGTTTTCGGTTTACCATTATGCGTCTAAAATTCTCAACAAATAGCTTCGCAAAAGAATCAATACTATTTGCATGAGCGGTACTCAGCTTGTGAAAGCACGGTTTTGATAACTGCTCTAGTATCTTTTACATGGCAGGAAGTGAGAGAGAGTATATAAAAACAAGAGATCTCATCCCTGCCGGAGATCTGTTTACTGTGGTGGGTAAGAGGTAATTTTGAAAATTTTCCTGCAGCCACAGAAGAAATAAGTTTGAAATAAAATAAAACAGCTGAAGGGCCTTCATTCTGATTGGAATCTGGATCTGTTGGTCCCAAAACAAAAATCCTACACAAGGTCCTTAAAGAGCCGCCAAATGAACCCCAGGAGGAAAAAAGACACAGTAGGATAAATGTGTGTTCCGCTAAAGGAAATACATTGAAAAACTGAGTTGTAAGTGGGATAGGGCCCAGAAGAAAACATAAAGTAAAGTATTCATGGGTTGATTTCAGGGAATTCAAAGATATAAACTTTTATGTGAAGTTGTAAATGATCCATACAAAAGACCAGGGAAATGGAGAAAATGATCAAAGAAAAAAGAAAAAAAAAAGTACATAGGATATTAACCTTGCAGAAACAGCCTGTTTGATTTAAAGAACACACGAAAACAATCCAGAAAGTAAAGTAGAAGATGAAATGGGAAATACGAAAGGCACTGAGATAGAGGATAAAAGGTTTTATGGATAAATAAAGCAGGGATAAGGTTATAGGAACTGTAGTTGCCTCTTGAGAAACCAAAGGCAACCAGGTAATGGGCCAGGGAGACAGGACAGAGTGCCTTCTGCCCCTTTGTTCCACCAGAAAGAAGAGTAACACACATTCATTTTGTCCAAAGATAATGAATGAGACACTGGGGTAGGGGGTGGGGGGGGTGCAGGAGGGACAAAGTTAAAGGTAGTGTGCAAATATGGAAGAAAACAATTCTGAAGCTAACTAAAATTAAAAATCTGATGAAAGCATGTTATAGATACAACATCATTTTTTGAAGTGTCCTTATGATATCATTTTACTTCAAGTTCAGTGTAGCTATAACTTCTTGCAACCTTAGCAATGGTATAATACTGTAACAATCTAGAGAGAATTTAAATTATCAACAAAATACCTGCAGAGATCTCATAGTATACTTACCAAAATGTCTTTGTTAACTGCTTGCAATGCATTTCTGTAATACTAAATCATTTAGATTGTTTCTATAAAATATCTGAATACTTTCTGTTCCTTAAAGATCCAATTTAAATTGATCACAAATATTGTAGAAGTGGTTAATGTTTTACATCAAGATAGTGAGTTATATAAAACATATTTGCTTATATTCATTATGCTTCATTTCTCTAATTTACCTATAGATGACCAGAAAGCAGTCATGCAGTTAAAGCTGAAAAGCAATTGCAAATCAGAATATACTTTTTAAAGGCATGCTCTCTATGTTATATCCCAATATCCCATAACTCCCTGAATCTGATGGTATTGCATTTTCCTACCCACATTAGAAGAATTGTCTACTTTGAATTCATTATTTTCTACAGCCCTTTACTCAATCAAAATCACTGAACCCATACACATGAGGTTGTCTTCAGCAATCTTTTATGAAAAGAATAAAAAGGAAATAAATTCAGAGGTGTTCAAGTTCTTGCCATTAATTCCAATCAAAATTAATATAACAATTAATTATTATATGGCACTGAGGAATTGTAAAACTGTAATATCAAAAAGTATTATTTTCATGGTAGCATGAAAATACTGCAGACATATTCCAGAGTTACAGAAAGCTTGGGAAAATAGCTTTAATATATTATTCAGAAAATCACCTCAAATATCTGCAGAACATTATTTAAAAGAGTGGCTCTTCTTCAATGATAAGTTTTACAAGCTCTACAGTAAATGCTTTAAATTGCAGCAAAAGTTTAATAAAAGCACAGATACCAGGACATCATCCCTCTTATCTCTTGTTCCTGACTAATTTCACTAATGCCTCAAAGTGTTGTATTCAAAGAGAGGACCTCTGTTGACCATTCAATGTTAAATTATTTCCCATCAGTAAGTGCTCTATTAAGGTAATATGATTTATACAATCTACACTGCAGCATAATGTTGATTTTAAATTGATTCAACTGTATAATGCATACATTACCATCAAAGCAAATATCCCAGGCTGCATAGACTGATATAATACAATACTCTGTTGATATAATTAACAATATAAACAATATACTCTCTAGGATCTTGCTATGCAGCCAGTAGATTTTGAAAATATAAACTGATCATCTTCTGTGATGGCCAATAAGCATCTGATTTTTGCCAAATACAGTATTAATTTCAGTGCCAAAATATCACAAGTGCCAGTTCTTTACTAATTGTTATTTTTCATTTAGCTTACTATCAGGAATATAAATGCTTAGAAAGTTCTCTTAGTGAATGGTGTCATTCAGATTTCTCTGATTTCACTTTTCTTTTTAATCAACAAGCTTAACTGTAACTTGTAAATCAAATATCAGTAAAGAATTAGGTGGCAAAGTAATTTATTCTTACATCTTTCTAGCCTCATTCAATTTAATAAGATGTGATATAAAATGGCCTTCATAAGGTTAAGGAAAAGAATAAAAGAAATAGGGTTTTCTGCTAAAACTAGATTTTTTTCCTACAAAAAAATCTAATAATGTTGAAGTGGAAAACACAATTATATATCTTTTTATGTCATTGAAAATTAAGCAGTCAAAAATACTGTTAGGGAATAAAAGGACATAGAAAGTATCTTACTCTTGCATTAAATTTTATCCTCATAACTAGTTTTTACATTACTCTGAGTTTCTAAAGAAATGCTTTTATATTTATACATTGTTACCTTTGGACTGATTTAACCCCAAGTAGGAAAAGCAAAAACATTACTCTAGTAATCTTTAAAGCACAGGCATGTTTACAGGTGTAGCATATTTAGGATCCAAACTATTATAGACTCCACCCAACCCACAGTTTCCCATGGTTTGAACCATGTTCACCAGGTACTCTGGGAAGAGGTCAAGTAACCGTGGGCTCAAAAGAACACACGTTTAAATACTTGATGAAAAATTCTAAAGAATTCTCATGATGTTTCTAAAACTAAAATAAAGTCATCCTTAAATGGGAACATCCTCTATTGCCTCTGATATCCCAAAAGCTAAGTTCAATACTTTGTGAACTATCCTAAGCACATAAAATTGACAGACAGAAAGGACATAATCTGCTGCTAATAATGGGGATAGGACAGTAACTATATGTGGTTACATACATAGATAGGAATAAGATAAAGGTAAAGAGATGCTCATGGGCAGCTTGGAACATAAATAATGAATATATAGCATTCACTCTTTGTTTTAAGCTAAATCTACAAAAAATGTCTGGTGGCACCATTGTTTTTACCAAAGTTTATAGTAAAAAAAAAAATTCATTTAACATAAGTTCAACTTTCAAATGCAAAACTCCAAGTGACATTGTTTCCAGATGTAGCTTTTAGCAGATCATGTCTTGAGTAATTAAGTACAGTCAGATCTGAAAGAGTAGTAAATTGAAGCAGCATTGAATACAATTTATTGCCAAACAATTCCAGACACTAGGAAGAAAGCAGAATTAAAGGTCTTCAAAAATCAAACTCTGTTCCTAGAAGCTATTTTTATGCCATGAAGTAACAACATGAATTTAAAACACACACACACACACACCCCACACACACAAACATACACACACAATAATAGTTGTCTTGAGTTGAGAGAACCTAATGGAAATATATTATCTCATTCAGAATTTTCATATTACTTTGTTTTGTTTTGTTGTACTTACTATTTAGCATAGCAACTGCATATATAATGGAAACTCTCTTGTTGCCCATTTTACCTCACCCTACTTAACTCAAAGGACAGACAGTTTGACTCCAAACCTGAACATCAGCTCTTAGCTCTCAGCTCTGAAGTACTCAAAATAGTTTATGTCCATGTATAAAACGAACCATCAGAAATAGGACCTCGATCCATTAAAATGTCAGAAGATCAAGTTCGCAGTGAGGCAATGGCTAAATTTCCAAGCCCAGAGCCTGCATCATTGTCCGAGTCTCAAGATTATTTAGGTGAGTTGATTTACTAACATGACAGCCAACAAGATTTGTGTTGTTAAGGTTGATTTAGAGATTGAAATTTTATTATTAAGTAGAAACTATTTACAGTTCATGGGACACAATGAATTCAATCAGGCTACTTTTAAATATCAGATAACCATTCAGAAGTCCCCAAATGTATTACTGTGTTTGGAGGTGGATATTAGGTCCTTAGGCAAGCTCTCCTTTAACAGTTCTCACTGACAGGACCAAAATGATGAAAATAGATTTTTTTCTATTCTTTATAACTGTCATTTCTCACTTTGATTTTTTAATACAACTTGCCAAAGTAGGAAACAACATATGAAAAATTTTTCTTCTGTTTTATTATGCTCTTAATCACTGCTACATTTTATTTTAATTAAATACTAAAATCAATAAGCTTCTGGGAAATCTAGTTTCTCAAAGCTCAAAGTATCATTGCTACTTATAGTATAATGCTTTAATTCCAACCAAGCTAATGTTCACATTCAATAGTTTTTCACATCTTCTGAAGTACTTGAGAAAGTTTAAATTTTAATTTTTTCAAATATCCTTGGATAGGAAGATATTAACATACGTTTATGGTACAACAATAAAGCATCACTTTAAACAGAAACCTTGTATTTGAATATTTTAATATTTGTCTCCAATACATAAAACACAAAGTAGATTGTTCTTACCTGTAAATTGAGAGTACACTGTCTATATAATATTTTTGAACATTGTAGGCAAACAGTATATTAGTAGAATAAAAAGTTATCTATTAGAGTGCATTTATCAGAACTATTAAGAAATTGAGTTATTCACCTAGCATAGCCTTAATTGGAAATGAAGCTTAACATGAGTTTGGCCATAAGTAGGTAGAAAAAAATATGTTTTGCCCTTTTTTTCTAGCAAATTGTTATTTTTCATCTATTGGCATCCTTGTTATTCTGTGCCAACCAATTTTGTGTGTGTGTGTGTGTGCATTTTTTCTTTACAAATGAACACAATACCTGAGGTCGAGAGAGCAGACGAAGTACCCCTTGGGAAACTTATTGATTCAAAATGGGCACATGGACAATGTAAGCTAATCAAAATTTTCCTTGGGCTAATCTTCCAAAAGCATTGGTTGAAAGGTTTTATTTCACCTGGGATTACCAGGATGGCAGGATGTAAGTTTCAGGGAGTACAATGATTTTTATCCTATCATGGAGTCCAAGCCTGTGCAGACAAAGAGAAAAACAGAAATATAGTGCTAGTTGAGGCATTGGATCCAGACATGTCAGAATCAGACTAATCCTTGGTTTATTTCATAATGTAAAACAATAAATAATTTTAGCCAATTAAAACTCACTTGACTTTGCTTATAACTGAAGGGATTTGATTTATACCCTGGTTAAACTCTGTGACATGGAACCATTGGAACTGTAAATTTTAATTTTCTTTTAGTTAAAGCATAGCCTTAATTGGAAATGAAGCTCAACATGAGTTTGGCCATAAGTAGGTAGAAAAAAATATATTTTGCCCTTAATAAAAAAATTAAAATTTAAACTTTCTCAAGTACTTCAGAAGATGTGAAAAACTATTGAATGTGAACATGAGTTCAGTTGGAATTAAAGCATTATACCTATATGTAGCAAAATATATTGTTGATCTCTTTAAATATTTATAAATTATTTGGAATCACAGATGAAAAACCAGTTGGCGCCTATATGCAGTTAATAGGAGCAGGGTGATGCTTTAAATAAAAGTAATTCATTTATTACAGTAATTTTTTATTAGTTACTATAATCCAGGAAAACTAAACCAAACGAAACAGGGATCAACATGGTTGCTGTTTATGTTATAGTGAGGAGAATGGACCAAAACTAACCATTAATTATAAGTTTTATAAAGAAAACAAGCAAGACTGTATTGAAGGATAGATGTGTAATTGAAGGAGAAATATCAGCAAAGATCTTTCTAGAAAGTTAATGTTAAAAGGAAGACCAAGAGCTTAAGAACTAACCATCTGCAGGCAAAAGAGCAAGAATGTTCTAGGGAGAAGAAGCAATGTATAAAAATATCACCAGACAGAATAGAGAGTGACTTGTTCCAGAAGTAGAGGAAAGTCTTGTTTGACTGGACACAGTCAAGAAGAGAAAAAAATAATAGCAAGAAATGATTTTGGACATCTAAAAAGAAAAAACGGGAATCAGGGTATTATTGATCATCATTATTATTTCAGGTTCTTTGTATTCATAGTATAGTACAAATCATTTGACATTTTTATGCATGGAATGCATTGGTTAGATTTATGTTTAGCCAAATAACTTTTGATTTTGTACAGTGTGTAAGTAAAGAGGTCAATAAGGCAAATACAAGAGAAGTACATAGTCTGCAAAAGAGATGATGGTCTTCTAGAGTAAATAGCAGTTATCTAAAGGAAATACCTGAAAGATTAAATGGGTAGAACTTTATTGATGGACTGGGATAATGGAGGAAAGGTAAGGATCTATCTTTCTAGCTAATATTAATTATGAAATTGCTGATGTGACATATTGACACAGAGAATACTCAGTGTGGAGAGGATCCAAGGATAGGAGAGGCAAGCAAAAGAAACAAGAGTTGTAAAAATTCTAATTCTGAAGTTTCTGTAATTATTGATTGTTACTATGACCTAAGTGAACTAGACAAATAAGATCTTCAGTCTCAGTGTTTACATTACAGTAAGGAAGCCAGACAAATACAAAATAAGTACACAAAAGAATGAAATATACATACATTTTGTAAGGCTTTTAAAAAAAAAAAAAAAAAATATATATATATATATATATGGATATCAAGGTGAATACATGTGCCTGAAGTTGTAAATTTGAACATCCTCAACATGAAGATTATTCTCAGATTTGTGGGAACTGATGAGATGACATTGGAAAAACACGAACACGGAACAGAAAAACTGAGAATCAAATAGCCAGGAACTGAAAGGAAAGTTCCTGCTTTATTTCCATTTTGGTAATTCAGTAAATGTCAGTCAAAAAGTGAAGTCTTTTGATAGACCTTAGGTCATATTCCATCAATTTTTATAGGCCCTTTCATCTTTGCCCAGTTTAAAGATAAAATATATCTTAAAGAGCATATTAGTATTTATGCTTCTTTGAAATGTAAGGACCATATGAATAATGAGGTAGTCCTAACTTGCTTACGAGTTCTCAGTGTGTGAACTATCAAGAACCAAGAGGATTATGATATCTCACTCTCATACATACATCACATACATTCCATATTACACACTTTTTAACACCTTGTCTTACCTTCATTAATAGATAGGTAATAAAATCTGAAGAGAATGAGGCTTCCTAAGTTTTGTGATTACTGTTGATCTCTTTAAATATTTATAAATTATTTGGAATCACAGATGAAAAATCAGTTGGCAGGTCAATGAGTTGTTTCTGAATATATAGTAATCATTAGTTCATTTTCAAAAATTTGAATCTTTTTACTAATTCAAATTTTTACTAAGTAAAAAATCATTAGATATATTTATTGTCAAAAATCAATGTCCTTCATTTCTAACTAAGAAAATTGAAGTATGGAAACTTTGCGGACCTGGGTATGAGTTCATACACATGGTGATATTTAATTTTGTCAAGTACCACTGTTTAAAATATGTTTTAATGTGAATAACATCAAGTTAGATTGAAATATTTTTGTATGTAAGTCATCTATTATTTATGAAACTATTCATGGAATATAAATACAACTAACAATTGTGACATATAGTTTAAAAAAACATTTTTTTCTTCCTTGATACATCTATACTTAAAAAGTCATTATCAGAGTTATTTGTAGAATTAACAAATAAGTAACAATAAATTTGGAATAAAATATGTTGACTTGCTTTATTCTAGAAGTATGTCACAGAAGTTTCATAGTTATGTTCAAGTGGGAACACACATATTATAGTTTATTGGTTGCTTATCATTATAGAAACACCAGTAAAATAGCAGGTTAATTAACTTATATTTTCAGAGAATGCAAAGAAAGTTCTTATGCTTCCATGTTGTTGAGTGGAGCTCATTATTTTTAAAAGTGCATTTAAAGATTTTTAAAAGCATTTTAAGGATTTCTTATTTACCTTCACCTTAAAATGAAAATGCTGAATGGAAGTGCTGGTTATCATTTGGTATACACATGAAAAAAAAAAACTGATGAATGAATAAAATTTACTCTTCAAAAAGACTCATAGAACCAGCTTTCACTTAAGGAGGTATTAGACATCATTACTAATTCACTTTTATTGCATTATAAATTTTCAGAAAGTCAACAGAGACATTTCGATCAAAATGTGGCAATAACTGTATTTCACTCAGGCACATCAATATTTTGATTTTTTTGACTAAAATTTGTAACCGTTTAGCTCCTATTATATAACATCCAAATTTTCATCATAGCTTAAATCTGATAAAATAAAAATTGAGTGTGCTAAGTAAGAAGTTATATGCAATGTCTACTCCTGAGTCTGATTCCAATAAATTTGTGGTAGCAAAGCTGCTTTGACATGCACTCTGAGTACAAAACAATGTCAAAATAAGTTTCTAAGGCAGATTAGATGTTGCCAGGCACACCAATATAAAATCCATAACGCTTTTTAAAACATTATAACAGCGCACTGTATATTGTTTTTCATTTCATGCTCCTTAAACACTGGACTCATTTTCTGAATCAATCTTCTTTAGTTTTTTATATGCTGTTGGCAGATATTATTTTTCTCCATGCTATTTATACACTGAATTTCCTTGCTTGTCTTTGAGATGCTTAATTTTTTCCTTGGTTTGCCTCAGCCTTTGTTTAAGAAAAAAATGTTGAATCAGGTATATTTTAGCTTATGTGATCAAATGTCTTAAATACATTTATTATAAATAAGTTGACATCTAGAATAAGATAGAAATACATTTTAATCTATAACTACAGTAATAGGGCACATAGGCATTTATCATATATAGTATATAAGGACATACTTCTATACATTTTGTCTGATTCATCTTTGTCAACATCCTCAATGACAAAGTTTACTTTCACTCACTTCTGTAAAAATCCATTTCCTCACTTTATTCTCATCCAAGTAAGCATTAATAATTTATGCTATGTTAGTAACTTTAGCTATGCCTGTTGATCCATGGCAGGGCCATCTCTGCGAACTGTGGCCAATGGGAATGAATCCAGGAGGAATGCTGAATGCTGTACACTGAGAGCAGTTTGCAAGGAGTGTCATTCAGTAGCCACGATGAGACCTAGAGATTTGTTCAAAGTCAATGTTCAGTAACTGTATTTTTATTTGTATTTGTCTTCGACTCTTCGGTAGCCTGAATTGCTGCAGCTGTGTTTATATATCCACTGTTGGTGCTGCCTCCTCTCTGTGCTCATCCTGGGATTATTAAGTTCATTAGAAAGTTAAGACACTCGAGAATCACTCTTTACATCACTTTTTGAAGATATGGCTGACACCAGAGGATTAGGAAGATATACAATCTTATGACTTGTCTATTTTCATCTCAATCTCATTGTGACTTCTAGTTCTCAGAGAAGAGCTATTTCCTTTCTTTCCCCCCCTGCCCTTGGTCACATTCTAACATCAACTGTATTGGTTGAAACATAAACTTGACATTTTTATGGGGAAACAGGATGGTTTGGTGTAATATGTTTATCTATCACCTGGTGATGCAATAGTAAGGGCTATCTCATATGTATCATATTTTAACAGAAGTGTAGGCTTTGAAGCTAAACTGCCTTCAAATTCTAAGTCCCCTACTTAGCCAGTGTGTGACTTTGAACAAATTGCTAATAACAGATTTTCTATACATCAGTTCCTTCCATTTTAAAATGAGAAAAATAATGGTCCTTACTTTATACTGTTATTTCAAAAATCAAATGATTTAACATTTGTACAACACTTAGAACAAACAGTGCCTGGATGGGAAGTATTTGTTAAATTAAAAATATGCTTAGGTGCATATACTACACACATATATAATTATATACACTATATGTGAATATATGGTATATATGTCATTTCCAGAAGGATTAGCTTCACATTACAGATATAATAACTTATTATTTGACTATGAAGTATTCCACTTATTTATCAAATTTATACTGAAGCTTTACATTCAAGATAACATAGTTCCTGAAAGATTTCACAGAGTAGTGGAGTAATTAAGATAATTTCTTTAAAAAATACAATAAATTTATGAAGAACATAAGGAGCACAGAAGACAAAAAGTGCTATGGATGGCAATTCAAAGTAGGTATGTGTCTTTTAATGACAAGCATTGAAATTTATGAACTTCAAATTACCACACTGTCGCGACCCCTTGCCCGCAAGGAAGACGCAACTCAGGAATCTTCTTTCAGCAGTTTATTCAGGCCCTTGATATTTCTTCTTCTCTTTCCTGGATGCCCCTCCCAGCCTTAATAAAGTATCCCAAGCCCCAATGCAAAGCTGCCGCGTGGAGCTTTCTCACAGGGTGGTGAAAAATCATGTGCCAACTTTCCCAGATAAGAAGTTGTTTGTCACAGACCACAGCGGAGCCAGCGTCATCTTGTAATGGCGACCATAGTCTGCAGAAACGGCAGAAGCGGCTCACCACACCACACAATTGCCAGAATATCTTTCTATCTATATTTAGCACAATCTAAATGATTATCAAAATTATCCAGAAATTTAAGAAAAATTAGACCTCCTGGGAAGGGCCATCATTGCAAACCATCTCTCTATATGAGAGCTGAGGCTACAATTAGAAGAAATTACCCAGTGACATCCAAATTGTGCTGCTATCACCCTAGTTTTTCTATTCTATTTTTTGAAAAGAAAGTAATGAATTTAAGATCTTCTGTAAAGAATGAAAGATAAGAGAGCTAAACCCTTTGCCACAGCTGCAGTGCATGATATTCTTTAAAAGTAGGGGTCCAAAATGACTCCTTGGGTTCACCATCTACTTTTGTGACTCCCAAACTCTGACTTCAAGCCAGGAATTTTACCTGTGTCCTGACTTCTCTAACCATTAAATGATAATAATAATGAGATTTCTTGTTTGTTGTTCGTTTACAGAATATTTAGTACATTACTAGGTACCTCAGAAGTGTTCAACAAACATTTTTTTTTTAATGTAAATTAGTAACTGTTTCACCTCTGGAACAAGACTAGATTTGAATCCAGACTTCAACAATTACAAAGTCTGAATCTTTACAAAAGTTACTTGAACTCCTTATAAATAGCAATCAAAAGGAGATTTTAAAAGTCTGCACATCTACAAACATTGTTGTAAGGATAGGGTGAGAATTTGTATTTAATTTTCCTTTAAAGGACAAAGAGATCATTCTTTAATAATATAAGAATAATTCTATACTTAGTAGCTTAAAACAATAGTAAGCTTCCAGAAGGTTATGTGGACCTAGAATACTGCTGAGACCGAGAAACTATAATCCATCACAGTTTACCCTCTGGTTATAATATTTCATGTCCTCATGAGCAAAACACCATCACCTTTTGCTCAAGATCTCTTATTAGAGTCTTGTGTAAGTAGGGCATCAGTTTCAGGACTGACATCTGGGATCTCATCATTTAAATTAGTTCCAACTATAGATGGAATTCCTCAACTGCTACTTTTCAAGTACAATTCCTAAAGAATTATTTCTACTGACCTGAGACCTGCAAATCTTTTAATTCTTCCTGTTCTGGTAATTTTGTAAATAAGCTAATTAGAATGTTTCATATTTTCTGTTAAAAGCAGTAATATTCCTAAAAATAAAAAAATCTAAAACAGTTTTAGTTTGAATTAGAGCAAATTATTTTAGTTTATGGGGTCCTCTTCTCATGACCATCTCACAAACTGACACGTTTCAAACGTGGATGTTGTAAATCGCAACTTTTCCCCTGTCCAAATATGTGTAGGCTGAAAAAAACTGTTAATTCATCTATGTCTACATTAGGTAGTAGAACTAATTGTATGCAACCATTTTTTACTTAATCCTTGTTCCTACTGTTATGATTTGAATATGATTTGGGACTTGTGTTGAAATTTGATTGCTGTTGTGAAGGTGCATGGAGGTGAGACTCACAGGTCACTAGGTCATTAAGAGGGGTTAATGCCTTTCTCATGGGAGTGGGGAATTCTCTCTGGAGTAAATCATCACTGCAAGAGAGGTTTCTGCAAAGCTAGGCTGCCCTTTGCATTTTGTCCCTTCCTGACACAAGACTTGCCCTTCTGCTCTTTGCCATGGGTTGAAGCAGCATGAGGCCTAGGCAAGCACCAAGCTAATTAGTTTCCCAAACTCCAATACCAGAAAAAGGACAAATATACCTATCAGATTTTTTTACTATACTCTTTAAAATTTATTTCTATGAACTCAAATATATTCAATTATAGCACCATTGTCAGATATTGAGATTCAAACTAAGGGAATCTAGCTTATAAAGCACTCCATCTCAAGTTCCATTTATTCATTTATTCAACAGGTGTGAGTAAACAATATCTAACTAAGATATTTCCTTATAATTTGGTAGCTATGATTACATAGGTGATCATAGCATTTTCTGAATTCACATTTATTTTTTCAAAGGCTAAAATTTTCAGAAGTGTAATTTTAAAAGTAGTGGTTTGATGTGTGTGCTTTAAATTGAATTTAAATTAATTTTCCCTGGTGAAGCTGGGAATTCTATTCCATCTCTTGAAATAATCAGAGATGCCTTAGGGGTGGTACAACAGCAATCAATTAACCATTCATAGATTTACCGTTCTAATAAAACTTTAATTAGTATCTGTCTCTTCCTGTCTTGAGTGGTTGCTGGCATTATCATCAGATTACTAGAAGATTCTGAGATTTTTATTTTTTCATACTTTCAAGAAGAAACATCTGGGGAAAAGTAATGCTGTAATTAGGCAAAAGATGAATTTTTTTCTTAAAGAATTCCGCATTTAAAAATTGCTTTTTTACAAATTTAACTTATAAATTTGTTTTATAAAATAGAAAAATGAAAATTTAAATTTAAATATTTTTGTTATTCTTCTCTACTCAAGTCTGAAAATATAGCATTTCAGTGTATAGTTAAAGTTTATTGCATGTGAATTAAAACATATAAGAATTCTTGAAATAATTATAAGAAATTATTTAGGGCTACATGTAATTTCTTTAATAGATTGAAATTGGTCATTGTCAATTTATTGGAATTTCCTGGTGATATTTGGGGGTTAATTTGATTTTAGTTTGAAGAATACAGTGAAGAAAATAAATGTTTTTTTAAAGAAGTTATTTATTTAATTTGGTAAATAATAACAATATAGACAGACTGAGTATTGATCATGATCATCTGTTTACAGTAAACTGAGACAGAAAAAAATGTTTATTACAAGTCATATCCAAGATCTTAGTGAAATGTGGCATTCATAAAGATAATAATTGCAAATCATTCAAGATATTAACTTACCTAGTCAACAGGAAAACACGATTCCTTTTATGAGAATCAGCCTTGGTTTAGACATCCAGTGTACCACAACTGATAAATTGTATGTATTCAGGCTCTGCTTTGAATCAAGTGTTTATATTTTTTCTTCAGATATGGTTAAATGCAGCAAATATTTTTAAGAGAAAAATCTCATTTTGTATACTTGATAAATAATTATTTTTCTGATCACTTAATAGAATCTAGATTGACCATTTTTCTATATTTTGAAATAGAAAATATTGAAACATTATTTAAGATAATAATTCAAAACAGTGTCTTAAATTTTTCTCAGAACCATCCATTTTTTTTTCTCTGTTGAAACTGTACCTCCCTATAATAGATCTGTGTTAGCTATATCCTACTCATGCCCTTCTCTTTCTACCTTGAATCTTAGCTCATCTCCTCTCAAATCCTCAAGTACAGGATATTCTTGCTCTATGTTGACATAAATGAGGAAGGCATTTTTCAGACATTCAAGTAAACAGTGCACCATTAGGAATTGACTTTCTAGAAAAGTATCAAGGAAATCCAAAGATATTAAATTTAACAAAGGACTACCACAAAATTCAACTGGTCTTCTACATCTCATGACCTAGCCAAACCAATACCAAATAGTCTTTCAAACCCACATTGACACCAATCCAGAACATAAACTGAGTTATATTATAGAAAGAGGTATATTGCATTATTTTATAAAATATAATTATTACTGAGTAAATAATGCCCAGCAGAAAGAAGAAACTATTTACTAAATTCTTTATAAAGAGTCTACAAAAACTAAAAGTACAGATAGAAAACTGAGGGTATTCAACTCAAATGTAATCATATTACTGATCTACAGCTGCAAGACCTGGAAAGAAACCAAAATTTTAGAAGAGAAACTGAATGGCTTTGACAAGTGCAATGGAAGATATTCTATGGGAATGAAACCAATTTACTCCAACAGATAAACTAAGAAAATAACCATTGAGAATAACAGAGGTATACTATTATTCTACCTCAACCAGCAACAAGCACAAATTTATTTAAGCCAACTCTTTCAGATGTCCACCCACAGGCGGAGAGCCGTGGAATCAGATGGTATGACCTGAGTGCCAAAGAAAAAACCTCAAAAACACCAGGAAAAAATGGCAGTTGATCTTAACGCCATAGAACAGAAAAAAAGGGCAGTTGATCTTAATGTCATAGAACAGATGGTGATAGAATGTAGAAACAATTATTTTTTATATATTGTGCCAAGTCTAGAGCGGAAGGGAGGCAATAAACATTCACACATGCAGTAAGAAAGTAGACTGTTACCATGTCAAATCTAGAAATTCCTGCAGTCCTTTGAAATTGAGTAAAATGCTGAAAAGTTAATCTCTATTTTACATGAGACTATATATATTTTAATTAAGCAAGATTAAACACATTAATGGGCTGGGACTATAGATCAATGGAAAAGTATTTGCCTGGCACACATGACCATGGGTTTGATCCCCAGAACCATACACACACACACACACAATTATACACATTGAAATCATATTTCTTTGTCAGTTACCAGTGCATATATTGGGTTTGCTACTGCTCAGAAACCCATCTCTGAAATGGAATGAGTGACAGAATGAGAAGGAAATATATATGAAAATATTATTCTAATCAGAGGATAGATGTTAAAATTTTTTATTCAAATGGTATTAGTTCATTTTCCTTTGCTATGACAAAATACCTGAGGTTTCATATATTACAAAGAAAAGAGGTCTGTTTATTTCACAGTTCTGGAGACTTTAGAAAACACATTCAAACCAAATTCAGACCTTAGCATTTCAGACCTTCATAATTTTCACCACTTATTTATCACCTACTATTTGCAGAGCATAGTGTTACAATTTATTGTTTGCAGCAGTTGGACAAAGTCACAACACAGATAAAGATGGTATAGGTCTGCAATGGAACAGTGTAATGCCATCTCAGTGTCAACTATAATATGGATTGACAGGAGCTTATCATTTTTTCCTACTAATTAAGATGTGAGATATCCATGAAAACATTTAATGATGCCCACTATTACTCTGGCACTCAGGATATTACGTCCCTATCATCTGTTGGCTTGTATTCAGGGAAGGAAAATTAATGGTGACATTAACCAAAGTAAAATATGTATAGAAACATATGTACATAACAACTAAATAAATAATTAATGTGAAGTGAAACAAAAGAGCAAAGACTTTTGATTTATCCATTGCTTTATGTCCACTGGGTTCCAACATGTTCTTCAACATATTAGTGTGCAGTAATAACAGGCATAGGTACATGTTGCTATGCAGCACACAGATTGCATATGATGTCTTCAATGCTCATAGATGTTTCTTTCTACAACAGTAAACTGATACATATTGAGGGTTCATAAATCTGCCAAAGTAACACAGCCAGGAAGCCAGATGACAGAAATCTAAAATTATCCATACATCTTATTAACTCAAGGAAAAATCAGGAAAAAGGTCGAGAACTCCCCAGGAATTTAACTGAAATCATGAAGAGGTGTTCTTGCCTGAATTCTACCTGTGGCAGCACTTTGTTGGAAACCATGAATACAGCCACTGGGGATCATTACAATTTCCCCCAAATACCTGATATTATCAAGTATCAAGATCAATAATTTGTTAGGATATGAGTGGTTTTGAAATAAAATTGTGCTTGAAGACTTAATTAGGCCAGATGTTTAATTTAAAAGCACTGTACTTCTAAGCTAAAAGGCAACCGATAATTTTATTATCAAAATAAAATAATAGTGATGCCTAAAAAATTAGACTTTAGGAATACTATTTGTGTAAACAAATGTCTTATAAGGAACTTCATATTGTAATTTTTTAACATTGTGTCTATGTACTTCATGTTTTGACACCTTAAGTAACTTTGCAGGTTGTAAATTAAAATGGCTTTAATAAACAGGCAAATAATATAAATATGTGAAGGGACTGCTATTTTAAAACATAAAGGAATGAATATACACATCCAGACCAAATACTCTCTGAGCAATGTCATTATTATTAACACTATATACTAATTAGATAATATAATATATATGCACAGCATATAATTGCACATTTTATAGGTATGAATCTCACTTTATAGATATGATATTTGATCATATTACCATGAATTATTCTGCTCATTTATCAAATTGATATTTCTCAATATCTCAGTTCCTAAAATCCCACCCTGGAAAAATTATTATTGCTTTTCTGAAACAGCCACAAATAATTTTAGGACCTGGATATTTTATGGAATCTTCATTAATGAACATTTCTGATTAAGTGATTGTGTTCTTAATATCATATATATATCCATCTTCAATATAATGCCATATCAATCATAACTCATCCAATATGTTGGATAATCCATTTAAACATTTAATTGATAACACTTCAGTGTCATTCTGGGGATCAATACCAACCCTACCTTGATCCTTATGAGTCACTTAAGATGAGATGGAGATGGTACAGTGTATTCTCTAAAATACAATAATTTCCAAAAATTCAATGTCACTAGTTTCCATATGATATTGACCAGGGTATATTATCAGCAAATAGTAAAGCATCTTTAAATTCTGAGGAAGGAAAAAGATGATAAACCAGCTGCATTTGAGTAGATGGTATTTCACAATGTATAATAGTTTGTAAACAACTCAGTTCAGAATTGACAATACAAGGTTACGAAGATGTGATCTCCCTGTTGATAGCTTTAACCAGTAAGAGAAGCCTGCCTGTCTCTGTACCATCTGTGGATTCCTCTTGGTCCTAGATCAGGAAACCAGACATGAACCCTTAAGTTCCGATTAATCAATGCTACTCCAGAGTCTGTTATAATTTACTGCAGCTAAGAATGCTATGAAGGAAAACTGGTATTAACATTACTTTTTCAAATAAAACACAAAGCCAAAATTATAAAGAGCAACACTTTAGAAGAATTCCTGCAATTTCCAGCATGTTAATATCTAAACTCTAAGTTATTTGATTACTTTCTCTGGTATGTTAATTTTGTGTTTTTATTAAGTAATATTTCTTTTTGCTTCCTTCTGTGCTTTTCTGTTTTCCCTGTAGAAAACCATCAACCAGCTTGGATGCCATTCAGTGCATTCAAGTTTGTCCATTTCGTAGATTGGTTTTTTCAGTTGCTGATATCCAAATCAGCTACCTAACAAAAGAAAATAGGAAAGTCATCTGGGAAGTTTCTTTCTTTCTCCCCTGGGTCATATCACATGACTTAAAAGAAGGTAAAAGAGGTTTAAAAGTAATGTTCTCATCTACACTTTCATTGTTTTCTATAAGGAAAAATAAATTCCCTGCTAAAATTCAGCATTTGTGACTCCTTATATATACCAAAATGGAACAACTCACAGTCACAGAATTTTGCCTGGGAAATCGTGAGAAGCAACTGTTCCCACTTGAGTTATTCAGAGCTGTCTATAATTATTAGTCAGCTTATTGGACTTCAGAAGTCGCAATAATGAAAGTACATTCCCCCAACAATTTGGAAAGTGAAAATATTATGGAAATGGTTTTGTTCCCCTTTTGAGTCCCTTGGGGATTTTTGGTTAAAGCCCATTCCTGCCTAAAACATTTCCTCCCACAGACCAATCACCTGGATAATTGCATTTCCAC
This sequence comes from Marmota monax, assembly GCF_021218885.2. Lineage (NCBI taxonomy): Eukaryota > Metazoa > Chordata > Mammalia > Rodentia > Sciuridae > Marmota > Marmota monax. The sequence goes on from NW_026691950.1 coordinate 17,291,090, forward strand.
CTTGAAACACACAAGGGATAAAATAACCAAAAATAACACACAGTGACTCATAGTCATTAAAAGAAATGTTTCTGATTCAGTTTCATATTCAGCACACACCCCTCTAAAGGTTCAGAATCTTGAGTTTAAACTACATTGAGAAAACATGTTGTTCCTTTACAGTCATTATGTGTATATTAGAGAGAGAAAGATGTCAAGGAATTGAGGATGATGGATTCCAGTAGGTAGGCTGAAAGGCAAAAAATGAAACTTCTTTACCCTTTAAGTCTTGTCTGGATAACTGTGAAGGAGAATTTCTCTCTTCTGTTCCAAAAATGTATAAATAACCACAAAGGCTTGGTATGGGGAAGGAATCTAGACAAGCCACCCTTTATAGGCAGAATTTTTTCTAGCAAAGACTTCTTGGGCTTTTTTTTTTTTAATCCAGGTGCAAGCTATTACCCTGTTTGTGACAACAAAACATGTGGTCTTAGCCTGAATATTTACAAATGAGTACAGGTGGCATTACAAAATAAGCTTCAGAATAGATATCAGAAAGCAGAAAAACAGCAGTGTGTCAAAGAGATTGGCTTCTAATTTGTTTTACTTACAATTATGTGCTTTGATCATTCAAAGCTCAAACTTTTTAGATGAAGCCATTCTCATTATTGTCAAAATTATTGCCACATATTACTGTTATTTTTATTACCAATTCAGAAGTGTCCACCAAACTACCACCAATGATTTACATTATACTTACATAGACCTCTAAAGGACAGCTGTGAAATATAATATAAAACTTTAAGCAAGCCTTTGATCATTAGCCTTTTTCAAGATTTTTAACTGTGAATAATTTTTATGGAAATGTTTAGGAGCTATCAATACAAAATAAGAAATACATGAGAAAAATGATTTGAGATCAATCAGTGTTCCAAAACTCCATATATGTATTTTTAAGTCTTATTGTTCATACTTTCAACCACATATAAATATCGCATATACCACAAATTCACTTATAACTATGTCAAACATAACAAACTGCTTGGCATTATCCTTAGCATAGAGTTGTTGCAGGGTAGAGACTAGTTTCTTCAAATTCACTTCACTTTGCCCCAAAGAATATTATTCACAAATATATAACTTTCATTTTTCAAAGCAAATCCAGTAAAATTTTCTTCTTTTAAAAAAATGTTACAGAGAAAGAGATGAAAATAGCCTTTGTGTTTTATAGCACTGAATGAAGATGATCCAGAGTTAAGCAACTTTGACTTTAGCATATTTCATTAAATGTTTATTTTTTTAAAGTTAATGTTAGTAATGGGAATAGCTTGGGATAATGTAAAAAATTTAAATAATTTTTCATACTTAAATAGTACATATACTCTACTGTGCTAGAATAATTTGTTTCTTGAATGTTTAAATCAGAAGATACACTATTAAAAATCAACATATCTAATGATTTATAAAACTATAAAGCAAGTAACAAGGGAAGTTATTCCTGGACTTAAAACTGAATTATATTCAATTTCATGCTAAGAGAATTTTAATTACTTCTGAAGATACTCAATTATAACAAGACAATCATTCAGTCTTTTCAAAATACTTTCCTTTTAAAAAAAAAGTGACATTTGATCAACTTTTGGAAAAATTGCATTTTGCTTTAAACATAATAAAGATTGACACAAGACAACTATTGTTTATAATCTATTAAATAGCAAATAATTCTTAGCTCCTTATGCCAAGACTTATTAACCATACATTTCCAAATCTCTATATCAAGTAACTGTTTTGTCTTGGTTTGACATACTCTATAATATAGTCCATGAAAAATTAGTCATTATCTTTTAGATCTTGATCTGTTCCGAATTGTCATTAAAAAAAGCTTTCAAAATAAAACCATTCAAAATTTGAACATTTGCTACATAACTCAAAAGGGATGATGTACATTCACATTTTTAGAATTTTAAAACATAAATATGAAATATGTGACTCACAACATCCATAAACTTGAACCCAAATTAGAAGTCTTAGTAAACTCACTAATTAGAAAAGTACTTTTTCATGAAGCTATTTTTATTCAAATGCATGGAACATGTGTGACATTATAAATCATCTATCTCAGATAAATCTAATGACTAAGATGTTGCATAGAAAGTTAAAATCAGAAACTATTTCAAATACTTTCAGAATTTAGAAAAATCTCAACTTATTAAACCATAATTAGTTCATCTGTCAATGAATAGAATAAATCTCATCAATCTCTTCTTAAAGAAAAATGCCACAACTCCCAGATTTATTCTGTTTCTACAATAAATAAAAACATGTGCATCTTCACAAGCACAGATAAACAGCCACCATGTTTCTCAATCTCCAAGTCCCTTTTGCTATCATCATTTTGAAAGATGTTTGCTGAAAATATAACTGCAATAGAATTTCAGTAGAGACTACCATATATTGAAAATATTCATATTATCTGTTGCTATCCAAGGATATTGCAAACAAAAGCCTCTGGTAGAGTTACATTAATATCAAATACACACACACACACACACACACACACACACACATACACACACTACTAACCCTAGCATATTTCACAAGGAAAGTAACTTTGGCTTATTATTTGAATACTTACAAAAATAACAATTATTATTATTTTTAAATAAATTCATGAACCATAAGAAATACTGATGATAATACAAAGAAATTAATTCTCATTTATAATTTAGATTGCTTACTTAGAATAAGCATTATTATGATAACTATACCCTTCAAATATTTAGGAAGTTCAAGTACTTTTCATTCACAAATTTTATATTTCCTGCTGTAATTTATTGTTGCAATAACATTAATGAATTTTAAATAGTTTTAATTAAAATTATTGGCTAGTTATGAAAATTTGATAGCTGGACTTATTTGACAATATGGTTAATCTTGTCTTTTAGTATTTATCATGTTAATTTAAATTATATTTCCTTAGAAATATAATTTTTGCCATTTATGCAGAGTTTGAAATAGAATTAAATAGTTTTTAAGGAGGACTGAAGAAAAAAATTTCATTATTCCATTAAAAAAAAACAGCACAGTAATAGTGTGATATATGTTGTATTGTAAAAAGAAGAAACAGTGGGTACAAAAATTTTAATTCTACTTTATAATTTATCAATTAAAACGAAGAGTACATTTAAAAATATACATTTTTCACCTGAAAAATTAAAACTACAAAACAATCACTTGTGATTTTTCTCCCCCTAGAACTCTTTAATACCACAGTCTATGTTCCAATTACTGTATGGGTTACTATGTTTTGTGATATAAGGAAAACCTCTTCCTGAGGTCAGAAAATAGTACCATATACAGCATTTTGGCTGCATTAAATTTAAAGCAAAGAAAAAATGACCTAAAACAACCACTTGCTAATTTCTAAATCTGTATTTTTAGCTGCACACAGAAAACATGATTCAATAAGGACAATATGGGAAAACTAACTACAAAAGTAACATTGTCTAAACATCTATACTCCTGTCATTTTTTCGATGATCATAACTCTACAGTTTTCCTTCTGCATAATAATCCACCCCAATAGAATGACTTAAAACATTAACCTTTGGTTCATAATTCTGTGGATCTGCCAAAACTGGGCTCAACTAGGAAATTCTCTGAATTCAGTTGGTTGGGGTCACTCAAATGTCTGCAGGCAAGAGTTAGCTGTAAGGGATGGTTGGTTGTTGGCTATAGAGTCAAAATAGATGGGCTATGAGTATCTCATCTTCTCACAAGATCAATCACATTGTTCACATGGTAGCTGGACAGGTTTCTCATAAAGAACTCAAAAAATTTAACATCAAATAAACAAACAACCTGATCAATAAATGAGCTAAGGAGCTGAGCAGAAACTTCTCAGAAGAAGATATACAGTCAACAAATATACGAAAAAATGCACAACATCTCTAATAATTACAGAAATGCAGATCAAAACTATTCTAAGATTTCATCTCACTCAGTCAGAATGGCAGTTATCAAGAATATAGACAATAAATGTTGGTGAAAATGTGGGGGAAAAGGCACACTCATTCATTGCTGGTGGGACTGCAAATTTGTGCAACCAATCTGGAAAGCAGTATGGAGATTCCTTATAAAACTTGGAATAAAACCACCATTTGACTTAAAATCAGCATACTATAGTAATGCAGCCACATCAATTTTTATTCACAATAGCTAAACTATGGAATCAAAATAGATTCCCTTCAGTAGATTAATGGATTAAGAATCTGTGGTATATATACACAATCAAATATTATTCAGCATTAAAATAAAATAAAGTTATGGCATTTGCAGGTAAAAGTTGGAGAATATCATGCTAAGTAAGCCAATCCCAAAAACAATGGCCGAATGTTCTCTCTGATAAGTGGATGCTCATTCAAATGGAGGGGACATGGGAAAAATGGAGGATCTTTAATGGGACAATGAGGAGGGAGGTATGGAGAAGGAATGTGGGGGTAGGAAAGATGGTGAAATGAGATGGACATCATTACCCTAGGTACATGTATAACTGCACATATGGTAATACGCTACATCGTGTACAACCATAGAAATATAAAGTTGTGCTGCAATTGTGTACAATGAATCAAAATGCATTCTGCTGTCATATAAACCTAATTAAAATAAATTTTTAAAAAGAGATTCTTGAACATGAGGCTTTCAAGGCCTATTCTTAGAACTGTCAAAATGGTCACAGTATTGCTTTTGCCACATTCTCTTGTACAAAACAAGTTATGCCAACTGAGATTCAAGGAGGAGAGACTGTTGCATGATAAGAAAACCTGATATTTCATATTGCACTGGGTATGATTATAACCACAGGATCTTATGTTGCCAATTGTATGCAAACTACTATAGTAGATTATGTACATTAACCATCCCATAAAGACTTTAGTAACTGGATGGGCTAATAGTTGCAAAAATAAGTGAATAAGTGGATAATTTGATGATGAAGAGAATTAATGCAACTCTCCTCAGAAATGTAGCATCATTTAGTTATCAGGGTCCAAGTTAGAAATGTTGATAATATTTTATGATTGTGTTTACTTCTGCAGATAAACTTTTGACTAAATTATTTGTTTGCTTTTTAATATTTTTTATGTACCAATTTCTGAGTTTCAATTTTCTGAATTGCTAATATAACACAGTTATTACTGAAAATGCTAGATTTTTATCTCATTTTTTAATAAAAGTTTCAAACTTCTCCATTTCATAGTAATTTTAATTTCATAGTAATTGATCTCACTGAATTATTTCTGGCCAATAAACAGGGATTGTTTTCAGGCCAACCTTATTAAAATGAAAACCTAAAATTCATAATGAAATTTTAAAATATTTACATGTGTATATATATATATGTATGTGTGTGTGTGCATGTGCGTGTGTGTGCGTGTGTGTGTGTGTATGATTAATTGGTATCAAATGTAACAAACCTAACCTTTAGAGAAGTTCTCACAATAGTTTTAACATATATTTCTTTCTTTTATCTTAAAATAAGAATTATTTAATAATCTTTTATATAATGAATTACAGCTTTATTTTTACTAATGCATTTTTAAATGAGGAAAACTGATAATGAACTTTAAAAAAAAAAAAAATGGAAATCATCCCAAATTAAACACCTGCCCACATGCATCTCAAAGAAAAAGCACAGTTCTCTATGGTCAATAGCAATGCAGATATTTCAATGTGTAATTCTCAGATAAGCTTCTGAAATTTTGCCATATATTTGACAACATTTACCATAGATAGCAAATACTTATTCAAATGCTAATGTGAAATGCATTCATTTAGAATGCATTCAGTATATAGCTTGATTTTGGCTTGCTTTCTACTTTGGTAGGTCCATGTGTTAAGTTAGGTTCAATCTCCTAATTGTGCCTGTGGTTAGCATATCATTACAAAAAGATCAATGCTAGGTTACTGTTCAAGCACAGACAAGGTGCAAGGTTTTATAGTCCCTTTGCTTGCTTCACTGTGTGACACTATTAAAATTTCCACAGAGCAGCATTATACAGAGCTCAATCAGAAAAAGAGGAATGCCCCTTTGAGGGAGTTAGCTCATTTTCGTTTTATTGGCTGTAATGTGCGTGGTGCCAAACCACTAGTTTCATCTTCATTGCTTTACAGAGAAAAACCCATCTATGTAGACATATAAATTAAAATGCAACTGCATATTTTCAATTCTTTTTACTCATTAATAAAAAGTTTTTCACTACTTTTTGTAAAAATTTTAATTAGGTTTTGAGGTAAAAAGTTTTATTTGTCTTATTTCATTGTACTAGTGCTTCATACCTACCCTCTATGTCTTGTAAATGGAAGGCATAGAAAAATTTGATTTCACAAATTCTCTTCAAATGGATTCATTTAAATGTAACTCAAATTAAGGATAACAAGACTATTCACAGTTACTTTAAGCAGATATTAGATATTATCTGTCTTACAGGCTATTAATATAACTACATTATCTATAATATATAATACAGCTATATTTACTATATTACACTAATCTATTATAAATAACATTTAATACTGTGTATATAATATGCAGTATACTATATTACTGTAGCAATATTATTAATATTTTGTGTTACAGAATATTAATATATAGTAATATTATATATTGCAGTTTATATTCTATTTGTACTCTCTGACCACAAACACAGACAATAATGTGTGTGAGTTCACAGATACACATGGTTTATATTCAGCATATGCTCATTATTTTGTTCCCCTCCTATGGCTAAAGACTCATGACTTTATTAAAAGTGGAATCTTCTGTCTAATTTATGCAATAATATATTTCATTTACAATAAATATCCAATTAAATATCTTACTTCTTGATGACCATAGGAAAGCTACTGAGTTTATATAAGTGAAGAAAATGGTTGGACCATTAGATTAGACCAACCTGAAAATATCTACACAAGCAAGTGAACCTGTGAACAATCATTGTGTTTGTGTGTATTTGTGTGTATATGTATATAATTTTTGCTTTCCAAAAACCTTAGAAAAGTAGACAGTTAATATAAGTCTTTTTACATATGAGGATTCTTATATTTAAATATATGATTTATCAAATCATCCAGAAAAAAATAGAAAATTTCCTTCATAATTGTTAACCAAACTGTTTTACTCAGTCTTAAAGCAACATTTTGAAGGGTTTTGTTGGGGTGGTTGTTGTTTATTTGCTTGTTTTTTGTCAAAGCCATCAGTGATATGCTTTTGGAACAGGCCTGGAATAACTTCAGCATTGAACATCAAATTTACTTTTCTTTTCTTTTTTTTTTAAGTGCGCACAAGCGTTATTTTTGTAGATGGACACAACACAATGCCATTATTTTTATGTGGTGCTGAGAATCGAGCCCGGGTCCCGCCCATCCTAGGTGAGCGCTCTACCGCTGAGCCACAATTCCAGCCCTCAAATTTACTTTTTAATGACGTGAGTAAAATAAATACAATATTTATTATTTTAGTTAATATAAACTATGATAATTAGTATTTTAAATATTTTCTCAAGCAGAAAATGGTTTTCTAAAACATCTTAGAAACACAGGAAATTCAAAGTTGAAATAAACTACAAAGATTATCTAATTGAATTTCACATTCATTCTAGGATTCCCTTATATATGATTCCTAAGAGTCTGCTTTTAAAAATCATCTGGTTGGGAGCACAGCAGGTTGGAGAACTCTTGGTCAAAAGATAAAAAATTTCAATTAGATGGAAGGGATAATTTCAAGAGATCTATTGTATGTCCTGATGACTATATTTAATAAAAATGTTTTATATTCTTAAAAAGTGACCAGAGTAGATTTTGTGTTCTGTCCACAAAATGAAATTGATAAAATGTGAGGTATTGCATGAATTAATTTGCTAAATAAGCTCACTGTAGCTATTCTACATGTTTCTAACTTGTAAGCATATTTCAAAATTGCATGCTTGCAAGATGAATGTATAAAATTTTAATTTATCAATTAAAAATAAATTAATTCAAAAAAATTATCCAGAAACAGGAGTCCATTGCTTCATCAGGAAGACCATGATATCTTGTTTTAGAGACCTTACACTGAACTAAATTCTTCCTCATGTTAAACATAAATTGTCATTATTATTTCTGCCCTATAAAACTCAAAAGTATTTTATTCCCTTTAAATATGAACTTTCCAAATGTTTTATGATAACAATATTAACAACATCACTAATAACTTCAATTTTTATTCAAGTGCTCACTGTGTTCCAGGAATGACTCTTTGAACTTTGCACATCTTTTTTAACACTAAAAACTATCCTAAAGATAGACCCACCAGTGCTCATTTACAAATGTGGGACAGTGGGGAAAAAGGATATTGAAGATCTTCACTAAAGGTTAAGTAACTTACCCAGTACTTTTAAATCAAATCCAAGAAACCAGGTTTTATATTATGGAGAATAAGTATTGTGCTCTAATAATACAACTCTCATAGTGTTTTTAAATCTTTCCTTCCCAAATGAATGTGTTTCTTTCAACCTATTTTCATACATCAAGAATTAGAATATCTTCAATATCATTTGTATTATCCTAAGAGTAAACTAATTTTTCAGAATCGAAGACAATAGGATGGATGTGGTATAATCAGGGCAGAGCCTTGAAGGTTGATTTCTCACTTTATCTAAGGACCATGCCATACTGATGTAGTTTAAGCTGGCACAGCTTGGAGTTCAGATTGTTGGCTCAAATGGAGGAAAAAAAACAATGCATGTTCAAGACTCATTCACACAAATTTTTGCCAATCAAATCTCCCTAAATTATTTTGTAGTTAATTATTAGAAGTATATAAAAAGCTATATATTTTTTATTCATTAGATTCTATCCGATTCAATTTCTCAAAAGCCTTTTAGTCTCTGTTCTTTCCTTCACCATATTAACTATCTTTGTATTATATATATATATATATATATATATATATATATATATAGTTTATCCTTTATATATTTATACACACACTCACACATATATGTATATCCTTCGGTAATTATCAAATAATTTCTTTTCATTAATATTTCTTTCTTGAACTAAAGCAACATTTTTATTTATCTTAAATATTATATTTAATCCTCATAAAGGCATGAAGCAAAGCTTAATAAAATGTAAAATAATTTTGAAAATTCATCTATCAAATATTCACTTTTTCTTTATGTTACAAAGGATTTGCTTACTTGGAAAGGCCTCACTTTCTTCCTGACTTATTTACCTGTGCTTTTCCAATTTATGAGATTTCTAGACTAAGAAAAAAAATATTCCTTGTGGGAAATAAATGTATTTTATCCTTAATGTAGGAAATTTTATTCTCACATATACTTTAATAGAAAACAGTATAAAAGAGGATAATGTCACCATGATTGGAGAAATTTTACTAGTTTTGTGGCCTATAAATTCCCTGTATAATTATTCCCTGTATAATTTCCATTGGCATAGTCATTTTTCTTTAGTCACTTGATACATTGGTTGCTTCTGTGGTTCTCTTCTGGGATTATTTTTAAACGCTTATAAGAAAATTAAAGAAGTAATACAAAAACAATTTAAAATAATCAGTACTTTTATTCAGTTAGCATTGTGTTCCCAAAGTTTTCCCATAATACTTTCAGAAAACACATTTATCTTGTACCAGTGATAATTCTTGGTAATCATTGATTAGGTAAAGAAAGAAATCAAATACACTACAGGAAAACTTAGAATGGTTCAGGAAGACAAGACAGAGCTTTTATAACATGAGCCTGGAGCATAGAAATTTCTCATCTGGTATAGAGGACTGAAAGATAAGTGAAAATACAAGTTTTAAATTAATGTATACCAAGAACAATCTATTCTTTGGTAGAAACTAACCTTGTGTAAACCTTTTAATAATATAATTAAGAATTCAACAATGCCTCTGTATGTAATTCGCAGTTCCAAATGTCTACACGTCTGATTGTGACCTTTCAAAACCCCATTAAGCTATGTAAATACAGTACAAAGAAATGTGTACTGTGCGTAAACAGTATTTTAATGTCAACTAGACAAGGACACATTGCCTCGCTCTTGTCCCCAGTGCTTATAAAGGCACTGCTGAGGTGTTAATACATCCATACTATTGATTTGTAAATGACAGATGTACCATGGGACTCATGTTGTAGCCTTTCTGTTAAATGTGTGGTTTGAGAGTAAACCTTACTAGTATTATTCTGCTATTTATGGCAGATGTTACAAACACATTTAGTGGTTCAATGAAAATAACAGTAATCAAAATATTTTAAAAGGAGAGAAAAGAAAATGTCCAAGAATTCACATTAAATAATCATAAAATTCTAGTAAGACAGAGTTTGATTAGCTTGCTAGGAATAATATTCAGTGTAGAAAATATAAATTACCTAAGTTCCATCAACCCACTGAATATTTCCCTTTACCTTTTTGTGTATATGTTAATGACCACATATGCACATATGTAGAATCAAAAGAAATCAAGCACTAAACATGACTAGAACCTGTTTTTTCAATTAACATTGTATATAGATCATATTTTAACTTCCAGAAATGTGTTTCTAAAATATCATCTTGAAGAATAATTAATGTTTGATTTCACATATAAACCAAATGAAACTCACTCACCCCTTGCTTAAGACATATGTTAAGTGATGAATTCAAAAGAGATGAAAGCTCATGGTTGTAATAGCTGTGAACTGTAGGATCAAGGAGCTGTCAGATTCTGATTCTGATGAATGGCTGATTCCTAGTGCATTAGCTGCCATCATCAAAATGTGTCTTCTCATGGTAGAAGGGGTGAAGGATTTAAAGGGCACTAATCCCACTCATGAGGGCTCCACCCTATGTACACAAATCCCACTTCCTATTATCACATTAGGCATTAGGATCTCAGTATATTAATTTCCTACAGGCAGGGAATAAACATTCAGTTCATAGAACTGTGCAACAAATTACATTAAATATAATAACTAAAAAGAACATACTTAGTTACAGTAAGTCATTACTTAGAGTTATTTGGGTCTTCAGCTCAGAATCTCAACAGACTGAAATCCAAATATTGGCCAAACAGCATTCTCAAATGGAAACTTGACTCAAAACGAATTTGCTTCTAATCTATCTAGGGTTCTGGCAAAATTTCTTTCCCAATAGCTACAGGACCCAGACTTCTACTGGTTATAAGCTGTAGGTTACCCTGAGGTCCCATAGTCTCTGCATTATTCCTCGAGACTTGATCCTCATAGACAGTTCAAAACATGGCAGCTCATATCTTCAACTTTAGTGCCAAGAGAAGTATATCTTGCTGACTTCTTTGTATGCTCCTATGAGACAAAATGCTCTGCTTTTCAAGAAATTGATTAATTAGGTCAGCAATGAGTTAATAATACTAGAAGGAAAATCAAACTGAAAATCAATTTTCTGTGCAATAAAAAATAATCAGAAGAGTGGTATGTGGTGGTATTCATGGACTTCATGTACGTTCACAGGGAAGAGATTACATGTATATAAGGGATATTGGGTGATATCTCAGAATTCTGCTTACCAAACCAACACAGATGTGACTGAGTAATTCATTCAAATATAGTTAATATCTTACCTAATACCAAAAAAATCATTTATTCAACAATATTTTGATCTAAGGTCATATTATTTTTCTTCATAAATAATGCATATATTTAGTTTGAGATACTTTAAAATTGAGAAAAGTTTATGGATTGAAATTTAACATTATAATTGGTATTTTTCCCCATGTTAGATTTTCTAATTATTTTGTTATTTTTCAAAACTAACTTACAGATCTGTATGATATAAAATATCAGATAAAGTATGACTTTCACAACCTTGAACTATTTATAATTTACTCAGATATATTTTGTGACCTACATGTTTCATAAATATTACGTAAATATATGGGGGAATGGAATTTATTCTATACAAAAAAAATTGAGTGAATTAATTACAATAAACCACCAAATTTTCCAGTTATAAATACCTGAGCTTAGCCAACACCAAATAACTGATTGTTTTTTCTGCAAGAAATTATCTCCCATATACTATATAAAATAATTCACTAAAAGAAAGAAAAAATATATAACTTTTTAGTGACATGTCTAGCTGATGACCTGTCTTACTAACAGGGCTGAGTGTCCATTTATTTCAGCAGTTCAGGAATTCTGAAAAGGATCAGAAAGTCTAAAAGAATTTTTCATATTCTCACATAGAATGCAGTAGAGACAAGTGATTCTCTATCTGTGGTATGCACTAGAAAGTGCTCGGTAATATCTTGTGTCAAGTCTGGATTACTATAGTTCTGTAGATAAAATGACCCTCTGAAATGCAATGGCTCTGAATCATCTACACATTAGGATTATTACTTAATAAATTATGAATGACATACAAAGCATAAAATTGTGCTAGTGTTTAAAATGTGAAAATGAGGCTTCCCAACTAACAACTAGGGAGTTGAAGAGTAAATTCCATAAAATTATAAATGAGATTACAGACAATTTCTACTTGCAATTTTAAAGTTAAATATCTTTATGCTTAGTGAACTGAAGCAAATCCTGATTCGAGGGTCCATGTGCAGATGATTTATAAGGAAATGGTATTGGGAAAACCAATAAAGTGATAGGGGAAGAAGAAGGATAAGGAGGTGATCAAGCAGACAAGTCATCTGAGGCCAAGTGCCAGAGCAGCGGCTTCAACATGACTGTGCACACATACCATGGAATGCAGATTATGCCTGACAGCTGTCCACAACTGGGATGGTGAGGGGGCTGGGTCTTGCATACTCAGGCATCCAACACACATCAGTTAAGCAGCATCCTTTAAGAGGTAAAGAAGTTTCCAAAATGTAAGGCAGTTGTTATAGTCAGCTTTTTCACTACTGTGACTTAAAGATCTGTCTAGAACAATTGTAGAGCAGGCGAAGTTTATTTGAGGGCTCATGGTTTCAGAGGTCTTAGTCCATAGAAGGCTGGCTATATTCCTCAGGGCTGGAGATGAAGCAGAACATCATGACAGAAGTCAGTGGCAGAGGGAAGCACCTTACATGATGATCAGAAAGCAGGAAAGAGAAAAAAATATACTCTCCAGATACAAAATGTATACCCTATAGCCACTCCCCCAATGAACCACTTCCTCCAGCCACACTCAACCTGTTTCCAGTTACCAATTAGTTAATCTCATCAGGAATTAATTAACTGATTACCTTAAGGCTGTGACTCAATCATTTCTCCTCTAAACCTTCTTGCACTGTCTCTCACGTAAGCTTTTAGGGAACACCACATATCCAAATCATAACAAAAGTCTTCCAGAAAGGTCTAAAGGTACTGAAAGCAAAAGCAAACAGAGTGCCCTTCCCAGACACAGCAAGGGGAAAGGGAATGCTGGGAGTTCTAGGTGAGAAAACAAATTACCCAATATAATACTTATTTGTATCTAAGGGTTGCAATTAGCCAATTATAACATTTTATATGACTAAGATTAGGCAGATAAAATATGAAAATTTTTGAAAAAGAACAAATAATTTTCCAAAAGCTGTGTGTCATGGTTGGGATCTATATGTACATAGAGATTTTTTATTTTCTCTTTTTAAACAAGTAGCAATGCTTATGTATCTACTCCAAACAGAAAGATACAATCAGCATGTGATGGAGCTGTCTGAGAAACATGAATCAGTAATGCTGTCATGAAAAAAGCTATTAAATCATGGAATTGTTCATTGTGGTCTAGGGTTAAGGCATTTCAATAATAATTTTCAGCTTGAGACTGTGGTTGCCAAGTGAGGTATAGCATGACAGCCGCAGAAGTATGAGACTCAGTACTAGCCAGAGCATTATGTGTTTCATTAGCTTGCTTATGTTTACATTTTAAAATTAGTATGGAGGATGTTATTGATAACAACACAAGACTTACATCAGGCTGCCCCCAACAGCTTCCTGGTAATTTATGTTATATCCTCAGCCCTACCAGGACCAAATGAATATAAGTAAACTCTGGTTCATTTTGACATCCAGAACAAATTTGAAAAGGATGTGAGTCTGAGAAGATATATTCTTCAGTCAGAAGGAACAAATTGTGTGTAGGAAAGGCTCATTTACCTTAGCTGAAGGAAAAGTTCTATCTAATTTAGAAAATTTTTAAAATTACTTGGGAATTTACTTTTTTCTCTATTTCCATTTAGTTATCAAACTCTCCATCCAGTCAATGAGGATATTCTGTATTCTTTGCCTCAGGGAATAGCTATAATTTCAGATAGCAGATAATAAGAATATTTTTCCCTCATTTAAGTCTCCATATGTAGGGTTAAAAAAAAGAGAGAAAACACTTGACTGAGAATAAGAAAATGACCACCCACAAAATAGCATGAATAAAGTATTGAATAAATGGGTAGATGACAGATACTGAACTGTTTGGTTTTATAAATTATTTATTGATTTATTGATAGTGAGGATTTAACCCAGAGCATTTTACAACTGAGCCATATCCTCAGTCCTTTTTATGTTTTATTTTGAGACAGGATCTCACTGTTGCATAGGGCCTTCTGTGCTAAACTGCTGAGGCTGGATTTGAACTCATGATCTTCCTGTGTCAGGTTTCTGAGCTGCTGGAATTTCAGGCATGTGTCACTGCACCTCACTCTGTCTCAACTGCTTTTTTAAAAAAACTTTATTAATGGACAGAACATATTTGAAAAACATATCAGGAATATAATATTATCTTTTGTGGGTTTGAGTTCCTAAAATTCCTAGCCATGATAAATTTTAGATAAAAATGACTGACAGTATTTTGTTTGCTACATTTTTCAGAATTATATTTTTTCACATACAAATTCAAAATACACACAAACACACATATATATTTAAACTTTGTACCTATTGGAGAAAACAATAATTTCAAGCCCACATGAAATATGATCACAAATTGGCCATAAATATTATGTTTTCAACACATTTCAAACACTTGTCATAGAGGTTATATTCTATAACTATTGTGAAATAAAGTCGGTAGTGTGATGGTTAATTTTAATGTGCTACTGCACTGGGTCATGGGGTGACCGCATATTTGGTCAAACATTATTCCAGCTGTGTTTGTAAGAGTGTTTCTGGATGGCACTAACATTTAATTAAATCAGTAGACTGATTTTTGTCCCCAATGTAGGTCAGCTCATTGAATCAGTAGAAGGCTTGAGTAGAACACAAAGACTGACCTGCCGAGAGAAAAGGAGGACAGCCTCTAAGCAAGGACTTCAGCTTCTTCCTGGGTCTCAAGCCTGCTGACCTTTGAATAAAAACCAATAAGCTCTTCTGGGTCTAATGTTTATACATCCCCCTACAGACCTTGGATCCTGATAGTCCCTAATTGCATGACATATTTGTAGGACACACACACAATACATGCACACATGCACATTTAAAAAATAAAGAAACATATCAAAGAAATTCTTTATTCAAAGAAGCCATAGTAGAAACTAAAATACTTAGGACTAAATGATACAGGCAATATATATCAAACTTTGTGAAATAACTGAAAAATTCCTCTCTACCCCTAGCCATCACAATTTATCATGTTGAATAAACAGAATTTTTGGTTTCCATTTTATTGACATTTGAAGCATTTTAAAGATCTTCTCAATAAGTGAATTTCTTTCTAATTTCCTTTGCTTTATTTGAAAAGGCTATTATTTGTTGGCTATGCTCTCAGGCTACCTTTTACCCCCTATATTGTAGCACCCATACCAAAGGATTGAACATATACTCTATTTTTATGTTTCATTTTTCGATATTTTTGTCACTGCATTATAAATGTACATAATGGTGGGATTCTTTATTACATATTCATGAATGCACACAATATAAAAATAGAATTTGTCCAATATCATTTCCTAGTGTTTCCCCTTTACTTTGTTTCTATTTCTCACTGAAGTATGAGTTTGATGGATGGAAAAATTGAGGTTATGAATTATTCAATTTCTTTATCATAGTACATACTACTAAATAAAAAATTGGAATTAAATTGATGTAGCTGTTTCAAAATTCTAAATATAAAACAATATTTTTAAGTTCATACTGTGTAAAATGTGATAAAAATCAGTATTGATTTAGGTCTTTACTTGGTTATATTTCAAAAGAAAATGATGACAAATTAATTAAAGACATATCCAATTTAGATGTTGATGATAAAACAGAATAAATTCATAGAAAGAAGAAAAGGTAGCAAATAGTAATAGATAAAAGATCTAGAATCAGGGATAAAGTCAAGTCAAAAGTTTGATATTTGAAACAGTAAATTTTGGTGAAGAAAATAAGTATTAACCAATAAAAAAATATCTAGGAAAACAAAAGAGGACACAGGGAGAGGATACAGGATACAAATATATAAAATGGCCTGAAGAACATAATGCCAATTCAATTGAATGGTTAAATAAAGTTAGCATATTTTTAGGAAATTAAAACTTTTAAAATTGACTTAATGCTGTTTAGAAAACTAAGGCATCAATCACACACACACACACACACACACACACACACATATACACACACATACACACACATACACACTGCATGAAGGATCACAGTTTTAGGACAGGATTTTATGAAACTTTCTAAAAACTTACCATTTCATCGTTACGATATGTATTCCAGAAAATAAAAAGCAAACATTGCTACAGCTTTTACAATGAAAGAAAATTAGACAAGGACAGTAAAAAATAAACATCAAAACATAAACATAGCTAGAAACATAGCTAGAAAATATAGCTAGAAAAAAATTTCCTTAAAGTGATAATAGTTTGCTATGAAATCCTTTTAGCAAATGTTAGTAAGTTTGTTTGTTTTTGTTTGTTTGTTTGTGGGGGGAATGGGAATTGAATCCAGGGGTACTACAACCACTGAGCTACATCCTCAGACATATTTATTTATTTATATTTTGAGATAGGGCTTCACTAAGTTGCTGAGCATCTCGTTAAATTGCTAACATTGGCCTTGAACTTGTGATCCTCCTGCCTCAGCCTTCCTAGTCAACAGAACTGCACCATAGCAATGAGGAGTGAATATTCTTCTTAATGGAAAAAACATAGTTTTCCTTTGAGGCCAGAAACAAGACATATCTATTTATTTATTTACTCATGCATGTGCTGAGCACATACTAAATAAGACTATGCCAGGTATTTTTCTAGGAATGTGTGGTAAATAAGTGAATAAAGTGGACAAAGATCCTGTCTTTCAAGGGACTTGCATTCTAATAGGGGATAATTGAAAACAAACAATAAATACAATGAATATGCAAGAATATGAAAAGTGACATGGTAAAAAAGAAGAAAAATTATCAAACTAGGGTAAATGAGGAGTGCAAGAGAATGTGGTAGAACAGAGTGGGAACTTCTGCAGTTTAAGAGCTGACAGGCTGTGATTTTACATGCTGAAACACAGCAGCTCTGCTTACTGGCGTTTAACCATAGGGGCTTGTCATGGCTAACAGGTACCTGGAACATGGAACTGCAGTAACAGAAGCAGGAAACAATATTCCTTTATCCTTCGTGATTAGTGCAATGAAAGTCCCTAAGCTGTATAAGCTGAGTCCCCAGGCTGTTAACAAGATTTGTTCCCATATAAGTAATGTAGAATGCACCCTTCAATAGAATTATACCAACTCATTTGCCTCAATGTACCCAAAATTTGCTTATGTATAAAAGTAAAAGCCCTGCTGTGCTCTAGGCTCAGTCTTTGGGAATTATCCTTCTGGAACATTATGCCACTAATAAAGTGTTGCTTCTAGATCTCAGTCTCCTGACCCTCATTTCCTACTGGAAAGATGGAGTTAATTGCTGCTGCTGCTGCTGCTGTTGTTATTGTTTGAGTGCAAGTGGTAGCATTAAAAAGGTGACCTGTTAAGCTTCACAGAGAAAGCAGTATTTAGCAAACACATGAATGTTATGAAAGAGTCAACTAAGCAGATACATGGCAGAAATTGTGCTAAGGTAGTATCATGTCTTTATGTTTGAAAAATAGTAAAGAGGACAGATTAGCCAAAGGAGTATTCTAGTTTGGGTTTTCTGAAACTAATCTCATCATTGAGGAATTGGATAAACACAGCATTTTTAAAGAAGTGATGTGAGGCACAGGCAAGACAAGAGTAAGACAGAGAAAGAATGACCCTTAAGGATGAGTGGATAAGCATTGCACAAAATGGCAACTGCTGTCCAATCCTGCTATGGATTAGCTAAGGATATGCATTCACTGCATCTTAGAGTTCCCCAGCAAGACAGAAGGAAATGGGAGTATTCGTCCACCATTGTTGTCAACTTTTTCATCACTGTGTCCAAAATACCCAACAAGAACAACTTAGAGGAAGATATATTTTAGAGGTCTCAGTCTGTAGATGGCTTCCATTGATGATTCAATTGATGATTCCATTGATCTGAGCCCAAAATGAGGCAGCATACCATGGAGGAAGGGCCCAGAGGAGAAAAGCTTCTCAGCTCATGTCATGGTCTGGAAGTTGAGGAAGAGAAAACAAGACTTGGGGAAGGGGCCACAAGGAAGAAACACACCCCCCCCAGAGCACATCCGCAATGATCCACCTCCTCTAACAAGGTCTCACCTATCTACAAATACCAATCAGTTCATTCTATCTAACATGGACTGATTAGGTCACATCTCTCACCATCCAATCATTTCACTTCCCATAATTCCTGCTTTAACACAGGATACCTCATATCCAAACAATATGAGTGACACCTCATCACATCCACAAAATTCCCACTTCTCAGAGGTTAATAATTACCCTTGAAAAGTTTTATCCCCAGTACTTCTGGGCTGCCTGAGTTGGGCTCAGCAAGCTCCCCTCTTCTCAGAGTCAGCCCTTGGGCAATTACTTAAGAGTCCAGACATGGAAGTTTTGAAGTGGGACCATGGTAGTAGACATAGGAAATGTCAATCATCATAGCTAGAAGTTAACTGCAAAGAGTAATAACAAGAAAAATGGTAAAAAAAAAAAGTGGGGGATTAAGGAAATGGAGCAATGTATACCTTGTAATGACTTGGCTTTTACTCTTAAGTTAAATGTGAAACAATTAGAGGGTCATGGAATCATCTGGGTGTGGCATTAGGAACAGGCTGTGGATGTTGGAGTAGAAGCAAAAGTAGAAGCAGGACAAACTGTTTGGAAGCTATTAAGTCAATTCAGGCAGAAATAAAGATGACTTAGATCAGGTGGTGCTATGCAATTAGTGATGTGTGATTAATTTTGGATATTTGCTGATGGTGCAGAATTCTTTAGTTTTAAATTGTTCTAGAGGACCTTAATAGTAAGAGAAGAAAAACAAATGAACACTTGAAGATTGCCAAGTAAATAAAGAAATTATCTTATGCTGAAGACTTGGTTGTGTACATTGAAAAAAGCCAAATATCCTGTAGTATAATTATTAAAACTAACCATAAAGTTTGGCAAGATGGATGGCTATAAAATTAATATTTTTAAAATAAGTTGCAGTTTGTACATCAGCAACATTAGAATACATAATTATTTTCAAATACAACATATGCATTAGAAATCAAGTGTCTAGGATTACATCTAATAGAAGATGTTGAGGAATGATGAGGTGCCAGGAATATATTCAATAGAAAATATGTAAGACTCATATCAAAAATGTACAGCATTATTGTAAACATTAGAGACATACATAAATGAGATAACTTGTAATCATTAACAAGAACACTACTTTAATGAAGAGACATAGATTTATGAAAAATTAATTTACAAAGTATATTCAGTTGAATTTTATCAAGAATTCAAAATATAGATCCAAGGGTTTGTGAACGTGTAAGAGAGCACAAATAATTATGCTAAACATTAAAAAAAAACTGAGGGGATTTCTCTTTTCTGTTATCAAAACACATTTAAAGCTATTATGTTTGGATATGTGGCATTGCATCAGAAGATCAAAAACTAAGCAAGTCAACAAGTTAAATATGCCAGAAGCCGACCTAAACATATAAAAATGGAATGTAGGATGAACATGGGATAATCAGTCAGGCAGGATCAAGAAAACAGAACAAGCATCAATACGTGTTGATACCAGGAATAAGTCCATTTTGGAAAAAAAAAATCCTAGCTCACACTTATATAGAAGCAATTTCAAATGAATGAAATATTTGATTGTGGAAAGAAAAAAAGAAGTACATTTTATAAATAAAATTAAGAAAAACATCTTTCTGGTTCAGAGAGAATAAATTCCTAAATAGGAACCCTCAATCCCCAGAAAGGGATATATTAAATTTAGTTTATCTAAAATGAAAATAATAGTAGTGTCTATCTACTAAGACTGTTTTCCCAATTAAATAAAGTAATATTCATTAAGGCTTTAATAGAGTTGTCTAGAATATATCAAATGCAAATGCTACCATTATCATTAGTAAGATTAGTATTTAAATTTGTGCCTACATTCATATTATTGCTGTTATTAAGTTGAGGTATATGGATGGGATACTTCCCTCATAAATAGTAGTTTAAGCATAAAAGGAAGAAACAAAGCTTCTTTTGACTTCCTTCTCATTTTGGCAGAACCCCACTTGCATTCATTCTTATATTACAGACTAAAATATTAACTAGTAGAAGCAGATTAGGGATGGTCACCTTCCCACCATTTCATATGCCACCAGATACATATATTTTCAACCATAAAGTATTTTTTAAATGTGATATATTTTCTCACTTTGCAAAGAAACATAAATGTTAAGTGACAGTATCAACCCAACTAACTATCTGCATTACTTAAAAAGTCAGGTTTCCCTAGGCAGAAATAACTTACAAGACTTTATTTACAAATATGTTTCTACAAAAAACTACCCAAATAAAGAACTCATGTCTGTGATCTCCCTAGTCTTTAAAAAGGGGTGTTACACGCCTGTAATCCTGTCTACTCTGAAGGCTGAGGCAGGAAGATCACAAGTTCAATGCCAGCCTGGGCAATTTAGTAAGACCCTGTCTCAAAATTAAATAAAAAGAGCTGGAGATGTAGTTTAGTGGTAAAGCATTCTATTCCCAACACCACAAAAAAGGGAGGAGTTGTTGATAACTTAGAGTACAATAAACTCAAAAAAAGTGCAACGTTCTGCCAAATGACAATTTCTCCAGATGAACCAACAGTTGCCAAGTTGCCCTTATCCACTCCAAGAATGGTTTTCCCCCCAAGGCATTATGAAAAGTAGTAGCTCTGGTGTATTGTGAATAATGCAGTCAAAATTCTAACATACTAATAAACAGTGCTGCTTGTGTGATCTTCTTTTTACTTTCAGAAATTTTTGAAAACCCCCAACATCCCTTCAGTGTCCCACTTGATATTTTTTCCCTACAATGACACTGGGAATAATTAAGCTGTTAAGAGAAGATTCATAATGAAGCAACAAAACAATTAAGGAAAATATTTTATAATCATTTGATTTCCCCTCATTAGATTTTAAAGGTCAGAAAAACATTTATAATTTGGAAATAAAGAACAAAACATAAATGTTAATTTCCCCTTGCTTTAACTTGGAAAAATTATTAATGTCTTTCTGGAATGTAAACCCAAAAACAATTTAAAAGATGTAATAATCTTCAGCATTATTGTGTGATATATAATTCTTTTGCAGTTTTCAAAATCTCAGAATTGATGGAGTACTCTTTAGGCTACATTAACAGAATGATGGATTTTAATCCTTATTCTTTTTTTTTTAAGCTGTGTAGGCCATTTTTATTTGCATTTAGACAAAAATGCTAATCCTTATTCTTAACCAAGCAGCTTCCTTCCCCTTCAGTATTATTTAGATGAAGGCACAGTACCTTTTGCATGACTGATAACATTTACATTCTATATGCCAGCCCTCTATAACCTGACTCAGACAAAGGCCAGGACATCTGGGATTGTCTAGTTAATCAGAGAACCTGAAAAGATCTACTCAAGGTTGAGGTTCTTGGGTAGGTCAGGCAACCAATAAGTCTATTCCTGATGTTGAAGTTCATTCCCTGATATTGTTAGTTTATTGTCCCCTATCAGAATTAAAAGTGCATTTTATTCACTTGGGGAAAGTTTATTGAAGGTCCATTACAATGAGAACTGTTGAATATTAAATGAGATCAGTTTAAAATGCCTATTCCCCATTAAAAGCACTTTCTCATGCATGTTTTTATGCATGAGACTAAAATTCTAAACAAACCACCAAAAACTCAAACCCACTTCTTTTGTCTAATTTAGTAACTACCAATATTACTGCTAATAATATTACCGTAAGTAATATTATTAACAGTAATATATTAATATATTTAAGTAATATATTAAGTAATATATTTAATTAATAATAGTACTTAAAACGTTGACAAAAACAAATGCCTGAATTCTATCATAATAAATGTGCATTCCAGAAATTAACATACAAAGGATAAAATTTAATAACTCAAAATCCTTTGACTTTTTCAATAATTTAAAAGAATTTAAATCAAAGTTTACCTGTGTTTACCTACCCATTCTTTTGGAAATTCTATAAATGTATGATATAAACTTTATATAGAGAGATTTATTTTTATAAAGCAACATATAGACATATATTCAAGAGCTTCTCAAATGATTTCATATAAAAGTATATTAATTATAATGTTCCTCATCTAGTTATTAAGGAAAGTTCCCAGTGATTTACATGCAGCAAAGCATTTATGCTTAGGGAGCTCCTTTAATATGTTTAGATAATTGCCTGTATTGAAGACAAAAGCACTTTCCTTTAAATATTATCAAATTTAATTTTTAATTTATTAAAATGAACTTTAATACAAATATTCATCATTAGAAAGATTTCCATCCAAGCATTAAGTGGTATTTTGCCTTTCGGTTAAAGAGGCAAAAGAGTGAAATTATATTTTTGTCCCTTAAGGTCAATTGTGAATCTCATTTATACTACTATTATTTTAACTATGACTAATGCTTTTGGATATTCCTCTGACTTCTTCTGATCTTACATTATTATGAATCTCAGAAAGGAAGCTTTAATTCCAGTCAATCCTGGAACACAGATAACCCATGTGTAGAATTCAAACTGTCATATTCATGGCCAGTGACTTCATAATTATCATACTTAGTCTGTGTGACGGTTAGTTTTATGTGTCAATTTGGTTGGATCATGGAATCCAGATACTTTCTATATTCCAGATGTTTCTTCCTAGGTATTCCGGGCTCCCCAAATATTCAAATCAGAAAGTATCTATCTTCCATAATATTGGTGTGCCTTGCAGACTCAATCAGAGAAATAAGCTGAGATTCCATAAGAAAGAAGGAATTCTGCCAGCAGACTTCCTTTGAAATAAAACTGCAATCTGCAATTCTTCCCTGAGTTTCCAGACTATAGATTTTAAAATTGCCAGCCTCTACAATCTCATCAGTCATTTCCTTAAACTCTCTCTCTCTTTCACCTATTGATTTTGTTTCTCTAAGAAACCCTAACTAATGCAGTCTGCAACAGTGAGAAAACCAATTTTGAAGAAAGTTATTTTAATACCCTAAGAAATGAGTGTTTCAGCTTAAAAAGTTATTTAATTACTGAAACTACAGATCCCTTCACATTAGAAGTTAACAAGCTGCTTCTATATAATGACTTGTAATTATTTTTAACATATATAAAGTTAGATTTTCCCTTTTTCACTATCTTCCATATGTCCAGTGAATACCCATAGTTCTGCCCTAAAATAAATTTTATGACTAAAGAATGGGAAAAAAAGTGAACTTAAATCCTTTTGTATTTAATAAACATCAAAAATTACTAAAAATGTCAAAAAATAGATTGAATGACTAATTAAAATTTGGTCTGTCCATCTAATGAAATATCACTAAATAATTTGAAATTACATTTATAAATTTTAGTACTAATTCATCATGTATAAAACAGGTATAGAAGGTAAAGTTCTAAACTTTGAGCAAACAAGTAGTATGATTTTCTCAATAAATTTTTTATTAACTCCATTCTCTTTCTCCATAGCACGTGTCACATGCCTACATAGGACAATGCTAATTGTGCTTCAATCATCTGTCTACACATCTGTCTTTTCTTGCAGTCTGTGAGCTTTATGAGGAAGGACCCTGTTTGCAATTTGCTTAGACACCTCTTAAGTTTATAACACTCAATAAATTTATTTTTGTTTTTTGTTTTTTTGTGTTTTTTTCCTTTTATGACAGACAATATATAAAGGCCACACTCTTTGGAAATACCTTGAACAATAATTCACTAAATTATAACCGTTCTCAATACCATTATCTATCTTCTCAGACAATAATACCTATATTCTATGGTTTGATATTATGAGAAAAAGTACTCAAGAAAATTGATATTATCAGGAGGAATACTTTAATGATCCTTCTCTCCCCAGGTCATCCCCTGGACTGGCTCTGTGTATTTTATGGCATGTAAAGCCTGGGATTATGTTAAATGACAGCATAAAGAGAGTTATGTGTTTTAAATTAATATTAATAATCAATTGACTTTGATTATTAATATTAACTTAAAAGCACAGAATTTTCTCTTAACCAACAGCAGAAAAAGAAACTATATTCAAAGCATAAGAAAAACTGTCCCTCTGGCCCCTACACTCCCCCTACCCCCTCCTCCCTTCCTCCCTCCTTCTCTCTCTCTCTCTCTCTCTCTCTCTCTCTCTCTCTCTCTCTCTCTCTCCCTCTCTCTCTCTCTCTTTCTCAGCTCCCTTCATTGCTTCTTTGAGGACAGCAGCGACCACATGAGAAAGAATACAGGGGGCTTCAAGACAGAGAATAAGGGCCAGGGTGACAGCCAGAAAGAAAACAAAGACCTCAGACCTACAAGGAACTGAATTCTGCCAATGATCTGATCAAGCAAACTCTTCACCACAACCTCCAGATAAGAGCCCAGGACTGCTGACACCTCCATCTGAGCCTTGTGAGACTTCATAAAGAATCTAGCAAATCTAGCATAGTTCTGATCAACAGAACTCTGAGCTAATGAATTTGTATTTCAAGCTACTTTAAATTTGTGGTAATTTGTTCCCAGCAATACAAATGTATGCTAACTCTCCTAATTTTAAACCAGAAGTTCCAGTTATGAACTTATTCTCCTGTGTGTTAGCTTTTTGTCGCTGTGAACAAAATACCTGACATGAACTACTTAAAGGAGGAAAGATTTCTCTTGGCTCATAGTTTCAGAGGTTTCAATCCAGAATCAGTTAGCCCATTGTTCTGGGCCTGAAAAGATGCAGAACATCATGGCCAAAGGTCATGATGGAGCAAAGTTCATGACAGCCAGGAAGCAGAGAGATAGAGAAAGAGAGAGGAAGGGGTAAAGGTCAAGATATAGACTCCAAGGCATGCCCCAGGTGACCTACTTCCTCCAATCACGCCTACAGTTTACAACTCTCCTACAAAGTTTCCACCTCCTTCCATTAGTCCACTCAAATTTTTAATCCATCAAATGGATTTATTCACTGAGGAGGTTAGACTCCTCATTATCCCACCTTGCTGCACTGGGAACCAAGACTTCAACATCTGAGACTTTGGAGGACATTCCAAATCCAAGCCATAAAAAGTCCTATACTAAGAATAATATTATATGGTCATTTTAAAACCCAAATAATACCACAGCAACACAGAAACATGAATGATTTATAAGTATTCTTACACCATACTGAAAGGTGCACAGAAAGTAAACCTCTTTTATACTCTAAGCCTGGCTCAATCTTTGTCCAGAAACTACACGAAAGAAAACATATCGCTCTCAAATAACAGTATTTCAGTCTCTTCTGGTTTTTCACTTTCCTCAAAATCAAAATCCCTCACAGAAATGTTTTAAAGAGTCTCTTTTTTTCCCCCTAGACAGGTGCTCCATATTTACATTCTTGTCCACTAGCCATCTTCTTGCTCAAAGTGGAATATGAGGTTTCCATTGTTCTCATAGAGCAGAATACATGAGTAGAGCACACAGCTGTAATACCCTTGGTCTCTTCCAGTCTCTGCAAAGAACTTCCTTGTTTATTTTCTGTTCACCCTGTTCAAATGTGCTGCTGGAATTCACTGTCAGGGCTCTGTGGGATTTATCAAGTCATCTGTTAAACTCTGAATCATTAGGCCTTACCTCAGCCCTTGAAGGTATTGTGAACTCACCTGAATCTCTGCTGACCCTCCAACCCACACCTGAAGTTAGCAAAAAATCCTTGTCCTCTCACCATTGTAGTTGAGTTGTATCCCTTCAGAACTCCCCACTGGGGGTGTGGTCATGAAGAAATACTAGATTCCATCCTCACCTCCCTGGTACAATATACAGGCAACCTCCTTTAAGAGTTCCAGAGATAAATCTGGACAAGTGTTCCCAGCCTTTGTAATCCCTTCAGTTTATATGTCATATTTCCTCCTGTCCAAGACAAAGTCTGAAAGTAAGAGACTAGGGAGACCAGATTCTTCACATTTTCACTTTTCTGGCTTCCTTCCCCTTTTTCTCTCAAAATGTCTTGTAATCAAAAGAACAAACTCACTCTCTCTACTAATTTTACAACATTGTA
Source organism: Marmota monax (assembly GCF_021218885.2). Lineage (NCBI taxonomy): Eukaryota > Metazoa > Chordata > Mammalia > Rodentia > Sciuridae > Marmota > Marmota monax. The sequence continues at coordinate 17,317,658 of NW_026691950.1, forward strand.
TTATCTTATTACATGAAAAGTAAAGATAGGAGTAATTCTTTCTATGGCCAGTAACAACCCATGAAGACAATTGGTGAAGGTGGAAGGTGTGTCCTTCCTACAGCTGAGGCAGAATTTTCAAAGTGTGAGCCATCAATGTTTGGGCATTGGCATGTTAAGAAAATTTAGAAAATATCCACATTAAAGTCTTCCTTTAAAACCTCCTTTCTTGTGAAAATGTTACCTTTTAGTGTTTTAAATATTCACTCTAGTATCTCAATTTTTGCATACTGCCATAAAATCTCCAATTCCCTACCCAACTCTCTGAAATCAATGGAAGCTTCCTTTTAGCTACATAGAAGGCCTACCACACTAAAAGCCAAAAAGAGAAAATCATAATAGTGTAATCAAGATATCATCCACATATCTGAAAACACCAAAAGATTGAGAAAAGAAGTATCATAGTGGGAAATTTTTCTAATTTTCTCATCTTTTAATGAACATCAACCAGTTTACAGAAATCTGTGGCATTGTAAAAAAGCTAATATTACTTTTTGTAATTACTGTGTTGAATTCTGTAATCAGAAGAGGCCCAGTCCACTCACAACACTGAAGATTATTGCAATAGTACTGTGATTGTTTCAGAGTATATCCCCAAAGGTTCACATTGGGGGGGGAACCTTCTAATTTAAAGCAAAGATAACACTTCCACACACCTGACAGTATTTGAAGCATCCAAGATCACCCTTGTGGACAAAAACATTCATAGCTTCAAGCAGGGCACTTCCCTGCTGATATGATCTTGGATTGTAACTAAATTCAACCGTTGGGTGAAATTTAAATGCTTAAAAATTAAAATATGTTTCTTTGAAGACGTTTCTCCTACATATAAGGTTCATGCAGCTTTCTTACAGAAACTTGGTTGAAAATACAATGCAAGAAACAACCTTTTCTCTCTAGTTCTAAGGCCCTTAGTATAAGAATAAAATAGAAGCACAGTGTTGTCCTAATTTATTTTTAATCCTTTCCTGTGATATATTATGTAGGACACTGGACACTCCCTAGAGAGCTTGCATTCTGCACCACAGCATAGTCAACAATGCCATTTATTCATTTAAGTCTGTATTTCTAAAGTTGTATAATCTGGTATTACCAAGAAGCTCTCACTGTGGAAATAGAAATTCCACTGTGTGGTCTTTCAGTTTCAGAGAACTCCACTTTCTATGGAGAAGTGTCGTTAACAACTTAATTTCTTCAATTTTGTGAGCATGGTTTCTTCGAACATCTTTTATCAACAAAATATTTCCAATAACAGCATCAAATTTTAGTGCTGCTTTATAAGTACCTAGAGAGGATGAGATCTTAATGGAGAGAAAGAGCAAAATATATTAGAAAAACTAAATTGCATGATAAAGAGAGTTCAGTGACTACTGGCTGTGTATGAAAAATGAAATATATGGAGATTAACCAATACTGTTTCTATTAGTGTCATTTATTAAAGTTACAACAAACTGTTTACCCTGCTGGTTAGCTCTCGCAAGAGTGACTCTGATCTCATGAAATGTCGGCACTTGCCCTCCAGGTTTACTCAGCTTTCAGCACAGATACCTTTCTTGTCCAGCTCTTCAAAGCAAAGAAAAGAAGAAAGAAAAAGGAAAAAAGCATCCAGTGGGAGATTACAACATCCTCCACAGGGAATTCCCCCTGAGATTTGCTGAACGTAAGAACATGTCAGGAAGGAGCTCAGTGTGCCATAATCCATTCTGAATGTGACTGGAACTTTCTATGCACAGTGAGCCAAAGGTCAGTTTCATGTCAACAGAGAGGAGAAAAGGAATCCATTTTTTTGTTTCTCTGTCAAACAATTAATTTTCACTTATAATTTTTTACTATCAAAGGACAATTTCATCCTTTCCTGGGGATTTTCTGATTTTGCCAGCTGAATAACAGAAGGGCAAATATTAGCTTAAAAATACTTAGGTCATTTTAATTTTTGTATTTAGAACCTGGTAAAATAACAAGTTCCTGCTCCAAAACATGAGGTTAGATTTTTTTAGTGTTCCAAATAATCTCTTATCTAAAGAAATCTCTAGAAGACTTTAGTGGCTTAATAGTTACTGTAAGATAGCATCAAATAGAAACATTTTTTTCCCATTCATCATTATTCTAGGTCTACTTTATCAAAGCTATTTAGAGTGAGAACCTATTTTATTACTGAAGGTTTGTCAGGCAAATTAGAGAATGGCCATTTTTAGAGAACTGTATATACATGAAACAGATGTAATTGACTGGTGAATTGAAAACAAGATATTTATCTAGCAGATTGAATTACTGTGCTACATGTCACCTCCATGTGTTTAATTTCTCAATTCCATGTATAACTTCCTTAATGCTAACTTGCATAATATTTCATATTATTTGAGTAATCCCCTTTCAATTTATCTTCTTACTCTCCTTCTCCTATTTGTCTCCTATACCTCCACTCTTACATTACATTTAACTTTCTAAATACAATCTAAACGTGATCATGTCATTTTCCAAATTAAAACTTTTCTGGATTTTCATTTCATACAAGATGAAGTCCCAACAACTCATCATTCAAATACGTGTGCAGTCTCTTCCAAAAATCTGTTTTGGGCTTATCAATACTTTCACTGTCATACCTACTGAAAAACTTCACCCATACATTCTTCCCTCCTTATAATGCACTGTATGCTTTACGGGCTTTCAGTTACTTCACCCAATCTTTTAAAAGAAGGTAACTTCCACCCTTGTGCCATTGTGTGTGTGTGTGTGCGCGTGTGTGTGTGTGTGCGCGCGCGCACACACACACACAGAGAGATAATATCAGCGTTATTCTCACACTTAAAGTTGTTTCTCTTAGCCCAGATATTATCACATCCCTTGCTGATGATTGTGTGGAACTGATTTTTCTCACTCCTTTGTCCTAATGGAAGATAATTGTTTGTTTAGATACCTTAACTCCCATAGGCTCCAACTGCCTCAAGTTAAGGGGCTCATCTTATTCAAGTTTTTAAATAAGAACTATAGAAAAATGTAGATATACATTGATTACAAGCATGAAATAATCTAGAATATAAGCCCTGATATTCCTCCCTGTGAATCTATCCATCCTGGCGTAACCATATTACTGGTTAGTTTGTAGTTGTAAGACAATATTTGCATCAATTCATGCCTACAATAAAATAGTTGAGTACATGGCTGCAATTCCACCAGTATAAGCTGTGTTAAACAAATATGAGAGTTTCATTTTCATCTTACTATTCTATTGTAGGTGAATTCAGTTGAGATGATATAACATAGTAGTCACAGTTAGCATTTTAGACTCATTTGTGACAGAATTACATGATTTTTACCTAAATAACATAAGTTTCACCTATATTAAGTCACTTAGAACTGCCATATGAAAAATGAGCATACTTTTATATTTTCTCATCCTTTCTTGAAAAATATAAACTTGATACTCGATAAACTGATAAAATGAAGGAAAACATATATTTTTCCCTCCTAGATTTTTTTTCTTTTTGTGTTTTTTTAATTGATGTGTTTTAGTTGTACATAATGATGGGATTTGTTGTCACATATTTGTACATGCATACAATACACAAAGTAATTCAACCAATATCACTCATCAGCATTTCCTTCCCCTCCCCACCTTCCCACCCCTGTTTCCTTTCCTTTGATTTTTATCACATTCCTCCCACACCCAACTTTTTTTTTTCCTCTCTAGCTTCCACATATGAGAGAAAACATACAACTCCTTGACCTTCTGATTTTGGATTGCTTCACTTAACATTAAGGTCTCCAGTTTCATCCATTTTCCTACCAATGACACAATTGATTTTTAATAAAACTCCATGTGTAAATACACCACATTTTCTTTATCCATTCATCCATTAACAAGGGTGTAGTCTGTTTTCATAGTTTGGCTGTTGTAAACTGTGCTGTCCCATAAACATGGATATGCATATATCACTGTAGTAAGATGACTTTAATTATTTAGGATAAATACCAAGGAATGTATAGCTAGTTATATGGTGTTTTCATACCTAGTCTTTTGAGGAAACTCCAGACTAAATTCTATAATGATTGGACTCATTTATAATTGTACCAATGGTATAAAATCGTTCATTTTTCTCCATATCTTTCCAGCATTTCTTATTATTTGTATTCTTAATGACTGCCATACTGACTGGTGGGGGATAAGATGTCAGTGTAGTCTTGATTTGAATTACCCTAATTGCTAATAATGTTGAACATTTTCTCAATGTGTTTCTGGCCATTTGTATTTCATCTTTTGAGAAATGTCTGTGTAATTCATTTGCCCATTTATTAATAGTGTTATTTGGTTTGGGGGTGTTAAATGATTTGAGTTCATCATATATTCTAGATATTAATCCTGTCATAAGTATAGCTAGCATAGCCAGTTTTCCAAGCACCATTGTTTAAAAAAAAAAAAAAAAGTCTGTCTTCTCACTGATGCATACATTTTGGCACTTTTGTCAAATACATTGTGAGTTAGTCTCTGTGTTTTCTGTATACCATTTGTCTATATGTCTGTTTTTATGCCAGTACCATACAGTTTTTGTTACTCTAGCTCTATAGTATAATTTGAAGTCAGGGATTATGATGCCTCCAGCATTGTTTTTGTGGATAAGAACTGCTTTGGCTATTCTGAGTCTTTTGTCTTCCACATGAATTTTAGAATTGTTTTGTTTAGTTCTATGAAGAATTTCATTGGTATTTTAATGGGGATTGCATTGACTCTGTGTATTTCTTTTGGTAGTATGACCATCTTAACAATATTAATCCCGCCTATCCATGAAAATAGGAGGTCTTTCCTTTTTTTTTTTTTTTTTTTTTTTGAGGTCTTCTTCAATTTTTTTCTTCAGTGTTATTGTTTTCATTTTAGAGCTCTTTCACCTACTTGGTTAGATTTAGTAGAAGGTTGTGTTTGTTTTGTTTTGTTTGGAGGCTACTCTGAGTGAAATTGTTTTTCTGATTTCTTTTTCACAAATTACTTGTTGGTATATAGGAAAAATATTGATTTTGTATGTTTATTTTGTAACCATTTTTTTATTACCTCTAGCAGTCTTATAGGTATAGGATCATATCATCTGCAAACAGTGATAGTTTGACTTCTTTCTTTCCTTTTTTTTAATCCCTTTTATTTCCTTCTTTTGCCTAATTGCTCAGGCTAGAATTTCTAGTGCTCTATTAAATAAGAAAGGTGAGAGTAGACATTATTATTTTATTACAGATTTAAAAGAAATGCTTTCAGTTTTTCCCCATTCACTATGAGGTTGACTTTGGGTTTTATAGATTTAGCATTTATACTGAGATAGGTTCCTTTTATCTCAATTTTTTTCAATTTCTTTTTTTAAGAATGGGTGCTGAATTTTGTTGAAAGCCTTCTCTGCGTCTATTGAGATGGCAAATTGATTTTTGTCCTTAATTCTATTTATATGATGGATTACATTTATTGATTTTCATATGTTAAACCATGCTTGCATATCTGGAATAGAACCAACGGGATAGTGATGGACAATCTACTTAATATGTTGTTGAACACAATGTGCTAAGTATTTTTGCATATAAGTTCATCAGTAATATTGGTCTTTCCTTGATGTGCCCCTATCTGGTTTTGGTATAAGTGTGATACTGGCTTCCTAGCATGAATTTAGAAGTTTTCCATCCACTTCTATTTTATGGAATAATTTGAGGAGTATTGGTATTAGTTATTTTTTAAAGATCTGGTAGAATTCAATTGAGAATCCATCTGGTCCTGGTTTTTCTTTGTTGAAAGCCTTTTTCTATTTCTTTCTCATTTCAAGTTATTGATCTGTTTAGATTTTCTATGTCCTTTAGATTTATTTATTTATTTATTTATTTAAGATGGTATGTGTCTAGGAAGGTATTCATTTCTTCTAGGTTTTCCAGATTAATAGAGCATGAGTTTTCAAAATAGTTCCCAATGATCCACTGAATTTCTGTTATGTCTGAAGTAATTTCTACTTCTTTGACTCTAATTAATTTAGGTCTCTCTCTTTTATTTTGGTTAACTTGGCTAAGGCCAGGTCAATCTTGTTTATCTTTTCAAACAACAAACACTTTGTTTTATTGTTCCTTTGTATTTTTTTATTGTCAAATTAATTGATTTTGGCTCTGATCTTAATTATTTCTTTCTTTCTACTGGTTGGAAGTGGTTTGTTCTTCTTCTTCAACAGCCTTGAGATGGATCATTAGGTTGTTTTGGGGGGATCTTTCTAATCTTACTTAGCTATAAAATTTCCTCTTAGAAATGTCTTCATAGTGTCCCATAAATTCTAGTATTTTGTATCACTATACTCATTTGAGTCTAAGAAATTTTTAAAAAATCTCTCCTTTGATTTATTCATCCATTCATCATTAAAAAGTGTATTGTTCAATCTCCATATATTTATATAGTTTCTGAAGGATTTTATTATGTCAATTTCAATTTTCATTTCATTATGATCTGATAAAATGCAAGCAATTATATCATTTTTTGTGTCTCTTAATAGTTCCTTTGTGGCTTAAAATGTGGTCTATTTTGGAGACAATGCCATAAGCCCCTGAAAATAAAGTGTATTCTGCTCTTGTTGGATAAAATATTCTACAGATATTTGGTAAATCCATTTTAATTATATATTTGTCAGGTCTAAAGAGTTTTTATAAAGTTTATGTCTTGATAACCTATCTAATGGTGGTAGAAGTATGCTGCTCAGTATCCATGGTTTACCTGAGGCTTCAATTTGAGTAGTGTCTTTTTTATGTAATTAGTTGCACCCATGTTAGGGACATAAGTATATATTATTTTTATATCTTCTTGTTGGATTGTTCCCTTTACAGTATGAAGTGACCTTCCTTGTCTCTTCTAACTAATTTTGATTCGAACTCTGCTTTATCAGACATCAGAGCCACTGCCCCTGCTTCATTTTAGGCTCAATTCACATGGTATATCAAGTACCACCTGTTCACTCAGCCTGTGACTATCTTTGCCTATAAAGTGGGTCTCTTGCAAATAACATATAGTTGGGTCTTGTTTTTAAATCCATTGTGCCAGCCTGTGTCTTTTAATTGGAGAGTTAAGACCATTTACATTCAATGTTATTATAGAGAGGTGTTTATTTACTCCTGACATTCTGATTTATGTATAATGTTTAATTTGGTCCTCTTTCTCATTTGCTTAGCAATTCTTCCAATGAGATTCATTCATTAGTAAACTCTAGGGATTTTTTGTTGTTCTTTGATTGTTTAAGTTTTGTAGTGCTAGTTTAGTCATCATTCATTTTAGTTTATGCTTATCTTGAAATTTTTTATTTTCCCTTCAATTTTGAAGAATATGTTTGCTGGATATAGCAATCTTGGTTGACAATTATTTTCTTTGGAACACATTCTTATGTGTAGGCCTTTTTAGGGCATAAGTTTTACTTGCCCCAGTGTCCCAGAGTTATCTAGATTGAGATTCCTTGAAGGTATGTGAATTCTCTCTGATTTTTGCACATAAGAGTGTAGTAGCAATCTCTTATAACAGATGCATAAAACCCAAAACAGGAAATCAAGAAACATGAAAAAACGAGGCAACCTAAAACTTCCTATAGGTCATAATTCACCAGCAACTAATCTCAAAGATATTGAAATGAATGAAATATGAGATAAAGAATTCAAAAGAATTCTGTAGCAGTAGATGTCCATGAGTGGGACTTGAAGGCCCATCCCTAACAATTTCTACTTGAGGCCTGGTCATTAGTTTTATTACAGTCTTTGTACTAAAGTATAGCTGAATTTTGAATGTCATTAATTTGTCTGTGGAGCAAGGCGCACTGTCTCTTGGCTAAGTGTAGTTCAGCAGCAGAGGCTGGTGAGGCTTAGGTCTAATCAGGCTTCGCAGGCTTTGGTAGTACCTGCTCTGCAGAGATTAGATCAATATACCCCAGGGTTTAGCAATCTCCAATCTCTGTTAGAAGTCTAGGTATCAGGAGCCTTCCAAGAATTTTTCTCATAGAACAGGGAAGCCAATTCCCCATACACTCTGCTGCCCACAAGCACAGCCTTCCCAGGCTTAGTCTCTGAGTATATTCACACCACCTGTTCAGATTCTGGACCGCTTTTATTTGGTCACATGAGTGAGCAGACCCAAAGGAAAAGAGAGTTGGGCTCTCCTTTACTTTTCCAACTCGAATCTTCCTGGGTACAATTTTCTCTGAGCCTGTTTCATTTATGTTCTGCCTAGTATACCCTAGCCCACATGGTAGGCACTTGCTGGGATAGTGATGACATGTTTGCTATGATTTCTAGGCTCTCACCAAGGCAAGTGCAATGTGGCCACCTCAAGATGGCTCTGCCTAAGCTCTCTGTGGCCAGTTGGTAAACAGAACACGTTCCAATAGCTAACTCACAGTGCATCCTCTCAATCAGCTAAATTCAGGTCACTTTTCTGGTGTCAAATTTTTCTGTACCAAATCTGTCTATTGTGTTACTATGTAATCCCTCCCCTCCGTGGTGAACCAGTGTGCCTTCTGCTGTTACTGCTGCTGTTGCTGCCACACCAGCTTCATTCCAGCATACTCTTTCTTCTTTGTTCAAGGTACCCAAATTCCTCAGTCTCTAAGATGCTCTAACTCTACAATATTAGATTTTAATAAAATCTGTCTTTCTCCTACTTCACTGAGAAGCATTTCTCCCACTATTTGAATCCCAAGTCTGGAGCAACTAGGAATGTTGCCTTCCTCTTATCTGCCACCTTAAATCGCCATCTTTCCTCCTATATTTTTATAACTAATCTATCTTCACTTTGTTTCCACTTAAAAATAGAGTCCATTCTACTAGCATAAAACATAGCAAGATAGATAATAGTGATAATTTTATTTACAAAATTATGGTATTTTTAAAGAAATATTTTATTGAATTAACTCCTAAATTATTTAAATTATTCTAGATTTTAACTTAGGTGTGAATTTATAACTTAGGTATATAATTTGAATTTATAATTTTAATTATAATTTATAACTTAGGTATATCATTTATATAATATGTATATAATATTTATATTCCATTTTCTCTTGTCTAAAAAAGGCATCAATTTTTATAAGTAAGTATATTTGTACATCTGAGAGGTATTTGAGAAGTCTTTTATGAATGTGGTTTAGAATTATAATCTATAGGTTTAAAAATGGAAGGTAAATCTTAGAAATGTTTACAGAATGTCAAGGGTTTTTAATTCAAACAATACAATCAATATTAAAACAATTAAACACAGTTTTTAAAAAGCATCATACATTCTACCTGTTTCAACCAATAACTAAAATCAGTGACAGTGAAAAGTAGCAAACAAAATTATAGTTCCATTTGCTGTTTGATTTCATTAGCATATATCAATCGATTTTGCAAATCAAACTTCCTTGTGTCATCTCTTAAGTACATTTATTACATCTCTCCCATCATCTATCTTCTTTTTTTAAACAAACTATGTAGTTAAACTTTGTGTCTAAAGCTTTTAATCACCAATCCTTTTTTCATTTTTTTATGTAATAATGACAACAGTGTCAAACACAACAGAATATCTTTAAATTCAAATTTTCCATAACTGAAAAATTTGTTACCAAAAATTTCCTCCATTATGTTAATATACCAGTGCAAATTATGTTAAAACATTAATCTCAAACTGTAGTAGACAACAACAAAAGATGGTCATATCTTATCCTACAAGTTCTAAGAATGATTTATTCAAACAGTAATATTAAATTCAGCTTTTGTGTAAGTATACATAATCAAAACTTGCAAAATTTTGCTGGATTTTCCCAAGTCTAATAAAAGCGAAGTTCTATTATACTTGAAGCAATATTAAAGATGAATGCTGCAGAGATATTATTAATAAATAAATGCACAGATTCTAACTTGATAAATAATCAAAGAAAAGGATGCCTGGGGAATTAAGTTCAAAAAATTTGAATGGTTAACACCCATTATAGTTGAAAAAGTCTGAAGCAAAAGTGAGTATATAAATACACTGATATTATTATTAACTAAGCCTATTCCTGCACTCTACTGTGAAAAGTAGACAGCATACATCAGGAAAAATACTTGAAGACAATGGGAAATTATCTTCTTTATGATTCTTAAAACAGAAAATCCTTTGACCTGAAGTAGACCCTTTAAAAACCAAAAGAACTATGTGTTATGAAAATTTTACAGAGTATATAATTGTGTACCCATAATTTTTTTAAGAAATATGTTTAATAGCTATCTGATTTTATGACCAAATCTTTTGATCATTGCCTCCTCTCAGACTCTTAGCTGGGGATATCCTAAAGCTCTAGAAGAAAGTAAAACTGAAGCAGACCCAGTGGCATACGTCTTAAAGACTTAGGAGGCTGAGGTGAGAGGATCTCAAGTTCAAGGCCAACTTCAGCATCTTGGCAAAACCCTCAGAAAATTAATGAGACCCTGTCTTAAATAAAATAAAAAGGTCCTGCAATGCAGTTCAGTGGTAAAGACCCCTGGGTTCAATTCCCAGTCCCCAGAAATATAAAAAGAAAAGAAAGCTTGAGTCTCAAATTTACATTATTCTCAATCCAATTCAAGTAAAATAGTGAAACCATTAAGAAATTGAGCTCTCTCCACATACTAATTTCTATAATTCAGATAAGAGACTAATACTTTCTATGAAGCTTTAAAAATATTTAATTTAATTTCATCAAAAGTATGTGAATTAGTGGTATTATTATTGCTCCCAATTTACAGATGAATAAACTGGGGTACAAGAAGTTACTGGCCAAGAACATATAGCTAGTAAATAACTGATAGTAGGTCTGACGTAGGCAGTCGCACTCTAAGAGTTCAGGAGCCTAATAAACACTACATGGCTCAGCTTCTCATTATAAAAAGCTGTGGACATCAAAGAAAAATAAAGTTGCAGCCTGCAAATGGGTGTAAACACTAAGCCACACATATTTTATTACATATCATAAAATCTACATAGCACCTTATCTCTTCTTCTCTTAAGACACTTACTTCACTTCAGAATTATAAATTTTTTACACATATCCTTACACATAATTTACATCAAGATGCCAAATTCGTTGGCATAAAAATTGCCTAATTTTTTTGTATCTTTCATAATCTTTAGTAAAGTTTTTGAATTCTTTAAGCATTCAATCAGTTTGTTTGAATGATAGAACATAAATCTGCTTCTATATTAAGAAACTGGAGAAAAGAAAAATGTAGGTAACAAAATGAACTATTGATCTGGATTAAGTTTTGACACTCTGTATATAAATAACACTCTTGCCCTCTTCTCCAAAAAACATAGAAATAGAAATCAACCTTCATGCTGAGGCTGAACTCAATCCAAGAGAAGTAAACAAAATTAAATACACGATTTCAGGAGGAGGAAGATGGCGGCAAATAGAGCGCATCACCCCCGTGTACTGCGTCACTGCGCAGGTGAAAAATGAGTTAGAACAGCCAAAAGCTATCATGTTAGGAATTTCCAGAAAAATTGGGGTGCACCGAAACCTAGAGGAAGGATTTTTCCATCACCCAAGGATCAGTTACTGGGGCTCAAACGCGAGTGAACCGTGCGCCCAGAGATTCAGGCTGTTTGATCGGCGGCCCGCCCCGCTGCTAGAGACTGCGGAACACTGGGAAATGGCGTGCCAACAACACAGAGGAACAGTGCTGTGGATTCTGTGGGGTCCTGCCGGCTCTGTCCTCACTGTGCTCTGAGCTGAGTTCTCAGTTTGAGACGGGGGAATGAAGCAGTCCAGTTCTGTCCTCCACACCGGACAGCCCAGCGAGGAAGCCAGCGGCCACCATCTTGGAGAGCTGACGTCACCATCGCCAGTTTCCCACAGATCGCAGCTAGTACAGCGTAGAACAGGAGAGATATTGGAACTATAAAAACCAAAACAAATTTAAAGGAGAAAACAGAAACAGCAGTCAAACAGAGTTGGAAAGTAATGTGAGCACCATGAAAAAACAAGGGAAAAAAGGATTACAAACAATGCAGGACAACTTAAATTCACAGGAGAACCTAGAGGCATCAGAAAAATGGACAGAGAAAGAACTCAAGGCATACCTAACTCAGATGGAATGGAATCTTAGAGAAGACATTAGACAGCAAGTCCAAACAATGAAAGTATACTTTGAAAACGAATTACATAAGCAAATTCAAATGGCAAAATATGAGCTCTACCAGGAGATAGAGATTTAAAAAAAAAATCAAACAGTAATCCTAGAAATGCAGGAAACCATAAACCAAATTAAAAACTCAAACGAGAATATTACAAATAGACTAGATCAAATAGAAGTCAGAACATCAGATAATGAAGACAAAGTTTATCAACTTGAAAAGAATATAGTCAACACAGAAAGGATGCTAAGAAATCACAAGCAATCTATCCAAGAGATATGGGATGTCACAAAAAATCCAAACTTGAGAGTCATCAGGATAGAAGAAGGTATAGAGGTTCAAACAAAAGGAATGAACCATCTATTGAATGAAATAATCTTAGAAAACTTCCGAGATATGAAAGATGGAATGGATTACCAAATCCTGGAAGCCTACAGGACCCCAAACATACAAAACCGTAATAGACCAACTCCAAGACACATAACTATGAAGCTATCCAACATACAGAACAAGCAGAGAATATTAAAAGCTACGAGAGAAAGGAGGCAGATTACAGTCAGGGGTAAACAAATTAGGTTAATGGCTGATTTTTCATCACAGACGTTGAAAGCAAGAAGATCCTGGAACAACGTATTTCAAACGCTGAAAAATAATGGATTCCAAACAAGAATACTGTATCCAGCAAAATTAAGCTTGAGATTTGACAATGAAATTAAAATATTTCATGATAAACAAAAGTTAAAAGAATTCACAGCCAGAAAACCAGCACTGCAAGGCATTTTGAGCAAAAAACTACAAGAAGAGGAATTGAAAAACAGCACCCAAAACTAACAGTGGGAGGTAACTCAGTAAAGGGAAGAAAAAAATAACCAAAAAGGAAAAATGAGCCATATTAAAATAAATAAATAAATAAGCATGACTGGAAGTACAAACCATATATCAATAGTAACATTAAACGTTAATGGCTTAAATTCACCAATCAAGACACAATGGCTAGTAACCTGGATTAAAAAACAAATCCAACAATATGCTGCCTTCTGGAGACTCATATGATAGGAAAAGACATACACAGGCTGAAGGTGAAAGGTTGGGAAAAATCATAACACTCACATGGTCCTCAGAAGCAAGCAGGAGTGGCCATACACATATCGAATAAAATCAACTTCAAACCTAAGTTAATCAAAAGGGATAAAGAAGGACACTATAGACTGTTAAAAGGAACCATCCACCAACCAGACACAACAATTATCAATATGTATGCACCAAACAATGGTGCTGCAACGTTCATAAAACAAACTCTTCTCAAGTTCAAGTGTCAAATAGACCACAACACAATAATTATGGGTGACTTCAACACACCGCTCTCTCCATTGGACAGATCCACCAGACAAAAGCTGAATAAAGAAACTATAGAACTCAATAACACAATCAATAACCTAGACTTAACCGACATATATAGAATATATCAACCATCATCAAGTAGATACACATTCTTCTCAGCAGCACATGGATCTTTCTCAAAGATAGACCATATATTATGCCATAGGGCAACTCTTAGTAAATATAAAGTTGTGGAGATAATACCTTGCATCTTATCTGATCATAATGGAATGAAACTGGAAATCAATGATAAAAGAAGGAAGGAAAAATCCTGCATCACCTGGAAAATGAACAATATGTTACTGAATGATCAATGGGTTACAGAAGACATAAAGGAGGAAATCAAAAAATTCTTAGAGATAAATGAAAACACAGACACAATGTATCGGAATCTATGGGACACATTGAAAGCAGTTCTAAGAGGAAAATTCATTGCGTGGATTTCATTCCTCAAAGAAAGAAAAAAACCAACAAATAAATGAACTCACACTTCATCTCAAAACCCTAGAAAAGGAAGAGCAAAACAACAGCAAATGTAGTAGAATGCAAGAAATAATTAAAATCAGAGTGGAAATCAACGAAATTGAAACAAAAAAAAAACATTGAAAAAATTGATAAAACTAAAAGTTGGTTCTTCGAAAAAATAAATAAGATCGACAGACCCTTAGCCATGCTAACGAAGAGAAGAAGAGAGAGAACTCAAATTACTAACATACAGGATGAAAAAGGCAATATCTCAAAGGACACTACAAAAATACAGAAGATATTTAGAAATTATTGTGAAGCCCTATATTCCAATAAAATAGAAGATAGTGAAGATATCGATAAATTTCTTAAGTCATATGATTTGCCCAGATTGAGTCAGGAAGATACACACAATTTAAACAGACCAATAACAAAGGAGGAAATAGAAGAAGCCATCAAAAGACTACCAACCAAGAAAAGCCCTGGACCAGATGGATATACAGCGGAGTTTTACAAAACCTTCAAAGAAGAATTAATACCAATACTTTTCAAGTTATTTCAAAGTAATAATAATAAAAAGGGTCTACAAAGAAACTACTAGAGTTAATAAATGAATTATAAAATCAACACACATAAATCAAAGGCATTCCTGTATATCAGCGACAAATCTTCTGAAATGGAAATGAGGACAACTACCCCATTCACAATATCCTCAAAAAAAATAAAATACTTGGGAATCAACCTAACAAAAGAGGTGAAAGATGTATACAATGTAAACTACAAAACCCTAAAGAGAGAAATAGAAGAAGACCTTAGAAGATGGAAAAATATACCCTGTTCATGGATAGGAAGAACTAACATCATCAAAATGGCGATATTACCCAAAGTTCTCTATAGGTTTAATGCAATGCCAATCAAAATCCCAACGGCATTTCTTCTAGAAATAGATAAAGCAATTATGAAATTCATATGGAAAAACAAATACCCAGAATAGCAAAAGCAATACTAAGCAGGAAGTGTGAGTCAGGCGGTATAGCGAAACCAGATTTCAAACTGTACTACAGAGCAATAGTAACAAAAACAGCGTGGTACTGGTACCAAAACAGGTGGGTGGACCAATGGTACAGAATAGAGGACACAGAGACCAATCCACAAAATTACAACTTTCTTATATTTGATAAAGTGGCTAAAAGCATGCAATGGAGGAAGGATAGTATCTTCAACAAATGGTGCTGGGAAAACTGGAAATCCATATGCAACAAAATGAAACTGAATCCCTTTCTCTCGCCATGCACAAAAGTTAACTCAAAATGGATCAAAGAGCTTGATATCAAATCAGAGACTCTGCGTCTGATAGAAGAAAAAGTTGGCTACGATCTACATATTGTGGGGTCGGGCTCCAAATTCCTTAATAGGACACCCATAGCACAAGAGTTAAATACAAGAATAAACAAATGGGACTTATTTAAACTAAAAAGTTTTTTCTCAGCAAGAGAAACAATAAGAGAGGTAAATAGGGAGCCTACATCATGGGAACAAATTTTTACTCCTCACACTTCAGATAGAGCCCTAATATCCAGAGTATACAAAGAACTCATAAAATTAAACAATAAGATAACAAATAACCCAATCAACAAATGGGCCAAAAACCTGAACAGACACTTCTCAGAGGAGGACATACAATCAATCAACAAGTACATGAAAAAATGCTCACCATCTCTAGCAGTCAGAGAAATGCAAATCAAAACCACCCTAAGATACCATCTCACTCCAGTAAGATTGGCAGCCATTCTGAAGTCAAACAACAACAAGTGCTGGCGAGGATGTGGGGAAAAGGGTACTCTTGTACATTGCTGGTGGGACTACAAATTGGTGCGGCCAATTTGGAAAGCAGTATGGAGATTCCTGGGAAAGCTGGGAATGGAACCACCATTTGACCCAGCTATTGCCCTGCTCGGACTATTCCCTGAAGACCTTAAAAGAGCTTACTACAGGGATACTGCCACATAGATGTTCATAGCAGCACAATTCACAATAGCTAGACTGTGGAACCAACCTAGATGCCCTTCAATAGATGAATGGATAAAAAAAAAATGTGGCATTTATACACAATGGAGTATTATGCAGCACTAAAAAATGACAAAATCATGGAATTTGCAGGGAAATGAATGGCATTAGCGCAGATTATGCTAAGTGAAGCTAGCCAATCCCTAAAAAACAAATGCCAAATGTCTTCTTCGATATAATGAGAGCAACTAAGAACAGAGCAGGGAGGAAAAGCAGAAGGAAAAGATTAACATTAAACAGAGACATGAGGTGGGAGGGAAAGGGAGAGAAAAGGGAAATTGCATGGAAATGGAAGGAGACCCTCATTGTTATACAAAATTACATATAAGAGGTTGTGAGGGGAATGGGGGAAAAAAAGGGGAGAGAGAATTAAATTACAGCAGATGAGGTAGAGAGAGAAGATGGGAGGAGAGGGGAGGGGGGATAGTAGAGGATAGGAAAGGTAGCAGAATACAACAGTTATTAATATGGCATTATGTAAAAATATGGATGTGTAACAGATGTGATTCTGCAATCTGTATTTGGGGTAAAAATGGGAGTTCATAACCCACTTGAATGTAATGTATGAAATATGATATGTCAAGAGCTTTATAATGTTTTGAACAACCAATAAAAAAATAAATACAGGATTTCAACTGTTAGTGATATTAGTCTTAATCTTTTACAACTTAGTAACTTACAACCTACTTAAAGTTCAGTACACTCTTACTTAGTTACTAATTCACAGTCTTTCAAATTTAATGCATAAAAAATAAAATTAGAAGCCAAAAAAAGTACACAACAATTGCATTTTTAGTGTTTTATTATGAAAAGATATGGAAATGGATGAGACCAAAAAGAAAATAAGCCATATCATAAAGGTGAGATACATCAAGCATATTGATGTTACCAATTTCAGAAGTATCTATAGAAATATGTACAGAAACAATGGAAAAATAGTAGAGACTAAGGATAGAAATAGAACTTTGATTTATCCTCATTAAAATGATAATTTAAGTCATAAATAATAATTTAATATTTACATAAAAATAGGTAAGAGAGAAAAGGGGGAAAGGCTGAAGACAGAACTTTGAGTAGTAACCATGCTTTGTGGGCAGGGTTGGTGAGCCTGAAATGCTTAGGAAAGCAAGAAGTGACAAAAGAACTCATTGGAATATCAGCAGAGACCATTTTAAAGGAAGCAAGGGAACAACAATTTCAGGAAATAGAGAACAATCAACACAGTGAAATATAGTAGACAGTTCAAATGAGAATAAGAAATGAAAGAAGTCATCAAGTGTGGTGACTAAACTGTTCTTTGTAACCACTGAATGGTTTTATTTGAATTTAGGAAACTAAAACACTGCTGACAAGAAAAGTGTGAATATTGAGAAAGAAAAAAAAACGTGTAGATATTATTTTCTAAGGAAACTTGGAGGAAAAATGAAGGATAATGACAGGTCAACTTAGAACTTTGCAAGATCCTGATCTGGGCATTCACAACTTTCCTAGCAGAAGGGAAATTATTTTAATTCAAAAAGAATTAAAGGTATGAATACTATTGAAGTGGGAATCACTGCAGTTTTCTGGATGTCTGCCATAATTTACATATGGTATATTTTGATTCTGAAACACTCATAGAACTATCTTACATTTGTATAACACTTCATATTTTCCAAATGACCTTCCTGGTCTTCAAAGTAGTATGATCTGCATAATAACCAGATGACTAAGAAGGATGTTATGCATCCTTTTCAAATGAGGAAATATTTTTCCTGAGAAACATTTGACCTTATACAATGACATCTCCCAGGAAGATTTGGATACTCTCTCCCCTAAACCAGGCAGGCTTCTGGGGTGATTGCTTTTAGAACATATGGCCAACACTTGATGTTAAACATCCTACTAACTAAATATAAGAAAATGAAAAATGCCCTATCACCTCTTCAGGTTCTGAGGTTATGAACTGCTTCAGCAGCAATCATTGGCTACTTGCTTCACACTTCTTTCACAAAACCATTAGTTGAGTCAATGTAACAATCTCTATTTTAGAACAAAAATGAATGGAGTAACTTACTTAAAATCACAAAACAGGTCAGTGACAAAACTGGAGTAGAATTTTAAAATCCAGGTTATTCATCCAGCTGCTTTTACAGAGTAACCCTGTTTGTCACAAAATTCATTTTACTTATTATGTGTTTTAGTCAGCTTTTTCATTACTATGACTAAAAAGACCTGACAGGAATGATTTTATATGAGGAAAAGTTTATTTGGGGACTTAAGGTTTCAGAGGTCTCAGTCCATAGACAGTGGCTCCATTCCACGGAGCTCAAAGTGAGGCAGGACATCATGGTGAAAGAGTGTGGTAGAGGGAAGGGGCTCACATGGTGATCAGAAGCAGAAAGTGAGAGACTCCTTTCACCAGACACGAAATATATACCCCCAAGGCTTGCCCCTGAAAACCCACCTCCTCCAGCCACACCCTACCTGTCTTCAGTTACCATTCAGTTAATCCCTATCAGGAGATTAATAAACTGATTAGGTTAAAGCTCTCATAATTCAATCATTTTACCTCTAAACCTTCTTATATTATATCACACATGAGCTTTTGTTGGACATCTAATATCTAAACCATAATACTATGTTTATGGTATTATAGTCACAATATGTCTATATTGTGCATATGAATAAGCATTTATCAAATATTTGATAAGCCATATTGTATTTCAAGCAAACTACAAGGGGGAAAAGAATCTCCTTTTACTCTTTTCTCCCTTTACCCAATCACACAAAATTAAGGACTAAAACAGAATCTTTAATGTTTTTCTGTGTTTTTTTTTTTTTGAAGGGTGGGGAGTTGCAGATTGAACCCAGGGAGCCTCTACCACTGAGTTCTATCCATGGCCTCATTTGTAAACTTTCATTTTACTTTTTATTTTATTTTTTGAGGTAGGGGCTCACTAAGTTGCCCAAACTGGCCTTGAACTTGGAATCTTTCTGCCTTAGCCTCATGAGTGGCTAGAATTAAAGGCAGGTACCACCATACAAGGTTCTCCTCCTTTGTTTTTTCAACTTAAGGAAATACACCCTGTTCTGAACTTAACCTTAATGTTCATGATGCTACATAAGCAATAGATGCATTAATAGTATTTTTCAAAGCAAATAGATCAGAGAAGTTTATAAATATGATAGATCTAAGGAAATTAAAGGTAATTATAGCATAGCCTGAAGCAATTTCAAAATATAAACAATGTGGGTTCAGGTTATCTGAACTTTTATTACTACCTACAGGGAAAATAATGATCATTGTAAACATTTAATACACATAAGGCTCTAATAAATTATTGTTTAGAGAGATGTCTACTGATTGTGAAATTCAAAAAAAAAAAACTTTGTGTATATTACACCAAAGATGGAAGAAGCATAAAATATATAACATTGCAGTTACAGGGTACATAAAATCTTATTGGATCAGTGATAAATATTTGTGCTTCAGCAATTTTAATGTTACAGACATCCTTTCTTGGAATGATTACAAACTACATCGACAACTTACTAATCACTTTACAATCACATGGATTCCAAATCTGCTAACTGGATATGTGTGCAAAACAGCCACTCTGAAAAATATTTAATTCATTTTAGTCAGTGTTTTAGTCAGCTTTTTCACTGCTTTGTCTAAAATACCCAACCAATATAAAGGTAGCAAAGTTTATTTGGGGGCTAACAGTTTCAGAGGTCTCAATCCATAGATAGTAGTCTCCATTCCTTGGGGTTTGAAGTAAGGCAGGTCATCATGGCAGAAGAGTGTGGTAGAAGGAAGCAGTTCACATGGTAATCAGAAAACAGAGAGAGGGGGCTCCACTTACAGGATACAAATACATACCCCAAAGCCACGCCTCCAATTCCTATCTCCTTTGGCCATACCCTCTGGCTTCAGTTACAACTCAGTTAATCCCTATAGGGAGATTAATTCACTAATTGGCTAAGACTCTAACAATCATTTCTCTTCTGAATTTTCTTACATTGTCTCATGTGTGAGCTTTTGGGAGACACCTCACATCCAAACCATAACCATGGGATAATCTTCCATTCAAAAATTATCTTCCCTGAATAAAGTGCTCTCTATACAGAGATAATATTGACAAAGTACATGAAGACTGGAAGACTCTTATCTTCTGGAAATAAATGTACAAATAAAAAGTGTTTTGCTTTAAACACTAGTCACAGTTTAATATATGTTGATGTTCACATTAAATATTAAGTAGTCAGCTTTAATTATTTATATGAGTCAGAAATCTATATTTACTTCTTCTGTTTCCTAATGATTTGAATATTTTTTTTTTATAATCCTGAGTTCTCATCATTTCTGCAAATCAGATTCTAGTCTGGTGTTACTGGTTCACCAAGATGTCAACTTGGTTTAACTTTCAACTTAATATACATGTGGTTAATGTGAAATGATGAGGAAGTGCTCATTATTTTATAAATGAATTATTCATGCTGAAGACCACATTACCAATGAATACAAGCAAGATATATTAAACAGGGAGGAAATGATGGCTATAAAGCTATAATATTAAAAGCAAAACAAACAAACAAAAAACAAATAAAAAACACAGACTGAAAAGAAGAAAATCAAAATTTCAAAATTGTGATTATCTGAAGAATAGAGATTTTATATATATATATATATTTTATATCTTGAATTCCTCCTCCAGTATCATATGTAAGTCAAAAATGCCTTACGTATCTCCTTTCTAAAGATTCAAAGGTTAATTATCCCACTAGAACTTTATGAACACTTTATCAACTATCATTCCATTCCATCCAACTTTCAAAATTCAATTTAGCTTTCCCATTTGTGTTTCCACCTGAATGTGCCCCAATATTGTAATTCATGTTCTTTCCAAAGCAAATTCTTTTTCATTTAAAAAAAAGAAAAGAAACTGGGCTGGGATTGTGGATCAGCAGTAGAGCCTTCACCTAGCATGTGCGAGTCACTGGGTTCGATCCTCAACACCACATTAAAAAAAATACATAAATAAATAAAGCTATACTATATATATATAGTATATATATATATATATATATATATATATTATATATATATATATATTATATATATATATATTATATATATATTATATATATATATGATTTCTGATATAGCATGTAGTTGGAACCTATTTTTTATTTTAATCTATATATATATATATATATATATATATATATATAGTTGAAAACTGCATGAAATTATTAAGTATGTGGAAAATTTCAAACACTGATCCAAGACACTTTAGTCATATAATATTATCTGGATCATAGATGATAAGGAGGAAGATGATGATGACAAGGACAATAGTGGTAGTGATGATTACCCACAAAGAATCAAGCTAGGAACACCATAGATACGTCTTCTCTTGTAAGACCCATGAAGTAGATGTTATCATGCATGTTTCCTGTGGAGAAACCAGTGAGTGAAGAAAAACTCATAAACCATCTTTTTAACCCCATTAGCATGAGACTAACCTAGTACTTGAACTGAGATCTGCTTAAACCAAAATCATTTGTTTTTACTTTCCTGACTTACTTTTGACAAGTTATACTTATTAAACATGGTAGATTGAATAATTTTGTTTATTTTCACTCCGAGGTCTCACTATACTGATAGTAAACAGAATAATTTTTAAAACCAATTCTCAAAAAAGACAAAGAGGAAAAGAAAAGATGATATGTATAAAAAAAAGTAAGTGTTGGGAAGATGAAAAGCAGACAGAGGGTGACTAATATGACAGAAAGGAGAATACAAATCCCTGCTGGAAATCTTGGAAAAGTTTCAAGTCAAAGCATGAATCAGGGTTTAAAAGAAGAAAATTGATTGAAATCCTTTAAAAGATTTAAAACTTTTATTTTACCCTAAATCATTTTCCCTAACTTTTCCATTTAGGCAATTACTCTATCCCAACCAAGCAGACAATCCCAGTTTTAGAAAATTGTACCAGAAATAATGTAGTCTTGAGAACACTGGCACAGTATATGGAGAAGAAAAATGTTGCTCTCCATCTCCCACCAAAAAAAAAAAAAGAAATAAAATGGATGGATAATTTACATAAAATGCAAATTTACTGACCTTGTAGGTTTAGTTCTTAGAACTATAGCTCTTAGGGAGGAAAACTCAAGTTATCTTGAGTTACTGCTGCCTATGGAGAAGGCCACTTCATGATAACAAGTGCAGATATTTTACCGCCTTTGTTCAACACCTGTGAACTACTTATCGTAAATTCCCTATGCATGGTCTTTGGTCACATAGGCCAAGCATTCAAACCTACCAATGTTCAAGAAATGATGTCAAATTTCCTATAAAAGTCCCATGTAACCTCAGTTCAGAGTCCAGAACTTCAAAGTACTGGATTACCTGGGAAACATGGGCGTAAATAAACCTGATTTCTCCAATCCTCCAAGTGATGCTTGGTCTCTTGCTGAATGTGATTTCCATTAACAGTACCACCTCAGCACCTGGCCATGTTCTGCCCCAGTATTGAAACTCAAAGATTTGGATCTTGAAAACCTGACCTGCCCCAGGAACAAAAAAAAAGCCCTGTAGCTACTATGATTGGGTCACTCAGGAAAACAACTTTGCCAAATCATTCTGTGATTCATCATATATTCATTTATTCATTTTATTCATCATATCTTTATTCCAGTTTTAAGGAGAAATAATTCACAAATGAAAATTGAATGTTTAATATACAGCATGATGATTTGACATGTAGATACACCAAGAAATTATTACAAGTATGAATCAATTAATTTGTTTGATAGTAATATGGCCTCTGTGGTTACTATTCACATGACATATCTTTTTCAACCTTTTACATTCTACCTATTTCTATCTTTGAATCTAAAATGTGATTCCTGCCAAGCATAATGGCGCACACCTGTAATCCCAGCGGCTCCAAAGGCTCAGATAGAAGGATCAGAAGTTCAAAGCCAGCCTCAGCAATGGTGAGGTGCTTAACAGCTCAGTGAAAACCTGTCTCTAAAAAAATTACAAAATAGGGCTAGGGATGTGGCTCAGTGGCTGAGTGCCCCTGAGTTCAATCCCTGGTACTCCCAAAATTAAAATGTGATTTCTGATATAGCATGTAGTTGGAACCTATTTTTTATTTTAATCTAAAAATATTTGAATTTTGATTTGATTGCTTAAGTCATTTTATTTATGTTGTTATGGATATAATTGCCTTGCATTTTCATTTTACATTTGTTTTCTATATGCCTCATAGCATTTTTGTTCCTCTTTTGCTGCTTTTTTTTTAATTCAATGGATATGGTCTAGTAACAATTTAATTTTTTCAAAAGTTCTACTTAGTCTTAAATTATAT
This sequence comes from Marmota monax, assembly GCF_021218885.2. NCBI lineage: Eukaryota > Metazoa > Chordata > Mammalia > Rodentia > Sciuridae > Marmota > Marmota monax. The sequence goes on from NW_026691950.1 coordinate 17,341,088, forward strand.
TCTTAGTGATTGCTCTAGAACTTAAAATACATATCTTATCAAAATCTACTGCACATTTTTATTTACAAGATTCCTTTGAAACATAAAACATTATTTATGCATGCTATATGCCCCACATCTTTATGCCATTATTTTTATACATACTGCATTTATATATGTTGCAAATCCTAAAAACAGAAATATAATCAATACATTTTAAATCTTACATCTTTTTAAACAAGATGTGAAAAGAAACAAGTTCAAATATACATTTAGAGTTTGTAATATTATTCTTCCTATTTACTATATCTTGTTATCTTCATTTTCCCCCCTGTGAATACTCATTACCGTATGGTATCTGTGGTGAGCCGTGTTTGTAGACCATTGCCGCCATTAGAAGATGGCGCCGGTCTCCGTTGTGGATCTTGGTAAACAACTCCTTATTAGGAAGAGTTGGCGCGCTGTCCCTCAATACCCTATGAGAAAACCCCGCGTGGCAGCTTTGGATTGGACTTGAGTAAGCTTTATTAGGCTGTGTGTGGGTGTGTACGAGAGAGCGCGCTTGAGAGAAGACTAGAGTTAAGGCCTGAATAAACCGCTGAAAGAAGAATCCTGTGTCGTGTCTTCCTTGCTGGCGAGGGGGTTGCGACAATTGGTGGCCCGTATGGGGAACCGAATACCCCTCAATCCCAGGATCCAGAACTTTCAGCGGTCAGGGTGGTGCACCGGTAAGTTCCCAGGTAAGTGGGAATCCGCAGAAAATTTAGCGGGTCGCTCCTCTGTAAAAAGAGAGAGCAGGGATCTTTTGGATTTTCGCTTTATTTGCTTTCGCTTTCTGCATTAACGCCATGGGCGCCTCTGCTTCTAGCCCTATTCTGTTAGCCCTGGATGGACTGCTACGATCTAAAGGTTTAAAAGTGAAACAGAGTACTTTGCAGATGTTCTTAAGACAAGTAGATCTAGCAGCCCCGTGGTTTGCTTACTCGGGCAGTCTCACGACGCCCAGCTGGGAAAAACTAGGCAAGGATTTAGATTTTGCATACGAACAAGGGACCCTCGAAGGTGGGGTGATTCCTTTATGGAAGTTAGTAAGGGGCTGTTTATCTGACAGTAGATGTCAGGATGCCCTAACCAAAGGACAGGAGGTTCTTGAACAATTGCATGAGGAGAGGTCCGAGGGAGCTGAAAGTATTAAGAGTGGGGGAAGTGATAGAGATGATAAACGTTCAAGTCAGCCAAAGACTAGACTTTATCCAGATTTGACTGAATTGAAAGCCTTTGAGGAAGACAGTAGTTCAGACAATGAGGAAGTATTGGAATTGCTATCACGGCAAGCTAGAGAGAAAAGGGGAAAAGGTGAAACTAAAGGGCAAGGTGATCCCCGTAAGGCTGTCTACACAGAACATAAGTACCCAAAGACAGATGTGGGATATGAGGAAGAGAGGGAGGATGCTTTAGAGATTCCTCCTGACCCTCCACCCTATCCTAACCCAGGACTCAATAGGACGTTTCATGCACAAACATGGAGAAAGGTTCATTCGGACATGGGTCTTACATTCCCTGTGTTTCAAGATGCCAATCGGGGGCGATATCATGAACCCCTTGACTTTAAAATTGTCAAGACATTGGCTGAATCAGTCCAAACCTATGGTGTGGATGCTGCATTTACACTTACCCAGGTGGAGGGCCTTTCTCGCTTTTGTATGACTCCGTCTGATTGGGCGAGCCTGGTGCGCGCCTGTGTTTCTCCAGGAAAGTATCTGGATTGGAGAGCATTTATGTTAGAGGGGGCAGTAGAGCAGGCGGCCCAAAACCATGCGGCGGGACGCCCTGCCTGGGATAAGGACATGCTTTTGGGACAGGGCAGATTTGCCAATCAACAAACAGGGTACCCACCAGAAGTATATGAGCAAATCAACAACATCTGCATTGGAGCCTGGAAGTCCTTGCCTAACAGAGGGGAAGTATCTGGTAATCTAACTAAGATCATCCAAGGCCCCACAGAGCCTTTTTCTGACTTTGTGGCTCGGATGGTAGATGCAGCGGGGAAAATATTCGGGGACCCTGATAGAGCTATGCCTTTGATCAAACAGCTTGTTTTTGAACAATGTACTAAGGAATGCAGAGCAGCTATAACCCCATATAAAAATAAAGGAATAGAGGCATGGATGAAAGTCTGTAGGGAAATAGGTGGGCCCCTTACTAATGCAGGGTTGGCTGCTGCCGTTCTCCAGCTAACCCGAAAACCACCCCCTCATACAGGAAAGTGCTTTAGATGTGGCCAGGAGGGACATTTTAAGCGTGATTGTCCCCGAACATGTCAGTTACAGGACAAAAAGGGATCATCCTCAATTGTTCGACAGCCGGGACTATGTCCTCATTGCAAGAACGGTAAACATTGGGCTAATGAATGCAGATCAGTCAAGGACATCCATGGACAGCCAATATCAGATAGACAGGTGCCAAAAAACGGCCGGAAGGGCCCTCGACCTCAGGGCCCGCAAATATATGGGGCAATGGAGAATGGGACCATGGAGAGCGAAACATGGCCATCTCTACGACATCCCAAAGATCGCAGAGAACCACTACAGGTGCTGCGGGACTGGACCTCTGTTCCACCTCCAGACTCGTATTAACACCTAAAATGGGAGTCCAATTGGTGGAAACTGACTTTAAAGGACCGTTGCCACCTGGTACTGTAGGGTTGTTAGTTGGGCGTGCTTCTTCCGCTTTACAAGGCCTTTACATCTTCCCTGGAATTATTAATCCGGATACAATAGGAACAGTAAAAGTTATGGTAGAAGCTCCAAAAGGTATTGTGTCCATCTCCCCAGGAGACCGGATTGCTCAATTGTTAATTCTACCCAGTCTACATACCCGTTTTCCTGCTGGCTCCCATTTGAGATTAAACGATAAGATTGGAACAACGGGGGGAAATTGTGTATTTTTGTCCTTAGAAATGGATGACCGTCCCACATTAAAATTAACTATAGAAGGCAAATCAATTTTAGGATTACTGGATACTGGAGCAGATCGTAGCATAATAGCAATGAAGGACTGGTCAAAGGGGTGGCCGGTGCAACTCTCGGATCAATCGCTGAGGGGTTTAGGATATGCTCAAGCTCCACAAGTCAGCTGTAGACATCTATCATGGAAAGATTCTGAAGGACATTCTGGCATTTTTCAACCATATGTGCTTGATCTTCCAATCTCCCTATGGGGACGTGATCTTATGAAGGACATGGGGTTTCAACTTAGTAATGAATACTCAGCAGTTGCCCAAAAGATAATGCAAGACATGGGATATAGACCAGGTCTTGGATTAGGTAAAAATTTACAGGGACGCAGACGTCCCATACAATCAATACCAAAACTTAACAGACATGGGTTGGGTTTTTCTTAGGGGCCGCTGAGGATCAGGTGCCCATTACCTGGAAATCAGGGGAGCCAGTATGGGTGCCTCAGTGGCCACTCTCCTCTGAGAAACTGACTGCAGCACATGTTTTAATTCAAGAACAGTTAAAATTAGGACATATAAGGCCATCCACTTCTCCTTGGAATACACCCATATTTGTTATAAAGAAAAAGACTGGAAAATGGCGGTTGCTGCACGATCTACGGGCTATTAATGCTCAAATGCAACTCATGGGATCTATTCAGAGAGGGTTGCCTTTGCTTTCTACTGTCCCTAAAAATTGGCCAGTGATATGTATAGACATTAAAGATTGTTTCTTTTCCATTCCATTGCATCCTCTAGATTCAGAACGTTTTGCTTTCACCTTGCCTTCGTGTAATCACGAGGAGCCTGATCAGAGGTTTGAGTGGGTGGTTCTGCCGCAGGGCATGGCAAATAGTCCTACCATGTGTCAAATGTTTGTCGGTGCGACTATTGCTCCACTCAGACAAAAATATCCAACATTAAGGTGTGTACATTATATGGATGATATTTTGTTAGCAGCAAAGACCCAAGGTATGTTGGAGGCCGCTTATACTGACTTAGTACATTTGCTACAGTTAAAAGGCTTGCTTATTTCACCTGATAAGGTACAGATGGGGGACTCCATTAATTATCTTGGTGCTACTATCTCTTGTAAAGCTATCACACCCCAAAAGATAACTCTGAGGACTGATAAATTACAGACACTAAATGATTTCCAAAAATTATTGGGTGATATAAATTGGATTAGAAGCTACCTACATATTCCCAATGTTGAATTAAAACCTTTGTATGAGATTCTTAAAGGTGATTCAGATCTTACTTCCCCTCGACATCTTACTGAGGAAGCCAGGTCAGTGTTGCTTAAAGTGGAAGAGGCTATACAACATGCTAGCCTTTGTAGGTTTCAAGAGGATAAACCTCTCAAACTATGTGTGCTTGCCACTGTGCGACAACCTACTGGAGTTTTATGGCAAGATGGTCCTTTACTGTGGATACATCCACGTTTGTCCCCTGGAAAATCCCTTGAGTATTATCCTGATGCAGTTGCTTCCTTAGCTATGTTAGGGATACAACAAAGTGTACAATTTTTTGGTTTCTCTCCAACGTCTGTGATTGTTCCTTATACATGTCAACAAATTCTGGTCTTATGTGCTAACTTGGATAATTGGGCTATATTACGATGCTCCTTTCCAGGAGAGATAGATAATCACTATCCATCACATCCTCTTATTACATTTGTTAAGGAACATCCTATCATTTTCCCTAAAATCACTTCTTCTACGCCTATTCCAGGAGCTGCAAATATCTTTACAGATGGATCTAAGACTGGTATTGGAGCCTATGTGGTAAATGATCAGCCTCCTATCCAACATCAGTTTGCTCCTGGTAATCCACAATGGGTGGAGCTGCAAATTGTCATAAAAGTTTTTGAACAATGTCCATTTCCTTTTAATTTAATCTCAGATTCTGTCTATGTAGTTCAAGCTTTAAAGGTGTTGGAAGCAGTGGGTCCCATACACACATCAGGAGTAATGTCTTCCCTTTTTCTCCATCTTCAAACATTGATTTGGAATCATTCGGCCTGTTTTTACCCCTTGCATATTCGAGCCCACACAGGTTTACCGGGTGCTCTTTCTGCGGGCAATGCCCAGGCAGATCTTGCTACTCGTCCTTCTTGGGTGTTCCCTGTCTTCCCTATTTCCTCCTTAGATCAAGCTAGAAACTTTCATAGTAAGTTTCATGTTAATGCACGAGCACTTCAGAAATGCTTTACCATCTCCCGTGCCGATGCTCGACAGATTGTGTTGGATTGTCCTAATTGTGTGATTTTACATCATCCTCCTTCTATAGGCATAAATCCTCGTGGTTTACGACCTTTAACTATATGGCAAATGGATGTTACTCATGTTCCTGAATTTGGTAAACTTAAATATGTCCATGTATCTGTGGATACTTGTTCTGGCATTATCTATGCTTCTGCTTTGTCTGGGGAAAAAGCTGGAAATGTTATCACACATTGCTTGGAAGCTTGGGCAGCCTGGGGATTACCACAGTCCATTAAGACGGACAATGGTCCAGCATATACTGGGCGACAATTTTCTTCCTTTTGCAGCCAGATGGGTATCCAACTTGTCCATGGTTTACCTTACAATCCACAAGGCCAGGGTATTGTAGAGCGCGCTCATAAGACTCTAAAAGAGATGTTACTAAAACAAAAAGGGGGAATTGGCTTAGGCCACTCCCCGAAAGAGCGCCTCTCCCTGGCTCTTTTTACTATCAATTTTTTAAATCTGGACATTCAAGGGCGCTCTGCTGCAGATAGGCATTGTTCGCCCTCTGCCCCGAATTTTGGGTATGTTAAGTGGAAAGATGTCCTTTCCGGACAATGGTATGGGCCTGATCCCGTGCTGGCATGGGCACGAGGTTCTGTCTGTGTTTTCCCACAGGACCGAGCGGAGCCGGTGTGGATCCCTGAACGACTAACGAGAAAAGTTTCGAAGACAACTGACCAACAACGGGGGACCCTACAAAAGTCCAATGATGAGACCCTTCATTCTGCTGAGTATCCTGGCCCTATCACAGACGATGATGGTCCAGATGTTACCGATGCAGTGGTGGGCGGTAGCTCGGACATGGCCGATGCCGATGCCAGTCCATAAAAATTATAGTGTCCTCCCCACTCTTTTTACTACTTCATGTGAGATGTCTGCCCCTTGTGTCTCCCCTAGAGGAGACGGGGAACAGGCTTTCAACCTTTCTTGTGTTAATCTCACGGGAACTTTCTGCTTCAGTTTCTCGAATACCCGTTGTATTCGCTTACAGCACAACAATTTGACCAATTGGGAGGACCCCTTACAGAACAGTAGGGTCTCAATGGGAACCTTGTCTGCGGTGCTTAGCCAAGTGAGTAGTGGGAAAACGGAGGGCTCAGGAGAGACTACAAATTCAACCGAAATGAATATCACCACTTTGGCTATAACTTCCCAGGTGTCACTCCCGGTGGCTTTTCCTAACGCTAGCAATGCCACTTATTTTAAGGCCTCTCCTTATTGTACTCCGTACTATTCTTTCCCCCCGACATTCACGCCTTGTCAAGATCATTCTTGGGAGAAGCGCCAAGTTGCTGTGGGTTTCTCTCTTTCCCCTTCTCTTAAAAGGTATTTGTATAATCCTTCCAAGGGTAATTCCACTACAGGAACAGGCTGGTCTTGGTTTCAATGGTTGATTTCCAATGAAAAGGGGGCAACAGCCGATGTCTCTGCTCTGGCTCAATTGAGAGGAGTCCAGAGCTGGCTGTTTAATGTGTCTGGCTCTGTACAGGACACTGATAATGGTAGGAGGCTTAAAAACATTTTATACAATTCTCAGGTGTCCAATGCTACACTGCCCCCTGCAGCAGTCTGCCTTCATTCTCCGTTTCTGTTCCTTTTGACCAATGGTACCAATACTACAGAATCGGAAATGATTGACTGTTCTAATTGTACATGTGTCTTGTCTAAGTGTTGGAATGGATCCTGGAGCACGGCAGTTGTTATGAAGGTCCCGACTTTCGTCCCGATTCCGGTTACTGCGGATCCGGACTCCTTCCCTATTATTGAGGTGCTCAGGAGCAGTAGGGATTTTGGAATCACGGCAGCTATTGTGACAGCGGTTGCAGTGTCTGCTGCTGCAGCGGTCGCTGCTGGAGTGGCCATGGCTAGTCAAGTGCAGACTGCGGCCAAGGTTAATCAGGTCATCCAACAAACTTCCAGCATTTTAGAGTCTCAAAGTAAAATCAATCAACATATTTTATCAGGAATTTTGGCCATTAATCAAAGGGTGGATCTCCTCCAAGCTCAGATTGAGGAATTATCAGACTTAGTACATTTGGGTTGTGTTGATCATCGTGCACATCTATGTATAACATCTCTCAGATTTAATGATTCCAGAAATACCTCTCAAATTATCGGACAGTACCTGGCTGGAAACTGGTCCATGGAAGCAGAGAAGTTGATCCAGACCCAACTGACACAAATTGCCATGTTGAACAACACTCGTGTGGACCCTGTGACTTTGGGCCAATTTACGAATTGGCTGTTGCTGGGAGCCATTAGCCAAGTAAGTATGACAATTTCCTTGCCAGCGTACCCCATGTTGCAGTGACATTGAATGTACTTAACCTTGCTCAAGGACCAAGGCAGATTAGGGTGTTCCCGGTTTTAAGATAATCTTGTTTAGGGTGTTCCCAGTTTAGGTTCCAGGTTTAAGGTTTAAGATTATTCCTGCTGGGAATAGGGCGTATCCTGCTGCCTGAGTTCCCCTTGAGTTCTCACGGGATTCAGACAATATATTTTGGAGATAGAAGCCCAGTGGAGGTGGATTTGGGCAGAGAACGTGGATTTGGGCAGAGAACGTGGATTTCCCCAGAACGTGATTGTAGACGGCTGGTGTGAGTTCGGGAATAAAGAGTTGCTGTTTGAATCTACAAGCTGTGTGGTGGCTCGTGATTGTGTGCCCAGCCAGACTGCGGCATTTGTGCCCAGCCAGACTGCGGCAGGCTGTCTTCTGCTTTTTCTTTCTTTAAGGAATGGGTGGGAGTAGGCATTTTTGGAGCGATGTGTTGTTTTGGGGTTGTCCTTTGTCTGTGGCTTTTCTGTCGCCTAAGAGCTCACCATAGCCAAGAAAAGGCTATGATCGTCCAGGCTTTTGCAGCCCTAGAGAATGGTATCTCTCCACAAGTTTGGCTTGCGCAACTTAAGCAATAATTTCCTGGGTTTTGGCCATTGCACCCCAAGTTATCTTTGACATTGTACTGGGATTGGCATGCCCTCCTCTTCCTGCTTTCCCAGTTATGGAAGGCCCATGCACTCTGCAAGCCTTGTTGCCATTGCACGCAGGTGGGCTTCCATGCTGGTGCTGCACTTTATGCTTTGGACCCTTCGTTTTCTCAGGGGCTGAGAGATGGTGTTGCCACTTCCAACCTCATAGTCACTGACCGGCTACTTGTAAAATCCCCCTTCCTTTTCGCCGTCATCACGATGCAGGATGCGAGGCAAGGCACTGCACTTGCGTGATCCGGTCTCCGGACCTCAAGGGAAGCATGTCCTATTGCATACGGGTTTGGCGTCCACGCCCCTTCCCACGAAAAAAGGCGTCGGCTGATATGGTGTCAGATCTAGGGAAGGCGCCTCCTTAGGACTGAGCCATACATTGCAGCCATGTTTGCACAGTGGGATAGGACCTCTACTTTCGCCTGCATTGTTTTTTAAGAGATAAGGGGGAACTGTGGTGAGCCGTGTTTGTAGACCGTTGCCGCCATTAGAAGATGGCGCCGGTTTCCGTTGTAGATCTTGGTAAACAACTCCTTATTAGGAAGAGTTGGCGCGCTGTCCCTCAATACCCTATGAGAAAACCCGCGTGGCAGCTTTGGATTGGACTTGAGTAAGCTTTATTAGGCTGTGTGGGGGTGTGTACGAGAGAGCGCGCTTGAGAGAAGACTAGAGTTAAGGCCTGAATAAACCGCTGAAAGAAGAATCCTGTGTCGTGTCTTCCTTGCTGGCGAGGGGGTCGCGACAGGTATCATTTCCTTATTTCAATAAATCTTTTCTCCCACCCACCCATCATGCTGCTTTTATCAAATATATTATGTTTCTATATTATAAGCTCAACAATATAATTACATACATATCATTTTATGCAATTACTTTGAAATCAATTTTAAAAAGAATATAATTGCATGAAAATATGTAATTATACTGACTTGTATAATTAACAGCATACTGTCTTTAACAGCACTCTTTTGCCAGTGTGTTGATTTGAATTATTGTTGGGTGTCACTTGCTTTCAGCTTCAAGAACTCTGTTCCTTTTTAGATTTTTGAAAAAGAGTTGCTAGCAACAAATCTCTGTTTTTACTAATCTGGACATGTCTTTATTATTCCTTCATTTAAAAAGATATTTTTGCTAAATATAAAATTCTTGGCTGACAATTTTGTTTTGTTTTTTCACTTTTAGCACTTTGAATATATTGTCCCACTACCTACTGGCATCCATAGCTTCAGAAGAGAAGTTAACTGTTAATTTTATTGGAATTTCTTATATGTAATGACTCATCTTTCTCTTTTGACTCTCAAGATTTATTGGCTTTCAATATTTTGACTGTGACATGTCTGGGTGTGATTATCTTTTTGACTACTCTACTTGGAGTTAGCTAGGCTTCTTGGAAGTGTGTTACTAGTTTTCACCAAGTTTTTAAAATATAAAGTTGTAGAGAGTCTCAGGGGTGTCAATGAAAGACCAACATTTTGATGTGAAATTGAGCCAGAAACATGAATTAGGTGACAGTAATGACATACTGCTCATGTACTCAGATACCACATGTACTCTGAGCTTCCATTCAGCTTTGAGGTGTTTCTTCCTTAAATAGAAGATATGTCATTACAGCAGATACACTAATTGTCTATTGTTGTGTAAGACATTATCATATCATATCACAACCTTAGGAGCTTCAAACAAAGTCCATTTTCTAGTTCTCAGTTCTATGTGTCAGAAAACCAAATATGTCTCATCCAGGCTTTCTGCTCAGTGTCTTAAAGATTGAAATCAAGATGTCACTCAGTATATGTTCTCATCTTGAGCTTATTTAGAAAAAGAATCTAAAGAGCAGCCAGGTGATCCATCAAATTCACTTTCCTATGGTTACGGAATTGTTCTTGTTCATGTTTGATTGAGAATCATTCTCAGCTACTTGATTTCTGCCTCCAAGTCAAGACTCTTCACAACAAGGACAGTTTGCTCCTTCAGGATCAACAGATAAATCTCTCCCCTGTTCCCCAACATGGAGCTTTATATAACATAAGGTAATTCTATGAATAACAATCGAACCATCTTTGCAATGTAACATAACCAAACAAGGGAGGTACTATACCATCATATTTACGAACAAAGTCAGAGGAATACGTAAGTTATGTATACCAGGGACAGGAATCTTAAAATTCCATGACTACCAACAGATATTTTCATATATCTGAAATAACTTTATAATAAACTCAGAGGCAATAGAAAATGACTAAGTAATATAGAAAAATCAACTATAGGGAAAGACACAGAGCGAAACTTAAAAAATATACCTATAATTAATATCCCTAAAGAGATAAGACATTTTCTTCAAGATATAAGAACCTGTCATGCAAAATAATAAATAATCAGAAAAGAATAAATTGATCTTAAAAACTAAAGTTATGATAGAAGAATTAGTTTAAGTACATATGAAGATTTTAAAAGTAAGTCTGGGTACAGTGGCTCACATCTGTCATCCCAGTGGCTCAGAAGGCTGAGGCAGGAGGATCTCAAGTTCAAAGTTCTCCTCAGCCAAAGTGAGGTGCTAAGCAACTCAGTGAGACCCTGTCTTTAATTTATATACAAAAAGAATCGGGGATGTGGCTCAGTGGTTGAGTGACCCTAAGTTCAATCCTCAGTACCCACCCCCAGGAAAAAAGTTTTGAAAAGCAAAATGCAAAAAGTCCTTCAAGACACATGACAAAAGGAAAACAAATATTAATTAAGAAAAAAGATTTAAAAATAAGAAGCACAATACAATATTCTAGTATCTAAAAATCATAATTCATAGGAATAAAAAAAATGAAGGAAAGAAATTTAGTAGTGAAATAATATAAGAACATTTCTCTTAATGAAAAATAAATCTCCAGATTAAAATGACCTATCCAAATACTATACAATCAGTGAAAATATAGTCACAACATATTATATGATTTTATATATTCTACAGAGAATATCCTAAAAACGATTTCAATAATAAAAATTAAAATAAAGCCAGGTGCAGTGGCAGGCACATCCTTGAAACTTGGAAGACTAGGCAGGATGATCGAAGATTCAAGGCCAGCCTGGGAAAATCTGCATTAGTCTGTCCCAAAATGAAAAGGACTGAGGATGTAGCTCATGGTAAAGTGTCATAGCTTCAATACTCACACCCAAATTAAATTAAATATAAAATTTTAAAAAGTTAAAATAAAAATAAAAACAGGAAACATCTGGTTTTAAAATTACATAAAACATCTTAATAGCAACACTAAAGATAAAAGATTATGAATTAGTATCTCTAATATTCTGAGGGAAATATAGTTGCACTGTAAAAATCCTTTATCCGCTGGATATCATTCAATAGAAAAACAGGGTAAACATATTTTAGGCATGAAATGTCTAAAAAAATAACTACTATACATAATTTCTTATTGTAATTTATTCTAATTTGTTATATATGACAACAGAATGTGATTCAATTATATTACACATATAGAGCACAAATTTTCATGTCTCTGATAGTACAGAAAATAGAGTCACACCACTAGTGTCTTCATACTGTACTTAGGGTAATGATGCTCATCTCATTCCAATGCATTTCCTACCCCCATGCCGCCTCCCTTCCCCTCCCTCCCCTTTGCCCTATCTAAAGTCTATTCTTCTAAATATCTAAAGTCTATTCTTCTCAGGCTTCCCCTATCCACATTATGAATCAGCATCATTATATCAGAGAAAACATTCAGCATTGAGTTTTTTGGAATTGGGTTACTTCACTTAGCATTATATTTTTCAATCCATCCATTTACCTGCAAATGCTATGATTTTATTCTCTTTTAATGCTGAGTAATGTTCCATTGTGTATGTATACCACAGTTTCTTTATCAGTTTATCTACTGCAAGGCATCTAGTTTGGTTCCACAATTTTGCTATTGTGAATTGTGCTGCTATAAACATTGATGTGGCTGTGTCCCTGTGGTATGCTGTTTTTAAGTCCTTTGGGTGTAAATCGAGGAGTGGAATAGCTGGGTCAAATGGTGGTTCTAGTCCCAGTTTTCCAAGGAATCTCCATAATGCTTTCCATATTGGCTGCACCCATTTGCAGTCCCACCAGCAATGTATGAGTATGCCTTTTTCCCCACATTCTCACGAACACTGATTGTTGTTTGTATTCTTAATAGCTGCCATTCTGACTGGAGTGACATGAAATCTTAGAGTAGTTTTGATTTGCATTTCTCTAATTGCTAGCGACATTGAACATTTTTTCATATATTTGTTATCAATTGTATATTCTAAGAAGTGTCTATTCAGTTCTTTGGTCCATTTATTGATTGGATTATTTATTTATTTATTTATTTATCTATCTATCTATCTATTTATTTTGGTGTTAAGATTTTTGAGTTCTTTATGTATCTTAGAGATTGGGGCTCTATCTGATGTGCATGTAATAAAAATTTGCTCTCAAGATGTAGGCTCTCTAGTCATGTCATTGATTGTTTCTTTGGTTGAGAAGAAGCTTTTTAGTTTGAATCCATCCCATTTATTGATTCTTGATTTTAATTCTTATGCTATAGAAGTCTTATTATTCAGGCTTAATATGATATAATGGAGATTTGGGCCTACTTTTTCTTCTATTAGATGCAGAGTTTCTGGTTTAATTCCTAGGTCCTTGATCCATTTTGAGTTGAGTTTTGTGCATGGTGAGAGACAGGGGCTTAATTTCATTTTCTTGCTTATGGATTTCCAGTTTTCCAAGCACCATTTGTCAAAGAGGCTATTTTTTTCTCCAATATATGTTTTGGCACCTCTGTCTAAATAAGATAAATGTAATTATGTGGGTTAGTGTCTCTGTGTCCTCTATACCATTGGTCTACAAGTCTATTTTGGTCTCAATACTATGCTGTTTCTGTTACTGTTGCTCTGTAGTATGATTTAAGGTCTGGTATACCGATGCCACCTACTTCATTCTTCTTGCTAGGGATTGCTTTTGCTATTTTGGGTTTCTTATTTTTCCAGATGAATTTCATGATTGCTTTTTCTATCTCTATAAGGAATGTCATAGGGATTTTGATTGAAATTGCATTAAATCTGTATATTGCTTTGGGTAATATGGTTATTTTGACAATATTAATTCTATCTATCCATTAATAAGGGATATCTTTCCATCTTCTAAGGTCTTCTTTAATTTCTTTCTTTAGCATTCTGCAGTTTTCATTGTAGAGGTCTTTTACCTCTTTCGTTTAGTTGCTATACATCATTTCTTAATAACCTACTAGGAGTATGCTCTACTAAAGTGTGGGAATAAACCAAGAAAGAGGAAATGATAGTTTCTTGGAATCAGGAGATTCAACAGTAGAGACCAGAAAAGGAAATTCCCAAAATCAAGACAAAGGAAAGTCTCAATGTCTATTTTCTAACATTGACACAGTCTATGTTTTATAAGTAAACACATCCAAGAGAGATGCCTTCAAAAAATTAGATGACCAATTGTGGATAAATAAATTCATACACTCATTATAGTCTGTACAGACTACAATGGGAATGGGCAGGGTGTCTATATGACACTACATAAAAAGGTAATATAATCGTGGTTAGTTATGGGACCACATTTAAATAGTGTTTATAGTTATAATTAAGTGAACTCTGAATGTTAATTTAAACCAAAGGTGTGATAAATTTATAATGAAATATGTGGGATAAATTATTTATGTGGGAGGAAGAATGGTGTAGAACACCTATGTAGGAAATCATAGATAAAATTTAAATTAGAAAAATCAAAGCACATCACTAGGAGTGATTTATTTCAAAATATGTAGCTTAATAGTAAAAGGAACTGGGAAAGAAAGGTTTTAAAAGTGTTTGTCACCATTAAAGGGAAGCCAGTGTGTGTCCTTTTTGCTACAGACAAAATTAATATAGTCTTAGTCCATTCAGGCTTTTACAACAAAACACCATAGAGTGAGTATACATTCAAAAATTTAGTTCTCAGAGTTCTAGAGACTGAGAAATGTAAGATCAAGGTGCTGGTTGTTGGGTAACCAAGGAGGGCCTGCTTTCTGGCTCACAGACAATGTTTTCTAGCTGTGTACCCTTGTGGTAGAAGGGAGAGGTCCCTCTTGGGCTTGCTGTACGAAAGTTCTAATTCATCCACAGTAGTTCTGTCTTCCTGATCTAAACCCCACAGAAGCCCTATCCTACTACTCCAACCTTGACTGTTACAACATCAACATATGAATTTTAAAAAGACACAAACAGGCTTCAGACAATACCAACACACAGTTTATTTCTTAACATTTCCTTGTGTCATAGAATAGAGCTCCATCTCTCCTGCAATTCATCGTAAGTGTTTAGAATTCCACTGCCACTGATTTCTATGCTAAAGCAAGGTAGTTCATATAAAGCCCGTTACATAAAAGGCATTGATGTAATTATGATTTCCTTTCTGGTTTCCCAATTTTCAAATTAGATCATGTTGTTTCTCTGCTTAAATTCCTGAAAGGCTACACTTTGTCCTCAGAAACAATTTGCAAGTTAGCGTTAGCATTCAAAAACCTTTGAGATCTGATCTCATCTATGTTTGAACTCAACTTACTCCCCATGCTTGCCCCAGACATTCTCATTCATACAGTAAGCACTCAAAGCCTTCATGCCACATACTTCTGCAGGTGCTATTCATTGTGCTGGGAAATGTCTTCTACTCCACTTCTCTAGCTAAATAATGTCACTTTTTTTTTCAAGACTCCACCCCAAATTCTCTTTATATAGACTTTTTCCTGATTTTTTTATTCCCATAGAACTCTTTCTTGCTTTATTTTCTGGTTTTTTTTAGCTTATTAAGCAATATTCCCATCTATTCAGTTTCCCAAATTCTAAAAGTAGTCAAGATTCCTTTTAATTGTCTGTAGATCATGTAAAAGCAAGGACTAAATTCCACCAATTCTATTGACAATATATCTCTTTATATTATCAACTGCCTTGTTCAATTTCAATATAGAACACTACCATTTCTACTCCAGAATATTATGGCAGTCTGTTTTTATTTTCTGTCTTGCATCTTGTTCCCATCCATCACCCAATAGTGAAGTGAAGAGTGCTAAAGGAATTCTCTGTTTACTACTACCCAGTTTAGAGGAAAATTTCATGTTGATTATATGTAGTCCTATAGTGTACATGAAATAAGGCTTTCTCTTAATTTTGCCAACACTCACCAAGTTATCCAAATCTCTATTGTCTGTTCTAGAAAAAAGCTCTATTAAATTATAAGGACAATCTACTTCTGAGTTACTCACAAGCAATGGGGTAAAGGGATTAAAGAGAAATAAAAACTTTGAACCAAAATTTCTGAACTGATGGCCCTTTGAATAGCCACTGATAAATTTTAATTCTCCCTGGATAATAATAAGAAATAGAATTGAGCACTGAATCATGTTCCAAGTGGCTCCCTAGAACTTTATTCTCTTTGCTACTCACAATGGGAATCCATGGACCACTAACAATGGAATCTCCTGGAATCTTGGAAGAAATTCAGATTTTGAGCCACATTCTAAACTTCCTAAATTAAAATATGCATGTTATCAGTTTATCAGATGACAAACATACACATTAAATTTGATAAGTTTCTTTCAAAAGCAAAATTTTTCTCCAAATCCATTCTCCTACCCTCCCAGTCTTCACTCCCTCAAGGATTAAATGCCTTTCCATCTTCTTCAGTTGTCATGACTTTTTCCTCAAATCTCTGCCAAAATCTTACCTCTTTTCTAAAAGAGGGAAAACTTGCCCTACCAGCATGTGTCTAAATCTTTGATTGGAACTTTGGCTAAAGATTTCTTTTGAGTCCTAGTCTTTGTGTTTCCAGAATCTGTGAGTCACACTCTTCAAAGTAACCTGGCAAGGAAAAATGCCCTTGGGGTACAGGTGAAAAACTATTCCAGGATGAGGGACAGAAAAACATACAGAAAATATCAGTTTAAATTTCTGAAATTAATTAAAATACTTTAATGCAATAAAATATAAATATAATCATGCCTGTCCACACTTTAGCCTTTGGTGGCAACTGATACTCTCAATCATGTTCTTTTCAAAATAACTTGTACAACAATGCTGGATATTTATTAATTCATGAATCCTTTACATTTCCTCTGATTTTTCTCAGCAGCTATATATTCCTTTCCCAGTCTCAGTCCATGTTTCTAATAACACTGGTTCTATCTTTAGATAACAACCTCCATAGGTAGGCAGAAAACCTCCATTGGTCAATTTGAACTGACTAGTATGGCTAGATAGCCACAGCCCTGTGATCCAAGCTAAGTCAGTCCATCTCAGGGATGATCACAGGACTCTCACTTAAGTAAGGAACTTGGCAAATGTTTTTTAGCAAAACAGATGTCAAAGATTCTGAGCTTTGGGAACCCAGCCATATATTATCTTAATTACATATTTGTCTTTGTTTTTATCTGTTTGCTCCTAGTCCCTTAAAATACAAAAAACATCCTGATCTTTCTGGCCTTTAAAAAAAAAAAGTGTGGAACTTATTTGGTCTTCAGATCCCAGTTTTCCAGCACTTGCTAAGTAACCAGGGAAAAGAAATGATCTTTTGTACTATACTAGAAACAGTGAGAAGGTAAGTCTTTCCACCTCAAGAGGATAAATGGATGGAGAAAAAGAGCAGAAGGACAGAAATAAACAAGAGCCTGAGGTTATTATTTGAACCCTGCATGTTCTACTCCTGGTTTTAGGATTTGCAGGAAGTAAGAAGTTTCCTTTACATGTACATCATTGTAGAGTAGCTTTAACTTTTCTTTCACTTGCAACTAGTAAGAGTCCTAATACAAAGGTCCTTTTCCCAGCTCTCACTGAATTTACCAGCATCCACTTTTATAGTAATATGCAGCTTGTGAGGCTTTCTCTTGAGTATGGTAAGTTACAGAATATTCTACTTCCTGCAATGACTTTCCTGCCCCATTTCATCAAGTTAAGTCTGACCCCACCTGAAGGACTCAAGTTAGATGTCTCTGGCTCTGAGAAGGTGCTCACTTTGAGTCAGGTACTCTGTTGACTGTGCAGACACATCCACTGATATTAGTGCGAAAAAAAATTAACATTATAAATGAGGATTCGCCAACAAATTAAAAAATGTTTTAAAAAATCTGCTACCCCTTGAGGGAAATTGCTGATAGATCCTTGCCTCCCCTCATGTAACAAAGCAGATGTCAGATAGATTAAGTTGTTAATTGTAAAAATAGACATAAAACCAGATGTTCACCTTCAGTAAGATTAAATAAATGCAAATTTAAATAAAAAATAAATTTTATTTATTACTAATCAAACTAGCAAGTATCTATAGGAATGATAATTTTTAATAGTAGAATAGGTGCTGGAGACAGATAATTATATAATTTGGTGATAGTGTAATTACTTATGAGGTATTTTTTTAGAAAATATTTTTCCAAAATGACTAAAGAGGTTTTAAAAGGTTCGTATTCTTTAATCAGAAATCTCTCCTAAAGGAAACTAGTCAGAGAAATATATACAAATATGAATGTAAAAATGTCTACTGCTCTATACTTCAATATAGATTTTGAAAACTAAAAAGGACATTATTCAAATTTAAATTATTATGTAAAATGTAATATTTTATTAGAATAAAAGCAATTAATAATCAAATTTTGAAATACTGATATATTTCTTAATATATGATATATAAGTTAAACTTAAAATACCATCTTGTCAAAGAATTATAATTCCTGGCAATTTTTCATAGTTATGTTACATTAATAGACTGAGCTTATTTACACCTTTTACTGGTTTGGGAACATATACAAAGCATTCCTGCTTTCTATTTCTAGTAAATAACAGGAAAAAATAAGGTCTAATACTATGGTAGCATTGCTAGTTTAAAATGGTTAAAATTAGATATTCCATAAATGTTAGCTGGCTCTGTATCCCCTCTGCCAATTTCAACCCTAGAGTTGCAGCTAATAAAAGTGTATGTATTGGGGCTGGGGGTGTGGCTCCAAGATAGAGTGCTCAACTAGCATGTGTGAGGCAATAGATTTGATCCTCAGCACCACATAAACAAATAAAGATATTGTGTCCACCCAAAACTAAAAAGTAAATATTTTAAAAAGGGTATGTATTTATTTTTGAGCTACCTTTTAATACACATAACAATATGGATAAACCAGTTTACTTTTAAGGAAACCGATACCAAAAAACATGGGGATTTTTCCAAGTCACACAGGCAATAAACAACAGATCTGAGATGAAGATCCAGTTGTCCTGACTCAGTTCAAGGCCACAAAGCACTTATGACTTACTAATGCTGAAAAACAGGCAACTTGTATAGACTTGAATGCCTAAAGGACATCTTCCTACTCCCAAATTTTAATAATTGCCTTCCTATTTCAGAGGTGTTATCTGTGAAGTCTTCTGACTTGGGTGTGCCCCAACTTATTGTCTTTATTTATTTTGTTTGTAATTTGGATTCGAATGCTAGGAATAATAAGACCTGGTGGTGTTGTGAAATGCAAAAGCCAACTTTTCTTGACCATCTAGACTGAGTACCTTTGTAAGGAAGAAAATGATGGTAATGGAGAATGTATGGCAAATTAGTTTTTAAAAAACCAACAGTGGGTGAATTGATCCTTATAAACCAAGAGTTAAAGACTGAACAACCCTAGAAATGCACTCACTGAATATTTTTAAAGATCCTTTATGACTGCAAAGATTATTACAACATCATCATCTCTGTATCTGCCCACTCACCTCTGGAAAACAGGAATATGAAACCAGAATAGATTGTGCTTCATTCTGCATGATTGTTCCAAGCTGTGTGGGAGAGCTGTGTGTGTTCTTCCTTGCATATATCTTTGTTGAAATATATTATAGTGATCCTACTGGCCCTCGAGTGGTGGGTGTTGTACCATGTGGAGTTAGTTGTGTGTTTGTGGGAAGAAAAGCTGTAGGAGGCTGGTGTGATGTGTCTGGAACACGCATCAGTGTATGAGTTAAGCATGAGTCAAGTGTGTGCGAAACAGGCAGCAAAGTTTTACATGTGCTTAAGTGGGACAAAATCTATTCTGAATATATCTTGAATTAGATTTGAACCTACCCATTGAAAAACCCAGAAGCTTCCTGTATTATCTTCACAGTCAAGTATAAACCAATGACAGCCTTGGGAGCACAAAAATTACCAATGTTCTAAAAGATGGAAACACTACATTTCCATCACAACCAAGGAATGAAAGTAAACTTTCTAATTAACCTCTAATTTAGAATCAGTGCTGCATTTTAACACACTATGCACAAAAGAACTTTGGTAAAAAGTAAAGAGTATGGAACAAACTCAAGGTTTACTAAAGAAATATGTTTTTCTTAAATGTTTAAAATTTGTTCTTAAACATATAATATGTAAAGTTCAGATCATTGAAAATATACTTTTCCTTGATCATTACTGCTAATAATGTTGCTCTGAGAATTTATTAATCAATGTATTGCACACTAACTGAGATTAATTAATCAATGTATTGCACACTAACTGAGGTATCTGGTACTAGTCTTACTGACTTCTATAATGTTTTTCTCTTGTTGAAGTCACTTAGACTGTTTTTGATGGAGTTGGAGGAGTTGTGCAACAGATCCCCTTAGCTTCAATGGCCACTGTTTAGATTAATTATTAGTTCACTTGCCTTTATTTAAAAGAAAAAGAGTAACCTGGAGGTGTCAGAGACACTTAGCATCCATACAGGAATATCTTCACAGGTTTTCTTATCACTAGTCTGTATTCACAAAGACTCTTCAAAGCGACAATTCAATGAGTGGATCCTTAAGAAAAATATCCAAAAAATAAACATAGGAATTATTTGCCTTTATATTGGTGCCATCTAAAATAGTATGGTGAAATATTAGAATGAAGGCATTTGAAATTGTATGCAGTAAATCTTTGTATAGAGTCCTAGGTCTGGACCAACCATAATGAATGTCACGTTATACTTCATATTGATACAGCCTTTTCAAAATAATTTCTGACCTGCCAACTCAGTAAGAGTCCCTCTCTTTCTATGTTCTCCCTGTTTTATAGGGGCAAAAAGACTGGGAACTACATTAACACTCTGGGTTAATACCCAATAGTGAGAAACATGTGTAGATTAGTAAGGAAGCAGTAAAGCTTCTGACTTTAGCAGAAGTGAGATTTTTGCAAAGTCTCCTGTGAATCACCACCTCAGTATTACAGCTATAAACATCATCAAGTTTTTACTGCAATTTTAAAACTTCTGAAACAATACAAAAGCAATGATATGATTTTCTTTTTTCAAAAATCTATTGATTAAGAAATATTATTTAGCTGGGTTTGGTAGCACACACCTGTAATCCCAGGGTTCAGGAAGCTGAGGTAAGAGGATCACAAGTTGAGGCCAGGCCCTAAGCAACTTAGCAAGATTCTTCCTCAAAATAATTTTTTTAACAAAAAGTTGGGGATGTGGCTCAGTAGTTAAGCACTCTTGGGTTCAATCTCTAGTACTAGAAAAGAACAACAACAATAACAACAACAACAAAAAAGATTATTTATTGAGTACTTCCTATGAGCCAGGTCCTAGTAAAGTTCTATTTGATACAAAATCAAACAAATATTTCCTTGCCCCCAAGGAACTTATTATAATTTGTATAATTGTCTGACTACAACAAAAGACACACAAGTACTGAAACCTACAGACATTGATTTTTTTCTCATTTCCAGATGGAGAGAAGAGGCAGTGCTGGTTTTGCTTTCACTGAATATTGAATGCAGCAATTTGATCCTGTGAAGTTGCCAAGGCAATGCCAACTGTCTATGCCAGCATACGGGGGTAGATAGTCACTCACATATACACAGACACCGTGATTTTGTAAGCCTCCTTTACAACATACTCAACTAAAAATAAAAGTTTTCATCAAGATTATATTTTCTCGTATTAAAATAGCCTAATTTGCCAGGCTGTGGAGAATAGATGCTGAACCATTTCTGGCAGTTTGAAATGTGATTTAAACGTATTAGAAGATGGAATTCTTTTGCCTCATGCACTTCAGAGTCTTCTCACTGAAGGGTATTACAAGTAGCATGAAGAGCAGGGTGAATTGCTTAGGACACTCTTCATTCCTACATGCCTTAAAGGACAGCCATTTTCTTATATCCGACTGAAGAAGATTATAATAAGGAAATGATTAATAAATTAGTTAAGTCAAGTACCTTTCTATATATATATTAGTTAAAGTCAGGATTTAAAAATGAAAGTACTTATAACCCTGAAATACTTTGGGCTGTATTCAGGATGTCAAATTTACATTTAATTCAAGTAGGAAACACGGAGTTGTTTTTGTAAGAGATGAACTCAGAGAGTGCTAAACTTTTGATGATTCATCTTTTCAATGAAATCAATGAAAAAGCCAAAAATAAAGTGAATAATTTGATTTCCATTTTGTCTTTTAGTCTGCGCATTTCTTTTAATCAATTTTTTTTTCTTTCACCCTTATGACACTACTTAGTTAAGCATGAATATTATATATGGAATAATTCATTAGGTTAACTAAGAGATTAACAATAATATATTCAGGAGCACTTGATGATAAAGAAAATCAGGACTGAAAATAATCTGAGCCAATATAAGTCACTGACCTTTTCAGAACACAAACTTTATCTTTGTTAATGGCTCTCTGGATTCTCCATAGCACTGTTCCAGCAAAAGACTTGTATTATTTTTCCTTTTCACCTTGTTAAGAAGGATCAAAACAATCACCTTCTTAATTAAAAGGCAAAGGCATATATACTGGAAATCTCAATTATGTCAAGGTGAAAATAAGTCATTGACAATAAATTAGAGAATATGTACAGAGCAAATGAGAAATTTCAACTTTTAAAAAATGATGTTTTTGTAGAAGAGTATCACTCGTGTGTGATTATAAATCTAAAAACACCAAAGGCAGGATTAGAAAAAAAATAGATAAATTGTAATTCATACACATGAGATGGCTATGAATAGCCTCCTCAGTCAGTGCCCCTAAGTGGGTACCTAGGATATCAGTCAAGAAAATGTCATGATAATGCCAAAGTTTGTCTTTGATTTGACCCCCAAACTGAAAGGTGACTTTGCTTCCAAGGAGGCCTGAAATAGTGGATGGATGGATAAATTAATGAGTTAGTGAGTGAATGAAGAAATAAATGAATATAATAAATATATTCATCCTGATCAATCCAAGAAAAAAGAGGATACCAGAAACAATAACCAACTCGAGACTAACACACTCCAATTAGAGAAGCACCACTCCCAAATTAAATGACTGTAGACAGTTTGCAAGATATATCATAGTAAACAAATATTCAAAGAAGCTTTTGATAAAATCTCAGTGCTTGAAATAAATTGAATATTTATTTCATTATCAGAGACAATAAATATTCTGAAAACTGAAAATAACAATCCTAAAATAGTAACATGACCAATTCACAAAGAACCCTCACCACTGTTGATTAATGAATGCCTTGCTTCCCATTCTGTAGTGTTCATCAAATGCCCTGAGATGATTTATTTTTCAAATATATAAAGATGTTTTACAATTAATCGTGGCTCCCCATCCTATATATAGAAGTCCTTTATTGGAGGGATTGTCCTTTCCCCCAAAGTGCATTCTTAGCACTTTTATTAAAACATCAGTTGGGGGGCTGGGGCAGAGTCATTTCCTCACATGTGTGAAGCACTGGGATCAATCCTTAGCACCACATAAAAATAAACAAATAAAATAAAGGCAGGCTGTCCATCTACAACTACAGTTTTTTAAAAAATATTTTTAAAAAGACAAAAATATAAGTTAGATATAGCTGTATAAATTTAATTCTGGACTGTCTATTCTGTTCCATTATCTTGTGTATTTGTTTTTATGCCCATGATATGTTTCCATTACTATAGCTTTGTAGTCACATAGTGTGATACCTCTAACTTTGCTCTTTTCACTCAATTCTTTATCTCTTTGAGATCTATTGTTGTTCCTTACAAATGTTAGGAACTTTTTTATTCCTAGTTCTATGAAGCATGTCACTGATATTTTGATAGAGATCATGTTAAATCTGTAGATTGCTTTGGGTCATTTAAACATTTAGACCATTTCAAACTTTCCAATCCATGAACATGTGATATTGTTCCATTTTTTGTGCATTGTCCTCAATTTCTTTTATTAATGTTTATTTTTCCATTGCACAGACTTTTTTTACATTTTTTGTTAAATTTATTACTAAATTTTTATATATTTTTGTGGGTGTTAAATGTAATAAGTTGCACTCAGAAAGACAAATACCACATGATCTCACTTATATGTGGAATCTAAAAAGTTGATCTCATAAAAGTAGTTACCAAAGGCTGATGAGGGTAGGTGGAGGGAAAGGGAGAAGCAAAGTGAAGAGGAATAACTTCTGGTGTTCTATTGGACACTAGGGTGACTAAAGTTAAGAATAACATATTGTGTAATTCAAATTGGATAAAAGAAAGGACTTTGAAATTTCACCACACAGAAATGACAATTTTGATTTGATGGTATACTAATTTTACCATTACACAATATATACATATATCAAACATCACACTTAATTAATTTGTACAATTATTGTGTTAAATTTGAACAAAATAAATCAAATCATTTTAGAACTGAAAGGACCTTAAGACTCACATTTGGTTTCAAATGACAAACAGGTCAAGGATCAACAACCTGTTTAAGACTACCTATCATAATCATTCTTCCATAATCATGGAAGCTGTTGTTGTCATTATTAATTTTGAATCATGTTGCTCATAATACATTACTAATAAATAAACATGAAAGTTTGCTAGTTTCAGTTTTCTACAGCAAATAATTTCTAAGATCATATCTATAGCAATATTGTCTCTCTCACCTGAAGATCAGTATGCTGTTTTCCAGGAGTACAAATGTATTGGATTAATAACGAGGGAAACTGAAATTGTGTATGATAAAGTAATTTTCATTTATTGTGTGCATTTTAACAAAACAGACAAAAATGATAAAAGCTACTCTCAAAAAGAATTTGTTATGAATTCAAACTCAGAATCTGAAGTTTCTAATTGTGTATTTAATGATCTTCCTACTTTAACCAGTAATAGTCTTCCTGTTATTGCAACATCTTAAATGCACCCATGTGATGGCATGCTAAAGTGGAGGTTTCAGCAGAAACCCTAAGAACATAAGTATCAAATACCAAAGTGAGATGTCAAACTACATAAAAATCTCAAAATAGGTGGTAAAGAACCAGTTAGATGGCTATTAAGCTCATTGTCAACATTAACAACATATAAGAGTTTCAAGAATTCCATAGTAATGTTTTTAAGCAGGATTTTAAAAACAGCATTTTGTTTTTATGTGAGTCAGAAAAGTGCTGGGAATTGTCCTTTTGCACGGGCTCTACTCACCAACTTATTGCATATTTATAACCTGCTGACCAAGCATGCTGGACAATTTCTGCCATAAGAGCTGTCCTTACCTACTCCCGAATAAAGCCTGGAATGTGAATACTCTGTTCTCCTCTGAAGGGAAGATTTTGTCCCTTCACCATGGTGAACTAAATTGAATCAGTGGGGACTTTCCCTGTGAAGAAAAGTAGCAGTGCATACAGCACCACTGTAAATTATTAAATTTCTGTATTGAATTATGTTCTTTATTATCTACTTTACTGACATCCACTCCAGGTTCATGTAATATATAATTTTGAAATTCATGTCATCTAAGATACTAATGAATATAACAGGACAGAACTGAGGGCATATTTCTATAACATTAAGTATATTAATTTTTCCCAGTTTGATTTCATATATTAATTATAACTTCAAAGGACAACTTTTCAACCACCATATATGACTGATTCTGAAACCCACATGTTTTCACATCTTAACAGATTTGAACTCAAAACGATGTCCCATAACTGGCTAGGCAACAGTTATTGTGTCGTTTAAACATAATTCCATGCGCTAAATTTTTAAAAAGCAGCATAAAAACTTACAAAATGGGTGGAAATTACTTGGAAGAAAAATTTGGAGAAAATAGTGAGGGCTATTTTGATAACTACTGCATCATCATCAATGATCTTGACACTACTTTGGAAAATAACATGTACCAGATCACAATGACTGGGGTACAATAGGATTCAGAAGAATCTGAATGTAAAAATACTTTAGAAATAACTAAACAGCTTTATCCAAATGTTTTCTTTAATACATACTTAAGAATGAAATGTAAAAAAAATATACAAATTATTTAAAAAATAATTCCTCTAGTAAATGTAACACTTCTAGTTATTAAAAAAAAACCTACTGTATTGTATTGATTAAACTATGTTATTATTTTCTTTTTTGTTTTATAGAATGAAGAAACTTACAACTTATGGCATTTTAGATTCAACATAAAATATCATCATTAACCTCTATTACTTCTTTTACACTTAGGGTAATACAGTGAGAAATATTGTGCATTGTCTGGATAACATCCTGAAACACTACATCCAAAGCTCTTTCCATTTATTAGTCTATTTATATAATTAAGAAATGCAATTATTTTGCTATAACTTGTTCTAGGTGAACTGAATCCTAATGACCATCACATATTTTTCTAAATACTTAAAGGCTCACTTTTGAGTATTCATCACCCATGACTTCATAATTTATTGGTCATATTTTCTAATGGAGCTATATTACTAATGAGATGATTTTGATATTTAATCCTTATGCAGAGGATTAAATTAAACTCTTCCCTCCCAGCATTAACCAATACCAACATCTGTTCTTGTCTACTTTATACTTCACTATTTCCTAAGACTGAAATTACAGATTTTGCTATAGTTTTGTAATTATGTGAGCATCATGTAAATGATTTCAGACAACTGTTCAAATCGTGTAAATAAGATCTTGCAAATAGGTAATTGACAAGAATAAAAGAAAATCAGCAAGGATGTTCAAATTATAGAACTTCAAAAAGAATTGTTTATCTATTAAATGGTTAATGCTCTGGAAAAAATGATAAAACCTTTGAATATAATGAGAAAAATAACCATCTTTATGGATCTGCTGCTCAAGCCTAAGAAGTTATGGATTTTGTAGTATCTCATACACTTTTGATGGAAAACAACATGCACTTACACATTTTGACTTTTAAAATTCTAAGCTGAAATCCCTTTCTTGCTTTTAGAAATTAGTTGCACAACCATGATTAAAATGTAAATTTTGTGAAGTATCATAGGACATAAAATTATTTTCTTATTTTTAAATTTTACTGGTTAATACATTTTAACCAAATTTTTATTCACTCTTTTACAAAATTACATTCATTATTAAATAAATTTACTATGAATTGAACTTTCTGGTCTTTTGGTTTCTTCAAGATAAAACTTAATTTACACTCTCTAAAATTTTAGCTTTATGTAATGCTAGTGTCTGTCTTTTTTTCACTTATACATAAGTTTCAAATGCTTTCTGTGCTATAACAATTTTGGGCGAAGTTACACTGTTGTATGGGGTGGGGGTAGAAATTATAAAACAGGACAGTAAATCTTCGTATTAAAATTTGGATTTTTTTCCCACATCGCTTTCAGCAGTATATAAGGTTATAACTTTAGGTGTGAACTTCAGGATCAGACTGTCTGATTTTAAACATCAACTCAACAACTAGCCATAAAAAAACTTGCAAGAAAGATAGCAGAATAGAAAACCCCACCCTCCACAGAGACACTCACTCAACAATTATGCATAAAACCCTATGTAAGAAATCCATAAAACAATAGAGACTCTTGCACTGCCAGGCAACTGGAAAAGCAGTCACATTGAAATGGGTAAGAAAATTTGTGGCACTCACTTACCATAGCCTTTGCCCTCCAACATGGCACATCAGAAGCAAACTCCTAGCTGCAAGCATAGCCCTGGGGAGTGTGAAGCTTAAAACATACAAACACTGTCCAGACTTTAAGGGGACTGCCTGGGGAACTGATATCTTTCTTACACAACTCATAGTTCTGATGAAACCTGGCATACACTAGATGACAGGAGACTACTAAGGAAAAAAATAAATAAGCTGGAAGCATCCCATAGCTATGGGACAGCAGATAGAGGCTGATAGATTTTGACAGCTTCTTTCTCATGGGGTAAATAGTTGAGCATTTATTCAATGATTAGGCATTTTGGTAAGTTGCCCAAAGTATTGATTTCTTTCTTTGCCTGACTTTAAGTGCTAATAGAACCTGGCATACTGTAGAAGTCTAGGGACATGAAAAACTGGAGGGATGAGGTGGCTCATAGGAGATGCAGGGAAACCATTGTGCAATGGAGATACAACAGAACAAACAAGAGAATAGGAACTTCTGGGAAAGAAACACAGACAAGTCCCTCAAAATGGAAATTAACATGAGCAGGTTCAGAGAAGAAACGTCCACAAAAATATTTGTGAGGCCCATGTAGACTGTATAGCCACGATAACAAGTACGGGTCTTTACTGGTGCACGAAAGTCACCAGGTCTGCCCACTGTGCATGAGGAGCTAAAGCTGGAGACATTTTGATACCTCCCTGTAAGCCAACCCAGACAGGGAACTTAGATCCTTGTGTTTGGGGTTGAATTCAATAGTGAATCACCAACCATGAGATAAAAACTGAGCCTAGCAAATCAGGAGAATCTCTGGCACAGAGAATTTCTGGCTAGGAGACCATTTGCCTGGGGGGTAATACAGACAAAAGAGTCTGGAATAGGCCCTACCTCCCACCCCCGCAACTCCCTTGAACCTGGCAGCCCACAGGATAAGCTACAGGGAGAATCTGAATGAGCAGAGTGACTGAGCTCAGTTCTCCCAAATAGTCCTTGAGGGGGCCAAAAAAGGCGGCATCCCCAAACTACATAACCAGTGAAGAATAGACTCCTCATTCCCACAAGTGGTGCCCTGGGGACAGTAGAAGTACATTGATTCATCAATGTCAATAACTCCCCACACAATAAAACACACAATATAAGACCAAATCTCCACCCATGGGAGCTTCATTTGCAGAAACTCATCTCCTTGAACCCAGCAGCAACTGTATCCTGGAAATGAAGCCAAAAGTATCTTCCACAGCTCATCAGACCATATTGCTGGGAAGGGAAGCTAAGAAACTAAAAGACTTTGGCACAGACATCATGCATATATTTTCATTGACTATTCTGATTTTTTGTTTGTTTGTTTTGTTTTGTTTTTGAATGTGTACTGATTGATAAGCTTATATATTTGTACATTTACATATTTGCTTCTGATTTTTCATTTTTATCATTTCTTGAAGGTAGTTATTTTTCCATGTTGTTTTTGAGGGTTAGGGGTTTTGATTAGTATATTTTGAATTGTTTTTCTATTTTCTATTTCACAATTCTGTTTCCCTTTATTTCTATGTCACTCTTTTTTTTTCTCATAACAGCCAAAATCTATGGTTCTCTTTTTCACTCTTACTTTTTTTTTACTTCTATTTTTCCTTCCCCTTTATAAACACTCCCTACCTCATCTCCACATTTGTCTTATTCACCTCTTTAGTCTACAAACTGTTTTCTACCATCCTCTGTTCTTTTCTCCTCTCTCTTTAACTGAATACATATACACATACATATTTATATATCTTTATTTTTCTCATTTAACCATGTTATTTAAGGCAGGTGTTTTTCATGGATCAATATTTTGAGGACTATGGAGTTTGATTTATATATATATATATATATATATATAGAGAGAGAGAGAGAGAGAGAGATTTTGTTCTTATAATTTTTTTAATTTTTATTTTATGTATTTTTTTCTCTCACTTATCTGTTTCCCATGACTGTCTTTCTCTCTTTTCCTCTGCTAAGAGTTAATCTCTATTGATCTCTCTTTCACTCTTCTTTTAATTTTTTAATTTTATTTTCTTTCTTCCTCCCTCATACTCATCACATCCTACATCACTTCTATCTTATACCTGTTGACCACTTAAAACTGTAAAAACTCTTTTGTAAACGTACTGTTTTTACTGTGGGAAATAACTGATCATATCATTTTTTATTATTGTGACAATCAACATTGTAGATTTCATAGCAAGAATTATTAGCTTTAATGCTGTAAATTGTTTGCATTGGCTGTTGTTATTAGCTGTCTCACACTGAACTGTGAGGTACTGGAAATGTTCAGGGACACTATAAGTCCCCAGGGTAGAAAGTTTACTGCCTCAAAACTGTTAGATGGGTAAACACCCAAACAACATGAAAAGCCAAGGGAACAAATTGCGCCAAACAAACCAAAGTACTTCAATAACGGAATCCATCAACACCACAGTGAAAGAAATCTCAGAGAAGGATTTTAGAATGTTCATAGCTAAATTGCTCTGTGAGGTAAAGAATAATGTAAGGGACAAAATACAAGAAGCAAAAGAACAGTTCAATAAAGAGAGAGAGTCTAAAAGAATGTAGAAATCCTCAAAATGAAAGAATCAATAAGCCAGATTAAAAACTCAATGGAAAGCAAGACCAACAGACTAGACCACTTGGAAGACAAAACCTCAGGCAATGACACAAAATATATAATCTTGAAAATAAAGTTGGCCATGCAGAGAAGATGGTAAGAAACCATAAACAGAACTGCCAAAAAATACAGGATAACATGAAAAGAACAAATTTAAGATTTATCAGGATAGATGAAGGAGCAGAGATACAAACCAAAGGAATGCACAAAAGTTTTCTTTTCTTTTCTTTTTTAATATTCTTTTTTTAAGAGAGAGAGAGAGAGAGAGAGAGAGAGAGAGAGAGATAATTTTAATATTTATTTTTTAGTTATCGGCGGACACAACATCTTTGTTTTATATGTGGTGCTGAGGATTGAACCCAGGCCGCACGCATGCCAGGCAAGTGCGCTACCGCTTGAGCCACATCCCCAGCCCTGCACAAAAGTTTTCAATGAGATAATATCAGAAAATTTCCCAAACTGAAAGTATAAAATGGAAAATAAACTATAAGAAGCTTCAGAACTCCAAATGTACAAAATTATAGCAGACCCATGCCAACACACTTTGTAATGAGAATGCCTGGCACACAGAAGAAAGACAGAATTTTAAGGCTGTCAGAGGGAAAAAAAAATGACAAGTTCCATACCAACCTGGAATTTAGGTGATTTTTTAATCAGACCCTTAAATCTAGAAAGTCTTGGAATAATAAATACCAGGCTCCGAAATAAAAAGAATGCCAACCAAGAATACTATACTCTGAAAATTTAAGCTGCAGAATTGACAACAAAATAAAAACTTTCCATGATAAACAAAAGTAAAAATAATTCACAACTAGAAAGCTTGCAATACAAAACATACTCAATAAACTATTTCATGAAGAATAAATTTTTTAAAAAGTGAAAACCAGCAAAGGGAGGAATTACACTAGAATAACAGTCAATCAAAGGAGAAACTAATTCAAACTGAAGACCAGAAATAAGTAAAAAAGACAGGTAATAAAAATCATTTACCAATAATAATGTCAAATATAAATGGTCTAAATTCATCAATCAAAAGACATAGAATGGCTGAATGGATTTTAAAACATGACCCAACAATATGCAATCTCCAAGAGACTCACTGGCAGAGATATCCATAGACTGAAGGTAAAAGGATGGGAAAAAATTTATCTTTCACATGGATCTCATAAAGAAGCAAAGGTTTTTCTCTTCAGATAAAGTGGACTTCTAGCCAAAATTAATCAGATGAGACGAAGAAGGACATTTTACACTGGTTAAGGGAAATATACATCAACAAGACATAATAATGTTACATATTTATGCTCCCCAAAATGGAGTATCTCCATACATCAAACAAACCCTTTATAATTTCAAGAATCAAATAGATCAAAACATAGTAATACTGGGCAACTTTAATACATCTCTCTCATAGCTTTATAAATCTTCTAAACAAAAACTAAATAAAGAAGCTTTATAACTAAAAAATAATAATAATAATTTAGACTAAACATACATATATAGAATATTTCATCCATCAATGACTGAATACACTTTCTTCTCAGGAGCACAGATATCCTTCCATAAAATAGACCATATCTTAGGCCTCAAAGCAAATTCTAGCAAATACAAAAAAATTAGAAATAATACCTAGAATTTAATCAGATCATAATGGGATGAAATTTGTAATCAAGGATAAAATTTTAAAAAATAGAAGTTACTCTAACACCTGGAGACTAAATAATACACTACTTTTTAAAAAATATTTTTAGTTATAAATGGACACAATACTTTAATTTAATTTATTTATTTGTGGTGCTGAGAATTGAACCCAGTGCCTCACACATGCTAGAGAAACTCTCTACAACAGAGCCACAACCACATCCCCGAAATAATACACTATTGAATGACCAAAAATTGATACCTGAAGAAATCAGGGATGAAATTTTAAAAAATACTTAGAGGTAAATGAGAATACTGACACAACATATTAAAATCTCTGCGACAGCATGAAGACAGTTTTAAGAGAAAAGTTCATTGCATTGAACTCATTCATTAAAAGAATAGAAAGTCACCAAATAAATAACCTAACTTTACATTTCAAAGCCCTAGGGAAAAAAAGAACAAATCAACACCAAAAGCCGGAGAAGTCAGAATAATAATAAGAGATTAATTTTTTTAAAAAAATCAAAAACAACACAAGAATTTGGTTCTTTGAAATAATAAATAAAATCCATAAACTCTTAGCCAAACAAATGTAGAAAATGAGAGAAAATAAAAAATTACTAAAATTCCTAATGAAAAGGATATATCACCATGGACACTAGAGAAATAAAACATGACAATCAGAAATTACTTTGGAAATCTAGACTCCAATAAAATAGAAAATCATGAAGATATTGACAAATTTCTAGAGACATGAAATACCCAGACTGAAACAGGAGAACATAGAACATTTAAACAGATGATTTTCAAGCAATGAAATTGAAGATGCCATCAAAAGCCTACCAATAAACAAGAGCCCAGGACCAGATGGATTATCAGCTGAGTTCTACCAGACCATAAAAAATGAACTTACATCAATATGCATCAAATTTTTTCATTAAATAGAAAAGAAGGGAACCCTTCCAAATTCGTTCTATGAAGCTAGTTTCATCCGAACCAAAACCAGACAAAGACACACCAAGGAAAGAAAACTTCAGACCAATTCCCCTGATAGACATAGATATAAAAATCTTAACAAAAACTTGGCAAATCACATGCAAAAACATATTAAAAAGATAGTGCATCATGATCAAGTGTGGTCATCCAGTGATACAAGTTTTGTTCAACACATGGAAATCAAT
This sequence comes from Marmota monax, assembly GCF_021218885.2. Classification (NCBI taxonomy): domain Eukaryota; kingdom Metazoa; phylum Chordata; class Mammalia; order Rodentia; family Sciuridae; genus Marmota; species Marmota monax. The sequence continues at coordinate 17,373,645 of NW_026691950.1, forward strand.
AAGTGTAATTCATCACATCGATAAACTTAAAGACAAGAATCACATGATTATCTCAATAGATACAGATACAGTATTTGACAAATTGCAATATCCATTCATGCTTAAAACAGTACAAAAATCAGGGGTAGTAGGATCATACTTCAAAATGGTAAAAGCTATATATGTTAAACCCAAGGGCAACATCATTCTAAATGGAGAAAAAAATGAAAACATTCCCTTTAAAAACTGGAACAAGACATGGGTGCCCTCTTTCACCACATCTATGCAGCATAATCCTTGAAACCCTAACCAGAGCAATTAGGCAAAAGAAAGAAATCAAATGGAAATGCATAGGAAAAGAAGAGCTCCAACTATTCCTATCATGATATGATTCTATATTTACAAGACCCAAAAATTCTACCAGAAAGCTTCTAGAGCTGATAAACAAATTCAGTGAAGTAGCAGGATATAAAATTAACATCCAAAAATCAATTGTATTCCTACAATGATGGATGAATGAGCTGAAAGAGAAATAAGGAAAACTATTTCATTCACAGTTTCGGAAAGAGAGAAAAGAAAGAAAGAAAGGAAGGAAGGAAGGAAGGAAGGAAGGAAGGAAGGAAGGAAGGAAGAAATTTAACAAAAGAGGTGAAAGATTTCTACAATAAAACCTAAAGAACAATTAAGGAATAAATTAAAGAAGACCTTAGAAGATGAAAAGATCTCTCATGTTTTTGGATAGGCAGAATTAATATTGTCAAAATGACCATACTACCAAAACTGCCATACAGATGTAGTGCAATTCCTATTAAAATTCCAATGATGATTTTCATAAAAATAGAAAAATCAGTCATAAAATTCATTTGGAAAAATAAGAGACCCAGAATAGCCAAAGCAGTCTTTAACAAGAAAAGTGATGCAAGAGGCATCACAATACCAGACCTTAAATTATACTACAGCGGTATAGTAACAAAAATGGCATATTATTGGCACCAAAACAGATGTTAACAATGGAACAGAATAGAAGACACAGAGAACTACAGTTATCTCATACTAGACAAAGATACCATAAATATATTGGAGAAAAGATATCTTCTTCAACAAATGATTCTGGAAAAACTAGAAATCCATATATAATAAAATGAAATTAGACCACTATCTCTCACTCTAAACAAAATTCAATTCAAAGTGAATCAAGAACCTTGGCATTAGACCAGAGACCCTGAACCTACTAAAAGGAAAAATTATGCCCATCTCTCCATCATATCAGCTTAGGAACCAAATTCCTCAACAAGACCACTAAAATGCCAAAAGTAAAATCAAGAATACAACAGTCATTAATATGGTATTATGTAAAAATGTGGATGAGTAACCGATGTGATTCTGCAACTTGTATTGGGGGTAAAAAATGGGAGTTCATAACCCACTTGAATCAAATGTATGAAAGATGATATGTCATGAGCTTTGTAATGTTTTGAACAACCAATAAAAAAAGCAAAAAAAAAATCAATAAATGGGATGGTATCAAACTAAAAAGCATCAGAGCAAAGGAAACAATCAGGAAAGTAAAGAGAGAGCCTACACAATGGGAGAAAATCTTTGCCACCTTAGGTGCACCTCAGATAGAACATTAAATCTCCAGGATATACAAAGAACTCAAAAACTTACAACCAAAAAAACAAATAACCCAATTCATAAATGGGCAAAGGAACTGAGCAGGCACTTCACAGAAAAAGATGCACAAATGAACAACAACAAAAAAATATGAAAAGATGTTCAACATCTCTAGCAATAGAGAAATGCAAATTAAAATTACACTGAAATTCCATCTCATTCTACTCATAATGGCAATTATTAAGAATACAAGTAAAAAATGTTTATAAGAATATTGGTAAAAGGTACACTTAAACATTGTTTGTGGGACTGCAAATTGGTCAACAACTATGGAAAGCAGTATGAAGATTCCTCTGAAAACTTGAAATGGAACCACCATTTGACCTAGGTATTATTCTTCAATAAAGATTTTGTAGAACTTTTGCAGGAAAATTTTGCTGGATAGAGTAATTTGATTTGGCATTTGACCTAGTTATCCCACTCCTTGGTATATACACAAATGACTTAAAATCAGCATACTAGAGTGATGAGGCCATATCAATGTTTACAGTTCAAATCACAATAGCTATATTATGGAACCAACCTAAGTGCCTTTTAACAGATGAATGGATAAGGAAAATGTGGTACCTTTATGCAATGGAATACTTTAGCCATAAAGAAGAATGAAATGATGGCATTTTCTGGTAATGGATGGAACTGGAGACCATCATACCAAGTGAAATAATCCAATTCTCAAAGGAGAAAGGTTCTCCCAGATATGAGGGTACTAAAACAAAATGAGGGTTGGGGAGGGATTAGAAGTTCAGTCAATTAGACAAAGGAGAATGAAGGGAAAGGTGAAAAATGGGAATATAAAAAGACATAACCTTCCTGTGTGCACATATGAATACATGACTAGTGAAACTCTACAACATGTACAACCACAAAAATGGGATCCTAATTAGAACAAGTTATACTCCATGTATGCATAATATGTCAAAATGAAATTTACTGTCTGGTATATCTAAAAACAAATAAATAAAAGTAATATTTTTTAAAAAAAATAACAATAATGAAGTTGTGCAAGAAACACAAGAAAATAATACACAAACAAAATATCAATAGATAGAAAATATAAATAAGAACCTCACAGAAATTTTGAGATGAAGAATACATATAAATGAATTGTAAAGTTCACCAGAGGAGTTCAACAGCAGACTTGATCCAGGAAAAAAAAAGCAAACTCAAAAAGTAGTCATTACAAATTATCCAGCATAAGAGAAAAAGAAAAATGAATGCAAAAATGATATAAATCTTCAGGGAAACATTAAGCATGTAAGATCACCAGAAGGAAAAGATAAAAAACAGAATATAAATTCTGGTTGAAAAAATAATGGCAGAAATCTGTAGAAGGAAGTAGACTTCCAGATTTAAGAAGCTAAACAGAATTAAATTAGGATGAACTAAAAAAATACTATATCAAGACACAGTGTCAATTATTTTTTAAATATTTTTAGCTGTAGATGAGCAATACCTTTACTTATTTATCTTTATGTGGTGCCTGAGAATCAAACCCAGTGCCTCACACATGCTAGGCAAGTGCTCTATCACTGAGCCACAACCTCAGCCCCACATTGTCAAATTTGACATAATTATCAGATTATTAAAACTCAAAAACAAAGAAGTTCAAAAATCAATTCATTATATATAAGGGAGCCTCCATAAGACTATGGACATTTATTTTCCCCTCTGTAGAAACTTCACAAGTTGAAAGGAAATAATATATTCAAAGTAGTGGGGACAAATGCAAAATCAAATTACTCTATTCAGCAAAATTTTCCTTCAAAAGTTCTACAAAATCTTTATTGAAGAACTAATAATAATGCTCTTCAGTTTATTTCATAAAATAGAAAAAGAGAGAGCACTTCCAAACTCATTCTATGAGGCCAGTATCACCCTGATTCCAAAACTAGGCAAAGACACATCAAAGAAAGAAAACTTCAGACCAATATCTCTAATGAACATAGATGTTAAAATTCTCAATACAATTCTGGAAAGTTGAATATAAAAACTCATCAAAAAGATTGAGCACCATGATCAAGTGGGATTCATCCCAGGGATGCAAGTTTGGTTCAACAAACAGAAATCAATAAATGTAATTCATCACATCAATAGACTTACAGAAAAGAATCATATGATTGTTTCAATGGATGCAGAAAAAGCATTAGACAAAATGCAGCACACTTTCATGTTTAAAACACTAGAAAAACTAGGAATAACAGGAACATATCTCAATACCATAAAATCTATCTATGCCAAACTCCAAGCCAACATCATTCTAAATGGAGAAAAATTGAAGGCATTCCCTTTAAACACTGGAAGAAGACAGGGATGACCTCCTTTGCCACTTCTATTTATGATAGTTCTTGTGCTGGGGATATAGCTCAGTTGGTAGAGTGCTTGCCTCGCATGCACAAGGCCCTGTATTCAATACATAACTCCACCAAAAAAAAAAAAAAGTGATATTTAAAGTAGTTCTTGAAACACTGGCCAGAGCACTTAGACAGATGAAAGAAATTATAGGGAATCAGATAGAAAAAAAGAACCCAAATTAGCACTATTTGCCAATGATATGATTTATACCTACAAAACCAAAAAATTCCATCAGAAAATTTCTAGAACAAATATTTTTGAGATGTACCAGAATATAAAATCAACACCCATAAATCAAAGGCATTCCTGTATATCAGTGAAAAATCCTCTGAAAGGGAAATGAGAAAAACTTCCCCATTTACAATATCTTCAAAAAAAATTGAAATAAAATACTTGGGAATCAATTTAATGAAAGAGGTAAAAGACCTCTACACCAAAAACTAGAGAATGCTAAACAAAGAAATAAAATAAGACTTTATAAGATGGAAAGATATCCTTTGTTCTTGAATAAGTAGAATTAATATTGTCAAAATAAACATATTATCAAAAGTACTATACAGATTCAATGCAATTCCAATCAAAATCCTAATGACATTCCTCATAGAAATAGAAAAAGCAGTCATGAAATTCATCTGGAAAAATAAGAGACCCAGAATAGTGAAAGCAATCCTTAGCAAGAAGAGTGAAGTAGGCTGCATCAGTATACCAGACTTTAAACTATACTACAGAGCAACAGTAACAGAAACAGCATGATATTGACACTCAAATAGACTTGCAGACCAATGGTACAGAATATAAGCCATAGAGACAAACCCACATAACTATAATTATCTTATATTAGACAAAGGTGCCAAAAATATATATTGGAGAAAAAAAATCAACAAATGGTGCTTGGAAAACTGGAAATCCATATACAACAAAATGAAATTAAGCCTCTATCTCTCATCATACATAAAACTCAAATCAAAATGGATCAAGGACTTAGGAATTAAATCAGAGACACCTGGCCTAATAGAAGAAAAAGTAAGCCCAATCTCCATCATGTCAGATTAGGCCTCAACTTCCTTAATAAGACTCCTAAAGCACAAGAATTAAAATCAAAAATTCAAACTAAAAAGCTTCTTCTCAGCAAAAGAAACAATCAGTGACATGAGTAGAGAGCCTGCATTCGGGGAGCAGATTTTTACCTCACACTTCAGATAGAGCACTAATCTCTAGGATACATAAAGAACTCAAAACTCATAACACCAAAAAACCAAATAACCCAGTCAATAAATGGGCCAAAGAACTGAATAGACACTTTTCAGAAGATGATATACAATCAACCAACAAATATTTGAAAAAATGTTCAATGTCTCTAGCAATTAGAGAAATGCAAATCAAAAACTACTCTAAGATTTCATCTCACTCCAGAATGGCAGCTATTAAGAATACAAACAATAATAAGTGTTGGTTAGAATATGGGGGAAAAGACACACTCATACATTGCTGGTGGGACTGCAAACGGGTGCAGCCAATATGGAAAGCAGTATGGAAATTCCTTGGAAAACTGGGAATGGAACCACCATTTGACCCAGCTATGTCTCTCCTTGGTCTATATACAAAGGACTTAAAAACAGCATACTACAGGGACACAGCCACATCAGTGTTTATTGCAGCACAATGCACAGTAACTAAACTTTGGAACCAACCAAGATGCCCTTCAGTTGATAAATGGATAACAAAAATGTGGTATATATACACAACAGAATACTACTCAGCATTAAAAGAATAAAATGGCATTTGTAGGTAAATAGATGGAATTAGAGGAGATAATGCTAAGTGAAGTTAGCCAATCACAAAAAAAAACAAGTGCAAATGTTTTTTCTGATATAAGAATGATGATTCATAGTGGGGTTTGGAGGGTGAGCATGGGTGGATTATATGAACTCTAAATAGAGCAAAGGGGAGGGAAGGGAAGAAATGGGGCATGGAAGTAGGAAAGATGGTGGAATGAGATGGACATCATTACCCTAAGTACATGTATGAACACACAAATGATGTGACTCTACTTTGTGTACAATCAGAGATATGAAAAATTGTGCTTTATACATGTAATATGAATTGTAATTCATTCTGCTGTCATACATAACAAATTAGAATTTAAAAAAAGTGTTCAGAACAGGATGCCTTCAGTGGATAATTATACCAAATATTTTAAAATAAATTAACACTAACTCTTCTCAAGCTCTTCCAAAATAGTCAAGAGCAAAAAACACTTAAAAAGTAATTTTATGTGATACCATTATCCTTATAACCAGTTCAGATAAGACACCACAAGAAAAGCTATTCATATTTGAATGTTGCTGAAAAATGCACATGCAAAAATCCTCTAGAAAGACACTAACATTGAATACAAAAACACATTGTAATAATACAACATGAGCAGATGGGATTTAGCCTTGAAATACAAAGGTAGTTCAATATACAAAATCAATTAGTAGTACACCACATAACAGAATAAGAATTTTTTTTAAAGAGAGAGAGAGAGAAAGAGAGAGAGAGAGAGAATTTTTATTTTTAGGTTTTTTTTTTTTTCGGTAGACACAACATCTTTGTTTGTATATGGTGCTGAGGATCGAACCCGGGCCGCACACATGCCAGGCGAGCGCATTACAGCTTGAGCCACATCCCCAGCCCACAGAATAAGAATTTTTTTTTTAAATCACATGATCATCTCAGTATATACATAAATACATTTCAATATATGTAAAAATAGCATTAAACAAAGTTAAACATTTTTTCATGCTAAGAAAACATTAACTAAACCAGGAATATAAGGAAATTAGCACAAATTTATAAATTTCGTATGTGAAAATCCCACATGTAACGTAATACTAAATAGTAAAAATAAAAGCATTTCCTCTAAGATGAGGAACTAGATAGACAGAGATGCCCACTCTTGTCATTTCTATTCAATACAGGAAGTCTCAGCTAAAGTAATATGACAACAAAAATAAATTAGAATTATACAAATTAAAAAGGAAGAAGAAAAATTATCTGTGTTCAAGGGTAATGATATTATGTAAAGTATACACTAAAGCTTACACACACACACACAAACACATACACACACCATTAGAACTAAACATCTAATTCAATAAATGTGCAAGATACAAAATTAAAAGAGAAAGCCAAACACTCTGAAAAAGAAATTAAGAGAACAATTTAATTTGCCATAGCATCAAAAATAAGAATAAATTTTAGAAAGAAGATAAAAGATTTTTATACTGAAATCTTCCAAACATTGTGGGAAAAAATTAAAAACACAAATGGAAACAATTACTATGCTCTACTATGCTCATGGATTAGAGGAATTAATACATGTGTGTTCGTGCTACAAAAAGTGTTCTCCAAAATTAATGAGTACCTATCAAAATTACAATGTTTTTTCTGTTTTTAAATCAGAAATTGAACTCAGGGACATTTAGGGCCACATCCCCAGCCCTTTGTTAAATTTTTGTTTTGAGACGAGGTTTTACAAAGTTGCTTTGGGTTTCACTAAGTCTTTAAGACTGGCTTTGAACTTACAATCTCCCTGACTCAGCTTCCTGAGTCATTAGGATTACAGGCCTATGCCATTATCCTCAGGTCCAATGGCATTTTTATCTCAGAAGTATTAAGCCTAAATTTCTCCCAGAACCACAAAGGATCCTGAATAGCCAAAACAATTGTGAGAAAGGACAAAGTTAAAAGTCTCATATTTCTGACTTCAAAGCATATTACAAAGCTATGGTTATCAGAGTAGTATGGTACTTGGATAAAGACAGACATATAGATCAATGGAACAGAACAGAGAATCTCAAAATAAGCCCACACATCATTGTTCAAATAGTCTTCAGCAAGTGTGCCAAGACTATACAGAGGAAAACACCCCATCTCTTCAATAAATGGAGATGGGAAAACTAGAAATCTATAGGCAAAAGAATGAAATTGGACCATTATCTTATACTATACACAAATGTAGATTCTAAATGTAGAACATGAAAAATGCAACTCCTAGAGAAAAATCTAAAGAGAAAAGCTTAATAACATTTGTTTTGAAAATGATTTCTTTAAATATAGTCCCAAAAGCAAGCAACAAAAGTAAAAATAAATGAAACTGGGCTGGGATGTGGCTCAAGTGGTAGCGCGCTCGCCTGGCATGCGTGCGGCCCAGGTTCGATCCTCAGCACCACATACGAAAAAAACAAAGATGTTGTGTCCGCCGATAACTAAAAAAAAAATAAATATTAAAATTCTCTCTCTCTCTCTCTCTCTCTCTCTCTTTAAAAAAAATAATAAAAAATAAATGAAACTATATAAAACTAAAAGGTTTCTGTACAATAGAAGGAACAAGGGTGAAAAGGCATCCTATTGAATGTGAGAAAATATCTGTAAACCATATATATGATAAAGGCCTAATATTCAAATATAGAAGAGACTCCTACAACTATTTAGCAAGCAATAAATAAATAAATGAATAAAATGTCAAAGGACTTGAGATATTTCTCCAATGAAGACATGTAAATGGCTAATAACTATAAAATATGCTCAACATCAGGAAATGAAAATCTTAACTATAACTGAAACAAGTTTTCAGACAAAACTGGATTCCCTTCTTCCACTGGGAGACCCAGAAGGTGTAATGTGACAGGTGTCTACAGCCAAGAGGTGTTACAGCTCTTAATAAGCAGACAATGCCCTCCAGTTTTGCAGCAAACCCCAACAGCTCACCATCAATTTCTTCTTTCAGAATTCTTTCAGGGTTCTTGTCTCTGGATTTAGAATGAATCGAGGACCATGATGAGTGAGTGCAAAAGCAGGGTTTATTGAAGAATAGAAACAGGAACAGAACTCTTGCCACACAGTGGAGGACCCATGGGGGGTTTCTCCATGGAGTATGTTAGTCTAGGGTTTTATATAGCACTTTATTCACTGCTGTTGGTCCAAACCTAAGCTATTTAGGATTTGGAAATATACTAACAGTTTTGGTCCAAATGTATGCTAACTAGGTCTTGGAAATATACTAAAGCAATTAGTCAATTCTTGAGTCCCAACTTTCTTTTTCTTTTCTTTTTTTCTTTTTTTAAGAGAGAGAGAGAGAGAGAGAGAGAGAGAGAGAGAGAGAGAGAGAGAGAGAAAGAGAATTTTTTTAATATTTATTTTTTAGTTTTTCAGCGGACACAACATCTTTGTTTGTATGTGGTGCTGAGGATGGAATCCGGGCCAAACGCATGCCAGGCGAGCTTGCTACCGCTTGAGCCACATCCCCAGCCCAATGAGTCCCAACTTTCATTCAAATTTGCCCAACTTCCGTTTTCTTTTGGCAATTCAGGGAGCAGGAGGTTGAGGTCCTGGGCTGGGGCTGCAGTGCACTGCACCTGAGTGTGCTTCTCCAGTAGGCCTTCCCCTGTGTGGGGGCTGTGCTGCCAGGAGGTGACTGATTTGTGGTCTGGGAGCCTTGGCAAGCTTTGGCTCACTGCACCTCAGGCCAGCCTCCAACCCACTGGCGGGCTACCACTTCACTGTTCCAGCATTCCACTGATGCTTCTGGGCAGAGACCAGTGATCTGACTGCTGTGGGTGATGAGGAGCCCTATCACAAGGAGAAATCACCTCACACCTATTAGTATGGCCACTATAGAAAAAAAAAATTTAAAGTACAGAAAGTAACAAGTGGTTACAAAGATGAGATAAAACTATGATCTTTGGGCACTGTTGCTGGGAATGTAACATGGTAGAGCCATTACCGAAGTATTGGGATTTATCGAAAAAATTTTACTACCATGTGATCTAGCAATTGTGTTCCTGAGTATTTATCCAAAAGAGTTAAAATCTCTAAGATGTTTGTAATCTATGTAAATCCATATTCCTTACAGCATTATTCACAATAGTCTAAAGTTAGAAACAACCTAAATATCCAAGAACAGGTGAATGAATTTTAAAATTCAGCATATACATACAACAGAGTATTATTCATCCTTTTATAAATGGAAATCCTGCCATTTACAAAACTCTGGCTGTACCTGGAAGACATTTTGCTGAGTGACATAAGGTAGTCTAAAGGCAAATACTCCATGATTCTTCTTCTATGAGATAGATAAGTCATAAACGCAGAAAGTCAAATTATGGCTGATAAGGACTGGAAATAGGGTTGGAGGGAAGGGAGATGGCAGTGAAAATGGGGAGTTCCCCTCCAATGGGCGTAGATTTATGGCTGTGCTAAATAAAAATAGTTCTCTAGATCTACTGCACAATAATGTGCATGTTCTTGACAATATTATATTTTACACTTAAATTTTTTTAAGAACTTGGATTTTACATTTGGTTGATTTTGCACAATAAACATGTAAATAAATTCCTTTGTCAAAATATATTCTTGTAAAAAGTGGAATAAATATATCTGTGACACATATATTCTGAATTATATCTGCATTTCTACATATGAACAGCAAACAATCTGAAAAAGAAATTTAAAAAAAATTTCATTTGTAGGACTAGTAATTTTTTTATAGAATAGTGTCAGAAATGTTATCAAATATTATTGTTTGCTTTTCTAAAATTCATAAACAAGATATATTTTTTATTTTAATTTTTCCATATGTAAAAACACTATTGGTGCTTAATGAATATGGATGATACACTGGTGAGGAACCATTAAGTGTAAGAAGATGTCAATAAAGCAAGTATTAAGTAAGGCAAGAACTGACAATCCATCAATTTAACCTATAGCAAAAATTCTCCAGCATGGTATGGTTTTCAAGTTGCTTGCATTAGGAAGGTTTTGCAGCCTACTCTAAATTTATTGTTAATCTTTGTTGAAGATACTTACTGACAGATACAACTGGACTTTCCTGCTTCCTGGGAGGAGAATGGAAAGTTGAAGTCACTTCCAGGACTAGTGGTATTTCCTAAGTGACCGAGATACAACTGAACCTTCCTGCTTCTACCTGGTAACACTTCGACACGTCTTCATATTCACCAGATGAAAGTTCCACTTTCTAAACTCACTGACTGATATTTTTCTCAAGTTTCTGAAAATGGATAAAGGAAGATAAAAGGCATGATGCAAGGCAATGGGCTCTAGGTTTTTTTTTCTTTGCCACTTTCTGTTCCCCACATAACCTCAATGGCTTGCTCCATTTCTTCTAATACTGACTCTATTATTTTATTTTCAAAAATATCTCTTTGCATAACTTCCCTCCTTGCTTCATTCAGTCTTTTCTTGTATTGTTACAGGCTTTCTTCTCACACCCTTTCACACTCGCCTGTGCAATGCAAATCAACTTAACCTCTTTAGATGTCAATCAATTTATTTTACCCATTATTCAAATCAGCCTTGCAAGGGAAAGTAGGCAAATATTTATAACTTAATTGTTTTCCTTTTATCTATATGAAATTTTTCAAATGTTGCCAAAAATTCTCTATGCCCCAATTCTAATATAATCATGCATAACATTGAACATAATCCCAAGGAATACCCTTGAAAAGAGACTTAAAGCTTTGGCAGTACCCAAAAGTATGTGATTGAAATGGAATGACACAATGCTTCGCCTCTTAGGCAAAAATGTTAGTTATTGAAAAAGTGCATTTCAGTGCCCATGTCTTGGCTAAGGAATACAAAATAATAAATAAGTTAGAGCTATCCTTTCTTCATTTGCAAAAGATTCTACTATTATGTTTAGGCTCTAAATAAGATACAATCTTTTTAAACAAATTGCTTTTTGAAATAGCCTCAACATTTGTTACCAAATATCACATTAAACAAATTACCAGCACTTTTGAAAATACTCTTCCCTCATTTTTTGGCTGCTTTTATTTTTATTTCCTTAAGTACTTATCAGAAAACAACAATTTAGTTTTTGTTATGTGTACTTAGAGAATCTCTAAATGAGAAACTCCAATGATATGAAAAAAAAACTAAACTGACTAGAAGTCATTCGTGCAGTTCTTTCACTGAGTAAGGCACTGAATAAAATGGTACAGTAATAAATTTAAGCCTTAGTTCCTCACATTCACCCTTACTGATAAATCTGCTTAAAACACAGTCCTAGGTGTAATAAAAGTTTCAAAGTTATTTTCAAAACTTCTGACATTTCTAGGGATTACTAATATTAGCTTTAGTTGAATCTAAAAATTTATTAAAATTAGTTTTTAATCTTCATGGACCAAAATAGCTAAAAGCTTATTTTAATCAACTCAACTATTTAATGCTTTCTTCTTTAGTAAAATAGAGACATTTATAAACTTTCCTACTTGAATAATATTTTTTGTCTTGTATCTACAATTTCAGACTTCCAAAGCAATAAGGTTTTCTCTTGAACAATGTACAATATGGCTTACCAATTGGGTATCACACATACACACACACACACACACACACACACATACACATACATACACACACACACACACATGCTCAATCCAGCTCTAAATATGAGCTTATTCCCCTTATTTGTTAATCATGTAGCACTTGCATTCACAATTTTTTTATTTATTGGATTTCTTAATAGAAATATCTACAAGTCAACCAAAAGAAAAAATGGCACGTAGCTATACCAACATGCCAATTCTGATGTCCTATACTCATGACTCCATTGAAATGAAACTATCTACTTACAGCTCCTGATAAGGACATTCCCCAAGATGGCTATGATTTGTAAAACTTGACTAAGCTCCCTGTTGGCCAAACCAGAAACAAGTACTTAATTCAAATTTAAAAGTAATCAATAGGCAGTCCAGGAATACATGATGTTACCTGTTATCGAAGGTAGGCTTAATTAAGCTGATTTTCTCTAGGATGTCTGCTTGGAGGGAACCAAGCAATTAGTGAGGGAGCTGATGCTAAATAGATGCATACAGAGGAGGGAGAAACTGTAATCCAGGGCTTATAGGCAGAAATCAAACCTGAGAATGAAGGATAACAGAAAGCCAAATTTACAAGCTCATGGAAGCTATGAAGTACAGAACAATTGAGAGAAGGAAAGGGAATGATCACTGAGTCTAAAACAAAAAGAGGATAGAAACAAGGGGAATAATTGAGTTCATTGACATTAGATATGATGTATGCCCTTTGCTATCTGGAGTGCTGCAGTAGCATCCTAATTGTACCCTGTCATTCTGCTGGCCAGGTAGGATTCATTCATTCTCCATACTATAGCCAATGCAGCTTTTAAATTATGCATCATTTAACTTGACACCCTTGCTAGAAATGGTCCAAGAAATGTCCAATTTACTGAGAATAAAAATGAAGGTCTGGCATGAACTACCCAGTTCTTCTGCCACTCTCCCCTTGTGCTTGCTTAGCACTTGTACTTGGAACATTTGACCTCAAGATCATTCTTCAGAGCTTTTATCAAAGGTTTACTCTTCTAAAAGGAGCCCCTGACCACTCATTCTAAAGTTCTATCAGGTTCCCTCAACTCCCTCTGCTAGTCACTAACCATAATCTGGTTTTATTTTCATTTTTGAATTTGTCACTACCAAAATATCTTATTTGTTTACTGATTAGGTTTTGTGATCGTTTCTTCTCCACACAAATGTATGTGGAGACCTTGCCTATATCTCCAGTGCTCAGAACATAGTAGAAACTCAGTAAAATTCTTGAGAAAGGAATAATGAAAAGATGAACGAAGAACAGGCAGAAAAGAGGAGAGGCAGGCAGAAATAGAGGGAAAAAGAAAGACTGTGAGGACAAAGCAAAGACACTCTTCTTGAAGAAGTCCCCAACACTGTTTTGGAGTCCCTTCCTTAATTTAGATCCTGCTTTTCCTCTTTTAGGAAGTTTTCCTGGTTGTCTGAAGAAGTCAAGGCTTCATGGCTTAATGAACTCTTGTGACTTGCACACAGTTCAGTTCCTTCTTAAGAAAAGAAGTAAAAAGAGAAAAGAAAAAAAAAAAAACCTTGTAAGAGAAGCAATAATGGCAGAGATCAACTGACTATGTAAGGATAAAATAACCCTGCTTATAAGTTCATTAATTAAAGATTAGACAAATTTCAAATAATTATATTTATTTTTAGTTTCTCTTATCCTGACACACAAATTACTTTGTCTAGTTGTTTCTTAATATAAAATTGTGTTCAGGTAAAAATTTTAGAAAACAAAAAATAAGAAAAGTAAAAACCTACCACAATTTTATCATCACTAATAATCTTATCATTACTAATAAAACATTTTCTGTGTGTTAAATAAAAGAGAAATCACAGCCCACATAATTATGTGTAACCTGATTTTCACTTATTAACATATCAATATTTCCATGTCTTTAAATGTTTTTCTACATTCTTCTTTGTCATGCCTGCAGTTCACTTCACAGTGTGAATGCTTTCATGTAGTTCGCCATCACGTTTTGCCTTTTAAAAAGGCTGAAATTTTTACAAACTGAAAAGACGCAGAGATCAACCCTCACAACATTAAATTTTTATAGCTACCTATAATTTTTCCTTAGGAGAAATTTGAGAAGTTATTTTAGCCATGTATTTTTTTTGTCATCTGCGTCATAATCATATAACTGTAAAGTACCAAAAATCTGACAATCTAAATTGAATTATATTCATTATTATAAAATAAATACTAGGTGGAAAAGCATATTTGAAGGCATTATAAAATAGCTGGTGTGCACACACGTGTGCACACACACACACATACACACATACACACAAATAATATTGTCAAATAGTCTAAATAAAATGACCTGGTTAGATAATGGAGGAGAAAGATACTATTTCAAAATATGCACAGGGAAGATAAACTGGAGTTTAATGACTTTTTTGGAATTGCTTGGGTTTAAAAAAAAAGTAGAACTACAACAAGAAATACAAAGTAAATTTGCCAATCAGATGACCAATTAGAAGAATTCTTTTTCACAATCATGGATGTCATTAGGACTTATACATCGACATACGTTAAAAAAAAAATTTCCTAAATAACTCTGAACCTTTCCTGTTGACTTAAGATCAGTATTTGCATTTCTTCCACTGAGACAAACCTGGGGAAAGAAAGAGAAGAATAGATTGGCAAAGAAGTTGTTCTTTCTATCTATTTTTCAAAAACACTCTCAGTTTGAAATCCACAGACAGAGCTGCCTCCTACACTGAGGAGAAGACAAGGACAGGCTCTCCTTAATCAAGGATGACACAAAATCAAGACTTTTCAGGGCAATACCTGCTATAAAGGATAAGAATTCTGACAATGTCAGTGTCTGCAAACATCTCCCCGTGCCACCAGGTAAAAAATAATTACCATCAGCGGTCTCCAGTGCTTATTCAGCTAGTCATGGACCTAAATGACCCTCACTCAGATTTCTCCTGCAAGATTTACAGAGAGGAAGTTGCTGAAATTCAACTTCAAATAAAAAAGTCACTAAAAACAAAGAGTCAAAATAAGAGATATGATCATTGCTATGGACTGAATGTGAGTCATACGCCCACTGCCTCATGGTGAAATGCAATCTCTACTGTGAAGTATTAAAAAAGGATAGGAAAATCTCATTATGATTTTTTTAGAAAAGGAGTCTTCAAAAGACAATTAGAATTAGGTAAAGTCATTTTTGTAGAACCCTCATGATTGACTCCTGGTGGCTTTATAAAAAGAGGAAATGACATTGTCTTCTTTGCATAACTATTCCAGTGCTTTCTAGAGCCTTCTCTCACTTGTATAAAAAAGTGATCCTTACAGAAAAACTCACTTCACTAGACAAAAAACAAGCAATCAATTGTCCCAAACAATAAGATCACTATAGTGGATGTTGAATAAACTGGTATGGCATACCATTACGGGATAGTGTTTGGCTAAGAATTTGTCATGCTGGACATTTTGGAAAATAAACTTAAAGAAGGAATGATAGACATGCAACCTGACACCTAAAACTGTAACAGATAGATTACTCTGTAACTGCCAATTCCAAGGTTGTGCTGGTAACTACAAGAATCCATCTCAAGGGGAGAAGGGTTGTTTTAATCTCATACAGAAAGATGTTAATATCTTCAATTCATTATTCCTCAAATCATCAGTTATAATCCTATCATAATGTGGCTTCCAACTCAGTAGACACTATTACATATTTTACCCAGAAACTAAGTGGATTATCCAAATGTTTTGGAAGTGGATGCAATCTGAATTCATCTAGATTGCAATGCCTAATGGCTAGAAATCTTGACCTCCATCCCAGAAGATGCCATAGATAGATTTTCAAGTGGAAATGGAATAGGAAAAAATGTGGCAGGTGTATCCAGAAACTGTTTACAGAGACTGTATCCTGAACTGGGAACAGATAGTGAAAATTGGAAGGAAGTATATAAGATGGTTCTTTAAAGTGGGTTTTATTGGATTAATTGTGGCTGATCTCATGGAATACATGTTGAAAGACCCATCCAGGATTCATCCAGCGTCAACAATGGTGGAGAGGACATATGGTGTTGAGAATGAAGTCTGAGTATTTCATGTATCCATAATGCCTACAGATTAATCTGCATTCAACCTAAAGCAGAAGGATTAAAGGATGACGAGGTTGTTCAGTTCAATGAAAATGAAGACACCCTGTGCAACATCCGGAAGGACCTAAAAGACCCACAACTACTGAGTTTTAGGCTGAAGAAATTTTAAAACTACAATATGATTAACCCTAAATAGTTAGCTTTCATCAATATATGCAGAATGCAGTTTGTTTTTATCTTAATTAATATGTGAATTTGGACTCACAAAATCAAAACCCAGTCTTGTTTTAATACTTGAAATATGAGCCAATGAAAAAATAAAATTAACTGTTGTAGAAAGAAAAAGGAGGAAGAGGAGGAGGAAGGAAAGAAAAAGAAGAAGAGGAGGAGGAGGAAGTGGAGGAAGAGGAAAGGGAGGAGGGGGAGGAAGGAAAGGAGGAAGAAGGGGAAGAAGAGGAGGAGGAGATGGAGGAGGAGGAAGAGGAGATTGAGAAGGAGAAGAAAGTAGAGAGACGAGAGGGACACTCATACAAACGAGTTTCCCTGTCTCTTGCCATATGATGTCTGTTGCCACCATAGGAATCTGCCTTCAAAAAAGCCATCACCGGGTGTTGTCTCTTGATTTTGCACCTTCAGAAACACAAGACAAAATAAACCTTCTTTTCTTTTTTTTAACACCTCACCCATTATACAATGGCATTATTGGCAAGAAAAATAAATGAACTATACAAGCACTAATAACAATAGTGTCCATACTGCCAGATAGCTGGGAGTAGCTACGGATATTCTGTTTATTGCTTCAGATCTTGCTGTGTGTATGAAAACTATCATTAAGATCTGTGGATACTGTATGTATAGAGTTCATTCTGTTGGTGTGTTAAAGTTATTTTTACTTTCTCCAACTCTGCTTCCTTTTTCTTTTAATTAGAGCTTTACAGTTATACAGTCTACTTCTTCAAATCTACTAGACTTCCTTTTCTTCATCTATTAATTTGTATTTGATTGTTTTTTTTTTATTTTATCATACCCTTCCCTCCCCCTTTTCTTTATTTTACTCTAGCTTCTGCATATGTGAGAAAACATGTGACTTTTGAGTTTCTGAGTTTGGGAAATTTAAATTAGCATGATACTCTCCATTTCCATTCATTTACCAGAAAATATCATGATTTCATTTTTTTAATCAGTGGGTAAACTCCATTGTGTGTGTGTGTGTGTGTGTGTATTCACAATTTCTTAACCCATTCATCTACTGATGGGCCTCTAGGGCAACTCCATAATTTAGTTTTTGCAAATTGTGCTGCTATAAACATTGATGTGGGTATATATCACTGTAGTATGCTGATTTTAGCTATTTGGAGAAAATACCAAGAAGTTGGACAGCTGGGTCATAAGATGTTTTCATCCCTAGTTTTTTGGGAAATCTCCACTTTCCAGAGTGGTTGTACTAATCTGCAGTCCCACCAACAATGTACAGAGTATCTTTTTCCCTACAACCTCATCAGCATTTATTATTGTTCATATTCTTGATCATTGCCATTGTAACTGGAGAGAGATGAAATCCTAGTGTAGTTTTAATTTAGATTTCCCTAATTGCTAGAGATGTTGAAGATTTTTTTCATATATTTGTTGGCCATTTGTGTTTCTTCTTTTGAGACATCTCTGTTTCTTTAGTGACACCATGTTGGTAGCTGGAAATTGGCCATGGTGCAGTGCCAGTATTTCCAGAGAAATTTCTAAAGCAAAATACCAGGGCCCTCTTTTTCTTTTTATTTCATAATATCAATTGTTAATTTAATGGCACTAGGGAGAAACCTATTTTTTTATTATATATTCAAATTTATGTTTTTTACTTATGGATATAATGAAGTATAAAATTATAAAAAGTCACACTATTTTTCTCTCTTATATAGAGTCCAGTCCAGTATTAGAATTCTTTACTTATTCTATTGCAGACAAGTGTAATCTTTCATTTGATTTAGTTGTTTATCCAGTCTCTTTTTATAGGACACATTCTGGGATATTTCAAGTCCAAGTATGTTATGAATAAAGCTTCTATAAACAATTTTGTACACATTCTTTTGCAAATCTAAGGTATTTTCCTGAATAAATAACAAGCAATGAAAATGTTGAGTGATAGATGTTTTAATTTCATAAGAATTGCTACCTATTTTCTAAAGTAGTTGTTTAAATTTATAGTCCCCAGAAATTGATAAGTGTCCAGGTTGTTCCATACTCTCACAACATTTATTATTGTCCAAATTTAATTTAAACAATCTAGAAAAATGGGAAGTCATATGTCATTGTGGTTTATTAAATAATATCCTCATGGCAGATAATGTTGAGAACTTTTATTACCTTGTTCTTTTCCAAAATTGTTTTGTTTCTTTGTTTTTTGCATTCTCCTGTACACAGTAGTATCAGCTCATCCTCTAAAGAGTAAATCATTTGTTCTAATTTTCACTTCACCTATAGCTAAATTTGGGGTGAATTTACACCTTAAATATTGAAACTTTCAAATGAGGATCTGGCATAGCTCTCCATTTATTATTTTTAAATTTTTCTTTATGATGCACTGTAGTAGTGTGTAGTAGTACTACGCAATGTATACTTTCAATATTTCAAATGCAATTGTTTTTATAAATTGATTTTGTATCATAAAAAGATGCTAAATCCATTTTTTTTGAGACAGAGTTCACCAAAGTGTCTCAGTTATCTCAAATTTACAATGTTGTCTCAGCCTCCTGAGTTGCTGGGATTATACACTTGCACCACTGCACCTAGTTTAAATCCAGTCTTCATGCTTTTCATTTCTTTATTTTGAAATTTTACTGGTAAGATCTTCAAAACATGGTGAAACCATACTTATCTTTATCATACAGAAAAATGCATTTCAAACTTCAATAGTAAGACTGATATTAACTGTAGATTATTGTACATGATTTACTTAATCACATTGAGGCCTTTGTATTATTTATTCCTAAGAGTTTTTATCAAACAGTATCAAATTTTATCAAACCCATTATTTTTCTTTTTGTGTATGTTGCAATATTCATAAATTTCTCTCCTTGGCTTTATCAATGTGCTAATTCATTAGATTATTATATCTTCAATGAGATATAATTAATTTTTGAGAATCTACAATATTAAGTGCACAATTCAATTAGTTTAATCAAATGTATACAGACATTTAACAGCCACCATCATCATAATATAGAACATATCTTTGATCTCAAAAAAGTGCTTTCAGGGCCAAGGGTGTAGCACTTGCCAAGCCTGCATAGGGCTCTGGGTTTGAAACCCAGCACTGGGCAGGGTTGTGTGGAGGGTAGCTATTTTGTGTTCCTTCCTCCCTAATTTCAGTCAAATCTCTGCCCTGATCTCAGGCTCTGATAATCACTGATCTGCTTTTTGCAATGATTATTTTCAAATTTCCTACATTTTTGTACACGTAGAAAATGTACAAAATGTACAAAACTATATACCATATAGTTTCTTATGTCTAAAGTCTTTCATTTTACATAATGCTTTTAAAGAAAGATTAGCCTTCCTTATTGAATTAAATTGGCACATTTATCAAAAATTAATTAACCATATATGCACGCTATGCCTTTTTCCATTAATCTGTTATCCTTAAATCAATGCTGAACAGTCTAAATAACAATCATTTTAGAAATAATCTTAAAATTATACAATGTTAATCCTCCAATTTGTTCTTTAAAAAGTCATTTTGGAAAGTGTAGATTTTTTTGCATTTTACATGAATTTTTTACATTTGTTTCACAATTTCTATAAGAAAGTTTTAATAGTTTGCTTTGAAACCATAAACAATTTTCAAAAAAGACATTAATGTTATTAATTATGATTATTAACCACACTGTACATTAGTAATATTGAGTCTTCTAATCCATGAACCTGAGATAGCTCTGTTATATTTTCATTAATTTCTCTTAACTTTGTTTTGTATTCTATATAGGTAATTCTCATAATTTATAAAATATTTTAAAATCCATATGTCTATGAATATGTATGTAAAATTGCAACTATTTCTTGATAACTGACTTCCTTATACTGAAACTTACCTCTTTTTCTCGGCTAATATTCTTTATCCTAAAATCTACTTGGTACAACATTAATGGGAACACCCTAGATTCCTTTTTATAACTTTTTTCTACAATTTACTTTCATTTAAATTGTGACTTCAAATGTAAAGTGATTTCTTGTAAGCAGTAATTCAAGTTTACTTTTGACAATTTTTACCTCTTAATTGGATTTATAAATTGTTTGCTTACAATGTAATTATTGTTATGATTGTATTTTAATTTACCACTTTGATTTTTTCTTTCCTTCCCATTTGATCTTTATTTCTTTTATTCTTTTTTTTGCCTATTTTTAGATAAACTAAGTTAGATTTAAGTTTTTCCTTTATTCTTCTACTAATGGCACCTCTTTTGTTTTGTTTTACTGATTTTGCGACAGAGAGAGAGAGAGAGAGAGAGAGAGCAAACGAGCGAGCTTTGGAAGTAAACTATACTTCTGAGATTTATGGTATAAGAGAGTTATAATATTATAATTCCATTTTATCATCTACCCTGTCACTTATATTTTCACACATTTTACTTCTATATGTTTAAAATACCTAAAACACTTTATTGTATATTAGTCAATCTTTTAAAGAATACTAAAACTATATGAAGGTAGTTTTTGCATTCACTTCAATGTTTACCTTTTCTAAAACTATGGATTTTTTTAGCTATATCAAATTTTCTTTTCTGATATTTTTACATTTTACAATGATAAACTTTCTATAACATTTTTTGAAATGTGTTTGAATTATCAGATTTCATTCATCTGAAACTGTATCTTTTGCCTTTATTTTTAAATATCATTTCCTTAGATATAAAATTTCAGTCAGTTTCATTTTTATTTCAGCACCTGAAAGACATCATTCAATTGTTTTACAGCTTCTCTATTTGTTTATTATTATTATTATTATTATTATTATTATTATTATTATTATTTTGGTTTTGTTTTGTGTGGCAAGTCAAATATGTTTTTTCTGTTGTTCTTCATAGGCAGTATGTACTTTTTCCTCTACTTACTTTCAAGTGTTTCTCTAAATTTAATCTTCAAGATACAACATTTCTAACTAATTTACTAGTGTTTATTCTAATTAAATTTGGCTGAGCTTCCTGAATATTGTGGTTCTTCATATTTGTAAATTACTCACCCATTTTTTTTAAAAAATCTGGTTTTTCTCTTTCCTCTTTTACTTAATTTCCACCTACAGATATAATTGAGCGTTTCTTACAATCATATGAACTAAACAAGCCCAGTTCATTAGTTGTCAATATATTTTCTCTGTGCATCTACATTTAATCCAATGTAATTTGATAGCAGAACATATTTATATTTCATATTTATATCTTATGAAAAACATCCACAGATTATAATTTACATACAGACATTATATATAGCATATAATAAATTTATAAAATACAATTGTACTAGGCAATGTTCAAGTTTACTGATTCTTTTGCAGTATACAGACTTATTTCAGATGATATTTTTTAAATTTAAATTTTCTGGATTTTGTTTCAGTATCTCCACCAGTGTTATGCATTTATTTGCTTATCCTGCCTGCTTCTATGTTATTTGAAATATTTATAATAACTGTTGGAATTTCTTTTCAATAAATTTCAACATCATGGTCACTTTGGGTTTACTTCCACTGTTCTCTCATGATTAAACTTAACAGCTTTTATTGAACGTAAGGTAATTTTGATGAACTCTATTATGCATATCGTGTATAATGCACTGTAGAAACTTTGGATTTTGTTCCTTCCTCCCAATAATGTTGGCTTTTGTTCTAACAGGAAGTTAAACTACTAATTTATTATCTTGATTTTATGGCAGTTCTCTTTTAGTCTTTGTTAATGTGACGCTGTTTTGATTTTAGTGTAGGGTACAGCCTTCATCCTGGGCCAGATACAAGGAGGGTAAACATCACAGGCTACTACAGTAAGCTTCTTGTTGACTAAAGTTTGGTAGGAACAAAATGAAAAGAATAAGGATCTAGATGGGAAGCTGCTGCTCCTTACACTGTCCTTCACCAACAAGGTCTAACCTTGTTGTCAGCTAGTAAAGAAAACACATTTGCAAGGTCCAACTCCAGTATTATAATGTAGCACAAATTAGAATGGACTTTGTAATTGACAAAGTTATGTAATGTTTTCTTAATTATTATAAAATAGAAAGGAAATAAATCACAGTAATTCGTTTTCAGTTGCTAGTCATCTGGCAGATCTAAACTTTTCTTGTGTCTCATCACTCCCATAAGATGGTTGTTTTCCGTTTAAGGTCTATTTACCCGTATACCATCCCAAATCTTGAAATAATTTGTCAGTTAATTGCAAAAATCTGGGTCATCTATATGAGTTTGTGAGAATCTACTTGGGATTCTGTGGAAAACCCGAGGTTTTCATTGAGACACTCTAAGTTGGCAGATCTTGAACTTATAATTCTTCTCATTAGCATCCCAGCAATAGCTTCCTAGAGAGTTCCCCCAGAGGGCCGTATCCTAGTGAGTCCGATTGATGCTCCAATGGATAGCCTTCCAGATAGTCTCATCACCAACTTAGCAGACTGCTTCCTAGCATATGTCACCAGACTGGAATGGACTACCACCTAGAGAGCTTCCCTGCAATTCCAATGGGTACTTTTTGTTAGAGTCTGTAAACAAGTCAAAATAACACCTGGCATTTAGCCAGGGGAATGTTAGAGTTCGTAAACAAGTCTGGATGGTGCCTGGCAAAATGCCAGAGGGAGTGGTTTGAGAAGTAACAAAAGCGAGCTATTAAGTGTGGAGATTCCTTATTGGTTGACTGATGTATCTAGTTTATGCTAATAAGATAAGCTGTGTGGAATGTATAAATACTGCTCCTGTCCTGCAATAAACGGCTCCCACTCCTGCTGTATCAACGTGCACAAGTTGTTCGTCACCCCCCGGTTATTTTGCTGCAGCCAGACAGACTGCGGCAACTTTTCTCCTCCCTTGCCTTGGTCTGAGGTACTTTAGCAGATTTTTCTATCATCCAGTGTACCACAGACACAGCCTTTCTATGAAGACCAATCTCAGACTACATACAGTGAACAGCATCTCTTCCCAATTTATTCCTTCCTTGAAGTACACTGCCTTAAAATTATATATGCTGTTCCAATATTGACTTTACTCCCTCCTAGTAGTTAGTCCCATTTTATAATAACAATTCTTTTCAAATTACTAGTGTGGATTCTGTCCTTTTGATGAACTCTACCTCTTAAAACATCTTTAAGCAATCTCAGTGCGACATGAATTACAATTTTTGATAAAAAAAAATTAACTCAATTTAGGAATGTACAAAATAAGTTTGATGGCTAAAGGACTACAAGTGAAATAATACCAATGAATATGAATTTAGTCAAAATGATAAAGTTAGGGAGACATAGGCAAACATGTTCATCATGAAGTTCACATTCTTCAATACTAGGTTCTAAGAAGTACAGTGTGTGTATTAATGGATAAGCTCATACAGTGAAAAAATCACTTGAGTTTTATTATGCAATTGGGAAAAAAAAACTCTACTTTCATAACACCACAATCTGGAAACAAATATTTCATATACGAATAAAACTGAAAATAATATGAGATTGTTTAACCAAAGATATAACAAAACTTTAAGTTAGTACTCTGTGGCAAGTGGACATATACGATTACTGGTATTTCTTTGTAACTCTTGAACCTATTACTCGGAGAATTTGTGTTTTCCTCACCATTCCCTTTACCAAAACAATGCATTTTTTTGTCTCTGCTTCTTCAGTTTCACGGCTACTCTTTCTGTACACTAACTTGTGATGGTGTTTGTTTTTCATAGTCACAGGTGGAGACAGTGGGCCTGGAAAACTAGTAAGTACTGGGTTTTGTTTTCCCCTCAGGTATTTGAAGCAACTGATTCCTTTGCCACTGCAGAGAGGTGCTGAAACTTGGGAGGGCCTCTGCTGTTTGCTCTTCTGAAAGCTTATTGACTGTTGGTTCTCCGGGAACCACCTGCTGCGGTGGGGGAATGTGATCTGGCTTCTGAAGTTTCTAGTGAGAAACTGTTCATTTTCTTAGTGATAAATTGTTTCCCTCTAAAATATTATTGAAAGATCATTGCTACTGGCTATTGCTCTTCAGAAAAGAGAACTTTCCTTTTAGCAGAGTATTGATTGTTGTAGATAAATAAGTTTATCATTAAAAGACTTCATAGAGGTGGCAAACTCTTATTTATTCAGAGTATCCTTGGACTATTATGATTTATGATCATATAAAGTCATTCTGTTCAGCTCGACAAGTATTTATGAAGCATCAAGTGTGTGTTTAGCATCATGTTAGAGAGGAAGAGTTCATAATTTTTTTTTTTTAATGTTGAGGCTCTGGTGTCAAACTTCCTATATTTGAAATTTAACACTTCTATATAATACATGCATAAAAGTTCAGCAAGCCTTTCTAAGTCCCCAGTTCTTTTATCTGTAAGTGGAGTGTTAATATATCAACTTCATAGGAGGAATTATGTAATTAGTATTTCAACGATTTTTTTAAATGTTAGAGAGTTGTGCAAATTTTTTTTCTGCCCTCAAGAAGCTTGAATGAAACAACAAATGAACAATAAAATGAAATATTTAACAAATACTTAGGCCCCATAAAATGAATTTAATACATTAGAACACCAATAATAATTATTATGAACTGCTAGCAAGTATAATTTCCTATCCTCCTAATATTGTTTTATTCTCTTTATAACAGCAAAATAAGACTGTACTTCCTTTATCTCCTAGAAGAGAAATATGAGCATATTTTAGCCAACCAAATGTGAGCAAAAGTGGTGTGAATCCCTTCCCAGCATAATGAAGAAGAGCCCATGTGTAATTTTCCACTTGCACTTTCTATCTGGACACCAGCAGTATCTTAGAAGGAAATGGTTCTTGACCAGGGGATGCTTATGTATGGAGACACTTACTGACTGGCATGACTTGGGAGATATTACCTGCACCTAGTGAGTAGAAGCCAGGTATGCAGTGAAAGATCCTACAAGGCCCAGGACAGCCTCTCCAGCATTCCCCCTAACCTGGAGCAACAAAATATCTTTCAGTCCTGAATGTTCACATTGCTGCCTTTGAGAAACCCTGACCTAGAGTAAGGAAGATTTGGATCATAATTTCCAGCTGCTAAGAAATGGAGAGAAAGCATCATCAAGAAATAAACCTTAGATACTTCAGATGTTTAGGACTTTCAGATTATGTGTTACCACTGCATAGTTAGCTTTTCCTACCTGACAAATTCATTTTGTAATTTGAGTGATATTAGAACTCAATGCATTTCCCCAAGTTATGTTTAAATGATTTGTTTCTGATATTTCTGGATTTAATATACACTGAATACACAACTGCTGGGTTTAAAATCAAGGATGAATTTGTTTAAAATGGTAACTATGTAAATTCAAATTTCAAGATACTTTAGCTTGCTATTAGAGGGAAATGATTGTTCATTAGAAGCATCTAGTTTTAATGTCTAATGTTATTTCTCTAAGATACCCAATAACCCAGCCAAATATTTTTTTAAAAACAGAAATTCTAAAATTTGCTATTGAAAAATAAAGTTCATATCATTTACAGTTAAATAATTTAATAATTCTTACTATTTGACTATAAAATAAATTAATGTACACAATGAAGTAATCATAAAAAGAATGTTTTGATTTATACTTTTGAAGAAGAGAAAGATTAGAAAATGAACAGAATTATGACAAGATTTTTATCTACAAGAAGCCTTTATCTTAATGAAAAATATTAGTTCTTATATAAGCAGATATCCATGCTAGTACAATTTTAATTTCTGCTTTCAAAACCACATGCTTTCTGTCCTCAAGACATTCCTTATAATCTAATTTACATTTTCACTATTACTTTGAATAGTTAATATGTTCACATAGCTCAAAGAATTAAAAAGTTAAAAAGATAACCAGTGAAAATTTTCATCTCCATCAATGCTGCCACTTTGACCACATGTATTGTGCATGGCACAAGACGACAGGTCATGGGTGGCACAGCCTTGGAGCAAGCCCTCCCTCCACATTCACCCTCATCATGCTAACCTCACTTACAGCAACCTGCTATTGGATTCATGTGGATATGCATATATTCATTTCCTGATGCATGCATATGCATATATGCCTGCAAATATAGACACATGCATACATATGCATATGGAAACATATGTGAACGAAAAGCTTTCCCTGCCTTTTACTCTTTTTATTATACCAAACAACATCCTAAGGTAGAAGGTAATGTCCATGTTCTATCACCAAAAGAAGACCAGAATATTCTAAATGCCCTAGGTAAACAGACTGCAATAAGAGTCAGAGAAATTATTTAGCTACAGCATGAAGTAAAGGTATATCATGCTTGGTAATTTCCACTTTCATTTCAGGGTCCAATGCCCCTTCCATTGTATAGACTTCCTTAGATAATTTGTGTCATCTGCCATTCAAAAGCTCTCATTTTCAAGTCTCCATCCCAGGAAATACCCCTTAATTGAGGTTTGCTTCTAAAACTTATCTTATTATTCTTTGTAGCACACATATTTCTTATTCCTCCATACATCTTATGATCTAGTGCTTAATCAAGTGTCAATGATTATATAAGCTTTGAGTGTTACCATCAAAGAAAAATATTTACTGTAGTTTTCTTCTTATTCTTGTAAATATATTATGTATGTAAGATTAAGTTTCCAAATGCTTTAAATTATGTGTTATATTTGGAAACTTCATTTTTTAAAGATTTGGAAAATTCTGTTTTGGTTGATATTAAATCAAAGTAGTTAAATCACCCCTTCTAGATATCAATAAAAGTGGTCCTCAAAATAAGAAAATATGCATTAACCTTAGTAACTAAAAAGGTACTATCCATATACTAAGATTCATTAAATTATTTATATAATGTGGATTTGCCCAGGTTAGGAGCCAAATAGAATGGACTGGTAATCCTCAGTGTGACTAGAAAACACATAAAGTCCCAGTCAAAAATGACAATAGTACTCTCTGTCTATGACAGGTCAGAGTTTTGATTCATGATCAAAACAAATAATAAACTACTTCACTGTAGAGAAAGCCACCCCAGCAACAAATGTTACCACAAGGAACAAAAGTACCTTCTAAATATTTTTTTAATCATTCTTCTTTATGTAATACATGTACTACAAAAAAAATCCACTGTCATAACACTATTTATTTTTGATCATAAGAAGATTAAAAATATGCTACAGCAGATTTTTATGCTGTAGTTAATAAAATATTTCACTTTCCACCTTGATTACTTTTATCTGTTCAAAAGAACATGCACACCTCAACCCAAAAATGGCACATCACAAAATAGAATAAATGTGTCATAAATACAACCAATGAAAATTTATATCGAGGTAGTTCAAAGTTTGAGCAGACACACAGAGAATGAACACTGTGGAAACTGAGGTATTTGAAGACAATCTCTACAGACACAGCTCTTGAAT
The DNA here is from genome assembly GCF_021218885.2 of Marmota monax. Lineage (NCBI taxonomy): Eukaryota > Metazoa > Chordata > Mammalia > Rodentia > Sciuridae > Marmota > Marmota monax. The sequence goes on from NW_026691950.1 coordinate 17,401,686, forward strand.
TTTTCAATGCTTATTAATCAGCTTTGCCCTTCAAATATCCTTAATTAGGTCATGATCCTTCCAATGAGTCCCTTTTGAAACTGATCATTGGATTCAGTGTTTCTGTTCCTAAAACAATAAATAAACTTAACTGAGTTATTACAGAATCAAAATACATATTTTATATTAGAAAAGTAATCCTGAGGAAAGGAAAACAATATAAGATCTGGAAAAACTTTGCAACAACATGAAAACCATGAGGCAAAAATTTAAAATATGATGGAAGCTTTGCAAAAACAAATCATCAACTAAGGAAAATGTATTAAGTAAAAATAGGAGACTATTGTTTGGAACTCAGCCAGTGTAATGAGGAGAATAAAGAAATTTTAAAAATTAACTGAATGTTTGTCCATTTCAAAAGTCTTATGTTGATGCCCAAGCACACACTGTGGTTGTATTTGTTCGTCTAAAATTACATAAGGTTAAGTACTACATAAGGCAGAACCTTGATGTGATAGGATCAATGTCCTTATAAAAAGAGACACCAATGTCTCTGTCTCCCCCACCCTCTTGCACTCCCTCTCCATTTTTCTATCTCCTCTTATGCACATGAAAAAGACCATATGAGGACATAGCAGAACAGGGTGGTAGCCCTTGCAAACCAGAACCCTCACCAAAACTAGATTAGCTGATACTTTGGTTTTGGACTTTTAGCCTCAATTACTATGAAAAAAAAATGATTTCTGTTCTTTCAATAATCCAGCTTGTTTTATTTTGTTAAGGCAAACCAAGCACTTATACAATGAAGAAAGAATAAAGGAACCCATTTCAGGAAATTTAATCTACAGAGGAAAAAAAGAACCTAATGAATTCATGGTAGTATAAAGCAAACAGTCCCAAAACAATAATCAAGGAAATAATACATACATCTTAGGCTGAAAATGAGCATTAATTTAAATATTTAAAGAGTTTACCACATACCAAGAAAATAAATGTATATATAAATAAAAATACATGTTTTCATTAGTAAAAAACACTTCTACAAATACCAATAGATAAAAGTTACCTACATAGAAACAAAATATGAAACTCCATTCAAGTGTCTATGATACTAAAACTCAATAAAATGGACTAATTAATGTAGTGTTTTAAGGAAAAATTATTGACCCAAAGAATACTATAAGTTCTAACATTTTTAATTTATTTTTTAAAAACATTTTTAGTTGTTAATGGCCCTTTATTTTATTTATTTGTATGTGGTGCTGAGAATTGAACCCAGTGCTTCATGCATGCTAGGTAAGCAGTTTACCACTGAACCACAACCCCAGCCCCTAATATTTTTTTAAGTCAATATGTTAGTCAATCTGGATTGAATATTATATTATAACTAAGTACCTCAACATGTTAATTGATTAACAAAATCAATATTTATTTTTCAGAGGCTAGGAGTATTGCTTAGTAGTAGAGCACTTGTTAGCATACACAAGGCACTGGGTTCAATTGCTGGCACAGCAAAAAAAAAAAAAAAACTTATTTTTCATCTAAGTCACAGTTCATCTTGGCTTGAAGAGAGGGCCACATTCTGTTCCATGCAATCATTCAGGCACACAAGCTTCTCCCAAGGTAGGCCCAGAAGAAATACATCTGTCCTACATATTCCAGACACACACACACACAAAAAAAAAACTATTGACATAATCCTACCTTAGCATAAGGGTTCTAAAAAAACATATTGAGCTGAATGCCCTCATAAAGGAAGCAAGTTTGATAACATCTACCCAGCACTGTCCAATAGAACTTTATATTATGATGGAAATGTTCCATTGTGCTGTGTAATATGGTAGGCACTAGTCATACAGGGTTATTTAATATAAACAGTGGCTAATAATCCCAGCTACTTGGGAGGCTGAGACACAGGATAGAAAGTTTGAGGTCAGCCTCGGCACTTAGAGAAACCCTGACTCAAAATACAAAATAAATAAAAAAAAAAGGACTGGGAGTGTAGCTCAGTGGTAAAGCACCTATGGGTTCATAAAAAGTTTTCTTTATAAAATGTGGCTGATGTAACAGAAAAACTGAATATTTATATGTAAATAATCACAGGTAACTAGTAACACACATATTGGAGAAAGCAGACCGCCAACTCCACCATAGATAAATGGCTATATGATCAATGAAGTTATTGAGCATTAGTAGTACAAAAATCTGGAGACAAAACAAATATCAATCGAGTTAAAATTTATTTATAATACCTTCACAACGAACAGTTACAATATTACCTGTTCAGTCTTGGTGCTTAGCTTATGTGCCTATGGAGACTAGAAATTTAGGTACTTGGTAGAAAATATCACAATGGGTTAGTGCCTCCTAAAACTTCAGTGGAGTACTAGGAAAAGAACAATGCTTTGGTCTAAGGTAGTAGTTCTCCAAGTGTGATCTGGAACTGGCAGAACCAGCATCACCTGGGAATTTGTTAGATAGGGAAATTTTCCAGCCCCACCCCAGGCCTACCAAATCAGAAATTCTGTGGGTGGGGCCAAGCAATCTGTTTCTAATAAGCCCTCCTGATAATACTGACAAATGCTAAAGTTTGAGAACCACTGATCTAAGGCAATGGTTCTCACTCTAGATGTTCATTAGAATTACCAAGGGAACTATAAAAAATAGGGTTGCCATAGTTTCATCCTCAGAGATTTTTTTTTAATTGTTATGTGGTAGGACCAAGTATTTTTAAAGGCTGCCCGGGTGATTCACATGTACAAACAGAATTGGAACCAAACTGAGGAAACGATATTGAAAGCAGAAAAGGAAACAAAACACAACTCAGTGTTATTACCAAAGACATTAACTGTCTGTGGTCTGTGCTGCAAAACTGCTAGAATTCAGTCTTGGACTTTGAATAATCATAATAAAAACTTTGTTCTCTGTATCAGTTTAAATTTCACGTGAGCAAGGGGGAAAAAAAAGTAGGAGTTAAAATAAAAGAAAGAATCTGAGCCTTTGGTGGTATCAGAAAAGTAAGGTAAGTCTGAAGAAAACTCAGAAGCCCTGGCCCAGCCTATTGTGCAAGCCTCCTGACAGAGCCCTGCTCAGGTGAGGCCTAGTACATCATCCCCTTAGACTGTCCTCTTAACCCTGCACTTCACTCTTCTGAGGAAGAAGCCAAGGCTCATTCAGGAAAAAAAAAAAAAAAAAAAAAAACCATCACAAGCACGGTCATGTGCCCAGACTTCAGAGCCCATCCACTTTGACTGAATTCAAGTTGGGTTTCTCATTAGCCACAAAACTTGGAAAAGTGAGTGAACTCTTTTATACCCCACCTTCCTCCTAAAATGGGATACATACACTGTTTTATCTTTCCTCATGGGATAGCTAAAAAGAGGGTGAACTTTGATGAATTTTAAGACAAATCAAAACAGGACTTGATCTTATTGTTAGGTATACAAATAAGATTAAAAGGCAGACATGTTAGCTCCTTGCTAAGAAATGAAACCAGAAGGTAGGTCAATATTAAATAACCATGAGTTAGTCTTTAGTTACTGAATATAAAAATAATTATACATACATTATATCTTACTATATAAAAAATATATATATAACATGTTATCACTTGTTTGATTGATTGATGATAAAAAATATTCAAAGCATCAATCTAGAATGCAACAATGAACAAAACAAACCACCTTGTAGTCAGAGAGATCACTTTCTAGACTTTCAGTGGGATAAGAAAAAAACACACGCATAAGTAATATATAATATCAGATAATTATTTGTGGTATGAAAACAAATAGAACAACATAAGTAACAGGAGGTGACGCAAGAGAAACTTGAAGAAAATGAGGAAACTCATATTCATATCTGAGGACAGAAAGTAGAGCAAGAGGGAACAGCAATGCAAAACCCTCGCAGCACTGCAAGTTTGAAGTGTTAAATGAACTGCAAACCAGGGTGATTGGAGTGGACAGAGCAAGGTGCAGTCCATTAGAGGCTGAAATCTTAGAGATGGTCATAGCCTGACACACAGACTTGCAGGCTATGGTCAGGAGTTCATATTTTACCTTACAATAATGAGAAGACAGGACTATTTGAGCATGAAGTTAGTTCATTTGACACAAAACTTTAAAGTTAAAATCACTCTAGCTATAATTTACAGTACTGTGTTAGGAGATGGGAGGGTAGTTATAAAGCTTTTACAAGTGAAGTTTCCAGGCCAAGATTATACTGGTTTGAATCAGGGTGATTGCAATGGAAGTAGTGATAAGTGGGCAGATTCAGAATAAAGTTGGATCTGTGGATGAGATGTATGAGAATGTTTGACCTGAGAAAATGAGTGAATCATATGGCCATTTACCAAAAAGTGAGAAGACCCAACGGTTTGGCCTTGTTAAATTTGAACTGCTCATGTGGAGAATCTGAAGAAGGGTTACAATGCATGTGTGATATGGGAAAATATGAAAGCTAAAGATATCACTCAGGCTTTTCACATTTATTTATCTCTATGAGATCACCTAGGAAGTGGTTGTAGATCAAGAAAAATGCAGTAATCTGGCATTCCAAGAAATTATTTAAGTGAAGTATTTACCACACAATCCTGTCTATCAGAGACCTACTCAATCCCCAAACTCATGTAAACAAGGAAAGGATTTCCAAAGTGATACAGTCTAGACTGGAGAATCCTCCCAATATTCTTTTCAAATGTAATCTTGAGGACCTCGGAGGTTGCATCCATTTTCACCTGAGGGAAACATGGCTCCTCCTTTGTAGAACAAGGAGGGAATAGGAGCTGTTGTCCACCAGAAGTCTGTCGTCCACAGCTCTTATCATCATGCTGTGCTTTCCATTTTTCTTCTTTCCAAAAGGTCTCATTGTGACTATACTGTCTTAATATATGTATATATTAAGGTTGTTTTATATATTATTTAGCCCATAAATGGCTAAGTCATGAAGTGGTACATCCAGACTGAACTGAGAGAACCGAGCCATATCTAAAGATTCTAAATTCAGTAACCAAAAAAGACTTCAGGTTGTGTTCTGAGGGAAGACACAAAATGTCTCCATTTTTACAGAAAATAACTGCTTTCCTCTAGAATGGGCACAGTTAATGTATGGCAAAATGTGTTCAATGCTTATCAAAGAGTGAAATGTAGTGAATGTTTTTATTTTTGCCTGTTTGGGAACTCCTTTCCTTTCTCCGCGTACCCTCCTTTTTTTTTTTTTTGAGAACTATTTCAACTTAGATGTATTTAATAGCACTGCAGATACAAAAGGTGTTGTTATGGTTCACCAAAAGCTTGTGTGTGAATAAATGCAATAAAGTTCAGAGTAGATGATTGGGCTGTGAAAGTCTTAATCCAATCAGTGAATTAATCAGAGTAACTGAGTGGTAACTGAAAGCTGGTAGAGTATGGCTAGAGGAGATGGGCATTGGGACTCTGGCTTTGCAGTATATATTTTGTATCTGGGGAGCAGATTCTCTCTCTCTGCTTTCTGATCATCATGTGAGCCATATCTCTCTGCCACATTCCGCCATAATATTTAGCCTCAACTTGAACCCAGAGGAATGAAGACTATTGTCCAAGGACTGAGACCTCTGAAACTATGAGCCGCCAAATAAACTTTTCCTCCCCTAAATTTGCTCTTTTCCAATCCTTTAGACATAGCAACCAAAAAAAAAAAAGCTGACTAAAGCAGGTGAGCATATGATCTAGGTCTTGAGTCATTGTGCCAATTCACCTGGCCAGTGATTGATCTAGGTCTATTGTATGATCTAATACAGTCCAAATGGATTACTCCTCTAAGAATTATGCTTAAAGCAAGAGGAAAGAGGCCTGCCCTGTGAGGTCATATGTTTGAAGGACATGAATTGGTGTCTAGTGGCAGGGGCTCCCTTTGAATCTGCATAGGAACAAGCTGTGTGACCTCGGGGAAAGTGAAGCCAAGCAATAATCATTACAGATGAAATGAAGGTAGAGGGAGCCCTCACAGTGCCCCATCTGTAATTCTGGAATCTGACATCCTTAGATTTCTTCTTAATGTTTAAACTCTTTGAGTCTTTGATTTACCAGGTTCATTGCCTGATAAACACCCTTGAGATAAGCAAGTTTCATTTGGATTTCTGAAGCTTGTAACTAAAAATTTTTTAAGTTATGTATACATTTATTTCCACCTCAGCATATTTTTGTCGTCAATAGATAAGAATTTGAATACAAGTTTAATAATCTTATTTATATACATTAACTTATACCATTACTTTATTTCTCTATCTTTAATACTGATATATTTCTGAAAAAAATTAGTAAAAGAACTCATAGTGATTACACTCATTTTGGAAACCCCTAGGTGAGAAATGTGATGCATATGCCCATGTATCAGAGGGACTGGAGAGATGAAATGAATTACAAAGACAGGATGTGACCTTGACTTGGGATATAAATACTCCGATTTTATATTAAACCAGTATTTCCCATCCAGTAACCCCATGGTGGCTTGCATGAGGTTAACGGATGTTCTACCTAAAATTATTATTGCTCATGTAAGTTTGAACAGAGTTAAACAAAGTTTAAACAAAGAAACAAATTTCTTTCCTGTAGCATTCCTCAAAGCTTCTAATTGCATTGTAATTCTTTACTGAGGTGTAAGGTAACTGCAGTCCTGCCGATTTAAAGAAAACTGTATCATTTATTAACATCTCCACAGAACAAAGTTTGGGCAATATTGGACTAGTCTTGTGTTGTAGATAGGGAAAATTGTCCTTGGGAATCTTATTCTTATCTTATTTGTTCTGATTTAAAACCTTAGAAAGTAAGAAGAATTGGGCCAGGAGGAAAATACCATTTTTCCCCTGTGCAAAAACAGTTCTAGATAAGGATGCCAAGCCAATTCAGCCTAGCTTCCCAACATCTAGGATGTTAAATCAAATCACAGAGAAGCAAAGCCGTAAGCCAAATAAACAAATCTCTAGTGATGGAGACATAGTGACCTTGACAGGCATATCTGGAAATATTTATGAATAAAAGAAAATTTCCTAGTTCCAAAAATGTCTGAAATGCCTATATTCAGCAGACTTTGGGTCTTAACTGATAGACATCAACACCCTGATAAATAATCATCTATTCTAGCTACTTTAAGTGTTAAGGATCTGCTCATATCTATACACATATGAAATGATAGCAATATTTGAAGTAATGGTGTTATCTTTAATTTCTAGATTAATCCTAAAATATAAAGAAATCATTTTAGTATAAAGATAAAGTGAGAACAGATTAAATCTTCTGCTCTCAACTGTTAAGTTTAGTTCTAGCCTGAAAGCACAAAGATAAACTAACAGCCTTGAAAATCCTTATGATCAGTCTTCTCCTAAGATGAAACACACTGATATTTTGTTAATGATTGAGCCATTTCTTTATTTTCTTTCAGCTCTGCCCAGTTTTTGAAAGTGAAGTGTGGTATTTGAAAAGGGGAGAAAACAATGAGATATATACTTAGAATTTATAATTGTAAGAGTTAGATTTGCTCTAGGATTTCAATTTATGAAAACCCTATGAAACAAATGCAAGTAGCATTGGTGGAAATAAAATTAGAAATATCCTATATATGATTGACATGTATAAAAATATTAAAATCAAGTTGATCTACGTGATAGCTCAAGAAAGTTTGACTGTTATTTTTCAAGTTCAAAACTATAAATCAAGCCAAATACTTTGGGAAAGATGTGATGAAAACCAAAGTATTAGTTGAAGAAAGGAAATTGATGCAAAATAAGCCTCAAGTTTATAATATTTAAAACTATTATACAGGTAAACCAGAGATTTAGATAGGTGTTACCAATCAGTATCATCACAGCCCTGAAAAAATATATCCCAAATCATGTACTCTAATGAGATTGGTGTCCACATGCAGTAAGCCATTTTGGGATTACTACAATGACTGTTCATGTTTGACAAGAAGCAGGATATTCTGAATACAAGCTAAAAGGAGATCTGGGGAGGAGTATTGCCTGTTTCCTATGGCAATGTACCCCATGTTCCCCAGCCTCTTTAGTCCATAGTATTAAATAGAGATGTATTAACAATAAGTCTTATTTATTCTTGTTCTGTTCTGCAGCTTCTCCAGTTCTTGACAAAATCTTTTCCTGATATATTGGGAATATCCATCCCCAGCAGCTATCTTGTAAGGGTTCATGAACAGTTCCACTAAGAATGATGGGACATCACCATTTCATGTTATCTGCTGTGGTTCTGCTGCAGTTATGACCAAGGTCAGTACCACCTTCTCTGCTGAAAGGCAGGGAAGTGGTTAACACTGTGCTCCATAATACAGAGCCTAAATTAAGGATTCTTACATGGTACTTTGGGGAGAGTGCTTTAATGAGGCATGGGATAAGGGAAGCAGGATAAAGCAAGAGGGAACAAAGCAAGGCTGTTTCTATGCTAGAGACAGAGCTTTGCTCTATTCCAGTTAAGATCAGAAGTTCAAACTGAATCAAAGGGATAGTCTCACCTTCAGGCAAAGGGCTGCTCTAGAACACTGATGTCCCATTGTCATTGGCTAAGATCTGTCTACAAGTGATTGGGAAAATGGCTTTGGTTTGACCAGTAACACTTCTTGAGAGAAAGGTACAGTTGTTACTAGCCAATATTCACAGCAGCAGAGAGATGAATAGGTGTGATTGTCAAGCAATCTGACTAAAGCACCAGTAAGGTATGTTCCTTGCATTGTTAGATCCACTTGTTTGACATATTAAATTTATTCCATGTAGGAGTAGCTTCTCTAGGATTCTGCTTAGTCACACTTTCTGGGAAAACTAACAAGGGTTAGTGGGTTGGGCCACAAGCTCTGCTTCTGTACCGCATTCTGAAGCCATAACTGAAACTCATCATGTTCTTCCTCCACCACACTTTCTAGATTCTCCTACTCACTTTCAAGCATTTCCACTTGTCAGCATCTGTGGCTCACCTTGTGCAGTTGCCTTGACCACCATTCCTCAGTGCTCTGAGCCCCTGGTTTTCATGCTGTCTTCAGAATATGGTTTCTGCACTTGTCCATTTTCAGAAATAGAAACGCCACAATGCAGAGTATCCACTATAGCTTCTTATGATGATCAGCATCAATTTATCATGAAAATATATTAGCCTCATTCTCTTTGGGGGGATCAAAGAGGGTGCTAGTCTTCTGGCTGCAAGTACCAAGAAACCAAGTTGCAGATGATTCCAGAAAGCAAAGCAAAAGAGCTTCCTCACTAGCAGTGGGCAAATCAAATTCAGCCTTGATAAGACCGAGTCTATACACAACTTTCATGGCCACCTCCATTGTGTGCAGAGTTTAATATGGTGAGAATCTGTGTGCCCTAATGGAGGTGATCCCTTCTATAAATGAGGTTCTCAAGAACTACAGAGCCTAAATTTCAGGGATGGGAATCCCAAATTTCTAAATGAGCCCCCAGTATAAAAGGTGGGCCACTGTTATCCCTGGACCCATCTAAATATTGGATACACAATTTCATACATTAGCTATTAGTTTAAGATTAATACAATGTCCTAGGTTTATCTCAGAACTAGTTAAAGCCAGCAGTTTGGGGATGGCATACTATATGGATTCCGTGGTCAAAGTCCACAGATACAACTTCTTTTCTATAAAGTATGTTTCTTGGCTCAAGACAGTGTCCTCTGAAATCCTACCTTGTTAGATCAAACTCTATAACTCTTCAACAATGTTGAGCCATGCATGTTGGCAAAGGCCTATAATCCCAGTGACTTGGGTGGCTGAGGCAGGAGGGTCACAGGTTTGAGGCCAGCCTCAGCGATTTAGTGAAACCTTAAGCATCTTCGTGAGATCTTGTTTCAAAAGAAAAAATAAAAAGAGCTGGAGATATAGTCATAATAAAATAAACCAAAAAAAAAAAAAAGATGAGGGCTGAGGCACTACAGGGAAGGCAAGTCCATACCTGGATCACATGTCAATCCAGTGCAAAACATTTTGTTTTCCCTACTGTACAGGGTCTGATACAACCCAAGTCCTGATGGATCTCTAAAGAATAGCACCAGCTGATCAGCCCAGTGCTCTTCTTTATTGTGGGCAAATCAAATTCAGCCTTGATAAGACGGAGTCTATACACAACCTTCATGGCCACCTCCATTGTGTGCAAACACTGGGATGGCTAAAGATAGAATCTTGCTGAAATCTACTCACAGAGACACCTGAACACTTGTTTTTTTTTAATGCCCCTTCTGCAGTGGATGCTCTCTGGTATCCATTCACACGTGATTCTGAGACCCTCATGCTTTGTGTCTAGTCCTCTGAGTTCATCCACATGCTTCTTCCTCAAACCTTCTGATTCCTAACCTAATCTTGCTCCTTCCAGGCTCCTGGCCACAAGCTACCCAATGTGACACTGGTTACATGTAGGTAAATATTCTTACTTCGAGCTCTTTATTCATAAAGAGTGGATGAAGTACTACCCTTTCGTGCATAATATGTAAATTCAACCAATGGCAGTTATGTGGTGATGTATCCCCAATAATTAGAATATATGGTTCCAGAAAACAAGTGCTGGAAGCTGAAGTGATTTAGTTGGGGAATATGATTCCAGAAAGCAAAGCAAAAGAGCTTCCTCACTAGCAGGAGTAATTGACTCTGACCATGAACCGCTGATATTCTGCTGCTGCATACTGGGACAAGGAGAGATTTTTTTAATGAAGACAATTCTACATGTCAAGCAGCCTCTGTGAATTTGAAGCAGACAACCCTTACTGGAACTGGGAATGAGTGACCAGGTTGATAGGGTCTGAGAAAGGCACCAACAGCATTTACTTCTACCACTGCTTCCAACAGTTATAGACTGTTCTCCACCAGTTTACACACTTCACCTGCTATAAACTCTTCTGCTAGGCATTGCTGCCACACTAAGTGCACAGTACTGCATGCCTCTTCTAGGCAATAATGCTTCCTCTGGCACATCAAAACTTCCACAGGGCATTGTCACATTGGTGACCACTGCCGCCTCTTTTTCTGGATCTTATACTCTCACCCCACGCAAGCACAAATGCCTTCTCCCATATATAGAATGCTATATACTAGGTAGCACATTTGAAGGAATCACTGGTCTTTCTGACATGTACTGCTGCCCTTTCCTGACAATACTGTTTTTTCGAGAGGAAAAAAAAAATGTTGCAAAACCAAAGCTCAATATGGTCTGTGGCTTCAAGAGAAAAAATTATCTTCCTTTGCTCATATTGTTCTTTCAGAGGAGAAGTAAACAACAACATCATTTTTCCCAAAGTTTTTAAGTATTTACTCAGAGGTTTTCTTAACTTAGAATTCAGACCTAAGTTCATGGAAAATAGGCTGTGAATTCATTTATGTGGATGCACACACTGTTCTCAGAACCACTTCTTTTCGTCTGAAAACTGAAGCTGCAGTCCTTCATCCCTTAGGATAGATTCTTTCTTTCTTTCCTAGAAGATTGATGCATCTCTCCTACAGGTACATTCCTGAAAGTTGAGCCTTGCCAGCCCATATGTCTGAAATTTCCAGATGTATCTGTATTCTGCAGATGATTATGGCTGAGGTTTAGGCTAAAGCAAAATTTATAACAATTTGACATATATTGTATATACTCTAGTGTTTCTTATTCTAATTGTTTTATCTGCCTGTTCTAGCCTGCTCAGAGACCCATTAAAGACTGAGTTTCCACCCTGATCCTTTATGAATTGACTAAGGTGAATGTCATTCCATGAGGCCTTTCTGGAGACAACAATCAGAGCTTTACTTCAAGGCACTCCAACCTTGTCAGTGTTTGATTTTCTTTCTAAAACAAATATATTGCTTATTCTCCTAAGGTTGTTTTTTTTTTTCTTTTCATTGTATTCATAAGAACTCTATTTGTATCATTTTTATTTGATTTTTTTTAACAGATGCAGATTACAAACAGTAGCAATAATTCAGAAGCTCCTGAAAACAATTTGAATGTTATAAAACACATGCTGCATATACTTTGTAAGCATTTTGATGTTATAATTGTCTCTAAGAAAGAACTGAAATGTTTGAATCATAGGATTTGATAGGATTCAGCAGAAAAATTGATTTTTTTCTTCTGCCTTTCAAATGTTTGATGTTCTGCTGCTTTATCTCATATGTTTATGTGTGTGTATATATATATATATATATATATATATATATATATATATATATATACAATCTTTAATAAAGATTAAAACAAGAAAATAAATCAGGTAATAAACCCAAATACCTTCTGGAAAAAAAAATTTAATTCATGTAACTGTAGCTATAAGACTTTCTGTACTTTGTTTTCAAATGCACATATTATATACTTCAATAAGCAAAAGAAGAATATTAGAATATTTTCACCTATCAAATCTATGGTATTTAACCCCATGACATAGTATTCTTGTTACCAAAAATTATTAAGTCTATGGAAAGGAAAGAAAATAAGGTTACATAATTCAGACTCTCATCTCATCTTTCAATGGTTTATTTGAAAAGATCAGAATGTTTTCTATAGAAGAATGTCATGAATATTGCTATTTGCAAATAGATGAGAGAGCTGGTGCTATTTTAGCATTTGTTTGAAGTCAGGAAACCTGAATTCTATTTACAACTCTGATTGACATTATCAGCTCAGACCAAGACTTTCACCTATTCTTCCTGGAATTTCTAAATCTGTACTATCAAATAATAGTTACCATGCTTAATTGCAAGAGTTACAATGTTTTTGAAGTAAGTCTGGTGCTTTGGAAAGAAGCATGTTTCAAGAGACCCCCATACATCCTGCAGTCCGACAGTATGAATTCAAATCCTAGCAACATCTCTGATTTCCTGTCCAACTTTAAGCAATCCATTAATCATTTCTCTGCCTCATTTTTTTCATCTATAAAATAGGGATAATGGGGTAGGAAGGTCTCCAATAATAAGAAAATCACTATTCTTTGAACAATACATGAAATAGCATTCAGCAACAGCAAAAAAAAAAAAAAAAGATTTTTTTTTTCAGCTGCTAATTCATCACAGGATAGAGATGCTATCTGCTTAGTAGAAAGAATGGTGCATTGGTGACTTGACTCAGATTTTAAAAAATCAAATTATACTTTATGTTTCTTAATCTAACATCAATTTATCTTCAAAAACACCATAAGCTTCCCAAGTCTTTGTTTAAAAATTTAAAATAGCCAATAGAAAAAAAATGAAATTTCAGAGATGAAAGAGTCTCAAGTTTGTGGTCATCAGTACATACTTTAAAGATTACAGTAGCCCACTTTTATCCACAGGAATATATTCCAAGGTATCCAGTGAATTCCTGTAATTGCAGATAGTACTGAGCCCTACATATACTATCTATTTTCCTATACATATATACATAAATTTATTATCTTTTCTATCTTAACTAAGCAGTTAATATGCACTGTGGATATAACTTTTATAGTTTCAGATACAACAGCAAAAGTAGCATAACGTTATTTTACCTTCTCCACAATTTCACAGGTAGAAGATTTATTCTTACATAGTAGATCTTAGTGACCTCAACATACACTTTTTTCCCTTCCTGATTAAGTCAAGAACTTTCAAATTCTTACTTAGAGGAGGCACTTTATGACTTTTCTTTGGCATAGCCAAATTGCCGGTGTCACTACTCTTGTGCTTTGGGGCTATTATTAAGTAAAATAAGAATGACTTGAAGGACTGTGACTAATGGGCAGATAGCATATACAGTGTGGATTTGCTGGACAAAGAGATGATTCAAAGCCAGAGGAAAAGAGTGGGAAGCTATGAGAATTCATCACACAGCTCAGAATGTTGCACAATTTTAAATTATGAATGATTTATTTCTGGAGTTTTCAACTTAATATTTCTGGATTACAGTTGAGTGTAGGTAACTGAAACTGTGGAAAATGAAACCATGGATAAGGAGGCACTAGTGTAGTTACTCTACCTCTTTGGTAGCTAGATGTGTCTATGTAACTAAAATCTGACAATTAAAATCCAAGCATTCATGACATGCCATGTGAGACTTCTATGAAGCTGGGTTATAGGGACTCTCTGTGTCCCATCCTATTCCTGCAATGGAGATGAGATGGCAGGAGCTCCAACTGATATCTTGGTCTATGAAGAAACCTTGAGAATGGAGGCCCTGTACTGAGGTCAGTGGAGTAGAAAGGAAGGAGATGGGGTCATACTGACTATGGAACCACCAAACCAACCCTGAATCACCTACCTTGTGTCTCCAATTTTTAGAGAGAGAAATAATACTTTACTTCAACCAATGCTATTTTTCTACTGTCTTTATATACAGCCAAGTCTATTTTTAAATGTATCCTGTGTCCACAAAAATGACATAATCTGTATTTTCCTCTTCCCTCTACTTAGTGAAATGTGGAAAGATCTGAGAATCATATTTGTGTAGAAAGTGTAGACTGAAGTGATATACGATAATGCAAGCATTGTCACACTATCATGGTCTGAAAAACATCTAGTATATTTGATCACTGAAATTTTATGCATTGGAATTTAGGGAAAATCAAATTTAAAAATTTACTTTTTATGCCCTGTCTTCTTGTGGATGGGTCACAGGATTTGATATTTACGGGTTTCATTTGAATAAAGTCATTTTCCATTCTGAATGTCTCTCACTTTCTCCATCTACACAGAAAGTCTCACCTGGTTACCTCACCTGAAGCTGAGACAAATTTTAGCATCCCTCAAGCAAGGAGGGGTCTCGGACAGTGCTTACTCAGGGATATCCTGCTGTCTCCTAGAATCATGATAAGTGGCTACATTAATGTTTACAAGTATTTTCAGAGAAGAAACTATTTAAAATTTTTATATTTAGAGTGAAGTTTCCAATTGCTCAGAATTGAAAAAGGAGTTAGAATGCACTTACCTATTTTTTTAAATTTTCTCTTTATAGAATGTAAAAGAGTTTGCCATTTTAACATGTTATTATTAATGGGAAAATCCCAAAGAGCCAGGGATTTTATCAAGGAGTGGTTGTTTATTAAATAACAGAACTTCGCTAATTTTTTCCACTGAAGAAGATTCACTTTCAATACCTTGTCTTAGATAAATAATTTTTGAAATTTGTATGAAAATTATAGATCAGGTTGGATAATCTGTGAAATGGTGCATCACTCACTGGAGGTAACCCCGATTTTAGTATAAGTGACCACTATATAGTCTCAAGAGACTATAACACCCCATTGCCATGTGTGAAAATGGTAGAAGCATATGTTAGCTCTAGAGGGTATTCTGGTTGAAGTTTAGAAAGTCCAATTCCAAGAAAGAAAAAAATAGCATATTTATGCACAACTTCCTGGGAAAATAAAAAATAAATTAGAGTAGAGAATGAACTTATCCTAGTCAACAAAGTGCACACTTTTTATAAAATACATTTTACACTGTTTTATTTAAAACTCAGTGTCCAAAGAATAAGAAAGCTAATATTACTAGACCACCTAAAGGGTGGGTGGAAAATGCAGATTTTACTTTCATTTTATCCAAAAGATACCCACTCCTTTAAATTTTGATGTCTAAAAGAATCATCTACATTAAAAGAAACATAAGAACTAAATAATGAAGAGAAAACAAATGAACAACAAAAACAAAAAAAAAAAAACGATTCCCAGACAGAGAGTCAGAAGTATCTAACCATAAAAAAACAGTAACTAAAAGTAGAGTGTGATATATTTTCACTACAGTTTTATCAGCATCTGCCTTCACCAAATCCCATTTTGGTACCTGGTCTGGATGAGGAAGAAGGGTGCAACTCAAAGGACTAGGAATGGAGTGTCTTATCTGTAAGAACACTTTCTCACCCTACGTCATACTTGGTACAAATTCATATATTAGACTATGAGAATATCAGAGTGAGTGAGTGAGAGAGAGAGAGAAAGAGTGTGTGTGTGTGTGTGTGTGTGTGTGTGTGTGTGTTTAAAGGGCAGGGCGGAGGGGAGGGAATCTCCAAATAAGCACTGAGGAAGGAATGGATTCATCACAACTAGGGTTAAATTTCCTCAATAATACCCATTCATGACTGTCTTGGAAATACATCATTGTTCTTCGAGCAGATTCTTAAGTATCCTGATTGAGATGAGAAGTGGGAGTATTGTCACCAACTCTACATATCATCATATATTTCTTAAATGTCATAGTAACAGATTAATTTGTTAATGCTTACTAAAGAATTTAAATAGTGTGGGACCTACACAAACTGAAAGTTACCCCAGGGCAGACTCTGCATCTCTTTCAGTCTTGTATTAACAACTATGATAGGCAGAATAATGGCCCCCAAAACCTGTAAATATGTTATTTTATATAGCTTACATTTTTCAAAAGGGCCTTGGCAGATGTGATTATCCCTGATTAAATAAGCAGGCCATGTCTAACTATTAGTTCTTAAAAGGGTACATCTCTTCCTGGCTCAGAGAAATGACAGTGAGGAGGAAATATTTTTTTTTTAATTTTTTATTGTTGGCTGTTCAAAACATTACATAGTTCTTGATACATCATATTTCACAATTTGATTCAAGTGGGTTATGAGCTCCCATTTTTACCCCATATACCGATTGCAGAATCACATTAGTTACACATCCATTGATTTACATATTGCCATACTAGTGTCTGTTGTATTCTGCTGCCTTTCCTATCCTCTACTATCCCCCCGAGAGGAGGAAATATTTTAAAAGAGAAGGTTTATTGGCTTTGAAGATGGAGGAAGGGAGCTACCAACCAAGAGTGTATTGGAAGGACTCTAGAAACTGATAAATGCCTTCACCTGACAGCCAAGAAAAAATTGTGAATCTCAGTCCGAAAACCACAAGGAATTGAATTCTGCCAACAAATGGAATGAGCAAAGAGACAGATTTTCCACAAAGAACTTCCAATGAGATACGTTATGGGGTTGGAGTCTGAACTACAGAGCTGTATGATAATAACTTTTTGTTTTTATGAGCCACTAAATTATTGTAATTTGTCATGGCAGCAGTAGAAAACTAATGCCCCAACATTTAACATTTAATATTTGTCTGACATAGAAACATACAATACAAACTTAATTAAATATGACTCACTCTCTCATTAAAAACATTAAAAAAATAGACTCAAGTTTCTTTGCCTTCTGAATTTAACCACTATTCACTAAAATTGTGCTGTTGAGAAGAATACAAGAGCCAACAGTTATTTTGTGGTGGCAGAATGAGGGTTATAACGTGTATGGAGAAAGCAAAAGAGCAAGAATTCCCTCGATTCAGAGATGGCACCAGCAGAGTAAATACTCCAAGAAGTAACTGAAATAATAACCTTATAAATTGTATTTAGTGCTTCTCAAAGTTATTTGTTCTCAGAAGCTTTTATTTTTCATGTAAAATAATTTATTATTCTCTGAATATAAACAAGAATTATCATCTTTAGCACAACACTGTCATTTGTTTAAACTGAGTTTCTTTTCTTTATCCCATAGAAGAATCAGTAAGCTTTCTAAATAGAAAGAATAATAAAGTGATAAACATATTAAGCAATCACAAAGGCCATATGGTTACTACTTGTGCCACAAGGATAATATTCTACTAGAGCAGACTGTAACCTGGCAGGTCCATTTGTTCCGTTGAGAATATCAAAATAAAAACGAATATATTTAACTGTTCTTTTAAGAAAATACAAAAAAAAAAATCTTTGGTTGTTTCTTTAAGAAAACACACACACACACACAAACACACACACAAAAAAAAACTTTAACTGTTCCTTTAAGAATATTAAAATACAAGGGGTTGGGGTTGTAGCTCAGTGGTAAAGTTCTCATCTAGCATGTGTGAGGCACTGGGATCAAACCTCAGCACCACATAAAATAAATAAATAAAATAAAGGTATTGTGTGCATCTACAACTAAAAAAATATATATTAAGATATATTAAAATACAAAAAAAAATATTTAGCTGTTTTTGGTGACAACTTTTTATTTTGCTATATTTAAAACTTTTACTTTCTTTGTATACATGCCAAAATACTGCTACAATATTAATAGATTAGAAACTTCTAAAATCTATGTCTTTGATCTCATGAGAATATTTTGTCATTGAAGTCTCTAATTTTAAAAGTTGAGAATTTCATATCATCTCAAAGATGGTAATATTTTACCAACAACAATAACAAATACTTTTCTAGTTTTTTATTCTCATCCCTTCCAAAAGGCTTAAGGATTTCTATGAAGCAAGAAAGAAATCCATGATACAGACAATTCTCACTTTTCTTGGTCATGAAAACTTCAGTTCACTTTTACTTATACATTCATTCAACTGAAAAACCAGCCTCTACCTCAGAGCAAAGCCTGTCCAAGGAAGGGACATGACCTTAGTCCTTGGAAAAACCCACAGAGCACTCCTAAGCACATTCCCACCCTGCTGAGTTGTTTATCTACAAATAACAGGAGAGATCTGCTGCGCCAGGGGTCCCTGACTCAGTCAGGCTAGGTGGGGATCCATAGCAGCCCCCTAGCAGCCACCAATCAGCATGAGACAGGGAAATACCTGGGAAGATAACCAGATAACCCTCCCAGTGGTTTATGGTGGTTAATAACAAGTTGGGAAAACATGTAGTTCAGCACGTACACCCCTCTTGGCTCAAACCAATCAGTTCAAACAAATACCCCTTTGTACTGACCAATCACCCCTACCCAACTTGTTCCCGCCAGTGAATGTGCTAATCATGTTTTAGAGTTGTTATTTGATTTTCCCGTGGTGTGTGATGATTTGCTAAAAGAGGCTATGATGTATGTGAAGTCCCTGACCTCTCCAAAAATATGTATAAAAATGATGCAAACCCTGGGCTCGGGGCCTCTCAGCGTCACCAGTTGCTGTGTGTGTGCGCGGATGACCGAGCTAGCTCCCAATAAACACCTCTTTGCTGCTTGCATCGATCTTGGGTCTCTGGTGGTCTTTGGGGGTCCCAAATTCGAGCATAACACAACAAGTGAGATAATTTAAATTGAATAAAATAATAACCCAACTGGGTTACTAGACCACTAATTTTATTCTTAACTTAGTAAATAATTTGAAGTCTAATAAATCAAACTGGAAGCTCTAAAAACAAATTTTATCTATTCTGTTATACAATCCTTCACAACAGCTTTGCTATCTTCTAAAAAAAAACTAATAGGAAGATAGACTTCCAATTATAATTTCATTCTAACACTGATCTCATAGGGATTGATTTTTAAATTCCATATTGTGAAGCAAAAGACTTTTATTGTTGCAAGACTCAAAAGTTCACTGTCACAACATGTTTATTTTAAATATTCTATCCAATATTAAAGACAGCAAAGCGTCATTAAAGTCATTGTTACTAAAATCCCGGCATTCAACATTTTAATGCTGTGACAGTAGCATTAAAAATTGTGCCAAAAAAAAATCAAAGAGTGTATAATGTTTTCAATGCCAGCTGAAATGTAACAATAGAAGAAAGTTTCAATCTGTAATTTGAAATTTTTCATCATGAGTGCTTTAATTTTTACCTTAGCCTCTTATTTCAGGCCCTCTTCTCATCACATCATTGAAAGTCTTGTCTTTATGTATGAAATATGTGAAATGTGGCACAGTCAATCCATTATTTCAGCCAGCATAGCAGCTGATATCAACCACTATTAGGCTGATGTAACCTGCATCAATCATGAAAATGACTAAAATGGACGGTTTTACCAGGGACTAGTGTCATCACGATCAGCTACAGAAAGACTTGGCTGACTGTAGAGACCTAAGTGATCTAAGCACTTATGCCTCCAACCATGCGTAAGCTAAAATTAATTAAATCATGTCTAGAAGTAGAACTGGGTACTCTTGAAGGGACAGTTATCTTAAACACCTCAAAACACATCCTCTCAGAGACTGGTTAGACTCTATGGAAATAATCCTTCTTACAGATGAGACCATTATTAGTCTAACAATTGCCTTTATTTCTTGACTATTAGAGTCTTGATAAAGATGATGCAAGAATATGGAAAGGATGATCTGTTAAAAGAGGAAAATTTTCTCCTCTTCAAAAATATTGTATTTCATACACTCCAATAAGCTGAGTCACGTATTTGACTGAGTCATTATGAACACTAAAATTGGAGATGAAAATTAGATTTCCCATTTGCAGACTTTTTTTCTACCTACACAAGGCCACATGTCAATGAGACCTAGTTTAGTAACTTTAGATATTATTTTCTGTTTTTCTTATTTGCATGGGAGGTAAGGATTAAACTGCCTGTTCACCTGTGAGCCTTCCAGAGCCCCATGGAAATTGGCTGTGTCCAACTGCTTAAGCCAATCAATGCACGTTAGAATGTGAAGGGGTCCAACACTAGGCCATTACTACAGAAAGGCTGTGACAGGAGTCTGTTATGTCAAGGAAGGGTCTGGTGCCTCCTTCACCATGGTGGGTGAATAGACTAGAAACTATGGTTGCCATTTAGTGATACTACTGCTGCATCCCAGCTCCTCACTGTGCTCACCAAGGCAGGGATTAAAGATTTCCTCATGGTGATTCATTAAAGACCCAACTCCACAGCCAGACTACTGGTAAAATAGATTGGCTTTGCTGTCCTTGAATGTCATGGTCAATTGTGGGTCAGAATGGCTCTGGTTTCTGTGAGTTCTTCTCAACAAAGTGTTTCCGCAAGTTTAACTGGTGTGTACAGTATTACAATTTACCTCATTTGACCAGACTGTTCTGGTGTCTCAACTACCACAAGCCTGTCTGTTCTTGAAACCTGAAAGAGCACAACTTAGATACCATTTTACATAGTTCAACAAGAACCAAATTTCCAGACATTTTTGACGAAAACAGAGCTCTTGCCAAGAAAACAAATATTGGCAACAGAAGAGAAAGAGCTTAAGTTTTTACTGGCAAAGTTTGAAGAACCTGAAATTTCTCAGGAGAAATGTTTCATATTTAGGGTCTTTCATCAGAAAATACTATATATCCTTTTATAAACTAGAAGGCAAAATAATGTACTCAAAAGATCTCTGGAGTAGGAGTCAATAGACAAAGATCATAGAACTGACTGAAAACAATCAGCGAAATTACCTCAAGCAGATCAGTTAAATCTATTGAAAAGAAACTTTGTAAGAAGAATTGACAGGGCGAATGAAGAATATCTAACTCATGTGTATTCTGTGGCTCAAAACTTGCAGTCAGTAGAGAGCATGTGTAAATATAGTCCCATATGCTCAAAGAGGGGCACCCACACATATGCATTTTGGAATGCCCACTAATTCATAAGTATAAGGAAAGTGTGCATTTTACCATGGATACTCTAATGTCTATGTATCCATTCCATTGTTGGATGAGGAAGTGATTGAGACTCTTTTGTACTCTTCCCTTAACTAAAATGTACACAGCAGCTCACATAACAAAATTAACACATAAAGTATAAAAATAAAGACAATGAATATCCACTACCTCTTTAATTATTACCTGAACAGCCTTCAAGAAACTATTTAGATGGAAAAATAAAACTTTTTCCATGTAATAATACATTAATCTCCCATGCCATTTTTTTCCCGAAGAACTCAAAAGTACCTTGCAAGATTCCATTTGCCCTTTTGAAAGCTTTAATCCCCCATAAAGCAAGGAAGATGTCTAGATATAAAATAGATATGTTCACAAACAGTAATAAGAGTGCTGCTCGAAATCTGGATTTTAAGAAGAAATCCCTCTGGAATATCAGGCTCAGTTTGACAATTTCAGTTTTTGTTTTTGTCCTGGTCTTTATCAGGATTTTTTTTTTTTTTTTTTTTTTTGTATTTAGAGAAGACTTTTCATCTTATTTATTTTCCAAATTCAATATTTAGCATTCTTATCATTGGTGTTTGTAAAATATTGTATTTAATTATGGCAAGCTCTTAGTTATTTTAAGTTAGGGGATTCTTTTGTTGTTTATTATTGAAGTGACTAATATTTTCTCAGAGCACTGTCTCCCAAGGAGTGTATTAGGACACTTTGTTTGATTGATATCTTGGTTCCCTAACTACTCTTTCCCTCTATCTTTCACCAAGAAGTAAAGGGTGAAATGTAGACAATAGAAGTAGAGATAACCACCAAGGAATGAGAAAGGAGGGTGCCAGATATGTGTGAGTGTGTGAATATGAGTGTGTGTACGTGTGTGTGTGTGTATTCTTGCAATCTTTGCAGCTGCTAGTTGTCATCTCTTTTCCTCTTCAGTATTTCTTTATCCAAATCTCTACCAGTCCTGACAAGGTCACAGATGTCTCACAGACTGAGAACCACTGGGAAACAGTGGTTTATAGAAACACTACAGTGGAGAAAAACAAAAACACACCCTAAGGAGGAGAGCTGGTCTTGTCTTGACAAGATGGTGGCAGTTCAAATTGGCTCTGTGTCTCTTCAAAGAACAATTGGAACGGCCTTCCAGAGTCATGCTCTGTCTCTGCATGGTTCTAGTGTATTGTTTTGTGGCAATATTCCCATTGGTTCTCCTGTGTCATAATTAAACTTTAAAAGTTCTTGATCCTTTTACCAAATTACACAGTATTATACAAATTTACAAAGCATTGCAAAATACATTTTCATATGGATTTAACTGAACAACATCTCTCCAGTACCTCATTTTAGATACGTTTTTGCTTAATTCAAGAGTGATAGTTTTGCATTGATTTATATTCAATAGAAAGGATATATTATCCTAGGTAGACAGCTAAGAAATGAATCACAGAGTCTTCTTTCTATCTTGGAAGATATGACAATCATCCAAATTTCCTGATTCTGTATAAATAAATAGCAGAGTCTTCAGAAATGTACTTATCTCTTTAGAAGCATGAATTACTAGGTGACAAACACATTTTTTTTAAATCCAGAGTGGGTTCAGAGTACAACAATCTGTTCAAACTGAAACTCTTACTGACCAACTTATTGGTTTATTATAAAAATACTGAGCATGTGTGCTTGTGTAAAGAACTATATTAAATGTTAAAAGAAATAGACTTACTTTCAAAACTTTAGCCTTTGGGTGAAAAGGCAGACAACAATAACACAGGTCAGTATAAAATAAGATAGAATATAGAAGTAGGTGCAAAAAATACTTAAAGTTGTAGAAATGATGAGAAGAAACAGATGCATTTGCTTGGGGAGAACCATGAAAAATTAACTGAAATGGGTCTAGAAATGTTGATACAATTGTGGTATGTGCAGATAAGTGTGAAAAGGCATTCCAAACAGAGAGAATTGAGTGAGCAAAGCCTGGAAGTAGTAAAGGGTCAGACATGTTTACTCTACTCTGGCTAGTCACACGGCTTAATGGCAGTACAATAATGAACATTAAGGAGTTTCTACTTTATGGAGTTCACAGTATGGTAATGATCTGGGAATAATAAGTTGAAAAGGTTTGCTAGTAAGAGCAGCACCAGGCATTAGGTTCATAAAAGAAAGAATATTGAAAGCCAGGCTAAGGAGGTCAATTGGGGAAACTCTGGGTAGGAGTGTGTGTGTGTGTGTGTGTTTTCACCCTACATGCAAACACTTAAAGAAAAATAATCATAGATGTGATCTGAAAGGTTAATTTGGCTGAAATATAGGATATGAAGTTGGGAGAATAGTAGACATAATCAGGCCAGGGAGGCATTTCCTTTTGTGTATCATTTACTCGTTTTTTTTAAAGTAAGGCAGTCTTTTTTAAAATCTCTCTCCCCTTTAATATTCTTCTTCTTCTTTTTTTCCTTTATAATGGAAGGTGGATAAAGATGAGCAGGATCTTTTGCCTGTCTTCACCTGCCACCTGCTTAGGTTTCTCTTATCATATATCTTACATGCTGTGTCTCTGCTTCTCACTACTTATTCCTGAATCCATTGTTTTTCTGTAATCTCCTTTGTCCCTGATGCCAATCCCAAACATTCCAAGGCTGGCCTAATATATTACTGCCCGCTTTCAAACTCTGATCTTTAAGTTCTTATATGGATGTATGTTTCATTCAGGTTGGCAGTTCAATTTATTATAAGCAGAGTTTCCACTGACAGAATCATATATTCAGGCCTTTTCATTTTAAAAAATATATATAAAAGAATAGAAAGTGGTACCTCAGATAAAAAGGCTGCCCAGTTACAAGATGGGATAGGACCAGATGTATGGGTGTGTAGGCAAAGGATCAGGAATCATAGTAGATAAGATGACAATGAGTCACCAGTGTGGGACTGTAGTGAAGAAAGGGAACATGATACTGGGATACATGAGTAGGATCGTAAAATGTACAAACTAGAAGGTACTCAGCATTCATCAGTCCCCATGGATCTGGGCTTAGCACCAAAAAAAAGAGCATGGTGACAGAGACAGCCTGAGGTGTAATTGCAAGATAAATGAATTAGGGCTACAGATCAGGCTTTTCCATATGCTGCTAGCCCTTGCTGATGTCCTCACCTCCAGGCACTAAGCACTCAGTTCTACCACATGTATTCTGTCACCCAGGCACCCTCCCACATGCTAATACCACCCTCACTTTCTATGATGCCAGAATTTGAAGTCTGACTCCCAGCATGCTGACAAACCATTTGAGAAAAAGCAAGTAGTTTTGTTTTCCAAGGAAAGCTCAGAATATGAAGACATATACCCAGTGTAATGGTTCCACAATGGTGCAAATTCAGACTCCATGGCATGCCATATTGGGATGAAAAATGTAATAAGGATGGCTTTCTATTTTCTTCTTCTGTAAAAAAAAAATATTTAAACTGAAATTGCATTATACATACAACTATCTACTATAATATATAAATCTGGCATAAAATATTTTAGACTGACCTTCAGAAATTAAATGGTGTAAAAAAAATAGAATTCATTTAATTCCAAAGTATAATGCCCTGCATTTTTTCTTGCTGAATTTCACATTATTTGTTTCTTACAAGTTCTGCAAGTTGATAATAATTTAAATTCAGATTATACTCTGTAGATCCCATACCATCTAATAATCCTATATATTCATACAGTTTCCAGTTTGAAGGTCAGGCCATTCACTAAAATATTTTAAAATATCAAACCAGACTGAAAAGCAGTTGATCTCACTCACCCCTTTTTTCTAGACTAGTAAATATGGCTCTTTATATTGATTGTAAGAATCAATTCTCTTAATATGTTTATGAATGTCTCAGAATACACAAAAATCTTCAAAACTACATTTTGGAAAATACGATCTCAACAGGATGACTCCCCACACATCAAACTAAGTAGTAAGTCCTTTTAAACCCACAATCTCCGTAGGGGGTTCAATTTAAAGCAGATCTTACAGCTAGGGTGACTTTCTTTCATTTTATTACTCTTGAGAGTTAAAATCTGTCCTCTACATATGCAAATTATTTGTTTATTCGACAAATTTTTTTATGATTCCTTATGCCAGTGTAGACAATGTCTTTGCTTTCATGGAATTTAAACTCTAGTTGAAGAGGAAAGACAATGAACAGATAAAATAACTATCAGAAGAAGAGATTTGCTTCAAAGAAAATAAAACATGATCCTTGCACAGCAATTGGACAATGTGGTGACACTGCAGATAGAAGGGCAGCAAATGCCACCTTGCAGAGGTGACCTTTGAACTGGGAACTGAATTTTTCCAAGGATCTAGCCATGCAAAGGAGAAACATTTCAGACAGAAGGAAGAGAAAATTCCAAAACCATAATGTAGGGAAGAAGCTTAGAAGAATTGGAAGAAGATTGATATGGCTCCAGTAGAGTAACCAAGAGAGGTGAGAAGAAAGTAAACAGTGAGAAACAGGGAGGGACCAAATGACTTTCTTTCAGGCCTTGGTAAGGAAGTCAGATTTGAATCTGAATTAATGAAGCCATTGAAAAAGTGTAAAGTACAACAGTGAAATTACCTCATTTTTATTTTTAAAAAGATGATTCCAGCTGATACATGAAGTACAGTTTGGGGGTAGGGGGCAAAGGCACTTTATTTGCAATGATCAGCCTTTGATGGAACCCTCTAAGGTGATCATTTACAAGGACTGACTTATCACTAGCTTTCTTTTGATGTGTGAGGCATCATCTCATTGACCATCTTTTCCAAAATATAAAGCAGAAACAGAGGGAGGTGGGGTGAGCAGCACGATATCAGATATCAGGGTGCGTGTTGGGGGAATAGTTATTGGAACAAACCCCAGTGAAAAACTCAGGCTATTTCAGTTGCAGAGACAGCACAACTTGTTTTGTATTGACTATCAAAGGAAAAGGACTGAAAAGTCTGGTCTAACTCTATGTCCCATTAAAGCAGCAAAGTTTTTATATTTATGAAAGAAATTTAAAATCAAAAATAATAATTAAAAATTAATATCCAAAATAATAAAGATATATTAAATTCACTTGTTAAACTACCTGATTGGAAATAAAATCTCCTTTAATTTTAAAATAATAAAACTCAATTCAAAGACATTTATTACATGTGTAATATGTACAAAGCCCTTTGATAAGACTTACAGATAATACAAAAAATACAGTTCCTGCTCTTTGTAACTACTAAAAATAGAAGATATATAATTAACCAGAGAATTAATTTTTGGATAATGCTTTCAAATCAAGTAAAACATTTATTGAATGCCTACCATGAGTACAGCACAGCACTGCTAAGAATAAAGGTGGTTATATAAAGATGAACAAAATGTGCCATTGGCAGCAAGTAATTTAAAATCAAAATGAAAAACATAATTTCTCCTGGAATTAGCTAACAGAAATTATAAAATATACATCTATCCATTCTCTCTTCAATAATTTGGGAATCTCATTACATTGCTCTTGAAATCCATCTCTATACTTGCCCAATGGCATCTGGTAGTCTATATTCCCTTTCTCATTTATATTATGGCTCAGCACAACATGCTGAAGGGACTATAGCAATCAGCACATTGTGTTTTCTTATAGTCATACTTTGCTTGGCTCATGCTGTTTTAGGTAGAGAAGCTGCACTGCTAAATTAAAAGGCTATGTACTCACAGCAAGTGGGTTCTCATGACCTAAATGATTGGAAGGAGAGTAATTTGCTATGCCATCTGAACTCTGAGTGTACAAAGCTGAGTCGTGCTTGGGCACAGCTCTGTGCTTTTCTGTGCATTCATGCGCTAGGATTTCCCATTCCACATAATTAGTCACTTTATATTAAAATAATTAATAAGAAAAGGCTTAGTATCTTGCATGTTGCTGAGGGTCTGTAGACTCTGGCATAAAAATGCTTCAAATGTATCTAGAAAATGTAAAAGTGTTTCAACGCAGCCCTGAGCTGGGCGGGGAGAATACTGAAAGAATGCTTGTGTTTTGTTTGTTTTGTTTTTCCAGAATGACAGAAACTACCTCATCTGTTACTTATAATTGTAGATGTTAAATGCCAATCATCTGTTTTCGTTTTGAAGGGAAATTTTTGTTATATATCAAAGCCAATGGTATATTTATATTATACGATTTGTGGCAAAGACTGATAAAAATGTTTAAGGTTCGGAATTTTTACATATGAGAGCAATTGAAGGGCAAAACACAAGTCTGAAGAAATTGATAAAAAGTCTGATAGAAGAAATTGAGTCTCTGGGATTCTGAGGACAGCTGACTTCTCTATGAGTTCAGATGAGTACCTACAGCCTGGTTCTGGCCCTCACAGTGATAAAAATAACATGTTCCCACACTTATGATGATAGACACCTGTTATTTGGACAATTTCTACCAACAGCAAAAAAAGAAAGAAAGAAAGAAAGTAAAAATCATCATTGCCAGCACTTCCCTCCTCACAGCTGCTTCCTTCCCATACTAATCACAGCGAGGCAGACATCCATTTCAAATTTGACCAGAGAATGCAAATGGAAATAAAAGTCGTCACTAAAGCATCTGAATATCATAACTGTCTGGTGACAGTGATGAAAGAAAATGGGAAATTTTAGAGAAGAAACCAAACTGAAATAGAAACAGAAGGAGGTAAAGAAAAGGTCATAACTTTAAACATTCCTACTTGGTGAATTTGTCCTCAAATTCAGATTCAAATCACCTATAAATACATGACTTAATGTAAAAGGAACCTGAACATGTATGTCTACTTCATTATGACACTGTTTTGTTTACCTAACCTTTAAAGAGTGCCTATAACAAAGGGGAAAATAAAAAGGAGAAATCATTTCTCCTTTCAGGATCACAATGGACTTGGACACTGTCTGTGTGTTCCACAGGTACCAAATGTGTTCACAAATTTCCTAAAAATCATAAGGGAACTTGGACATTTTCCATATAGCAATAGCATACATGGAAGCAAAAATTACTTTCTTTGATTTCTAATTGGAATTTTGTGAACATGTGATAGAGAGAACAATGATAAAAGAATCTCTGGTGAATAGTTGTGATGAATTATTAATGCTTTTAATAACAATTATTTTAGAAACAAATCAAGTTATGAATTTTAAAAATCTTCAAGCTCTTCTCTATCTTTGCCCTTTTCTAATTCACCTTTCATGCAACTATATTGTGACTTTTAAAAACTCAAACATGTTCAAGAGCTTCATTATTTACATAATCCTTGAAGGACTCTCATTTGCCTAAGGACAAATCCAAACTCCTTATCAGAGCACAGGAGACCTTCAGCATCCCAGCCCTAGACTACCTTTTCAGCCTCATTTTTCATCTAGCACCTCATTTCCTTGTACCAACACACACCCACTCTTCCCAACCTCAAACCATAAAACACTGCGTGACTGGCAGTTCCTCAAAAATGCCAGAATATTTCACACTGCCTTGCCTTGCATGCACTTCTTCTGCCAAGAGTGCTCTTCCCATCTTTGCAAGCCTAGCAAACACCTACTCGTCTTTTAAGATTAGACTCGAGTATTACCTTTTCCCTTTTCTTACTTTCTATTTTCTTTTTATTTTTTTGTACTGAAGATGGAATCTAGAGGCACTTTACTATGATGCTACATCCCCAGCATTTTTTTTTTTGTTGTTGTTGTTATTAAGAAAGGTTCTCACTAAGTTGCCTAGCCAGGCCTTGAATTTGTAATCCCCCTTCCTCAGTCTCCTGAATATCTGGGATTACAGGTGTGCACCACTCTGCCCAGCCTAAGTACTACCTTTTCTTAAAAAAAAAAGTTTCTAAATCTGTGACTCCTAGATATCTAACCAAATGGAATTATTATTCCCTTTACAATGTCCATTTAGCATAAGGGACATATTCTCATTTACCTATTGGATTTTATGTCCACACTTCATCATACAACCTTCCCACCACTGCCATGAGTGTTTAAGTGGTCAGAACATTAACCAGAATCATCTCAGATCACCAGTTCTAGCACTGGGCCATTTGGAATTTGTGGAAGGAAGGAAAATGATAGACAGTGAGGGAGGGAAGGAAGGAAGCAAGGCCCGAAAGTCCTAACAACTCTACCTAAAAATATATGTCAAACTTAACAATGTCTGGCTATCTCAGCTTCACTCTTGTTCAAGACACTTTCATCCCTTTTCCCTACAGCAGCCTCTCGCTGGTCCCCTTGCTTCTATTTTTGCTTTGCTATGGGCTATTGTTCACATAGCTTCCAGAGTAATATTTCTGAAAAGTCAGTTCACACTACTTTTTTGCTAACCCTTCCATGGCATGCACATAGATGAAAGCATCTTTACATGCCGTGCCAGCCCACCTCCCCAATCTCATCTTGCAAGGCGCTTCTCCTACTTCAGTACCATCTAGCAACACTGTCCTTATTTCTTTCCTCCTAAGACATCAAAGACTTCCTGCCCCTGGGCCTTTGCACTTAATGTATTAGGAATATTCTTCCCCAGATCATCACACGGATGCTTTCGTCTCATCACTCAGAGACAATTTCAAATAGAATTCTTGAAATGGTGTCCCCTCTGACTACCCTGGTCGGTATAGTCCCAGTCTTCTCTCAGATACCATAATTCTTGAAACAGAACTTACTACTCTCTAAGGTTATCTTTCATTTGTCTATTTAGTCATTTCCTGCCTGTGCCTACCCCTGGGAGAATGAAGAACTTTGTCTTTTACATCAATCTATTCCAGATCAAATAAAACTGCACACACAGTGTGCAGTGTTATGGTCACTTAATACTTATTTGCTGAAAGGAAGAGAAATATTTAGACACTGATATACTCTTATATTTTTCTAGTTCATTTGTTCTGTCATTTGCCTAGATAATGTTCACCATTTCATTTCTTTCTCCTCAAATGAATTTTCCTATAAAAGTCCTGGAGTCTCCATTTGACTCCACCCAAGACCCATGTTTTACTCTCTTCTTTGCTGCTCCACCTTCTGGGAATTGACCTCCATAAATACATCATCTGGGGTGCTTGGCTTCCCAGAGTTTGCCCTTGGGAGTCTTTGGCAGGACATCAAAAAGCAGAAGAAAGAGGTCCCCAATAGTTTCTTCTGCCTCCTGCCTGCTGTGGACTATGGTTCTGCCGGTTTGAGCATCCTTCCAAATCCACAGCTTCAGAGGGCAGCTCTTCCCCTTTTCTCCTTCCCATTCCAAGAAGAGAAATCGCTTTCTGCTGTTGCTCGTTTCCTTTGTGACTTCGTAACCCTTTCCCCACATTAATAATGCTCTTGAACCATCTGTGTTAGAATCTATTTCCTGATGTGACCTGGACTAAGACGTTCAACCTAAAATAAATGAAAGCTGGTGATGTTGCTTTGCACTATACTAAGAAAACTGTGATAACTGAAAGAATTCCCACAAGCTGCTCTACTCACCACATCTACAAGCATTCTCCTATCATCCTGCCTGAAACTACAGAGCTGCCTATCCAAAAAGTTTTAATTAATATATATATATATATATTTAACTTTGAAATAAATTCTCAACTCTTTTACTGACAAATTTTAAGTATGTTTGGAATGCAAGGGTATATAAATCTGCTTCTGAACAGTACCATTGTTTTAATAGAAATACCCATCAAGTATTTCTGATGAGAATTTAATGATTCCCATTAAAACGAACTGTAAATATAAAATCTTGAGGATTTTAAAGTTTAGACAAAAAAAGAAAGAATGTAAAATCAGTGATGATTTTGTGCCATTGCATGTTGAAATTATAATATTTTATATATTGATTAGGAAATTACACGAGAAACTAATTCATCTGTTTATTTTACTTTTTCAAATGTGAATACTGGGAACATTTAGATTCCTTGTATAACTCATGTTATTCTTCTGCAGCATAGTGCTGCTCCAAATCTGTGCTCTGTGCTCCTAATTTAAGTCAATCCCTCATTTGTGCTTAGTTCACATCCCCATCACCTGCTCAAATACACCCCACTCGAGCAATTTTCTGCTTTCTCTCCAGAATTGTCAGTTTCTCTTCCCAATTGAATTATTTTCATCTGCACATAGGCATGCTATTGTTCCTCCCATTCAAAAAGAAATATCCTAACCTCATTTCAACTGCAATTTGCTACTCCCTTGATATAAAATTCCCCTGGATGTGTTCTCCACACAGTCTCCAATCCCACTCTTGTCATTCTTTTAAAACCACCCTGTTCCTTTCACTGAAACAGCTCTCATCAGAGTTAACCTAAAACTTCTCATTGTCCACCCATTGCATCTACTGATTGGAAATGTTAGTTGTTCTACCAAATGGATATTAAAAAGTTGCTAACTTCATCCTCCTGATGTACTTTCTTCTTTCTAATTTACAGGGCATTGCTCTCTGTAGATGGTGGTATTAAGAAGACAGAAGTGATAAAAAGTGATCTATTGAGAAATTTCAGCCTAACAATCATCTTGAAAACAGACCAGTTTACAACAGTGGCTTTTATGAGGCTTTCACTGCGGAATGGAGTTACAAGCTGCCTCTGATATCTACTACTAAAGAAATTAAATAAAGGCATAGAATATCCCAACCAGAAGGAAATCATCTAGTTCGTTCCTTTCCCCAGCTATTCAGTGGTACAGCTGGAACTCAGAGTACTTTTCTCCTAATCAAGGGTTATTCCCAGTACCCCACTGATTGCTATTATGTGCACTCAATAGTGGATTATAAACATCAACTATTGTTAGCTGACAACAAGCGTTGTGTGTGTTTGTAATACAGTTATGAAGAAAGTATAGCACATTTTCTCCTGGAAAGTGTAGTATGCCCCTAGGCAAGCAAAACCACATAAAAGTATTTTACCTATTACTTAAAGTGCAATATGAATAGTGTTTTAGCACCTAGTCACCACTTGTAAAAACACCTCCATGGGAAACAGCATATGAGGCTGTAATTCATTACACTGAGTGTGTACACCTGTTTCAGCTCCACAAGCAAGAGAGGGAAACCCTCAGAATCCTTCTTCTGTTTCTTCATGGGAATGTGCATCAAAACAACAGTGGTGGCTGGAGCAGAGGGAAGTGCAGCATTTCTTGACAGTTGAGAAAACAGACTTTAATGTGTTTGCTGTTAACATATCGTCATCAACAGAGTAATAGTTATTGTTTTATACTTAAGGTTTTGAAGTATTACTAAAAATAAATGCTAATGTTCTGCTTGATTTAATAAATAATACTGAATTATGTATTGCAATCTGTTTTAGTCAGCTTCTGCACTGCCGTGTCCAAAAGATCTGACAAGAAAAATTAGAGGGGAAAGTGTTTATTTTAGGGTTCAGAATTTCAGAGGTCTCAGTCAATAGATACATGACTCCATTGCTCTGGGCCTAAAATGAAGCAGAACATCATGGTGGAAGTGTAAGATGGAGGATAGAGGCTCAGGCAATGGCCACCAAGAAGCAGAAAAAGACTAAGCTCAGTCCACAAAATACATACTCCAAAGGCCCCACCCAGTGCCCCACCTCCTCCAGCCAAACCCTACCTGCATCTACTGATTGGAAGTGTTAGTTGTTCTATCAAATGGATATTAAAAAGTTGATAACTTCATCCTCCTGATGTACTTTCTTCCTTCCAATTTACCATAGTTACCACTCAGTTAATCCCTATCAGGGGATTAGTTCACTGATTGGATTAAGGCTCTCAACCCAATCATTTCAGCTCTAAACTTTCTTGCATTGTCTCACACATGAGCTTCTGGTGCATACCTAATACCCCCATTAAGAAAACTAACACCCTCCTTCTCTATATTTTTAGCTTTTGTACATGTGATAGGTTCTTCCCAGGTTCTTCCCCATTCTATTCTCTAAAACATGTGATTGTGTTGATTTATATGGCAAAAGAGGCTTTGCAGAAGAGACCAAGTATAAGGATCTTGAGAAGTGAGATTATGCACCCTTAAAAGCTGAGAACTTTTCCCAGCTATAAACAGCTATAATCCCAACTATGGAAAGGGGGTGAAAAACTGAGATGTGAAATGGTTTCTATTCACTATTGCTGGCTTTGAAAACATTAGATGAGGGCAAACATATTCAGTTGGCATCTAGAAGCTGGGAAAGGAAAGGAAACAGATTCCACAGGAGCCTCCAGAGAAGATCATAACCCTAATAATTCCTTGGTTTTAGTCTGTGAGATTTCTGACCTATAGATAATAAATGTGTATTATTATAAGCCCCTTAATATAGGATAACTTGTTTGGGCACAGAAAGAAAATTCATAATATGTTTGTCAAGAAGTACTTTCTCACAGTCTATAACCCAGGTATTAACTTGGACCTCCCTGCTTGTTAAAATCAGGATAACAAATGAAAATTCCGGTCCAATGGTTATGAAACCCAAAATTTGAATGAATAGTAAGGATAGAGGGTGGTTCTCATATGTGCACTTGAATAACTCAATACATTGATAATTTCCTTTCACTGCCCACTCTTAAAATAACATTGACAAGTAGAATTTAGCTGTTTTCCTGTATAACTGCCAAAATAATTTTATGCAAGAGATTTTACTGAAGACTGAAAATCCATGCTATATAAATAAAAAATATATAAAATCAGCTGTTTTTCAAAAAATGTTGATTTATCTTTTCTTTAGTAGTTACAGAATCTGGTCATGTTGTTCTTCCCTCAAGTTTTATTGAATCTACTTTGTAACTTTTTCTCTACTAAACCTCAAAAACCTCCAGTTTTGACTTCCTTCTCCCCACCTAGTTGCTTATTAAGAGTATTCCTTTGTGCTCGCTTCGGCAGCACATATACTAAAATTGGAACGATACAGAGAAGATTAGCATGGCCCCTGCGCAAGGATGACATGCAAATTCGTGAAGCATTCCATATTTTTTCCCAGATATGAAAGATGGAATGGATTGCCAAATCCTGGAAGCCTACAGGACCCCAAACATTCAAAACCGTAATAGACCAACTCCAAGACACATAATTATGAAGATATCCAACATACAGAACAAGGGGAGAATA
This sequence comes from Marmota monax, assembly GCF_021218885.2. Classification (NCBI taxonomy): domain Eukaryota; kingdom Metazoa; phylum Chordata; class Mammalia; order Rodentia; family Sciuridae; genus Marmota; species Marmota monax. Next base: position 17,435,962 of record NW_026691950.1, read on the forward strand.
TTAAAAGCTACAAGAGAAAGGAGGCAGATTACATTCAGGGGTAAACCAATTAGGCTAACAGCTGATTTTTCATCACAGACGTTGAAAGCGAGAAGATCCTGGAACAACGTATTTCAAATGCTGAAAAATAATGGATTTCAACCAAGAATACTGTATCCAGCAAAATTAAGCTTCAGATTTGACAATGAAATTAAAATATTTCACAATAAACAAAAGTTAAAAGAATTCACAGCCAGAAAACCAGCACTGCAAGGCATTTTGAGCAAAACACTACAAGAAGAGGAATTGAAAAATAGTGCCCAAAAATAACAGTGGGAGATAACTCAGTAAAGGGAAGGGAAAAAAAATAACCAAAAAGGAAAAACTAGCCATATTAAAATAAATAAATAAACAAGCATGATGGGAAGTACAAACCATATATCAATAGTAACCTTAAATGTTAATGGCTTAAATTCACCAATCAAGAGACATAGGCTAGTAACCTGGATTAAAAAACAAATCCAATAATATGCTGCCTTCAGGAGACTCATCTGACAGGAAAAGACATACACAGGCTGAAGGTGAAAGGTTGGGAAAATCATACCACTCACATGGTCCTTGGAAGCAAGCAGGAGTGGCCATACTCATATAGAATAAAATCAACTTCAAACCTAAGTTAATCATAAGGGATAAAGAAGGACACTATATACTGTTAAAAGGAATCATCCACCAACCAGACATAACAATTATCAATAGGTATGCACCAAACAATGGTGCTGCAACGTTCATAAACTCTCCTCAAGTTCAAGAGTCAAATAGACCACAACACAATATCTATGGGTGACTTCAACACACTGCTCTCTCCGTTGGACAGATCCTCCAGACAAAAGCTGAATAAAGAAACTATAGAACTCAATAACACAATCAATAACCTAGACTTAACCGACATATATAGAATATATCAACCATCATCAAGTGGATACACATTATTCTCAGCAGCACATGGATCCTTCTCAAAGATAGACCATATATTATGCCATAGGGCAACTCTTAGTAAATATAAAGGTGTGGAGATAATACCATGCATCTTATCTGATCATAATGGAATGAAACTGGAAATCAATGATAAAAAAAAGGAATGAAAAATCCTGCATCACCTGGAAAATGAACAATATGTTACTGAATGATCAATGGGTTACAGAAGACATAAAGGAGGAAACCAAAAATTCTTGGAGATAAGTGAAAATACAGACACAACATATCGGAATCTATGGGACACAATGAAAGCAGTTTTAAGAGGGAAATTCATTTCCTGGAGTTCATTCCTCAAAAAAAGAAAAAACCAACAAATAAATGAACTCACATTTCATCTCAAAACCCTAAAAAAGGAAGAGCAAAACAACAGCAAATGTAGTAGAAGGCAAGAAATAATTAAAATCAGAGTGGAAATCAACGAAATTGAAACAAAAAAAAAACATTGAAAAAATTGATAAAACTAAAAGTTGTTTCTTTGAAAAACTAAATAAGATCGACAGACCCTTAGCCATGCTAATGAGGAGAAGAAGAGAGAGAGCTCAAATTACTAACATACGGGATGAAAAAGGCAATATCACAACCGACACTACAAAAACACAGAAGATAATTAGAAATTATTTTGAAACCCTATATTCCAATAAAATAGAAGATAGTGAAGATATCGATAAATTTCTTAAGTCATATGATTTGCCCAGATTGAGTCAGGAAGATACACACAATTTAAACAGACCAATAACAAAGGAGGAAATAGAAGAAGCCATCAAAGGACTACCAACCAAGAAAAGCCCTGGACAGGATGGATATACAGCAGAGTTTTACAAAACCTTCAAAGAAGAATTAATACCAATACTTTTCAAGTTATTTCAAGAAATAGAAAAAGAAGGAGCTCTTCCAAATTCATTCTATGAGGCCAACATCACCCTGATCCCAAAACCAGACAAAGACACTTCAAAGAAAGAAAACTACAGACCAATATCTCTAGTGAACTTAGATGCAAAAATCCTCAATAAAATCCTGGCGAATTGAATACAAAAGTATATCAAAAAAATTGTGCACCATGATCAAGTAGGATTCATCCCTGGGATGCAAGGCTGGTTCAATATACGGAAATTAAAAAATGTTATTCACCACATCAATAGACTTAACCATAAGAACCACATGATCATCTCGATAGATGCAGAAAAAGCACTCAACAAAGTTCAGCATCCCTTTATGTTCAAAACACTAGAAAAACGAGGGATAACAGGAACTTACTTCAACATTATAAAAGCTATATATGCTAAGCCTCAGGCTAGCATCATTCTGAATGGAGAAAAACTGAAGGCATTCCCTCTAAAATCTGGAACAAGACAGGGATGCCCTCTCTCACCACTTCTATTCAATTTAGTCCTCGAAATAGAAGCCAGAGCAATTAGACACACAAAAGAAATTAAAGGCATAAAAAAGAAAAGAAGAACTTAAATTATCACTATTTGCTGATGATATGATACTATATCTAACAGACCCAAAAGGGTCAACAAAGAAACTACTAGAGCTAATAAGTGAATTCAGCAAAGTGGCAGGATATAAAATCAACACGCATAAATCAAAGGCATTCCTGTATATCAGGGACAAATCTTCTGAAATGGAAATGAGGACAACCACCCCATTCACAATATCCTCAAAAAAAATAAAATACTTGGGAATCAACCTAACAAAAAGGTGAAAGATTTATACAATGAAAACTACAGAACCCTAAAGAGAGAAATAGAAGAAGACCTTAGAAGATGGAAAAATATATCCTGTTCATGGATAGGAAGAACCAATATCATCAAAATGGCAATATTACCCAAGTTCTCTATAGGTTTAATGCAATGCCAATCAAAATCCCAATGGCATTTCTTGTAGAAATAGATAAAACAATCATGAAATTCATATGGAAAAACAAAAGACCCAGAATAGCAAAAGCAATTATAAGCAGGAAGTGTGAATCAGGCGGTATAGCGATACCAGACTTCAACTGTACTACAGAGCAATAGTAACAAAAACAGCATGGTACTGGTACCAAAACAGGCCGGTGGACCAATGGTACAAAATAGAGGACACAGAGACCAATCCACAAAATTACAACTTTCTTATATTTGATAAAGGGGCGAAAAGCATGCAATGGAGGAAGGATAGCATCTTCAACAAATGGTGCTGGGAAAACTGGAAATCCATATGCAACAAAATGAAACTGAATCCCTTTCTCTCGCCATGCACAAAAGTTAACTCAAAATGGATCAAGGAGCTTGATATCAAATCAGAGACCCTGTGCCTGATAGAAGAAAAAATTGGCTCCGATCTACATATTGTGGGGTCGGGCTCCAAATTCCTTAATAGGACACCCATAGCACAAGAGTTAATAACTAGAATCAACAAATGGGACTTACTCAAACTAAAAAGTTTTTTCTCAGCAAAAGAAACGATAAGAGAGGTAAATAGGGAGCCTACGTCCTGGGAACAAATTTTTACTCCTCACACTTCAGATAGAGCCCTAATATCCAGAGTATACAAAGAACTCAAAAAATTAAACAATAAGATAACAAATAACCCAATCAACAAATGGGCCAAAGACCTGAACAGACACTTCTCAGAGGATGACATACAATCAATCAACAAGTACATGAAAAAATGCTCACCATCTCTAGCAGTCAGAGAAATCCAAATCAAAACCACCCTAAGATACCATCTCACTCCAGTAAGATTGGCAGCCATTATGAAGTCAAACAACGACAAGTGCTGGCGAGGATGTGGGGAAAAGGGTACACTTGTACATTGCTGGTGGGACTGCAAATTGGTGCGGCCAATTTGGAAAGCAGTATGGAGATTCCTGGAAAGCTGGGAATGGAACCACCATTTGACCCAGCTATTGCCCTTCTCGGACTGTTCCCTGAAGACCTTAAAAGAGCTTACTACAGGGATACTGCCACATAGATGTTCATAGCAGCACAATTCACAATAGCTAGACTGTGGAACCAACCCAGATGCCCAATAGATGAATGGATAAAAAAATGTGGCATGTATACACAATGGAGTATTACGCAGCACTAAAAATGACAAAATCATGGAATTTGCAGGGAAATGGATGGCATTAGAGCAGATTATTGCTAAGTGAAGCTAGCCAATCCCTAAAAAAACAAATGCCAAATGTCTTCTTTGATATAATGAGAGAAACTAAGAACAGAGCAGGGAGGAAGAGCATGAGGAAAAGATTAACATTAAACAGAGACATGAGGTGGGAGGGAAAGGGAGAGAAAAGGGAAATTGCATGGAAATGGAAGGAGACCCTCATTGTTATACAAAATTACATATAAGAGGTTGTGAGGGGAAAGGGAAAAAAAAATCAAGGGAGAGAATTAAATTACAGCAGATGGGGTAGAAAGAGAAGATGGGACGGGAGGGGAGGGGGGATAGTAGAGGATAGGAAAGGTAGCAGAATACAACAGTTACTAATATGGCATTATGTAAAAATGTGGATGTGTAATCGATGTGATTCTGCAATCTGTATTTGGGGTAAAAATGGGAGCTCATAACCCACTTGAATCAAATGTATGAAATATGATATGTGAAGAGCTTTGTAATGTTTTGAATAACCAATAAAAAAAGAGTATTCCTTATATAAAATACTTTTTTTCCTCTAAGAGCAGCTATCATTTTTACCCTTTTATATAAAAATTGACTATATATTTTATTCTATAATCTATGAAGATACCATTCTCCTTTCTCTAACCTTCCTTATTCCTTATCATGGAACAAAGAAAAATATTTTGCAAACATAAATAAAATGAAACAATTAAATTCGAATATGTTGAGCCAGGGATACAGCTCAGTTGGTAGAGTGCTTGCCTTACATGCACAAGGCCCTGGGTTCAATCCCCAGCATCACACACACACACACACACAAAAAAAAAAAAAAAATCTAATATATCGTAACCACCATTCTCATGGATCACTGAAAAAAAAAGAGACTGTTCAACTGTAATCTTTTTCAAAATATTTATTTATTTTTTATTTAATATTTATTTATTTTTAGTTGTAGTTGGACACAATACCTTTATTTTATTTATTTATATGTGGTGCTGAGGATCGAACTCAGAGCCTTGCACGTGCTAGGGTGAGCACTTTACCACAGAGCCACAACCCCAGCCCCAACTCTAAGCTTTTTATTAAATCAAATTTCTATTATTTTAACTTCACATACAAAAATTATATATCCAGCTTATTCCTCAGTATACTGTTTTGATTTATAAAGTTTATTCCTCAGTATACTGTTTTGATTTATAAAGCAACATGTTACTGGTAAATAGGGTGTGTGTCAAGTATTTTGCAGATAGTATCTAATTAATTTAATCAACCCCACTAATACAAATTACTAAATAGTATTTGATACTAACAGCTAGCACATGTAATTTGTCATTTATTTTTTAATATATCCATAAAATTAGTATTAATATCCCCCATGATATTGATAAAGAATGTAGCACACAGAGATATTTAAATAATTTTCCCAGTGTCAAAGAAGTAATAAACCATGGACCATACACAGGGTAGCCTGACATAAAGATACTCCTTCCGGGCTGGGGATGTGGCTCAAGCGGTAGTGCGCTCGCCTGGCATGCGTGCGGGCCGGGTTCGATCCTCAGCACCACATACAAACAAAGATGTTGTGTCCGCCGATAACTAAAAAAATAAATATTAAAATTCTCCCTCTCTCTCTCTCTGTCTCTCTTTCTCTCTTTAAAAAAAAAAAAAAAAGATACTCCTTCTGCCCTGCAGTGTGTAATTTTATGCAGTTGAATTCCAAATAAGCAAACTTAAGTTCTAAGAATTCAACTAATGTTCAAGGACTAACTTTCCAAATTCCAGGCCTATAGCATACCAAAGACCATGAGTTTTCTACTACCCTATGATTTGCAGGACATTAAAGATACACAACCCCAAAGAGACAAATATTTGAGATAATCACATTAACCCTTTTTTTTGCCTAAAGCTTTGTACTCTTTACAACTAACAAGAGTAAATATTTTGTACTAATAAAAGATCTGATTTCAAACTTAATGCTTATACAGATATTCCTGAAAAATATACAAGGAAAAAAAGAAATATTGATTCCAAGAAAACAAAAGTATCTGAAAGAATGTGGGTAAAAGAAGATAATTTTCACTAAATTTAATTTATAGATTTAGAATTTTGTATAATATATACTAACTATTGAAAAAACTATTGACTTTTCAAAGGTACACTTATGATAGAAGTACCCAGCATTCTAAATGACAGAGTAAGCACTAAACTGCCTTTTTCCTCTTTTTATTCAAAGAAGGATAATACATGCATTATGAACAGAATTTAAAATTCCTGAAAAAGAATTATTTTAGAGTCAACCAACACCTTTATTCCTCAGATATTGCTGCTCAGGAAAAATATGGTTTCCCAATATTTCCTTCTTGTACTTTAAGAAAGAAGGGGTTTCTTCAGAATAATGTTAAGAATGTAAAAGATGCAAAGAATCTTTGCTTAAGAAACCACATTAAACCTGACTGGGCTTCATAAGGCTAGATTTAAAAATTCATAAAACAAGAAAGTTTTTAATTACAGACAAATTAAATTTGGAACTTCAAGCTTCAAGATGTATATTTAGTCTATAAAATTTTGCAGCTCCTATAAAAACACTAACTAAAATGAAACACAAATCTAAACCACAAATAAAAAATGCAGTTTTAATATGACCAATTATCACTAGATTTTCACACCTACAAAATGAAAAAATTGCTGTAATCATCAGGATATTTATGATGCATTTGCAGAGTCCTTTAGTTCTTAGACAGACTTGCTCCAATCTGGTAGGAAATAATAGTGAAGGTACAAAAGAAGGTCAAGTATAATGAAGCACAGGGTATCATTTGGTCATTAAAAGAAAAAATATTTCTTCTAATTAGCCAAGTTAACTTAGAGGTACTTTGTGGGGGGGGGAAAAAGCAGAAAAGATAAAGATCATGCCACTTAGAAAAAAAAATATTTAAAAAAACTACATGCCTATTAAGTTTTGACAAAAATAGAATGAACAGTGAAAAGGTTAATATTAATTATTAACTGTATAGCACATGTCAATCACTCTGAGATAAGCAGTTGACATGAATTCCTAAAGCAACTCTCTTTTCAAAGACTAAGAAGTATATAGTGCTTTTGTTTACACAACAAATGTTTGTTGAGTGCTTTTTTTAAACTTTTATTTTTCAAGCTTTTATTTAAGGGCAAAGATCCAGGTTGGAATTTAGATATTATTGAAGGCAGCCATGTCCATGAACTGTATATATTCCTCAAGAGCAGTTACCTGCTCCTGTAGTGTGTCTGTGCTGACTTCATCATCTTCTACTATACTCTGTATTTAAAGTATCTTAATTTCATATCCCACCAGAACTAGAATACAGGATACCCAGACCAAGCTGTCTGCATAAATGATTCTCATACACTCCTTTAATTTTGCCATATCTGTCTCATTATCCAAAGATAAATAAGACTTGGCAACAAGCACAGGTTTTTGTCTTTCTTTGACTCTCACTGTGCCAGACATTCTCTCCTTTGCCTCTTCACTTTCCTCCTCTTTATCATATCCAGTGAGATTGGTGTTTAACTATTACTACCCTTAGCACCAGTTTCTATGGCATCTTCCACATTGGCAGAGCTATACTTGACCAAAGCTTTCTTCACTCCTGCCAGGTTGGCCTTTTCTTTCTCATAAGACATGATGTGATTATGTCAGTGCCAGCAAGCCCTGGCCAGAGCCTGCTTCAAATACTGCCCCATCTGCCTGTGTTTGCACCACCCTTTATAGCTCTTGTCTATCAGGTAATCATTGAACACCAGTTCAGCTGGATTTTCAGGCCTCCAAAATCATTCGTGTTGGGTATAACTGGAAGCCAGAGAGTAACAGAAGGAAAGGGCACAAGTGGTCAGAGAGAAAGAAAGGATTATTGAACAGTGAGTACAAGGTGTTATGCTAAGTGCTGTGGGGGGAGTGTATTACTCAACTTCAGTAACTGTAACAAAATACCTTAGAAAAATAATTTAAAGTGGGAAAGATTTATGTTGGCTCAGGCTTTCAGAGTTCAGTCCATAGCAACTTGGTACTATGGGACCGTGATAAGTCAGATAACATTATGGTGTGTTTTGGGGGCAGGGGGCAAAGCTGCTCACTCATAGTGGCCAGAAACCAAAAGAGACTAAGAGAAAGAAAGAAAGGGGCTAGGGATAAAATACAGTCTTCAGAGGACTGGCCCAGTAACCTACTTCCTCTAACATTGTCCTACCTCCTGAAGTTTACACCACCTCCCAATAACAACACAAGCTGGCAACCAAGCTTTTAGCACATGAACTTTGGGGAATATTTCAGATCCAAAATAACAGGGACTATAATAACCCTGACCCTAATCATCAACAAAATAATAGAACACTATATTCCACTGAAATACAAAGTGAAAAGCCTAGTGATACAGATAAGATACATAATATAATTAGAATAACAAGCTTTACAGATTTCTGTTAAATTTCTCTGGAAAGATTGGTTCCAGGATAACCTGCAGTTACCAAAATCTGTAGATGCTCAAGTCCCTTTAAAATAACATAATATTTGCTAATAGCCTAAGTTTATATTCCTGTATACTTTGTCATCCTAAGATTACTTATAGTACTTAATACGATGTAAATGCTATGTAAATAGTTGTTACACTGTATTGTGCAGGGGGTAATGGCAAGATAAAAGTCTGTACAGATGCAATTTTTAAAAATTATTTTTGATTGGCAGTTGATTGAATTGCAGATGTGAAACCAGTGGATACTGAGGGCCAACTATATTTGAAAACTAGGTTGTAAGTACAAGAAATACCATTCAATAGATGTTCAAATGAAGGATGTAGCTAGAGGAACAGAGAAAAGGTAATGGGAAACAGGATATGAGGCATAGCATCAATCCCACCACAGGTTTCATCAGCTATGCCCTCTTGTTACTGATGGGGAAACTGTAGATTTAGAGCATGATAAGAATAGGTTTCAATCCTGGTTCTGTCACCATGAGCTATGCAAATTTGGGGAAATTTCTTATCCTTTATGAATCAGTTTACAAATCTGTAAAGCAGGCTTTTAGAGAGATAATCTTTTTGTCTTCATCATTCCTTTATCCTTAGCAGTCTAGTTTCATCCCACTAGTAGTCACTAGAATCAGCACAGCAATAATCACCTCATTTTTATCACTTTTTGGTTATTAAATCCAAGCAAGGCCTTTAATCATCATCTTATCTCTCTGCTGCATTTGATTAATCATGCTTTAAAACCCCTTCCAGGTCTTAATAGCACAAGCCTGCTACTTTTCTATGTAGAAATATTTTCCAAAAGCCAGATCAAGGCTTCATGGTAGCCATGAATGAATTACTACCAGACATTCAAGAGTTTTTTGGGTTGGTTGTTTCATTTGTTTCCAACTTTAATAGACATTGTTTTTTAGAACAGTTTTAGGTTCACAGCAGAGAAGCAGAAGATAGAGAGCTTTCCCATATCCCCCTTCCTCCAACATATGCATAGCCTCCCCCATTAGGAGTTTGTTTTTTTTTTTTCTTTATGACATAGAATAGACTTTTAAATGTAAAATGCATTACACTAGCTATATTTTGCATTGTTAGTCAACACATTTGTGTATGTGTGTGTGCAGTGAGTATGCATATTTGTAGATTATTGTAACTTTGAATGTATACCTGACCAAAACATACAAAATATTTCTCACAGTAAAAATTGCATCATAGTAAAAAATTTTAAAGTCATGGTAAAGTTAGCTTCACTGATTAATTTGCTTGTTCCTATTCTTGCACTTCCCTCTCTTTGATATATATTGATCCTCTTCTCTATCTGTAACCTTCAGTTATCTCTCCAGTAGCTTTCTCTCCAGAATATCACAGTCAACTTTTCAGTGTTGCCATCTAGATGTTTATAGACACCTAAACTCATTATAACTTACTGGACAATATAACTGACATGAAAGAAATACATTAGCATGGCTAAACTAACAATAATATGAAAGATAAGTTAGAAGACCAGAGCCTGGAAGCAGAGAGATCAGTTATAAAGTTATTACTGTGATTCAAATTATAGTAATTAGAGAATAAATGGAAATTACAGGTAGTCAAGGTGATGTGAAAAAATAAATTTAATAGCAATTGAAGAAAGAAAGAAAAAATCCCCAATTCGTGATGGTTTCACTTGTGATATTTTGACTTTCAATGGTATGAAAGTCATACATGTTCAGTAGAAACAAATTTCAGTTTTTGGACTTTTTCTTGGGGCTAACAAAGCAGGGTATATTTTCTTCCAATACCAGGTAATGGCAGTGAGCCATAGCTGCCATTTAGCCATGCCATCACTAGGGTAAACAAACAATACACTGCACTGTACCGTGTTACTAGCATCTTTTGAATATTGTGTTTTGTGTTTAGAATCCTTTTATATCTACAAACACTCATCTGTGTTTTCACATGAAATATTTAACATTTTATTATAGAATAAGCTTCATGTTAGATTACTTTTGCCATGCTATACAATAATGTAAGTGTTATGAGAATATATGAAGTAAAGCTAGGCTAAACTATGATGTTCAATAAGTTAGGTCAATTAAATCCATCTTGATTCAATGGTATTTTCAAGTTATAATGAGTTTTCTGGAACATAACCCAACAATGAGCCAAGAAATTTATACCTATATTAAGGTCAAGTTGATGAGTGACAAAATTGCTACCACATCTCAAGAACAGGAAGATTAGATTATTTCTCTAAGGTTTTCAACTTGAGGAAAAAAGCAATGTTACTAATAATCAACAGTGATAATACCATGTTTATATTTTTAATTTGATCCACTAGCAGGACACTAAACATAAGGAGAGAAAAGACTAAAATCTCTCCATAACTAAACCCAATCCACAATTTAGTTCCATTGAAATTTTTGATTTAATGAACAACATACATCTATATTTACGTTCAACTTTATACCTAGTTAATTGGTTAAAATACATTTTCAGCAAAACTAAAATTTTTTTTTCAGTCCAGCAAAACTGAAATTTCATTGTTAGCTGAATGCTTAAATCTATATTTAATCCTAATCATGTATATAATAAAGAAATTGATGATAGTATCCTAATTTTTCAAATTGTTCTCCTCTCTGTAAAAAAATAGAGTTCAAAAAGAGACAGAATGTTAAATTTTACACTATTATTCAGTTGTTTAAGTTCTAGGCTTATATGTAAAGATATTTTTCCCCAGTGGAATCCTCTTCACTTCACACTAAAATCTCTTGCTCTTTTCTAGAAATGGTTTAACTTTAAAATTACATGTCAACAAAGAAATCTGTGATACTGTTGTGTCAGATAATTAATTCCTCATTTTCTCTCCTCTTTAACTAAACTTCATAAAATGCCCTCTAACCATACTTTAACTGGGTGATGACAACTTAATTAGATCAAGACCTTAGCATAGAAGAATAATGATGGAATTGAAGACAGTTATGGATTACAGTTTGAGTTTTTGCTACCCCTCTTCAATGAATCCAGCAGTTATATAAAATGACTATACAAAAAGTTAACGAACACTTATACACTCATGTCTTTGCTCTCCCACCAATAAACAAGTTGAAGAGAGAATAGCAGTCTGTCATTTCATAGCATCATTCAAAGAAAATTGGTCTTGAAATCTGAAGACCCCTTTCCAGATCTGATTTTATAATTTGCTAATGATTTGGCCATAGGAAGTCACTTAAATTCTGTGAGGTTCATTTTTTGTCTATTTGTAAAATAAAATTAATGTGCTTCACAATCTAGAAGACCCAAACATATAAAGCACTTAAACAACATTATTCCAGGTTGCCTGTTGAAACACGCCCAAAGAAAAGGAGACAGACTAAAAAAACAGGTTAACTTGTGTTATAAAAAGGAAATTAAGAGAAGGAAGGTGTAGGGTCAAAGAAGTTATCTGCAAATGCCTTATTATGATAAACGTAAGGAGAAGATTGTTCACACACAGCAGTGCAAATGGATTTTTTAAAAAGTTTTAAAAAGAGAGAGGGGAGAATGAAAATAGAGTTCACAAAAATTCTTACAAGGTAATAATGAGAAGTTCTATGCAAAAATGCAAAGCAATGCACATGAGAATATAATTGGTTTCATAAATAAGAAGTGCTATCAATGGTATTGTTTCAACCTGAATATGTAAGACTATGTAAGCTTATTGGGATTCCTTTAGTAAAAGCATGAGATTGTCAGTCAAAGTGTAGGTAGACAAAAAGTAGGAATGCTGTTGCTATGTTTGTATCCAAGAAGAATAGCATTACAACAATGCTAATGGAATATTATAAAAGAGTTGTACAAATTGTATTCACAGCTTGCTTTCTTATGCTCCAGGTGTGTATTGAGAAATGCAGAGTAGGGAATGAGTGGAGCATAAAACATCCTGTTCCCAAGAGATACAGCACAACAAGGCAAAATCTGCTCGAAAGAGGGTATATACAGGTTTGCAATCAGTCTTTCAAAAAACGGGAACAACCACTGTCACAAGGTCTTTCTTTGCTCCTAAGTACTAGATCTGTTCTACTGGAAAAGATACCTTCTTGTGGGTAGTTTCCCCCAAGGGAAGCTTTGTCTTTCCATATATGCATATAGAAAAATCAATCTCATTTCACTAATGTTTGGAGGTTGCTAATCCCTGGGGACTTCTTAAAGGAGATAAATCCACCAGTCTTTCTGATTCAAAGCATGTACATTCTATACAACCAGATGCTTTTTGTCAGGCACAGTATCTCTGGAAAATACACTAAAAATTGTCTCTAACAACATCAGATGCTAAATGAGTTCTGTCTAGGAAAAAGTGTAATGACCAAGCAGCCTGGCCAGTGGGTAAGAGGAGAAAAATAGGACCATAACAAATACAGTTGAAAACAACTGACATTCCCTAAACATAGGGCTCTGAAGAAGGAGCTCATTGTCCAAAGAATAATGTCCAAAGACACTGTGGTTTGTTTCAGCAGCCACCAAACTACACAGGCAAATTACTAAGCAAGCAAATAAGGACACAGATCAAAGGTTCACAGAAGCAGACAAGAATTGAAATGAGGTCTGTTAGTGTCTAGTGTCAGGCTGTAGGGTCTTCAGAATATATCCAATAAGTATGGAAAGTATGAGAAAAACATAGAGCTTCTTAAGATATGCCAGATACCAAAAGAGAATCAAAATATTATAGTCATTTTAGGTTCAGGATAAATAACTCCTCAAGAAAATTAATACTTAGCAATACCTGAAGACAGAATTCAGCTAACTAATGACGCTGTATGGATGGTCTATATAGAGTAAACATGTAGATCCAAGAAATTTATTTTCAGCATATCAGCTCCTAAGTGAAAAACATCAGGACTACTTATAGTTCTAATTCTTTTGGGGGGAGGGGTACCAGGGATTGAACTCAGGGGCACTCAACCACTAAGCCACATTCCCAGCCCTATTTTGTATTTTACTTAGAGACAGGGTCCCACTGAGTTGCTTGCCACCTCATTTTTGCTGAGGCTGGCTTTGAACTCTTGATCCTCCTGCCTCAGCCTACCAAGCCGCTGGGATTACAGGCTTGCACCACTGTGCCCAGCTGGTTCCAAATTCTAAATGCATTTCTGATGTTTATTGTGAGTTCAGGAGCTAATCAAGACCTCTCCTTCACATAAAATTGGTGAAAGACAAAGCTGAGAAGGAATGGAAGACGCAGAAGTTGCCAGATGCATATAAATCACAAAACTTCTTGTTCTGAATCAACAACATCCTTCCCATCAACAACACCTACATTCAGAGGCACAGATAGGGAGAAAAATAGAAAGTTCAAGATTTCTATCTTGTCTGAATTTTTCGCCCCAGAGAATTTTTTCCTAGAGGAATTAAATTTAACTATTTAGATTGTGTTTCAGGATATATCAAGATGATTCCACATTCTTCTTTTAAATAATTATTTAGATATCAGTGGACCTTTATTTATTTGTATGCTGTGCTAAGAATCGAACCCAGTGCCTCACATATGCTAAGCAAGTGTTCTATCACTAAGCTACAACCCCAGCCCAGGTCCATATTTTTAATGGTAATTTTTGTGTTTTATTGTTTTTGCCTCTCTTGTCAACAGACTAGATTTTATTCAGAAAGATTTATAGTCCATAAATGTACACATCCAGTGGCAAATTCATAGTATTCAGACTAAAGTAAGCAGTACAGGCCTCTTTGTAAAATGTGAATGAATTAAATATTATTTTTGTGTTTTAATTTAGGAAGTTGAATCATGAAAACTATTAAGAGACTTCGTACTGTCTCAGATGCTTAAGCACTTCCACACATAAATTTTAAGTTAGCAGGACTTCCTTGTACATGAAATTGTTTGCCTCTAAAAAGGAGTATCCAATGTTGATTCTCCTCATTTCAATTCTGTTCCTTCGAATTCTTTCTCCCTGACCTACTTTACATCTATTATGTCACTTCCAACCCTTAAGCTCAGCTTTGGAACTTGGTCTCTATAGTTTTATTCTTAGCCAATCATTGAGGATTTTTAACTAAGAAGCTCACTCCATCCTGGCTCCCCATGACTCTCTCAGATATCATCCATCCTCCTAGAATTGACAGCTCACACCCAGATGCCTCCCTGTAGCACCACATTTCCCCAACACACCCTTCTCAAGCAAAAGATAGGGAGGGAGGAATTAACAGACAGAACATAACTCAATACCAGAAATCATCAAATTGCACCTATTTTCTTCATTACTAAAAAAATGCCAGATTTAGGGGGGAAAGCTATATAAAAATCTGTCATTGCAAGGTAAGAGTTCATCACCTTTCAACATTGTAGTATGAAGTTAACATTGTTAATAGATTAATGTTTGCTTTTCTAGGCATATTCCCAAAAGTCAATAATTAAGTGGATTTTTAGTAGTCTTCTAATTTTTGCCGCTGTAAGAATCATCTAAGGTATAATCTTACAGCATGGTTCACTGTGATTCACCTTTAGAACTCTGATTCAGTGGATCTAGGGTGACAGAGGAAACCACATTTCAAAAGCCTACAAGTGATTCTGATGATGGGCTTCAGGACCAAATTTGGTCAAGCATTAACTTCAAACTTCCGGCTTTTGGTTCAGTGTTTTTATTAATATTTCTACATATTTTGGTGCTGTTCAGATACAAGCTTTTCCACCGTTTCTCAAAAACGTACTCATTTTATGACTCTTTCATAATGTATTATTTGTGTAACAGTCTCTAAACGTTTATGTTTCCCTTCAGAAAAACAGAAAGTCATATTTTAAACTGAGCTGTGAATTTGGATGCAAGCCTACTAGAACTCATAGGAAAAGGTGTTTCTCTATTTTATTTTATTTTTATTAGTTTACAGTCACTGATTTCTCATTTATTCCCACATTTTATGGCTGAACTAATTTGATCCCATAATCTCAAGGTATTCATAAAGACAGAGAAATTACACAAAGTGAAAGAAAATCAAATATGTTTTTCCCCCTTGATAAAATTTAAAATAGAGTTACTAAAGTTGATGGTAAACTACCAGGGATTAAAAAAACAAAAAACTAGGAATTTATTCTATTGATGAGGAATAGATAAATAAGAAACACGGTTCACCTGTAGTCACCATTAATACTTTCAAAGCAATTAAAACATAGTCCATTAAAGACTCCAGGTGATTTGTAATGTGAGTTGGACATTGTTGTCATTGGGGTCAGTCAAGATAGATTTTCATTCAATTACCTACACATCTTAGCTCCCCAAGGATACATGAAGGAGTCATCTGTACCAAACTCCTCAGTGATTTTTAACTTTAAGTTCATTAGCTCAATGGCAGATTGATGTATTGCACTTAAAATACACCCAAATGTCATCTTTTAAAAAATCTACTAACACAGCCTTACACTATGGAGTTAAATTCAATCATTCAATTTAGCTTTTGGTTCTTTAGAGAAATTACTTTCCTTTATCAAATTCAAGCTGCAAGGCTGTCAGAAAAGGTGTTAATCATGTCATTTACTACCATTAATGTAAGCTTTGTTTTTATCCAATTCTCTGCTCAAATTCCTTCTGCAACACACTTTTTCTAACCAGAATGTCCCACTGTATAATTACTTCCTAAAAGTAACTTGTGTGTATTAGGTAGCATATTAAACGATTAATAAATACTTACTGGATGTCCACCATGAGCCTGAAAGAAGAAAACCTATGCCCTTTACTCAAAGAACTTACCCTATTGGCAAAACATGATTTCTATACATGAAGTGATTAAAGGGTCATAACACTCTAAATTTTTCAGTCAGGAATTACAGGCTGACCCTAATCTAGTTCTACATTCCATGGTTTCATAGTCTGTAGTCAATCACAATCTAAAAATATTATTGTTAAATTACAGAAAAAAAAATAATTCCTAAGTTTTAAATTGTCGTTTTTGAGTAGCATGAGGAAATCTTATACCTTCTCATCCAGCTTTGGACCAGGTAGGATGTAAATCATCCCTTAGGCCCATTTAACCTCTGTTTTCATGGCAGTTAAGAGAGAAACTATTTCACCTTTTTTAACTTTTATTAAAGTATATTGTTATAGTTATTCTCTTTTATTATTGGCTGCTGTTGTTAATCTCTTATGCCTAATTTATAAAATAAACTTCATTATAGGTATGCATAGTAAAAAAAAAAAAAAAAAACTATATCCATGTATATAGTGTTTGGTACTATCTTCTGTTTCAGGCATTCACTGGGGCTCTTAGAGAATATCCCCAGAGAATAAGGGGAGACCACTGTATGTACTACAGAAGTTCAACAATAGGAAAGAGGTCAGAGGATTTAAGCTGGGCTCTGAGGAATGAACAGAGTTTGGGGAGAAGATGACAGAAAAGAAAGCCACTACAAAAAAGATTGAAAATGGTGTGAGCACAGAAGGTGGGCTCAGAAGCAAGGAGGAGTATGTCTCATGTGAAGTGAAGTGAGCAGCCAGCCTGCCTTGACTGGAAGCTTCACGTTGGGAAACAGTAGGAGAAAAGATAGACTGGATAAAACAAGAATAACATTTATTAGACTGTCCTGCTGTAAAACAACAAAAGATCAAAGACTGTCTCTGATCTCTAAAGGTTTACATTCCTTAGAGAAAGATAATATCCTAGGAATAGTATTGTATGCTTGTCTCTCAAGTTGTTCAGCTACAGACTCTTTCTGCTCTTAAATTTGTCTCATTTTCTGCCATCACTTCATTTGTAGGCTACCCAGAGAAAAACTTAAATTCATCTTTGTTTAAGCGGATCTCTCTCTTTACAGGTTATCAAGTGATATAAATGCATTTATCTCAACATAATTAATCACCAATTGGACATTATTATTATAAATCTATCCACATGTGAGGATTCAGATTCTGTGTGTTTAAATGTAAAATACTTCCCTTTGAGAATATCAAATTATGAATTATGTTGAAAAATTTTAATTGAGTATATTTTAATCACACCTTACATTAATTTACCATGGAAACAGTATAATACTATTTTAATTTAAATTTGTATATGACCATCAATTCCTCCATACCTGGAAAATTAGAAAATCTCTTCCCATCAATTTTATTCACTGTCCTCTACTTGAAAGTGAGACTTGATTTATTGTTCTTTGCTATTCTGCTCTTCTATTTTCTTCCTGGGTACCATGTGGGGTGTTGCTGAGGCCCCTGGCAGTGATGCATGGATCTAGTTAATCCAGACATTTGGGCTTTGTGACCTCCCCAAGAATCCCAGTCAGCCCCATTCTCAGTCTCCTTCACACTTTCTGTAGTATTATTCTCATTACGTACACATAAGTGCTTGGTAAAAGTGCTGGTTGCCAATTTAAACTATTTATTGTCTTCACCGTTTCAGCTGCTGCTGGATTTCTAAACTCAATCTGCCAATAACTTTCATGCAGCACATGCTCACTGTGGTTTTAATTGCTGTTGCCAGTTGCTGAACTCTTTGTACACATTCGCAATTCATTGTGTTACCCCTTAGTGCTGTTTCTGGCATCTGCCCTAACTGCTGGATTTTCTGGTATGGAGAGGTTCAGCTACTCTCTTTACAAACTCTCTGCCCAGTGGGAGGTGCTATTATTTTACTTTATTTGGAGAAATTGGCAATTCCCCCAGGAAATCAAAGAAAATCCCTGTCTTTTATACTTCCTCATTTTCTCACTCTGACTAAAGTCAAAAGTTGTTTCAACCCAGAGGCTAAGATAGTACCAGAAGAAATTTGTTTGTTTTATTTTAAACCTGAACCTTTCCACTAAAAGTGAATATAAAATCCAACCACACACAATTAAGAACTAGCTTATAGCTCAATTTTCAGGAGAACCTAAAAATGCTGACACTATTTATTTTACAGATAAATTTCAATCAATTTTCATAAGAAATCTATGAAATATGTACTGTGATCTATCTCCCTTTTTCAAATAATGAAACTGAAGTTTTAAAAAGTGAAACAAATCATCCCAAATAATGAAATCTAGGATTTAAATATACATAAGTAAATGTACTACAGAAATTACCAGATGCCAACTTATTTACTTCCACATTATATTGCCTCTCAGACCACCAATGACATGAAGAAAAAAAAATATTTTGAGATCAAAAGTTTCCTCTCCATGACCTTATTTTTTTAAAAGACATAAAGCATTGTAAGAGCTTAGAACAAGAAAACAATGTACTTCCAGTATACACATGTATTAATTAACTTCAGTACTAGTGTTGCAAATAAAACCAACCACCTAGCTCAAGTACATCACTTATTCTCGTAATAGTCCCATGGGAAGGTTCAGACCAACAGCCTAATTCTCCCCTGATGCATTTATTCAGGCACCCAGACTGACAAGGCTTGCCACTTTATAGCATATGGTTTCCAGGGTCCTTCTGGTCTCCTTTCAATATCACCATCCCAGCCCAATGAAAAATGAGAAAGAACTTGAAGGAACATGTCTGGGAACTTTTATATCGAGCCTCAGAAGTGGCACACGTTATTTCTACTTACATACCATTGAAGGAACACAGTCTGATGATCATACCTGAATTTGACTAAAGTTGTGAAACAGTGTAGCTGGGCAACCATGCGTCCAGCATTTCAATTTCAATGGTTCTGAGGGACAGATATGCATCTCTACCACAGTCTGCCTATCTGGTTTTCAAATATCTATGCACAGATAAGATGGATTCCCTCCCTCCCCAAGAAAACAATTCAAAGTCTTATTAGTTGCTGCATGTAGTCTAAAGCCCAGGTTCTCTGCTGGAAGAAATTTCTCTACCAGGGCTGAATGTTTTCCTTTGCAGTACAGAGCCTTTTAGCTAAGGTTACCTACCCTAGCTCCAGCAAAAATATGCATTGATGAGCAGGATAAACACAATAAAAATACCCGTTTAAAAAGAGAAAAATACATGGAGCAACAGAAACTTTTATTTCTTGCTTTCAGGAATGTAAAATGGCTGAGCCAGTTTGGAAGACAGTTCTAACAGTTTCTCACAAAAGTAAATATTGACATTCCACATGTTCCAACAATCATCTTTCTTGGTATTTACCCCAATGAGTATGACCAAATCCCATAGATCTGGAAGCAACCAGGATGCCCTTCAAATACTGAATGAACAAACATCTGTGGTATATCCATACAATGCAATATTATTCAGAGATTAAAAAGAAATGAGGTGTCAAGCCACAAAAAAAGAAACAGAGACATTTTAAATGCAGATTGCAAAGTGAAAGAAGTTGATCTGGAAAGCTTACACAATGTATGACTACAACTACATGACATTCTGGAAAAGGAGAAACTAGGGTAACAGTGAAAAAATCAGTAGTTGCCAAGACAAAGAGGAAGTGAGGAAGGAATGAATAGGCAGAACACAAAGAATTTTTAGGACACTTCTGTATCATACTATAATGGGTTCAGGTCATGATGCATTTTTAAAAACCCATAAAATATACTATACAAAAAAATAAACTCTGATAGAAACTATGGAATTTAATCAATAATATCTCAATAATGGCTCAACACTTATAACAAATGTACCACACTCATGAAACATGTTCATAATAGGGGAAACTGTAAGAAATGGGGAATAAGGTGGGATAAGGAAGTATATATGAACTCTGTCCTATGCTCAATTTTTCCAAAAACTTAAACTGCTCAGAAATGAGAAGTCTAGTAATTTTTCAAGTCAGGGAAGGGGACACTATGAAGCATATAAATCATGGTCCAATGAAACCACACATCCTGCTGGGCCAGCGTTATGTAAAACTCTGGCCTTGTTGAGTAGAGAGCTCCTATGCTAGGCGTGATTCTGCTCCCTGGGAGATGCTTCCTTGTCCATCATCCTCAGAGGCCCCTGGATTAGCTTTCCAGAGAGAGACCTCCTGCTTTGCATGTATCCACAACCCCTCTACAAGGAATGTGGGCATGTGTGCCCTCCTTCAAGGCTGGCAGATTCCACAACCCATTTCTTGCTTATGATAGTTCAACAGTTTAAAGACTCTATTATACATTCCTAAGAAGCAAAAACTCTTAGGAAAAGCTATGATTTCCTTGGCATATAATTCCCTCAAAAACTAAGTAGGTTTCTAGTCTACTTCCTGTTTCTTCCAAGCTTACCCAAGATACTTTCTTAAACATTATTTTTTAGTCTGCTCATGTTATCTTAACTTCTGAGACAGAGAGAGAGAGAGAGAGAGAGAGAGAGTGAGAGAGAGAGAGAGAGAGAGAGAGAGAGAGAGAACTCAATGACAGCTACCTTGAGGCCATTTAAAACAGTTGGGTGGGAAGATCTCATCCTTCAACTGATTTTTGCTGCAAGCCTAATTACCTTAATTTAACTCAGAGATCTTATTAGTCCTTTGCATCTGAAGACTTTTTGAATCTAATTTCTGTTCGGGTTTGAGGCATTTAGCTTTTCCAACCCCATCAAGCCCTTCATTTGTGGATTCTCATGCTACATTTTAATATCTGCACAAACCTGCCAATTCTTGTAATACCTTACGTGATGCAATAAATAGAAGCCAACACATGCACTCATTCAGCTCTTTCCAATTACAACACCTACAATGCTATGGGCATGTGATCTGCATTCTAAGTTAGAATTATTTGAATAAATATCAAAGTGTTGCTATGATATAATGTATTTCTCCAACTTTTCACCCTGGGTCACCAGACATTAATTTCTGAATTGGTTACAAAAGAAAAATTGGTTAAAACAAATACCAAAAATCCAGTGGCTTTAAAATTAGGTTTTTCTCATGCAAAAGTCCAAGGTAGGGTGTTTCAGGACAATTTTGGCTTTTCTCTCTGCAGTCATTCAAGGATTAGTCTAATGGCTACTCCACCATTTTTAACACATGACTTTCAAGATCTCCCTGGTATTGTAAGCAGCTAGAAAGAAAGAGAAAACAACATGGAAAAATATTCAGAGGGTTTATAGGCGGGGCCTGCCAGTGAAAAATGTCACTTCTGCTCACATTCCATCTGAGGCAGTTCAGCCACAAGACAATGTCCAAATGTAGAGAAAACTTGAAAATGTAACTGACCAACCATTTGTCCAATATTTGCATTCCAAAGAAAAAGGGGGAAGCACATTTTACTGGACAATAATATTTCCCCAACTGCAGTAGCCCTTAGTCCTGGCTTAAAAACATGGTATAGTAACTGATTTCACTCCATTCTACACAGGAACATGCCAATCTACCTTCAAGTGCAGACTTCAAATCAATCATCTGATTAGAACAACAACAACAAAAATCACTTTCACCTCACTTAAGTGATCACATTCTAATTGTCCCAGATTCTTCCTCAATTCAAGATAGTTTTGGGGTGGGAAAATTAATTCAAAAAAGGCTCTCTTCCAGAAACTGGAAATCACATCAAAGCATAACAGTGCCCATTATTATCTCTATCTAGGTCAATCACATGAAGGAAATCAGTAGCCTTTTTCACAGTGCACTTGCAGTGCTGTGTATACATGGTTCTCCAACAAGAAGCAAGAACCAGACTTGGAGGTCATTCTGCAGTCTTCTGTCCAGTCAAAACACCACATTTCCAGTAAGAAAGAAAATCATTCATCTGTCACAGTGCAGTCTCTTCCAGACAGAGGAATGAAATATACCTTTTTAAAAGAAGATATTCCCAGAAATAACATTTCTAACATTGTCACTTAATAGACATGAGATATCATTCCAAGAAGTTTACTTATATAATGCATTTAATCTTTGCAAACATTGTCCCCATTTGACTGAGGAGAAAACTGATGTTAGGGAGTATTCACTCACTTACTCAAGCATAGCAAAAAACCACACATGAGCAGACTGAAAATTTCTCTGCACAGTTCAAGTGTTTTCATTCAAGCTAACAATTACATCACATTTTTCTCCAAGAACAATGCATAATTCATAAGTGGTTCTTGCTTTACATTTGTGCAGCTAATGCTCCATTCAGGAGGTTTTCCCAGAGTGCAGGAACAATCAGCTCTGAAGGATTATTCAAGTCTCTACCTGTTAAGAGACAGGAGTTGCCTGTGGTTTTTATATGACAGTTTTTACAACTTCTACCTATCAAGATTTCAGAACACACTGTTAGAAAACCTTGCAGGTGTAGAGTTACTCAGAAACAATCTTAGCCTCATCCCATTAAACATTTGAGTCATCTAAATGCTGCTTGTTCTAATTCACACTTACCCAGCAACCTTCTGATTATAATGTGTCTTCCCTTGCAGTTCTGCAACAGGGAAAAACGTGTGCTGATCAAAAGGTTTGGAGAGACACTTAGGTTGGTTCCATAGTTTAGCTATTGTGAATTGAGCTGCTATAAACATTGATGTGGCTGCCAAGCTATAATATGATGATTTCAACTCCTTTGGGTATAAACCAAGGAGTGGGATAGCTGGGTCAAATGGTGGTTCCATTCCCAGTTTTCTGAGGAATCTTCATACTGCTTTCCATAGTGGTTGCACCAATTTGCAGTCCCAACAGCAATGTATGAATGTACCTTCTTTATCACATCCTCACCAACATTTATTGTTGCCTATATTCTTGATGATTGTCATTCTGACAGGAGTGAGATGAAATCTTAGAGTAGTTTTGATTTGCATTTCTCTAATTGCTAGAGATGTTGAACACTTTTTCATATATTTGATGATCAATTGTATTTCTTCTTCTGTAAAATATCTCTTCAGTTCTTTAGCCCATTTATTGGTTGGGTTATTTGTGTTTTGTTTTTGTTTTTGTTTTGTGTGTGTGTGTGTGTGTTAAGTTTTTTGGGTTTTTTCTATATCCTAGAGATTAATGCTTTATCAGAGGTGCATGTGATAAAGATTTTCTCCCAATCTGTAGGCTCTCTCTTCATGTTATGGTTTCCTTTGCTGAGAAGAATCTTTTTAATTTGAATCCATCCCATTTATTGATTCTTGATTTTACTTCTTGCACTTTAGGAGTCTTGTTAAGGAAGTCAGATCCCAGGCCAACATGAGGAAGATCTGAACCTATTTTATCTTCTATTAGTTGCGGGGTCTCTGATCTAGTGCCTAAGTCTTTGATCCACTTTGAGTTGATTTTTGTGCAGGGTGAGAGAGATTTAATTTCATTTTGCTACATAAGGATTTCCAGTTTTGCCAGCAGCATTTGTTGAATAGGTTCTTTTCTCCAGTGAATGTTTTTGGCACCCTTGTCTAATATGAGATGGATAAAGAAATTGTGGTATATATACTCAATGGAATATTACTCAGCTTTAAAGAAGAGTGAAATTATGGCATTTGCCAGTAAATGATTGGAGCTGGACAATTTCATGCTAAGTGAGATAAGCCAATCCCACAAAACCAAAGGCCAAATGTTTTCTCTAATATGTGGATGCTAATTCACAATAAGGCAGGAGGCACTAGGGCAGAATAGTGTGACCTCCAATTAGGTGGAGGGAAGTGATGGGAGGGGAGAGAAGGAGATGTGGGGATAGAAAAGATGTAGACATTATTACTGCATGTATATATGTGACTACATGACCAATATACATACAACATATTCTGCAATATGTACACTCAGAAAAATAAGAAATTATATACCAACTATGTATGATGTATCAAAGTGCATAAATGTATTTTACTGTCATGTATAACTAATTAAAACAAATTAAATTTTTTTTTAAAAGTTTGGGAGATTTTATAGTATCTGTGACACTTTCTTATAGCAAATTAACAAATGGCTTATATTACAATGTTACTTCCCATGCAAATTGCCAAGAGAGAAAACTGGAACAATCATGCAAACTCCTGTGTTCTCACCATGCAAAAACTAAATTCATCACTGAAAATCAGTAAGTTGATATTATGGGATACAGAAAAGAAATCAGGACTCATCAGCATGTTTGATTTAAATATACTGCAATAATCATAGTTTGAAAAGTCAGAGGAAAGAAGAGCATTGTAAAGACTGAATATAAAACTGTGCAAAAATTAAATTTGATACAGGTCTCAATAATGAGGAATTATAGCACTATAATGAAGATGAGGATCTGGTCAACCAAAGGAAATACATTTTACATTTTATAATAGAAAAAAAAAAAGAAACCTTTAGAAGACAGTCCATAACAAATTAGGATGAAATTTCCATTATGATATTATGTCAGCTTAGGCATTAAGTAGAATAAAGAAATTGAATTCATCTTAAATCAGTATAGGGGAAAAACTGTCAAAGCAAAGGCAAATATAATATTTCATGTTTAAAAGAAATGGAAAGTGAGTGTGTCGCCAACAGAGGTAAAAAGTCAAGTAGAAAGAATTCTGAAAAATTGGGTCTTTTGTCTTTTCAGATATTAATGAACCAAGGGCTATCCTAAGTGCTAGATGAAATATAAGAGAAAAAGGAAAATGAGTTCAGTCTCTACAAAGCTTTGAATATTATTGAATAATTTTAAAAAAGAATACACATCAAAAAATTGTATGATAAAAAGACAATAAAAATGATAAAGTTTGCAAGCTTTCTAGCAATTCAGAAAACAGAGAACTCAAGGCAAGCTAGAGTTGAGAGATACTCTTGAAAGGAAGAACATTGGATATGAGAACATTATGAGAGCTTTTTGGCATAGGTCACAGAAAGAGAGCCATATTGGATAGTCATTATACAAGAAAGCTTCAGCACCCTTACATTCTGTCCCACTTCCCGTCAAAACTTCAATTTCAAATTGAAACTTCAAATTCAAGTTGAAAAGAACTATGTCCAAGAGGTGGAGATAAGTGACTACAGACTTCTACTAGATATGCATAGGTGACCTTCAATGATTTGAGAATGGGTGACACTGTTGCTAACACACACACATACACACACACACACACAATACACAATCTTTAGAAAATCAAATAAAAATCTTGGAGTGCACATGGGAAACTAGCTGTCCTCTTTGGTATATTTTGATTGCCTGTCAAATTGGAATTCAGACCACTAAAACTTGTAGTGGATTTCTAACATCTAAAAATCAAGAATGTGCCAGTTAAGATTTCAGATTCCTATCTCATATATTTTAAAAACCTGAAGATCTGATAACATTATGTAAAATTTCCCACTTGTAATTAATTTATTCTTTCATTCATCAAATATTCATTGAGATCTAACTATGGGAAAGATGAAGAAGGGAGGGAGAGAGGGAGGGAGGGAAGGAAAGAAGAAGGGAGGAAAAAATTCCTGATTTCATGAAGGTTATTTCAATAGAATCTACTGAAGCAGCTGCTCATTTGAAACCTACATCCAGCCTACAGCTCCATAATGCTCCCATGGCTTCTAATTTTCTGGGAGATAGAAAGAGATTTTGGGAAAAAGTTCGTAAAATATGATCTCATTTCTCTAACAATGAATCCTCCTCGGGGTTTATTTTTTTCTTTTCTTTTTAAATCTGCTTCACTCATTGATATTGCTTGTTTAATTCATGAGACCTCCAAGTTTTATGATTTGTGGGATTTGTTGATTCAAGTCAAAGACCTCTTGCTTTTCAGAGTGTCCAAATTCAGATCTCAGTCCCATTCTTCTGCTTATTACAGTTTCAAGTCTTCCCCACCATATCTATCAGTTTCTACACATTATTTTGTTATGGTTTTCTCTGTTTCCACTTTGGAAGTTCAATCTCTTTCCTTGAGATGCCCTGGAAACAACACACTCACTTCAGACATTTCCATACATGCTCTCACATTAGGCACATCTGACTTCAGTAGGCTTTACTCAAGATTTTGGTAGACACGGGAGACAGGTTGGAGAGTTCTGGAACGTTTCCAGCATCAAGAAGCCTGCTCTTGTGTCCACAGGCACAAACAGGATATTAGTGGGAAAGAGGCACAGGCAAAGGAGGATGAGTTCCAGGAGATGTTCCAGCCTCTGGGACATCCCTATCCTCCAATAGGACATTCTGAGACTTGTTAGTATTTCTTAAGAATATGAAATTCTACAATATGGATTTAATGCTTCTTTTATTGCCTTTTCCCCTTCCTCATCTCACTTCCTCACTTTTTCGTATTTGACTACTAAAATCACTTCCCAGTAATGACCTTCACCCAAGGCTGTGTCTCTGGATTTTGTTTGTCATTTTGGTTTCTACTTTGTTCCCACTGCAACCCCCATTTTATTGTTGCAGTTGTTGAACAGGAGGAGGAGGTCCTTGAAAGGAGTGGAGATGATAGACTTTGCATTAACCTATGGATTCCTCTTGTCTTCTTTTTGCTTTCATTGTGCCCTCTCCTTAGGCAGCAAACAAATCTTTTATTCCTTTATTTAGAGAATAGTTCCATAATATTCTAAATGTTCAGCCCTATTCCACCAGCAATATTTACTTGGCTTTCTAAAAATAAATATAAGGTCTTTCCTAAGAGAGTTTTGGATGCCAACTGTTAAATAAACATTTTGCTCATCTTATTATAAATAGTAATTAAATAAAGATGGAAACAAAATAATATGCAGCTTAATGCTGGAGCTAAAGGCTTGAGTTCAGAGAAGATAGCTTTTCAACTAGGAAAACTTTGTGATGAGACAGAGTCCAGTAAGGGAGATTGCAAACTTTTTGATTTAGAATAACTTTTAAATGAAAATGAAGGGTAAAATTAGGAATCAAGCTTAAAAAAATGTTCCTTGAACATTGAACACAAAGGAGAAAGTAAATTAGCTAAGCATTTCACTAGACAGAAATGAAGCATGGAAATTATTGCATGGTTCAAATTACTGGATAAACCAGCCTTTCCAAAGAGAAAAATAAAGGACGATTTAGAAGAACCTGAGAAATGCTGGCCTGAGCTTATTGAATAAAGTCAGACAATACAATCTTAATTCACCAATTATTTTCTATTCAACATTGTGTGTGGACCTTGATTCTCCTCCCATTGGGGTGAAAATAATAGTTTGCTCATTTTCAATAGCTTGCTTGAAATGTTAAATTGCAGAGATTACTGGGAGTGAACGAATTACTGGTGGAAAAAGGTAAAAAGGAATTAAGATTCCTCATTCTATAACCTCATCTACATTGCCAGCCCCCACTCCTATACTTTTTTGGATGGAAAGAAAACAAGTGTTTAAAAGAACAGCTAAGGAACATTCTCCCTGAAGCCTAGGCAGGGTCCTTTTTTTTTTTTTTTAATTGAGCAGAGGAGTGGGGGAAGTGGTGCATGGTAGCAAAGAAAAGGAGTTACTTTTAAAGACGGGACACACCTACCAATGTCAAGGTCATTAAAAAAAGAAGTTTATTTTAAAATGAAGTTTATTTTCTTGTTCCTAAAACACTTTTAATGACTACTTGACAGGTTACAATTATCTAACTATGTCTAAGAATGTTCTGAACTATATTTTGAGCATTTAAAAAAAGACAATAACACAGAATAGATAAGATTTGTTTGCCATTTCTATAAAGATCACTGAGCTTTGGTGTAGATAAACAGTTACTTTGATGAAAAAAAAAACAGAAATCAATGTCATTGTCTGCCTGAAAAAATCTACTCAATTCAGTTTTAAAAGGTAGATTTGGAAACTCTTAAGGAATTATACAAGTAATACAGTTTCATTTTGAAAAAAATGAAAAAAAAATTAGGTCAAAACTGAATAAATGTTAAAGACCCCTCTGGTTTTTGTTGTTGTTTTGGATTTTTTTTTTTTTTGGTTGTTTTTGTTTTTAATAGAGCCTTTCAAAGTTCTTCCTATAAAAAGTAAAGGATCCTCATCACTCGATGGGGATCTGAACACACTTTTAGCCTGTGAAACAGGTGCCACATCTCAATGACTAACAATAACCCATCTATGCAAGATAAAAGGTTTTTTAATTTTTTTTAATTAGTTACACATGGCAGTACAATGATCTTGACATATCATACATTTGAATCAATGGGGTATAATTTCTCATTATTCTGAGTGTACAGGTTGCAGAATGACATTGATCATACAGTCACGGATATACATACAGCAATACTAGTGTCTATTTTATTCTGCTGTCCTTCCTAGCCCCCCTTCCCCTCCCCTCCCTTCTCATCACTTCTCTCTACCCAATATAATGTGACACACTTCTTTTTTTTTCCCCTCATATCATCATCATACATGTAATCTGTATAACAATGAGGGTCTCCTTCCTTCTTCCGTGCAATTCCCCTTCTCCCTCCTTTTCCCTCCCAAGATAAAAGATTTTTTGGAAATTTTTTTGCATCTCTTTCTTTTCTCATATCAAATCCATCTCCTAATTTTATCTCTTTTACTTCCTACAGAAACTATTTCATTACCTCTACATCCACTGCCACCACCCTGGTCTAAGTTGTCATGTCCTACCTGAAATAGTGCAATAGTTTCTTATTTGTTTCCTTCAACCAAACACCCATTCTTTAATTGCTGTTCCATGCAACTTCAGAGCCATCTTCTAAAAGTGTCAATTCAAACAGATTGAAGACAAAATTTCTTAGGATGGCCTACAAGATTTTGCAAGATTCAAAGACCAACTATTACCAACCACATCTGGAACTGTATTCTGATTTGCTCTTTAATTCAACAATACTGGAGGTAACTTTAAGTTAGATGATGTGCTATGCAAACTCCACTGCTTATTATAAAATATACCTTCCACATTTTCATATTGTTATATCAATTTCATATTGGGTGTTTCTGGAATTAATTAGGAACAAAGCATTTGAGCAAAATAGACTTAACTAACATCTTGAAAATAATCCATTTTTGTCTGAAGATTAAAAAAAACTTTAAGTCATATTCAAATCAAAACTACAACATCTTAAGTTTTTTCATTTTATACATAATGAATAAATTTCAGTAACAACTAATTTTCAATGATAAATAATAAGCCAGAAAACACTATAACTTATATTTTTTTTGAAACTTTTTAATCTTTTACTTTCTTCAATTAAAAACAAATATTAATTTATGTTATCATCAATAAAATTATATCAAAGTAGATAAAAATTAGAGTCATCCAATCATCTTAAAAACATGATCTAGAAATGTAATATCTGACTAGAAACAAAACCAAGGTTAAAACATGAAGCAAAACTCAACCTGAATGTTCTTGAAGAAAAATAAAATGCCTTTTGAAATTTGAATTTGCACATTAAGGCAGGTGATCATATACAATATTGGAAAATCAAAGCTATCAAGCAAGAAAAAAGCTTCCATTTAGAAATAATACTTCAGAATGTAATAGACTTTAAAAGAACCCTTTCAAGGTTGTTAGGCCTTTTTTGTGAACTCTCTAGAGTTGTTTTATTATGAGAGTCTTTCCTGAAGAAATACATACATTTTATTTCCAATTTATCCTTCCTCCCGTAAGAGAACAGAGGAAAGAAAATCATACTGTTGTGCAATTTTTTCCAGAAACACACCATTACACGATTTCTAGATCCTTTTTTGCAATAGAGACATCAGGCAAGTTAGTTGCTATTCTTTTTAAATCTAAAGGCATTCTTCGTGGTGGATTCTTGCAGCAACACTAAATTAAATGAAGGAGGTATCGAGTGATGGAAAGAATTATTAGTGTAAATGAAAAACTTAAAGTAATATATTTGTAAATTTTTGTTGACATTTTTTGTTCAATGGAAATAACAAGACACACACATATATATATATATATATATATATATATATATATATACATTATTGATAAATTATATACATGAAATAAAAGAAAACATGTTAAGAAATGGGAGATTAACAATGTATGCCCAAGAAATGATGTATTTATAAATAAAGACAAAACAACTTTAGGCTTGGTTATCCTGAATCTTTTTATGTAAGTTCAATATAGAAATTGTTTGGGGCTGGAGATGCATCTCAATGGTGGGACAGCCCTTGCATTGTGTGCTATGTGGGCATAAGTTTGATCCCTAGCACTGGAAAAGAAAAGAAAAACATTTGTTTGTATAATAAGAACTAAGATATATCACTACCTAATAGAGGGGTGAAACTCAACTCAGTCAGAAAATACTCATTCTAGTGTTGCTGATAGATCTATTAATTAGCCTGATTTGTTTATTCCACAACAAATACATGCATCATAACATCACATAGTACTCCATAAATACATAGAGTTACATTTGTCAATTAAAAATAAAATGAGGGCTGGGGATGTGGCTCAAGCGGTAGCGCGCTCGCCTGGCATGCGTGCAGCCTGGGTTCGATCCTCAGCACCACATACAAAGAAAGATGTTGTGTCCGCCGAAAACTGAAAAATAAATATTGAAATTTTTTCTCTCTGTCTCTCTATCTATCTATCTATCTCTCTCTAAAAAAATAAAATAAAATAAAAAATAAAATGAAAATAAAAAAATAAAAATTTCCATGTACAATGACTGTCAACCTCCAAAATGGTCCGAAATGACTCCTGCTTGCTGGTTTTCATGCCTTTATACAGAGATAATTTATTCATCCAATAGGGCACAGCATGTGACTTCCAGGAGCAGGTAAAAGATACTGTGACTTTTGTGTTATTCTATCTCTTGGATTACTTAGTCTGTGAGAAGCTAGTTGCCATCCTGTAAGGGAACAGGTGTAGCACCATGAGTAGGTCAATGTGGACAGTATGTAAGTCCTTCTCCCAGTAGCCAGTGAGGACGCCACCAGATAATCCCTCTGTTGAATTAGTCATTTTAGAATTGGATTCTCCAGGCATTGCCAGGCCTCTAGAAGAATACAATCTCAGTTTACATCTTGACTACTACCAACTGAGGGACTCATTGCCAGAATCATCCAACTAAACTAACCTCAGATTCCTGACCCTCAGAACTCTCTGAGATAGTAAATGTTTATTATTTAATTAACTAATTGGGGTAATTTGTTATGTAGCAATAAATAACTAATATATTTATCAAGGGCCTTTGATTATTTTTTTTATGTTTATTTTTTGCTGTCTACCAGGGATTGAATTTGGGGTGCTCAACCACTGAGCCACACCCCCAGCCCTATTTTGTATTTTATTTAGAGACAGGGTCTCACTGAGTTGCTTGGTTCCTTGCTTTGGCTGAGGCTGGCTTTGAACTCACAATCATTCTTCCTCAGCCTCCTGAGCCACTGGGATTACAGGCGTGCACCACCGGGCCGGCTGGTCATTTATTTTTACCCACTGTACATACATATACATGCACACACATATACACTTACATACACTTGCACAAGCAGTGTACCAATGGAAAACATATGCTAAAAATTATGTTTGCTAGTAAAAAATCACTCAGAAAATATTTACCGTTTCCAAATAACATCCTCTTTGTTAGTGTTCTGATTTGGCCCTTGGACTGTTTCCCTCAAGGGTTAATATATTGGAAGCTTGGTCCCTGGGTAAAACTATTAAGAAGTGATAGGAGTTTTAAAAGGTGGAGCCTAGTAGAAGGTGCTAGGTCATTGGGAGTGTACCCTTGGAAGTTAACATAGTTCTTGTGGGACTTTGAGTCAGCTTTCAGGAGTGGTCTATTATAAGAAAAGCAAGCCTGACCCTTTCCGTTACTTTGACTCTCTGTCTCCCTATGTGATCTCTTCCTTTTATAGGTTCTGCCATGTGATACAACCCTCTTGAGGCCTTTACCACAGTTGAATGATGCTGGTGCCAAGTCCCTGAATCTCCAGAACTGTGAGCTAAATAAATCTCTTCCTTTGTCAAGTATCCAGCCTCTAGTATGCCATTGCAGCAATAGACTAATCAATTTACTTTTGTTGCATATTGTAAATTGCTACAGCTTTTTAAAATAAAAGTATTTTTTAACTTTTTTTTAAGTTGTTGATAGACCTTTATTTGTAAGTGGTGGTGAGAATCAAACCCAGTGTCTCACACATGCCAGGCAAGTGCACTACTGCTGAGCCACAGCCTCAGCCCTAAATTGCTACAATTTCAAAGTATCTTATTACATCTAAAAAAGTCAGAAATCAATTTTACTTTCTAAATACCTTTGTATTTTTTAAATCTTCACCAACACTTGTTTTGTCTGTCATTTTTACTATAGTCATTTTTACTATAGTCACCTAGTAGGTGTGAAGTGGTATCTCATTTTAGTTCATTTTTGTATGTGGTCTGAAGTCCTTATACAATTCCATTATTTTGCATGTAGCTGTCTAGTTGCCCCATCCTAATTTGTTTTTTAAAAAAATACTTTCACCCTTTAATTTTTTGTAGAAAGTTAATTGACTATCAATGAGTTGGTTTAATTCTGAACTGTCAATTTTATTTTATTGATCTATATATATTGACTGTTGTTTTGCATTAGTTTTTGAAATTAGGAAATAAATTTAATCTATTATTTATGAGGTATTCTCAGGAATAGTAAGCTTGAACTTACTATTACATAGTATATTATTCATAAAGGTTGATTGTTTTGCTGCTTCGGTCGAATTGCCTGCTTGCCATAAAGAACTCCTTACAGCAATGTCTTGAAGACGTCTCTTATATATAACACCACAGGGAACCACTTTTGCACTCCCAATTTGGTGAATGTGTGTGCATGTTTGCTCTTTAGTTTTTTTTTTGAAGTGGGGCCACTACAGATTGGAAAGGCATGCAAGAGTTGTTTGTTTCCCACAAACCAGTCATCTTGCTGTGAGAAAAGGGAAGCTCCCAACTCAAGCTTCTGCAAAAATGCACTGATTGGCACTCTGCTGACTTGTTGATCTTAAGCACAGCTAGCAGAAGCCTGATTGTAATTATTCTTTTTCCTGCTCTCTCTGTATATATCAGGTGCAGCAGGGCTCTCAGGGATGTGCTGTTTAGTATCAAAACCCAACAGAGTTGGAGAGTTCTCCTTCCTCATTCACTGGTAGGCAAGGAAATACACTTAACATGGCTAAGTTGTTTGCAAGCCAAGTCAAACATGGCAGAGCTCATGATCGGAGACCAGCCAAGTGCTCATAGTGGGTGGTCGATGCACATTTGTCTATTTTAATTAAATGATCACAGAGAGCTTTAAACTAAACTGGAGCTTTAAAAGTTCCCATTATATGCACTGGCTTTTAACACTAAAATATGGTGGCAGTTCATATTCTTAGAATGTGACTATGAGAGTTTTCCTGGAAACTTCCTGAGGTGCAGACTGTAATTACTGTATGTTACTAGTGGAGTGACAAAAGAAGCTTCCCATCATAGTTTTCTACCCCCTGTTGAGAGCCACAGCCGAAGGGGCCCCAGCAAACTTCCAGCTGCCGGCTGATGATTGGCTCACAGCAGCCCCAGCAACATCTAGCTGATTGGCTCCTCTGCAGTGATGCTCATTGGGCTGTTTCCCTGCCCTTTCAGACCACGGAGCTGCTCATTGGGGGACTTTTTTGGCTCCGCCCACGTGACCCAGCCAATCGGCCTCAAGAGCAGGAGGATTGTGGGAGGTGGAGAGAAGCTTGTGTGGGAGAGAGAGGCTTGTGGGAAGCCAGTGGTGGCAGTTGAGGCTCTGAGGGTTTTTCCTGAGAGGCTGTTTTGTTTGGCTTGTGTGGTTCTAAAAATAAAGTTAGTTTCTTTTGACAAGTGGCTCCTGATTGTGCCCAGCCAGACTGCGGCAACCCCCTACCAAGAGAGTTAATAGACTATCCAGTATCCTTTTAATGAATTCATTCTCTTTTTCAATTATTCAAAGTTATTTTTTATTTCTTACAAGTAAGAATCTTGACTCAAACAGAAGTGCTTTACAGAACAGATTCTAGAATTTTAGGCTTTTAATATCATTTAAAAGGAAAATGAACACTTACTGAACCAATATAGAGCTGGTAAACATTATGAAATTAAAATATACTACTTTGATATATTACTTTTAAATGATATTGTAACACCAAAAGTAAGAAAAATGTAATTTCTGAATAAAAAGTCCCTTTAGATTTACCATATACAGCCTCACTGCAAAGCTAATCATTTCTCACAGTGAGAATAAAGATACACAGAATTTGGAAACCACTGCTTTGAACAACCAGCTGAAAGTAGATTCCAAACTATCCTTTCCACCATGTTTCATAAGCTACCACTTTATTTCATTTTTATTACCTCTCAACTTATCTCCTTTTATCCCTATGAAATGAAGTTGTAATAAATTTTAGTAAGAGTTTGTAATGAATTGGGCTTGGAGAGAATTGTTTAAAAACAAATAGATCCCAAATTGATCTATAAAATCAACACAATCTCTACCCAAATCTCAATTGTTTTTTGTTGTTGTTGTCATTGTTTGTTTGTTGTTTTTTATTGTTTTTGTTTTATTTGTAGAAATTGTCAAGCTGACCCTAAGACCCCTAAGGAAATGCCAGGGACCAAGAATAGTCTCTCTCTCTCTTTCTCTCTCTCTCTCTCTCTCTCTCTCTCTCACACACACACACACACACACAAACTTGAAAAAGAACAAAGCTGGAGTGTTCTCATTTCCTGATTTCAAAAACTAATGTAAAGCTACAGTCAATACATGTAGATCAACAAAATAAAATTAACAGTTCAGAATTAAACCAACTCATTGACGGTCAATTAACTTCCTACAAAACAATTAAAGGGTGAAAGAATATTTTTAAAACAAATTATGATGGGGTAACTAGATAATTACATGCAAAGTAATGGAATTATATAAGGAATTCAGACCACACACAAAAACTAACTCAAATGAGATATCACTTTACACCTACTAGTATGACTATAACAAAAATGACAGACAAAAGAAGTGTCAGTGAAGATTTTTTTTTAAATGTAATTCAAATGCACTTCTGCAGTCACTTTCTAAAACAATAAGCCAGTTTTTAAAATATTAAATGTTAAATTAGCAAATGGCCCAGTATTTCCACACAGAGATATATACTCAAGAGATTGAATAGGTAAGTCCACACACACACAAAAAAAAATTATATGAAAGTTAATAGCAGCATGATTCATAAAAGTTAAAAAAAAGTAGGAACAAAATAAATGTCTATCAACTAATGAATGAGTAAACAAAATGATGTACATTTACACAATGGAATATTATTCAGATATAAAAAATGAAGTACTGATTCATGCTGTAACAACGTGAACCCAGAAAACATTACGCTAAGGCAAAACATCCGGAAATAAAATTCCAACTATTATTTTATTTATATTAATTGTCCAGCATAAGAAAATTCACAGAAAACAGATTAGTGGTTACCTGAAATGGAGAGAGAGGGGAATGGGGAATTATTGCTAATGGGTATGGAGTTTCATTTAGAGCTGATGAAAATTAAATAGTATTTCTGGTTGCACAATATTGTATACTTACTAAAAAAAAAAACTTTTGTATAACATAATTTTAAAAGATTTTAAAGTATAATTGAAAAGATTAATTTTATGGCATGTGAATTATATCTTAGTATTAAAAGAAAATAAAAATAAATGAAAACTGCCAGGTTAAGTTCAGAGATACTATACTAACAGAAAGAGAAAATAAAGCAGGAAAAAAAAAAGAAATGAGAATGGGGACAAAGAGAGCATCGTAGGGCAGTGAGGCAATACAAAGTAGTGTACTATATGAATAATTAATAATATGCAAAGAGGAGGGAAAGAATGGGCAGAAAAAACATTTAAAGAAATAGTAGAAAAAATTTCCAAAATTAATAGCAGATACAATATTATAGACCCAGAATGTAAGGACCACCAAGCTGGTTAAATAACAAAACAGAACAAAAAAAATGAGCATATAAAAAATTCAAACTACTGAAACAAAACAAAAGTTTTGAAAACATTACCTAGTAAAGATCTAGAAATGCATTAGGTATAGTGGAACACAAATAACAAACATAATTCTCTTCAGAAACCATGCACTCAAGAAAAGAAAACCACAATGCAATGTCATATTTAAGGTACTTAAATGTTTTTTCAACCCCAAATTTAATACAAAATAAAAATAGCTTCAATGATAAAAAAGAATAAGGCTTTCCCAGAAATACAAAATCTTGGAAGATTGGAGGCTAAGAGATTCATTTCAAAAGAAATGTTTAAGGAAGTTTATTAGAAAGAAAAAAAAAGAAGTTAAAACAAAGAACTTAAAATATCAGTAATAAAATTAATAAAGACAGTTAAATTCAGCTTTTAAAATTAACAGTTAATTAAAGTATAACTTACTATGCAACACAGAAAGAATGTGTATTGTAGTCACATATCATATGTGTCTCTCACATACAATAGCACCAAAAATATTCTACAAAAGTCTATGTAGAAAAAGATGAACAATGCAACATTTTCTTGAAATGGGAAACTCAATCATTAAAATTTCAATTCCCCAAATTTAATTGAGAGATTCAGAACTATTCTAAACCAAATTCCAGCAAGCATTTTTGTAGATATCAACAATTTGTTTTTAAAATTATACAAAAATCCATAGGAATTAAAACAGCCAAGGCAATTATGAAAATGAAAAATGTTGGAGGACCCACACTACCTGATTTCAACAGTTTGCTGTTGAGTAAAATGGCAGAGTGTATTAATATAAAGATATGCACACACATAGATTGTTTGAACAGGAGAAGCTAGAAATATACCTATTCAAAATAGTTGACTGATTCTTTTATAAATATGCAACAAAAATATCATAGAGAAAGGATAGTCTTTTCAGTTCATGGTTCTAGAAAAATTCACTAACCATATGGAAAATTTTGAATCTTGACACATACCTCACATATTTTTAAAAAATTAATTCCAAATAAATCAGTGATCTAAATGTAAAATACACAGCTACAAAGCCTAGAAGTAAATATAAATGAAAATCTGTATAACCTTCCCTTTGGACATGTGTTTTAAAAAATGCCAAATCATTCCTGATAAAGGATTTATATCCAGAACATATACCCTTAAGTCTGAAAAATGAGAAAAGGAATAACAGCCTTATTAATAATTGCCTAATGATGTGAACAGAAACTTCTCTGAAAAAACATAAATATATAGCACATAAGTAAATAAAAGGAGTCATTATGGAAATAGAAAATTAAAGCCACATGTGATACCCTAGAGACCTATTGGAATGGTATCTCCACATGCTATGTCAACCATGTCTATGGTTGTCAGCAATACCTGCCATCCCTTGGCTTATAAAAGGACCACTCCAATTCCTACCTCTGTCTTCCCATAGCCTTCACCCTTTTGTGTCATCTGTTTGCGAATTTTCCTCTTCTTAAAATAACAATAGTCATACTGGATTTAGAGCCCACAGTCATATAGGATTTAGGCTCATTCTAATACAATATAATTTCATCTTAGCATGATTACATTTACAAAGACCCTATTTCCAAATAAGTCCATGTTTTAAAGTTATGGGTAAGAAGGAAGAATTATTCAATTCTACAAACATGTGTTCAAGATTAATACCAATGGTAAAAAGTCACAAACATCTTGGGCTTGGGATCTGTGGATGGTTTTTCCTAAGTGTATCATGATTTTCCTGGTTCTTCAGCAGCTAAGTAATTTCTAATTTTTTAAAATTAATTAATTTATTTATTTGTTCTAATCTGTTATACATGACAGCAGAATGCATTTCAGTCCATATTACACAAGTGGAGCACAATTTTTCATTTCTCTGGTTGTACACAAAGTAGAGTCACACCATCCATGTCTTCATACATGTACCTAGGGTAATGATATCCATCTCATTCCACCATCACTAATTTGCAATTTTATCCTGCACAATTTGATATTATAACAGGATACTCTCATCATGGTTAAACACTATAGATAATGTTGATGGTTTTCTTTCAAAAGATAATCAACTCCACTGGGTACAATCATCAAAGTCTGACTAGCACTTCATTGACTGCGATTTCAACGACACTTCAATTTTCAAAGCTTTGCAATGCTGTTTGGATCCATCTATTTCATGTGTCACTTGTTAGTCTGGAATTTGAGCCAAGGTCTCTCTCTCATTTCAGTTATAAAAGTCATGATATGCTTCTAGGATCACACCCAAGTATGTCCATTTCACAGTTGATGTCACAAGTTGATCTCACAAGCTGATCTCACAAGTTCATGACAAATGAAAGTGGATGGCTTTTTCAAGCTCCTTTCTAAGATGTCTCTGATACTTCCTGTTTTTTTGAGTCTTCCAGCCAGTAATCTGAGGTTCTATATACTTCATTCTGTCATATGCTTCCTGTATCTAGAGCACAGTCAAGACAGGATAGAGAGAAACCAAAAGCAATAAGAGTCTTCCTCACTTTCTTTGGACCATGGCCAAAGAAGCAGTTTCCTCTCTCTATGTTTTAACCACCAATGGCTGGTGCTATCCTCACTGGTTCTACCAGAAGGTCTCTTTTTCTGCTCATCCATCAGGGCTTCTTCTAGACTTTCAATGTTTTTGTTAATATCCACTTCAGATTGCCTGAACCCAAGCTAAAAAATAATGGGGAAAAAATGATAAACTAGTCCCAGTCTGGAAGTAGCACAAAATCTGTTTTTCTCTTTCTTTCCTTTCTCGCTTTCTTTCTGATGTTGTGGCCATTCATTGTTATTTATTTCTCAGTGTCATCATATGGCTGCTCATGCATTTTGTCCAAGTGTGATAACTCATTCAGTGTGAGACACAGAATGGCGTGTGCTTACTCCACTTAACTGAAACTGGAACCACCAGGATGAAAATAAAGTAGACATCAATGACAAAAATACATCAGGAACTCTACATATGTTTAGCTGCTAAAGAGCACATTCTAAATAAACAGAGTGCCTCAAGGGACACTAAAGTGTATTTAGAACTAAATGAAAATGAAAATACAATATATCAAAATTTGAATAAAGCAGCTAAGTCAGTGGTGAGAGTAAAATTATAGGATAAAACACTCATTTTAGAAAAGAAGATATACACCTGTGAATTAAGTTTCTACATTCAGAAATTGAATAAATCAAAGATAAATAAACCCAAAGTGCCAAAAGGGAAGGAAATTATATATATAATAGCAAAAATGAATAAAACAGAAAAGGGAATATTGAAAAAGGCAATACAACCAAATCTTGTTCTTTGAAAGGATAAGTAAGTCAACCTATTTGTTGCTTCAATCAAGATGACAGTAGAGGGCTGGGATTGTAGCTCAGTGGTAGAGCACTTGCCTAGCATGTGTGTGAGGCACTGGGTTCGATTCTCAGCACCACTTATAAATAAAATAAAGATACATTGACAACTAAAATAATAATAATAATAATAAAGATTATATTAGAGTAGCCAGGTGTGGTGGCACACACCTATAATCCCAGTGGCTTGGAAGGCAGAGGCAGGAGCATCGTGAGTTCAAAGCCAGTCTCAGCAAAAGCGAGGCACTAGGCAACTCAGTGAGACCTTGTATCTAAATAAAATACAAAACAGGGCTAGGAATGTGTCTCAGTGATCCAGTGCCCCTGAGTTCAATCCCTAGTACCCAAAACAAACAAAAAAGGTTACAGTAAACATGGTGAGAATTAGTCAGATTATGGATATGTGATATGGAGCCTCAAGGATCATTGATATATTATCAAAATACTGTGAAAAGAAGGATCCAAATGTCCTTAAGCATTGGTCTAAACAACTAGAAAAAATATATTTGCCATATACTAATCAGAAGAAGACAGGAGAAGAAGCAGGTTATGGATGTATATCAGTCAGGATACATGTATTTCTTCACATAACAGAGACAACCATAATATAAGCAACTTTAAGATTTTATCAGTTTCTTTCTATCTCATGTAAAACAAGTTTGGTGAGAGATAATAAAAAATTTCATTGGCATATTCAAGTTCACATAATTCTCCACTCTCTTCATGCACATTTCATTCACAGAGTCTCCTGTTGTCTACATGAAATGAAACCTAATCCACAAATTACACTTACTCTCCAGCTAGAAGAAATAAAGTCAGGGGCTGCAAATAGAGCCCAGTTGGTAGTGCTGAGAGCCATAGCCAAGTAGGAATGACACATGGCATTTTTGGTTGAAAGATGATGCCAGCAAGCCATTGAGATGATAATGATTATGTTAAGATGTGCATTCAATTAGAGATTAGACCCCTGCTTTCTGCCTCCTCCTGCGACTTTGGAGCTCTAGCAGGACTTCCGGAGAGTTCCCATTGGTTGGGGAAGTGCAGTAGGAGGGAATTCCAGAGGAGGGATTTCCTGTTGGTGTAGTGTGTCGGGGAGAATGCCACGTGCGTGGTTGGCAGGATATTCCTGGGGAGCGTGTGTGGAGTGTGCTGGTGGAGTTCAGAAATAAAGTTTGTTCCTGCTTGAGTGGCTCGTGATTTTGTGCCCAGCCAGACTGCGGCAGGTAGAGTGCTTGCCTTGCATGCACAAGGCTCTGGGTTCAATCCCCAGCACCTGGGGGAAAAAAAAAAAAAAGAAGGAAAGTCAAGAGTTGTGATGGGATCCCTTTCAGCTGTGTCAGGTCTCTTCCAACAGCTACAGAGGAAGTCTTATCTAAGTTTTCCACTTATATCCCATTGGCTATAATTAGTTGCATGATCACCCTTATTGCAAAGATTCCTGGAAAATGTTGCTTTATACTGGTCAATAAAGTATCAAGTCAAGTCTGAGCTCCAGCTGTTACCTTTTAAAAACTGTTTGTGATGATGAGGAGAAAAAAATGGAGATTGGAGATGAACAGAATCAATGAGAAAATTACGGAAATTTTGTGATAGATGTACCCAGATTAAAAAATTCCTAGAGGTAAATGGTACAACATATTGAAATATCTGGGACACTATGAAGGCAATACTAAGAGGAAAGTTCATTGCATGGAGTTCATTCCTTAAAAGAAGAAAATGTCAACAAATAAATGACATTACATCTCAAAGCCCTAGAGAAAGAATAACAAATCAACACCAAAAGCAGTAGAATACAGGAAATAATTAAAATCAGAGCTGAAATTAATGAAATTGAAATAAAAGAAACAATTTGTTTTTTTGAAAAAAATAAATAAAGTTGA
This sequence comes from Marmota monax, assembly GCF_021218885.2. Taxonomy (NCBI): domain Eukaryota; kingdom Metazoa; phylum Chordata; class Mammalia; order Rodentia; family Sciuridae; genus Marmota; species Marmota monax. The sequence continues at coordinate 17,477,415 of NW_026691950.1, forward strand.
TAAAGCCTTAGCCATATTAATGAAGAGGAGAGAGAAAACTCAAATTATTAATATCCATGATGAAAAAGGAAATATCACAACAAACACTACAGAAATACAGAAGATACTTAGAAATTATTGTGAAAATTTGTACTCCAATAAAATAGAAAACATCGAAGGCATCAACAAATTTCTAGGGTCATATGATTTGCCCAAACTGAATCAGGATGACATACACAAGTTAAACAGATCAATTTCAAGCAATGAAATAGAAGATGCCATCACAAGCCTACCAACAAAGAAAAGCCCAGAACCAGATAGATACATAGCTGAGTTCTACGAGACCTTCAAAGAATAACTAATACCAATACTCCTCAAATTATTTCATGAAATAGAAAAAGAGGAAACACTTCCAAACTCATTCTATGAGGCCAATACCACCCTGATTTCAAAACTAGACAAAGACACATCAAAGAAAGAAAACTTCAAAACAATATCTCTAATGAGCATAGATTCAAAAATTCTCAATGAAATTCTGTCAAATGAATACAAAAACATATCAAAATATAGTGCACCACAATCAAGTGGGATTCATTCCAGGGATGAAAGGTTGGTTCAACATAAGGAAATCAATAAATGTAATTCATCACTTCAGTAGACTCAAAGATAAGAATCATATGATCATCTCAATAGATGCAGAAAAAACATTTGACAAAATACACCACCCCTTCATGTTCAAAACACTAGAAAAACTAGGGATAACAGGAACATATCTCAATATTGTGAAAGCTATCTTTGCTAAACTCCAGGCCAACATCATTCTAAATAGAGAAAACTTGAAGGTATTCCCTCTTAAAACTAAAACAAGACAGGGATGCCCTCTTTCACCACTTCTACTTAGCATAGTTCTTGGAATTCTAGCTAGAGCAATTAGATGGAAGAAATTAAAGGGATACTAATGAAGAATTCAAGTTATCTCTATTTGCTGACAATATGATTCTATACCTGGAAAATCCAAAAAATTCCACCAGAAAACTTCTAGAACTAGTAAATAAATTCAGCAAAGTAGCAGAATATAAAATCAACACCCATACATCAAAGGCATTTCTGTACTTCAGTGACAAATCCTCTGAAAGAGAAACTAGGAAAACTTCCCCATTTCAATAGCCTCAAAAAAATAAATAAATAAATAAAATACTTGGGAACAAACTTAATGAGAGAGGTGAAAGACCTCTACAATGAAAACTACAGAATGCTAAATAAAGAAATCAAAGAAGACCTTAGAAGATGGAAAGATCTACTTTGCTTTGGATAGGCAGAATTAATATTGTCAAAATGACCATACTACCAAAAGCACTATACAGATTCAATGCAATTCAAATCAAAACCCCAGTGACATTCCTCATAGAAATAGAAAAAGCAGTCATGAAATTCATCTGGAAAAATAAGAGACCCAAAATAGCTAAAGCAATCCTTAGCAGGAAGAGTGAAGCAGGTGGTTTCACTATACCAGATGTTAAACTATACTACAGAGCAATAGTAACAAAAACAGCATGATAATGGCACCAAAATAAACTCATTGACCAATGGTACAGAATAGGGGACACAGAGAAAAACCTACCCCAATACAGTTATCTCCTATTAGACAAAGGTGCCAAAAACAAATATTAGAGAAAGAATAGCTTCTTCAACAAATGATACTGGAAAAACTGGAAATCCATATGCAACTAAATGAAAATAAGCCCCTATCTCTTACCATGCACAAAACTCAACTCAAAATGGATCAGGGACCTAGGAATTAAATCAGAGACCCTGTTCCTAAAAAATAAAAAAGTAGGCTCAAATATTCATCATATTGGATTAGGCCCCGACTTCATTAATAAGACTCCTATAGCACAAGAAATAAAATCAAGAATCAATAAATGGTATGGATTCAAATTAAAAAGCGTTTTCTCAGCAAAAAAAAACAATCAGAGAGATGAATAGAGAGCCTACATGTTGGGAGCAAATTTTTACCACACACACATCAGATATATATATATATATATATATATATATATATATATATATATATATATATATATATATTAAGAACTCAAAAATCTTAACACCAAAAAACAAAAAATTAATAGATGAGCCAAGGAACCCAACAGACACTTCTCAGAAGATAATATATAATTAATCAACAAATATATGAAAAAATATTCAACATCTCTAGCAATTAGAGAAATGCAAATCAGAACTCACTCCAGTCAGAATGGCAGCGATTAGGAATACAAACAACAATAAGCTTTGGCAAGGATGTGGGGAGAAAGGCACACTCATACATTGCTGGTGGGACTGCAAATTGGTACAACCAATATGGAAATCAGTATGGAGAGTCCTTGGAAAACTTGGAATGGAACTACCATTTGACCCAGCTATCCCACTCATCCCAAAGGACTTAAAAACAGCATACTACAGGGACACAGCCACATCAATGTTTATAGAAGCTCAATTCACAATAGCTAAATTGTGGAACCAACCTAGATGCCCTACAATAGATAAATGGGTAAAGAAACTGTGGTATATATACACAATGGAATATGACTCAGCATTAAAAGAAAATAAAAGCATGGCATATGCAAGTAAATGGATGGAGTTGGAGAATATAATGCTAAGTGAAGTAAGCCAATCCCAAAAAACCAAAGGCCAAATGTTTGCTCTGATATGAGGATGCTGAAATATCATGGGGATTGGGGGCGGGGACCATGAGAGGAATCGAGGAACTTTAGATAGGGTAAAGGGATGGGAGGGGAAAAGACAGAGTGAGGGGGATAGGAAAGACAGTAGAATGAGATGGACAAAAGTTATTCCAAGTACATGTATGAAGTCATGAATATTGTGACTCTACTTTGTGTACAACCAGACACATGAAAAATTGTCCTCTATATGTGTGGCAGGAATTGAAATGCATCCTGTTACCATATAACAAATTAGAATAAATAAATTTTGAAAAAAAGATACCTTAGGAAAAAAAAAAAAAAAACGACACAGAGATTGTCCCAAACATTTTGAAAGAAAATTCTGTTGGTAGTGAGCAAATATAAATAAGAAAAAGAGGCAAAAAATAAAAATAAAAAAGATTTGAAGTGGTAGATGAGAAGCAGAAACTAGAAAAACTATATGAAGAAAATAGCAAGAAAGATTTGTACAGCATGATTACAGACTAAAGTGTGGTATAGAAGGGAGAGAATCATTTGTACCAAAAATTTTGGTCATTACTATTGACATTTTGCTGCAAATCTACTTCAGATTACAGAGCAACTACTATCCATGGTTCATAATGTGGATTGGACAGTGTCAAATCAATATATTGGACAATTCTTTTAGCACAAAAAAAAAATCAGTACAGTCACTTTCTTATGGAGCCTTGGGTTGGTTCATTTGTTTTGTTTTCAGTCATCAGTATAAAAATGAAAAAAATAAACTTTTTTTGGATAGTAATTGCTTACATGGAAACATCATTTATATATTAATTTTTGTTAAACAATAACAACTATCAAAAAGCTAAGCTTTTATTAATATATTATAACAAGTAACATAGAAGAGAGATTGCACACATAAATGGTACTTAATTGGTTCAATATAGCTTTGTTTATCACATGTAACAGAAAAAGATTAGCATTTTATTATTTATATCAATAAAGAATAATCTTATTGAAAGCCATCTCATTTATTTCATAATTCACAGCACTGATGAGAAAATGTCTAAGAGGAAATTCACTTGGAAGTAGGGAAATACAGAAGAAAACTATACAATCTTCTTTATGATAACTTTCTTCTGTTTTTTAAATCTGCTCATAAAATTGTCCCAAACTTCTCATTCCTTTCCCTTATATTTTTAAAGACTCTTAACCTATATAAAAAATTCAAAATATTTTAATTGGGACTGGATAGCTTAGCCAAACATCATAGAAATACCTATTTTCACTAATAGTTTCCTTTGCCTTCCAAACTAAATAACTCCGGAAATTACTTCTGGTAGGTTTGAAAATGACTGCAAGTATCAACAATTAGCTCAGTAACTACTGCAATGATTGTTTGATTTAAGTTTAAATTATTTTATTGGTTCCAAATTAATTCAGTATGTTAACAGTTTTATAAAAACAGAAACTTCAAAAGATATTAGTTTCTTACCTTCCTGGCCTAAAAACTCTCCTGAAGAACCTTCCAACAAAGGTTTTCGATCCCACAGTTATGGGCCCTTTTCTATAAATAAAGAAGTGAGTCTCTGTAATATAAACAAAAGCGAAACATGTAATAAAACTTGAGCAATGTATTAGAAAGGAAACTGCCCTTTAGAGATAATGGATCTATTCTCTACTCCATGCATGGATGCAACTCTCATTAACGCTAATGGAAGTTACGCATGAGCATCAAGAAAATATACCTGGTATAAAGGATTTCCAAAATGGGTAATGGCATCTAATCTATTCCTGGCATAGTTTCATCTTTATGCAGCCAAACAAAAGTACTCTTGAAATTTGGGGCTAAACATAAGCATTTAGATAAAGAATTTTTAAGTACTAAGGGACTCTCAGAACACAGCAATCCTTTTGCATTTTTCTTCCCTGTTAAAACATTCCTTCTAGCCACTTTGATATAATTCTTTCTGGCCACTGCAGGGATTTTTAAGAGGCTAATTTCAAAGCAATGAGGTCAACTAATCAATTAAATAAGATAACCTATACTGTATTACCATAATGCCTGACAGAAATTTGGTGTTTAGAAAAGTTTAGCTGCTTTTGCAATCTAATTTGAATTTTCTACAGTGATCAATAAATATCTTTTATTTCCAGAAGTCTTTTTTACCCCTGAATTCAAAGGTTCTTGATTACATATTATCTATTTGAGGGTATTTTCGATTAAGATAGTCGCCTAATGCATTTTGACTACAATTTTTTTAAGTGAGATGGTCATACATTCAAGCAATTATAGCTTTTTAATAAGCAAATTTCAGACATAGTTTACCTAATTTATTGAAAATATCCAAGTTATATTAATAGTAATATAAGATTTCAATAAACATTAAAACACATGTTGAAAACCAGGGCAGTGTCGTTAACCTTTCAGCTCAATATCTTTAATGATTTCTCTCAGAGAAGCCATGTCAGAGCTCAACATGGGTATTTACATTCAGAAACGATCTAGAACTCTGTCCAGCTGGTCTGTGCTCTACCACACAACTCAGGATAACTAGTTGTTTGAAATATACTACTTCACAGATAATAATCTTGGTTTTTGGTTAAGTAATTAATTACTCAGTTTATCTAAATGAGTTCTTGTACATTTCTTGTAGTAATATTTTAGGAATTTCTGTGCTCTTTATAATTTCTTTCTTAGTAAAATTAGGTCTTAGAAGATTCCAGTTCATTCTCTTTTTCAATCTCTCTCTCTCTCTCTCTCTCTCTCTCTCTCTCTCTCTCTCTCTCTCTCTCTCTCTCCCTCTCCCTCTCCCTCTCTCTCTCTTTCTCTTCCTTTCTCTCACTCTCTTTGTAAGAATTTCCTGTTCCCTCTTCCCATCTAACAGAGTGGAACCAAGAATAGTGAAGAATAGTGTGTATAATAAAAACCTTTAAGTGGGCTGTTGACATAAATATCTCCATATTTTCCATAATAATCACACACATGAATATACTGCTGAAATGTTTCTGAGAAAGCTTGAAAACATACCTTTTGAGATCTAAAATTGGATAGAAGGGAGAAAGTAGAGAGAGATTCTGACATAAATTCTGGAAACAACCTAAATCAAACAAGTTATGAAAAAAGTCACCAAGAATAAAACTAATATGATAGAAAATGTCCTGTATTCTTCACATTTTAAATATTAAATATTACTAAAATTCCTTGAGCATCATTCAGAGACTGAAGTCCAGAAGGACTTAGTAAATTTTCTGAAGTTGTGCATCTAGTATATTGTGTATAAATACATATTTCATTCCAAAGCTCCCGAAATTTCCACAACTAGACATTCCTACCTCACTAGTGTCATTTAGCCAACATGGTCTGTCCCCTATGTAAGTCACCAAAGCTGTCAAATTAGAAAACTTTTGTTCTTCTATAAAGCTCCAACTGCATGTACTCCAAACCATTCGATCTGTATACTGTAAAATAATCTTTCATTTTCAAGTCTATGGTGATCAAAATTCTTCATATGCTTCTATTGCATCTATATTGCTCTTAATCCCCAAAGTAATATCTTTAAAGAGTTGTTTTCCTTTCATGTTCAAAATAAATCTACTTGAACTCCAGTATTCGATTATATTTGACTCCTTAGTTCCAACTATTACATCATATAAAATTTTATAAATGTCTTTATTATTATAATTAAAATAATTGATTTTATTATTCTTAAAGCAATATGCTTTAAGCGGGTTTTCTATTATTTTCTTTGCATTTTCCTCAATTGTATTTTTAATTTGCTTTTTTTTTTATTGGTTGTTCAAAACATTACAAAGCTCATGACATATCATGTTTCATACATTTGACTCAAGTAGGTTATGAACTCCCATTTTTACCCCATTTAATTTGCTTTTAAGGAGACAATAAGGCATAGTAGCATAGTAAAACTGAACCTAAATTCCTAAAAATATTTAACAATATGATTTTTATGAAATATTTAAAACTTGATTGTTCTCCAGTCTCCACAGCTGCAAAATTGGGCTTAATATTTACCTCATTGATTTGTTAAGTTGAAAAGGTATTGTACCTTTTACATATTGTGCACAAAATAAAATTTTAGACTTTATTATCATTACTATCAACCGTATTCAATTCAATACAGTTAGGCTAGAAAGAACTGCTTCATCACCCAGCATTTATATGAACAATTTTCTGAAATTTGCTTTTTAGATCGTGAACAATACCTGCTAATGGGTGGGCATTAAGTTAATTAGGGGACACAAAGCACTAATTATAGGGAATGAAATATTCTCCAACAAGTGCCTCACTATAAACTAGGGAATGACCTTGATATCATCTATGTGGTATATCAGTTCTGTGGGTACAACACTACTCTTTTTTTCTGCAATCTAAATTTGTATAGCCAAATGATAAATTGCCCTTGGAAGCAGAGACTAAGAACTTTTTGTATCGTTTCTCTTTTTCTTTTGGTTTCTTTATTTCCAAAAGTTTAAAATTGATCTGTCATTCCAATAAAATACAACAAGTTACTGAGCTTTCCCCCAACTTATCATTTTTTTCTTCCCCTCCTTTCTTCAAACTCTATTGTTATAGTCCTTTACTTACAAGAAAGTCTCAAAAACTTATTCACCCAAGAATATAAAAACATAAAGACCAGATTAAAATTACAATACGATTTTTGGGAAGAATAAAAGTATAGTTTTGTTTAACTTAAACCACAGTGCTAAATCATCTAACAAACATTTTCAAGTATAAAAATCCAGGGAAGAGGCCACCTATGAGTCAATCAAATCTTTGGGACCAGAGACCCTGTTTATCTCTATAAAGCACTCAAATATTCATTCAATACTTAAGGCAAGAAATAGAACTTTTTCAGAATCAAAATATAAATGACAAGTATACAAGAAATCAGTTATACAACTTGTGAAACACACATCATGAGTTTATCCCAAATATCTTGTCAAGGCAGAACTTTGACTACAATAGATAAAAATACCCTAAATACTACCTTGTGGAAGGATCCACCACAACTATAACCAAGTTACTTTATGCACCCTCTCCAACAATTTTTTGTTGTGGTGGTGGTTGTCACATTATATCTATATCACGAAAAAAACATAAGAACTAGCTAGGTACATATGCTTGGTATTGGAACAGAAAAGCATTCATTCCTTCATCTTGGTTCATATTAGCCAATGGATTACACTTTCATCTTTTTTTTTCCCAAACAATATTCCAAACAATGCCTCAACCACATTCCCTCAGATCTTTGACTATTACAGTGGAATTCCAAGTATGCCTTACATAACTGCCTTCTGGTCTATTCTAGACTCACCTTTCACTATGTCATGTTTCTTTTCAGGTCTTAATAGCTAAAATTTAAATTTGATGGATTAAAGCAATGCTTTTTTCATTTAAAAACACATACTGAGAAAAATAAACCTAAAAAAGAATAAAGATTGACTCTATAAATTGAAACACATAAAGCTGAAAATACAAAAAAGAATAGAGTTACATTAAAATAAGTATAATTTAAAAGTCAAATTTAAGTATATGAGAAAAGCATATGAAATTGTGTATACTTTAGCCATCAGGAACCAACAATATTATTTGCCACAAAATTCTTAAGTTTCTTTAATGAAATAATATAATGTTTAAAATATGGAAGAAACCACTGTAAAAACTAGGTAGTGTTACTATGGTAACAGAAAACACTTCAACTACTCTTAAGTACTAAGAAAAGAGAAAATCAATTCTTGTTTCATGAGAAATAATACTACAAAAAGATACACAACATACCTGTTACACTTTTGAGTTAAAAATATTCCAGTAAATATTTAAATTTTTCTGATAGAAAATTGTGTTCCAATTATTCAGAAATAAACTAAAAGAAAATTAAGAAATAATAACTCTATAAGGATATTTAAAATCTGAAGATAGTGTGTGATATCTCCTGGGATAATGTTGATACATCAAAAGAACTGATTTTGTTTTTTGCTTCATTCAACATATATTTATGTTTCTAGCATGTACCAGCACTGTGTTAAAGGTACTCTGCATAAAATAGTGTCCAAAGCAAAACAATTCCTACTATCATGGAAAGAAAAATGAATAAGACCCTAATCATATATAACACTAAGATCTTTGCAGGTTATCCCTGCTGTCAAAGGCAATGGGTGGGCAGGGCCATGGGAAAGAATTTCTGATATAAGTAGAACATATGGTGAATATTAGAAACTGTTAAGAGAGAGAGAGCACACTTGTGAGGATCCTGTAGGAAAGCTGACTTTTGACTTTAGTGTAAAGGCAATAAAATACTATCGAAATGCTAATCAGAGAAATGTAATGGTCATATTTGCATTTCAAAGAAAACTAAATTTCAGACTATATTACTCTGTATTATTGTGAAAACAAACATCAAAAGCTTATAAAAGCACAAAAGGCTTACATGTCAATCATTAGTGGTTGGTCAGTTGCCACTCATTTATGCCTGCCAGAATGTAAGTCGCCCCAGGACGTTCCATTTTCAGATCAGGCGGAAAGAGCAGCTCCTATTTGGGACAGAGTCTTCTCATGACATATTAAAAAGAGCAAAAGCACCAAACAACTCAAAATGTTCAAAGGTTCTGGACGAAAGCCAAACAAGGTCTCTTCGTTTCAAATTCCATTGACTCCCAGCAGTCATATGTCCAAAATTGACCACGGAGTCAAAAAGTGTTCTCAACCTAATGGAAAATATGGTAAACCACATGGCAAAGGAATGGGATGAGTGGGAAGTGTATAATGTGTTCTATCAGAGAAAGAAGACAATAGTCCAGAATGACAAAACAATCTATCACAGATAATTTTCTAACTTTAAATTCATTTTAGTCACTCTAATAAATAAAAATGCAACATCATATAGCAAGGATATATCATTCTTAAAATCAGCTTTTTACTTAGCTCTGAGGTAGATTCATATGAATGAAGCATTTAGAGAAGGTATTCAAGGATGACTTAACTCAAGCAATAATTGGAAGGTATATTACAACTTCATAAAATATGTACTCTCCAATAAAAAAGAAAAATTAAAAACCATCTCAGCTGATAGATTTCAAAGCCTGTATTTGTGACTCATACATATTTATTATTTTAGTTTTACCTACATCAAATAATTTAATTTGGAAGATTTCATGATAGGACTATTAAGGTTTGTCACTAGGCATTCATGCACATTCATATCAGAAATATATACAGCACTGTCATATACAGCATTAAAACCTAGCCAACCACTTCCCTATAAGATGAATGTAGTTAATTCATAAACATAGCAAGAATACTTTCTAGGCCTTTAAAATATAACTCATGTTTTATTTGAAAATCAACCATTGAACATCATCACAGTTAGATAACAAAAATATTTGTACTGATAAACATAATAACTGCATTTGTATTTTATAATGATGAGGGGATTTCTAAACTCATAAGAAATTACCCTTCACCACTGAAATATATGCTTAGTGATTTGGCCTCCTTGGAATTTCACCAGTCTGTCTAAAAACTTGCATACCTCCTGCCTGATCAGTGTCCTCAGGCAAAGGAATTTTAATGTTTCTTTAGAAGCATCATATTTATACTAATAATTACTAATTTTCATAAGTATGCTTCTACCAACATTTGTTACCATAGTATTCCCATTTAAAAATGACCCAGGCATGGTGTGTTAACTTTCTATTGCTCTGTAAAAAAAATTACTACAAATTTAGGTATGTTCCACATTTACTATCTCATACTTTCCTTAGGTCAAGAGTTCTAAGTTAGCTGAGTCCTCAGAGTTTCCACCAGGCCAACAAGACAAAGGCAACTAGGACAATGATCTCATCCTAGGTGCAGAGTTCTCTTACAAACTTATTGTGTTAGCAGATTTTAGTCACTTTTGGCAATAAGAACCAAAATCCCCATTTATTTATTGGCGTTTGTTAGAGCAAGACAGGACTGCTCTCAACCCCTAGAGAAAGCCCTCAGCACCAGACACAGTAGCTAGCTTCTTCAAGGACAGCAAAAAAAGTCTCCCTTTTGACTAATTCAAAATCAAATGATTGGGCATCTTAGTTAGGCCCTTTGCCTACAAAGACATCATAATAAGAAGAATACCCCATCATATTCACAGGATCCTCACACTCTCAAGCGGAGGAGATAGAATCTTCAGGGTCATCTCAGAAGCCTGTCCACCAATAATCAGAAACACTCCCACCCCCCAACTATTTGTGCTGAGTTAACAATCCAAAACTGTATATCATATATATATATATATATATATATATATATATATATATATATATATATATAAAATTTAAATATACACAACTAATTATGAGTGTAATTTGATATCCCTAGAAGGTCTTTAGGAAAAAAATATAAATGTCACAATTTCATAATATATGCCATACTGAGTAACCATCTATAGTTAAAAATTCATATAAATACTATATTGAAAATGTATATAAATACATATCTAATTATTGTTATAAATACTGAGTGAACCAGCAAGGTCCAAAGAAAACTAAGTTGGCTTCTTTAATCATACAGATTGCACTAATTCCTCCAATTCAATTGATTCTTCTCACTTATTAGGAAAGAACATTGCCTTCCCCCTTGTGATGATCCTACATGAACACCAACATGACTAATCTCTACTAGCCAACTCAAAAGACATGGAACCAGTAAAACCCATCAGGGCAGGTACAATATACCATTGTACCCTTCAGACTAGCAAAAACATGAGAAATGTATAGCAAAATATATTGAAATCTCACCATACTGATTTGTTTAATATGGAAGAATTTGTCAAAAAGAAAATGTATCTTTCATTTTATTAGAGAAGTTTAGAAAGTAAATAAAATGAAAAGATCTCAACTCTAAATGATCTCTTGTTCTGATCCTTCAAGGAGTATATTCTAGAAAGAGTTCATAGTGTCTCTTCAGTCATCAATAAAATGAACAGCTATTTAAAGTTTCAAGAGTTAATAATTCTTAACTATAAATTATTTAAAATCATTGTACCACTTAAGAGCAAAAATTAGAGCTTAGTACTAAAAATCAAATAATTTTTTTTCAACTTTGTTGTACTTTATAAATTTACTTCAGTAAAGTTCACCTCTTTTGAGTTCAATTCAAGGCATGGTAGCACATGAACAGATTCGTGTAATCACCACAATGATCGGGTTCCAGAATAGTTCCATCATTTCCAAAAAGCTCCCTAGGGTTACCCTTTACAGTCACAGCATGCCCCAACCTCTGGCAAGCACTGATTCCCACTATATCTTTGTCTTTCCCAGAATGTCACATAAATGGAATTATACACTCTGTAACCTTTCAATGTTGAATGTTATGTGTAAGAACAAACAAGAGTCATCAAAAAATTCTTAATGTAATGCTGTAGAGCTCATTAAAGTAACTTTGTGGAAATATAACTTTGACATCTGCCCAGGGGCTTGAAACAGAAGACAAAACTAGTTCTATAATATATGAAGTCAGAATGAAAGGACAGAAATGATGACTTCTGTCACCAGTCTAGGACAGAAAAAAATGTAAAGCGGTCCCTAAATACACCTCTCAGAACTATTTTTCTTGTTCACTCTTAGATATGTTCTGCAACTTTTGAATTTATTTTAAGCTGGCTATACTTTTCCCCCTTTAGATATGGGACTATGCTGCATCCATGGAGCGAGGTCAATTAATTTGTGAAAGAGCTCTGACAGCATTGAGCAAATGCTCCTGTTCATTTATTAAAGCACCAGAGAGCTGCCATATGCTAACTGTGAATGCATTTCCCACTAAGAAAACTTAAACAACAAAAGGCCATTATTTACACAGGATATTAAATTATTGTTTCCTAAAATAAAAATGAAATTTCTATAACAGCAAGGGATGAAATTTCACCTTGATCCTTTATTTGTAATCTCATTTCTTCTTGGCCAGTTTTTGGAGAAAAGAAAGTCAGACAAAAGAATTAAAGGTCTTTCAAATGGATTTTGATTCATCTTTATAAATGAATTGAAGATCATGTGTATAACAACTCCATAAATGCTAGTTTATTATGGGAAATGCTTAACTTTATATCAATTAAGAAATTGTCTTCTTAGGAAGGCCATTCAAATGACAAATTGATGGAGTAAACCACATGAAATACAATTATGGACTTATGGCTGTCATTATCTAGAAAGAGATAAAGAAAGTCTTTTATTTTCACTTGAATTTATGATAATTTATTAGTTGTTGCCCAGATTGAACTATCACTTTGAAGTCCTTAGTACAAGAAAGGTTTAAAAGATTACCAAAATGCATTTTAGAGATAAGAATCGTCATCCATCATGTATTAGTTTTTCAAAATTGAAGAACTGAAGAACAGCAATAAATATTTACTTCTGTTTCTTCATTCCTGTCCGTTTGGCTTTCCTGATATAATAATACAGAACTTCAGCATCCATCAGTTTGCCATCATGGTGTTCATAACTGAAGATATACTGATTTTTGCCTTGAAAAGTATCAAGGTAGTAGCTAGCAATAAAAGTTACTTTCATGAATAATAAAGCATCTTTGTCCTGAAATATTGTGTTTTGATCACCACAGTGTAAAAAGCTTTCCCACAAATTACACAACACTAAAATCTAGGCTACAACCTGCAAGGCCCTGGGAACTATCTGCTTTCCAAACAAATCTCAAGATAATATTTTTGTTTGTTTGTTTTGTGCACCACATACTGCTTCACTTCTCCACTATTAAACAATTCAATCATTTTCTTCTGTTTGGATATTTTATTCCATGAACTACTTAAGAAGTCATTGGCCTTAATAAACAATAAACATTTAGTGAGACTCAACTATGTTTCAGATGTTTTACTACTGATATTTTCAAAATAAGAGAGTCTCCCCAAAGCAAACACACCCAGTTAGACTCCCCACTTCAACCCCTATGTGGACTGTATCTATACAAACACCTGGAGCTTTCATTCGCATGAAGCAGCATCTATCCATTCAGTTCAAACTCTTTATGCCTCTGAAAACATGATACAGAAGAGTCAGCATTTACCTGGGGAGCAGCTCAGGATTAGAAATCTGAGTGGGCCATCAAGTAAGAGCTGTGGCTGAGAGCTTTTATACATCAGCAAGTAACACTGGAATGAGATGAGGATACAACAAAGGGTGACTTGTTTTGATCTGGTGGAGAGGAAAGAAAAATCAATCCTATGCAAAAGCATGAAAATTGTGTATCTTCAGTGTCCGCCTCTCTACTTTGCATTCTCTTTGGCTCCATGGAAACAGTAATTCCTCTTCACTTACCTCATGTAGCTAGTGTTTCTTATCCACCCACTGAAGAAAATTTGTTCTTGACAAAGGAAAGAGCTCTGTTCACTTTATGATAAGTATGAATCTTTGAATTCTACCCTATCTGTCCAGCACTTGAGAAGAGTCAGCTAAACAATAAAGACCAATGTAATATGAACAAGCACACTGACCCTGCCACCAAAGCTCTGCCCTTTTCCTTCCCTTAAAGAATAAAAAGGTTGAGGGGCTAGGGTTGTGGCTCAGCCCTAGAGCACTTGCCTTGCACACACATGTGAGGCCCTGGGTTTGATCCTCAGCACCACATATAAATAAATAAATAAACAAACAAACAAACGAACAAACAAAATAAAGGTATTGTGTCCATCTACAACTAAATATATATTTTAAAAAAATAAAAGGGTTGAACCTGACTCTGCAGTCCATTCTCCCACATGAGATTTGGATCATAAGAAGATGAAATAAACAAGAACCAACATTTCCAAGAAAAAATAGAAAGGATCAGAGCTTTAGATATTTTATTACTTCTTTACTGATTATTTCAATTTCACCCCTGAAATTTTTGAGAAATGAGAGGACCCTCTTCATTTAACTTTGCATCTAGTCACTATAAGCTCTTAAAAACAAACCACAAATGATAAGTAAGCATTGATTTCAGATCTGCATGAATCCCTAAGTTCAGCCTGGGACCTATCAAAAATCACATTTGCTCCTGGTTCTAAATATTTAATTTCATAGTGTAACTTTATACCCTCCTTCAAACTTCACCCATGTTGTTCTTAAAAACTCTTTAACAGTTTGGACGATAAACTCTGATAAACTATAACATTTCGAACTTTGTGATACTTCACTGTTTTCAACTTTATCTATAGATAACAGAGAGTTGACTTAACAGACGTAGTACTATGGTTTGGAGATGAGAAGTCCCCAGAAAGTTCATGTGTGAGACAGTGCAGGAATGATTAGGTTACAAAATTTGTAACCTAATGAGTTCATTAATCCATTTGATGGATTAATAATTTGTACTAATGGGTGGTAATGGTAGGCAGGTAGGTCATGGCTGGAGGAAGTAGGTTACTGGGGGCATTCCCTTAGAGATCATATTATCCCCGGCTTCTTGCATTCATGCTCTCTTTGCTTCATTGTTGCTTTCCTCTGCCATGTTCTTCCACCGTAATGTTTTGTCTCACCTTAGGCCAAAAGCAAAGGACTCAGCAAACCAAGGATTCAAACTCTGCAACAGTGAGCCAAAACAAACTTTTCCTCTAATTTGTTCCTTTTTTTTTTTTTTTTTTTTTTTTTTTGGTACTGGGGATTGAATCCAGTGATTCAACCACGGAGCCACATCCCCAGCCTTCTAAGTTGTTCTTTTGGAGTATATTGATCACAGTGATGCAAAATAGACTAATATGCCTAGCTAAATCAAATCAAATTCTAATGAAAGGACTATCTTCCACATTGACCATGGGCCAGCTTCTGTTAAATTATATCTGAAACACCCCTAAAAGGGTATGCTATCAAAAGAAGAACAATGTGAGGAGCAGATCAAAAACAAATATCCATAACAGAGTTGCACCTAAGGCTTTTACAAAAAAAACCTGTACCTATTGTTTGCTCTCTCTTCTACTAATCTTCGATCTTCACTCAATTTGGTATAAATCTTTTGTCATAAAAGTTTACCCAGTGTGGGGAGGGGATGCTTGAAATCCCAGTGGTTTAGGAGGCTAAGGCAGGAGGATCACATGTTCAAAGTAAGCTTCAGCAATGCAGAGAGGCCTTAAGCAACTTAGTGAGACCTTGTCTCAAAATTGAAAAAAAAAAAAAAAAGATGGTGGGGGGTGGCACTGGGGATGTGGCTCAGTGGTTGAGTTCTCCTGGGTTCAGTCTCCATACCACACACACAAAAAAAGTTTACCTATTCTTCCTCAATGTTCATGCTATTGCCTGTTTGGAAGATCTTTCTTCTTCTTCTCCACCTTTAAGTTGTATTCATCTTTCAAGATGAATACAACTTTTTCAGAATACTTGTTGTAATTTACCAGTAGAATAAATTGTTTCCTGAATGCTAATTTAGGCACTTAGTTTGCACTTTTATGATGACATAACAGTCTTAAGGTTATTTGTCTAGATTTGTGTTCATCAGCATTAGAGAACACATGCACAAATCAGTGTCTTAATTATTTTTATATTCTTTAATTGGAGTGCTGTCATGAATACCTGAGTTTGTAGCCCTCTCCATAATTTTTTCACTGATGCCCATTCCAATTCTATCAGTTTGTAATCTAAATAAAGGCCATGATTACTACACAAAAACAATGTTCTGCAAAAGCTAGTCCTCCAGCCTCACCAAATTATACCAATGTATACATGATTATTTCAAAGTCAATCCTAACATCAGTGCTTTGATCACAATAAACAATAAATATTGAATTGAACTTTATTGATGCAAAAAGCTATTCAGTCTTTCTTTAAACATTCTGATTGGCCCGCAACTAATCATTCCACTAGTTAGATAGCAAGTTGTTGAAATCAAGGCATTTAAGTTACAGATATTATCACAAGATAAGGGAATGAGATTATGAATGAGTATTGAGGTAGATTTTACTTGTATATATAACATAAAATAGAGTGATTTTATATTGTGTATATAAGTAAATCACAAATCATCAAGTTTTACTCATGAGTAAATGGATTACAAATCATACACAAAGGAATTACAGAATTCATTTTTTTTGAAACATCACTTTCTTAATCAATGAAATGGGTTCTGTGATGACACTCACTTTTTAGCTTTATAGAACTATGACTACAGGATCACAATCAGATTTGTCTCAGCTATCCAGCATCAGAGTTTATGTTTCTTTTAAATAAATGAAGGGAAGAAGGGAAGAGACTCTTTTTTGTAGTCATAGGTTAAGACCACAGTGTCATCTGGAAAATTATGAACTTTAACTTTTAAAATAAGTTTGGTTTATGTGGAAATCATTCAGAAAGGATAAATATAAAACTAGTGATAGCATGTTTTCTGGAATGTATCAGACTTCAGCCAAAGATCAAAATGTAACTGTAGGGTTACAGAAAAATAATTTATGCCTGCCAACAGATAGTATACAAAACTGTTTTAAAATAATCTCAGTAGATGGTATATATTATACACTTACAGACTCCCATAGTATAAATATTCAGTATAAAGTAAAAACTTATCACATCAGAATTTTAAATTTAATGATTTAAATGATCTATTTTTGCTAGTACTTTCATGTGTTTTTTCCAAATGCTGAAATTTATCCTATGTCCTGGTAAGAGACAACATTTTCTGGAAAAAGTTTCACTTGACATCTTATTTTTATTTTTTAACTTATAAGTATAATCCCTGAATTGAAAACTTTTCATTGTAACATGTTTGTTCATTTGTTCATTTTTTTAAGTTCACCCTTTTAAAATGAATCAATAAGAATGATGTTTAAGCACATAGAACAGGGCATTTAAGACTTACTACATCTCCTTGGCTAAATCTTCAACTATTGAACAATAATAGCCAAGATGATTTAGCTCTGTTGACCTCCTTACCTTCCTGAGTGTTCCAAGAACAGTATCTTTCGCTCTGTGATAGCATGTATTAGTCTCTGTACCAAACATCTCATGTACTCTAAGGAAAATCAGCACAAGATAACGTTTTAGACAGCAGACTTTTAAGTTCAAATAAAAAATCAACCACTTAGTAGTTATTTTACCTTGGCAAGATACTCAGACCTCTTTGTGCCTTCTTTTCCTCATCTATGATTTGGTGATAATAATAGTACTTAGCTGTTATGAGTAGAAAATTAGTTAATCTAGGAAAAGTGCTAGACAAATTGTAAGTTCTCAATAACTGCTAATTATTGTTTTAGTCCCAATTTTGTCACTAAATAATGTGGAATGTCAGAAGAAAAGTCATTTATCCTCATGTCACATGAAGATTATAGCACTTTCCTTAACTAATTACTAGGGTTGTTACAAATGCAAGTTAAAACTTTTGTTTAATTTATACATTACCTTGAAAGGGTCAATTTTTGTATAAGTGATTCATCTTAAAATAGATGGGGCAAGTGGAATTAAAGGTATGCTAAAGACACATATAATGGTATATAGGAGACCTAGAAAGAGAAAAAAAATAAAATGAAGAAAAATAAATGAATGAATACACTATCTAATCTTGACCTGGGAATTCTGTACACACTGAAAAGAATGTGTAATATATACACCCCCAAAATCTACAGTGTTATAAAACACAAATATCTACAAAACATTATAAACATGATAGAGCAACCATTTTAGAAAATGCAACATCAAAAGTACTCAATAAATATTAGGTGATATGAATACATACATCTTCAGAACATTCTTATAATGTATTTTTATCTTCAATTTACTTATTGCAAAACAAAAGTTCAGAAAAGTAAAATAAATGACCCAAGGCCTATGATACAACCAGAACTATGTAAGAGCTGGAATTCAAACCCAAATCCTTTGCTGGGAATGACTGTGTTCAAAGATAATTAACTGTCTCTTGGTCCCATGAAATCACATCATGTCAGTGTGCCTGAGGCAATGGCAGAAAACAGCCAGTGCATTTTGCCAAACACTTTAGAAAGATTAGGTTTTGTTTCCATTAAAGAAGTGGAACATATGGTTCAGGTGGCCAGACAAGTAAGTGGTAATGGTTTCATCAATATCCTAAAGAAGCTGAATAATTAATGGACAGTAGAAAAACATTAACAATGCAAGAGTGAGAAGAGTTGATATAATCATCTGCAGCCTGTATGTAGTCAACAATATACATTATGTTTTATATTGTATAGATTGAATTGTTACACCGAGTTGCAAGCATAGTTTTCTCACATGCAATTTTAACCTCTCTCATTGGCTTTAGAACCTACATTGTACTTCTCTTCCACTGGTCAGAAGAAAATTTGTTCTATTCTCCTTACATGACATTCTGCTTCTTTTATTTCCTATATTCATGAAGAGAGGTTAAATGCCATACTCCACAAATGTCAAAATTTCAATAGTTTACCCCAGTAAGCATTTATTTCTCATTCAAAAATGCTTTGAATGAGTTTCCCTACTAGATAGTTGGCTCTCCTTTGAGCTGTGACAAGGAACTAGGCCCAGTTATGTGAATGTCAGCTATCATCTTCATCTAAGATTTATGAATCATGTTCAACAAGAGAAAAAGCAGAAAAAAATCATACATGGGATGTTTTACAGGACTGGACTGGAAATCTGCATGTATTATAGCATTTCTACTGCATATGCATTATATATTATATATTACAATGTATTCACAATAAGATGCTCCCCATCCCAAGATATAATTACACTGAATTAATGCCATCATATATTAAAAATATCCTAAGTCAAAAATTCATTTAATATACCTAACCAACTAGTGTAGCTTATCGCATAATATACTATAAAGTATCAGTTGTTTCTCCTCATGATCACTTGGTTGACTGTCAGTTGTATTTCACTGCCATTGCCCAGTATCATGAGAGAGTATGGTACCATAAATTGGTAGCCCAGAAAAATATTAAAGCTCAAAATTAAAGCATGACTTTCCCTGAATGACTATCACTTTCATCCCATTATAAAGCTAAAAAAAAAATCTTAAGTCACACATTTCTTTGAGTAGAAATTAGATGGTCTATCAACAAGTGAGTATAAGAAAGGTTGTCTAGCACACAGGAAGACCTAATATTTTTACCTGAACACGATCCTCATTCTAGAATTCCACAAACACCTCAAGGACCTCCCAAATGGACCTTCTCAAGAAGTTTTCTGGGTTTCCCCAACACAGATCTTATTTCTGCCATTTGTGATCTAATAAGTATATTTGTAGAGTTTTTTCTGTTTTGTTGCCAAGTTGTTCTTAAGGAATGTACCCTAAGGTGAACTGGAGAGGTTAAGAGTATGATACAGAAACCAACATCACAAGTTCAACTGCAAACATGTTTACTTATTAAACTTCATAACCTTAGAAAGATGCTTTAACTTTCCACAACTTAGTTTCCATATGTAGAAACCAATACTTACCTCAAATATGGTTGAAAGCTTAATCTGACATAATCTATATGAAGCTCTCAGAAGAGTGCCTGGAATAGGTAGGTGAGTACTCAATAAATGGTATCTGTTATCTTAAATCTGCCATTAATTACCCATTTACTTATCTCATTCCTTTTACCAGGCCATAAAACCCCTGAGGGCCAAGATCATGCCTTATTCATTTTGAGGTCCTACATTTTTCCCTCCACAGTACCTTGGGAATGTTAGCTAACCCAATAATTAATGGATCAAATATTTTCTTATTTCTTTATAAAGAATTTATATACACAATCATTTTATATGATGAAAAAATAATACACATCAAAACAAAATTCATTGTAATGCTTCACACTCAGTTGCAAAATATTAAAATAAGTCATAATTTTCCCCATTACTTCACACAGTTTAGTATATAAATGTCTTCCTAAATGTATAGGGTTATATTTATGATTGAGTTTTACCCTGTGTGCCCTTTATATTAATGTAAACTCTTGAACAGTGACCAAAAATCATTACAGTTTGATGTCTGTGCAGTGGCCAGAATGAAATGAATTGGTCTCAGTCCAATTCCTGGTGGACAAGTGTCTAAATCTAAAAACACCACCACAATTAACACTACTTTAGTTAATAGTTTTAACCACTGGGGTCAAGGATAAGATGAATAATAAAATTTGAACTAAGCTTGTGATGCAAGTTTGTAACTCCTTCCAAAGTAGAGGTTGGATTAAGTTAAAAGAGATGTCTACTGACTAGTAAATTCAAAGAATAAAAGGAAAAAAAAAGGACCTTCGTCGAGGCTAAAAAATTATATAATTTCATGAAACAAATTTGCATGTAAAACTCTTTCCTTTTCACAAATAACATCAAAAGTTTTCTTTATAAAAATAATTTTTTTTTCAGGTACACTGATGTACACCTTTAATTCCAGGTACTTAGGAAGCTGAGGTAGAAGGACAAGAAATTCAAGGATAGCCTAGGCAACTTAACAAGACCCTGTCTCAAAATAAAGTTAAAGAAAAAAGGGGCATAGGGATGTAACTCAAAGGTAGAGCACCCTGTGTTTAATCCCTAGAAAGAAAAAATAAATTTTTTAAAATGCTTACAAGAATTTTCAACCTGCTATTAATTTCGGCAAATCAAGTTGAGAATTTAAATATATATTTTATTTCCAAATCACAAGATTCACTGATGACTTTTGAAAAACCAGGATAAACACAAATATTCCCTAGGGTCTTTACAGAAACGTAGAAGAAACAAAATCTCTGGGTCCACAGAAATTCATTGAAAGGCTTAAACATACAAAAGCTAAAAGCTTTTCTAGCAGAAAATCGGTAAAACTTGAATATTTATCCCTTTGCAGAATTATGAGATTGTTTATAGTTTGTATTTTAAAGGGGGCCAGACATTTCATTTTTACGTATGAGATAATCAGATCTTTTATAAATTAAGTTACCCAGAGTTACCTAGCGATCTCCACTCTGCATGGGGAAATTTGTTGTCCATCCTGAAACATCCGACATTAATAATAAATTCTTCTTTATGTATATGTATGAATTAATGTCACTCAAAGCCCTGAGAAAACATCAATGAATAAAATAGGCAATACTTCCTGCCCTAACTCTTCTCTCATAAAAATTTGCCAATTCCGTATAAAATTACCCTGATCAATCTCATCACTGATGTGAAAAGTTAGAACATAGGAAAAGGAGTCATAAAAATTAGGTGAAATCCTCAGTTTCCCATTATACAGTTTCATGCTATTGAGTGTGTTGTTTTGTGCCTCTTATCCAGAAAAGGCATGTACTCTGCAATTATTATATATTATTCTTTGATTTTTTAAATACCTAATTACCTATTAAAATTCATCCAAAAATACATTTATTCATTTATTACTGTGGACCAGGAACTCCAATAAAATAAGGGCATAAAATAGCAAAGGAAGAAATTTGGCAAGTTTTGTGCACTGAGGAATTATTATTATTTGTAATTTTTTTTAAAAGATAGAGTGAGAGAGGGAGGGAGAGAGAGAGAGAGAGAGAATTTTTAATATTTATTTTTTATTTCTCGGCGGACACCACATCTTTGTTTGTATGTGGTGCTGAGGATTGAACCCGGGCCGCACACATGCCAGGCGAGCACGCTACTGCTTGAGCCACATCCCCAGCCCCTATCATTTGTAATTTTAAAATCCTAATCTGCCTTATGATAACTCTTACTAATCCTAAATTTTAAAGCAAAGTCCTCCCATAAAATAGAAGCAAAGAAAGTGAGGACAGAAACTGGAAATTAGCAGAGAAAAAGAACTTACTAAATATTCAGACTTTGATAACTTTTAAAAGACTTATAAAGACTTGTAGAACATGTACCCTATTCTCATATATGTAAGCAACCTTTAATAAAATTTTACATTAGATGGATTGCAAGGGTGGTTCTAAGACTGGTGAGTGATAAACCAGAACTGTGAAAAAAAAATGAAGTAAAAGTATTTTGTGTATCATAGACTATTCACACAATAGAACCTTTTCAGTCTTGAAAGATATTTAATCTCCTTTATTTCTCTTAAGGTTATGAAAAATGTTTCACATACAATGATGATTTTATTTTATTTCACCTTTAATTTCAGTCTCCAACCTCAATATTCA
This sequence comes from Marmota monax, assembly GCF_021218885.2. Taxonomy (NCBI): domain Eukaryota; kingdom Metazoa; phylum Chordata; class Mammalia; order Rodentia; family Sciuridae; genus Marmota; species Marmota monax. The sequence continues at coordinate 17,500,129 of NW_026691950.1, forward strand.
TACTTTTCAAATGTAAACAATCCGTGAATAGCTACACAATTTAAGGTTATTAATTAGAATAAAGTTGGCAATTTGACTGCAGAGTTCAGCCTGTTTTCTTGTGATTCTTTAATGCAGTTGACTGCCTGCAAACATTTAAATGATTCCCCTGCCACTTGTCTATGTATTTAAGCAAATAGTCTATTACAAGAACAAAGACCTACTTGGTTTTTCTAATTTGACAGAGGATAAAAGAAGGTTTTCACAGCTTTGTTTTATTTCTAAATTCATTTAGCACCAAGTGCATATCCTGTTCGACATTTTTTTTGGAACAGGTTCATTATGAAAATGGTCTAATAATGAATAGTTGGACCTAGAGTTTTTATCCATCCCCAAATGAGCCCAAGCTTGCTTCTCATAATTTCTTTGTTTCATAATTATGTTCTCTTTCAATCCATTCTGTGGTCTCCTCCTGAACATATTCCCTTTGTACTGAGTTTTCTTTCACTGTGAATACTTCATTATATGAAGTAATTTCAATTATAAATTTGTAATATAAATGTAACAACTGATATCTAGGTGTCTAATTTTCTGGAATAATCTGTTGACAATTTATGACACGGGTGCTTGCTGAGCATCTTATTACTTATATTAGGGAAATAGGAAATAAGTCATTACAAATAATATAAAGTTTAGGGCCAGGGTTGTGACTCAGCAGTAGAGGGCTTGCCTAGCATGTGGGAGGCACTGGGTTCAATTCTCAGCACAACATAAAAAAAATAAAGATATCATGTCCATCTACAGCTAAAAAATATTTGATTAAAAAATAATATAAAGTTCAAATATTTTATAACTCTTGAGAATGAGCTACCCCTAAGCCAAAGTATTGAATGCAGATAGTTTTTAGGACTGTGACTCCAGGAAACAGATATGAGAAGAAAGGGCAGGGAAACCTAGAAGGAGAGAAAGTAATATAAGATTGTGGAAATTTAAAAACTAAGGCATGCCAGGCATGGTGGCACACATCTGTATTCCCACCAACTTGGGAGGCTGAGATAGGAGGATTAAGAGTTCAAAGGCAACTAACTGAGGGCCTGAGGAACTTAGGGAGACCCTGTCTCAAAATAAAACATAAAAAGGGGCTGGAGATGTGGCTCAATAGTTAAGCAACCCAGGGTTCAATCCCTGGTACAAGACATAAACATCTCTACCTCCTTGTAGCTAGGGCATTTTCGGTGATGTCCTACAACCATCTCATATGTGTTCACAAATACTGTTTGTTTTTTTTTTTAATTTTCAGGAAGCTTATAAGTTGATTTTTAAATCATTGTTGGTTTGAATTAGACACATTGCTAGTATTTACATAATGAAAATTGGCAAATAATACCTATTAGGGCATTTATTTCTTTCACCCTGGAACATCATTCATGAATGCTTTTAACTGCTATACTTTATAGATCCACAGACTACAGCAATATTTTTGTAAATAAAATGTTTTTGGAACACAATATATCTATTCATTATATATTACCTGTGACTGTTGCTATACTACAAATCAGACTCAAGCAGTTACAAGATAAAGATCATATGACCTGCAAACCCTAAAATATTTACTACAGTGCCATGTGCATATTCTTGTGTTGAATAATGCTGACTGATTTTTCTGACTTGATAATGCAGAATCCTGTAGCAAGAATATTCTGTTTACATGTTTCTTTTTGCTTATCAGTACAATAACAAGGATTACCCTCACTTTTCCTTGAGTAAGGTTCATTCATATCTTTCCTAATTCATATACTTGTCTCCCTCTATATGAGTACATTTCTTGGTTCCCTAAATTAATCAGCTAGTTTTATGGAGTTTCTGAATAGTAGAAGATTTTAAGTTCCCAGGCCCTTGTATTACCACATCCTGGAAAACTTTTAACATAATCATCCTATTAGTGATGGATTTTTGTCCCCCTTTTATACTCTACATCTCTCTATCACTGTGTATCAGTTTCTTATCTACATAGCCACTGACTTAGCCTATACCTAGATCATGGTCTTCAGTTTTTCAAGCGTCAAGGCCCCTCGACTCCATTTGTTGACTGTCGCAGGTCCATGAAGGGTCCACGACTTTCCCAAAGAAACAAGTGGCAATTTTGAGTTCCATTCGAGGGATCCTAAGCTTTTGCTTTTTTACTTCTTTTCTAATTAAAGAAGGTCTCTGTTGAATTCCATTTACCTCTCCTATTTCTTATGTCCATTATTCTACCAGTAAGATAAAATGTGCATTGTTAATATAGAACTAAAGTGATATATAAAACGTCTTGATTCACAGGTTTTTCCTATCATTATTCTCAAGGAATTTTTCAAAGTGTCCCTTCATTCAATGTTTGCATAACTCTACTTATTTTTAGAGCATATCTGTTTCATATTTGATTACTTCACTTATTATCTGCTAATCCCAATACAAATCATAATGGCCAATCAGAAGTTAATAAAATTTAAAAGCATGGGAAAAGTCTTAGAGACTTAGACATGATATGTAACACAGGCTCTGATTAAAATCCTTCATATTTTCTTCAAATTTAATTTGAAATTATCTTGATCCAAAATACAGCCATAGAGACTAAAACTGAAAATATACTATTTTCATTCTTTTTCTGAGATTCTAAATATCAGTAAAAATGCCACCTTTTTATAATTACCAGGAAGAGAAACATAGGTGAGTTTGTTCTACTGCTTTCATTGTTAAATTAGATGTTAGGTGTTATATTTGGCAAGCATCTTGCAAAGAATTAAATGCAGTGTAAACTAAATTAAACAAAATGGAAATAGGCAAAGCAATGAAAACTGGATATACTTGGCTAGGAGTTTCTCTCTTCCTCTCTCCCTCCTATACCCATAGCTCTCTCTACCATCCCTGTCTCTGCTTCTACTTCTCCTCACTTTATGCTCAGGCAGACTCACTACATGTAGCAAAAAATGGCACCCTATAGCAGCTATAAACCTATATATTAAGTGTGAAGCACCAAAGAGAAAATAAGAACTTTTACTAATAGCTCAAGAAAATATGCAGTAGAGGGAATTTTGATTATCCCAAACAATAGAAACACATATGTAAATTTAGCAATTAATGAAGGGGAAAAAAAAGCTTTAATTGGCCAGGGCTGGATCACATAATCTCTATGGTGGTATTTTGGGGAAGGTCTCACACAAGCATCCATTAATATTGGAATCTGTCAAAACAAAAACACAAACAGCAAAAGAAGGGAAAACAGAGTTATTATATCTACCAATGTCTTATATATGGACTAGAAAAACTGCTTGCTTTTAATGTGAAATTTGCAATATAATGAACATATCCGGTGTGAATTACAACCAAAAATCGAGCACAATAGCTCTTCTCTAAAAGTTCTTGCTTCATTTCCGATGAAAGAATAATGAATAACTGAACAAGAGAAAGAGTGGGTGTTCAAGCATAGACACATCTTCTCTGTCCAGGGTAATGCTTACATTCAATAACTTCAAGGTCAAACTGACCACTTGTCAATTCTTAAAAGAGTTGTAATCAATTGGGGGTTGATGTAACCATCTGTCCAGTGTAGATTCACACTGCTGGAAGGCCAAAAGCCAAAAGAGATAGCTTAGGCGTATGGAAATGTCAAGGTTTATACTCCATAGCAAAGTTCTCAGGCATGTAAACTTTAAAGTTTTTTCTTCAAATATCCTCCAAAAGCATCTTCTGATGGATTACCTTTGAATCCTTGGATTTTGTCTCACTTTTCATTTACCTAATATCTTAATCATAACAGACTTCTTAAATTCCAAATTATTAAATTCAATTCACAGAATGTGTAACCATTGATTAATTCATCCAATTTCTTGCCATATGGCTTTAAGCAAGTCACAAATCACCTCTTTTTGAAATATTCTCTATTTTTCCTTCCCACACATATCCCTTTACCTTTTACCAATCCTCACAGCCCCTGAATTCCATACTACACATTCCTGACTGACTGAATCTCTGGTTACCACAGACTGAATCTAGTTGCTTGATTTTAGCATTTACTTCATGAACATGTGTATCTGTGCATGTATTTTCTCCATTACATAGTAAATATGTTGAGAAGATAGACTCATTAACAATTACATCTCTAGTCACAAGTCCAACAGAAGAATAACAAATTTTCAGCAAAATAATTCTGTTTATGTCAAAGTTTTAAAATGAAAGTGCCTGTGAGTAACATCTGATATAAAATTATTTGTTTACTTTGGAGGTAATGGGAAGCTATCATAAGGATTCTGAGGGAGGTTTATTGATACTTTCAAGGGGTATAGAGATTATTGTTATGGCAATATCAAATGACAACATCAAATTCAAAATGTTATGTGGATATAGGAGAAAACACTTGTATGTGGAAGAACTCACTTTTTCTTTCTCTAAGACAAAGAGAAACAGTATACCCTGTGGATAAAATGCAGAAGTGTGAGAGTAGAAGAGAGGTAGAGGTGTTCAAATCACCATATGTATACATATTTTATATTTGATAGGTGTTTACACATTATATTTTAGAGTCAGATGCTCTGTGAAATGTTATTTTTACCTAAAAACCAGTAACTGGAAAATTAGAAAGCTAAAAATGAATCAAGTTCAGCCTTAGATAAAGAATAGGTTTATAATTACAGTGAAGTTTTCCATTTCCCTTCTTTTGCTTATTATAATATTACATTTGACCAGAAACATCACTACTTTTACATTACTTTTTTCATTCTGAAATACTGATAATACATTACAACCTAATAAAGTCATAGGAATGAGTAAATACACGGAAAGCAGAGCTCAACAGAAAGTAGTTGTTTTGCAGCCACATGGGCAGTTCTCTCTGACTTCTCCATGCCTGCTGGCCTCCTTTAAGTAATAATTGTTTGCCTAGAAAATGAAGCACAATAGTGAAAACTAACCATGTATTCTAGCTTGCTGAGAGGTTATGAAGACAGGCACTAGAAAAACCTTTGACTGTTCATTCTCTAGACCACAAGAAGGGCTATTGGTGGAGAATGGGTTGATTATCCTGGAGGAAAGGGCTGTTTTCGCTCTCCCTGGTGAAGTAGCCTCAGGGTAGGATGGGGAGGAAGAGAATACATGAATACTGAATACCCTTTTTCAAGATTGAGACAACTGCAGGGAAAGTGATCCAAAAACTAGCCCCTATGCTGGCCAATGAAAAGAAATTTTTGCAGCCTCCTAATGTTTTTTTTTGTACTTAAATTCTAGTTTGGGGGGGGCTAAAATGTCTTAAGAATGTTTTGACTTATGATTTTTCTATTCTACAATGACGAAAAAATTATATGCATTTAAGAGAAAGCATACTTTAAATTTTGAATTTTGATCTTATCCCAGACTAGAAATAATGCAGTACAAAACTTTTGACACAGCTAGGAGGTGGCAGCAAACTCACTGCCAGCCATGACGTCACAAAGTTAAACAACATAGTCAGCAGTGCACCATGTTCCTAAGCTATGCTGTTTGGCAGGCTAGGTGCATTAAATGTGTTTTCACTGTAGGATGTTTTCAACTTACTATGGGCTTATGAAGACATAACCTGAGAAACTGATGTGACTTCATTTTTGAGAAACCAGCCTCTACCTCAGAGCAAAGCCTGTCCAAGGAAGGGGGCGTGACCCTTGTCCTTGGAAAGACCCACAGAGCACTCCTAGGCACATCCCCCCCCCCCCCCCCCCCCCCCCCCCCCCCCCCGCCTGCAGAGTTGTTTATCTATAAATAACAGGAGAGATCTGCTGCCTGGTGTCCCTGATTCAGTCAGGCTAGGTGAGGACCCATAACAACTCCCTAGCAGCCACCAATCAGCATGAGGCAGGGAAAATACCTGGGATGCCAGATGACCCTCCCAATAGTTTATGGTGGTTGATAACATGTTGGGAAAACCTGTAGTTCAGCATGGATTTCCCTCATGGCTTAAACCAATCAGTTCAAACAAATCCCCCTACTAACCAATCACCCCTACCCAACTTGTTCCCACCAGTGAATGTGCTAATCATGTTTTAGAGTTGTTTTATGATTTTCCCGCGGTGTGTGATGATTTGCTAAGAGATGCTATGATGTATGTGAAGTGCCTGCCTTCCCCAAAGAGTGTATAAAACTGCTGCAAACCCTGGGCTCGGGGCCTCTCAGTGTCACCAGTTGCTGTGTGCATGGAGGACCCAGCTAGCTCACAATAAATGCCTCTTTGCTGCTTACATCCATCTTGGTCTCTGGTGGTCTTTTGGAGGTCCCGAACTTGAGCATAACAGTAGAAAGTAAGGGAAATAAGGGGAAGCTTCCTCCCCCAGCCTAGAGTTGGAGAGGTGGGACTGTGATAAATCTAGGAAGCCTCTGTTGGCAGTGCTGCTGGAGATCTTCAAGATAAATTACACAGCATTTGCCAAGCCCTCCTCCTCTCTTGCCCCCAGTAAAAGTCTGAAAAGAAAAGGGGTCAGTATGTGATAGATTGTCAATAAAAGGATCATCTAAAAGTCCTATTTAAATATTGGATTTGCCTCTGAAGGTATCTATGATAACTGACCAGAGTAAATGTGTTAAAAGGGTGAGATTTTTATCTTATAAATTTCCCCAGTCTTTTCACCTCATTAAATAAGAGAAGGTCCTCTTTCCTTATTTAGTTCCTTCCTACCACTCACACTCTTAAGAAATTCTTTGTCAGAATTTCATGGTGCAGAATTATAGAACAGGCAGATAAAGGAACTAACAAGTGGAAAGACTTTCACAGGACACTAGGATTGACTGTATAATAAAACAGAGATCAGAAAATGAAGACATGGAAAAAATATTTATAGGATTGGGTAATAAGGATAAGGAGGAAATAATATTATTTATTTCCTTATTTTTAACTCAAATGCTTTTGAAGCATTAATCTTAGAGAGGACAGACTCCAAAGCACTATAAGTTAGGACAGAATTTTAAATAGAGGAAATGAGAAGTCTTTCAGGATTTAAAAATAAGAAATATCATACATTTAGGGATTTCCATGCCTGTATGAATTTGACCATAGGGTCTGGAGTTCTGAGATTCAGAAAGTTTTACTTTTATCATAGATAGCACGTGTTCAATAGATGACTGCTGTGGATCCTTTATTTGAAATTGTGCCTCATTCACAGAAGTGAATCAGATTGACAGCTAAGGCAACTATCTGTAGACATTCACTACACCATGGAGATTTTTTATTGGGCTGCTTTTGGCATGCGTCTTGACTATCACTTGGCTTTCTACATTAGCGCTGACAAATCAGATTATTTCTCTATAACTTTTCCCTCTGATTTGTAAATATGTGACCATGAATTTTTCTTCTTTTGAGGTAACACAATGACCATTCACTTTTCTAGAAGAACAAGTGGTGGGGGGTAGTGCTCAGAAAAGGATGAAAAATACAACCAATACACAGTGAAATGTTTATGTGTACAATTCTATTTCTAAGGCATTATCTAAATATCTGCTAGCTTCACTTAAAATAATTTTAAAACATTGTGTTTCCCTAATCAGACAAAGTATATAAAGAAAAAAATCTTTAAAATGTAAAGGACTAGGATTTTCAGTTGTCATTTTAATATATCAGTGCAGCCTGACAAAATTACCTCCAATTAGACCTCCCAAAGGTAAGGAAGCGATTAGTACTCAAAGAGTGAACACTATATATATTTTTTCAACATGGTAAATACTATTTTTTAAAATATGTTTTAGAAACATTTTAATGAATAATGAGGGGTACTATAAGTGAAGAGAAAACATATCAAAGAGAATGACCATTGATAAGTAGCAATTACACCTCCATTGAAGAGAATTATTATTTCCAAGAAACAGTAAACAGCAAAACTGGATCTATATATTGTAATTCAATCAAACAATTCTTGTTGAGTGTATTCTATATGAAAAGTAATATACTAGACATTAGATTGCAAAGGTGAAAAAACCACAAATTAATGGAAATAAATGTCAATTTATTCACTATAATAAAAACGTGCTGCAGAGGTCTGTGTGGTATTCCACTAGAAAGGGAGGGGAATTATGCTTCTGTCAACTGTGGGATTGAGAATAACTTCATGCCACAAGTGGATTTTAAGTTGAATTTCAAGGATTATAGCTAGATGTGGTTTGGGGAAAATATAGAAAAGTAATTGAGCAAAAGTAGAAAAGTTCACAGTGTACAATGTAGGGTGTGAAGACATGAATAAACGAGAGGAAGTAGTCAAAAGACACTGGAGAGACTGAATTGTTAGAACATAGTATCAATTATATCCCTACTTAAAGCAAGTATATTATGATACACTGTTTAGTATTCCACCCTGAAGCATCTGTTTTCAGATTTTTCCTATTTTGGACATCTGCATTTAAAAAAAAAAAATTCTTTCTTTCTTTCTTTGTGTGTGTGTGTGTGTGTATGTGTTTACCTTACAACTATCTGCACAACTACAAAAGTTGTTCAAAATGTTAGCTTACAGAAATGAGGGTGAGTCTGCCACCAAAAGTTCATTGCTTCTGTTCTCAGAGTTATTAAGACTTCAAAAATATCAGCATTCAGTCTCAAAACAATATACTAAGTGGACTAATTCAAGAAAAGCAGTTAAAACAGCAGTATATAAAATAACAATAGAAGATGCTATGAAAGTGGGACCATTTATAAACATTGCCAGAAATTCAGAAACTCATTTATTATTTCAGTGAGATATCTAAAATAATTTGGAAAATAAATCAGTTTTTCTGAGTATTTGTGTTATAACAATATAAGGGTAACTTTCCAGTGAATGAAAAGTAATAAAATAAAATTTGAACTGAAATGTTATTCTCCTAAATTTTCCATGTATTAAAACTTCCAGTTAAATAATAATTGATTTGGTTTGCCTTAAGAAACATGCCTTAGGCCAGCTGCTTTGCTTAGGTGTATTTGAATTTCCAGCCCTTCAAGGTACATGTTACTTTCCTTTTTTTTCACAGGTAAGCACAGATAAGAACATGGACTTAATGACCTCCAGCTCATGGTGTCCATGCACTGTACTTCACTACACTGCTCTAAAGAGAGCAAGTGTAATAGCTTCTTGACTCCCTGACTTATCAGTATTGAGGAATCCTTACAAGGTAAAAATAATAAAGAGCATAGCCTAAATATAATTATTGCAGTGCAAACACATATTAATTGTGGCTATGAGACCTTTTTTAAATTTTAAATTATTTCAGATTTTTATTATTTTTAATTTATATATGACAGCAGACTGTATTACAATTCTTATTACACATATAGAGCACAATTTTTCATATCTCTTGCTGTGTACACAGTATATTTACACCAATTCATGTCTTCATACCTGTACTTTGGATAATAATGATCATCACATTCCACCATCACTAATAACCCCATACCCCCTCCTGTCCCCTTCAACCCCTCTGCCTTATCTAGAGTTCATCTATTCCTCCCATGCTCCCGCTCCCTATCCCACTATGAATTAGCCTCCTTATACCAGAGAAAACATCCAGCATTTGGTTTTTGGGGATTGGCTAATTTCACTTAGCATTATCTTCTCTAACTCCATCCATTTACCTGCAAATGCCATGATTTTATTCCCTTCTATTGCTGAGTAATATTCCATTGTGTATATACGCCACATTTTTTTTATCCATTCATCTTTTGAAGTGCATCTAGGATTCCACAGTTTAGCTATTGTGAATTGTGCTGCTATAAACATTGATGTGGCTGTGTCCCTGTAGTATGCTGTTTTTAAGTCCTTTGGGTATAGACTGAGGAGAGGGATAGCTGGGTTAAATGGTGGTTCCATTCCAAGAAATCTCCATACTGCTTTCCATATTGGATGCACCAATTTGCAGTCCCACCAGCAGTGTATGAGTGTACCTTTTTCCCCACATCCTTGCCAACACTTATTGTTGTTTGTATACATAATAGCTGGCATTCTGACTGGAGTGAGATGAAATCTTAGAGTGGTTTTGATTTGCATTTCTCTAATTCTTAGTGATGATGAACATTTTTTCATGTATTTATTGATTGATTGTACATCATATTCTGAGAAGTATCTCTTCAGGTCCTTGGCCCATTTATTGATTGGGTTATTTGGTTTTTTGGTGTTTAGCTTTTTGAGTTCTTTATATACCCTAGAGACTAGTGCTGTATCTGATGTGTGAGGGATAAATATTTGTTGTAGATGTAGACTCTCTATTCACCTCACACATTATTTCTTTTGCTGAGAAGAAACTTTTTAGTTTGAGTCCATCACATTTATTGATTTTTTTATTTTAATTCTTATGCCACAGGAGTCTTATTAAGGAAGCTGGGCCTAATCCCACATGATGGAGATTGAGGCCTAAGGGCCTACTTTTTCTTCTGTTAGACTCTGGGTCTCTTGTTGTATTCCTAAGTCCTTGATCCATTTTGAGTTGAGATTTGTGCATGGTAAGAGATAGGGGTTTTATGAGACTTTTTACTATTCTTCAAATTTGAATTTGTCTTTGGAATTGTGAGAATATATATATGTGTGTATGTTTTTCTCGTAACTACAGTCTGTCATTCTAATGCTTTCTTGCCTGTTCTTTTAAAACACATTTACAAATGTGTTATATTTACAAAACACAATATATATGCTTTTTTCTTGAATGCATTTTAAAAACATACTTTGTATTCAGGAGGATTGTTCTTATCACTAAAACTGTATCTTACTAAAAGCAAAGACGGCCTCTCATTAATTCTGTAGAGATTTTTTTTTGCGGGGGGTGCTAGGAATAGAAGATGAAAGATGACAAAATTTAAAGATTTTTATATTACAAAGGCCATTTGCAAAACAAAGATAAAGAACCCCTGTAAAACAAAATCCAAAAGGATTTTTTTTTTGAGATACAAAGCTCAGAAAATATTGTTTGTCTTAAGAATTCAATGTCTAAAATACTCAGGAGAGTAATATATGCAGGTAATACTTAATAAATACTATATTAACACCATGATTTGTAATGCATTTAAATGAAACTTGCTGCAGACTATGGAAATTTTCCACATGTGTCTAGTTATAGTATCATCACTTGAATGCCTTACTTAAGGATTTACTAAAATATCTTTTTAAAAAAATAATTTTATACTGCATAAATGTTATTTCTATAGTGTGTTCAAGGGCTAAAAGGATTGAATAATTAATGTATTGATTTTTAAAAACTGTCTACCTGCATGTAGGTATTTGGCATATATTTCTATGAATACATAAATGAAAAATAAAAATCAGATACTTAGGTATAATGCAGGTAATTCATATGAGCTAGAAAAGGATCTATTTTTAAAACATACATCTTTAAAAAATCTCTCAAATTAATCATATGTATTTTGGGGTAAAATTATGTGTCACCTTGATTAGAAATAACTAACTACATTGAATTTTTGTTGTTTGTTTGTTTGTTTGTTTTTACCAGGGATTGAACCCAGGGGCACGTAACCACTGAGCCATATACTTAGCCCTTTTTATTTTTAATTTTGAGACAGAGTCTTGATAAGTTGCTTAGGGCCTCACCAATTGCTGAGACTGGCTATAAACTTTAGATGCTCTTGCCTCAGCCTCCTAAGTCACCAGGATTAGAGACATGAGCCACCACATATGGACGACAAATTTTAAAACAAGCCAAAAGGACTCTAAATTTCTAGTCAGTATATGGTACAGTTGGAGTAAACACTGTTCCCACAAATCTAGAGAAATGAATAATTCTTTCAGATTATTGTTTTCTTAGTGTACTATAATTACAAAATTTTGCTTTTTCCTAAAAGTAAATTCATTATCTACCCTTTGTTCAGTAACTTTGCTTTTCTCATTGTGAACTCATCTTTTTTAAAACAGTTCTCTGCTTTATAAATACAATAGATATTTTATTATTAGAAATTTTGATTTTAATTTTGTTGAACCTGAAAAAAATTTAAATCCTACAGTCTTAAGATCTCAAAATCATTTTATGCAAATGTATTTTTCATTAAAATATTCATTTAAATATGTTAGCCTATATAAAAAATAAGTGAAGTAAAGCCTAACACAACTATAACTAACAAAACCAACATTCTGGGATAATAAGTTTTAAAGAGTAAATTACCAAGCCAAGCAATCAAGAGGTGTTTGCAATATATTTTTCTTTAGTGAACTGTGAGGTTATATATAGAATTAAATCACTGTTTGCTATTACCATTGTAGAAGTGTTCAACTCAAGGATTTTTAAAACTTAATAAGGATGTCTGTATTCAAGTGGGTATTCCAGCATCTTGCAACAGACCAGTGGTCATCTAGAACAACTAGAAAAACTGGACAAAAGTAAAATCTCAGAGAGATGGTTAAGTAATACAAATCAGAATGTTAAGCCTTCAGAGAAATAAGAAGCTTGAAAAGGCAACTTTAGTTCTATAGGCATTTCTACCTTGAAGCATTTGCCAATAACAGGAGGGAGAATTCCAAGACGACTTTCAGTGACCATTCCCTTGTGTAATCTCTCCTTGCATGTGAGACAGACTAAGAATTCATATTCACATTCAGGAATATTATTCCTGTGGTTAGGTTCTGTTGTACAGCACAGGTCACTTTAAGAAGGGGAAATTACTCTTGGTGGGTCTGTTCTAACCAGGTGAATCCTAAGAAAGTACTGGACTCTTCCTAGTGAAAGAGATGACAGTCATGAACAAGAATGGCAAAAACTCTCCATTGCTGGGTTTGAAGATAGAAGGGGCCATGTGACAGGGAACAGCGTAGGCTCCTGGCAGCTAAGAGTAACCCCTAGCTAACATACAGCAAAAAGTTGAGGACCATTGTCCTAAAGCCGCGAAGAACTGGACTCTGCTGACAACCTGAGGGAGCTTGAAAGCTAGTTCTTTCTTAGTCTTACCACAAAATAAGCATACACACAGGTGACTCCTTGATTTCACCTCGTGAAATCTCATTTCAGTCATGTCAAAAAATCTGACCTACAGAAATATAAGCAAATAGGTGGATTTTAAGCCACTAACTTTGTGGCATTTTGTTATGCAACTATTCCAAGCAAGGACAGAAGGCTACAGATAAGAGATTCATATTGATAGTCATTGCATGGAGAATCCAGTCTTCGGGAACCTCAAGAATGTGACAGTTTTTTATGCTAAGGAGGATAAAAACTTGAATGAAAAGCCTCCAAAGAGCAAGTTATATTTCTTCAGCAGATGCAAGACAGAGCTAGACTCACTAAGACTCTCAGTAGAAAAATCTCAGGAGTAGATGAAAAATGGACTGAGTCTTATCAAGGCTACAACTAGCCTCTATTCAGTAAAATCCTGGAAGGATTAAGGAACCACACTCTTTGATTAACAGAAAGGGAGCCAGGCCAGTGGAACACACCTGTAATCCCAGCAGCTCTGGAGGCTGAGCCAGGAGGATCACAAGTTCAAAGCTAGCCTCAGCAAAAGCGAGACGCTAAGCAACTCAGTGAGACCCTGTCTCTAATAAAATACAAACTAGAGCTGGGAATGTGCTCAATGGTTGAGTGTCCCTGAATTCAATCCACAGGGGAGGAGGGGAACCAGAAAAGGTATGTATAGTATCATCTAGAGACTTTACAATGTGTTATATACAACATCCACATTCAATTATACATAACTAGCCATGCCAAAAGTTAGGACCATGTGGCTGAAAGCAAAAGAACAACAAATAATAAAACCAGATCCACACATGAGCCAGGTATTCTTTTTTAAAAAGCTTTTTAAAAACTATGATAAAGCCAGGCCCAGTATGGCACACCTGTAATCCCAACAATTTGGGAGGCTGAAGCAGAAAGATTGTAAGTTTGAGGTCAACCTGGGCAACTTAGTGAGACCCTGTCTCAAAATAAAAATAAAAAAGGATGGGAATGCCATTCATTTGTACAATGCCCCTGGGTTCGATCCCCAGTACAAAAAAAAAAAAAAGTGATCAATATTCTATGTTCTTGAAAATAGTGGAAACATAAGATAAATCAAAATTTTCCAGAGAATTGACTATGAAAAATATAATTATATTGAAATTCTGAATTGAAAAATAATAAAGCTTTTTTTTTAAAAATTTTTTATTGTTGGTTGTTCAAAATATTACATAGTTCTTGATATATCATATTTCACACTTTGATTCAAGTGGGTTATGAACTCCCATTTTTATCCCGTATACAACTGTGACCACCGGCAGAACAGGCCCGGCGGCCTGCTGAGGGGCAGAGCCGCCCCCCACGCCGGCAAGGTAGGCGGACCTGCAACCACCAACAGAACAGGCCAGACCTGCAACCGACAGACAGAAGAGGCCCAGCGGCCTGCGGAAGGGTAGAGTCCCCCCCCCGCGCCTGCAAGGTAGGCGGACCTGCGAACCACCGGCAGAACAGGCCCAGCGGCCTGCAGAGGGGCAGTGCCGCTGCCCGCGCCTGCAAGGTAGGTGGACCTGCTACCGACCGGGAGAACAGGCCCAGCGACCTGCTGGCATGGTAGGCACATTGCCCCAATTGGAGGAGGGGCAGAGCCGCCGCCCGCGCCTGCGAGGGAGACTTTGCCACTATACAAGACCAATATAAATATATAGGGGGAAAATTCAATAGCACAACAGTTTCACCAAGCAGAAAGAAACGCGAACAGTATGAAGAGACAAGGAAAGAAAGGACCACAAGCAATTCAGGTTAACTCAACTTTAGAAGAGGTAATATCTGCAGCAGATGGAATGTCAGATAAAGAATTCAGGATATACATGCTTCAGATGATCAGGAGTCTCAAGGAAGACATCAGACAGCAAAATCAGACAATGAAAGATCACTTCAACAATGAATTACATAAACAAATCCAAGAAGCAAAAGATCAACTACACAGGGAGATAGAGGTTATAAAAAACAAACAGAAATCCTAGAAATGCAGGAAGCAGTAAACCAACTTAAAAACTCAATTGAGAATACTACCAGCAGAGTAGAACACTTAGAAGATAGAATATCAGACAATGAAGACAAAGTATTTCAACTTGAAAAGAACATAGACAGCTCAGCAAGACTGTTAAGAAACCATGAGCAGAACATCCAAGAAATATGGGATAACATAAAGAGACCAAATTTAAGAGTCATTGGGATACAGGAAGGGATAGAGGTTCAAACCAAAGGAATGAGCAATCTATTCAATGAAATAATACGAGAAAACTTCCCAGACTTGAAGAATGAGACAGAATCCCAAATCCTAGAAGCCTACAGGACGCCGAATGTGCAAAATCATAAGAGATCCACACCTAGACACATTATAATGAAGATGCCCAACATACAGAATAAGGAGAGAATGTTAAAAGCTACAAGAGAAAGGAAGCAGATTATATTTAGGGGTAAGCCAATCAGGATAAGAGCTGATCTTTCAACACAGACTCTGAAAGCTAGAAGATCCTGGAATAACATATTTCAAACACTGAAAGAAAATGGGTTCCAACCAAGAATTGTGTATCCAGTGAAATTAAGCTTCAGGATGGAAGATGAAATTAAAACCTTCCATGATAAACAAAAGTTAAAAGAATTTGCAGCTAGAAAACCATCTCTTCAAAACATCCTCAGCAAAACATTACAGGAAGAGGAAATGGAAAATAACAATGAAAACCAACAATGGGAGGTAGGACACTAAAGGGGGGAAAAATAATCAAAGAGGAAAACAAACCATGTTTAGTAACATAAATAATAAAGCTTTTTAAAAGATCTTCTATAATCTATGCTAAAGTTCATGTCAGAGTTCACTTAAATTACTGGAATTCTGGATGCACAAGAATTCACAGATTGGTAAAATTTAGGAAATCTCTTAAAGCTAAGGCTAAATTTCCCTGAGGATATCAGAATGAAAAAAATACTCAAAAGTTATTTTGAAAGACACTCCTAATCACTGCCTTTCAAATTCATAAAGAATTGTCACAAGTGTCCTACTATGAAATTTCTTTGATCTAATTTGATTTCCCTAAGAAAAATGAGAAACTGAAAAGAAAGCAGGCTAAAGATAAATCTTATTTCTTAATCCTTTGTCATAAGGTGGTCATAAAACAGTGGATGTGTAACCGATGTGATTCTGCAATCTGTATACGGGGTAAAAATGGGAGTTCATAACCCATTTGAATCAAAGTATGAAATATGATATGTCAAGAACTATGTAATGTTTTGAACAACCAACAATAAAAATTTAAAAAAAAGAAAGTGGGAAAATGCTTATCAATAGATAACAGATCGGCTCCATGCAGACCATAATGTGCTTAATCCAAAGAAACACAGTTACTCATTAGCTTATAAGGTATTGAGTCCACTTATATATTTGTTTTTACTTTTTTCTTAAATAGAACATTGAAGTTTCTAACATATTAACTAGTTTAAACATTTTGCACAAGAAATACAACAATTGGCACTTATTTATTAAATTTTTCATTTCTTCTTCAGAAAATATTTATTGTCCCCCAAACATGCTAACTTTCTTTAGAAATATTTATTGCAGCAGTTTTGTTTTGTTTTGTGGTGCTGGGGATTGAACCCAGGCCTTGTGCATGCAAGACAAATCACTCTACAAACTGAGCTATCCCTTATTGCAGTATTCTTATGATAGTACATTAATAATGGATATTAATTACTAACATTATTGCAGATATAAAATTATTAGCACTCATATAAAAAGAAAAACATTAATATAAATTTTCCATTCTGCTTAAGGGAAATTTATAGATTTTTAGTAATTACAGGCACATAATTTTATTTTTCTTTAACAACAAAATATTTTGTATGATCCTAATTAACTTTACAACAAAGTGTTTTAAAACACTTTGGTATAAAGTGCTTCACATAAAATTAAATATTCAATAATATCACAATAATTGAGTTGAAATCAAATATAAAAATCATTTTGAATATCATAAAAATATATTAGCAATATGTGAATTTATACAAAATTATTATGAAATATATGAAATAGCTTGATGCCAAATTTGTTCATATGTAAGAATTATAAACCTCTATCCTTAACACAAGCCCATATTTTCTCATCTTAATCCCAGTATTAAAAATTACAGACAAGTCTCCTGAAATTGGATAAAATGAACTCTTTCTGCCAACCTTCCTTTTTTAGTAGTCATTAAAACGAAACAAACCTGTAAAACATTTAAGATCTGGACTTTAGACATCATTATGAATTACCTTTTTTAAATCTTGGAGCCTTTAAATAATTCAACACTTATATTTATTTCAAGGTTGGTCAGTATAAAATCTCACATTGGTACGTGAATGTTTTTTATTTCTGGACTAGATCCTAAACTGTACCTTATAGATATATGCAGAAAATGTCTTAGCAAAGCCAATAATATTAAGGTTTTTAACTTCCCAGGTTCCAATTGCTATATTGAAGAATGGATAACAAACACTAAATAAATTAGACAATACTCTGGAAATATATTGCCATATTAATCATGATTAAATATGGTTAATGGTTTTATTTAACTCTTATGTTTGAGGTGCCTGGGGCTTGCATCTATTTTACTTTACTGTAGTAAAGGTGAAAAAAGAAATGACATTTTCATTGGCCTAATCCCCTTTTCAACACTTAGGAAAAAAAATTATCTTCGAGCCAGCCTTGTTTAAGAAAATGAGCTTTGGAAGCGACAGAACTATATTCTCCATCTGCTTCTGCCCCTTACTAGTTGTTGGACATTAAATAAGTTATTTAATTTGTCTTAACCTAGAATTCTTTATCTATAAAGAACATATACAGAAATAAATATAATTAAAGCTCTTAGCCACTCGTAGTCATTAAATAGATATGCGTAGGTAGCCTATTTTTCTACAGGCACATGTTCTATCCAGCAGTTTAAAATAGTTAATTAACAAAAAACAACATTAACCAGTGGTGAATCTGAGGTGTGTGAAGTGACTAAAAGTGAAACTTGTGGTGTGAACTTTCACCTCTTCGATTCAAATGCCACAATGATCATTTCTCAACTTGCTAATATATGAATGTTAGGGTGAATGTATTAACAGTTGTTTCCGTGTTGAGTATCCCAGGTTTTGTCTTGAGTGGGTCTGGCTCAGACACTCAAGACGCTGCCTGGAGCACATCTCAGATTTAGATGAGGGTAGCCTCTCAATTCACTCATGGCATAGCTAGAAATCTTTGTTCTCTCCTCTTAAAGTACTCTTTCTTCATGAAAACTAGAAAATGTAATGATGAGTGTTAATAAGTTTTTTTTTTTCATTCCAGCACATCCTGTCTCATCTTTATCCTCTTTTTTTGAGGTAAATCATTGTTTCCTTCAACGTGTTTTTTTAAGCATACTTTGAGGTGTGTATACACACACACACACATATAAGTGTGTGTGTGTGTGTGTGTGTGTGTATATATATATATATATATATATATATATACATATATATATATATATATATCTTTAATTGTCCCTTGATTTTCATTTACTATTTAGAGTTATCTTCTAGATTGAGGGCCATGTGCCCCACCCCCCACACACACACACATACAATCCTTGAAATTCATGGATGCACTTATTGAAATTATGTAAGAAAGTTGCTAAATTTCAGATATTGCTAAATCTGACTCAGTCTTAGAGATTCAGTTAAAAGGTCAACCCCTTTGTTAGAGTTTCCCTAATCAGTCCAACTCTCATCTGGATTGCAGTAGCCATTCATAACACTTTTAGTTCTTTTCACACTTGGCTTTATATTGTAGTTTTGTATGTACACGGTCTCATTTTCTTTTTGTAAGATACATTGTGAAGAACTAAACTTTTGGATACATTGTGAAGAACTAAAAAGAGCATGAACTTTGGATATCATACTGACCCTGGTTGAAATTCCAGCTTCACAGTAACTAACAGGGTTGCCTTGAAATAGGGACCTTAATCCTGGTCCAATCACTATTTTCTTTGTAATACTTAATTTCTCTGCACCCCAAGGTCCTTATCTATAAAATGTAAATAATACTGTGTTGCTAATATGCAATTGTTATAATGAATAAATGAGATATTTCATTTAAGTATTTGGAACAATTAGTAAAGTGGGCAAGTTCACAAAAAATTTACTCTACAGGAAATAATTACATTATTAAATTATCATTATTAAATACTAATCCTCCCTTTCTACAACTTTACTGAGATTAAACTTTCTAAAGTTTAATGTCAGAATATGTGTAATCATATTTGATTTTTGAGGGCAATGTATGTGTTAGATATGGTATTTTATTTAAAAAAATAATATATTTTCTGACATGTTGTATGTATTATAAATATTAGTTTTATCCTACTCTAAACATTACTTAAAATTTAATTTTCTTCAAAACAAATAGAATGTTTTATACATTTTTACAACTCCCAAATATTTTTGTACATAATTATATTTTGATAAGAATGTATTGAACTCAACTAAATCAAATGGAACTGTAATTCAAATTGGATTGAATAGCATTTCATCAAATAAATTATTTTCCAGGAACCAACCTTCAGTGGTTTATTTGAAAATTTTCAGATTCTGATAAAGAGTCCTAGCATTTGTTATCCATATATAAATAATTTGGAGATCTCCTCTTTTTCTGATTAGGCATAGCATTTCAATAACTTCTCATTATAGCTTTTGGACATCTGGAGAAAAATTATCTCATTCACAAATCTATAGACATAACCTGTTGAACTTCCAAAAGAATTAAATAAAAAGTATGCTTGAAGCTCAACAGATTCTTTTTGTATACTATACAACAAAATGAAGAGATATCCAAAGTAAAAATATAGTTTGTTTTGCTATCAAGTAAAGAAACTTTAATCTATTCAACAAATAATTGTGGAATGTATATTATGTTTATCTCTGGACTAGGCATTATAGGTAACTCAGACATATAAGAAATGATCATTTTATATTTTTAATGGATAACAGTATTTTAAGTGAAATAAATCACATAACTGAATGAAACTAACCAGAGGGAACTGTGGATTTTTAAGTTAGAAGTAGAACAGAATGCTCCCTCAGTACTGAAGGCAAGAATTTTTCATGGTGAAAAATGTGAAAAAACTAAGAGCAAGATAATATCTGAACTAATTCTTTTTAAAAAATTTTTTTAGTTGTAAATGGACATGTTACCTTTATTTATTGTTTATTTTTATGTGGTTCTGGAGATCGGACCCAGTAAACCTCACACATGCTAGGCAAGCACTCTATCACTAAGCCACAATCCCAGCCCCTGAACTAATTCTTAAAAGGAAATACAAATGCATTGATAAATCAACATGGAGAGACGAGTACTCTTGGACTCTTCGAAGCAAAGATATTCTAAGGGGGATGTATTATATCTGAAAAAGATATGTTCAAGTCTTAACATCAGGTACCTATCAATGTGACTTTGTTTGGCATAAAAGATTTTGCAGATATAATTAAGTTAAAATGGAACTATACAGGATTAGTGTGTGTCTTAACTCTAATGACTGGTATCCTGATAAAGAGATTTTATGCACACAAAGAGAGAGAGAGAGAGAGAGAGAGAGAGAGAGAGAGAGAGAGAGAGGATTATGTGACAACAAAGGCAAAATATCAGGGATGCAGACACAAGCCAAAGAACATAAAGAATTACCTGGAATCACTAAGCAAACACATAAGGGAAGAACCTTTCCAGGAACCTCCAGAGGAAGCATTCCTGCTGACACTTTGATTCAGACTTTTAGATTTCAGAAATCTGATACAGCAAATTTATGTTGTTTTAAGTCTCCAAGGTTAGAGAAGTTTAGAGTAAATTCTCATGGCAACCCTAACAAACTAATACAGTCATGGAGGGGGGAAAGATGTTTTCCACAAGTTTGCCACTTCTCATGCAATGGGCTTAGGTGAAAAACTCTTGCACTTTGATGTCTTAAGTTAAGACTGCTATTTTTACTAGCAGTGCAGCTTTGGGTAGATTAATTAAGTCTACTACCTTCAACTTCATTATAAAAAGTATTTGATGATATCCTATCTTACAAGTTTTCAATTTTTTTTTTTTTTGTGGAGCAATAGCAAATGTTTAATTAGCATTAACAGTGATCCTGTTATTAGTGATGACTTTTATACAGGGTCCAATTGTGATTGCAACTACCAAGAGCACTGATCGTGGCATGATTATTAATAAAACAAATAACCTCAGACTTTGAATTATGTCTTTTTAGATTTATTTAAAATATGGAAGATCTGAGACGTGACTGTGATTTTTAAGAATCTTAAAAAGTCAAGATTTTGTTCAAAATAAACAAGGTGCTAGAGGTGTCTTTTTTTTTTCAGAAGAACAAGTGATACACCTGACTCTGAGATCATGTTTGATTGATATAGTAGCCATAATATGATTAAATAGAAAATATATTATTTTAAGACAGATAATCAATATGTTGGCTTTGTATTGAAAGTATTCCATATAGTCAGATTTCTTTGTTCTGTTTATAGGAATACAACTCAAGAAATCACAGTCCCTTATTTGCTCATTTTTGATTACTAGAAAATAAAGAGTACCATATACTTTTACCAAGCTTGTGTCATGCTTCTTAAAATGAGATTTAGGCACAGCTAGGTGTGCAGTCATTTACCAGTGATACTGGCAACTCAACAGGACAATTAGTGTATATATTCCTACAGCTCATTATTAGGGAGGTTTTTACAGATAAATTAAATGTTTAATATTAAACAAGCAAGCAATGAACAAATCGTTAATAGCTCAAGTTCTAAAGCCAGAGAGCCTCAGTTTGTATGCTTAGTTCCCCAATCATTAACTTTGTGAACTTCTTAATCTTTGTGTGCCTCAATTTTCCTCATATATAAAGTGTAGATAATCACCAGTAATAATAACGTTATTA
The DNA here is from genome assembly GCF_021218885.2 of Marmota monax. Lineage (NCBI taxonomy): Eukaryota > Metazoa > Chordata > Mammalia > Rodentia > Sciuridae > Marmota > Marmota monax. The sequence goes on from NW_026691950.1 coordinate 17,521,980, forward strand.
ACCGAGCTACTTAAAATAAACCACTTAAAAGAATAGTGCCTGAAACCAGAGCTGAATTTACTATGAAGCTGAGAACCTTGGAAACCTTCCTTTGCATCTCTCATTCCAAGCTTTGAGAGGTGCCCTTGTAATCCTTGCACAGGCCCTTATCTTATCACAAATATGCAAAAACAAGACATTTATCCAGAATCAATTAAGGCAGCTGTCTCTTTCCATTATGATTCCCTCCTCAGCAATTTTCATTCATGTCTGGTGAAATGGAGAAGAACAGTCACTTTTCAGATCCCGCTTAAGCTGAGATGGATAGGCATTGACTAAGGTTTAGTGGAATTTTCATGTACAGTGGAGATATTATTATCTTGGTGAAGGAAAGTATTCCAGAGTTACGCTCTGTGTTTATTCACCCCTTGTCATGAAATGAAGGTAAAAGGTAAAAGCTTGTTTTGTAAGACAGATGAACGTGTCCTGCAGCACCTGGCACTGGACATGTATGGATAATACAGGAGAAACAAGTTCTTAAATACATTCAGGCAGAATCTAGCCTCTAGGCAATTCTTCCAAATCTTGTAGCTTTCACATGAATAAAATTGATCAAAATTTTCCCAAATAGTAATGTCATCCATTTAGTTTGCATGATATTATAAACGGGATGCTGAAAAAAGATTTTTCTATTATCAATAATAGTAAAAATTAATTCAGTTAGGCTTAAAGACTAAATTATCTATTTCCTCTACAGAAAATGATAATATATAATACACCTCATTTGAGGAGACAATTAAAGAGCATGAAGATAAAAGGAAAATAGTTCAGAGCTATTATGCATCAACTGACTAAAGATGTTTTATGTTTTTTTCCTAGGCATTCTAAGATTTATTTTCTCATCTTAAATGAATATTCACTTATATGTTTAAATTTACATAGAAATTTTAATATTCATTTTGTTAATGAGCCAACAAAATTTTTATAACTTTAAGTATCTACAAAAACCTGGGCCTACCTGCCTAATTCATTATATATATATATATATATATATATATATATATATATATATATATATATATATATACACACACACACACACATACACACACACATACACACACACATACACACACACACAAGAGTATACAGGAATGTTATGATGACCAATTTTTTAAATATACCTGAGAGTCCAGAGAAATTTGTAGCTCACAGAGTTAAAGACCAGACTCTACCACCACCAAGTATAATTTTGAGATTCTCAGTTTCATTGAAACCATTTGGCAGACATTTACCGAGCTCCCTCTAAGTGTTGGCTGGAATGAAAGTTGATCATTTCACTGTCTACAGAACAAGGAACAGAGTATCTAGAGAGAAAGAGAGTTGCCATAAAACAAATGAATGACAACGATAAAAAAGAAAATAAATCAGGAAGGTGGCAACATTGCTATTTTATTATGTTTCAGTCCTTTGATTTTTATCATGCCTTCCTATTACTTTCTGAATGTTGGTCATTCTCATGGCTTCCCTAAGAGAAATTACTCAATAAATAGCAAGTGAGAGACATAGTGGCCTACGTAATTACACTGCAAAACATTTCCAGATATTACCAAGTCAAAAGAGTATTTTGATAATGATGTACAATGAGCAAAGGAATAAACCAGAAGAAGAAAGTGAAAATGAACATTTTCTGATTTTATTCTAAAAATTCTTATCAATAAGCCAACATAATATAGATAAGATTTTTAAAAACAAAGATCTAAGTGATAAAGCATTCACTTAGCATGTACAAGGGCCTGGGTTTGATCCTTTGGTGGGGGTAGGGGGGTGGGAGCTGGAGGTGGAAAGGGTGAGGAAAGGAGAAGGAGAATTTTAATTCTCTTTGTGTGCTTACAGATACTAATGGATTTTAAAGCACCACATATCGACAGAAAAAAAATTATTCATAATAGAATATAGATGTACATTTTATTAAGAGAGACAAGAGTGTTATAAAGAAAACTCATTTATAAAAGTTGGTTTATGGCTGAAGTTTTCTCCCACTACTTAAAAAGACAAAATGATCTAATAATAAACTAACAATTTATTATCCCTTGCACTCAATAAATGTATGTGTCTGGTAATAATGACTTATGTAAACATGAAGAAAATATAATCAAGTTATGGAATAAAGGTGAGATTCACAAAAGATAAAGAAAATAATGAAAATTATAAAATCTTTGGATTTTACAAAGAATTCTCCAGCCCTTAATTATATGTTTTGAATGTTAGGACTAGGGGATTATTAGTATTGGAACAGAAGAAAATTAAGTAGTAAATTATTTTGTTGGAGTTTCATTTTATAAAGGGATCTAGAGTTAAAAGAAAAAAAAATGATAATTTACATAATAAAGTATATTAATATAAATCATTTACCACTTTAAATTTTTTATTATGTAAATATTATTTTATATTTTATATCCTATTATATTTTCAATGATTCTGCAAAATATATATTCAATAAATCTAATATAGATAGTATATATGTAGATACTTGTATATATGCCTAAATGGATAATCTAGAAAGAGCTGGAAAGGTTAAAAATTAATAATTTTTCTTTGATCCTAAGTCTACCACTGAGAATCAATAAGCTAATGAATATGCCAAAGGGAATGGCTTAGATGAGTACTGTCACTTTTCAAGAGAAGACTTTGGAAAATAATGTCACTAAAAGAAAGAGAAATTCAAACAAAAATGTAACCACATAGGTTACCAAAAATTAATCAGGGATGAATTGATTCAGGGCTTTGGCCTCTGGTCTATCCATTGAATGTGATCTCTTTTCAGCTCTGTAAAAGCTGTTTACAAAACACATGAGAGGAAAATGTAGGGTGAGAATTAACACAGCCTAAACACACCAAAAATTTATGTGAAACATTGAGACACATACCACACTACTAAGAACTAAAAATGAAAAGCATGAGCTGAGGGTATGTCTCAGTGGGATAACATGTGTTTAGAACGCACAAGGCCCTGGGTTCAGTCTCTAGCATTAACAAATCATATCAAAAAATAAAAATGGAAAACACTGTACTGGGAAGAAATTTAAGCGTGTCATCATAGAATACTTTGTGATTTTGAAAAATGGAGAAATCCAGAGAACATGAATCCCACTTACCACTCAAGAAATCTTACCCAGATAAATGGAAGTGGCTCTGCAGCAGTGGTCATAGAACGCAACAGTAGCAAATAGAGGTGACAAAATCCATTTAATGATGTGACAATATTTTGCAGAGACAGCAATGTTCTCCAGGTGTAGATGTATATCACAGATGGGGTGGCACACAGCAGGAGCTAGCTCAAGTGTTAGCACTCAAGACCATAGGAAAGTGCATTTAGGTTGCTCTGAGAACAGTAGATTTTATTAGTTAATATTATTAAAAGCAAGTGGAGTCAGAGAAGAATATGATAAAAATATTGTTTATTATAATTAATTTGTATGGGATTCAAAATTCCATGAAAAGTTTTGGAAAAATATTTAAGAAAAGGATTTGAAAATATATTACAACAGAGAAATCTGAATTCATTTTTGAAACAAGGTAAAAAATATCTAAGTGAAAAAAGATGGAGCTCAGAATGAAAACATGGAGGTAACAAAAAAGTAACAAATTGTATAAGTCAAAGAAAAAGCTTTAGTAAATTCATAAAATGAAGATAAAAAAGAAAAAGTTTAGTGAATTAACTTTAAGTTGAGGTAAGAAAAACAATAGGAATAAATTGCAGTATCACACTGGATTCCTCATGGGGATTAATGAGTAAATTAATCTTTGACATATGTTTACTTTCTATTTCCATGGAATTATTGTTTTCCCAGTTGAAAATTATCCTTTAACAGTTTTGGAGATGATGTTTCAAGATGCCCATTGGATTCACCTGATGGTCACAGGTACAATGTATCATCAGACAACTGGAACTAATGGATAGCTTAATCTCCAACATCTTTTCTTGATCTCCTAGAATTGAGTCACAAACATTAATAGAAATTTTAACTTTTTTGACCTTGTCTTACTATAGTTCTTCCTCTCTGCTAATTTTGTGTTTTGTTTTAGTTTTTGGTTTGCACACAACAAATTATTCCCCACTGAGGGCAGCAAAGATTGAGGATTTGGTTTTATGGTTTGACCATTTAGTGATTTCTGAAAATAGATTTATAGAAGAGACTTATTCTCTGTTGGGTTAAAGCTGAAAATCTGCTTAACTTGTCTTCTTTGTTTATTTTGAGCTCAAATAATTAAGGATGTCATGTCCACCAGAAAAGCTGATGTTTCTTACATAGCTGGACTTGCAATGTACTATGTTCCAGTGTATCCTGTATCTCTTCTCCTGTAAGTCAAACAGTAGATTTTAAGATGTAAACTCTATTATGTGTCTGCCTGCAGTCAGAAAGTACTTTCTCTTTATATTAGTGTCAGATATTTTTCTAATTCCAGATAATATCAATAATTAGATTACATGTTACTTAAAGCAGCTCTGTTCTGATTGACATATATAGGAAAATGTATAAATTATTCCTAAAATTTCCAGGAAATAAGGAAATTTTAACATTTTAATGTTCTAGAGTATTAAAATTCTTTAAAAAACTAACTCAGGAATGGTTTAAGGATACAAGTTTCTAAACATAAGGTATGCATTCTTGCTAAACTTAGAGCAAATCTGGCAAAGATGATGAGTTTAATAATTTTGGTTTAACAACTATGCCTTCACTCTGATAGAGTTTTCAAGATTTCTCTGTTTTCAGTATAATACCAGCATATATTTTCTATGTGGGCTTGCTTTTCTAAATCAGTTTTTGCTTTCTAATGATCAAATAAGAGAACTTACTCCTACATAATGTTTAAGATTATAAAAATGTAAATTTGTGTTCAATTAATTGAATCATTATTTTGACACTTTTGATTTGAACACTAGTTATCTTTTGTAATGTGTCAACTTGAAGATAATTCCAAAAATCTTTTCAGAACCTTGAAATCTTGAATTGATTTAAAGTTAATTTATGGATAATCACTGGATACCTAAATTACTAAGTGAGATTAAATCTTCAAACAACCATGATTTAATATAAGTATTTTATTTATTTTTCTATGAGTAGAAAGGTTACATCTTTGGATGATGTTAATTAATGCGAATTTGCCACTTTAAGAAGGCATAAAAGGAATGTGTGGTTATAAAAAAATTATTATGCATTTATTTTCAGTAGCTTTGCTAATTGGTTAAAAAGCTTCTATAAGTTTATAGTTTACTCCCCCACTTACTCACTTACTTTTGTTAAAACTTATAATTAATATGAATAATTGACAGCATATAATATAATGAGAATCCAGTGGTTTTATACCTCAAGGAAAATATTAATTTGTCTCAAAGCTGGTGATCTAAAACTTTTGATCTTTGGATACCTTCACAGAATCATGAACTAGTGATGACCCCCAAGAGCTTCTATTTAAGTGAGTTGGAGTTATGAATATGGAAATTAAAACCAATAATTTCTGAAAAGGTTTGTTTATTCAAGGATAGCAAGGGTGAATTCATCACATATGAAAATAAATAACATCTCTATATAATTATAAAACTTATTTAAACCTGGTTGACTGTTTAAGAGCTATCCTAATGTAAAGTGTCAGTTTGTTGTAGAATATAAAATGCTAATAAAGGACAAAACTTTGAACTTTATTTGACTTGGATCCTAATAATTAAGTCTGAAAAGTGTTAGTATTTTAGCAGGATGCTCAATTTTAATTAGCTCATTTCCAGTTTATATTTCACCTACAATATGAAAAGTACTTCTTTACCTTCTATATAATCACCTAGATTATAAAATTATGCTTTTTGCCAAAATAACTTTCTCTATTATGTCCTCAATGATTTAAGTGGAGGGAGATTCCCACTTATCAAAAAGGTTCTTCCAAAAGGGTCTTTACAATCCTATTCTCAAAGATTTTTTAAGGGTGTTAATGCCATTTTAAATCATTAACCAAGCTATTTCTCAGCTACCCACAATCCTACCATAACCAAATATCCAAATCTCTTTTTAAAACTTTTTTTTTATTTTTGCTTTCCAAAAATCAGATCTTAAATATAGAAATATAACTTTTCATCATACTTAAATCTGAAGTTTCCCTGAGAGTCTCTGAAAAAAATCACAAAGATCTGTTCTTTCACTTCTTAAACTGAGAGGCTACAATTGTCTGGTCAAGTTTGTTTGAGACTTGCTTGGAAAGTATTGTCAAATTAAAAAGACAGTAAGCCTTTTGTAGGTTAACCTTATATTTTTAAAATTTTATTAATATAAATATTTCAGAAATTCTATGCTTTATGCAAAGTATTTGAATATTTGTTAATGTCCTTGCTTTCAGTACTATGTTTTAACCTCAGAGGAAAACATTAAAATTCTTATGAAATCGTTTTCTCAGTTTTTCCTATACTTATCAGAGTTATGAAAAAGCTTCATTTTTTTTGTAATTTAATGTTATAAGTCATAGTTTCAGTTCACTTAAATAAGATAATATTAATTTCTTTAAAAAAGAAAAAGATCAGTCTTCTTCTATAAGGAAGGATGGTCCTCAAAAACTTGAGGAAAAAAATCTGTATTAGGTCTATCAAACTATTAAAACTTTAAAGATTAGGATATTGGTTACACACTATGAGCCATTATATTGCCTAGATCACTTTAGACTATACCACTCACCTACCTCAAGACCTCTAGAACTTTTTAGTGAAGAAGCAAATGGGTCCACGAAATGCTAAGCCAGGATTCAACAGAACAAGAGTTAATTACACAGGATCCAATGAACTGATGAGAAAACTTAAGCTATCTGAAAGCCAGAGCAATTGAGTAAACTGTTTTTGCAATTGAAATAAAATATATGACATAATATCTGAATTTCATTGATCACCAAATTCATAAACTTACTGCTTCTCACTTTTTATGGCAACCCAGTTATCTGCATAGAGTCAATAAGAATGTTTTCCTTTTTATGGGAATATAATAGAACAAAAGGATTGTAAAACTGTGGCTTTATCTGGAGTGTAATACTTGAGAAGAATACTCTTTTACTCAGACAGGACAAGCTGCCTTTGAAAAATAAATTCTGCTTTATAATGGAGCCAAAGCCTATAAGACTCTCCCAGGAAAACAGTCTTGTAGCTCCTTTGCAGGATCCTAGCCCAACTGTCCAGACCTACAGGAAGGTCACTACCCAGCTAGGTCAGGAGCCTTAGAAAATGTAGTAGTACTTTGAAAAGAGAGAAAACCATCCAAATTTAGAATTACCTGGGTGAATTGTGGAGAGAACAGCTAGGGCAGTTTCCTAGCCCTGGAATGTAAACTACAAAAGTATTTCTAGGACAAATCTGAGATTACTCACAAAAATTTCCAGACAGAAGTTAATCTTGTGGTATTTGTAACCATTCAATACTATATGGTTCTTGATTTGCCAAAGAAAAAAACAAAAACATTGAAAAGGCCTATATGGTAAATTAATACTCTAACTGCACTTAATTAAATAATCAAACCAAACCTAGTAAAACCAGTCTTATTTGGTCATCAAAATGTGAGATTATTGTAGTTACAAAGTGGGGAGAGACTTTCCAGAAAAATTATGAAAGATTTTTGCCCTGTACCAAGATTACAAGAAGTCTTCAGGAGAAAATGTGCCTTGTCTAGAGCACACTTTTAGGTTTGTCTGCCACTTTGGGGTTCACACTTTTTCTGGTATTTGACTATTTTATTACTCTGCAGATGACAGAAAACCAACAATAATATGAGTTATTCTGATTATTATGGAATGAAACTGGTTGTTGTGGTTATAGACAAGTTTTGCCAGTTTTAAAACTAAGCAATTTTTAAAAAAACATTCATGGTGGGCCCATATAGATGTCTCTGCTATTTGGATTCTCCTGCAAACTGATTGCAAGGTCTTATATATTACTCATTATTTAATAAATTTAATGAAATTGTTTACATGTGCCTGTTTAAAAAACAAGAAGTAGATTAGGATAAATAGAAATTATAGGTGCATAGTACAAAAAGAGGTAAATATATGACTTCCCAGCCTCCAAAACTGAAAAATAAATTTCTTTTAGATAATGCTTTGTTATAGCAATCCAAAATAAGACACATGAAATCCCATCCATTAGAGGTACTTATTACTGCTTTGTGTCATTTTTGTATGCATATAGTAAGTTTTTCATTTTTATTTAAAAATGCATTATACTATGTGTTCTTTAACAGTCATTTTTATTAGATATGTTACAAACAAAATTCTAAGCTATTTACTATTCTTCTAAAAAACAATTTGGGATGGCTTCTTGATACTATATTTAGAAATATACCGTACTTTATTTAACCAATATTCTTGTTATTAGGCATTTAAATTGCTTATACTTTCTAAATTCTGTCATGGATATAATTATGACTACATCTTGGGCATGATTATAATTATTTCTTTCAGATAAATTTCTAATCTAAATATAGTAAGTGAAAGTGTACAAAAAATTCTAGTGCTTTTCACCTGTAAAGTGTTAGATCTCCAACCCCAATTAAGTCCACCAATCTGCATTATAATTAATATATATTCGTGTGTGTGTGTGTGTGTGTGATTTTGTTACCAGTCCTCTGTTCAGTTTTTGGAAGTATTTAGAATCATAACCACTCTTTTCAAACATTTAAATATATTCAGTCTCAGTCACCTAGCTCTATATCCTTCTTGAGAGAGAAAATAGAACACATTAGAAAATTCTTTTGCTTCCCTTACCTAAAATTATTTTACATACTTACTTTTATTACCAACTATTCTTTTCACCTTCCCTCTGGTTAAAATGAAAATCCTCCTCCTAGGGCTGGGGATATAATTCAGTAGAGTGATTTCCTCTCAAGCACAAGGCCCTGGGTTCAATCCCTGGCACCACAAAAAAAGAAAAGAAAAAGAAAAAAAAAAGAAAATTCTCCTAAATATGGGATCCCATCCTTCTAAGATTCTCAGAATACCTGTGTGTTTTCTCATTTATCTCTTCTCATCTCAGCATCCTTTTCTACTAATTCTTTTACAACAGCCCCTAAATAAAAAACGTTAACCCACAGTCCAACTACCACCTTATTCTTCTCCCTCAAGAGCCAAACTCCTCCCCAGTGTTGCCACTCCTCATTGTGTTCATTTTCTCATCTCCATTCATTGTGCTATAGATCTGACTCATCTTCTTCACGTCTACTAGTCTTGTCAAGTTCATGAGTTTACCAGTAATTCTGATGGGAACATATCACCTAGTCCTAATTTTATTTGATTTCTTATTTTCTTTTTTTTCATTACAATTCTTATTACACATATAAAGCACAATTTTTGTATCTCTACATAAAAAGTATGTTCACGTCAATTTATGCCATTATACATGTACTTTTTTTTTGCATTACAATTCTTTTTTTTTTAATATTTTTTTAGTTGTTGATAGACCTTTATTTTATTCATTCATACGTGGTGCTGAAAATCGAACCCAGTGTCTCACACATATCAGGCAAATGCTCTACCACTGAGCCACAATCCCAGCCCCTGCATTACAATTCTTAATACACATATATTATTTGCATTCTTTTGCAACATTTTATACTTTTGATTACTTTTTCTTTGAAACAACCTTTTTTTTTCAAGTTGATAAAAACATACTACATTCCTCCTAGCTTTTTGACCCCCTGATTATTCTCAATTAGACGGATTCTCTTATCCATGCTTTAAAATTAGCTGTTTTGCAAGTTCTACAATTGGCTCTTTTCTCTTGCCTTCTCTTTATTTTATTTTGTTTTGTTTCTCTCTTCCCATACAGCATACTCCCTCTAAAAAATATCATCCATATGCATGAGCTCTATGATTATCAATCACATCTTTATCCCTGAGCTATAGTCCTACCTATCTAACCTTTTCCAGGTAACCACTATAACTTTCAATTATGTTCTCTCAGCCCTAGTTTTCTTATCTGTGAAATGGAAGTAAAGATCATATCTCTTCCATAAGTCACTGTAAAGTGTCAGTGAGATAATTCAAACATTTTAGTGCAGTTGCTAGCAGAAAGGAAGTACTTAAGTATTATTTATTTCTTATCTCTGGTGTATTTGAGATAATGTGGACAAGACACCACAAAAAATCAGATTAATTAGTTGGGAGAAAGCTCTTCATAAATATAAAAATTAATAACACCAAAAATGGATTGATTTGTACACAGAAGACTATATCATTTAAAGTGGTACTAGTTGCAATAAGGAAAGAAGCTGAAATTTTAATGGATTAACCCAACAGAATTTTGTTTATTACACAGGCTTTGCCCCATTCATTTATTCAGGGATCCAGACAGACACAAATTTTGTACACATACAGTTTACCTTTCAGAGTTTTGCAACTGGCATTTTCTACAAATATTTTGCCACTGCATATCTTAAGTCTCAATTTTCCAGTTTCTGACACAAATTTTCTTGCTACCTATTGACTTTGTAGTAAGCCATAGTATAACTCTTAGAATGTTGTTTTGTTTGTTATTATAGTTCTGCTAAGAACAATTATGTGCTACAGGAACATAGCTGCTTAAAGGATAAATGCCAAAATTTCAATTGCTCAAAACAGTGACCATATGAAATCAACTTCAATTTATGTAATATATTCCTTGATTTCTTAATAAATTTTAAGTCAGAAGAGTGTATTATTGTAAGTAAATAGTAACGAGCCACATGACTTCAGTGAAGTCCTTTAATTTTTCCTGTATCAAAATTTAAATCTGCAAAACAAAGAGAGTGGCTGTGGACTGAGTGCTTTACAAGATCTCTGTAATTTGATTAACCTAACACCATATCAGGATATTTAGTGCAACTGCACTAAAAGGTTTGAATTATCTCACTGACACTTTACTTTCACAGAAACCAAGAGGATATGAAGAATATGTGTATGTCTAGAAATAATCAATGTGAACACTAATATTTAAGCATTCTTAAATGAAGAAAGGATGGGAAAGCTACAAAAAACAAAGCTTAACACACACCCTTCAGGACGCCTGTGAAAGGCAGTCTTAGGACAACACCAGCCATCTCCTCTGCAGGTACTGGGGGTCTGTGAGTATGAGGCTAGGCTAGTGAACTTCTCCTAACAAACAGAATGTGGTATAAAGGACAAGATATAACTTCTGAGTTATGTTACCTTAAAAGACAACAACCTCTCTCTCTCCCAAGCTGCCATGTTCTAAGTAGCTCCAAGAAGGAGTTCAAATGCCAAGGAACTGATACCTCCAGTTAGCTTTCAATGAGGACCTGAGATCTGCCCATGGCAGCACAAGTCAGCTCAGAGACAGATCCCAACTCAAACAGGCCTTGAGATGACCTCTGACCTCATAGGAACATTTCTGAACCCAGCCAGAGGGTCTAAGACTGAGAACTCAACCTACAGAAAGTGTGATATAATGAATATCTGATGCCTTAAGACTCTGTTTGCTGGTAATCTGTTATGCAGCCATAGATAACGAACACAACAACACAATATCTAATTGGTAGACAACAAGGATATTTTCTTTCAAAAGATGATAGTCATTAAAGAGAGTGCCTCACTTCTGGAAGGGAAGGATCAAAAAGGAGCTGCTTAATTATCTTCTCATATTTCCTTTCAGAAAAGAACTGGACTGCTAAATCAAGAATTTTTCCTCTCTTGTTTTTGCCTTTTTAGCTTTTAGAATATTTAAATTGTGCCTAGTTGTCCCTTACCCCTTGTCATGATAATACATTAAATACTTCCTAACAGTATCTTTTCCATCAGTTTTTATTTATGTATTTATATATTTTTCTACATTATCTGTTGTTGCATTACAGTTGTAATTAATGATAGGACTTGTTGTTACACATTTGTACATGCACACAATTATTATAATATAATTTGGCCAAAATCACTCTCCAGCACTTCCCCCTCTCTCCCTCCATTAGTTTTTAAAAATATGTTTTAATGATATGCTATAAGTAAAATCCATATTGATCATAGAAAGTTTAGGAAATTCAGAAATGATAGCAAGGAAAATAAAACTCCATTAGAATCCTATCCCCCCAATAGACTATTAAACTGTTGCTGTGTATCCTTCAAGGAGCTGTTTTATTTTATATTTTGTTAAATACTTCAGTTTTAAACAATTTATCAATAATAGTACATATATAGTCTTTTCTATATGGTAAATATTTTTCTAAGTACTTCATATATATTAACCTATTAACCCAATCTTCACAAGGACCATTTATTACTATCCCTGGGCTACAAATAAGTAAACTGAGGCCCAGTATATCTACATTCACACACATACACACATTGTTTTTCTTATCAACCACTAGATTGTAACTTTCTATCATGTCACTAAGCATATCTCCTTTCTTCACATTCTAAAAAATGCTGACAAGCTTTCCCACGTCCATAGGTTTGAATAAATGATGAAAGACCACTAGATGACATATCTTTAATAACTACTTTCAAACACACACATACATACACACACGTGCGCGCACCCACATACATCTCTTTCATCTCTACATAAGGCCAGTCCAGAGGTCAGCATTTATCAGAGGCTCCCCTGGGGTTCAGTGCTGGCGAAGGGCATAGATCTCTGTTAATGTCCCATTCAGTATGATGAGGATGAAAGGGGCAATTCTGAGGTATCCACTGACTCATTCTTCTAGCACCTTAAGTTACGTCCTCTCACACTTTATGAGGTCTGGAAAACACATGGGCATAATGTCCTTATTAAGTTCAGCGAATAACAGAGGAGCCAGACGGTGATTTAAAGCCCAAGATGTAGAATATTCAGAGGTCTGGTATTCATCTCAATTGCCAGACTCAAGAATCAGTGAAATGTCAAATCATGCTACATTTTAAAATAACTGCTACAACTCTGAATTGAATGAAATTTACCAAATACAATGATTATACTGTATTCTATACCTTGTGATAAAACATTAAATATATTTGATATATGCAACTGTTTGTGATTATAATATTTTTGCCATCTTGATTCATGGATAATACAAGAAAAATCCACATTCTTGTATTCTTATAAGCAAACATGTAATATGTTGGATTTAATGATCTCTCAAATATTCTATAATAATTTCATAATATATTACTATGATATTCTACATATTTGTGTGGCACTCTGTTAATATAGTTTGATTAGTCGATCTATACATTAAATGTCCCTTCAAATTTAGTGTCTGTGAAATAGAAAATTGTCTGTCTTATAATTACTATATCTCCAATGCCTCAAATAATTTATGCCAGGCACTATATATATATATATATATATATATATATATATATATATATATATATATATATAAAACACATGCATGTGACTACATACTAAATAAGTAAATGATTTACAGACAGGTTAAGTAACTTACTTGAATTCATACGACTAGCATCCAGTGGTTTGAATTCAAGATTATTCCTACAACAATTCCCTACCACTACTGTTAGCAGCAAGTGAGAAGGAAAAGAGGAGAGTGAAAGCTGGAGCTCTGGAACTCACAGAGTTGCTCAGGTCTGCATAACAGATGTGCCATCAGGAAACATGTTCAGTCACAGAATTTGGAAAGTGTACTGATGATCCATGTCTTTATCTGCTTATATTTCAGTTGTGTGTGTGTATGTGTATGTGTGTGTGTGCGTGCGTTATACCATGGTTGTGACTTTGTGACTTTGTGAAGAATGGATTTCACAGCTCATTCATACTCATTACTTAGGAGCTAAATATAGAGCCTTGAACACAGCAGAGATTCCCTGAAGCTCTAATTGAATTAGAGAATGGCCGTATGTTAGATGCACAACTAACTTATAGAAATAATATACTTTTTTTGAACAAAGCAGAATGTTAAGATATACCTATAAACATATGTATGTACACATGTACAGGTTGATTTGATCTACCGCTAACAGCACCCAACATCAAACAAACCTAAAAGACTACAAAATGATTATCCTTCCTATTTTGTAATATAGATGAAAGAATTAAAATCAAACCAGATTATCCAAAATAAAATAAATACCTGAACTGAGGTAAAATTGAGAGTGATGGGCATGAATCTTGAAGTAGGTACAAAGGACAACTTGAAATACAAATAGTAGGGGAAAAGTGAACCAAATTAAATGACGTATGGGCCAGGTCACAGGAATAGCTTGGATAAGCAGTTAACATCAGTATAAACCACAACTCATTCTAGTGGACTTTCCAGATTCTTAATATGCATGTGAGTGTGTACATACATGTTCAGATTCAGGAGTATGTAAGAGATGGGTGGAAAAAAAAGGCTTATATTTAGAACTGGGCAAGTTGGCTAGTTTAATAAGATTCCTTTATGTAGCTCTGGCATTCAGAAGGAAAGTTCCAGTCTGAGAGGCTAGAAAACAGTTTATCAAATGAAACTCTCCAGTGCTAAAGGATCAGAGATGTCCAGATACGTTGTCAACTACAAAAGAGCAAAGCAGCCCTCCCAGATACTCTAGGTTGGATGCAGAGAAGGGACTTGTTCCTTGGATCAAGACAGAAGTCATGAGCTTAAACAAGAAAACAGGGCAATGCCAAACTTGAAGCAAACTTGATGAAATCTTTAATTTCCCTACTTCTCTTTCATCCTTTTTTATTCTCTTTCTCATCTTTTTCTCTTTTTCTTTCTTACCTTCAATAGGAAAGTGAGGTGTTATATAAATTAAGGTCATACATGACAAAAGTGCAACATCATTTATACAATGACAGCAGAAAAATAATGATGGGAACAATAATCATCTCAGACAACTAAGGCTCAGGAAGCTATTGCTTTGTGCACAAAAGCACATGCTTATCTTTCAGGCATTCAAAGCAAAAGGGAACATAATAGAATACATCACTCTCAATAGCTAATAAGGCAGAAAACCAAATCATCAGGAAATAGATATTTCCCCAGCTCTGAAAACTGAGGAGTAATGTTGCATTGGTCTACTTGGGAATTTTTTGAATCACAGTATTGTGATAAGGTCTTTAAGAAAGAAAAGAACCCCAAAGATATAAAGAAACTTTGGATAAATAATGAATTCATAGAAATAAGATAGAAGAAAATCAGCAAATGCAAGACTTACAAAACTAAAGGAGACAGGCAGAAATAAATAATCACAAAAGGTAAGGAAGCACAAAAAATGATAAAAGAGCTAGAATCATTTTCACAATTGACCTGGACATACCAAATATAGATGTAACAATGATATAAAATTCAAAGGACCAATATTAAGATAAATGTCTATATTTTCTCCAGGAATGTATTTGTCATTTCATATAGGTCTCTCAAGCAGGAATAACTATGATTCAGAATTCTTTTTAATGTAGTGGCTTACTTAATTAAAAATGTAAATTATTTTATAGAAATCTATGTTATTCTCCCTCCCTCCAAACCCCCTCCCCATCTTTCTCTCTCAGTAATAAGTTTTGAACACAGCATTGCTATACCACTGAGATGAATCCTCAGCCCCTTTTTAAAATTTTTTATTTTGACAGGGTCTTGCTAAATCTCCCAGTCTGGCCTTGAACCTGTGGTCTTCTTGCCTCAGACTACTGAGAATCTGCAATTGCAGGAATATGACATTGGGCCCTGCTCCTCATGTTATGTTTTAATATAATGTTTAAAAGACTTGCTCCATTATAATACCATTTTGTAACGTACAGTTGATCTTTTGCTTACATGAAGATGTAGGAAAAATAAGATGGATTTTGAAATTAGACTTAAGTTTGAATTGAGCTCTGAAACTTGTTTGCTGTTTGACCTTGAGCAATTTAGCCAGCCACTCGGCTCCTAGACTTTTTTTTTACTTATAATGTTGAGTAATCATAAGCAACATGATGCTTTGGTCAAGGACTGCACATACCATGGTTGTTACTTAAGATTATATCATATAGTGACATCATAGTCATGATTTTCACACAAAGGTGAACTTGCCTAGTGACATTTCTCTTACAATATATCCCATTTTCATCATTAAGTGACCTATGACAGAAAAATAACTCCTTTTATCTCTGAGTAGTTGTCCACTATTTAGTGTATATAATTTCCCCAATGAGACAATTATTTGATAAATAATGGGATTCCACTCTATTCTGCTCTGATGGAGTTTGGGCACTATATCTTAAATAGATAAATAAAATGTACACATGCCAATTAGTAAAAAAAAGAAACCTTCAGAGTAAAGAAATTCCCAAACATTTGTACAATGAAAACAACATTAAGAACAGAACCCTATGTCTGTAGTTTTTAAATTGTTTCAAATTCAATAGTTCATTAAATAGCTAATCAATATGAAAGGCATTACTCTGCACTAAATTGTACATGCTTCCTCATCAATCTGGAGTACAGACATATATATGCTAGTCAAGTTCTGAGGAATACACAGACTGTTGAAGGTAGAAAAAATGAGAAGTTTTATAGTTGTCCAGAAAAGTTAAGGAAATAACCAGAGAGGCTTCTATTCACTTGTATATTTAAATATTCTACATAATACTAAATGTATACATAGAACTGTATACATTATTGTATTTTTTCCTTCCATGAAACAATATTTCCTCTCAAAAGAAAGTTTCAGTGATATTTCTATCCTAAGAAATTCATAAGTACCAAGATTCTTCAGTACAAATAAGCAATATTTATACCCTTGCAAGTTTAACTTCAGTTTTCCCAAATCAAATTGAAAATTTGATCTCTCCTTTTCTAATAAATACAAATCAAATTTAGTCATTCTCTTATCCTTGCTCTACCACCTGAGACCCACCAGTTTTCATAGAGTTCTCTTTTTTTTCATTTCCATTAAAACAAATCTCTGTAATATGGCAACCACACTAGTTTAGTTCTATAAAAATATTTTATGTTTTTCCAGATTTATTTTGTTAAACAGAAGATATTTCAATATTATGGTTTAGCTGCAGCTATCAGCAAATTTTTTTCTTCTAATTGTTTAAGGAGGTTTTTTTTTAAAGTTCAAAACACTATGTCTCTTGATATTTGTAATAACTTCCTGACAGACCATCGAACTCTTCAGTGGACCAAGGTGGGCTACAGAAAAATAGCTCCTCCTGTTCAACTGCCAAAAGCTTCTCACAGTTCTGAAGAATGGTGTAAGTTTGAAGTCAGGCAGTTAATTCAAAGATTGTGTGGCCTATTGAAGAAGTATTCTGGATTTGAAGAATCAAGCATTGAAGTGTAAAAAAATAACACATTCTAGGGATGTCACACAAGCCTATTTAACCGAAGCAATGAAAAACTAGTTCTAATGGAAAATAAAAATAATATTTTTAGCCATCCATATGTTCAACAAATCTCTATTGAATATTACTGTATACCAAGCCCTGTTTTACTTGGTAAAGAAACGTAAATGACCAAATCATACAAAAGTTGTCAACCTCAATGAATTCAAATTCTGATGGGAAGAGACAGTTATAATCCAGGGCTAACTTATCTATTATGAACAGTGGACATGGAAAGGCCTATGATATCCCAGACACTCATAAAATATTTTTTATTTTTATTTTATTTTGAAACTAGAAGAAAAAACACAAATATTATGATGATACATCATCCTGGATTATATTTGTCTTTTTACCACTGCATCCATAAAGTGTAATTTTAAATACTATTTTTTATAGCACCGGGCCTATGGAGGTCATATTGTGGACCTGTAAAAAGCACAGTGAATGAGTAAATATATAGTACTTTAGAAAGTGAGAAGTTCTATGGAAGGAGAACAAAAAAAACATGTGTGATAATAGTGTGGGGTAAGGTTGTTTGCAATTTTAAATAGTGTTAGAGAAAGCCTCACTGTGAATGTTTGTTTATAAGGTAGTAAGAGCCAGGTAGATCTCTGGGTGATTGGCTTCCCAGGTACAGATGTGAGCATATGCATGGCCCTGCAATAGGGGTGTAACTGGCAAGTGAAAGGAGTAACAAGGAGACATTACAGCTGCAACCTAGTGGTCTCTGGGGAGAGAAGCTGAAGGTGAGGTCACACAGGTAACAGGAATCAGATGATACAGGACTTCATAGTCCACTTGAACTTTATTCTCAGTGAGATAGGGAGCAATTGGAACTTGGCACAGGGCCACTCTAGAGTCTGTAGCCTCCTAAAATTATGTTAATGTTCTATGTACTGATACCTGTGAATGTGACTTATTTGAAAGTGGGTTCTTTGCAGAGATAATTAAGTTAGGAGGAGGTTAAAAGGGTGGGCCCTAATCCAAAAGGACAGGCATGTTATAAGGAAACACCATGTAAAGACAGTAGCAACCCCCTAAGGGCTGGTAGCCACTACCACACACCAGCAGCAGGCCAGGAAAAATTCCACCCACAGCATTGGGGGAACTGGGCCTTGATGACACTTTTTTAAATATATATATTAGTGCATTTTAATTATACAGAATCACAGGTTTTATTGTGACATATTTGTACATGCACATTACATACATTGATCATATGCAACCCCCCATTGCCTTCCCTTACCTTCCTTTCCTCTTCTCTAATAATCTTCTTGCTACATTAATGAAATCTTTTTTTTTTCACCCTAGTTTCCACACATGGGGAAAAACATGCAATAATGGTCTTCCTCAGTCTGCCTTATTTCACTTCAGTTCCATCCATTTTCCTGAAAATGACATGATTTCATTCTTCTTTAGGGTGGAATAATAATCCACTGTGTACATGTATATTTTCCTTATCTATTCATCTTTTGGTGGCACTTAGGCTGATTTCACAGCTTGGTTATTGTGAATTATGTGAATCACTGTGAATTATGTCAAGATAAACATGGGTCTGCAGGTATACTACAGTATGCCAACTTTAATTCCTTTGGGTGCATACACAGGAGTGGTATAACTTGATTATATGGCAGTTTTTTTTGTTTTTTGTTTTTTGTTTTGAGGACGTTGCTTCCTGATTTCCATAGTGGCTCTTACCCACAGTTTATAAAAGTTCCTTTTCCCCCAAATCTTTGCCAGTATTCATTGGTTTGTTTGTTTGTTTGTTTTGATCATAGCCATTCTGACTTGGATGAGATGAACTCTTAGTGTATTTTTGATTTGCAGTTCCCAGGATGGCTAAAGATGTTGAATAATTTTTCCATATACTTATTGGCCATTTGCACTACCGTTTTTTTGTGTCTGTGTCACTTATTAACTGAGTAATTTTTTTTTTCTCTTTCTTCTCCTTCTTCCTTCATCTCCTTCATCTCCTTCATCTCCTTCTCCTCCTCCTTCATGTTGTTTCCTGAGGCTTTTTTAAAAATATATTCTGGATATTAATCTTCTGCCAGAAAAGTAACTAGCAAAGATTTTCTACCATTGTATAAGTTTTCATTCTGTTGACTGTTTCTTCCCCTGTTCATAAGTGTTTTAATTTAATGTAGTCCCATTTTTTGATCCTTGCTATTATTTCCTGAGTTACTAGAATCCTATTCACAAAGTGATTGCCTGTGACTTACATCTTGAAATGTTTCTTCTGTCTTGTTTTTAGCACTTTCAAACTTTGGTTGACATCTTATTTTCAGACTCCTAGCCTCCAGAACTATGAGAAACAAATTTCTGTCATTTAAATCATCTAGTTTGTGGTAATTGGTTACAGCAGCCCTAGGAAACTGTACAGTGACTTTGTCCTAATAAGATCTCTCTGACTGAGTCTTGAGAATTAAGTATAGCAAAAGTCAGAGCAGGAACTGGTAGGCTGGCTTTGGTCAAATGTTGTGGGAAACACATTCTCAGAAGAAAATTGCAAGTAGGACTATTTACCAAGAAATGATCTCAGGAACAATATAGAGTGAGTGTTGGGGGCTGGGGAAAATCACAGACTCAAGATTGGCCAGAGGGAGACATTGAACTATAAAGCAGTTGCAAAAGAACCCTGAGGCACCCCAGTGGGGTAAAGAGACACTGAATCTGAGATAGTCCTTCAGAGTCATCTTGAAGTGAAGAAATGGGCCTACTCTAATTACTCTTGTGAAGAGATCTCTAGGGAAGAGAAGTAACCTTGAGCAAGATAGCTCCCTGGAGTGGACAGAAGAAAATACTTGAGGAATTCATCTGTGAGCAACCTGCATTCCTTAAGCTGCAGAAATTAATACTTTGGACTCAAGGAGAGGAAATATTCCTGCTATTAGCAACATCCTTAAAAAATAATCTTGTACTTATAGTGGAGAGATTTAAACAGCATGAGAAAACATGGGAACTAGAGTATGTGAAATCTATGTGCACACATGATGCAGTTGTATGTGTATAGGTTTATGTGTCCTAGGAAGGATCTTCCATTTGTATAAACTCTAAGTTTACAATATTCTTGTTTTATGTCTAGAAAAAAAAAGTGGTGATATGTGGAGATCTTTATTTTTCTCAAACATTTTTTATGGTAGGAGGTGACTGCAGTACCTGATGCTGAGGTGGTTATAGAGTAAGACACAGATGCTGCTGAACGGGTTGAAAACTCACAATAATTAGCAAGAAACTCAGTTGTGTGTGTGTCAAAGGGATCGTTGTTGCTACTGAAGTCCTCCCTGAAGCTGTGGCAAGGTCAGTCAAATACTTTGTACTTACTATGGACTGGGCTCTGTCCTCAGTGTACCATACAGATTAATTTATCAAATTCTCACAATGGGGTGGAAGGTGTCCTTATTTTCATCTTCAGTTTCCAGTTTCCCAGGCAGCAGGGATCTCATTGCACAGACCCTGCCCTGAGGGCTTGTCCGGGCTGACTTGGGGCTCAGAAACACAGACCCTGGGCTACTGTATGATTTCTTCAAAATCTTGACATTGAAAGCATCATAAATATGTTCAAGATTGCACTTTGACTTCTTACCTGGTTTCTTTAGAAATTAGTATGGAATCACCAACACATAGAAGTAGTATTAATAAAAAGAAAAACAAAAAAAAATTCTTGTTTTAGTAGCCACAATAACCTTATGATATAGGTAAGAGCAAATATGTTAATACAATAATTATACAGGTAAATAATATAAAGTTCAGAAATATGAAGTGCCTTAACCACTAAAACATACTTTTGGTAGGAAAGAGATTGAAAATATAGTCTTTTGAATCTCTGTCCTAAACTCTTTGTTCCATGTCATTTGGCCTAAGTATTACTTCAATATTCTGGTAGTGGTTAAGATGCACATTTCTATGTAATATTCTACTCTTCTTTACTTTTTAATTACCAGGACAGTGTGTGGCAAGAACTGGATATCTGTCAAACTCACATCAATTTCTTCTTGGACTCAAAGGTAGAGGACATTTGCCAGCCTCTTTCACAGTTAGGTAGAGTCACATGACTAAGTTCTTGGAAAGGAATCTAAGCAGAGATGATAAGGATCACATAGGTCCATAAATAAAATGCTAAGAATATGATACCTCCTTTGTTCCCTATGGGATTTCCAGGGCAGCCATGATAGCCATGTGTTAAGTTGAAGGAATCTCCATCTATCTGGATCTCTGAATACAAATAAAAATAAAGATCTCTACATATTACCACTTTTTTTCAGTTTAAAATCCTGATTCATGATTATCGTAGACATTATAAAATCAGGAAAAAATGCATATTCCCTAGTGTGTACAGTGGACATATAGAATTTTATTTTATGGCACTTCATGTAAGTATAAATGATAAATCTAATTAAACCTAATATTTAATGACTAAAGGTAAAATATACAAAGGTGTTGGCATGCATATGTTTAATTTTTTGACCATCCAGTGTGACAAATATTATTATCCTATTTTGTTAATTGTTAAATTTTCAAGAGATGGCATGGAATTAAATGAATAAATAAATGCTTAATATTTATAGAATTCTAATTTAAAACATGTCAGAGAAGGAGAGAACATTTCTCTGATATAGCGATGATACATTAAAAGAAAAAAAAAATCCCAGGAACGATTCCAAATAGCCTGGCTTAAGTCAAGGAATGCCTCTAAATGAAACACTGAGATGGAACTAGTTTACAGTATTTTAAGTGGACTGAATCTTTTGCCTTCCTTTTGTGGGGGGTATCATCACAGATGTTATGAATATGTTGAGTAAAGAGAAAGAGGACATCCAAAGAAAGAGACATGCTACTTTTTAGAAGTGGAGAAAGATGACTAGACAAAGCTCATTGATGACTACTGCAAATTTGTACTGGTTTCATCAAAAGGAAAATGTGCTTTTACTAGGTGTGTTTCCTTGAAACTAAGTATAGCCATGAAAGAGAGTGATATGTCCCAAGAGTCATTCAACCTCTCCCTGCATATCATCTAGGCTCCTTTCAGTGCATGTTTCATGCTTCCTTCTGAGGATTGATATTGTCTTCACTTCTGCTGGGTGACTAAAAGCACATTCAACTGCTAATGTAATTGTCCACATCTCCAATCAAAAGCAAATCCCCAATACCGTGCTGTTTTTGTTATTGTAGCTCTGTAGTGTAATTTAAGGTCTGGTATAGTGATGCCTCCTGCTTCGCTTTTCTTGCTAAGGATTGCTTTGACTATTCCAGACATCTTATTTTTCCACATGAATTCATGACTACTTTTTTCTATTTCTATAAAGAACATCATTGGAATTTTAATAGGAATTGCATTAACTCTATGTAGTACTTTAGGTAGGATGGCCATTTTGACAATATTAATTCTGCCTATCCAAGAACACGGAAGATCTCTCCATATTCTAATGTCTTCTTCAATTTCTTTCTTTAGTGTTTTGTAGTTTTCATTGTAGAGGTCTTTAACCTCTTTTGGTAGATTGATTCCTAAATAAACCTTAAATTCTACTACAGAGCTAAAGTAGCAAAAACAGTTTGGTACTGGCACCAAAACACATATGAAGACCAATGATACAGAATAGAAGATGCAGAAATAAACCCACATAAATACAGTTATCTCATACTAGACAAAGGCACCAAAAAACATACATTGGAGAAAATATTGCCTCTTTATCAACTGGTGCTGGGAAAATTGAAAATTCATTCCCGGTAAAATGAAATAAAACCTCTATCTC
Organism: Marmota monax; assembly: GCF_021218885.2. Taxonomy (NCBI): domain Eukaryota; kingdom Metazoa; phylum Chordata; class Mammalia; order Rodentia; family Sciuridae; genus Marmota; species Marmota monax. The sequence continues at coordinate 17,545,014 of NW_026691950.1, forward strand.
TCATCCTTCACAAAAATCAACTCAAAGTGGATCAAGGACCTAGGCATTACACCAGAGATTCTGAACCCAGAAAAAAAAAAAAAGTAGGCCCAACTCTCCATCATATTGGCTTAGGAACCAAATCCTCAACAATACTCCTAAATCACAAGAAGTAAAAATCAAGAATCAATGACTGGAATGTTATCAAAAAAGCTGCAGAGCAAAGGAAACAATCAAGAATGTGAAGAGAGGTCTGAGGTTGTAGCTCAATGGTACAGCACTTGCCTCGCACATGTGAGGCCCCAGGTTCGATCCTCAGCTCCACATAAAAATAAATGAATACAGATATTGTGTTGATCTACAATTTTAAAAATAATAAAAAAATAATGTGAAGAGAGAGCCTATAGAATGAGAGAAAATCTTTGCTACCTCAGGTGCACCTCAGATAGAGCATTGATTTCCAGGATATACAAAGAACTCAAAAAACTTAGCACCAAATAAATGAATAAATTAATAACCCAATGTATAAATGGGCAAAGGAACTGAACAGGCACTTCAACAGAAGAAGAAATATGAAAGGTCAACAAATATATTTAAAAATGTTCAACATCTCTAGCAATTAGAGAAATGCAAATTAAAACTACACTGAGATTTATCAGAATGACAATTATCAAAAATATAAGTAAAAATTAATGTTGGTGAGGATGTAGGAAAAAAATTCATTGCTGGTGGGAGTGCAAATCATGCAACCACTCTGGAAAGCAGTATGGAAATTCATCAGAAAACTTGGAATGGAACCACCATTTCACCTAATTATCCCACTCCTCAATTTATACCTAAAGGACTTAAAATTAGCATACTATAGTGATGCAGCCATGTCATATTTATAGTAGCTCAATTCACAATACCCAAGGTATGGAACCAACCTAGGTGCCCTTTAGCAGATAAATGCATAAAGAAAATGTGATATGTATACACAATTGACTATTACTCAGTCATAAAGAGGAATGAAATGATAGCATTTGCTGGTAAATGAATGGAACTGGAGACTTATCATGCTTTAGCATCTGCATATCACAGAGAACATTTTGCACTTGGTTTATTGAGAATGGCTTATTTCACTTAGCATGATAAGTGAAATAAGCTTAGCATGATAAGTGAAATAATCATTGGATTAGCAAAGAGAAATTAAGGGAAGGAAGTAGGGATGTGAATAGAAAAGACAGTAGAATAAATTAGATACAACTTTCCTATGTTCATATATGAAGACAGTGTATCTCCACATCATGTACAACCACAAGAATGGAAAGTTATACTCCATGTATGTATAATATTTCAAAATACACCCTACTGCCATGTATATCAAAAAATAACAAATAAAAATTTTTAAAAATAAAGTAAATCTCTCTGATTTGTGAGTCAATATGGCAGGGAAAATAAGACCACACTGTAGGTTGGTAGTTCACCTGGCCTTTCAGAGAACTAAATAATGACCCTCTGAACCTCAATCACAATTCTCCTGAGAAGACTTGTTAAGCCTGCTTATTCAAAAGTCTACCTCTTTCCTTTCCTCATCTAATAAGGTATAGCCAGAAAGGAAGCTTTTCATTATCAAAAATTACTTTTGGGATATCCTGCAATGTGGGCAGAGGCTAAAAGGTAAACATGCCGAATGGTACCTCTCTTTATTGTTATTAACAAGGTAGGAGTGATAACCTATGTTGGCAGTTTCTTGGGAGGATCAACCACAGCAATGTATGAGAAAAGGCCTAGCACTAGAAGGTAAGGCTCCTTGCTTTAGAGAGCTATGGTCCAAAATCAAACTACAGGGTGATAAATTAGTCATGCTTTATTTATTATGAACACAAGACATTAACCTTTAGCTTAATAACTAAGTTATTACAAATTCTATTCCATTATTTAATGCTAGTGTCTTTTTCCAGTGGATTCCAAACCATTTACAACTGCACAATATCAAATTCACTTTAAAAGCATGAGATTTGCTAATACCTTAAGGCTATTCTAATGCATGCCCCCATACACTAAAATGATTTCAAAGGTTCAACTTGTTTAGAGAAATGGCAGCCTTCCTTAGTCAAGGTGACTAATTTGGATTCAATAGCTCTCATTTCGATGTATAAATTCTATTAACCTATAGTCCTTATAGAATGATACATGATACATTAATATTAATCATAGTTTAATAGATATCTTATTAATATATTAAACATCATATAATATTAACATATTATATAACATTTGTCTTGAATTATTTCATATTCCAAACATTTACTGATTATTATGGGCTTAAGCACTGTGTTTCCAAGAGGGAATAATCATTATTATTATTTTTTTTTTACCAGTCTTAGTTTAGTTATTATAAGAAAAGAGGTGGGGCATATGATTGAAGAAGATGCAAGAAATGAATAATCATCTAACTGGTGGCACTGCAAAAATGATGTGACCAACATTCTCAGAGGAGTAAGGCAATATGCTTTCCATGAGCTCAGATTTTAAGGAATTTCAGTATGCAGTCTGAAGGGGAGCCTAATTTCCTAGATATCACCATATCACAGATTGCATGCTTGCAATATAATTACACATTCATACAGAATTTTCCCCTTGTATATATCTGATTTGGAATTTAAATATAGATGCAAAAGAAGTAGGAATTTCTAGTGAAGGCTAGTAGTATTTATGTTATCCTATTATATCCATCAAAAAATATTGCACCGAGTCATGTTTAGATACCCTCATGTAGCAGACAACAAGGCTATGAATAGTGTCTTAGTCAGTTTGGGCTGCTTTAACAAAGTACCATATCCCGGGTGGCTTATCAATTACAAAAATTTATTGATCACAGTTGTGCATACTAGAAGTCTGAGATCAGAGTGCCAGGATGGCCAAGCTCTAAAGAGGTCTCATTTGTGTGCTGCAAACTGTTAGCTTCTTATAAACCATCATGGTGGAAAGGGAACAAGAGAGATTTAAGGAGTCCCTTCCATAACAGCATTAATTCCATTCATATCTAATAACCTCTCAAAGGCCCTATCTCCAAATATCATCACTTTGGAGGTTAGAATTAGAACACAGGTTTTTTGAGGGGACACAAATATTCAGTCCATTTCAAATAGCTCCTGAACCTTCTCCACCATCAATGATACATTCAGGCTTTTTGCATAGTATAGCTGAAAAATTTCTGGGGACAGAGTCTTATTAGTCATGCTTGAGTTAGTTGTTCATGCGTAGACCAGTCATCTATGGCCAAAGGAGAGGCCAAATACTATGCCCAAGGCCACTTCATAAAAACAACCCCCTAAGCCAAATGTAGGAACAATTCTCAGGAAAGGAGGAATAATTATGAGCCAGAAAAATGTCAGTGCTTTGTGCAGGAACAAAAATTCTACTGCCTTCCTTTCTAGGCCATGATAGTTATTAGAACTATCACTGGTTGATTATATACTCCTTAGTAGAGTATATTTGCCCTTATAAGAGGGGAACCTGAAGAAAAGAGTGTTGAAGAAATATTTTTATATTTCTAGGTCTAGTATTTAGACCATATGATGATGCTTGTAATACTACTATGTTTATATGACTTCTGACTGTTTCTACAAGGGCAGTATTCTATCACCAACATTTACAGTAAGTGGCTGTAAGCATTCTGGGTTGAACCTAATTTGGCGTTATGAAAGGTAATTTAATTGTGAGATCTAAAACAAGGTAGCTGGAAAAGTCATAGGATGAAAAACAAAAAGACAAAAAACTAAGTTCTTTGCTTTTAAAGCCTTCCAGAACCAGAAGGGGCATGAATGTATGCAAACATTTGAGAAATTATGATAAAGAGTTTAAGGAGACTTTTCCATTGGGAAGAAAAAAGAGCATGTGGTAAAAGTTTGCATTTAATTAGGAGAACATGTTCTAAAAATATATAGACCTAGACCTATAGATAGGTTTCCAGGTATTAAGAATGTAGGATACACAGGTTCTCCTTTTGGTGAATTACTCAAAGTAAGGAGAGGATTTGAAGATACCAAATTAGTAGGGCAATATAATTGGGGTAAAATTTTACAGTCTTTTTAAATGGTCCTTTAAAAAATATCCCAGAGTACAGAGAGGGTTACTGCGTACATTTTGGGATCAAGCTATCCCATAGGGCAGTCAACTATTTTCTGATGATAGCATGTGTAATCTGCATTTGAGCCATCATTCTTGTGAACCCCAAACCCTTTAGAATTCTAATCATGCCATGGCATACTAACAGTCTGAGTGCTATGCTTTGCTGTCTGCTTTGCAGATGTGATTTAACTCTGATTACCTTGATTTGTCAGTATATTTAGGCCTAGTAGCATTTAAGACTGTAACTGTCTGCTGATATTTGATTGGGTATTAGAGTATTGTCCCTGATGGCAAAGCTCACTAATTTGAAATCTTGTAAAATTGCACATTTAGTTGAAGCAGAAGGTCATTCATTTTATGTGAAGGTGGCCATCTCTAGAACCAGAAGGGGCATTCATTTAGCTACTATAAGATTAATATATGTAAAGCCCCACTGGAGGGTGGTATACTATGCTAAATCATAGGGTGAGGAAGAGCTAAATGGTGAAAGAATTCTGACTTTCAGTTGGACTCATGACTGCTCATGTTTTATGACCATAAGCTCTGACAAGATCAGTTTTAGAGGAGGAAAAGTTTATTTATTTGGGGATTCTGATTTCAGAGTTCTCAGTGCACAGACAGCAGACTCCAATTTTCAGGGCTAGAGGTAAAGCAGGACATCATTGCAGAAGAGTGTGGCAAAGGGAAGTCGCACAAGATAGGGCTCAGGAAGCGGAGAGAGAGAGACTCCATTTGCCAGATACAAAATATGTACCCAAAAGACATGCCCTCAATGCCCATTACCTCCTGCCACACCCTACTTTCCTTGGTGACCCATTCAGTTAAACTCTATCAGGTGATTAATTCACTGATTAGGTTAAGGCTATTGCAACATAATCATTTCCCCTCTAAACCTTCTTGCATTGCTTTTTTACATATGAATTTTGGGGGAGCACCTAATATTTAAACCATAATGGTTTTGAATAGTCTACATTTCCTGGTGAAGAATGGAATGAAAGACTAAAGGATGTGTACAACTGTAGGTAAATGTATCTGGGTTTAAGTATGTTCTTCTCTTCCTCCTCCTTCCTTTTTTTCTTTGTTCCTGCAATTTGTAGACATGATTGGAAGAGATGAAATTGGGGAAAGAGGCCATACGTGGCTGAGCAATAAGACAGAAGATGTCTATTTTGGTCTAGGATGCTTCTGGTACGCGTGGGGGTGGACTTGCTAGGACCAATTATTGCCAGATTTCCACTTGAAAAAGAAATGAATTTCTGTCTTGTTTAGTTCACTGTGTTTTTGTTTCTGTTGCTTACATCCAAAATAAATAATACTTAATAAAATGTTTGTATCATTGACTTTTTTTTTTTTTTACTTTCACCTACTTTCCCGCTCACTGACTGAATAATTACTAATTCAATCAGAGGGCTTTTATTCAATACAGGGAGGGGTAGGGAGACAAATTACTGTGAATATATATACGTTACATAGTCTCCTGTATGTAACAATTATGACTGAGATGCACAACATTATATAAAATCTTTACTCATAACTTTGCTTTTTTCTGTAGAAGAGAAATCTGTAAGTAAAAACACCAGATTAATGGTACAGATAGCCTAAGAGGCAGTTGATACATATTATGCATTTTCCTTCCAGATTAATTTTGTCAGCACACATCATTAAGGTAGGGATATGCCTGTCTCCATACTTCTGTTAGAGTTTTGTAGTATGGCACCATTGCCATTTAAGATATTTTCATAAGAAAAAATGTGAAATATGATGGGTTATTTAATTATAAAATTATATTTTTGTGTATTGGGTTTCTATAAGCAGAACATGGTTTCTTACTGGCTATTTATACCTATTCTATGTAAAAAGTGTTCATGTTCTCTTCCAAACTTTCATGCTGTTGGCATCTTAGTATATTCCTTACTGATTTGAAAAAGGTCCTTTGGTCAGGTAATTTTAAGTTATGAAAATATTTTAATTTCACTTACCCTGTTTGACTAGATAGTCAGATTTTTTTCATTTGGGGTTCTTTTCCATTTGGTAAAATATTATTTTTTTTTCCATTTTAATTACACTGAAGCCAACAGTAAAATCTTTTTTCCTAATCTAGTATATACAGAACTATTTTGAATAATAGTATCTAAGTTTAAACATCATCTGTGCTTCTGTCTTGCCTCTTAAAAGAAGGTGTTAAATATAAATGTGTAGCCAAAAGGGCACAGGATTTATTTTATTTTTGTGGAAGTTTCACCTTAGAAAACTATTGGCAAGAGTCATGGATTTCCTGGCAATAGAGTGGGATGCTTTATATCCTAAATCAAATATAGAGGACTATGCCCATCAGATTAAGCATGCTTTGGAAGCATGAAGTTCAAGCTTTAAACATAGGTAGCTGCTGTGAAAAATTGCTACCTTGACATCTGATTAAATGGTATAAGCAACCTATTCTCTTCTTGTCATTGATTTTATTTAATGGTCAGTTATTTTTACTTACTTCTTCCCCCTACCTTTGCTTTTTCTTTTCATTATTATGGTTTTTGTAATTTTCCTTTTTTGTGTGAACAAGTCCTCTTTGGTGAACATTTTCAGTTATTCATATAACTGACTACCCCTAATTTTCAGTTAATATGTTTCATATTTGATAAATATATTACCTCTGTTTTTAAATATCATTCTTCCACAACCTTCTAGACAACTCAAACTGTGGGAAGGCTGGGTCTAAAAACTCATCCATAGCCAATAGTAATTTGTGTTTCTGAAGCTACCAATAACAATATTTACTTTCTATAGAGCATTTTTCATTCCATGCATTTAAAAAATATTTTATTACTTTTCTAAATATGAGTATAAACATTTGGGAGATGGATTGAGTAATTTCCATTGTGCCTCTTTTACAAATAAGAGCCTCTTGTCACAATTTGCCAGAGTCTATTCTCTCTAAAACTATTTGCTTAAGTTACAAGTGAGTCCAGATGTCAGTTTATATTTTCCTTAAGTACCCATGGGAATTCATGGATGTCCTGTTATTAGGCAAATTCAAGAATCTAAACTTGAGCCTTTGAATATCTAGTTGGTCAGAATTCAGCAATATCTTTGAATCTCTTTCCCACTTGCCATTTTTTAAAAAAAGAATTACATGTTCAAAGTACTAGGGATGCAGTAATCTTTCCTTTTGCAGAAAATTAAAACTTGGAATTTGCATTCAAATTTTCTGATAATCTCAGAAGACATATGGACAAGCAACCAATTATTTAAAAGAATAAGAGAGACACTAAGGGTAGTGACTCACACCTGTAATCCCACCAATTCTGGAGGCTAAGGCAGGAGGATTGTGGGTTTGAGGCCAGTGTCAGCAATTTAGAAAGACCCTGTCTCAAAATAAAAATAAATGAAAGGATTGAGGATATAACTCAGTGGTAAAAGTAACCTGAGTTCAATCCCCAGTACCTAAACAAATAATTAAAAAGGACAAGAAAAAGGCAGAATGAAATAGGTGGTATTGTAGTGATACTATGAAGGTGCTATGAGAGTTATTTAGATTTACATACTATGACAAAATATCTGAAAAAGTCAACTAAAAAGGAAGGCAGGCTCAATTTGTCTCAAAATTTCAGAGGTTTCAGTCTATGATTGGTTAGTTGGTTGATCATGGTGTGGATGGGACAAAGCTGCTTATCTCATGATGGTCAGAAAGCAAAGAGAGAGAAAAGGGCCAGATTCCCAATATCCCCTTCAAGAGTATCTTGCTCAATGACCTAACAGCCTTGCATTGGGCACAACCTTTTAAATTTTCCACCACCTCCTGATACTGCACTGGCTGGGAACCAAATCTTTAGCACACAGCACTCTGGGGGACATTTAAGATTTGAACTCTCAAAGGCAGTATACTGGAAGGGCTGATTTTTAAAAAATTAGAGTTAATGATTAAAAGTTTCTTGAAGAACTTGGCACCAGAGTTGTTTGAGCTTTGAAGAATGATTGAGATTTTTGATAGTTACCCATGTTGGGTATGGTCTATTAATTATGATGAGGTTTTAGGTTCTTCAGATATTCTGGGGTTGATGCTACCTCCTTAAGAACTCCCAGTGGGCATAAGATCTTTCTGACTGTAAACAACAAATACAATTTGGAGAATCTGACCATGGCTGTTAATATGCTTATAGGACACATATAATAAATCTGTACAACTTGAGTATATAGATACAGAAAAATAACACTTAGCCATTTGAAATTAAAAACATTTAGAGCAGAAAAAGACTTTTTAGAAATGATATACTTAACCCTTTCATTTACGAAGACCTCACCAAGAGGATCAGTCATCAACCAAGGTCACTTAGGTAACTTGAGCAAACTTTCCCTCTATCAGAAGGCATGGCTTTGAAATCTGCACTTTTCTATATCCACCAGTTAATTTATATAGATATTCTGAAATAAAATCATCGAATCCTCACACCCACTTATCAGACAAATATACTTTAAACTCTGCAATGAACTTGCATGCATGAGCTAAGTTGAAGGAACATAAAATGGACCAAAGGCAGGAAATGCTTTAGGACTCGGTACCCGCATAATGAAAATACGGAATAATCTGCACTGGAAAAAAGACACTGGTAGGACTCTACCTGATATTGTTAATTCACCTACAAAGGAGTGAGAAGAGTAAAGGAGGGAGAGAGGAAAGAAAGGGAGGTAGGGGGGAGAGGGAGAGAAAGAGCTGGGGGGAGAGAAGGAGGGAGAGAGAGGGAAAGAAGGAGGGAGAGAGAGAGAGAGGGAGGGAGAGAGAGAGAGAGAGAGAGAGAGAGAGAGAGAGAGAGAGAGAGAGAGAGAGAGAGACAGCTCGAGCGAGCCTCCCAGCCCTGAGAGAGGTACTCTTTGTCTGACAAACCCTGAAAAAGAAGCCTCTGGTAGCAGCCCTCTCCTTCCCACCTCCAAGCTTCTGCCGAGCTGCTAGGTGGAGCCCGCAGGCACTCCAGATCCGGGTTTTGTCGGCCACCCCCTTCCCCCGGCTCGAGCCCCCCTCCGGGGTTCTGGGAGCTCTCGCCGCTCGCTTGCTCGCTCGCCCGCCTGCGGGTGGCTCATTCTGGCCTCGGCTCGGGCCCCGGCTGTTTTCGCCGCGCGCTAGCTGCACGGCTCCGGCGCTACCCGTTCTCCGACCGGCTTTCCGCACGTCGCCGCTTCGCCTGCCCGCCCAGCCCCTCTTGCTCCAGTTCCCAGGAGCGGGGATGCAGATGCTGCGGCTGGTCCGGGTGGGCGCCTGCACTGCCGCCGCCGCTGTAGGCATTTCCCGGGCTGCTTGTTGCCTCGGCTCCCGCAGCTGCTGCCGCTGCCGCCGCCAGTGACTCGCCCCCTCCCCTTTCTTTCTTCTCTTTTCGCCTCTGTCCTCTTTCTTCGGGTGTGCGCGCGCGCGGGTTGCACGGTTTGCTTTGGCAGAAGCTCGCTCGTGTGTGCGCGTGTGTGAGTGTGCTTGTCTGGAAAGCGCCAGAGCCTCGTTCGCTTTTGGGAGTCGAAGAAGAAAAAGAATCAAAGCAGCGGCGGCGGCGGCGGCGCGGAGCCCGGGCCGCGCGATGAAGCTCCCACATGCCCGCAGCTGCCTGGCCCGACCGGCGAGCTAATCAGTCACCTCCCGGGCTCGGGGCTCGCCAGCCCCCGGGACGCAGCCCTAGGCGGCAGGGCACACGCTCTGCCCGCGCGTCCCCGCCGTGCACCAGAGAAGGAGTTTGCGTGGCTCTCGCTCCGGTTCTCCGCACAGGTTGCGGGCGCGAGATCGGACCCTCGGCTGGGAGAGAACCTTGGGGGGAGGAGGAAGAAGAAGAAGAGGAGGGTTTGGCGGAGAAGCCACCCCTGGCCCTAGCGGCTCTCCCTACCTATTCCATCACTCCCGCTCCGAGGCGGAGAGGGGAGGACGAGGAAGAAGAAGAAAAAGAAAGAGAAGGGGGGTGGGGTGGGAGAACTGGATATAAAGATCGGCTGGGGGGATGGTGGAAGATTTTTGGTCTCCTCAGCAGCGTCTTTTCTTAAGCGGCGGCGGCGGTGGTGGCGGCGGCGGCGGCAGCAGCAGCAGCAGCAGCAAGAAGAGAAGCAGCTCCAGCTATGACTGCCGCATGTTAATAGCTACCACTTGGGTTCCTGGGCTGCCGCTGGAGACTGAGCCTGACTCCGAAGTTGTGCAACTGTGAACTGGGAGAGACATTTGAACCCTCCTTTCTCTTTGCTCCGCTTTTGCCCCCTTGGGGTGTGTGAAGAGAGGAAACGTAAAGGACGACAAGCATTTGGCTTTCCCTCTTCTCTTTCTCCACGGCTGTGTTGCAGAAGAAAGGGAAGAGAGACTTTTGTTGTTGTTTTCTTGACTGGGGTCTCCACCCTCCTGCTGCCTTCTCTGGCTTTATCATTTTTTTTTGGCCGCGTGTGGTGGGGGTGTCTTTGCTGGGGCCAGTCCATCTTTTGCCCCGGGCTCTATGGCTGGATTGTGGAAACTGCACCCCGCTGCAGGTTGTTGAGCAACTGATGGGACGATCTCAGGGACCGGCGGTTGCAGAAGGTAATTTATTCTTCTCACTCTTCATCATAGTGGTCGTCCTGGTCTGGCCCAGGCGGTGGCATCCGCCGGGCGGGCAACTGAGGGGGTGCGGGGTTCACGCACACTCACCCTTCCACTCACACACTCGCCGTCACACACTCGCCCTCTCACACACTCATCCGATCGTGATGCGGGGCGGGAAGGGAGCCTCCTGGCTGGTGGGCGCTCAGGTCTGGCACGGGTTCGAGGTTTTATCAGCCATTGGGCGATTTGGCGGTTGAGCAGGATGAACGCGAGAGGAGACCGGGCGCATTCGCTGTCGCACTTGCTGGGGAATAGAAAAGGTTTCCACCCCGGGAATTTTCCCTCTCCTCTCACCCCAGTGCCTTCCCCTGGTAGGGGCTGAAAGCAACCGAGGGGGCGCCTTTTCTCCACTGGACTGGAGCTCTTGCCACTCGAAGCAGGAGCATGCTGGAGGACGGACAGGGACCTGGTGAGAGGCTGGGCTCTGAGGTGATGGAGAATGCGGGGTGGTGAGCCTTGCGCGGTCTTCTCTTGACGCCTGTCTTGGAGCATCCAAGGTGGCCTCGCTTGCCCAGGTCGCGCCCCTGAGTTGTGGAGCCGCTCTGCCTATCCGCACCCCGCCTGTTGTGTCCCCTTCACGGCAGTTTGGTTTAGACTTGCGTGCCCAGGCTTTGTTAGGGGATTGTGGCTGGAGAAAGCTGTCACTTTTACGGATGGCCGGGGACTGAGGTGTGCTGCTAGTAGGCACTAGGCAGGGGGTGGTGTTAAATGAATCAGGGTGGGCTCGGCTCGGGGGTAGGGTGAGTAGAACACTGGTGGACGCGGGTTACAGGTAGGAGGGCAGGCACCCTGGAGCTTCTCTCTCCGGAGAGAGGAAGTCTGGGCTGTAGCTGAGCTTTGATGCCGCCGAGACCCAGCCTGTGGTCCCACTTCGGAGCTTGCAGACTGAATGTTCCAGCGTCCCAACAATTTTAGGTGTGTACGTTTGAAGGAGTGGGGAACGACCTCCTCTACCAGGGTTAGTTGGCAGTGGGGTCCGCGTGTGCCTGTCTGGGTGTGCGCGTTCCTGCTCCTGGAGGATGTCAGGGAGATGTGTACTGGGATGTGCTGATGCTACTTGAGAAGAGCTTGCTTATCAAAATCGCCTGGCATCCGCTTAACTGGAAAATCTGGTTTGGGGAGGCCAAGGGGGCCCTGTAGGATTGTGAGGAAGCCTCACACTGTGTTCGCTCTTCCCCGGAGAGGCGCAGTTCAGCGAGATGCGTGGGACGCGTGAGAGTCGCTGGTGCAGCGCTCGACGCACCCTAGATTGGCCCTGGTGAGGACCTCATAGAGTAGTCATCTTTCTAACAGATTGAAGTAATCAAGTCAAACCAGCATAACCTCTGGTCCTTAGAATTCTCTGGCTACTTTCCTAGCACCAATAGAAACATGCGCTGCCTTTATTTATGGCTAGCGATGTAGCAGTTGGGTGAACTCGGGCATACGAACCACCTCCAGGGTGTCTCCTCCCTGTGTTCCATGTGATCCTTGCCTGCAGTAGTTAGAGAACATTGTAAACAACAGTGTAAGCATCCACAGTCTCCTTTAGAGCTGAACCTATTGGTGTCTGTTTTGTTTACTTTCCTGGGTGGATTACTCATTAGGAAGTATAAGCCTTTTTGCACGTCTGATTTTACATCCTTTCAGCCAGCTGCTGGGGAAATGAGACGCATACACTCTGGCAGGAGGAAAAACTATCTTCTGTGTTTGCTCCGAAGTAAATAGGCGGTCTGCTAATTTTAGTGTCACATGGGCTACCATCCTAGTTAAAGAATGTCATCGTAGAATTTGCAAAAAAACACTTCAGTGATTTTTCATTTGGAGATCGTCCTGTATCTCCCTGTGAGATACCAGAGCTTAGATTTCCCTAATATATTTTTCAGTCTGTAATGGTACCAAATTCTTTGGAGTTCTGGCACCCAATTTATCTGTGTGTGGATTGCTAATAAAATTGCCAGTTCTTTTTTAGTATCACCAAAAGAGGATATCAGATAATTTGTGTAGGAGTTAGGAGGATATTTGTGTTCTGTCAGCTTTGTTTCATCCAATCTTTCTTTCTCCTCTTCCTTTTTTCTTTTTTTTTCTTTTGTAACTAAAGAAAGGGTAAAGAATGTACAAGGTAAACAATTTGTCAATAGTTGCTTTTGCAATGATAACTACTTTTAAATTTCAGTACTTAAATGGCATTAAATTCCTTACTTCTGTATTAGCTCTGACTGCTTTGGTGTTTGTTGCAAATGGCTGTGTCCTATTTGGTTTTAAAAGTACAGCACTGTATAATGGGTACTTTGATTTTAGGTACACTAATTTTTTGATTTTTTTTTAAAGATCTTGACTTCTTGAAAAAATTTAGGTTGCCAAAGAAAAATACTGAATCATCAATACCTGATCTTGATTAAGTTGTATTTTTATAAGTGATATTGCTCGTGGTCATCACCCTAATAGAAAATTTAGAGAGTTATGTTTTAACCCATAAGAATCTAGTATCATATATGTGTTTCATTTCTAGGGGGTATGTGTTACAGTTTTTATACTTGTAAATATTTCTAAGGATTTAAAGAATACTTTTTTCCTCCCATTTTGGAAGATCTCATCACAATGATTCTCAGTCCTTCCATTAGAAGATTTGATCAGATCTGTTCTTTGTTTCCTAGCAGCATGTGTTTCCTAGCAGTCATACATTCCACAGGTCCTGATGTCATTAGAACAGTGTCTGTCAGTTTATTGTGCTGTCTTTAGCTGAAGGTGAATGTGTCAGTGTTTGAATGCCATTCCATAACACTTCTAAGTATTCAGTAACCTGCTGCACTGGAGTACATGGTTGACTGAACTATTTCTAAAACTGGGTAGGAGAAATGATTAGTACAACGGTTTATGTGAACTACTTAATTTTTCTTAGGTAGATATGTTAGGCTGCATCAGGCATCCCTAGCCAGAAGAGTGATAAGCCAGCATGTGATTTGTCTGATACTTTTGATGTCTCAGTTTAGGTTGCTTGGTGAGATTATCCTTCAGATTCAGGACCAGCTCAAAAATATGAATGAAACATTTTTCAGAAATGATTTTCTTTATAATGTTCTTCTTATGTTTTACAGACTTAAATATTTCTTTCCACAGGGAAAAATAACAAGTATGGGACTTACTGGCTCCAGCTGCTGTGCCTGCTATTGTTTCTAGTGATTAGGATAGGCAATTTTTTCCTGTGGACTTGATTTACCTTTGATTCCTTTTTGTAAGTTGTAGCCAAGGAAATCATAAATAGTAGATTTAAAAAAGATTAGAAAATCACAAGATTGAAGTTAATTAAATAATATAACACATAATTGCATTGTTTTTTAGAATTTGATTTGGACCATTTTAGCTGTGTTTGAACTCTCTTTGAAAAGGGCTGCCAAGTAGAAGTGATGGTTACTGTTAAAAGTGGGCATTGTGGAACAGAAATTAGCAAAAAACTGATTGAGATTTTTTTGTATTAAGATCAAACACTGATTCTGAGAAATGCTGTGCTACTTTAATTTGGTATGGTGTGAACTGCGAGAGCAGTCAGAATTTAAAGAGAGAAGATCCTGATACTTCCTTAACTTTTGCAAGTGGCTGTTTTGCCTTAAATTATCTTAGATTTGCATTGTATTCAAAATATACATTTGGTCATTTATGGAGGGCCCCTAAAGACTGAGATTATATTGTAACTCAGCATTTGTTTGCCCTCAAGTGTATGTGTATACCTAAACTACTGTTGCATTTTTGTATGTTTCTTTCATGTATATGTTTCTTTAAAATTACCCTATTTTGCAATAAAATAAAAAATAGAATAGTTGAATGTGTGTAGAGGCTTCCTAATGTTTCCTTTGTTATCTCTCTGACTTCATTGTGTGTGTGTGTGGGGGGGGGTAGGGAGTTGTTGATCAATGCAGAGAAAAATCCAGATTCTTCATTCATTTTAATTTTGATATTGACGTTAGTTGACATTTGAGAAAGTAGTGTGATCATGCCCCTGGAAGGCATTTATGATTTCTGGTATGTGCAGGTTTTCCCCAAAAAACATTTAATGTATTACCCTGGTCTGAATATGAATAAAATTAACTCTATGGATACATGAGTAACCAGGTATATGTTTTTTCCTTTTGGAATTGTGAATGTGCTCATTGGTTTACAAACATAAAAAAGAAAAAAGAAAACTAGGGCTCAGTGGTAGAGCACTTGCCTAGCAAGTATGAGGCACAAAGTTCGATCCTTAGCACCACCTAAAAATCAATAAAATAAAGGCGTTCTGACCATCTACAACTACAAAATAAAAAAGAAAAAAGAAAAAGAAAAGAAAGCTAATTGTCTTATTATGAAGTAATTAAATTCTCCATTTATTTTGGGGTGGGTGGGTGAAAGGGTTGAGTTCTTTTCCTACAGAATCTGTGTAACAGAATCTAATATACACACACACACACACACACTCACTCACTCACTCTTGTTTGAAGAGTGTGGGTTGGTTTTTATAGTGCCAGGTATTGAACCAGTTGCCTTTGGCATGCTAGCAAGCTCTCTACCACTGAGCCATACCCTTGGCCCCAGGATCTATAAATCTGATTAAAACATGCCTTGCCTATGTCTTATGGACACTTTAAAACCTGCATTTAATATTAATAAATACCTTCATAAGAGTAATTATGGAGATGAAGTTAAAATTTTGTCCATAATATTCAAGAATTTAAATGGGATACTGTTCATATTAATCTTGTTATTTGGAAAATTATCTTTGAAGTGGAAAAATAAATAATCCAATTGAGTATTCATGTCTGGTAGAACTTTGTATGTAGTTATTTTGAGGGGCTGACAATGCTCTTACCTAGTATTTTAAGGAATTGTGTGGGTCTCTGAGACCTTTTCACAGGGTATGCAAAAAGAAAAACATTTTCTTTACAATGCTTAGACATTATTTGCCTACCACTCTCCTCCTCCTCCTCCTCCTCCTCCTCCTCCTCCTCCTTCTTCTTCTCCTTCTCCTTCTCCTTCTCCTTCTCCTTCTTCTTCTTCTTTTTTTCTTTTTTTGGCACTGGGGATTGAATCCATAGACACTTAAGTATTGAGCCACATCCCCAGTCTCTTTTTATGTTTTGAGTCAGGGTCTCATTAAGTTGCTTAGGATCTCACTTGGTGGCTAAGGCTGGCCTTAACTTATGATCCTCCTACCTCAGCTTCCTGAGTCACTGGGATTACAGGACAGGGCCACCATACCTGGCTTAGTCTATTTTTTAACAAGTGTACAGTGGAATTTTCCAGAAGGCATATGATATGTGTTGACATCATTGCTCTGA
Source organism: Marmota monax (assembly GCF_021218885.2). Classification (NCBI taxonomy): domain Eukaryota; kingdom Metazoa; phylum Chordata; class Mammalia; order Rodentia; family Sciuridae; genus Marmota; species Marmota monax. The sequence continues at coordinate 17,560,992 of NW_026691950.1, forward strand.
TAACATATGGCATATGTGTAGTCTTGTGTTTTAAAATGTTCCCAGTTCATTAATGCATAAATACTATTATAGATAATATAATCAGAAGTCACTTTAGGTGTGGAAAAGAATCCTTGTACCCAAACCATTGAGAACTGTACAAATTAACTTCCAAGGTCCTTTTGCTCACATGTGTTACCCATCTGACCATACAAGGAGCCATATAGGATGAGAAAACAAATAGATTTTCAAGCTTTAAAAAGAACAGACACATTTGATATTTTACTTATTGATTTTTTGGCATTTTCATTATTCTGTTTCCTAAAATTCTAATGTTAAAAAAGTGCTTTTAGGGTTAGGGTTGTGGCTCAGTGGCTGAGCGCTAGCCTCGCACATGTGAGGCACTGGTTCAATCCTCAGCACCATATAAAACTGAATAAAAATATACTTGTGTCCATGTATAACTAAAAAAATATTTTTTAAAAAACCTTGCTTTTAGTTTTTTGATTCGCCTTTAGTGAAAGACGTAGGTTTTCAGCATGATCTGCTGAGTGGTCCTGGGGTAGCTACAGAGAAGCCAAGGAAAAAATTTGAGATCTAGGCAGCAGTTGTATCCAGAAAGGCAGAATGGTGTATAGGTGAAGAGAAAGGAACTCAGTGTATTTGACTGGGTTTGAGAAGCTATTTGGTTTTGGGCAAGATACTGGATCTTATGTGTGACTCAATTTTCTGATGTATTTTAATGGGTTTAACAATTACCAGATTCACAGATTATTGTGAAAGTTCAACGATTAAATATATGCAAAGTGCTTAAAACAGTTCCTGACATATAATAGTAAGGTATAATCATTTCTACTGTCATCATCATCATTGTTAGGTCTCATGAGGGTCCTAGGAAACTTTAATCAATTCCCCATGTGATTCAGATATGCAATTTTATTTCACATCATTGCTTTAGAGTATGCCTTAAAATATTACTAAATTTAAAAGTTTTATATAAAAATAATCTTGGCTTTATTTTTCTCTTGCAATTTAAAATTTAGGGGAAGTTATTGATTTTTTTTGTAGGAAGAATTAATAAAACACCTTTGTTAGCTTGACCTAAGTTTGAAGTTGGGTACTGAGTATGAATGGCCAATTAAAAGTAGATTTCAAAGACCCTAATTGAATATTTATGTCTCTTGGGAATTATTAGGGAGGAAATCACTTTTCTGAAGTGATATCAAGACGGCTCACTACATGCTTAATCTGTTAATCACTATCTAAGCACCACAACAGGCCCTTTTCAGTGAAAAGGATCCTTGGGGTAATTATATACTGTAGTTGAGTCTGTTTGTGAATGGTGACATACTTGTGAAAGAAGATCCACATACAGAGCACGTTTACTATATGATAAAGTTTAACTGGAGAATTGTGATACTACTCACTCAAGCACTTTGACAGCCATTTGAGAACTTTACATTATAAGTCATCTATGGTTTTTGCCTGTATCCCATGTCATCTTGTAATTTCTGAATTGTCACTAGAAATTGGTATTATAGAACCTATCACCTTCAGCACTTTGGTTAATGCAATCTGTCCTAGTATTGTAGAAGGTAAATTATACTCCATAGATAAGTGTAGCTGGCAACCGTTCTTAATTATTAATTTTTCAGAAATGACCTTTGGATTGGAGAGACTTGAATATAGTCTCCAATGCACAATTTTCTAGTTTTAACTTCTCTATTAAGAAATAGAGTTAATAACATCCAGATTGCTAGTTTCTAGAGAAGAATAAGTAAATAAAAAAATATCTGGTAGAGTGAGCATTTAATGCATGGTACCTGTTATTATTTATCATACTATTATTAGAAATGCCCTTGAGTACTATCCTTAAGAAAACTTAGCTAAATCAAATATCATTTTCTTAATTGAGGAGTTCTTGATGAGCTATGGAAATCAATAGCATTTTCTTAAGCTGTTTAAAAAGGTTTCTTGTCTCTTATTTGTCTTTCCCTCTCTGCTTCTTTAACCTTTTAGTAACTATTTCTGAGCTCTTCCTCTTAACATATTATGCTCTGCTATTGAATTCCCACCAGAACTCATAATCCTGATAAAAAAATATTTTTGACATCCATCAAACATTGTGCCTGAAGACTGACTTTAAATCAGGTGTAAGATGAAAGTAACAATTTAATTTAAAAAATTTTAAATTAAACAGCTGATGATCTTTTCACACAATGTCAACAGTTCTCTAAGCATTAAGGGCATCTGTAACCAAATGAAGTCATCATAAACTTCAAGATTTATATTACAGATTTCCATACTTTTAAATGATTTATAATGCCAAAGTGCAAGTCCTTCTAATATTGCTATAAATGCAAAGGAACCCTTAAAATTGAGATCCCCAGATTGTTTTAAAGACTAGAAGGTTTGAAAGTCTCATAATTAAGTCCAGATTTTAGAATTAACTCTGTATTTCAGTGACACCTGCCAATAAGAGAAATTTTAAAAATCGCGTGATTTTTACCTATATTTATACAGCACATTCATGTGAAAAAGGAAGGGTACAACACAGGTGGTGAAAACAAATGAGAAAATAAACTGTGCATTAGACAACTGACTTGCTAAATTGTACCAGACTTAAATGTTTGAAAGTATGACTCAAGAAAATGAAAAGCCAAGTAAGAAGTGACACCCACTTCTGTTTGATCAGCTTGTGTTGGTGTTTCTGTGTCCTGCAGAGGCAGAGTGTGTTACTATTCAGGACAGCCCCAGTGGCTAACAGTAGCCTGAGCCTGTGAGAATAGGGGAGAGACTCAAGCCCAGTTTTTGATGTTCTGCTTGGGTGGGTTACTTGAATACTAAAATGCATTCCATTGACAGCTGACCCTGTAAGAGGTTTCTCAACAGTCTCCTGTTTTGTTTTGTTTTGGTTTGTTACCCCCTCCTCTCCCCTTCCTTTCCTCAAAGCTCTTCCAAATAAATACTTTTGGATAAGAGGAAATGGTCTTGACTGATGGTCATCTTTTTGTATGAGATTTTCTTTTTGGCAAGAATGGAAGAGCTCCACTGGTTTATATTAGCATTTTTTCTTTAATTTTCAGTGTCTTGATTTGTCAGTGGCTGATGGTTTTTTGAACCTTGACTCAGAATACTGATCATGAATTCAAGGAGTGGACAAAGAACCTATTGAGAAATAGTTTTGTGTTAACACAAGGCATGTGTATATCTATTGCATTTCTTCTTTATCTCAGCTTTAAATATTCAGTTGAAGTCGTCTAGTGAGTTTTAATCATATTATTAACTGTAGTTGATGTTAGAGGAAGTATTGAGGCAGTCATTTTCTTTCTTTTAACCTTTATTTTATTTATTCATTTTTATGTAGTGCTGAGGATTGAACTCAGTACCTCACATGTGCTAGGCAAGAGCTCTACCACTGAGCTACCACCCCAGCCCAGGCAGTCATTTCTTTTAAAATAACATATAGTCTTTTTTAAAAGATAATTTTAATTAAATTTCACTTTCACCTTAAGTGATATTTATGCATTACAGATAAGTATTTAATAGTCATTTTGAAATGACACATTTTATGATAGTATCTTAGTTGTCATATATACTAAAATTCAACTTACAAGATTTAGTAGAATGACATATTCATTATTTTTCTTATTCTCTATATTTATTTATTTATTTTTCTTTATTAAATTATTTATTAATTCTAATTTGTTATACATGATGGCAGAATGCAGTTCATTTCATATTACACATATAGAGCCAATTTTTCAAGTCACTGGTTGTACACAAAGTATTTTCTTTTTTTTTTTTTGTAAAATAATAGTTGTTTATTTAATAAAAGTTATAAGGCAGATTTAACCAGAGTTACAAAGTTATCATTTAAAGGATTTTAAAAACAAATAGATATTTGAATAAACCTTAATTTTTAAAAGGAAGTATCCCACAGGGGAATTCGATGGGATGTATGGTTAATTTCTCATCTGCAAGAAAAAGACAAGTGGAGAGCCATAAACTTCCACTGGGTCAGGCATCCCTTTCCCAGTGGCCAGTGCTTATCTTGACCATGGGAGGGCATTCCCTTCCTTCATGGTCTTTGTTTGGCTTTTGTTGTTGAACTCTTGAGATATCTTCTAGAGGGTGGTGAGAATCCAGTGTAGCACGCCTGTCCATATCTGCCTTACCTTTAAGCTTATAGTTTCTTTTTTTTTTTTAATTTTTTTATTGGTTGTTCAAAACATTATAAAGCTCTTGACATATCATATTTCATACATTAGATTCAAGTTGGTTATGAACTCCCAATTTTACCCCAAATACAGATTGCAGAATCACATCGGTTACACATCCACATTTTTACATAATGCCCTATTAGTAACTGTTGTATTCTGCTACCTTTCCTATCCTCTACCATCCCCCCTCCCTCCCCTCCCATCTTCTCTCTCTACCCCATCCACTGTAATTCATATCTCTCCTTGTTTATTTTCCCATTCCCCTCACAACCTCTTATATGTAATTTTGTATAACAATGAGGGTCTCCCTCCATTACCATGCAATTTCCCTTTTCTCTCCCTTTCCATTTTCATACATGTACTTAGAGTAATGATGTCTAATTCATTCCGCAGTCATTCCTACTCCCTTGCCCACTCCCTGCCCCTCCCTACCCCTCCCTCCCCTTTGCCTTATCTAAAGTTCCTTCATTCCTCCCATGCTCCCCACCCCCACCGCCATCATTATTATGAATCAACATCCTCATATCACAACATTTGGCCTTTGGTTTTCTGGGATTGGCTTACTCCACTTAGCATTATATTCTCCAACTCCATCCATTTACATGCAAATGCCATGATTTTATTCTCTTTTAATGCTGAGTAGTGTTCCATTGTGTGTATGTATATACCAAAATTTCCCTATCCATTCTTCTACCAAAAGGCATCTGAATTGGTTTCACAATTGAACTATTTTGAATTGTGCTGCTATAAACATTGATATGGCTGTGTCCCTCTAGTATGTTGTTTTTAAGTCCTTTGGGTATAAACCAAGTAGTAGGATAGCTGGGTCAAAAGGTGGTTCCATTCCAAGTTTTCCAAGGAATCTCCATACTACTTTCCTGATTAGCTGCACCAATTTGCAGTCCCACCAGCAATATATGAGTGTGCCTTTTCAGTGTCTCTTTTCTTTCTCTATGGACAATATCCTTCACTTCACTGAGCCATTCCTTTTTCAATGACTGTAGTAGAATGATAATACAGTTTGAGTATTCCTTACCCCAAATGTTTAGGATCAGAAGTGTTTTGGATTTCAGGATTTTTGGATTTTGGAATATCTGCATATATATATAATGAAACATTTTGGGGATGGGACTCAAGTCCATCTGAATATTCATTATAGTGATTCTTTGTTAATCAAGACAAATCTGGCCTCCGTTGATTTGGCTAGAAAACTTTCAAAATGAGTTTACTTGTTTCCTGTCAGTAGCTAAAATGGTCTTGGAAAATGATTCCCTACTCACCATACCCAGAATAGTCAACAGAAATACAAATAAAGGGGTTCATATTTTAGGTTTATTTTAAAAAATAGCTAAGTCACTCATTAAACCAACCAGATCATATAGATTTTGTATATGTGGGAAGTCACCAAGTATCAGAAAGATGTCACTTTACAGAAGCAGTGTGTTTCTTTCTGTCCTGTAATGGTGGAATTGACCTCATACAATACTGAATAGGGGAGCTGGACTCAGGTTTGCTGGCACTAAGAGTGCTGGATTTTTCTAGTATATGCTTAAAAATGCAGAAAATAATGTTGGTCTTCCAAGTTTAAATTTTATCTAGGCATTGAATACATCTACATGAATAGAACTTCCCCATCTGATAGTGGGCATGGATGAATAATTAATTACATATGAACTCTGTTAGCACCATTAACGTAGTCCTTATGGAAAAAGAACACATTGTTTCTAAACCAGAAGTACAGATTGCACAGAAAAAACTGTAGGGAAAAAACAACAACAACAACAACAAAAATACCTGTGGCATGGGAATAAATGTAACATAAAATAAGTGCAAATACAAGTAAATCAAGGAAAAAAACGGGTTTACAGATATGTACTCATCCATCTGTTTGAGACATTATTTTACGTTTTCTAGTGTATCCATTATATAATGCTTCTGATGAAAATATATTTTTATTCAAGTAAACTTTTTGTTTAGAGGCAGAATATTCAAGAGTTCATCAAGTTGGATGTTTCAAATAATGGAGTATGGATAACTTTATAGTTGCCTAACAAATCCCAAGAAACTATATACTTCAGCATGCCAGTAGTAATGTTTTTCAATGACCGCCATCTAATGTGGATCCATTATTATAAAGTCCAGAGTTTGGGTAGAGTTTAATGCTGAGATTTGACCAGATGAGGTAAAGTAGCGCTTCAGAGGCATTATCTGTAAGTGTAGAGTCCTCCTAAATTTATTGCTTTTTACTTTTTTCTTTATTCAAATTGGAAAGTTCTGTTGAATTTTCATTTTCTTTTTAAGTACAATTCAATATAAGTAGTAACATATGAAGATAATTTGGGGGATTTTTTAAAGGTTAGTAGAAACCTTAATTAGAAGAGCTTCCATGTACAGTGACCTTCTTTATTGTTGCAGATCCTCAAAGAAGAAAGAGCACTAAAAATTAGTATGCTGTCAACATTGTATTCTTATGATTTGATGTTATTAAGCAAACTTTGCGATTCTTCCTTTCTTTTCTTTTCTTTCTTTTTTTTTTTTTTTGGTGCATTTGATTAAATGTGTGATCTTATCTTGCTGAAGTAGCCTGCTGGGCTGCAGACAGTAGTGTTCAGAAATGAAATTTGCTTAAGGCCTCTGAGCAGACATTCATTCAATGAGATCTTTCTTGAATAATAGATGATAGTGAGATAGCAGTGGTGTGCATGTGTGTTTTCTTCCTTGAATTTAGGGAATATTGAGATAGGGCAGCAATAACAACAACAAAAGTCGTAGGGTATGAAAGAAAACATTAGGTTTATAAGTGAGAAATTAACCTGCTTTATTACAAATGAATGAACAATCTGTATGAGGGACTCAGTGTGCTAGTCCATATGCTTTGTTTTAGTAATCCTGCTGTGTTATTTTTCCCCCTGCTAGTCTCTCTTAGCTTGATAGATGTTATTCTGGAATGAATTCTTTCTACTATTTTAATGTGTATTGTTTATATTCTTTTGATGCTACTTGATTCCCAGTAATGTCTGGATTCTCATTCCTGTTCATTCTTCCCAGTGTAGCTGATTGTACATTCTGAAGACAATATTTACATTGTATTTCCTGATTATAGTACAGGGTCACATTGAAGCACTGGTGACATGTAGAGATATATAAAGTTAAAACAGATATCATTCAATGTATAGTTTATAGAATTCCAATTTCTCAGTGCCATTTAATTTTTTGAAAGCATCATTTTTAATACTGTAAATATAGTATAGACACATAGGATTTATTTACACATTGACTTATTCATGTGAGTTATCTTTTTTTTTTTTTTTTGGTGACGCTGGGGATCAAATCAGCACCACAAGTGCAAGGCAAGCACTTTACCAATTGAGCCATATCCCTAGCCCCGGGTTATCATTTTTTACTAGGATAAATGATGTCACAATGAGTATACAAGTGTTGAAAGCCGCAACTTTCTAGCTATTTCTTTAGCACAGATTCCTTGAAATATGATCACTTAGTCAAAGAATAATACTATTTCTTCGAATTTTACTTCTTGGTTAAAGTGATCCAGATGCATCATTGCTCTCTGCCTAACTGGTCCTTTGAACTTTTTGAAAATTCTTTGGGATTGCTAATTCTCAAGTAAATATAGTTAGTAGTTATTAATTTTTTGTCTTGTAAAGTGGTATGCTTATGTGTTTTTTTTTTTGTAATTTTTAGCTGTGGCTGAGTTATATATGTACCAATGTGTAGATGCTGAGGTCAGTATAATAATCAATAATAAAAAAGGGAAACTTACTGGATATTAATATTTATACTTTTGAATTTAATATACTAATAAAACAAAACTATATAGTAAAACTGAATTATGAAGAATTAAGTCAGCCTTACACTTTTTGTCCCCATAAAATGTCTTGTTTTTTTTTTTTCCTCTGTTCTGAATGAACCTCTTTATCTCTTCAGTTCTTCTGAAAGTGTCAAGTTAACAATGCTCTCTTTTACCAAACCCTATGGAACAAGATAATTGATGGTTTGGTTAGTCTTTTAAAATTTAAATATGAGAAGTAGGAGTAAATGATCAATAAACATATTTCAAGAAGTTTATAAAAGAAGAAAGAAATAAAAAAAGTAATGAAACAGAACCTTGTGGCTTCATTTAGTAAGTATGAACACAAATTTTGCTAGGTGTAGACTGAATTAGAGAATGAAAACTATAAAATATGAGGGTTTTTAAAATTAGAGCTTAAATAAAACTGAAGAGAAAAGTGTATGATGAAAAATTTATTTTTTCAGCAATGCATTATCTTCAGAATTTGATTTTATTAATTCATTCTTCAGTCAGGGGGGACTAAAAGTTCTAGTTTAGATGATATTGTTGTGACTTCTGCTTCCAACTGTAAAGACATATTTTTGGTATATTTCTAGCAGTCACAGTGGCAATTTATTGTACTTTCACTATGCATATATTTTTTAAATCTGCACCAGAATACATTTTTGTGACCAAGTTTAATGCTTGATAAATAAATGATTGTAAAACTGCATGAATGTGCTTTATGGATTTACAAGAAACATAAAAGCAGTTTTGAAGTTACTGTTGCAAGATAAATTTAAGTGCCTTTGAAAATTGCCCTGTACATGCATGTGGGATAATAAAAAGCTAGAAAGGATATTAAAAGATATAGTTTTCCACACTCTAATTTCCTTAAAAAGAGAAAATTTAGTTATGAAGGGTTGAAGTGATTTGCCCAAAGTCACATGGCAGGTTTGTAGCTACCTATTATTAACGTATTTCTCTACTTGCACTTAGGAATTCTCATTTATGATACCAGGCATGATGTTAGCACTACAGAGCTGTATTACATTACACATACAGCTTCTCAAGGTGTATTTCATGTGTTAATAGGAGGAAGTATGGGGGTGTTCCTTTCTCCCTAAAATATCCAGAATAAAAAAAAATAAAGTAATTGCAAGTTCCATTTTCAGAAAGCTTTAACTCAATAGGTAGTTGATTTTATAAGAATTTTCACATTTCAACCTTCTTGAACAGCTAAAGCCCAGCATTGCATATGCTAATAGCACATTCTAAAAAGGTAAAATAGGTGAGACATTCTTTTTGTGATGATTTAAAGAACAACTGACATAATGAAGATATTTTTTCATTCTGTGAAGTGTTAAGGACTCTGATAAGATTCTCTCAAATATTTCTCTATACTCTATTATTAAGATAGTTATACTCTTTTCACAGTAAGTCATTTAGCATTTGACATAGTTTCTGATATTCACTTTCTTTCCCTTCTATTTACATGTTAAATGAATTTTGGGCCCACAGAATATTTATATTATATCAAGGAAATTTTAGCATTTCGTCACTTACAAAAGTATTCACATTGAATATTCAATATTCAGAATATTCAGTGTTTTCCATGTATTCATTTTTCCCCCTCACATGGCTGAATTTATTCACATAAAAGTATTATAAAGTATAATCATTAAATTGTATTTAGTTATAGTCAAATGATCTTTACTGAAAACAAAAATGTGTAGAGAAATGTAAACTATAATAATAATATTTCTGCGTGAGAATGCAACAGAAAAATTAGAAGGAGCAGAATTTTGGGAGTTGGAAAAGCACAATTTCAAACTTTCCTCTGTTAACACTGAAAACATTAGTTAACTTCTCCTATCTTTTGTTTCCTCATGTGTTAAAAAAGGGATAAAAATAATACTTATCCTTCTGAGTTACAGTGAGGACTAAATGAGATGATACACACACAACATATAACACACTGTCTACATTTATGGTGTGCCCCAAAAGTGATAAATTTATTATTTGTGTTAATTTTTTTTCATTCTTGTGTTGTTAAAGTTGATACCTTCTCCTAAGTGGGCTTCTAAATTGTTCTGTTGTTTTCTGTAGCTCCCCAAAGACTAGCCTCATTAACTCATTAATTTTACCATTTATTATATATTCGTTCACACTAGATGTCTGCAGCATGCTGGGAATGTGGAACATAACATGGCAGAAAGAACCTCTGACTTTAGCAATTGCAAAATCACAGAAATAAAGAGGTATTGAGCAATGTGCCTGACATTTACCATGGTTAAGGGCTGTGAAGGACAGGTTCAGGATATTTTGAGAGTTTATTAGCAGAGTCAGATATCAACTGAGTTGGGGGATTGAGACTGAATTGGGGAAGTTGAAAGAGTCTACAGTTTGTAATGTTTAGGAGCAGTTGGAAATCATTAAAGGTTTTATGCATAGCAATGAGAAAATCTGATTTTTATTTTTAAAAGATCATGTTGGCTGTTCTGTGTAGACAAAATTGGAGGGAAGGCAAAAAAGGGGGGGGGGGGTCATATGGAGAGACCAGTTAGGTGACAGTCCCAGCCTCTGCTCTGTAGCTTTTCAGCTGGGCAGTGTAGGTGGAGCTTACCTCTTTCTGACCTCCACTCGTTGTAATAAGGAAGGAGTCTGCAGTAAATAATATCCCTTCTACCTCTAATGTGTTGTAAGTAATAAAGACTTAGGGGACCAAGTGAGATGGTGATCATTGGTTAAATGACCTCATCTGAACTTCTTGCTGTCTGTGCAGATTGACCTGTATAATGTAAGGCTGTGACTATACTGCTGTATCCAGTTGTTTCATCAGATTTATTTTTTACCTCAAAAGTTATATCTATTCTCTGGACTCCTGTAATATGACAAAAATTTTAAAATATGTTTTTCTTTTAAATGCTGCATAAAATTCATAAAGTCAGATGTTGGACATTTAATTTAGTTGAGAGGGTTCAAACCACAAAGATATTTTATTCCAGTCAAAGTGGTTTATTTGCAAATTCTCATTATTGATGTCATTTGAAGAAATTCCTATTCTAATGATACTTGAAAAGACAGTAGTACATTTGTCTCTTGATACCACTGTGGTCTGATATTCTGAGTGACAAATGAAAAAAATGAGTATTGTTTAAGACCTTATATATATTAGTTTTTATGCTTTTCATTAATAATTTATATATGCCTTGTGTTCTGTTCCCTAATTCTTTGTTGTTCTTTGTTATGTCTTTTTCATGGTGTTTATGAAATTGTCATGGCTTTTGATTAGATGTCTTAAGCTTCTATGGAAATACAAGTCCATTGATGTCTGAGACTGCTTTTAATCTTTTCATAACCTGAAGTACCTGATTATTTAAATGAGGTTTGATTTTTCTTAAAGCTGGAGATGCATAATATGCTAGATAAAACATTGCATGAGAAATATCATGTATGAGTTAAAAATTAATATAGCAGGAACTCTAATAACTTGATGAGGTCACATGACAGAGATTTGAAACACAGGCTTTATGGTCAGATAGACCTGAGCCTAAACCTTGAGACAGCCATGTAACATCTGTATGGCTTTGGGTCATTTCCTAAGCCACAGTTGGCTCCTTAGATGCTAGGGCTGATTATATCTATTACAAAGGACAGTGAGAATTAAATGAGTTGATGTAATACATTGCACTGCTGTGAGATTTGGTCATAATAAATGAATTTAACAGGAAAAATAGTTGCTCTGGATCATAGTGGTTCAAGTCAGCACCTTTTTTTTTTTTTCCTTCCAGACTTCTTGCAAGATTGGCATTACATTTCATATCTGTTGCCTTCTGTCCTCATGGCCTTCCATTTGGAATCATTCTGTCAGGTTACTTGATGTACATCATACTATCTTTTTTATCTCTGACTTATTCTGAAAGGAATGATTATCTAGCAATTTCTGAGATATAAATGGAAGCCTGAGTACTTTACTGGCACTGTCAGATAAGAATGCTAGAAATGCCTTTATTACTTATTTCTAATACCTGCATTCTGTAGGAATATATACATAACATATTTGGGCTGTAAAACATAGTTTGTATGCTTAGTATTTTAAGGTAGACATAGTCTTCCTCTGTCCCCAAAGCATATTTTCCTATAAGACTACTATTATCAGGATTTGAAGAAAATTGCTTATTTTAAAAGTGACAATTTTTAAGAAAATGTATCACTGTTGGAAAGAAATACCATGACAGAGGATGGGGAATGAGCTCGGAGACCTTTATCCTGAATAAGCTTCTCTTCTGTTAAAATACAGTATTATGAATATATAAGAACTTTAGGAGTTATAATGAAGTACTATTTAGTAAATTTTTGGGTATAGTAAGGAAAAAATTACAAAATTGACATGCATGATAAAACTATAGTTTTGAAGAACAATTTGGAGCCAGGTATTCTGAAATAAAGTGCAGATGTGTATGAACTGGGAGTCATGCCCCTTTCTCCTTTGCCTGTGAGAACCTGCCCTTCAAAGGTAGATTTGTAATATGATGTCAATATTTGTGTCCTTTTGGAGGACTGCTATTTCAATATAGGATATTCTCTGTTCTCTAATTATAGTGTGTAAAGGAGATACAATTTAAAATCTCTCTTGACAGCTGAAAGGACTTGTTGAAAGATGGTAAAATCCCTCAGGTTCTCGCTCTGAGGAACAAAATACCTGATTTATTTATAATCCTAACTGTTCTAAAAGCAAGTTAGTGATTTTTCTGTTTTTTAGTCTCATTAGAATTTAATACTTCTATAATTAAATTGTTTTATAATTTATTTTTTTTGAATGCTGTATTAAAAAGAACTGTTAAATGGAGTGACATATTTAAACATATTTTAAAAACTTATTTTGAATAATTTTGGGTAATTGTTGTAGCAAACCAGATGTTGCTGAGTTCTTATTTAATCAGAGAGAAAAAATATTCACAATATAGTTTTGTCTAGCTGTCAGCTTAGATAAATGAATCCATTTCAATCAGCGTGCTCCTAGTTTAAAAAAAGAAGGAGGGGATATAATAACATTGTTCTAGCTACATTTGTTGAAAATAAATATTAATCTTATATGTGGTTAAAACCATGCTGTGCCAACTCCATCATAACCGTAATTGCAGTGAAAGCCTTTTAGAATTTTTATTTTTATGAATTTTTACTCTTTTTTTAATCCTTCTGGAGTCATGGAATTTAATTCTACTTTTCATTTAGTTTGTATGTCCTGGAAGTGTTGCACTAATCTTATGTAATCTGGAGGCTACTTGTTAGGATGCTATTGGGGTATCACAAGTATGTGATTTGATCAGGGTGTTTTTTTTTTTCCCCCAAATGTGAACCTCTATTTTTGTGGTTTGGATGTGTGATGTCTCCCAAAAGCTAATGTGTTAGACAATGCAAGAAGGTCCAGAGGAGAAATGATTGGGTTGTGAGAGTCTTAGCCCAATCAGTGAATTAATCCCTGATTGGATTAACTGAGCCACAACCAAATGCAGGTGGGATGTGGCTGGAGGAAGTGGTTAATTGGGGGTGTGGCTAAGGGGTATACATTTTTGTATCTGGAGCTGGAGTCTTTCTCTCTCTGCTTCCTGATGTGAGCTGCTTCTTTCGTCACCCTCTCCCACCATGATGGTCAGCCTCACCTGGAGCCCTGAGGAATGGAGCCAGCCTTCTATGGACTAAGACCTCTGGAACTGTGAGCCCTCAAGTAAACTTTTCCTCCTTACAGTTGTTCTGGTCAGAGTCTTCAGTCACAGCAGTGAAGATGCTAACTAAAAAACCTATCTTTCCCTTTTAAAAGACCTGTTGGAATTCATAGGAGAAGTACTATTTTGTTTATTGCTTATTCTTTTTGGTTCTATAGCTTTGGATAATTCAACTCCTTTTTCATCTGAGCTGGTGTGGTCAGGAAATGTAGTCTAATGCAAAACAATGAGGTAAAACAAGTCTAAATTAACAAACTAAGCAAAATAAGGTGTAAGGCAAAAAAAAGAAAAAAAGGTTAATTTCAAGCCCCATTGGAAACGCCTGTGAGAAGAATGGCAGGAATTTAGGGACTTAAAAGAGCCACAACCAAATTGTTAAGGAATGAAGTCCATATTCTGATCTTCCTACTGCCTAGTCAAGAAAGGTCTGAGGAAACCCACACCACAGATGAATAGTTTCCTCTGAAGACAATAGTGGCATTACTTTCTCAAAATAAAGCTTGAAATTTAAATTAACGTTGTGTCTTGGGAGTCTCCATTTTTGTCTTTGTTTTGTTTTTGCGGTGCTGGGGATTGAACCCAGGGCCTAAGTGCATGCAAGGCAAGCACTAAACCAACTGAGCTATATCACCAGCCCTCCATGGTTTTATATACATGGAGTTGTGATTAAGAGTTTGATAGTAAGCTTGTAATTGTTGATTTTTGTCAATGTATAGAAAGTTTATAGGGAAAATTGTTATTTTGTTTGCACTTCCAAGAAAGGATTAATTCCGTGTGTGTGTGTGTGTGTGTGTACCAATGATCAAACCCAGCGGTGCTTAACCACTGAGCCACATCCCCAGCCCTTTTTTTATATTTTGTTTAAAGACAGGTCTCACTAAGTTAATTAGGGTTTTGCTAAGTTGCTGAATCTGGCTTTGAATTGTCGAGCCTCCTTCCTCAGCCTCCAGAGCCACTGGGATTAAGGCACGTGCAACCATGCCCAGCTAAGAAAGGCTTAGTTGTTAAGGATGAGTCTCAGATATTTTTAAAAGTCAGATTACTTTTCTTATCATAGCTTTCCTCAAATCTTCTTTACAAAGCACATTTTGAAAGGATTCTTAATTGGTGAATAGAAAATTGGTTGGAAGTACTTCACAACATTCTCTTTGGAGAGACTCGAGAATGCCAAGGCAGAGGGTGGAATGGTCGATGCAGTTGAATTGTGTCCTCTTGCTTTTATTATGGCATTTCGAGGTCAGAGTAGAAAGTGTATTTAATGAGCTCTCTGCAGTGCAGAATAGTCGTTTTATGGATTACTCATTGGCCTTCTTGTTTCGGAGACTTGATGAATGAGAAATACAACAATACTCTTAGCTTCTTCTGTAACACAGTGATTTCGAATGTAGGTGTAGAACCAGATTGGTGAGTGGTGGAGCTGGTCAGATGCCTCCACTTGCGTTTAAGACTTATGTGTCAGCATCGTGGGTGTTGGGCCCACACACTGTGGGGTAACCACCCCTATTGATCTTTATTTTTTTTCCTATTGTGTTGATAGTGTGTCTGAAGGTGTGTGATGTTTGTGACTTGTTGATTGTTGGGTGTCTTGACTTGCCTTGTTGTTCCTGCATTGGTTAGTTTCTGCCTGCCTCATGGGGCCTTGTGAAACACAGTGGAAACAGCAATATGGAAAGCAGGTGATCTGCTTCCAAGAGCAAGATTCTTACAGATCCCAGACTTTAAATGAATGCAATGATCTGTGGAAGTTTCCAAGCATAATATTCAAACCTAGGAGTTCATAAGTACTAGGTAAGTGTCTTGACATTTAGCCTCTTAAATTTTTGATGCATTGCCTGAGTTAGTATTTTTTTCACTCATAAAAGTTCTATATTGGTTTGTAGGAGTTATTTTAAACTAAATTTTTTAAAAAGTCACACTTGAATTTTTATTTTCAAAACAAACTTTGTGCATACCTGAGTTGCACCTCAAAATCATAGTTGATGAAAATTTCATTTGGTAATTACCTTTATCATTACTTTCTTTCAGCTTTCAGGAAACTTTAAATGTGTTCATTTTCCATGGCTATAATTTGTTAAGAGAATTCTTAATCTAAAGTATGTTGAAGTATCTTGACTTGGATCTTTGTTACCATTAACTATAAAATACATGTTACCTCAATATGGGAACAACCCTTTAAATCTCTAAAATTTATTACAATTTTGGTATATTGGTGGGAGAAACTTTAAATGCACGAGTTAATTTTGATCCTAAAAACAATTTCCAAATTACACATTAACTGCTTTTTATTAAAGCACTAAGTGCTTTCACGTTTTTATAACTGGAAAGGTCTTCCAGACTCTTTGTGGATAAAGAAAAGTTGCATTGCATTTAAAAAAAAATTATTATTTCTTTACTTTTAAGATTGTAAATATTTATGGGATATAGTATGATAATTTGATGCAGAAACACATGTATAATTATCAAACTACATTAAGTACCATTTCCATCTCCTTCAACATTTATCATTTCTTTGTATTAGGAGCCCTTGAGTCCCCATCTTCTACTTCCTTATAAGATAGATAATAAATTGCTGTAAACTGTTGTTACCCTAATGTGTTGCAGAACACTAAAATTATTTATTTTAAATATTCCTCTTATTTAGCTGCATTTTGATACTCATTATCCAAACTCCCTGTACAACCCTGCATCCCACCATCCCTTGCTTCTCATGACCAGTGTTCTGTCTCTGTTTCTATGAAATCAACTTCTTTAGCTTCCACATATGAGTAAAGGTATTCGGTAATTTCTTTTTATGCCTGGCTTATTTTACTGAGCAGAAATTCTTCTACTTCTGTTTATTTTGTGACAAATGACAGGATTTCATTTTCTTCACGGCTGAATAATATTCCACTGCATATACCACATTCTCTTTATTCATTTAGTTGTCAATGGATACCTTGGTTCATTCTACATCTTGGCTATTGAATAGTACTGTAATAATCATGGCTGTGCTGATATCTTTTTGTAATACTGATTTTATTAGCTATTCCAACTGGGGTGAGATGAGATCTCATTGTGGTTTTTTTTGCTTTTTAATATTTATTTTTTTAGTTATAGGTGGACACAATATCTTTATTTTATTTTTAATTTTTTTAAGTTGTAGATGGACACATTACCTTCATTTTATTTATTTATTTTTTTATGTGGTGATGAGTATCTAACCCAGTGCCTCACACATGCTAGGCACGCTCTACCACTGAGCCCCAGCCCCAGCCTCTGTCTTTATTTTATGTGGTGCTAAGGATTGAAACCATAATTAGCATTTTCCTGATAATCAGTGATATGGAACACATTGTTATATACTTGTTAACCATTTGTTTATCTTCTTTTGAGAAATGTCTGTTTAAATCATATGTCCATTTTATCACATTTATTTTTTATGTTTCTTACATATTCTAGGTATCAGTCCCTTGTTGGATAAATAATTTGCAGATATTTTCTCTCACTGTGCAGGTTGGCTCTTTGATCAGTTGATGGTGTTCTTTGCACCACAGAAACTTCTTGGTTTCATGTAATCCCATTTGTTTGTTTTTGCTTTTGTTACTTGTGCTTTGGGGTTCTTATCCAAAACAGTCATTGCCTTTACTGATGTCTTGAAGTGTTTCCCCTGTGTTTTCTTCTAGTAGTTTTATATTTTTAGTCCTTACATTTAGGTTTTGATCTATGTTGAGTTGATTTTTATATACAATAAGAGGTGGGAATCTGGTTTCATTATTCTGCATATGAATGTCCAGTTTTCCCACTGACATTTATTGAGACATCTGTCCTTTCTCTAGTGTATGCTTTTGATGCTTTTGTCAAACATCCATTGAGCATAAATGTGTGGATTTATTTCTGGATAGTCTATTCTGTTCCATTGGTTTGTGCATTGGTTTTTATGTCAATATCATGCTCTTTTGGTTGCTATAGATTTATATTATGCTTTTAAATCAGGTATTGTGATACCTCCAGCTTTGTTATTTTTACTCAAAAGTGCTTTGACTGTTTTGAGTCTTTTATGGTTATAGACTTTAAGATAAGTTTTTCTCTTTCTGTGAAGAGCACCATTGGTATTTTGAAGGGATTGCTTTGGATAGTTGGATAGTGTATACGTTTTAACAATATTAGTTCTTTCCACCTAGGAAATTTTTGGTATCTTCCATTGTTTTCGTCTTGTAATTTTTATTATAGTGAACTTTCACTTACTTGGTTAAACTTATTCCTAGATATATTTGTTGTTGTTGTGGTGGTGGTGGTGAATAGGATTTGCTTTCTTGATTCATTTTTCAGCAAGTTTGTTATTGGTGTATAAAAATGTTACTGGTTTATGTAATCTAGGTTCACAGTCATTCAGTTATCCTCCGCAAGGCCTCTGCAGGGGAAACAATCTCCAAAGTCCACAAGCACCATTGTATTGCTTTCTCTCACTAGTTAGAAACATATAGTCATTTCTGATGCTTTTTTGCACGAGAACTTGTAGGAGCTTGAAACAAGTCTGTATGCAAAAGAAGAGGGATCTCTTTTTCATTGAACTTCATTTTCTGACTGTATCTGCAGCCATCCCTGCCTACAAGATCTTGCAGACAAGATGGAAAATAGAAGGACAAAGTGCCCCCCTAACTCTGCTTTCCTGTCCCCTCGCTTCTAGTCCAGGATCTTCTTTTTATTTTATCTCTTTGAAAAAGAAGGGGGAAAAAAAGTCAGTACTGTTTTTTCACTCTGAGATTACTACTCATCACTGGAATTTATTAAGTTTTACTCTTGGAGTTTTGGGTATAGCTCCCTGGTACAGTGTAAAGGCAATTCATTGGTGCCAGAGAGTGGGAACAGGCACATTCCTTTAGTTATTGTTATGCTGTTTCCTGGATGGTACAGTGACTCTGGTTCTCAACCAGTCTTGCCTTCTTAGAGTTGATAGCTTCACGTGGTTAAAGGACTAAGGGAGACTGGAAATGTTAGAAACATGTTCAGCTTTATGTAGCTCCTATGTTATATGGCCTTCACATTTCTCCCCCTCCTTCTCTCTGTTCTCATAGGGTCATTATCCTCTTTGACCTCTTCAACCTCAGTGTCAGCCTGGGGTAAAAACACCATATCATTTAACTATCAAGTAATCTCATGCATTCTGAAAGATAAGTGAAAATCAATCCAATACCATAGTCAAGATTTTCCTGTGGGGCTGGGGTTGTGGCTCAGTGCTAGATTGCTCATCTAGCACGTGTAAGGCTCTTGCTTTGATCCTCAGCACCACATACAACTAAATAAATAAAATAAAGGTATTGTGCCCACCTACGACTAAAAAAAATAAATATTAAAAGAAACAAAAAGAGATTTGGCCTGGGGTTGTGGCTCAGTGGTAGAGCACTCACCTAGCACGTGTGAGGTACTGGGTTCGATCTTCAGCACCACATATAAATAAAGGTATTGGGTCTATCTACAACTGAAAAAAATATTAGGGGAAAAAAAAAGATTTACCTATGCAGGTAATTGCAAATACCACCTTGTTATTCACTTTGGCAATAGTATAGATTAATACATTTTAACAGAAAACTGTTGAATAGACATCTCTATTTTTACTTCCTTCTACTCATTTATTGATATCTTGTTTCATTCCAGAGCTCAGCTTGCCTCAGTCTTAGAGAACCAAGGTCCTTACTTCTGATCCCCCACACAAAAAACAGTCGTCCTTTCATTGGCATATCCAAGCTCATCAAGTTCTTTGGATTCTGTTTCATATTTGTTTTCTTTCCTGGCCCACTGTCAGAGTAAAAAGATAATGAATATTTCCTTGTTCTCCCTTAACATCTTTCCCATCACTGCCTCTACCTTCTGGCCTTCTGACCCTTTTACTAAGACCTTTCAAGTTCTCATTTTTCTGGTGCAGTTCTCGTGTGCTCCTTGTCACCAAGTCCCTGCCTCTTCACAAATTACCATCTAGAACTGTGACTCACCTGAGTTACATATGAATCACTTTGGCCAAGCATAGATTTAGTTCCATTGTTCATTTCAATTCAAATTCTAGCACAAACCTTAACATTTCTGATCCCAGAAAAAATGATCTTGCTCCCTATCAGACAGCAGCACTGCCCTCCCCTGCAGCATTTGGAGGGGTATCTCAGAATGGACAGTTACCAAATTGCCCCAGAGTAATGACTACTTTTTAACAGAAACACTATGGGTTTATTTGAGCTATAAGTAGACGGTGGTTAGGATTTGTAACAGCAAATAGATCATTTCATTTCTAAGTGTGGGAGGTAAGAACAATCTTTTTTAATTATTGTGAGATGTCCTCACTTTCCCCAGTGTCAGAAATGCCTTGTTTTTTTTGTGTATGTGTGATTATTTTAATATTAGGTTGTTGGCAGCAGAACTGAGATTTCAATGTGTAGTGAATTGATGAGAGAGTTCATTTTATGACCTTTTTCAGGCTCTCAGGTGAAATATAAATACCACTACTAAGGCAAATAAGTTCTGAATTATAAAGTAGAATGTATGTGACCTTTTTTATTTGCCTTATTTTATGGGGTGATGTAAGCCATGAAAACCTTAAGAAGTTTCTACTTCTACTTCAGGTGCCCAGCAGACTCTGGAGGGTAGCTCAGCTGGAGATATGGCACAATTTTATTATTGCATCCTACCTGGAGATGGAAAGGGGCTAATAGGGGTAAAAACCCCCATGGACAACAGAAAGTAGAGTCTTTACAAAGTCTCTTTGCTACTATCTTCAGAATAAAGGTATCTGAAAGTGAAATCTCATTATTATCACAAATTGAGATATTTGAACTGTATCTATTATAAAAACATTCATTTATATTTGTAGGCTATGTATGTAAATGATCACAAAATCCTTTTGTTTGACTGAGTTGAGCCTTGGAATTTCATAATCAATAAAATACAATGTTTTTCTTCCCAAGTTCAAATGTAGCACTTAGATGCATCCACGAACAAAAAATGAAAAATCTATGTAAAATGTTTTTTGCAAAAATCAGAAGTTCATCAGCCCTAATTGTTAAACACAGTCAAGCAGACACTCTAATATGTTTATATTCCAAAGGAGGATCTCAAGTTCAAAGCCAGCCTTAGCAACCTAGGGAGACTATTTCAAAATAATAAAAAAAAAAAAGGTTGGGGAATGTGACTCAGTGGTTAAGCTCCCCTGGGCTCAATCCCTGCCCCCTCTCCCCCCAAAAAAGATTTGAATATTTGAAATGACCATTATTTGATGTTCTGTAAATCTGGTCTGTGAAGCCAGCCACTCTGACAGTTTATATTATGTTCAAAGAACTAGGGGCAGGGCTGGGGTTGTGGCTCAGTGATAGAGCACTTGCCTAGCATGTGCGAGGCCCTGGGTTCGATCCTTAGCACCACATAAAAATAGATAAATATAATAAAGATATTAAAAAAAAGAACTAGGGGTTGTTTTAAATTTCTCATTTTGAATCAATTGTCAAATTAGAAATATTGCAAAGAGTTCTCATATACCCCTTTGATATGCCATAATTAACCATAGTCTAATTTTCAAAGTCTGGATGTTTGGTATTAAACTTGGTAGGCTACTGTTAACCAAATTTCAGATCTTGTTAAAATGTTAGCAGCATTTCCAGTAATGTAATAGGAGTCTTTTAAAATGTGAAATGTAATAACATACTCAGAATTTAAGGTTGATAGTTTTTGCTATTTTTCACTTTTTTCAAAAAGTAATGGTAGGGGCTAGAGTAGATGGACTCAGTGGTAGAGCACTTGCCTAGCACTTGTGAAGCCCTGGGTTCGATTGTTAGCACCACATATAAATAAATAAAATAAAGGCCTGTTGACAACTAAAAAAAAAGTAATGATACAATTTAAAAGAATTTAGTTGTAGATGGACACAATACCTTTATTTTACTTATTTATTTTTATGTGGTGCTGAGAATCGAACCCAGTGCCTTATATGTGTGAGGCAAGTGCTCTGCCACTGAGCCACAATCCCAGCCCTAATGATACAATTTTGACAAGTCTCTTAATGCCTAATAATATGAAAATTAAGTTACTTTTTTTTTACATTAAAGTTCATTTTTAATTGCTTGCATTTGAGAAAAGGAATATCATTTGTTTTAGGAATCATTAAATGTTATTGATGCTAATGTTTTATTTGTATTCCTATTTCATAATCTTTTCTGTACCATTTTCAGTTCCATATTTTCAAAAAGTTGTGAATACAGAATCAAGTTAAATATTTGAATGCTTATGTCTGTAATCCTTTGAACATTATATAACTCACCAATGTCATCAGTCATAATAACCAATATTCATATAGTAGAGGATAAGAAATTGTTTAATGTAAATCTTCCAGGTTAAATTATCAAGGATTGAGAGGAATTTAAAGAATACCAAATGATGATAGATGGATATTTGGGTTATTTGTGAAAGTCCTTCCTTAATCCTTAACATGTTTAACAACCCATTATGTAGAGAAATTTGTCCTTGTGTTTGATTTTGTGCAGTTGCATAAATTAAATCCCTTTTATTTTGTCAACAGCAGTTAATAGATGGTCTGCTCACTGAGGGCAGGTTCACTTCTTATTTATCTTTGCTTCTGTTGAGCATTGTGTCTGGCACATGTACAAATGCAATAAATGTCTGTTTACTTGGGGGAAGGCTATGACATGGAGGAAAGCAAGGGCCGTGGAGGTGAGTGTTGTGATCTGGCATGTAGGCTGGGCCCTGAACATTTTAAGGTGACTTCTATATTCTTCACTTTTAGTCAGTGAAGTTTGCCCAATAAACCAAGCATTTCGTATGTTCGTGTCTTTGCTTGTATGCCTAAGCCTTCTATTTCTCTTTGTGAAAAATGAGTTTATAGAACAGCCCATGCCATGTGATTTGTATAAAAAGAAAAGTTTTGAAATAAATGTTTACTTGTTATTAGTAAGTCAATGAAAATAATTACTCTGGTTGCCCTATCTAGACATAATTAGCTTCATCATATTGTTTTGAGAGAAGTTTCGTTTTGAAGTAACAAAGATGTTTTTAGGTTTGAATTTTAATGTATTACACTTCTTGATCTTCGGATATCACTGGAAGTGTTACACTTTTTACCTAACTCTTTTCAACCCTATGTGTGGTAATTTTAATTCAGCAAATATGTGAAAAGAAGCAGGCTAACATCAAATGACTTTATGAATCAAAAGTCTGCACTGTACTTTAAAAAAAAATATTTCAGTATCTTATTTTTAAGAGCTTCTAACCATGAAGGCTTAAAAAATGTGTGAGAGACAGAATGACTAAGTTTGTGACTTGACCCTACCAATTCCTAACTAAACTCTTAACATTGGCATGATCCTGAGTTTCTTCAAAATCCAGAATACTTACAGTATTTCTATCAGTGATGTTAAGATTAATGAGATTATATAACTAAAGCAGATAGCACAGTGTTCAGTGCATAATAAGTATGCCATGTTATTATTCTTCACAGATGTAGTATTTTAGGATTTTTACATCATTATATAGCACAAGATAATATTTTGAGAGAGTAATAAGGATAAATTAATGGAAATATTCCTGAAAATAAGAATTTACATTATTAAGATTAATATCACTTAATTTTCATATTTGTTATTTTTGTTTTAGATGAAAAAGTATCTGATTAACTTCTGCATTAATTTAAGGATTATCATAATGTGTGTGCTTTCTGAAAAATATGGGCAAACAGGGCCCTAGGTTGGATATATAGAAAAAATAAATTGCAATCAATATATAAATCATTTGGGCCTAGGATGTAGCTCAATGTTGAGAGCTTACCTAGCATGAGCAGGCCCTGGGTTCAATCCCTAGCATTGCCAAAGGACAACAGTATGGGTGAGATTGTCAGACAATCAGTCAACCATTAACAATGCTAGAAGATACTAAGGAGAATTGGAGTGAGGGAGTGAATTAGCTATGACACAATAATCAGAAAAGAAGAAATCTCTAAAACAATATTGAATTTAATAAATTTATCCCTTGCCACTGTAAAAGTAAAAATACTACTGTAGGGGCATTTTAATTTTATTAGGTTCCTAGATTAAGAGTATTGCTAATTCCAACAAAGTACAAGTTCAGATAAGGTAATGTATGTAAATGTGCTTAAAGAGACTTAACCACCTGCAACTTTGTTGTACTTTTTTTCATGTAACAATAAATCTAGAGATGAGTAGTTCAAAATTAGAACATTAAGACCCAAAGCTCCCTTTTCTTTCTGGTCTGTTAACCTTATATCACTCTTGTATCACATATATCCTTATGGTCACACCAAAAAGGCTTAATTTTTAGACCTTCATGTTCCAGACGTTCATATGAGCCATATGAAGGAGGAGGAAAAATTGTTGAAAGAAGATGAAATCAGTTTTGGGAGAGGAAAACTTTCCTAGGAAATACTCAGCTTATGTATCTTTCATTAGTGGTCCGTGACAGGGCTCCCTGTAGTCATTAGGGTATCTTGGTAAGAAATGATTTTTAGTTAATGCTTTCCTGAGCAAAATTCACGTTCTGGCACTCAGAAAATGGGGTTCTAGTATGGAGGGATGATTAGCGATCACAGCTGTGCCAGAAACTGTGAGCATAGTTTTTCCAAAAACCATGCCTCATTGCCATTGTTACTGTTGTTGTTACTGTATTACATTTGAGCTCTTTTAGATTATGAAGGTTAGTCCTAGTTTGATTGAAATTAAAAAGTTGTAAGTGGAACTCTCAAGAATTCTAAATGTTCCAAAAAATAATGCAATGGTCTCTTCTTGTCCACAGTGGGTGTTTCAGTACTCTCCATGGATGCCTGAAAATGCAGATAATACTGAACTCTGTCTATGCTGTCTTCTCCTATACATACATACCAATGGCAAAGCTTAATATATAAATCTGGCACCATAAGAGATTTAAACAATAGCTAGCATTAAAATGGATTAGTCATAAACTATAATAAGAGTCACACTAACGTGGTCTCTTTTTCTTAAAACATGGTATTGTGCCGCGCACACCCTTCTTGTGATGATGTAAGATGATACAGCTATTGACCCTGAGCAATTGACACAGATAGCTCCAATGCGGATAAAGGTGGCCTACTGTATTTGGTGCATTTATTTATAATGTGGGGGGTAAATTTCATACATTACCAAGAAATTATAATGAGAGAGATTTTTCTAATTTACTTAAACTTTTTCATTCCTACTGTGCTTCTTTAATTTTCAGGTTACATTTACAAAAATTGCAAATTACTGTTCATCCCAACTACCCATCGCATATGAGTTTTATTAGTAATGTTAAGTTTACTTAGCCATTCACAAAGTATTTACTGTGCAGTAGTTAGGAGTTGAATCCTGATATGCTAAATAATATCTTGAAGCTCTCAACCCTGCCAATCATTCTCTGAAATTTAAATCTTAGAAGAAAACAACTTCCTGGGGGGAGGTATTGTTACACTAGGCAGCATGGCTAAGGCCTAGGCAGGCAGTTTCTGTCCAATGTGGTTAATTAGTCCAGCAGGTGTTCACTGTGTTGGACAAGTAAACTGAGGCAAAAGTCTATTTGCTGGGAGTGAATCAACAAAGGAGGTTGGTAGAAGTCCGGGAGATGGTCATGGCAGTATGCAGGGCTAGCCCCAGGCGTACCAAATTACCAGTTTGTGGCAAATAAAACTGAATCTACATGACCTCAGTGAGTAGACTTGGACCTCTGTTCTTCTAGTCTTCACTGGCAATTGGGTAGGGCCCAGGCTGAAGTTTGAAAGGCATCCTGTGATGCTGAAGGCAGAGACCAACTGCTGACTAGTGATTCACACAGGGAAATAATTTATGAAAGTTGTGGGAGGTGGGGTGAGGGGACAAAAAGAAACAACTTCACAGAGTTAGATCTTTGTTCTGTTCCTTCTTTGCAATGTCTCTTCCCTCTTCACCTGGCTATTTCAACCTCACTGTTCAGGGCTCAGATTAGATACTGACTCCCTCAAAACTGGGAAGGCTCTCCTGTGTATTTCTGTAGCCACTTGCCTTCCTTTGCTACAGTATTTTGGTCAAGATATTTGTAACTGTCTACTTCACTGCATTTCCCCTGAAGAAATAAGACCTGCAGTGACATTATCAACCTTCATTTTATACTCTGGATCTAACCTATGGCCTGGCACATGGCAAACACTAAATATAAATTAATAAAACATACCCATAGCCTCAGCTATACCTGCATTGTAATTTACAGTACCTTGGGAGGAATGTAATTGAACACGTAATGCTGAGGAAGTAATTATGATCCCACACTATTACAATGCCAAAATGAGACCACTATCTCTGAATACAGACAGAAAGGAAGTACTGTGTGGGAAAGACTTACTAGACAGATAAATTGGGAAAATTGTAGAGATATAGCCTTCTGCAAGAAATTAACCTTCCAGATCCCATTTCTTAATCTAGAAACAGGGGATGCCTTTCTTCTAAGACTGGTGTCAGGGTCAAATGTGCTGATGTGTAGGAAAGACTCAGATCATGCTTATAACACAATAAGCCATCATTTCTTAATGCATATTGTATTACGCTAGATTATATATTCTTATCTGGATTTAAGCAAACTATCAAAATGCTCTTAAGAAATAGAATATCAATTCTCTAGCCTATTTGCTTATGTTTGAATTCTAGCTTTACCAGCTACCAGCAACATCACTTTGGAAAAGCAAGTTTATTTGTCTTTAAAGGGGGTTATTAATAGCATCTGATATTGTTTTTATTACCATAGGACTGTTACAAGGATTAAATCACATTAGACATGCAGAGTATTTAGAATAGTACCTTTCCTATAGGAAAAGTGCTTTAAGGTAATTATTATATAGGTAAGGACACTCAAAATAGGTGCTAGAGATAGATCATTAGCTTTTATTAGCACATTTGCCATAGTCCAGCCAAAGGAGAAGGCCATGCAGTACTGTGAAATTGTCACAAGGATACTGTACTTTGCATTGTAATCAGACTCATGGTGGTTTCTTGCTCTGTATGAGCTTGAATTTGGATAGGGATGATATCTTTATGACTCTGTGATATAAGTCTATTGCAGAATTATGCACTTGGGTATTTATACCTAATTTAAAAACAGACTTGCTTGTTTTATGATGATTGCTAAAATTCATCTTGAAAAATTCATTATATATTTTATATGATTACATTAATGAAAATATAAAATTTCCCCAATACTAATGCTAATACTCTTTTATATTTAAGGAATTAAAGGTAGATTATATAAGCACACATATACTTTCACTTACATCTATGCCATCTACTTAGGCATTTGAATGATTAAAGTGTGGTGGTTAAATTCCTGCAGTTTTTCTCTTGTTTAAATCTCATTTTTCTTTATTTTATTTTCCTGTGCTTCTGCCTTCTTTCTTTTTAAGATTGTGGATCACACTACTTTTCTGCAATTTATGAACTCTTGAATTTTTTCTTCTTTGTGCATTAACAGACTAATATAGAGGTAATAAATGCTGTGGAAAACAGAAGCAGTGGGATAAGACGATTGGGAATGATTAAATTGGGGGAATGGAAGGCAGGTTGTCATATTAGATAGAAGATCAGGTTAAACTTCATTAGAAGGTGAAATGTGAGCAAAAACTCTAAATGTTAGATCCTTCAGCTTCCCAGTTCTCACTTCAAATATGTGCCTTGTTCATCTTAAATTTGAGCTCTGTAGGTAAGTACTAAATGAAAGTACTGAACTGTTTTTTTTTTTTTAAATATTTGTGGCAATTATAAAAGAGTTGAACTAGTTGATTTATAGAGATAATTCCATAAAGAGTGAGATGAGCACAGAGCACAGAATGCATAAAGAAGACATGGCAAATTCATATCAAAGAAGCCAGGAGCTTCTTCCAAACACTGGCTGCAGTACCACCATATCTGATAAAATAATGTGTCACTTGGAATTAACTGTCTTACATTAACTGTTAACTGTCTTACATTAACTGGTAAATCCTGCACCTATTGGGTTAGAACAGCACTACTGTGAGATAACTTGACTATCTATGGAAGTCATTAAATATTTGAGTTGGCATGGCTCACTAGATTTCACTCTTGTTCTGGTTTCATGTTTGTTTGACTTTGCTGAAGTCAGCCATTAGGGGGAAAATGGATTGGTAGATTCTGTCTGGTATCCTGGTCTGAATTAATAAATAAGTTTACATTTCGTTTGTGTATGTCAGTCTTTGTGAGTTTGGACATAGTGAGTTTGCTCCTGAGAAATCAGTCATCTGATTTCTAAATGTGCTTCCTGTGTGATCAGTGGTGAGGCATCTGCAGTTTTTTTTTTTTTTTTTTTTTTTTTTGGTGAGCACCCTGGCTGCTGTTCTACTGAATGCGTCATGGAGATAATATTTATACCATTCAAGATTCTTCTTTTTTGTTCCTTGGTATTATATGGAAACAATTTTTACTACATATGAATGTTATTCAATAAGACTTTTTAAGGGTTTTTATGTATGAAATAAAATTTTTATGAGCATGCGTCAATATTATGGTAGTGAATGATCTTTAATGATTTTTTAGTCTTCAGAAGTGGAGGTCACTGTAAGATATATGTCAGCTCATGTTGTCTGCTTTATTAAGTTTAAGGAAAACATGATAAATTCCAGTAATAATTCTTTTGAAATACAATTGTCACATGAAGTTGTTATTCATTTCTTAATCTAATAAAGTGAATTAGAGCTAAGTTTCCCCAGCATGTTATATATCAAAACTGTTTGTCTGCCTGATGAAATCATTATTGTAAATCTGTCTAGGTCTTCCTACCTTTTTAGATAAACAAGTCTATGAATCTGATTTCCTGTTTTGGATATTATTACATTACTATCTTTTGCTCCATTTGTGAATTTATGTATAGTGTTTACGTATTTATTTTTCAAAATGAAAGGAAACTTTATTTACTCATTCACAGTTGTACTTCTAATTTGGATTTTCACATTTTATATTATTGTTGTTGCAGAAAGAATTCACTGAAGTTTGCTCTATAGTGTTTTCTTTTAATGGATAGATAGTTACCATTAAGATTCTAACAGGAATTGGTGTGAATATATTTTGTATACAACCAGAGGTATGAAAAATTGTGCCCTATATGTGTAATAAGAATTGTAATGTATTCTGCTGTCATATATAAATAAAAAAATAATTTTAAAAAGAAGAAGGCAGTAATGGAAAACATAAGAACAATAAAGATATAACACTTTTTGAAAATAAAACAAAAAAAGATGCTGAAATGTTGAGACTCTTCGAATTTCCCAAATATATATTTATTATGGTTGTAGGAAATTTTATGTAAATAAAATCCTTCAATTTAAGTAATTGAAAGCATTAAATAAAATGTTTGTTTTTCCATGTCTCAATCCATATTTAGAATTTTTAGGTTTTTGGACAAGAGTTTCTATTGGATGTTTGAGTATTCTTTCAGTTGGAAGCTAGGTTACCCATGTTTTGCTACACAGAGAGAAGATGCCTCTTAAATGTGACAGGAGAGATCGCCACTAAGAAAATGTGAGTTTTTGGTCTGTGACTATAACATGAAAAAATCTGGAACAGGCCTGTTTTTCTTTGACTCTGAAGTACAGCCCCAGTTTGCATTTTGAATGTTCTGAATATTGATAAGGGCCGTAGAAAACATAACTACCAGTTAACTTAAAAAAAAGCCAAAACAGCTGTAAAATAATTTATATAACTGAGCTTTTCTGTAATTATTAGTATTCTGGAAATGACTCACCAAGTTGCATTAGCTATTTGAAAACTCTGCACTATCTATTTTTAAAATCTGGTCCATAATCACATCTCCAGTGCATTAAATGTAGAATGAACCCTCTTTAGGAGCCAGATGATGTTGTGATGTAGTGAAATGGTTAGGGCAAAATACTGAAACACAATAAAATACGTTTTTGAGTAATTTTGGTAATACTGTGAATCTGTGTTGCTGAGAAATGTAAGTTGACGTGGTCTTTTGCAGTCCTGGGTTTGTGCTGTTATCAATTCATTGAAGGCCTACAACTTTTTCTTTTCAGCTGATTGATTTTTGAATTTTTCAAACTGATTAATGTTTTCATTTGAATGGTAATGCTGACTTTGCAGAAGATGTGATCTTTTAATTAGCAGATGCTGAGATTAGCATTGGGTCTGAAGAGTAATTAGCATTTGTTCTTATAGTACAAGAGTACAAACTAAGTACTGTAGCAAATAGACCTACTGTGTCTTCTCTACATTGTTTCTTTAGATCTTTATGAAAAGATAAAAAATTATTGAAACCTTTAATCACTGTCGTACTTAAAACATTTTAACAAGTTGAGGATATTTTCAAGAGAAAAATATTTTCAACTGTTATAGGAACTGTATGTATGTAGGGTTTATGTTCTCAAGTTTCACCTATGTATGGAACTTAAACATTATTTTTGTCAAAGTAAAAGTCCCAGTTTATATTTATGTGCGGGAATGAGCATGTATGTGTACATTTGATAAAAATCAAGTCTTGGTTTTCCAAATTTTGCCTCTGTCACACGATTTCAAGGCTATTTTGGTATCATCCTAAAATTGATAAGCACCAATTTAGAACTGTCAAGTAAAAGTTAAGAATTACAGTTTATTTTTAGGTAAACTGAGATTCAAATGTTACTATGATACTCTTAGGATGACTTACTTAATGGGTCAATTTTCAGTCCCTTCTGTAAAAGAAAGAGGTGATTAAAATTTTGTGAAGTTTAAAACAAATATCTTATTTATTTTTATTTTAAAGCTGACATTTTATATAAAGCACATAGTCTACACTAAATAATTAGCTTTGTTTAAAAAAAAAACAGCATGTATATTAAGACTCACTTTCATAAGTGGCTCATGTTAAAATATATGGAAAACTTATTTTGACTTATTTATCAAATACAATAATTATTAAGCACCTGCAGAGTGATAAAAACCTCCTCAAAAACAAATATATGATCTTATTTTGGACAGGCAGGCTTTTTCTTTTTTTGAGGGGTGGAGTGGGGGGAACTAGGGATTGAACTTGGAGGCACTCGACCACTGAGCCACATTCCTAGACCTATTCTGTATTTTATTTAGGGACAAAGTTTCACTGAGTTGCTTAGTGCCTCACTTTCGCTGAGGCTGGCTTTGAACTCCAGATCCTCTTGCCTCAGCCTCCAGAGCTGCTGGGATCAGGGAGACTTTTTATACCATCTGTATCATACCCACTTTAGTCTTCTCTCCAGAAAGTCATTTGTGTCTGTTTTTCCTGGAATTTTCTTCTTCAAGAAATTTGATGATTAGTTTGTCTTCTCCAAAACTAATAAGAGCAGTCCCTGTATGTTTTGTTTTAAATGGTTTCTATAACAAATTGCGGTGGCTGGGGTGGGATGGGGTATGTGTTCCAAAGCTGTAGTGATGACATATTCATGTAGAGTCCAGATGTAGCTGTATTTGTAGGGCTCTGATGGTAGAGAGAGGGGTGTTATGTAGATGCTAAACATGTGATTGACTGTTTAATGTGTATCAAAGCCAACACAATGAAACTTTAGCAATTAGTATTTAAAGAGGAAATTATTGCTGATCCCTTGTGCCTAGGCAGACTTGATCCTATATAGAAATCCCCTCCTTCCACTGATGACCATTAAAATAGCCCTAAAGTAAATGCATTTGCTTTTGTTACTATGGATGCTACTCTCCCAGGAGACAACAAACAGAACATTTTAAACTCTGAGCAGAATGATTGACCATCTAAATCTCTCAATCTCCTGAGCTTGCTGCCCACTTAAATGCAAACACAGAAAAAGAATGACAAAAGGAGTCTAAGTAGATATCTAGAAAAAAGTGAAAGGGAGGGGGATGTTTAAGGAGCAACAAGAAATATGTTTTATTTCTATGAGAGAGTTTAAATGCTGTTTGAAAGTAATGAAATTTGAACATGAAAATAGAAATTTCAGGTTATTACTTCCATTCAAAATTGGTAAAACTAAATATGACATTGGGGTAAGATAACTGTTGCTTTAGAATTAGAGAATAATTAAGAAATGGATTCTTGAGGCAGAGCTGCCTGTTGGGTTCATCAATCAAATTATCTGTTTACTTGAGTGTGCATTATTGGTGACCATTTCAGTTTTCAGACCTACCTAATTGGGGTTGTTTTAGTCCATTTGTGCTGATATCACAAAATGTCTGAGACTGAGTAATTTATAATTAACATTTATTTCTTACAGTTCTGTAGGCTGGGTGATCCAAGACCAAGGTGCCAGAAGGCTTAGTGTCTGGTGAGAGCTGCTCTCTGCTTCACTGACAGAAGACAGAGAACAATGGGCCTCTTACCTTAGACTCCTTTAATAAGGATGCTAATCTCATTCACCAGGGCTTGGCCTTCATGATTTAATTACTTCCTTAAAAAACCCACACTTCATCTTGTTACTTTTGGTCTTAGGTTCCAAGGATCAAATTTTCAGAAAACACATACCTTCAAACTATAGCAGGAGTATTTTCCAAATCAATTGAGCAAGTCTTCCTTATCTGCCCATCTCTAAGCAGGTCTTACTGTTTCAAAACACCCCCTCTCCTGAAAAAAATCCACCTTTCTATTAAATAAAGTAGAGCTTCATTGAATGTATGTCATACAGACATAGGCTTCTTTAATCTATAATTCTTTTCTTATTCTTTCAGTGTAAAAAAGAATATAAAATAAAATTTTGTTGAATAGATGTTGGTTTTCTACATTTGTTATTTCATATTTTGTAAGCAAATTTTTAAGAAAATGCAATGAATATATATTGCTATATACATACAGATATTTTAATAAGGGTATATATTTTCATGGATTACTAGCAGGATCTCCATGAATGCTCATTTCTTTTTTAATACTTGCCACAAAATATAAGTTTTCGCCATTCATTTACTTAAGTTTTATCTCTTCACTAATTTATCTTTTCACTACAATTTTATGTGTAGTGCTAGGGAAATAGTACATGCTTAATAAATATTTGTTAAATGAAATAATTAAAACTAATATGTGGTATGATTTTAGTGGATATTATATTTAGGCACAATATTTAACACTGAGAATTTATTGTTTGGTTTTTGTATGCAGCATTTTTTTTGAATAATAGAAATTCAGCTGTTATCTTCATTTTTAGATGAAATTTATGTATACTTTATATACATACAGATTATATTGTATAGATTTATAGTGAGTATAAATCTTTATAATTTGTAGGAAACATCAGAACAATCTGTTAAATGATCTGTTGGAGTAGATATATAGCTTATGATAGATCTTAAAGGATTGAAATACCTTACAGATGAGGTAAATAAAGAAATAGGATGGTTCAG
Organism: Marmota monax; assembly: GCF_021218885.2. Lineage (NCBI taxonomy): Eukaryota > Metazoa > Chordata > Mammalia > Rodentia > Sciuridae > Marmota > Marmota monax. Next base: position 17,594,059 of record NW_026691950.1, read on the forward strand.
TAAGGATGACAGAAATGTTTATGATAGTTTTCATGAATATATAGGGTACAAGTTTTGGAAAAGAATATGTGATTCAGTAGAGGTTCCAGAAGGTCTTAAATGATAGGTATAGGAATTTTTGACTTACTCAAGAAATTGGACATTTTGTAGATTCTTGATTTAGCATTGATATATTGAAGCTACTTTCATCAATATCCTACTTAGGCAGATTAATCTACAAGTGGCTTAGAAATGCTTTTAAAGATTAGACTGATATTGTAAAGAAAATATTTTTTAAATTGTGCTTTTCATACTTGGTTTTTATTAAGTTTGTAAATTACTTAGAAATTCAAAATCCGAAGTCTGAATTGGCAGTGGCCCCCGTTCACTCACATGCCTTTACACCTGAACCTTTCTGAGGTTTCAGTAAACACAACATTATTTATCACTTGTTGATGGTGTAATGTGAGCACAAACTTTACCTGTGAGTACAAAAATACATTTAGATACACCATGGATGCTTAGGATCTGAATTTTATCCTATGCTAACATTATTCTGCTCTTTTTGGTAGAGATTTGTTTTAAATTTCAGTTATCTAAGCATTAGCAATTGTAACAGTAATTATGGTATATGTCATGATTTGACTATTAGAGTATATCTGATCATTCAACTCCTGCTCTATTGCTTTCTTTCTATTGTTCTTAAGATACAATTCTAGATGGTCTTGGTCCCATGGCCAGTATCCCTCCTGCGTCCACAGGCATCATTCCTTTCGTGGGCAGCTCTCCTCCAGCCCCCTTGGCCAGTTTCTTTAGTTGTGATTTTTTCTAATTCAGTTTTCACACAAACTATTGTCTTTATCTATTCTAGTCTCTCTCACCCCAACCGCTTTTCCTGGGCAGTTCTTATTCATGATTTTATTTGCTTGATTATCTGTTTAATATCTGACTGCATGTGCCAAATTGTAACCTCAAGAAGATTGGGAATTGTGTCTATTATGTTGCACTGTTGTACATCCATTGCCCCGCAGAGGACCAGGAATGTAGTTGGTGTTCAGTAAATATGTGTTAAATGAGGTGAATGAATGTCTTTAGACCGATTAAGTTGTGCTCCAGTGTTTTTTAAACACATAAGAGTGTTAATTGCCACAAGGAAGCTTGTTAGCTATTTGAGAGTTTCTGTATTTTTTCTTATTCTATTATCTTATATAATGATTTATATTTAAAACAAAGGCCGCTTATGATATTTTAAACATTGAATATCCTGTCCTTAAGTTTAAATTTAGGATTAATGTCTGAACCCCTATTTCCCAACGAAGGTCTGGTTATATCACAGAGGAGTTTTCCAGTGAAATAGTTGTATGCATTTTTCATGAACATTAGAACTAGCAGTGCAGAAAATACATAGAAATTCCCAGTGCACGAGTTATCATTGCCTGAAGGCTGTTGGCTAACAGTTTCCCCTGAACTGCTTAGGAATGTACTTTATTTGTTGGGTAAATAGAATGTACGTGGAGATTTTCTTTTTGTAGACTATCATTCTCTTAATACTTCACAAACACATTCTTTACTGTTAATATTAAAGAATATATCAAGTTGAGAATTTAATTTAAAACAATTATTGAAAAGTTCTTCCATGTGAAACAGTGTTCATTGGACATACCAGTGATGCACAATCCCTGGCTTTAAGGAAGGAAATAGGACAAGTTCTGTAAATAATCTACGGAGTGGTGGGAACATGGAAAAGAAATAGTGTCATCAAGAGATCACAGGAAGTATGAGACATGAATATTCAAAGATGAGTAAGAGTTTAGTAAGTTACTAGTTAGAATGCCTTAACCCCTCTGTGTGTTGATGTAAGGGGTTTGAATTTCAAACCAAATGCTAAATAAGTATAAGTATCTTGTAGAGATAAAACTCTTTGCCTTATTACTGTGAGATTTCAGTGACAAACCACCATCTATACTTGCAATCAAATGGTTTACCAAATACTTCTCCTTTTGAGTCAAATCATCCATATTGGTGGGGCCGGGGGGTGGGGAATCAAGGTCCTGTGCAAAATATGTCATTTTACACTTTTCTCATGCTATGTTGAAAAATCTTGATATCAGGGACAGGCTCTCAAGGAAATACTCTCCCTGTAACCTCTACTTCTCCCCTGGGTAGAAGTGACAGAAGGAATGGAGACTGTCTTTATTTTCTCTTGGGAGAAGTTTCTACATGAGAGAGGAACTTGGTTCCTCTAACTATAAATTGAAAGAAACTAACTTAAGTTTTAAATGATATATACTTGCAATAGTTATTAAGACTGTCTTAGTTATAATGTTGGCTTTTCTTTAAAGCTCTCACTTTGTTTTGAAGAAAAACTACTTAATAACCATTTTAGTCTCTTTTGCTTCAAAGCCATTTAAAGGGAAGTCATGTTTGTGTTAGTGAAATCTTTGGCAAATAGTATTAAAAGGCTATTATGTCTTATTTGTGAATGAAACTCAAGGTTGATTTTAATACTGTCATCATAAAATAAGTTAAAGGACATTATTTCACTGTGCAATCTAATAAGTCTAACCACATTTTTAAGATTGTTTTAAATTCAATTTCACAGCAATCATGAAATTCATATGGAAAAATAAAAGACCCAGAATAGCAAAAACAATGCTAAGCAGGAAGTGTGAATCAGGCGGTATAGCGATACCAGACTTCAAACTATACTACAGAGCAATAGTAACAAAAACGGCATGGTACTGGTACCAAAACAGGAGGGTGGACCAATGGTACAGAATAGAGGACACAGAAACCAATCCACAAAACTACAACTATCTTATATTTGATAAAGGGGCTAAAAGCATGCAATGGAGGAAGGATAGCATCTTCAACAAATGGTGCTGGGAAAACTGGAAATCCATATGCAACAAAATGAAACTGAATCCCTTTCTCTCGCCATGCACAAAAGTGAATTCAAAATGGATCAAGGAGCTTGATATCAAATCAGAGACATGCCGTCTGATAGAAGAAAAAGTTGGCTACGATCTACAGTCGGTGGGGTCGGGCTCCAAATTCCTCAGTAGGACACCCATAGCACAAAAGTTAATAACTAGAATCAACAAATGGGACTTACTCAAACTAAAAAGTTTTTTCTCAGCAAAAGAAACAATAAGAGAGGTAAATAGGGAGCCTACACCCTGGGAACAAATCTTTACTCCTCACACTTCAGATAGAGCCCTAATATCCAGAGTATACAAAGAACTCAAAAAATTAGACAATAAGAAAACAAACAACCCAATCAACAAATGGGCCAAGGACCTGAACAGACACTTCTCAGAGGAGGACATACAATCAATCAACAAGTACATGAAAAAATGCTCACCATCTCTAGCTGTCAGAGAAATGCAAATCAAAACCACCCTAAGATACCATCTCACTCCAGTAAGACTGGCAGCCATTATGAAGTCAAACAACAACAAGTGCTGGCGAGGATGTGGGGAAAAGGGTACACTTGTACATTGCTGGTGGGACTGCAGATTGGTGCAGCCAATTTGGAAAGCAGTATGGAGATTTCTTGGAAAGCTGGGAATGGAGCCACCATTTGACCCAGCTATTCCCCTTCTTGGTCTACTCCCTAAAGACCTAAAAAGAGCATGCTACAGGGACACTGCTACATCGATGTTCATAGCAGCACAGTTCACAATAGCAAGACTGTGGAACCAACCTAGATGCCCTTCAATAGACGAATGGATAAAAAAAATGTGGCATTTATACACAATGGAGTATTACTCTGCATTAAAAAATGACAAAATCATAGAATTTACAGGGAAATGGATGGCATTAGAGCAGATTATGCGAAGTGAAGCTAGCCAATCCCTAAAAAACAAATGCCAAATGTCTTCTTTGATATAAGGAGAGTAACTAAGATCAGAGTAGGGACGAAGAGCATGAGAAGAAGATTAACATTTAACAGGGATGAGAGGTGGGAGGGAAAGGGAGAGAGAAGGGAAATTGCATGGTAATGGAAGGAGACCCTCAGGGTTATACAGTGGAGGGGGTAGAGAGAGAGGAGGGGAGGGGAGGGGAGAGGTGGGGAGGGGGGAGGGTGGAGGATGGGAAAGGCAGCGGAGCACAACAGACACTAGTATGGCAATATGTAAATCAATGGATGTGTAACTGAAGTGATTCTGCAATCTGTGTATGGGGTGAAGGTGGGAGTTCATAACCCACTTGAATCAAAGTGTGGAATATGGTATGTCAAGAAATTTGTAATGTTTTGAACAACCCACAATAAAAAATTAAAAAAAATATATATATATTTTTAGTTTTGGGCTGGGGATGTGGCTCAAGCAGTAGCACACTTGCTTGGCATGCGCAGGGTGCTGGGTTCGATCCTCAACACCACATAAAAATTAAATAAAGTTATAAAAAAATTAAAAAAAAATAAATTCAATTTCACTTTACTACTAAAAATATTTTAATGCATAGATTTGTTGCTATTAGATCTGCCTAACTTTTCCAACCTGTCATATATTAATTTTTTCAATTATTATTATTTTTTTATGGTACTGAAGATTAAAGCTGGGGCTTCCTGCATGCTAGGCAAGCATTTTACCATGGAGCTATAGCCCCAGCTCCACCTGTCATATTTTATATCGCAAAAATTTGTAGGTATATACTTCATTGTGAGGCTTTTAGCTGTGAAAGTTTATTAGGTGACTACAGTTACACAGATTTATGTAGTCATAAATAGGATGAAAGGGTTGGGCTTGTTTTCCACTGGTCACGGACATGGTATAATAGGGAGCTTTGAATTTGTATTTCAGGTCATGTGCTCTCTGGACATATTTTCCTTACAAAAATGTTTTGAGGGTATAAATGCCCATTTCATAGAAAACAAATAAATGTCATTTAAACAGTGTTATAGTAGAATTGCAGAACTTGTTTTCCTTTCTCTATGAGGCTTAAATTACTATACAAGTAATAAACATAAAACTGTTGTTTCTCTTTCTCGTCTCAAATAGATGTGTGTATTAATATATATATATATATATATATATATATATATATATATATATATATATATATAATGTATGTTCTCTTATATTATGTGAGTCCAAATGCATAAGACTGAGAAAATTAAACCAGTATTTAATGATTTAGGGCTATTGTGCAATGACAAAATAAACTCATAAAATATAGTCAATTAAAACCCATTTGGGGAGGAATGGAGGGGGCACGGGGCTAGAAATCATGGTGGAATGTGATGATCATTATTATCCAAAGTACACGTATGAAGACACAAATTGGTGTGAATATATTTTGTACACAACCAGAGATATGAAAAATTGTGGCCTATATGTGTAATAAGAATTGTAATGCATTCTGCTGTCATATATAAATAAAAGCAAAGCAAAACAAAACACAACAAAAAAACCATTCTTGGGTTTCTTACTATAGAGTGACTACATCCTGAATTGGTAATTGGGAACATGCAGATGGAATCAACCCCTATAAAAACAGTGTCTATCTCCGGAGAACTTATGGACTCTGGCAGAGGTGGAGTGGTATTGGTGATATTGAACAGTGAACAAAACAGTAGGCAAACTGATAATCTTCACTTAAACTTTTATACTTAGCAAAGGGATAAGACTTCACTGGATGACTTCTGTCTTTCTGTTTTTCTACTCTTGTTTCTACCACTCATCTTTGCTTGTTACTTAGTGTTTTGTTTTTAATGAATCAGTTTAGAGTGAAGAGTTTATTAAATAGGGCACTCTACACAGTAATTCTCTCTTTTCCCTTACCCTACTGTAGATGCTGGTCTGAAGAACACATCTGAAATCTGGTGAGTGGGTTGTGCTATGGTAAATGAAGAGAAAGCATCTTGTGCATTGTGTCTTTCTTTCCTTTTTGTCTTCTCATTTCTGAAGCACATTCAATTTTGCTGTCTTTACTTGTGCTCTGTTTAGTCAGACTGTCAAGAACACCTGAAGAAAAATCAAATAGACTTGTGGATCAGTGCTGTTACACGTGTACGGTTTGAGCTTCTGCTGAACCTTGAGTACTGCTCAGCAAATCCTTTTCCATCTTCCAGTTAACTGCTGTTCTTATCTATCCTGGTCTTTGCATTTGCATGTGCTGTTCTTTTCCTGAAATACCCTTTTAAAAAGTTCTTCAGACAAAGCCTAGTCATCCTTCAAGACAAGGCTGGATGTTATCTCGATTTATGAAGCTTTTTAGTCTGCTCCTTTCTCCAGCATACCTTCCATGTCTTGTCTCCAGCAGAGAAAGTTTCTTTCTCTTGTGCACTTTTAGCAGATCGTAAGTAGCATTGATGCTATTGTTTATGCCTTTCTTTCCAACATGCAGTAAACAAGGTCATGCTCATGCCTATTAATTGTTGTCTCACCCAGTGCTTGGCATAAGATGACATGAGGTTCGGTGTGCTAAGTAAATCAGTACCTGTGAATATTTTGTCACTCTCAAACTGCGGTCTGCTAGAGGAGTAAGAGCCATCGTCTTCACATTTGTCACAGATACTTTCCTGTTTATAATTTTCATACTATCATACTTTATTTTAAACACACCACTACATAGTAATAGTATTGAGTGGTAAGCAGATGGGAGGGTGAGGAAATAGTTCAAATGATAATCTAGCTTTCTTACTTTCAGATAGGGCAATAAAATGTCTTCAGGAGATATTTATCTATTGTTTTTTAACAAGATATTCCAGATTATAGGATTCCATACTGCCTATCAGTTGTTCTTGCCACAGTTTGTCAGCAGCAGCTCTGGATGCCAATTACTTCTATTAGCTTTCTTTGTATTTCTTTCTTACCCTTATCACATCTCTTTGCTACTCTCTGTTGCCTCCTGACTATGCTGTTTTCTATATACAATCTACAACTATTTTCAGATCTCATTTTCACCAGCCACTCGCCAGCTGTTGAGGCAACAGCTGATTTTTGTTATGTAGTGAAAGAAGGGTGGAGCCCTTGAGCTTGGTTCACAGCTGCGAAGCTTCTGATTCTTTCCCCTACTGCCTTGAAACCCAAGTTCCTTATTACATGAAATAGCCCACCTGCTATCTGTCTTATAACAGGTGATCAGGGAAGAATTTTCTGTAGAATGATTAATAATAGGACTAGTTATGGGTAAACTAGGTGGTGCCTGGCAATTTATATCAAATACCAGGAGCGAGTTTAATCATTCCTATGTTGCTGCATAGTAAGGACTGTGAAAGGGCTATTTTATAACAAAAAAAAAATTTCACAGACCTCCAGGAGCTGATGATTTGTGCTCAAATTTGTTTAGTTTCACCATACACTTATATATGAATTTAGGTTCAAGGAGAGCAATATTGACTTCGAAGAAATATGAGTCTCATGGCTGTGTGTTTTTTAAAGGGAGAGAAATAAATACTTAATTTTTTTCTATATATTTTAGTTTCAGATATCTTTGCAATGAGTACATTTTCTTTCAAAAGATAATGAAGAACAGTTTTAAAAGCTAAGTCCTCTAGCCATAAATTTAGCATTCATGTGTTGAGTTCTCATCATATTACAGACACTGAGTTACATCCTGAAGATAGAGCGGTGGGTACAACACCTAAAGACATTTCATTGTAATCTATTACAGTTCAGGGTGCTTTCATTAAAAGAAATATTGCTCGTGTACTTTTTCCTGTAAACCTACCAAAATGTATGGTTGTTTGTGTTAGGTTGATTCTATAAACATGTTTAGCGGTTTTCTGAAAGTTCAGGAGGCCTTCAGCTTTTTGATAACACAACTTGTAAATCTTTGCTTATGTGCATAAGTTGTAAGTCAAAAATCATTCAAATAGCTTATTTATCACTATACTTCCCATGTATTCCCATAATTTAAAATTTTCCTCTCTCCCATAATGATATTTATATATTGACTCTTTTCAGATCAAATCACAGGAGGGCAGGGTTACATTCTCTCAACCCCTCTGTAATTTGGGAGTACCAGAAATCATGATTTCTTTTCTTTTTAATTTTATTTTTTAAATTTTTGTTTAGTTGTAGATGGACCTTTATTTTATGTATTTATATGTGGTGCTGAGGATCAAACTCAGGGCCTCATACATACTAGGTAAGCACTCCACCACTCAGCCACAAACCCTGTCCACGATTTCTTTTTTTGATATAATAAAATGATACTCAAAGGTATCAGAAATAATGAAGAGCCATCATCAGGAACAATGCCAGGAACTGTACATTATAGCAGTCATGCAAAAAATGCACTATTGACTTCTTTTTACAGTGAAGAAGATTGAACGTTCACACATGGTAAATACCTTCCCTGTTCTCTGACTACATCAGGATGTCAAACCAGGTCTGTCTAGAACTTTCTTGGAGTTTCTTTCCATCATACTATTAGGTCTCTCTTAACATGAATTACTTACCTAGTCACTTACCTAGTTATTGTCAGAGTTGTATATCATCATTCATTCGAAACATGTATGTGCGATGCCAGCTCTTTTCCTGTGCTTATGATTCCTTGCTCATGGAGTCAATAGTTAAAAAACAAATGACAGGAATCTTCAAGTTTTTAGTAATGTTTTCAAGAAATGTAAAACTATTTGTAGCAAAATTAGTTTGGTTTGTTTTGGAGCTATCCTGTGTACTCTAGACATCCCTGAACAGGGAGGGTGTAATAACCCAGTTTGAAGTCATTTAAAAGTTTCAGGGGGAAAACTGTTAATATGTTTGAAATGCAATGGTGATGCACTGAAATTGAAACATTTTTATTTACTTGTCTTTGTTTCTTTAGCAGTTATATCAAGTGCTACTGTAGAGTAAATTTTTTTGTAGTCCTTCTTATAGATTTTCAGATTATCTGCTAAAGCAGACCCATGGGGAGTTTTTGTATGTTTCAATTCAGAGTTACATGTGACTAGGCATGCCCTGAATAAAAAGTTAAATTAAATTACTGCTTATGTAACTATTCTTTCCAAGTATTGAGCCCGATTTCTATTACCAAGCAACTCATCAGTGATTTTATTTCCACTATTTTAGTCAATTTATTGCCTGTCTAAGGACCTTTAAAAAACAAATTCTACTGCAGTTAGGTAATCAGCTTTACTCAATAGCAAATACTGGGTTAATATTAAAAGAATGATTGTTTTTGATATAATTTGATCTGCAATAAGACCTCATCTGACATAATTGGTTATAGGTTGATGATAAAAGGGATGAAATGGTTAACAGGTAGAGTATCTAGGCAAAAATCTCAAGTGGTCTTAAAATTAGCTGTCTTACATTTGTTTAAAATACTCTTTATTCTTTGAGACACCAACCAATTTTTCTTTTAAAAGCACATCTAATCAATTTCAAAGTGAAGAAAAATAAAGCCTGAGCCAGTTTTGAACATTATTCCTCCTTGAAATGTTCTGAGGGCTGGAATTTATTTTACAGTTCCAGCTAAGCAGGCTTTGGAACTGAGAAGAAGGGGATGAATAGTGTCTAAATCTGCTTTAGGAGAGAGCTTGTTTATTGAGCTACACCTCATTTTCCTTTATCTGTCACTGTGTAAATAATAGGTAGAATTTCTTGGTTGGTTGTGTTCTACGTGCATAGCATACAGCTTAGAGTCCCCTAACTGTAGCAATTTTGATTCTACCTTAAGCTTTGCTATTCTTGCTAAGCTTCCTTCCCCATCTCACCTTGTCTGCAGTATGATCCAAAGAGCATTATGTAGTTTAGACAATTAGAGTCCTTATGTCTTTCTTTAGTTTTATACATTTTGTCTGGAAATGAAGTATGGCTTTCATGCAGGAGTAAATAGAATTTAAAGTTTGAAGTTGACTATTATGTATAAATTGTTTTTTTTTTTTTTTTTTTAGCTTTGAATATTTTGTTTGGCTATGTTTTCCTGTAATGTTAATACATTTATTAGGATTAACTCTGTATAAAAGCATTTATCAGAAAGTGCAAGATATTAGGGGCTTAACCAGTTGAGAAATTTATTTCTCTCTCTTGGAAAAGGAAGTTTAGTAGTAGGCAGTAGGCTTTTGTGTGTCTTTACAATCCTGAGAGACCAAAGCTCCTGCCCCACCTCTTCTTGGACTTTTTGTCTCTGGCTTTCATTCTGAGGCTCATCTCACAAATTGGCCTCTGGAGCAGTAGGTATCTCATCTTCCTTCCATGTTGCATGTAGGAAGGAAACAAAGCAGAGATACCAAAAAGGAATGTGGTTTCCACTGGAATCAACATCTTTCCACACATAAATATTTATCTCTACACATAAATATTTATCTCTAACTTAACTTGGCCTCACCCAGCTCAAAACATGGTTGGGAAACATCATCTGAGTAAACTGAGTGCATTGCTCTGTTATGTAATATGAAAAGGAGGTAAATGGGTATTATGTGGACTTAGCAGTCATTATTCATATATGGTATGAGTACTAAACTGATTTTTAGTTTCCTCATCTTTAAAACAGACAAAGGACTGTCTTCCTCATGGTAGCTTTATGTGGATTGAGCTGGGTACTGAGGTTGATACTGGGCCTAAGAAGCCAGAACATGGTTGCTTTTCAAATTTTTCTTGCCTTTGTTCTTATTATAACATTAAAGCAGTGGGAGGTCCCAAGTCATTATGGACTCATGATGTCCTACATTATCATGTGAATATTTCACATTAGGGAAAAAATACGTGCTTTTTAAAATTTTTATTTTAATTGATGTCTTCTTGCCTTGTTTCTCTTCTTTAGTGTTTTACAAGGCAGTATAAGTAATTTCTATCTTATACCCTGTATATAACTGAGAACTGGGGATTAGTCAGCCTTTGAAGGGGAAAAGGATTTGACACAGGGGTAATTAATTGATCCTCAAACTTTAGGAACTATAGTTTTTTTGTGTGGTGCTGGGGATCAAACCCAGGACCTTGTGCATGCAAGGCAAGCACTCTACCAACTGAGCCATATCCCCAACTTGGACAATCCATCCACCTGAGGGAGCAGTAGGCTTTCTAGGAAAAAAACTAGTGGGAGTCAGAAAAGTGGGGGGTGTTAGGAAAGTCACAGGGCTGTGTTCATGTTAAAGGAGAAGTTGGACTGGCTGCTCTGGGAGGCCTTTTATCTTTAACATTATGTGGTTGATCTTTTCAGCACTTAGAACTCTTTTGAGCTGTTTCGCACCTTATGTATGTAGACTGATGGTGAGGGGCTGATATGATGGTCTTGAAGGAGCTCTTCTAATTTATGCTTGGAATTTGCTGCCTGAGTTACTGTCTTGTTTTTCTTCTTGAGTTCTCAGAATGGCAACTGAGGTTCAAACTGCTTGAGAGTGAAATAGTTCAGTGAAATTTACATTAATAGTTTTGACATGCACATTTATGAAAGGAATTGCATATTTTTTCTCTCAAACAATCAGTGTATTTTATTAATAATCTGAGAATCCTCAAATAATTCTAAGTAAATTCTAGCTTTAATATTTGCTAGTTTTATATTATGGGTAGGTCACTTATACTCTCAAAGACTTAATATTCTCATCTCATAAATGGAAATATTTATAATACCTGTTTTATATAAAGGTTATGTGGAGAGACAAAAATTATAAATGTGAAGTGTTAACAGTATATTTGGAACAAAGGATCATTAAAATAGTTATTTTATTACTACTGCAATTACTATTATGGAAATGAACTTAGGTAATTAACTAAATTAGCTGGAGGAATAGTCCACTTATTTACTGCTGTATAACAAAGTATCCCAAGTCTAAAGACATAAAACAATCCCCATTTTATGATGCTTGTGCATTATGTAGGTAGAATACTAAAGGACATAAAGGTGAGGGTTTGTCTCTGCTCTGCAGGGACGAAGACCTCAGTGGGGACTGACCTCAGTGGGGACTATTTCAGAGGCCTAGATATCAGCGCTCTGGGGCCTGAACTCATCTGGAAGCTCCTCACTCACATTCTGGTTTCTGGGCTGTGGCAACTTGAAGGCTGTTCCACCTGGATTTTTGACTAAAGAACTTACACATGGTCTTCACCTGTGGCTTGGACTTCTCCCCGTGTGACTGCTGTATTTGGAAGGGGCAGATGCGCAAGGTGACCAAGAGAACACTGTATGGCATTTGAGGACCTCACTTAGAAGTCACATAATATCACTTCTGCCACATTCTAAAGTTGAAGATTCAGGGGCCCTCCTAGATTTATGGGGTGAAGACATAGACCTTATCTCTCACTGGGAGGACTGTTAAACAGCTTGAGGACATCTCTAGTGCCCTACTGGTCATTATGGAATCATGAATGGTGATAAGGAATGAACATGATTTAGTTTTGAAAATAATTTTTCTGTAAACTATTCTCAAAAACATAGTGTAACTATAACTTGTCACTATCTAGGTTTTAACTACTTGCCTGTATTAGAAATATACTAGAAATCACTGTAAATTTAATCTAAGATTTAATGTTGTTAACCTTGGACTTTAACACTCTCAGTTCTTGTGTCAATGTTTTTTTAAGCTTAAAATTCATTGAGGTTCTTAAGCAGGAATACTTTATTATCAAAGTTTCTTTCCTTAGTTTTTTTTTATGAAGATTAAATGCCTATAGATATTTCTAATTTTCAGTCAAAAGTAGTTAGTTACATGAGAGTCTCTGAAGCTTAACTTCGTAAATCATTCAGGAATCTTGACTGCTTTTTCAAAACATACCTGGGTCTTTAGGCAGGAATCTACAGGCATTTAAGATTAAATTTTTAAAATGCTTGGATAGTTCCAGGTGCTCATTAAATTTTTAAAAAAGCTATATACCTTTATTAAATGATAAGGCATAATAAGAAATAAATTATTCTTTTGCCAATATGGTATTTACTGGTATTGTATCACTAATACCATCCTTACAATATTTGTCAAAAGATTTGAAAAACAAACTTTGACAATTTATTTTACAGTCAAGATTTATTATGAACAAATAAATAAGTGATTCAAATTTTTGAATGACAGTGAACAAATATTCTTAACTTCTTTCTAAGGGCTGTAGTTATAATTCTATTCAGATGTGAATGTCTCATTAAATTTTCAAATTGATCCCTATTATTTATTTGGAAATGACAGCATATCATCAAACTCTGTTAATAGCTCACTTGTTCAGATCACTGTATTCTGGATCATTTCTGATTTGTATTTCAGTTGTCTCAAATTAAAATTAACTTTTTATTTTTTGGTCCTGTTAGCCTGTTTAAAAACCTGACATAGTATCTGGTAGTTAATGGAACTATTTTAACCTTATTAAAAGAAAAATGGAACTATATTTCCATTTAAATGACCATACTTCCTTCTCATCATCAAGACTGCTATTTCATTTTTACTTTTAGTGATCTCATACTAGAAGCACCTTGCATAAATAGGAGTCTAAAATTATTTTAATAGCTGGGGTAAATTTGACTTTTCCTGATGTATTTCCCCTTTGAGTGAAGTAAGGAATTTGAGGATAAAGTATGTCATACATATTTTTTTAGTTACTAATTTTCAGTCAAAAGTAGTTAGTTACATGAGAGTCTCTGATGCTTAACTTCGTAAATCATTCAGGAATCTGACTGCTTTTTCAAAACGTACCTGGGTCTTTAGGTAGGAATCTACAGGTGATTGCCCCTGGATGTTTGCCTAAAGATGATTTAGGAAATTGGTTGGAAGCTTTGCTCTTCCTCAGCTATCAAAAATTAACCTGCCAGAAATGTGCAGACACAGCAAAGTTATGTTAATGATTCTGACTCATGCAGAAGACTTTCTTTTTCATAAAGCTGGTCATTCCAAATTCCAAAGATTCAGCATTTATTATTTGGTAATTTACTTTTGTATTTGTGCTATGAATAGTACATTCATTATCAGCCTCCTTGACTGTCTCAAACCTCTGGGGTGTTTACTCAGTGTACTCATTGGAGACAGCCAGCCAGTCTTCTCTTACTATAGTGATGATCGTCGTTCTCATTTGCTGGGAAAAAAAGGAAAATCTTTGCACCAAAGACAACTCCAAGAGGGATTGTTGTCTCATTTCCAAACAGGCCAGGGAATATTTTGTGCTGCAGGGTCCCCTTGGGTATTCATTAGAGCATCCTGACTGGGTTGCATGGGTAAGAGCCAAGAGAACCAAGAAGGGCCAAGTTTGTGATATGTGCACAACTGTGTTTATATATTCAGTTCTGCTCCTATGTACATGTGCTTATGATTATAGTCACAGTCCTTCCAATCAATACCACTTGGCTTTGAAATTATAATTTATTTCTAGAATCATTTTGTATTTTATAATTAAACTGAGCTTCAAATGCTTTAGAATTTTACCTATAAGTTAATGCATTCTAACATACGTGAGCATAGAACCAAATGATCTCTAAAGACTTTTGTAGCTGTAAATCCTCTGATTCTTTGATTTGGATTAGTTTTTCAAAATTAATCCTCCGATTCTGCTTTTTTTTTTAAAAAAAATTTTTACCTTTGCTTAATTCTAAGTGTAAACATTGTCAAAATGCAGTACAATTAATTAACATTAATGTTAGTGGTTGAGAAAAGAAAAGCTTTCTACTTTTAGCTCTTCCTCTTTCAACCATTGCTCAATCTCATTATACATTTCTTCTTTCCAGTTATGGGTTTATTTGCATTCAGAATCTTTGGGTCCCATCAAAAAGAAGTGTTCACTTGCCATCCCTCATTCACCCCTATCCCATAGAAGTGTAGGTTGGTTGTTTGGAAGTTTTGAAACTAGAATCATAAACTCAGAAGCAGATATATAATTATAATTAATTATAATTAATTATAATTTCAAAGCCAAGTGGTACTCAGAAGTATGGGTTTTTAATGTGTAAGGCATATTTGTATATGTGGTACCAAATCTTCAGATTAGTTACAAAATATTCTACTGTTTGAAATTATCTTATAATCTTGTATGAGATGGGGAGGAAGGGAGAAAGATATGACTCTATCTTCAGGTCTACTGGCTATTTAACATCCATTCAAAACCAAGGCATAGTCTTTGCCTCCATGATGATAGATTTTTTGTTGTGACTCATTCCCCCATATGAATGCTACCCCTTGGGGATTTCCACTTACTTCTCACTTTAGTGTTGTACAAGTGTGAACATGCCTAGCAACTATAATTATCCAAGGATTTTGACAAAGTCCCTCAGTGGTTGTTATCATGCTTATTAAGTTTGTGAACAAATTTCTATCTCCTGAATTAATTTCAGTCTGAGTTGATATCTATCCGGAACCAGTTCCTCTTCCGTTATCTGCTCACTTAGAACTCTTCCTTTTTACCAGTCAGTCATTTTTCTTCCTTGTGAGTCAGCTCAGAAACACATATTTTTTTTTTCTGATTTATTCTTCATCCTTCAGTATTATCCCTGCTCTTCAGCACTGATGGTTTCCTTCATTATCACCTTTTAATTTCTATCCCTTCTTACTGCACTTTTGTGTTTTGTACATGGTGAAAGAATGGGATGGATAATGTATACAAAGTAACTGAAATTGTAGCATGTAGTTAAAACACATTTGATTAAAAGATGATGTTGTGGACTGTATGAATGGTATTACCTGACTGCGAAGTCCATTTGCTGCTGGGAGCCACAGCTGATATCCCATTGTGCTTGAACACCGACTTGCTTACATCTGTGAAGTTTCTAAAGTGGAAGGTTCTCAAGCAAAGATCCTCTATTTTGAACCAGCTCGTAGGGTACAGAAGTTATAGTATGCACAGAATAGTGCACTAGAGTTCCTGGAAAGATTTGGCTAGTTCTTTTATAAATTGGTTTTTGTGTTCTTCTTATTAAGCATCTTGTGTTAGCTTTTGGACACTATAATAAAATCTTAAAAATAAAAACTTAAAAAGAGAAAAGGTTTATTTTGGTTCACAATTTTGAAGGTCTCAGCCCATGATTAATTGACCCTGTTTCTTGGGGCTTGTGGCAAGGTAGCACATCCTGGCAGGAATTTATGGAGGAACAAACTGTTTACCTTATTGCCAAAAAACAAAGGAAAGAGAAAAGGGCTTAGGCCACATGATCTTCTTTGAAGCCATACTCCCCAAACTAAACACTATCCACGAGGCCCTGCCTCTTAAAGGTTCCACTATCTCCCCATAGCACCACATGGGGCATGAAGCCTTTAACAGGTGAGCCTTTGGGGGACACTTAAGATTCAAACAAGATTGATAAAGTGCTTGCCTAGTATGTGGGTGGCCCTGGATTCAATCCTCAGTACCCACATCCCCAAAAATCTGAATTATGGCACATCTGTTGATTTTATCTATCTTCCATTGTATGAGCAAGAGTGTCATAAATGAACTTGCCAATTGCCTTGTTGAAACCAGTTGGACTTTATCTTTCTCAATTTCCTACTATACATGTCTAACATGTTCAGAAAGTATAGAATTATAGTCAGTGATAACATTTTTGATTATTTTCTCTGAAGGGGATATGAATTATTGTGTTATATTGTCAGGAAGATCTATTAAGCTCATTTATTTTTCACAACCATGTTATAAAGAAAGACTGTTATTACTATTTTACAGTTGGAATCTAAGATCTAGTAGTGGAAATTATATGACTAGATCATATGGATAGGAGATGAGCCCTGGAAGTTTAACTTAGAATTCTCTTAACTATTGCACTTTACTCTCTCTCTCTTATTACTTCATTTGAGTTAACTTGTAGTTAGTGTATCCAGGATAACACCTAGTAAACAATGAGTCCTTTTTTAGCATCCTACCAGTCAATCCCTAATAAGTTGTTATTGAAGCTTTTTAAAGAATAATTTAAGTGTCTCTGTTGGTATTTGGAAGAATTCATTGTTCTGTTCTTTTGCAAGCGGAAATGCCTGTGTCTTGAGTAGGCCTACAGTCTTATGGTCCTTCCTCAATCTTTTCAGTTCCTTCAAAGATTACTGCAGTTTGGGGATCTACTTTGTTAGTCCTCTAAAAAGAATTTTGTCCTTACTCCAATTGTCCAAGGGATTGAAATACTTTTTCAACAATTGTTTCAAAATACATTTTTAGAATATCTTCAGTTTTTTTTTCTAATCAGTGTTTCTCCTGTTTTCCCCAGTCTGGTGGTCATTCTCTGTGACAGAGAATTCTGAGACAATGCGATTTCTAATTGTTTGACTGCCTTTTCTATACTCCTACTCATCCCCTATTGCCTTCTACACTGTCAATCTCAAAAGATGTGCCTCCTATTTCTTTGTTATGTGCTTATTTAAGTATTGTTTTAAACTATAGGTACATTTGTCTTTAATTTAAGCTGATAGAGAATTCAGTGGTGAATTACAAGTTACCTTTCCTTGAAGCAGACTAGATTTCCCGAAAACCACAAAAGAATTTTCTTTGGACTGGAATCAATAATTACCAGCATTTTTTTTTTCCTTTTATATGAGCTAGTAAAAGGACTTGCATTTTCCAGAGCATCTTTTAAATCTTTCAAGACAAATTTCCAAAGGTTAGCTTCCTTTATTTATTTTTTTTGTGGCTAGTTAATGAATACCAAATAAACAGAGAAAGCATAGTTTTACTTGCTTTGCCAATGATTCACTTTATGTTAATCTTTACCTTCCATTAAGCACAGTTTGGAAACAAACTGAGTTTATAAACTCTAAAGATGATTGAGGACACCAGGATAAAAATCACATTTTTAAAATGCAAAGCCAGTTAAATTTTCAGTGCATTTGACTATCTATAGTCTCACATCCTGTCATTTGTATTTATGGAAAAAGAATCTGTGCATTTGAAAAACTAAATTTAATATTTTTTCTATAAAAGTCCTAAAGCTTTTGTGATTCCATTTTTATTTCTTATGTTTAACATTGTCTGTGCATACACTTAACACACATACATGTCAAATTTTAGCATGAATTGAAACATGGAAATTAGAACAGTATTTTTCAGCTGAACACAAAACTATACTGAAAAATCTTAATGTACATTCCATAAAGCTAATGACAAATCTTGCCTACAGTTCCTAAAGGCAGTTTCACTGTAAAATATATTCAGTGCTTTTTTTCCACCTTCCAATATCTTGAATTCCTTAGAATTGAAATACAGTATTTCTATTAAACCCAAATTCCCAAGTCTATCACTGATAAATTTGCCCTCCTATGAATAATATCATTGTAGTCCATGATAGATCACAATGTCAAGAAACTGATCTTGTTTCAATTTTTAACTCTGTTGGAAGAAATAAAAAATTCCGTCTGCTTCTAAGTTTTAGAAGAGAGAAGACAAATATTTTAACCAATAGCTTTAATATTTATTTATAGTTTTTAACTTGTGCTGTTTACCATTGTTATTTTTTAGGCCATCTTTTGATACCAAGTGTATATCATGTGGGAAAATGAACCTATTTAAATTCACAGACCCAGTGTATATTTAAAAATATCAAGATTCTTTGAATTTGGTATTAGACACATTTAATAAGGAAGTTCAGAAACACTTTAAATGTATGCTGTGATTGCCATTTTTAAAGATGAAGAAGCCAGGTGTGGTGGCACACTCCTCTAATCCCAGCAGCTCAGAAGGTGAGACAGGAGGATCATGTGTTCAAAGCCAGCCTCAGCAATGGCAAGGTGCTAAGCAACTCAGTGAGACCCTGTCTCCAAATAAAATACAAAATAGGGCTGGGGATGTGGCTCAGTGGTTGAGTGCCCCTGAGTTAAATCCCCAGTACCCCCCAAATTAAAGTTCAATTCCCCCAAAAAACCTACCATTGATGAATTTTAGTTAACAGGATTATTAGGGTCTTGAAGTAAAAATTAAATGAAAGATGATAATGTTAGTATGTTATCATTGGTATTCTATAGTCATTTTATATGAGTTAAAGATTATTTTGTATCAGTTTTGCATCTATTTTGCTTAATCAAAGTACAGGAGTGTATGTATGTGTGTACTCACATTCAGGCACCTGAGCGCCCACTCCCTTTAGTTAGGAGGCACAGCATTTTGTGTGGGAAATGTGCATGTGGTTCCAGCTGCCCTTTTTTTCTATGCATATGTGAGTATATAAAGCTCTGTGTCCCCTATGCTGTGCCTTCCTACCAGCCCTACTTTCCCTGAGAACGAAATTCTTTCTCTTTGAACCTTAGCCTGGGTGTTTAGCATTTCTATCCCTCTAAGACTGACTGTGGTTATTACAAGGGATCTTGATTATTAGCACTAAATGAACTCCTGGACCTGGTCCCTTGATAAGGTTTGGTCTAGATTTTAGTAGTATGGGCCTCCTTCTATTATCACAGTAGCCCAAAGTGAGGATGTGCATTGCTTTACAAGTCACCATGGGCAAGTGCTAAGGATTGCCTTTCCATCTGCAACATAAGGATCCTGCTAGGAGCTTGTGGGTTGCATATCATGTGGCATATGTTGCATTATCATCCTGAGGTGAATCATATGGGTTCTTAGGGTCAGCAGTTCTGATTAAAGTTTTTGTTCTGCCCTTCTGGGATATGTGACCTTAGGGATGTTACCTCCTTGACCTATTTCTTTCTTTGTATAGTAGCAATAAAAATAGTGCCTACCTCCTGATTGCTGTGAGGACTAAAGAGCATAATGCACACAAAGTGCTTGGATCTATCAGGCACATATTAAGTGCTCAGATGTGATGTTGAAAGTGAATATTGAAATCAGTTTATTATCCTTGACACTCCCATGGTTGTCTAGGAAGTGGAAGAGTAAGCCTATTGTACTGTTCACATTCATTTTTGATAACCACTAGAAATAGAACATCACTCTCTCTGTAAATAATATGTAACTACTTCAGCAATAATCATGTTACTCACATGTCATGCAAATTAATCAAATAACACTGTCTTAGTAAGTATAATTGCATAATATTAAATATTGCAAGAACCATAAAAATAGTCCTCATTTACTTATTTCCTTAAACCCCATATTCAAGATAAGAAGGTACTAATTAGGCCTTTCCTCTCTGTCTTTCCAAAACTTTAAAGCATTGGAAATTTGCCTCGTTAGGTTTTAATATTACTCTATGCACATTTCCTCATCAGCTGAACTTGTCTGAGAACTAATTCATGCTGTATTCCTCTGACATCTATCACCAGAATCCTCTCATTGTCACCTTATCTAACATTAAAAAAAAAAAAAACAAGTCAGATGGAATGAAATGAAATGAAATGAAATGAAAGTTTAATAGAAAGTCACGACAACTGAGAATTGGTCAGGCTTCTTCCTTGTTCTGAGCAACATAAACCTTATGGAACTTATAGATGGTCTTTATTCTCATCATTGAGATCCTTTGGAAATGTACTCCTTGCTTACATGGTCAGAGTATGGAGAAAAGTAAGAGTATTCAGGTTTTGTGTCTTTCTCTTTTATCTGTTGTTTTTCTTCTTTCTGAGCTTGATTGTATTTTAAAATTCTATCTTTCATTTAAAATGTTTGAAGTTCTATTATAAAATGATCCAAATCACTGTGGACTGGAATAGGTTATGAAGGTATAAGCCTGTGGCATATTAGGTTTCCTCTTTGCTACAGTTTCAAAAATCATTACTGTATGATTCAATTTAAGAGACATTTGAATAAATACTTGATATCTAACACCACACTAGGAGCTTCAGAGACTCCCAGTGAAGTATAAAAATGGTTCGCACTACGAAGGAACTTCAAATTTTATTGTGTTTATAAGACACGTATGATTAAATGTCAAAATATATGATAAACATACTAGTTAGAACACCATACATGGTAAGAGTTAGGAGAGAGTAGGATGATTTAGATATTTAAAAATGGTTTTATTGAATAATAAAACTGTAAAGATACAAAATACTTGAGGAGCATCTGGAACCTAATGATGGTTTGGTTTTATGTTATATGGATGAGAGAATAAAGGCTAAAATGAACTGTATCCAGTTACCTGTCTCCTATTAAAGCAGTTAACTAAAAGCTGTTTAAATAATCAAAAGTATGTGTTCCTGTCCTTTTTTTCCTTGGGCTTTGCTTCACTCATGTGATGATAAATAATGGAGTTAACAGAGACTCCAGTGTAGTGGAGTTTATGTCAGAGTGTAGTATTAGCTTAAATCAAGGCTTTCTTAACACAGTGTGGTTTTTGAATCTTCTTTTTGGACAATATCATGCCTTTCTGATTTTGGAAAAGTTATTTAATATCATTTAGTCTCATTTTCTCATCCATAATATATATTAGAGTGGTGATATCAATTAAATAAAATATATGAAAAGTGCTTAGCAGAGTGTATGGCATAGAATATCACAGAATGTACCCTGACACATAGCAATTTAACTATGACTTGCACTCAGAGACTTGTTTAAGAGCTTTGTAATTTTATGCAAATGAATACTTTTTCATTTGTATTTAAGAGAAAAATATACACATATATCAATTTGCCAGAGTATTTTTAAATATCTTAACTATTGGTATTTTGGAACTGACTGTGGTGTGTCTGGTAGTGGTGGAAGGTGATTTTTGCCATGGAAAATTGGCAAATAGTACAAATCAGGAATTTTTGTTTTTTTATAGAGCTGGTTTGCAAGCACAGTGCCAAATAAAGAGACCAATGTTTAAACAAAGAATTACAATAAAGTATGATACAATGCATGATATAGTTACAGTGTAGTATTTGCAAGGACATATAAACTTGGAAGGGAGGTAAAGGATAGCATATCCTTTCAAAATATTTAATACCCAGAAGGAGTTATGAAAGGCTAGGATTTGCCATGCAAAGAGTGAAGATAAAAATATTTTTGGCAGAAGGGAACATGTGTGAAAGTGCAAAGCTCAAAGATTGTTCTTTCAAATAGCTGAGTTCAGTGGGGTTATAGCTTACACTTCAAGGGGAGCTGCAGATGTAAGGCAAGGATGAAATTGCATTGGTAAAACAGAGGTCAGAGAAGGGCTTACTAAACCATGTTTAGAAGGTTTGACTTTCAACATCATTTCTTCTTAAAGGTGCCTATCATAGAATCAATACCTATGAGGATCATCTTAATATGCAACAGTGATAATGATTATTTTAGTGTCATGGTATGTAGTATGATCATTTAACATCTATGACTGCACAAGTATAATATATTTATCTTATGTGTCACGTACATGTTAATATATATGTGTGTGTGTGTGTGTGTGTGTGTATATATATATATATATATATATATAATGTATTATGTACATTTTATGTGTTATGTGAAATTCATTATGTGTCTGAATTCTCCCAGATAATAATATCCCTTTTGAAATTAGTAAATGGAGTCAGTTTGGGATGATTTTATTAAAAATCACTATTGCTGTGTAAATGCTAATCTTAAAATATCTTTTTTTTAAGTCCCAAACTCACTATTGCATTATTTCTAGATTTTACTCTTTTTAGGCAAAATTTACTTTTACATTCTCTAAACAGTGTATTAGTGATCACCATTCTCATAGCTTTTACTTAGTTGGACTGCCTCTTTCCTGGATCAACACCTGAACTTTTCTAGTTATTACCATCATCTTCTTTACTCTGGGCCCTCCTTTTCTAATCATATTTATTTCATCATAGTGTTAAGAGCATTTATCTTTAATAGATGGAATTTGAGGACTTACGTTCCTTCTCTGTATTTTGTAATATCTCCACCTACTCTCCAGAGAATCACAAACCTCTTATCTTTTTTTTTTATTTTGTGAGTTCATTATTTTTGTCCTTTGAAAAACTACAGCCATGCTTAAAAAACTGCTATAACTCAATCAGAGAAAATTACGCCTTTTAGAATATTTAGAACCATCTACCAGCATCTTGGCTCTCAAGTGGTCCAGCAGAGGGAGGTTTCTAAAATAATGCCCAGATACTTTAGGAACTGTGAGTGTTTAAATAAGTTTAGATTCCAAGACAAACATGAAAATTTCACATTTGTAATTTCTGAAATGTGTTGAATGCATTTTTGATATATTTACTTATTAGGTAGATATTGAGTAATTAAATTAAAAAAGTTATGCAAATGTAAAATCATAGCAGAAACAAATTCATTCTCAATTTCTTTTCTGCTCTATTATTTCCTAAATATAATACATAATGTTTTGTTAGTATTACTAAATGAAAAACTGAGTTTATGATATGTAAACTATTTAATAGAAATTGAGCATTGTAGTGAAGATAACCCTGATTTTCACAGAGATAAAACTTAAAATAGTGTTTAAATTCACTTTGGTATTAAAAAAATTCTACTCTTCCTAATGGAAAGAAGCCTAGAGATTGGGGATTAGTCCTTTTAACATTATTTATAATTGAATATAAATTGTAAAGCATTTTTTAATAGAGTACATTTGGGGAAAAATATGGAAAAGCATGATTTTCTTGACTTTTTATCATGTAATTCTTGCCCATTTTTCTGTAAATACATAAACAATTCTAAATCTTACCCATGAGGATCGAATTCTGTCTACCATGAGGTGGCAGAAAAAGCCTTGTGATGTACCAGTAGTCATCAGGATTAGTCAGCTTTTCATGGCTATGCCCAAGTTATCTGAGAAATACAACTTCGAGGAAGAAATTTTATTTTGGCTCACAGTTTCAGAGGTTTCAGTTCATAGTCAGCCTACTCCACTGTTCTGGGCCTGAAGTGAAGCAGAAAATCATGGCAGAAGGGTGAGGTGGGGGAAAGCATCTTAGCTCATGGCAGCCGGAAAGCTGAGATAGAGAAAGGGGCTAGCTACAAGATATATTCCTCACGCACACAGCCCCTGTGACCTGCTTCATATAATCATGCTCCACCTGTCTACATTTTCTCCTACGTTCCAATAGTCCATTCAGCTATCAATGTAGTAATCCATTGATGAGTTCAAAGCCTTCATGATCCAATTGCTTCCCAAAGTCCACTTCTGAACATTGCCGAGTTGGTGAACAAGACTTCAATACATTCATCTTTCAGAGACACTTCTATAATATCATCTAAGGAGGCATTCTGTGCAATGTGGTTGTGACTCTTGTTACTTGGTCAGTTCAATTTCTGTCTGTTAAAAATGTTGGCACTTTCTTCTCAAATGAATGGAGGAGATTTCCAGGATCAAGAAGACATCATTCTGTTGAAATAGTGAGCGACACATTTGTCATAAAGCAGAAGTGCCTGGATTACAGCAAATACAACTACATTGTTGTAGATAAAATAGGCTGCTTACCCATTTATTGGAGATTTTTTTCCCATTTGATCCGGATTAATTTGGTTTATATATATAATATATATTTAATAGATAGAAACCATTCTGAGATAGGCTGGTTGGTAACCTTGAATATCTGTGTGGTGTATACATGACAAAAGAAACAAGTAGATTTTTAGGAACTTTTCACAGTAGTAACAGATGCAGTCAGACTGGCCAATATTGAGAATTACTTACTGCTCCATAAATAATTGTGGTTGGTTTCTAACTTTGGTTTTATTCAGCCTAATAACAAGTATTGCGCTATAGATAATTGTTGACGGTTGCAGACTCTGATTTCATTCAATTAAGCTGGTAACCTTTTAAAGAAACTGCTTGGGAGAAAGCCAAGAAATCCAGTCAACTGATTTTTAGGGGAACTGAATTGAAATTGTCTTAGCCTAGAAAATGTTCCATGTAGGCCACAGCTGTGTTAATTAACCTTTTTCTTTAACTATCCTCTCTACAGTTAGAATCCCAAATGGGCAAACATAGCAAAGAACCATGTTATCTAGATTTAGATTTTGCTCAGAGTGATTATAATCTTGGAAAAACATTACAAAACAGGTTTAAGACACATAATTAGATTATAAAGGATGCTCTTTCTGAAAAATATCAAAATTCAGATTCTCTTTCCTTTTCTTCCTTCTAAAATTATCCACAAGTGAATCCAATAAAAACAACAACAAAACATGCATTACACAAAGGTTTGCTTTCTTTATGTCAAGTTATAAATCTGTAATGACAGCTATTGTGCTTGTAAGATACATTAGGAAACTTGGTCAGACATATTTTTTTTTCCTAATGAAATGGGGAATTATCACTTAGAGCAGTGTACTTGACTTATGGCAAACAGTGCAAGGACTGGGATTTTGTTTATCTTCTATGTTCTCTAGAATGTGGGTGGAAAAAAAGATAAATTGTGTTGAAAGTATACATTGTGTGGTGGTGATCATGGGCAGTTCCTTAAATAAAGCCTTATGGAGTAAGTACAAGAATAAGCTGGAAAGGTCAAGGTCATAGGTCCCAGTGACCATGTGTGTTGATAAAAAGCATCTTAGGTTTCTTGGCTACAGTGTCATCTTTAAAATTGTACTATTGATCACTGCAGTAAGAGACAAGGGAATATTGGTGAAATTTCAAAACCATCTACATCTACCTGGGAAAGAAAGGAAGAGAAAATTATAAACTTTTTAAAACTTGCTTCTTTGCATGTTGGGGATATAGCTCAGTGGCAGAGCATTTGGCTACCTTCTGAAGCTAGGATTAACCCACAGCAACACAACACACAACAAAATGTGCTTCGATGGGGATATAGCTCAGTTGGTAGAGTGGCTACCTTGAATGTACAAGGCCTTGGGTTCAATCCCCAGTACCATAAACAAAACAAAAAACCCAAAACTTTCTGATTTAATGATCAGTAGAAATAGGTGTTATCTTTGTAAAGAGTATTTGAGTTATTTTTTAATTAATTGCATCAACTAATAATTCTATATTTCTGGGTAATTAAGTTCTACCAAAGAACAACTGGCTAAAAATTATTAATGAATATTGGGTTTTACTAAGTGCTTCTTTGTTGTCTGTTGATGATTTTTATTGATCACATCACACAATTGAAGGATTACTTTCAATGTGGTTTTGACTTACTGACTTTTCTCCATGCTTCATGGTGGGGTTGGCGCATGCCTTATGATTCTAGGCTGTATCGTCTACATTTTCTCCATACCTTGATAGCACCAGTTATTGTCTTTTATTGGACCAAAGTAAAAGGAGAAGAATAATTGAATACAGTGGCTTTGAAATGCTCCAGAAAAATGTAGTGGGTATATTTCATGTTGTAAAAAACCCTCTAATCTCTGTGGACAAAAGTTTATTATGTAATAAGAATATAACGTTGTGAATTTTGGTAGGTGAGAAAACAGTGAGATAATTGGATAAAACATTCAAGATTTGAAATTTTCTAATTTTGAAAAAGTAAAAGTGAATAACAAAAAGTGCCGAGTCAAACTGGCTTTTGAATAAGAGCAATATAACATACTGTGGAGGTCAGTCATTTCTAGCAAGTGGGAGATCATGGTAAACACAGTAAGATGATGTACAAAATTAGCTCCAATCTATGGTTGTTAACTTTTAGTGCAATTTAAATAAATAAAAAAAAAGATCTTCAAAATTTGCATTTTGGAATTTATCTTTTTCTTAATCCATGCAAAATCACCTATCAATAGGTGTTGGTATTCTGGGAAAATTACCAATGGTGGTGTTAATATGCAATCTTGATACATTAAAATCTGAATTTTTCTTAAGTCTTTATGTATTTTCAGAACTTTTATTCAGGCAGTTTTGATGACAAACTCAACTGTAATTTCCATTTCAGGTAGTCTACTTTATTTTGCCCTGCAGTGATTTTGTCTGTGACTCCATTTCCACGCACACTCTAGCCATCCTGCTCAGTTAAATCCTGTGCTTATCTTTAGGGTCTTTCTGACTTTGGACTTGGTTCTTTGTATCATCATTGCTTTGGCTTTGAGATTACTTCCGATAGAGAGCTCTGTTTTCCAGCCTTTTTCTATTTGCTGTACTAATATATTCTTACATATCAAACTTTTTTTATATATATAAGGGAAATCTGATCCTTCTCCAATTTTTTTTATGCTTGACCCAAAATGTTATTGTTCTAAGTCCGTAATTAAAGTTAAGTGATTAAAGTAAACCATGGAAAAATATTTTTACATCATTCTTTAACAGTAAGATAGCAGGAACACCACTTCAATAAAGCAGTGGAGAGTTAAGTGTTCAAAATGGTGGCACTAATAACACGTTTTTCATAACAAAAATATGCTGGAGTATTGCTAATCAATAAATTTTAATTTTGTTTTGAACATTATTTTTTGACTATTCTTAATTTTGATCTACATATTAGACTTTGTCTAAGTATTATAATACTGAGTATAAAAATAGCTTTGATGTACTCAATGCCATATTTTAAAAAAACTTTAAAAAAAAATTTAAAAGACGTAGGCTTACTCAAACAGTTTGTATAAATGAAGGAAGTTATAGTCTTAACTGGAAAATTAAACTTGCAACTGTACTTGAATATATTTATAATAACCTTTTTAAACAAAATAAACATCTAATATAATAAATTGCTTGAAAGTGACATATGTATGAGTTGCCAATCAGCATTTTCTTATTTTTTAGAAAGATCACTGCTGCAGCTTAACTGAATAAAAGTCTCTTGACCTTCCCTTCTCCATGATTTATATGGGTTGGATAAGTTATACGGCGAATACTTATAATACCACTGTACCATCATTGATTTCAGAGGCTGGCCAACTTGCAGGCATTCTCCCATTTTCCACTAGTGTATGATCCTTGGAGATTGAGGAGGCTCTTATTTCATCCATTTGCATCCAGTCAGTTTTCTCATCTGTCTTTTGATTTCAGCTTACTTAAAAGCTACCTTCAACACTTTAGTACAGGCTTGAAAACACATTTAAAATGAATTGATATTGCAAGCTTAATCAGTAAAAATGCTTTACCTCTCCTAGTACCATGATGCAGTAATAAGAAAACAATAGTGCCCCCACAACAAAGGTAACTCCT
Source organism: Marmota monax (assembly GCF_021218885.2). Lineage (NCBI taxonomy): Eukaryota > Metazoa > Chordata > Mammalia > Rodentia > Sciuridae > Marmota > Marmota monax. Next base: position 17,621,779 of record NW_026691950.1, read on the forward strand.
TCTCCTCCTTCTCCTCCCCTTTCTCTTCCTCCTCCCTCTGATGTCCTGGCTTACAAAACCTGTGAGCCTCTCTATTAAAAGGCAAGCTATGCATGGACTGAAGGTCTATTTGTTTCAGAGATTCCGAGACAGCCTCATCTCTCTCATACTGAAGTAAGTTATGGAATATATTAGTTATCTTTACTTTTTACACACATACATACATACCAAATCAAAAAAGTTTTATGGAGTAGATAAGCATGCTCCTAGTATAAAATCGTGGCAGGGAAAAAATTGATAACTGCCCTTAAAATTACCAATATGCATTGTTGTGAGACTGGTCATAGTGTAATTTTTTATGATTCCATATAAATATGTGACTGGTTTTCTAAAACATGGATTCACATTTTACAGAGTTTATAAGATTTATTTTCCTTTGGTTATTAATTTAATTTATTCATTAAACAAAAGGAACAGTAGTATAGGTAATTTTTTTGGGGGGATGTCTCAGTTAATTCTGCTTCAGATCTTTTGAAAGTGTTTTATATTTGAGTGGGCAAGGTTAAATTTTTGAAATATAAGTCACAGGCTAAATATTCCAACTTAAAATAGTTGCAGCTTTCCTTCCTTGATTTATTTTTCCCTCTGTGTTGATGCAAAATACAAAACTTTATTTCCAGAGGAATTTTTATCTCTTTTATTTGCTGATTAATCTAGCCAAATATACATTATCTTATTATGTTTTTTTTTAGTGTAGGGCCTAATAAAGTGTAAGAATTTCTTTACACTCTGCTGTTTATTTGAAGTAAATACAAAGGTTTGAGGAAGATAATGTATCTTAATTTCCTCTGGAAATGCTGTATGAAATATTGAACATCTAGCTGCTAGCATAACCATTTTACTGCTAATAACCAAATCTGGAGAGAAAAAAAATGGCCTCCATCTTTTTCATTGTATTTCAGTTGTGTGTGACATATTAAAATATGACAGATATTTGGAAAAAGACATTATAGAAAATTAAATGTTAAACCTGCAATGCATCATTTTATTAATTGAGCAAGATTATTTCTTGAGAAATAGTGCTACTAGACTATGGAAAATATACAGTTGGGTTTTTCAAAAGATAACAACTATATTCTTGAAGACTAAGAACATGTATTTTCAGAGTACTGTTGTAAAAATTGGAAATTTCATTAACTTTCTCATTATTTACCCTTAAGGAGAGGATGGGAAGTGATAGTGTGTCCACTCTTTCTTGAGCCTTCAGACAGTAACCTGTTCAATTAAAAATTCTTGTTAGGTCAGACATAATGGATTCTTGTTGTTACTTTAGTATTTATTCAATGAAAGAGATCAATATTTGGAGCCCCAAGGGAGCTGCACTGATAAGAGACTCTGCAGTAAGTCTCTCTGTTCATTATAAACTTTTGCTGGCAGGTGAAGTATCTGCTGTATGACTAATTTTAATTTGAATATTGAGGTAGGATGAAAATTCAGGTATTCTCCCTTTATTATTTTCTCCCTCTATTATGGTACAAACTCCTTGTCTAAAGCATTCAGCACTCCCTTTCCTGTCTTGTACGTGCTCTTTCTAGAAGGGATTTCTAAAAGAGAATTTGAGAAAAATGTCTGATTTTGAGAAATTTAGCCATCATGCACTTGAACCCATTTGTTTCAAGTTTGAATAGATTAAATCTTATCAGAGTAGTATGCAGACTAGTTATACCAGATAGGTAGAGAAATAATCATTCTTTATTATCATAGTCATCTTGCCAAGTTTTAAATGTGTCTGTGTTTAAATTTAATGAAACTGATTTGAGATTTTTCTAAAGCATGGCATTAAATGAAGCCATAATAAAATCTACTGTGCTTTGCTACTTCAGATACTTTCCAAATATGGCCTAATGCTCTATTCAAGTAATAATGTCATTTGCAGAACAAGCTGTCAGATTCAACTAGCTCTAGATTTGGCTGGAGCTATTATTTTGAAATTAAACCAAGATGAAGGTTTCTGCCTTCCCTTCAACAGAACCTTCCTCAGACCATCATGTTTAATCTCACAGATGATTTATTAACTCATGATTTTAATTCATCCGAACACAAGATTTAAATCAGATCATAGATTTGAAAGCTGGCAGAAACCTTCACAAATCATTTTATTTTGCTGCCTTATTTTACAGATGAAAAAACAGACCCAGAGAAATTAAATAGCATGCTCAAGGTTTGATATATATCAAATTGCTTTGAAAATTAGATCCTTTTTCTGTTTTCTTTTCAAAATAGTATGAAAAGAGATTTTAAAATGCATATAAGAAACAATAACTGTTTTAAGTTAGTTTGTATAAGCTTATTTATTTTCAGATCACAATTTATTTAAAGGTATTATAATACAAATAATTTAGACCACTGGAGTTTGCAGAAATAATAATACTTAAAGGTCAGAATATGTAAAGGTTAAATATTAGAGGTCCAGAAATAAGAGTTGTAGCTTTTAACCCAAAATTTAAAATTGTAGGCTCTTATATGCTGGGAATTTGTCTGTCATGTTTTCATAAAAGAAAAATTTAAAGCTTCAAGTACTCACAAAATGTTCTTGCTGTACTGATTAAATTAAATAAAACAAGAAAATTTTGGAGATTTTACATGTGGTTAACACCAATGTTTCCCACATTGGAATGGCATTATTTTTAATTTTTAAAAGTAATACTTTTTTGTTAACAATCTTATATGAAATATATCTCAATTTGAAATTAGACATTATTTTAAGCATACATCTGTGTAATCATAAATATATCGGAAGAGTGACAACTATACTAGTTTAGACTTCTCTGGAGGACAATAGTGTATTAAAGAGATATAAGATGCACAGTAGTTGGAGGGGTTGTCAGGAAATTGGCACTATCAGAAGCATGTTTATATTATTGCTGCCAATAGGCAGACTGAATGTAAGAATGATCAAGAAATGTAAAATATCCTGATAGCTGCCATTCACAGAACCCAATGAAGTAAGCAAGCCAGCACTTAAAAAAATTTTTTTTTCTAGTTGTAGAGAGGACAGTATTCCTTTATTTTATTTCTTTATTTTTATGTGGTGCTTAGGTTCAAACCCAGTGCCTCACACATGCAAGGCAAGCTCTCTGCCACTGAGCTATAGCCCAGCCTGGCAAGCCAGCATTTTCATAAACATGGAGTTCAGTGCTTGCAAAAAAAAAAAAAAAAAAAACAAAACCTGATTTTCTTTTAATGACTTTGCTGGTCAGTTCCTCTGTTGCCCATTTCCACGTCAAGACTCAATTTTGGAAAACCTGATCTTGTGGTTTCCAGGATTTTTTCATATCATGCATATAGAAAATGAAATTCATGTGACATACATTTCTTAGTCCATCGACTCATTATTATAAAACAAGAAGACCTGTGGTTAGGAAAGAATAGTAAGCAATAGCAATTACTGAGTCCTTTAATGTGAAAGAGAAATATATGACAGCATTTCTTAAAAAAAACAAACACTTAAAAATAGATACTTTTTTCATATATATATATATATTTCTCTTTCATATATATATATTTCCATTTAATACTTAGGGAAATCCAGCTTCAGAGTCTAAGTCAGGACACTGCAAACTCAAGTAACTTTAGGGACCAAAAAGGTAAAATGAAGTTGTGAAATTTCTACATGCTGTAAATTTTTGCTCTTCACTGTTGTATGGCATTGAATGTCTAAGGCCTTGCTCTTCACGATTTGACAGAAATGAATGTTACCTTGTTTTTCAAATATACCATCTCACAAGAGGCTTTCGTGTGGCATTAAGAACTATAATTACTCTAAATATTTCTGTAGCTCATAATAAGACAATTGTTAAAATTTCTTAGTATTTTAGACCTTAAGATAAATGGAAAAAATTGGCAGGATTAAATCAATGATTCATAGTACTTTATATACATATCAATGTGAAGTTCTTCTTTATGAGACTGATTCTGTGGCATTTAATAAAGTAAATTATTAAAGGAAACAGAGAAACCTGGCTCCTTTTTGGAACTCTGTGCTGAAGCTCGTCCCAGAGCCAATTAATTAATGGCAGCATACTCACTGCTTTTGAGCTGTTAAACAGCATTCATGACCAGCCCAGAATTATTGTGTAAGGGGACCTTTCTCAACTTGGATGGAAGAAGATATCCCTTATCACTGGAAAAGGTGGATTTTTAGATATCAGAAACCCCTCTAGACTTCTCTTTGAGCTAAATGGTGAAAGGGTGTCTTTTTTCCTAAATGCATTCTCATCAGAGAATGAATAGATGATATGTAGTTTCATCTAATTCCAGATGCTTGCTGTGCATTTGTAATGTTTAAGGCAAAGCAAGAAGACGGAAAATAATATATCTGTTTTAAAAAGAACCCCTTTGTGTACATTAAATTTACTAATTCAGGAAAAATACATTTTAAGTGTTTGATATTTGTGAGGTGTTCATGTAATGGGATAGATTCACAGTCAGTTCTATGTAATTTGATTATTTGGGAATCATTTAGAACACTTGATTTCTTTAAGTTATATTGTCCTGCAGAACACTTAAAACATTCTACTTTCCCATACACATTAATTGCTATGTTAAAGCAGTGCTTCTACAGAGATTTTTTTTAAAGATATGGTTTTATGATTCTGAGTTTAAAATTTTTGTGTATCCATGTTTTGGATTTTAATGAAAAACCAAAAATTTTAATGACTTAAATCATTATGCTCAGATGTTATAAGTCCTATGTTTTAAAAATAAAAGAAAGTGAATCTAAAAAAGGGGAGATAGACTAATATCTTAAACTTCTCAGATGGCATTAAAGATAGTAAGATTAATATTGCATTCAATTCTTACATAAAAGCAATGTCTGTGTTTGCCCTGAATTACATATAATGAGGCTTTAGGATAGATTTCACTTTTTAAGCATTTTCTTAAGTAAAAAAAAAAAAAATGCAGTTGTGTGTTTCATTATGAGAAATACCCTGTTCTAACATTCCTCCTTACATATGGGATATACTGTTATGTCCTCTTCAAGGACACTACAGTTTAATGCTAAGCCAAGCTCACACTAATTCTGCTTTTTATTGACATACATATATTTGGAATTGAAAACTAGGTTTTGAATGACCTTACTTATCAATATTATTGACTTTATTTTGAAATTTTTGAGAAAAGAATCTTCATTGAAAATAAAATTTCCTTAGTGTGTAATCAAATTTCTGCTAAGTGTTCAGATTGCTGTACAAAGCATAATCTACTTAGATGATAGTTGAAGATAAGTGAGATCTGCTTTACCATTAGGTGGTGTTCCAGAGTGCTGTAGGGTGTAATAATGTAGATTTTAGACCCAGGGCCTGACTTCCTTCTGCCTTGCTAGCTCTGTGACTCTGGGGAACTTATTTACACTCTGTACATCTCAGTATCCACATTGGTAAATGGGATGATGGTAAAGCTTACTTAAGATTATTTAGTGGGTGGAATGAGAAGTTTTATGTAAATACTAAAATAATTTCTGGCTTAAATGTTAGTTCTTACTATTTTCACCATTACTTGTTTTTCACAGAGAATAAAGACACATGTTGACCCACTCAAGACCAGATTTTAGTTTACTGTTGTTGAATTTAAGTGTTTTGCCATGGAAAATAAATATTTAAATAAGGCCACCGTCATTACTCTGAAGCTCTCTTTTCCCAAGAATGGTTTAAAGGAAATTGTGCAATATAGTTTCCTTTTCCCATCTGGCCGAGGCGAGTCCCTGTAAGACATGCTATCCTGAATATTGACAAAACTGGACGTAGTCTAAGTGACAGCGTCATGCTCCACTCTGGTCTAAATATGCCCATGCACCCAGTCTTCTCTGCAGGGATTTCCCACTTGCTGAAAAATATATTTTTCATGTAGAGGCCATGTGGAATGTTTTGTGGCATTGAATTGCTGCCATCTGTTTCTTAGCCAGTGTTAAAGACAAAGGAAAAAAAGCGACAATAGAAAAATGTAAGTGTAGTTTTACAAAGCTGTTGTTCACCCCCCTTCCCCCATCCTCTAACTTGGGGTGGATAAGGCAAAAATGGCTTTGGACACCAGTTCAGATTCACCATAGCTATGTACAATAAAAACATTTAGAGTTCGTAACTGATGCTTTTACCGTGAACTAATATTTGCCCTCCTCACAGGGAATTTGTGGAACAATCTTTAATTGAACTTCACAATATTTACCTAATGTATATTTTAATGTGTATTTCAAGGATATTTTTTCCCATAAAAATTTCTATTCTTAGGGAAAAAAACAGTGACATTTTTTAAAGAGAAATGTGCATAAAGGTTTGAAGACTGTAGAAATTATCTTTCAATGAATAATCTATTTCCAGATTTCTAGTTATAATAAAGGGTGCTAAGGTGACCTGTATCTTTTTATTAAAAGGCAAAGCTATATGCAGCATAAAAAATGAGCAAAGAATTAAGAAACCTTAAAGTGCATCTGTAACCATATTAGAGAAAGAAGGTACAGCGATTTGAGTGGCTTTGGCAAGAAAAAGTTAGCTAAAGTGTGGAAGTCTGAGAAATATTTGATGACAGAGTCCTGGCATGAATAATTTTTCCTACCTTTCATCATGAGGAATCTCTAACAGTTTAATGAGCACATATAAAAATGATAAATGTTAACATTATTATATAAACCATGGGGAGACTGCCATCTCCATATGAAGTTCTGAAGTTAGTTCCAAATGGTATCCCATTAGTGGAAGACAAAAGAAAAGAATACATTATGAGCTTTAAATAGTGTTGGCACCATGTTGAAAACTTAAGATTGCCTGAGACACTGAATTTCCATGCAGTCTGAGCTGTTTATTCTGTGTCAGTAACTCAGACCCTCAGTATTTAGCCTAGAACTCCTCAGTAAATGTGTTGGGTGATTATTGAGAATGGACAATTTAAAAATAACATGTATAGGTTTCATGATGTATCTTCTCTGTATGTTTCTTTGATTTTTTTCTTTCTTTCTTTTTTTTTTTTTGGTACCAGGGATTCAACTCAGGGACACTTAAATACTGAACTACATCCCCAACCCATTTTTTTGTATTTTATTTAGAGACAGGATCTCACTGAGTTGCTTAGTGTCTAGCTTTTGCTGGGGCAGGCTTTGAACTCAGGATCTTCCTGCCTCAGCCTACCAAGCTGCTGGGATTAGAGGAGTCACCCACCTTGCCCAGCTATGTTCCTTTGGTTTTCAGTGATACTTAGAAATTTGCTTCCAGCTTTGCCACTCAATAGTTTGTAACCTTGAACAAGTTACTTTGTTTTCTGGAGTTTACTATTCTTTCTGGAAAACAGTGGTCTAGAATTGCAACTGAGGGCAGCTGTAGGTCTCAGGACTACCCATTGCCCATATAACTGGAGCGAGGTGATTTTTCTTTGCCAAGTACCTGTTGTACTGTTCAAGTGTGCATTTCACTCCCTTGCATTATCAGAGTCACTATCTGCAATGTGAGTTTATCTAAGGGTGGTAATCTTGCCTTTATCAACTTGAATGGTGATGTCAAAGTACTTTTAAAATACCTAACAAATGCTTTCTTCAATAACAACAAAAAGCTACTCTCAGTAATAATTAAGTTTCCAAAAACATTCGACAAGTGTGGTGGCTTAAACAGTATATGCTTTTATTTTAATAAGATGGGCATATCTGGATTCATGTTGATAAGGTATATACTATCTTGTTAACATGGAATTCCAGATAAGCATTGGGCCTCTAGTTTTTCTGTTTGCTCCACAAATGTACAATCTATCTGGTTTGCAAGATTTATATCACAACGTTCTTTAAAATTCAAAGTGGATTGCTTTAGCAGGAACGTGCATTTTTAGTTTACCATAGACATCACCACTTCCCATTACTTCTTCCCTGCCCACTTGCCTCATTTATATAACCTGCCTGATCTCTGTAGGCTCCTGAGTGTGAACCATGTCTAGACAGATCAGGACTGGGCATTTGGTTACTTACTTATCTAAAACAAAAGTGATGTCTTTTGGCCTTAGGGGAGACCCTGTTGAATCTATTTATTTTCTTAAAAAATAAAAGTAGAAAATGAAATAAGGATTAAAGAAGTAGACATTTGTGACTCAAGTTTAATTAATTTTTTTCCTAAGCATTAGATCTAAGACTGTGTACCACAGGCCAAAGACAGATGGTAGGGAAAAGACAGTAAATGGGCATCAGCATTCATGAGAAAATTGTGCAGACCAAAGAAATACGGCAGGGTTGCTCTGGTGAAATGAGGACTAGAGCCCTGTGGCGAAGACTGTTACACAGAGGAAGTTGATTATCCTATTCTGAAAATCAGTTCATTTAAATAAAGGTCAAGCTGCTAGGGAGAAAGGAATATATTTTGCTTTCAACATTATCTGCAATAGGTTGCCATCCTAAACAAAAGGGGCTTTTCCTGCATCATCTCTAGAGCTTCCTTGACAAACTCCATTACAGGTATGTCATCCATAAGTCTAGACATTGTTAATCCTGTTAGATTTCAGTCTGTCTAACTTCTTGTGTTGGTACATGTAATTCTTGTGATATAGAGAATCTATCTTTTCATTTGTTATACATTTATTTTCTTTATACTTTAAAAGAATAGCACTTGGTTCTGCTTTATATGGATTTATTGGATTCTCCATAGTCAAGATTTTATAGATTTTGATAATATTTATGCTTTTTTTTTTTTTTACTCTCTGGGCTATAAGTTACTTTGGTCTTTAGTGGGATTGACACAGATATGTTTAAGAAATCATTTTGTATTATGGATTTTAAAATCCCTGCTGTTCATGTCTACTTCATTTGGTAATATATAACTGAGCTTCATTTTATTTTCCTCACACAGTTTCTTCAGGTTTTGCAAGCTGAAACAGGGAGAAAACAACTAAAATTTAGAAAAAGCCTTCATTTTAATTTTTTTCCATAAAAAGACCTAATTTTTAAATTTGAAAATTTTTAATCCATGAAAGTTAAAACATAAAATTGCATATGGTTTTACTCTTTTGCATTCTAGTGTATTTTATATAAAATATCTATAAAACACAAAATAAATAATAGATACCAGTGGGAGATTTAAACAATTCATGATTGTGAAATAAATTAGAAACTTTAAAGTTCTACACAAATTTAACTTTGTATTTCCTTTTGTAGCTATTAAAAAACAATAGCTATAGAAGTATAGCTTCTATAATAATAATCTATAAAAATAATAAAAAAATCTCCCTGACTTGAGATTTAAAAAAAATATTTATTTAAAAATAATATTTAGACTTTCAACAAGTATATTTGGATAGTTTCTGGCCATGTATGTTGGAGTTGATAATATGAACACAACATTTGTCAAAACTACTAGTGACCTGATACCTGAGTTCATTTTCTGACTTTGCCACAGAGTGGAAGTATAATTTTTGGCAAATAAGTCATTTAACTTCTTGATCCTTAGGTTCTACATTTTGTGAATGATAATATAAGCCTGACTGAGTTCTAAAGGCTAGTCTTGCCTGTGAACTTCAGGCTCATGCATGGATTAAAGAGTGTTTAACAATGGTCTTACTTATTGAATGACATGTAAAGTTCCTAGCATTGGTTGTCATTCAGTCAGATACACAAATACTAGTTCTATTTTTTCTTTCTCATTAAATTTATTCAGTTATTTTATTCATGGTATATTTCTTTACTTTAAACACCGATTTTCTGGTCAAAGTTTAAATAATTTCAGTTACTAGAGTTAACATCTTGGCATAGAATGGATTAGAATCCAGAATCTAAAATCACAGAAATATAGTGCTATGAGTACTTGAATAGAAGTCTCACAATTCTAATTCCAGTCATAGAGCCACACCCTGCCTGCTGTTCTGTTTAGAGCAATCTAGCTAATCTTCTTTGAAATCCACTACCCTCATTTGTAAAGATGGGATACTGGTATCTATCCTTGTACCCAAAATACTATGGTGAGGATCAAATAAATTGTTACTTGTCAAAATGTATTCTAAGCTATTGAGCTTACAATAAATTACCAAAATAAATGATGCTATTATTTATGTTAGGTAAAGCAATGTAAATATTAGGAGTAGACACTTCAGGAGAATATAGGTAGATCCTTAGACCTGTAGAACAAATAGTCATGGCCTAAATCCCCAGGGTGAAGCCAGCCAAGAACTTTTACCTGCTGGGTGAGTTCTCAAGTTGTAAGTCTTTGGAACTCTGAGTACACAACAATTTCCAAAGGACTGGTGAGGAAATTAAGACAATAGATTAAAGTAAAATTGGGTAATGTTTTTCCTTGATCTTTATTTAGTATTTGAAATTGTTTGCCTGAGACACAGCTGATCATTTTTAAAGACTATTATAACTGGGTTTGGCTGCCTATAGTTACAGCATGAATCATGTTTATATTCCGAAAAGAGGATTTCTTTCATCTACCCTTTTTCTTACTCCCTGACATGCAGCTGAGATCCAAAAGTATTTTTTTTTCCCCTCAAGGGGAATGATCCCCTCAGATCAAAACCCTGGAATTGTGAGGAAAGGTAATTAGTGAGCTAGTAACAAATTGAATTTTAGCTTTTCCAAGATTATTAGAACATTTCTTATAGTATTTCTTATAGTCTTCAGGATTGCAAATAAGGAACATGACATTTAATTGCAAAATATCTTGGGAAGCATTGGAGTGGTTTCTCAAAGGGAAAATGAAACACTTCAGTAGCAAAAAGTGGTTTTGATTACATATGCCAAAAGGGACAGATAGGAGCAAAGTACAGTATCAAATCCTAATTTATAGCATAGGTATTACATGTTTTGCATATGGGCATGTCAACTCTTAATTCATACTGAATGAAACTCCTTTAGTAGTAAAATCCTTGTGGGACTATAATTTAGAGCTTTAAGCATATTGTTGCTCCATGTCTGTTCGTGATCATACAAGAAAAACATTTCAGACTCCAGCAGATTGTATCCGTCTAGACTGGATTCAAAAATAAAGTTGTATTGTATGATAATATAAGTAGTAATATTTAGCTTTGGGAAAGATACTTTAAAAATATACATCTGTTTTTACCAAGTTTTGAAGCCAAAAAGATACCTCAACCAACATTTGGTTTTCTTATATGTCACTAAATTGCCATATTGAAACTAGGTATCCATTAACCTTTCTGAGTGATATTTTGTTTTACGTCCATTAGGTGAAAATGCTAGAGTAACTATACCCTTCCTGTCATCCAGTGTTCTTTCCACTTACCTATTCAAAATATATTCATTATTGAATAATATAATAGGAAAGATTCATTTTTGAGAGTGTGGTCAAGGAAAGCATCTTTCAATAGATGACATTTAAGCTCATGCCTAAAACATTAGAGCCAGTCCTTCATCTATAAAATAAGGTTGGACTTTATGATATCTAAGGCCTTGTCTAGGATTCTGTATATGTATGAATACTATAATCTGCTTTGGCTTGCATATTTGTCATGGATTTACTTTTCAGTTTGAGGACTTACCATGTTTCTGTGGCGTATTTTTGTCCTCCTTGTCCATCTATTATTTGCTTTATTTAAAATTTTTCTCCAATCCCCCATACTCCTATTCCTGGCCTATAGTCCATGAAAAAAGCACTTGGATTTAGGAGGTTGGTGTGAAGTGTGTTGTTTTTATACTAATTCTTTCAATAAATACATGTTTATGACCAAATGACTTCACTTCCTTGGGCCAAAGTTTTCTCATCTGTAAAATGGGAATAAATATGTATTGTAGCTCATAGTTGCAGGAGGTGATTAATGTTTTAGTAGCAGATGTACTAGGCCATATTAATGGATTCTGAGAAGTACAAAATATGTTGGGAACACAACGTGTAGGACACTAGTAAAGACATATAAACTTAGTTGGTTTATTTCTCAAGTCGTTTTAAAGCATTTTAGATTTAGGAAAAAAGGAGAAGTGAATGGAAATAAAAGGGGTTTCTGTAAGAGATATTATTTCCCATTCATAAAACTATAAATATAATAGATTGCCTTAGGGAGACATTAATAGGGACTAAACCTTAGATAGTGTTGATTTAAAAATCTCCCTCCCCAAATAATAGCTTTTTGTTATTGGAGATTATTTTCCCTGAGAAATTATTTCAGAGTAGATTGGCTTTCTAAATTGTAAGGCGATGGTTGTTCAGTGATTCATAAAGTATCCTATACTAGTTTTTTTTTTAAAGGAAATAAGCAATTAACCCCAGAAATACATATAAAGGTATATATTTTAGTAGAATGATATTATAATCAACCTATGTATCTAATAAAAATAGATAAATATAATATATTGTCATAGATTCACTTTGTGGAATGCTTTGTAGCATTTAGAACTATTGATGCAAAATTTTGCTTATGTTGATGTAGAAAATAGCTGTAATATTTTATGGAATAAAAAAGCTGTGTTACCTAATATGACCTAATTTTTTTCAAAGGAAACATACTGGGAGATATGTGTAATAACACATCAAAATGCTACTTGCAATTAAGGCTTCTGGTAATTTCTCCATATATATGTGTATAGATATATAGTATTAGAAAAGTCTTCTTCTTCTTCTTTTTTTTTTTTAAGTCTTTTCACTTTATATAGTCAACTTCATCTTTCCTGATTCATCATTGTGAGTGTATCTTCGAAAGGATCCACTTTATTTCTCTGTAGTGATCAGGAACTTGCCTCTCAGTCTCTAGTTCTGTAAACTATATTCAAATTATTTTTCATTTTGCCATCAAGACTCTAAATAGAATGATAATTGCTTTTGCATACCTGCCTTATGAAGAGAATTATAATAAAATAGAAAACCTAAGTCTCCTCTAAACATGCATTAAAAGAAGTTGGAGAGTACTAATAAGCATATATTGAAGGTTTAAGGAGAAGTTTGTGAAGAATACCATTTATTTTCTTTTTTCTGAAGTTCTAGCAGGGATAATAGAATTTTCAGTTAAAAAAGATTTAAAAAGTAAGACTCATAATTTTAAAGACCATGTTTAATAGCTACTTTCACAAGATCAAATTCAGGTCTCTATAATGAGGTTTTATTGTTTGTTTGTTTATTTATGCATTGAAGATGCTGGGGCCTGAACCCAGGGCACATTTGCTTATTAAATTGATTTATAACCATTTTAACATTCATATGAGATAATTTTGCACTATGCAGTATAATTAAAATTGGTTTCTATAGTCAGTACGTTAGGTTCATAGTTCTGCGAATAGCTCCTTGACAAATTATATCATTTTGTAAATTTTAAGTCCTTTTTTTGGTGATCTGTAGCTTCATTAAAGAGATACCAATAGTTTTTGTACTTAACAGAATATTTTTTTTTTACTTCTTATACTTATGTATATTTTCATCTTATATTGACTGTCTATTGAGGGTGGATATTGGTAAAAAAAATTAAAATGAATAGCATTGATACAAATCAAAATCTAAAATTTCACAATAATTGAGATTTAATATTGATCTTTAAAGTCACAGTTTAAATAAAATACATTTGAAGAGTTGAAACCTATTCCTGGAGTTGTACTTTACTCACTATTACTTGACAGACCCAGAGTTCTTGTTGGCTAAGGGAAAATTTCCAACATGAGGAACTTCCTCTTAATGTGAAACATAAAATTCTTAAACTGATGATGACATATCTTTAGTTTAACCATGGCCAAGTATTTATTTCTACTTTCTGTAGTCTTTCCTTTGAAATGTGTTCTTAAGGCAAACAAAACATCCAGGGTCGGTCAGATTTAGTAAGTAGTAGACCACATTTTGTAAGGGACATCTATAGGACCATGAATTTTATGTCACATAGTGCCTATTATAAGTTGGAAAAATAGAAGTACTCCCATCTTTTTCCTTTGTATTCATTTTTTTTTCTAAACTAAGCAACAAATGTTTCCCTTGAATATATCTGAATTTATTATAGTCTTCTAGCTTATGATACCTGCAATAACCAATGACTTGATGGGTTACCTCATATGCTGATTATTGTAACAAGATTTGCCCTCAGCTCCTCTGATCACGAATATTGTCATCTCTGTAACAGACTTAAGGAAATGAAGGACACCTCTTTCCCCTTTTGCAACTAAGTTTCAGAAATGGTTCAAATTGTTTTCCTCAATTCTCCAGAGTTCAACAGAGATCAGACTGTAATGGCTCAGACTTACTGAAAGTTCAAGGATAAATGAAAGAAAAATATAGTAATTTACAAATTACTGTGTTATTAAAGAAATCTTATATTTCAGAGCATTAACTGGTCCTCAGGGTCTTCTAGCTTGTTAGTTGTTTCTACATAGCTGGAATGGTTTATTCTCTACCAAGTGGTATACTTGGATCATCTCATTGCCTCTGCATTTTTGGCCCAAATTTGAAAGGGCTATGCCCAGAGTTCTTAATCTCTTTATATTATAATGATTCATAGTATTAGATCCACATTCCAGAGCATTCCCCTCCATCTAATCTTATAACTGTTTAAACTTACTTGCTTGCATATACAATCACAAGATTTTGGCCCCGTCCTGTGACCTTAGTATGTAACTGAACCCTGTACATTCTGGATTGTTTATCCTTGACAAAATAACTTGCCAGTTCAGTTTCTTTCAGTAACCTTAATGGATGGGAAGTTATGCTTAGGGTCTTAACTCCAGGTCTGTTGTGCACAGCTCTCAAACATGCAACAACTTGCAGTCATAGTAACAACTTCCCATCACAGTGCAATACATTTATAGGATGTTAGCTCAATTAAAACATAGAACCAACTTCATTAGCAATTGAAAGTACTAACTTTCCTTCTGATATATCTGTATCATATTGCTTCACCACTTTTAGGTTTTTGACAAAAGAACTATGGACCGTTAGTTGTTTTATATTTACCTAATTTAACTAGTGATTACTGCATCCCAGGTACAGAACATTATGAGACTAATTTAAATAAAAGCATAACATTTACTTTTTCTTAAGGCTTCTCCCTACATTTCTTAGTAAGCTACATGAGAATGATGAATCCAGAAATATATTTTTCTGTGTAAAAGTCTGCAGTGATTTTTTTTAATCAGTGTTTTTGACTTCTAAATAAATTTTGGACTAATAATTTAAAAAATATATTTTGATTTACAGTTTTTTTTTAAATCTTTAAATTTGTTTTAATTAGTTATACATGACAGTAGAATGTATTTATGCACTTTGATATACATAGATGGTATATAATTTCTCATTTTTCTGATTGTACATGTTGCAGAATTATATTGGTCATGTAGTAATAGTCACATATATACATACAGTAATAATGTCTGTTTCATTCTACTATCTTTCCTATCCCCACAGCCCCTCCTCTCCCATCACTTCCCTCTACCTAATCTAAGGTAATTCTGTTCTTCCCTAGTACCCCCGCATGCCTTATTGTGAATTAGCATCCACATATTAGAGAAAACATTCAGTCTTTGGTTTTGTGGAATTGGCTTATTTTGCTTAGCATGGTATTCTCCAACTCCAACCATTTACTGGCAAATGCCATGATTTTGTTCTTCTTTAAAGCTAATATTCCATTGAGTATATATATCACATTTTCTTTATCCATTCATCTATTTCAGGGACACTTTTATGGAAATTAGAAACTATTGATGTTTACTACTTTTATGTATCTAGGTATAAAAGTAGTCATGGGAACTTATGCAAAATTTTAGCATTGCTGCATTCATTTATCATTATTGAGGAATTGTGTACTCTCCTTGAAATACTAAAAAAGGGGTATACTTGCAATTGAAAAAATATCAGTTTATGTGACTTGTGAAAGTCATGCTTGTTTCCCTTACTTTTTTTCCTCCTTTTCTTTCTTCTCTCATTTAAGTTATTTCCCCTCTTAATTCCCTTTATCTTTTTTTTTTCCTCCGTAATGTGCTGGGGATCAAACCTAGGCTTTACACATGGTAGACAAGTGCTGTATCACTCAACTACACCCCAACATTGTCTTTATATTTTCATGTGTTTTACCAATGGCTTTGTTTAATCTTTCTGTAATAATTTACTTAATAATATTAATATCTATTATATTTGTAAGATGTTTGGCCATGGATTGTTCGATATATTTACAGGAAGTGAAATACAAGGTACTTAATTATTAAGGACAGAGTGAAATATAACTCTGGCTTTATTTAGTATAGTGATTTAACCAACTGCTGTTTCACACATAAAAAGACTGCATCTCCAGGTGCTAATTACAACAGAAGTTTTTGCCACATGGACAAATTAAATCAACCTTTTTTACCAAAAAATAAATAAATAAATAAATAAATAAATAAAATTCAGGTTTATCTGAACTAAGTACATATACAAAATCTTTATTGACCAAATGGTAGAACAGATGTACAGGGTTTTGGTTTTCATCTCTGGGATTCTGCTTTAGAGTTTTAAGTTATACACATACAAGAGGATAGATTTGTATATTTGTTATAATTTGTGGGTGACTAGAAACACTGCAGTAATTTTCTTGATCTTAAACCTAAGGAAACATGATTTCTAAAATGTTTCAGTACCTTTCTTTCAATTCCTTGCCTACACACTCAGATTAAGGAAGAATATGTTGAATTGATCTGCTTGTATTTAAATTTTCATTGAGGAGTATTGTCCTATAGTTGCACTTTGCAAATCCCAATGCCACTGGGTTGTTCAGCACAATTGTGTGGTGCTTGATAAACTCTGTGCCCCAGGGCTGGTGAATCAGGACAGTCAAAACAAAGGGAAACTTGAATTTTCTAATTTCACTGTTATTCTATTCTTGCTTCAGTTAAGAGGTTTAAATGAACCCAGTTTTGAGACAGTCTTTATATTAGAATTTGACAGTTCTGTGAAATGCTTTGTCCTTTGGGGGCTCTCCTTACATCACTGTGAATTGGGATTTATTTAATAAAGCACCAAGTAGGAATGGAGAGGGGGCTAGTGTGTCCAAGGGAATTAGAAAAAAATGTTAGCTTGATGACTTTTACTTAGGCTTCTGCTTTATCTTCTCTGTCTTTCCTTTTTTCCCCCCCATCAACTTATACATATGACAACTACAGAACAATGTTAAATTCACTCAGAATGTTTTAAAAATAAAACTAGAAGTTAAAGATATTAAAATATTTTGATTTACTCTGCTGTAAAATTAATTCTTTTTGTGGTGAACTGTTTCACAGTATCTTGGCATGAGAATACAGTGTATTTGAAAAATATAAAAAAATTAAAACTTGATTTATTTTTTGGCTCAATTATTTGAATCCATGAAATATTTCATATGGGTTACAATGCCAAATTCATGTCATACTCAGAAAACAATGGCATTTGTTTTTTGATTTTTATGAGTTTAGAGCTACCTGTTTAATATTTTTCTTCAGCAATTGGGATTTTTACCCTGTCATGAAAGCTCCCTGCCATTAACAATGACATTTTTAAAATAACTTTTTTTACAGTCATTTATATTTCTTTTTGAGTAAATTTTATTATTTTTCTAAATATTTTAGAGCATTTTAAGATAGTGACAGAAATCATTACATGACAAGATAAATTCAGTCTGACTTTAAATGGTATTTATGTAATTAATGGAAATTGGTGAATTCTATATAATTATCCTATGATTAGGATACTATGTTAACATAATAATTCAGTTTGATTTTATTTCTTCCCTCATTTGTATATGCAGATGTGGATGTGGATGATTGTAAATTCACATACAAATTCACTATATTTATTTTAGTTTTAAAGCAATAATTCTCTTTAGAAGCCATAAGTTGATGACATAAGGGGGGAAAAAACAGTACACTCTCCATACATGTAATTTCTAGACAGCACTTCTATGTATTTTGATAATTATAAAGGTCAAAGATCTTTCTTATTTCATAAAAAATGTGTCCATCTTTTACTGATTTTATGCTTAATGATGTAACATCACTGACTAATAAGGGATTCCCTATTGTAGGAATTTTCAGTAGATAGAAGAGATAATAGTCTCTGTTTTTGAGTAGACAGCAAAGAATATTGAGTTATTGTAGTCACATCATAATGTGCACTATAGTGTAGAAGTTGCACTTTAAATACCACTTGATCTTTTGAACACAGTATTTCAGTAGTAGACAGCTACTAATGTAAACTCTTTCAGTTTTGCTTCCAAGAGCATAGACACATTTGATGTTGTGGGTGACAAACTCTGATAAATGGACATTTCCATTTTAATGTGCTATTTCTGTCTGATGAGGAACCTTAACACAGTTTGAAAATATCTTCCCTTTAAAGGATGAGAGGCAATTTAACTGTCTTTCTGTATCATTGAAAACTATCTAAATAAATATTACTATTTGATATACATTAACTAAACTGTACATGAATACTTTTAAGTATCTTCCTGTGTGGCAATCAAGGGCACAGAAATTTAAAAGCTGTAAAATTCTGGTAAGAGTTGGGGTAGAACTTGGTTGGCAGAGTGACCCTCTCGCATGTGTGAGGCCTGGGTTCTATCCTCAGAACACACACACATACACAATCTTAAAGCAAGGAGGAAAGTTGGCTTCTTTCGCTATTTTTTTTTAAATAAATTCCTAGGATCAGTGCCAATGGCTGTTGGCTTGATTTTTGAGTGGAGGGGGTGTACCTATCCTAAAACATCTGTACTAACAGGACATATAGTAAATGGAGTAAGTCCGACAAAACTGTCTCATGAATGTGTGTGAGACATTTTCCCTTTCTAGTAAATTTAGGGTAATTTTGGAAAAGATAATGAATGCAGGGGCAGAGAGTGATGAACATTCAAGGAGTTCATGGACACCAAGACCATTCAGGGGTTGAGAAGGCCTTAGGATAAATTTCTATGCTTTTGGAAAAGGATATTCACACTCTTCCCTTTACTGTGGTAATATTGTGGTAATATTCATAGTGCTTCACTCATCCACTCTATGGGAAAAAGTGGAGTAGAACACTGATACTAGAGCAGAATTGATTCTTTAGGGCTACCCTCTGACCTAGTGCCCTTTGCAGAAGGGCGTTCTGTCAGTTCTGTACTATCCATAGCATGACAAGGGTCTGCTGGGAGAAACCTTGCTCTTTGCTTTCTACTTGTAATTTCCCTTCCCTCAACAAATAAGATCTATTACTCTCTTCTTTGTTTATTTCACCAGATGAATACTCTGATTGAATTATGTAGAACACTGTTGACTGAGTACAACAGAAGACCAACCTAGCAGTGGTTTCGATTAAAAGACACTTGTTTACATAATGGGTCTTCCAGAAGAGTTTGTTTCTTGTTCTGGTTTGACCTGGCAACTGAGTTATTAGGTCTCATTCTTGAGCCTGGCATGGTGATGCATGCTTTTAATCCCAGTGATTTAGGAGGTTGAGGCAGGAGGATCACAAGTTTGAGAGTGGTCTCAGCAATTTTGTGAAAACTTGAACAACTTAGCAAGATCCTCTTTCAAAATGAAACTGAGGATGTAGCTCAATGGTAAATAACCCCCCCCCCCCGCACCCATTCAATCCCTTGTTTTTTAAAAAAATTTTCTTTTTAATATTTTTGGCAAGTAGATTTTAAAAATCCATGAGTAGCAAGATGGCTTTCAGATATGTTTGCATCAAGTCCTGATATAATACCATTCAAAAGCAGGACTATAGTGAATTGAACTTTATTTTTTTGAAGTTATCCAGCAAACTCCCCTTAGGTATCATTAGCTAGAACTAGATCACACCAAAACATCTAACTACATGTATATGTATTTCTAGGCTGGTAAATACATATCAGGTTTCTTCAGCCCCTAGGGTAGAGAGAGGATGCATCAGCTAGAATATTTTGAGAATAGTAGTCTGGCCAAAGTCTTCACAACATAAGATAAGAAATAGCCCCTATTGTTTTGTATAAAGATCTAAGGAAGAAGTTAATCTCATATTGAAAACTTGTCCTGAGATTCACTTTTCCTGGTGCAATTTTTTAAATACTTTTTTAGTTGTTGATGGGCCTTTATTTTATTTATTTATATTTGGTGCTGAGAATCAAACCCAGTGCCTCACACATGCTAGGCAAGTGCTCTACCATTGAGTCAAAACTCCAGCCCTGATGCAATTCTTGTGTTTTTCTAACAGCTTTATTTATTTTTTAGCATAGTGCTGTTTTTTTAAAAATACTTTTTTAGTTGTAGATGGACACAATAACTTCTATTTATTTATTTATTTATCTATCTATCTATATTTATTTATTTATATGTTGTGCTGAGGATGGAACCCAGTGCCTCATATGTGCAAGGCAAGTGTTCTGCCATTGAGCCACAATCCCAGCCCTGCATAATGCTGCTTTAATCAGATATTTCATAAAACAGAACTGGTTGCTGAATTTACCTTGGCTGCTTCTTCAGCCAGGCCACTGGTAAAACCAGGATAGGGGAAAAGATAATGCCAAAAATTAAAGCCAAATTATATACATACACATGCACACATTCATATATAGGACATTAGACACCTAGATCTATGTACATTAGACACCTAGATCTAATGCAATATGGAGATGTACATTTTTATTTTTATAATGTAGGAAAACTTAGGGATTCTATGAATTTACAACAGTTATATCCTATTTTTTGTATTTAATGGTTTGAATAGGTACCACTGATTATCTTTCTCTTTAAATTATATTTCTATTCTGTGTAGTAGTCTGTTCATAAGAAATACCTCAGATATATTTTCACACATGGAAAGTATAACATCTCCTCCGAGAAAACTTAGCTTATGATGTTTTGCACCATCTTTCTCTTTTTCTTGCTTTATTTCTGATTAATAAGTACTTATAATTGTACCAGACTTAAATAATAATGACATAAATAATTTTATTTCATTGATCACTTCCAACAAAAGAAGACTTATACACTGGCTAGTAGATTATAGTGATATACATTATGGCAATAATTATCTTTGGGGCATAGTCATAATATGTAGTATAGTCAAGCAACCATTTAGATTTAAGTTCTGACAGTTTTTTTTTTCCCTCATGCTATCGGAATTAGAAATTCTGAATTAGTGTTTTTCAGACTCTTAACTAGGTAAATCTTGGAACATTAACATGCTAGTGATTTTGTACATGATTGTGTTAACTTTTTGTGTTGGGCTAAGCAAATTGTCCATGTGATAGTGAGAGTATCCAGGCAAACACTGAGTATAGGGCTTAAAATGTGGTAAGCACTTAAAAGCTTTTATCACCTATTGTCATTTGCTTTGTAATCCTTGTGAAAGAGATACTTAAAAATACGTTTTTAAAAATAAGAAACAGAACAATACCTCCCCTCTGAAAGAAGTACTGTGGATCTTAATATATCTATTAATTATTAGATCATATTATAAAAAGGGTTTGAGCACCTTTTTGGCTCCATAATTACATTTAGATCATTAAATTACATTGATTAGTATCACATTTCTTGAATGTGTGTGTGCCAGTGAGCCACAAGTTTTGTAATCTTTCTGAAATTTAGCTGAGATAGTTTGATTGGTGGCAGACCTAGCTAGCATTCATATATTATCAGAACATCCTCTTTAATGGATTAGTAAAAATTAAAATTGTTAATTGTAAAATTTAGCTGTCTAGGCATATGACATTAGAATATAATTAAAATTTTTAATATGTTGACTTATATTTCTTGTCTTTTTTTCCTATTTATATTTAAACATACTCATGTACTGGTAAGACAGTTATGGAATTAGATGTAAGTTATTTTAGTTTTCCTTTATGATTTTGTTTATATAATGAGTCAGGCCTTGATTAAGTTGACTATTAACTAACTTCATGTTTCTCCATCCTTAAATCTGTGGCACATTAATATTTTTTAGTTCCTCATGTTTTATTTCAAAATATAATGATGGAATATATAATAAAATGCACAATGTTGTTTTCTTCCTGGGTCCCTTCAGGCGGTGGGAATGAGTTCTCCTCGGTGCAATGGGCTGATTGAGAAATAAAAGCTAAGAAAAATAGAATGGCAAAACCCCCCACAGAACACAGAAAGTAGTTTCAAAAGCCAAGGCAAGACAGGAAAGCCGATCAGACAATCGAGCTTCTATACTAGTGGCAAAATGGAGCCCGGGCCTGCTTTATTTATGTTGGGGAACATCAAAGGCCTTCCATAGGATGTTCTTCACCAAAAATTTAAAGGTGGGTTGTCCAGTTTCCACAGGGTTACACCCATCTACGGAGCTACTATGAGGGATCTTCCTTGAAGAGCTTAGATAATGGTCACCTGCATTGAGGGAGAGTCATGGATAGTTCCTAATGCCAAACCTAAATCTCCCTGGCTACCATATGGAGAGAAGATCCTCATGTAATTCACAAAGGGCTTCCCACAGTTGTAAATGAGTGAACTTAGCAAAATGTGAATGCTTGTTTTTTAAGAAGTGGGTTGTTATCTTTAAAGTAACTGTAGTCACTAGTGAAAATACTGATCTTAAGTGAAAGAAGTTAGAAATTGGTGAAAGAAGCATTATTATCCACACCATTATATGTCCTTATGCTATATTCATTTTAAATTTTAAGAACCTATGATTTTTATCTGGGACAATATACATCTGGACACACACACACACAAATACACTCTTGAATGAATGAATGGTTTAATTGTAGAGGCCATTCAATATTTAGTTATTCAGTAACTTCTCATGGAAAGATTTTTCTTTGCTCTTATGTCATTTTTGGTTTATAAACAAATGCTCTTGAGACAGGAATATTAAATGTAGATGTTCTATATAATAAGAATGGTATAATAACCACCTTCAAATTTGGGATGTTTTGTTTCTGTTACATATCATCTGCATTCTTAGGCAAGATGTTTACATTTGAGATTATAATTTTTGTTGGTGTATTCTTTGTCCAAGGTTATCATTTTAAAGCAATTATTTAAAAAGGTCAAAGTATATTGAATCACATTGAAAGGAAGGAGCAAATATTGCACATGTTGGAGAAGAACAAAAAAAAAAAATAGAAATGGTAATTTCCAGTGTTCATTGGCTGGTATAAAGTTTGTAGGTCATAAACACCAAAGTCAGCAGAAACCTCAGCAAATAAAGCAGTTGCAACTTACAGAGGGCCTAAAATCACTACACAATTAAAACTACCTTAAGCTTTATTGAAACATAGTCATTTTTCATTAAGACTGAAGTATAAAATACCCTGGGAAAGAAAGTAAATTTAATCTTGTTTGTTTACTTCAATGAGAAAGTATTCTAAATTTGATGACAAAAAGAAATATAATAACACAAAACAAACTCTGGGAGTTTTGAGGCTATAGTTGTGAGGCTAGTAACATTAATTACAGCTTATATGAAAGATTCTGATAGTGTCTGGGAATCAGAGTCTATTATTCATCTAGACAGCTTGCTTGTACATGTATGTCATTATCTTTTGTTTACCTAGAAACATTTTTTTTGTGTGTGTGTATGTGTGTGTGTATAACTGTACCCATCATTTGGACCTTTCTTCTTTAACTGCCAGATTTGTGACTGCCTGCAGCATTGTCCATTCATGACTTTGCTATGCAACCAGTGCATGGTTTATTGGAGTGAATAATGCAAATGGCAGAGAGAATGCCTGGGGCCTTTTCTTTGTCAATATAAAAGTTAGAGACCTGGAGTCAAAGAAAGAAACTCTTGAGAGCTGTGAGGCAGCTGGAAGGCAGAAGATAATCCAGTTTACCAAGGTGGAGATCTTAGGTACTTTCTGTGTTCTCTTTCATGCCTATTTTCAAAATGCTCCCTTTTCTTCAGATTGCCCCATTGAGAAGGCAAATAGATCCTTCTTGACCAACAAACCAAGAATCATTTTGACAAAATGTATACTTGAGTGGCTTGACTTTACCTTCTGACCTGTAATTTCCTCAGCTCGCCTGTCCAATTTGAGTCCCCAAAGCAGCAGTAAAGATGGATTTCACAGATTGTACAGGTTAATCGTCATCTCTGCTTTCTCTGTTTCAGTCCCACCTACACATAGTTATCAAACACTGAACACTTGCCTCAGCAGAGCGGGGTTGAGCAGAAAACAGTGTTGGTGAATTGCTGAGACACATTGTGTAGCAGCTGGAGGTTTTGTGAAGTGGAAGAAACCAAAGTCAAGCTCAAGTGCTGGTTATATTGAGAGGAAAAAAGCCATGAAGCTGATGCACCAGAAAGAAGAGTGTAGGTACCAGAGAGTGGCCAATATAGTTGCATTCTCCTTTGTCCTTTTTACTTTAAATTGTTATTCCATAGCATGTTGATAAGGATCTGTATAAAACATTATTTGTAGTAGGTTTGCATTAGATATGATTGATAGATAAAGCTTTTTATGTATCATCTGCATACCCTCATATTTCAGAGAAGTTCCTCAGATAATTCTAAAATGGATTTATTTTTATGCCCTCACAATGACATTAAAACTGGGCCTTTTCCCAGAAATGAAAATACATGTATAAAAAGCAGAGGTACTCAGAATTCAGGGTTTTTGATTCATTTCAGTTATTACGATATATACAGTTGTGCTGAATATAGCATTAGCAAATGCCTTACCTGTGTGCTCCACATTACAATTGTGTTAATCATAAATTAATAGATTCAGATAGGAATGTTCCGATTTAATGATGCATTTGTTGATAACACAAAAGAAAGTGAAGAGAGGAGCATATGTCCAAATATTTATGAATACACTTTTTAATAAATTCAGCTAATACCAAATTTGTTAATAAAAATTTAGATTTAAAACAAATATAAGATTGAGGAAGGACCAGCCAATGTAGAACTAATTCCAAATCCTAACTCTGACCTTCCCAATTATGTTACCCAGAACAAGTAACTAAATGTCTGTCTTCCACTTTTTCCATTTTGTAGATGTGAACAGCTGTCTTGTAGTTTTTAAGGATAAAATACCTAATGAATCTAAGGACTTTTGCACTGTCAATGGCACACACTGTAATTTATCCATTTGAAGACCTGTGCTATTTTCATTTTATCATGTCTGAAAATGAGTGGTGCATCATGATAATCTATTGTGTATTCTTTTAATTGTCAATGTATTATTTTCCCTAATGGTACATAAAATAATATTCTGGGTTCTAATCAGAGTCATCATATATGTGTTGAAATATAATTCATAAAATGGCACATAAAATAATTCTGTCCTTTAATTAGAAGTTTCTTAATTTTTGCTCACTACAGGAGTATGTGCTGTCTGTTCATTCTTTTTCCTTTTCTGTGGAACTATTACATTAATTTATAAATAAATATTACTCAAATTATCATTTTTTTCCTAATAAGCAATGAACATATTTTTAAGTTGGATATTATCTGTTGTACTTTTGATGGCATAATTCATGGCTTTGTTGGCTTTTTTAATACTAATGGCTGAATAATTGTAAGCTCTAGACCTAGCAAATGCAAAACAAATATAAAAGTATGGAATATTTTGTAAATTTTAAAAATTGCAATGGTTTAGTTAATGCTATTTTTTTAACCTCTCTGAACTTCCTATAATGGATTTCTGTATAATTGATAGGGATTTTTAAAAAGTAAGTCTACTAGTATAGCATTCATAACTCAGTCTTTTTGTTTATATTTTTAAGAATTTAAATTCCTGCAGTGTCTCATCTCAGGTGGGTGGATTTTGGTGACTTTATATTATGGAAATGTGTAACTTATACGTACAATTAAAACAAGATTGTGAAATAGATGTTTTAAATTTTTCTAATAAGAAACAAAAGCAAAGCTAGCTTAATGGTACTATTTTTTTTTTTTTCTTGTTGCTGTGGTAAATTATGTGATGAGGGAGAGACTCATGTCAGAGTGCAGTGATGAAAATCAGAACCAGAACATGACAGGTTGAGAGTCACAGGAAATGAAACAGAAGGTGGAGTGACTCTTTACTCAGAACAAATCTCCTAGGTTAACTGAAAGTCTGGGGCTCAGAACAAAGACAAATTCATTGGCCTCTCATGGTGAGTGCCTGTAAACCCAGGCATGAGGTAGCCTTTGATACCTTGTTGTGTCTGCCTTTCAGCAGATTTGTAAATTTGGTAGATGCGTGAAATATAAATCAGCAGTTGGGAGTTGATGCCTTGCCTTATTATTTTGATAGATAAATTGCTTAAGGATTTAAGATGTATCCATAGTAAGGAAGATAGATACTGGATTAGAATTAAGGGATTTATTTGGTTTTCTTTTCCCAGAAAACCAAGATTACTTCACACCGAAGGCATATCTTTAGAAAATGTAAATAGCAAAAGGCTTTACAAGAACCTTCATTTGGAAATAAAGACTCATATTTCCAAAGTGTATTCTTATTGTAAGACATGTTTTTGTGTACCTTTGTTTTTGAAATTAATCAGTTTAATATAGGGCCAAGCGTGCTAAATTATGTTTATAAAATATTGCTTTATGAAAATAGGAAATATATAAATTTTGTTTCTATTTTACCCATTGTTTTATAAAGTTACATTAGTTATATCCACATAATTAAAATTTACATTACTATGATATACTTGACATATATGACATACTGTTTGAAAACTCTTTCACTGTGGTATCTCCAAAGGATAAGATCATTTTTATATTAATCTACATTTCCCCTACTTTCCATAAGACACAATAAACAGCATTAAAATGAGTCAATGCACAGCACATTAATTTATAAATAAACATTACTCAAATTATATTTTTTTTCCTAATAAGCAATGAACGTATTTTTAAGTTGGATATTATCTGTTGTACTTTTGATGATATAGTTCATTCTGTTTCCTGGGATAAGATGTGTAATTCTTGTCTCTCTCTTTCTACATTGAAAGTCATCATTGAATAGATTTCAAAAATGTTCTGGGAAGAAATTCCTTAATTCCTTAAAAAAATTTTTTTTTGGTGTGTGTGTGTTCCATCAATTGCATTGAATAGACAGCCACCCAATCAGCTTATAAATTGGCCATATGCCTCATATAATGTATGCAGAATTGCAGATTTCAATCTTTATCAGTGGAGTAGAAATGTATACAATAATATCTCCTAAACCCTAGTTTCACTTTTGCTTTAGTTACTTGTAGTCAACCATGGAAAATTCTAGAAATGATTAATACATTTTAAAACACACAATATTCTGAGTAGCATGAAGAAATCTCATACTGTCCTGCTTCATCTCGCTCAGGACACGATCATTTCTTTGTCCAGCGTGTTCAAACTGTATATGCTATCTGCCAGTTAGTTACCTAGTAGCCATTTAGGTTATCACTGGTATCACAGTGCTTGTGTTGGAGTTCATTTTACTTAATAACCGTCTGAAAATGCAGGAGTGGTGATGCTGATGGTTTTATGAAAGTGAAGCCATAAAGCATTTTCTTTAAGGGAAATGGTGAAAATTAGAAAAGAAAAAATAATTTTATATTAAGGTTGACAAGATTTATGGTAAGAATGAATTTTCTCTACATGAAATTGTGAAGAAAGAAAAACAAATTTATGCTAGTTTTCTTCTCTTACCTCTAACTTCAGAAACTACTTCCACAGTGTGGGGTAAATGCTTAGTTAAGTGGAAAAGACATTAAATTTGTGGGTGTAGACTTGAACAGAAGATGTGTTCTGATTGATGGCAATGAATTGTACCAGAGAACATTGAGCTTGTGTGAGGACTTTAGCAAGGGATCCCCTGAAATGAGTGACACCACGCCAGTCACTGCAAGAAAAGATTGGTGGTTGCACATATTAAGGAACAGGTTTGGATTGGAAAATATAAAAATTACTGTTGAGATTGAGCCTATTGATGAAGAACCTGCTAATGTCTTTCGGATAGAAATGAAAAATTATGTTGAGGAAGAAACATACCATCTAAAGCAAGTATCAGCTGCAATGAAACAGCTTTTCTGAAAGAAGATGCCCAATAATCTATATCATGAAAAGGCAAAGGAGGTACTAGGACCTAAAACAGAGGAATGTTTAGGTCAGGTAGAACATGGCAGCACTGCAGGGCATATGATACAAGCAGGTGGAGTGGATCTACTATAGTCTCAAACACACAAATAATTATTTACTCATGTTCTGGACACAGAATCACAGAGCATGGTAGCAGCAGTCAACTCGTTTACATAATGGTTCTGCTAATGCTTCACCCCAAAAGTTGAAAATATTTGGAAAAGAAAGAGTTGGAATTTAAATGTCTCTTAAAAATAGAAAAGTTATCCCAAGTTTTTGCTATGAAAATGAAAAAATGGAGGGTATATTTCTACCTTCAAATACAATCACATTGTTTCAGCCCCTTGATCAGGGAGGGCATTCTTAAGTTTGTCACTGCCACCTATACTCACCTGGAATTTGATCACATTTAATTAGCAATTGATATAGACCCCATCTGGACATAACGTAGCACTGGAAAACATTCACTATTGCTGACGCAATAATATTCAACAAAACAGCATTGGATAAATTAAAACCAGAAACTGTACATTCCTGGTGGAAGAACTTATGAAATTATGAATGATTTTAAAGGCCTCCTGGGGATCCATGGAGAAGTTAGGATAATTATTCATGCAGCAAGACAAGTGGATGGCAAAAGATTTTTTTTTTTTTTTTTTTTTTGGTGAAGAAGGAGAATGGTATATTAAAGGGTATTAAGGGTTAAATGAGAAATAGGAAGGATTTACTTGAGCAATCTATAAAGGAAGAAGAATATGAAGAAGAAGAAGCTGAAGTGAAGCCATTTTGAACATTACTGAAATGAGCTGAAGTGTTTTGAATTGTAGAGACATTAAAGGACACAGTTGTGGGAGTGCAGCATTAAAGTTACCTGTAGGATCATGGAAAGATTGTTGCAGATAAGGCTCACCTGGAGAACCTAAGTGATTGTGTGGAGGAGCGGCTGTGTGTGTTTGTGTGTGTGTGTCTCTGCAATATGTCCTATTCTTGTCATTTTGCAGGAAGGATTTCAAGTAGAAGTCATAGAGTAACACACAGGCGTTTATTAGACACGGTGATTTATTTGCAAGATAAGCACAAGTACAGACACTGTTTGGTCCCTCTGTGGAGAGAATGGTGTAGCTCTTATAAAACAGGTTTTTGAAGGGCTTTGAGTACTCTTGTTCTTGCATTAGTTTCTCTTACCCTTTAAGTGGTTTATTATCCTTTGAATAGCCCTCAACACATTTTGTTCATGAGGGTCTGGTCACAAGGGATGACTGTGACTTGGCTTCCTTGATGACCAGGTCATAGAAAAGGGCTATGATGATTGTGCATAAGATATAGGCATGACATGGTCTTGAAACAATAGTTCCCTAAGGGGTTTATGGCTGGGACAGTTTGAAAATAATAATTCCTATTTTACTAATGCTTGTCTGCTTTAATAAAGTTCATTCATTGTTTATTTTGTTATCCCTTGTCCTGTCACTTATGGACTGTCTTTCATGTTTAGTTACTTCTCTTTATTGCTCTCTCCCTGCCCACCTGCTCATGGCTGTCTATCTACCTAACAGAATGACAGCCTCT
Source organism: Marmota monax (assembly GCF_021218885.2). NCBI lineage: Eukaryota > Metazoa > Chordata > Mammalia > Rodentia > Sciuridae > Marmota > Marmota monax. Next base: position 17,651,256 of record NW_026691950.1, read on the forward strand.
TTATCTACATTTGGAGGAAGCAAAAGGGCACTTCTGATTATATTCTCTTCCAAAAGCTTTTGGCAAAAATCTTTGAGAATCCCCAACATTGATGGTTCCCAGCCATTGACGTTCTGTGCTTCTTATATTAGTCTTCTACATCTTCATGCATTTCTGACCCAGGTGGCTCAGCATCCCATCTTTCTCTTGAGGTTGTGTCAATAGTAGCCCAACTGCTCACAATGCCCATGTATTCCCCCCACTTCCTGTCACCACACAGGCATTCTCTCTTCCCACATCATCACAGAAAGAAAGAGACAAGACTGCTTTTTCATAACTTTTATTACAACAGATTATTATAACTATTCTATTTTATTCTTAGTTGTTAATCTCTTACTATACCAATTTGATAAAGCTTTTTCATGAATGTATGGGAAAAATCATAGTGCATATGTAGTATTTGGTATTATTTGCAGTTTCAGGAGGCAATCATTCAGAGGTTTGGAATGAATCTCCCTCAAATAAGGGTGCACTACTGTACACACTTTGAAAATCTGTAGGGAAAATAAAAATGCTAAAAAATTATTTTCTAATTTACTAATGGTGATGTTATGGTTTGGATGTGAGGTGTCCTCAAAAGCTCATGTGTGAGACAATCCAAGAAGGTTCAGAGGTGAAGTGATTGGGTTGTAAGAGTCTTAAGGCAACCAGTGATTTAATCCCCTAATAGGGATTAACTGAGTGATAACTGAAGTGGTAGGGTGTGGCTGGTGGAGGTGGGAATTGGGGCATGGCTTTAAGTATATATTTGTATTTGGGAGTGGAGTCTCTCTGTCTCCTGGTCGCTGTAATGTGAGCTTCTTTCCTCTGACACCCTCTTCTGCCATGATGTGCAACCTAGCCTCCAGCCCTGAGGAATGGGCCAGAGGACTAAGACTTCTGAAACCTTGAGCCCTCAAATAAACTTTTCCTCCTCTACAATTGTTCTGGTGAGATATTTTAGTCACAGCAAAAAACAAAACAAAACAAAACAAAACAAGAAAAACAAAAAACAACTGATGAAAACAGGTAATCATACATTTTGCCTCATTTTAAGTTTTTATCTTGAATTTCTGTTGTTCTTATCCTACACAGAAGGTCTCCCTCCCACTGCTCCCCCCCTCATCAAACTCAGGAACACTCAACTACTGAGCTATGTCCCCAGTTGCTTGGCACCTTGCTTTTGCTGAGGCTGGTTTTGAACTCCGGATCCTCCTGCCTCAGCCTCCTGAGCTGCTGGTATTAAGGCGTGCTCCACTGCACCTGGCTGCGTTTTGTTTTTTAATTGAGTGTGGCCCTTTAATTGAAGTATAATGTGTGTGTGGGGGGGAGTGGGTGTTGGGGACAGGAGGGCTGTTTTTTTTTTTTTAGACAGAACTCCTTAAATTCCCACTTTTTGATTACCATAGTCATATTCTCTCTCTCTCATTCCTAATGTGAAATTTGATTAAGGTTTCCTTTGGAAGGGTTATTAGTACTTCTACTACTGTTATTACCACTGGCCTGTGTTAGAGAAACTTGTATTTCTCTGCCTTCTGTGGTATGTTTCAATGCAGATTCTTATAAAATCCTCTAAATAGTCCTCTCATGCATAAGGAAACTGGGGTATCAGAAGAACCACTTCCTCAACATTACACAAGTAGTTTATGTTACAGCCAGGTAGTTTAGTTACTTTCATTTTTTAAAATGCTTTGTGATAAGGTTTTTTTTTTCTTTCTTTTTTTTTTTTTTGTGAATTTGAGTATATGCTTTAATTATTGAATATTTAAAAAGTAACCACTAACCTGCCCATGCAGGAGTTATTTAAGATGTTCTTTTTATATGCTTGTTTTTTGAAAATGAATGAAGGGGGCTGGGGTTGTAGCTCAGTTGGTAGAGTGCTTGCCTTGTATGCACAAGGCCCTGGTTCAATCCCCAGCACCACCAAAAAAAAATAAAAATAAAAATAATAAAAAAAAAAGAAAATGAATGAAGATATTACTGTCATGAGAATATCATTGTAATATTAAGAGGAATAGAATCAGATTAATTCCATTTATACCATGTTAACCAGCCTGCATTTGTGATCCTCCTACTTGGGCACACAAGCTGCTTGCTCAATTGTGCTTGTAGAGATAACCCTTAATTCCTCTGTATCCTGTTTTTGAATCATTTCATTAAACAAAAGCCTTTGAGTCTTCTTTTGTTGCTGAGAACAAATGGTTAGATTTTAGAAACTGTAGCTACTTTTGTTATGCACAAATTCCAGAGCCTTTCAAAATTTATCATTCACATTCTCTGCTCTGCACACAATCAGTCATTATGTCAGCAGCTGCCCAGGGAGCCTCACTTCAATTCATTCAGCCAAATAATAACCATCAGGACAACCATTTCTACATTAAAAATAATAATAAAAACTAGATCCTTAAATAGCTCTGTTCTTTACTTCTGTAGTTAAAAATTAATTACTTATATTCAGTTGAAGTCCCATTGTACATTTTGACAGGTAGGGAAAAGCAGCGTCTTTGTTGAAAATTAAATTGATTAGATTGATATGTTTTAATAACAGTGAAGGTTATAAAGGGTTCCACTTCAAATAAACAACTTCAAGTGATTTATTAGAGGTTCCCACAACTTAATCAAATATTGGCTTTTAGTTTTGCAGTTTAGGACTGAGAAATCAAAACCTGTAACCATTTGAATAATTAGAAATTTTGATACAACTTTAGTACACACAGGTATCACAATTCTACTGTTATACATTCAAGGTAATAAGCACAGAATCAAATATTTAACTAGCTTTTAAATATGTGAAATATATGTGATTAAATTAGAGAGTAATTATCTTAATCTTTTACTTGTCTTCTCCATTTTTCTGCCCCAGGCTTTCCTATTTTTCTGTGATGTGTCAGTTTTGTCAGACAATCGCATATCACTCTTCAGAACATTGAAGTAGTGTTTCATATATTATAATAAAAGCATAGACATAGATATGTATACAGCATTTTAGTGAGGCTGTACCAGATGTGCTTTTATAAAATTCCTATGTATAATCCCAGGTTTTCATTTTACATTCTTGATCACGTTATTCTTTACTAATATCTTAATTGAAGGCCCCTGTTTTTTGTCAGTGTCCTCACTTAATTTCCTTCTTATTCTAAAAGAGAAGGAAATGAAATGTGCTGACTCAGATGATCAGTTTTCTGGCAATTTGCAACATCTGTCTATGCACAGTGTTGCCACCTTCTGAGCATTACATTTTTGGAAAGATCTGTTTTACTTTCAGAGTCAGTATCAACTTGAGTCAATAAGGAACTTTATATGAATTAAAATTCAGTTTTCATTATTTAAAAAACAAAAATACTTATGTCAGATGAGATGACAACTTAAGAAAATGCATTGGAGGGCTGGTGGTAAGGATCTAAGTAAATCTTCTTAAAGAGTAATGCTGTAAGGTTTTTCAATTATTGGAAAAAGCATAATAACAGTTCACAGTTAATTGGCAAACTCAAAAAGTGGAGATACATTCTTAAAAGATTACCAAGAGGGGGCTGGGGATGTGGCTCAAGTGGTAGCACGCTCTCCTGGCCATGCATGAGGCACTGGGTTCGATCCTCAGCACCACATAAAAATAAAAATAAAGATATTGTGTTCATCTAAAACTAAAAAAAGTAAATATTCAGACCAAGAGGTCTGAAGTTGTAGCTCAGTGGCAGAGCGCTTATCTAGCACATGCTAGGCCCTGTATTCAATCCTCAGCACCACATAAAAAATAAATAAAGGTATTGTGTCCAACTACAACTAAAAATTATAAAATATATACTTATATATATTTATATATATAATGATTACCAAGAAAACTTTTTATAGTAGAATGACTATTCTTCTAAAATAGAAGTCACTGTATGACTTCTTTTTTAGAACTACTAAAATGTTTATAGAAGAATGTGAGTGAATCAACCATTACTATTATTGGTGTTATTACCTTTCAAGTTTTCCCTTATGATCTTACTTATCATCAAGTATAAGAATCCAGTTTACTTTTTTTTTTGACAGGCAATAGTAGCATACTGAAGAGAGGATATTTTATAGTTTTATGAATATAGTCAACTTGGAATTATTATCAATGGATTATTACCAGTTTTCTGATATTTTATTGAAATACAGAACTTCATTGAAATTTAAACAACTTCTTAACATTCACATCCATTGAGTTACCTACATGTTGCCCGTGTTCTCTCTTCACATAATCCCAGGTTACTGGTGTCATGGCCTTTATCCAGTATTTCAATACAAATGTATTTAAAGGGTTACTTGGATTTTGCAAATACTTTAAAATCCTCTGAACAACTATACATACTCTAAATGCATAAATCTTCCAAACAAATCTGATACAGGATTAATATGAAATTGGAATGGGCCAGCCTAATGAATGCCAGGCTTAATGTACAATCTATTTTTTGAATAAATCATATGGGAAAATTGCATAGTGTGTAAATTACATAGCCATCATAAATCAATGTCCTTTAGATAACTCTGCCTTAGATAAAGGGTAGCACTGCAGAGGCCAGGACATACTTGAAAGTGAATGAGAGGAAAGCCGTTAAAGTAGGAGAGGAACACCCATCAAAGAAATGAAATGCTCAGAAAATTATTATAAAAGTTGAGTACACAAATTGCATCTCCCTGGGCCATGGTTATTTTACAGAGTGCATGGATGGAAGAGAAATCTCATGCTGGTATTTGAGCTACTCCTACAGATTTGCCCTAATGCTTGTGAATGAGTTCTCATAATTAAAGTGATTTCTTAATAAAGATTTTGAACTCATTGATAAAGCTCCAGATCACTGTCTGCATCCTAACCTCAGTTTTGTGTGAAGTGAAAAAAAAAATTAGCTTTCTGATCATTTACTGGTCACCTCTTAAAAATATTTCACTTCATGAATCACCATTTTTTTTTCATTAAAAATATATAAAACGACTTTGTAACACATTTTCCATTTGTTTTGGTTAACTGAAGAAAAACTATTAGCCGGCAATAAGAAGATTGTGAGTTTAAAATATTGCCTTTGAAAACATTGTCTACACTGGCAAAACAAGTTTTTTGAAGGGAGATGAGCACTTTTTAAAAAGCTTTTTCACAGGATCATATTAACTGCCAGGAAGTTTTGCCAAACAGATTTTAAGGGGAAAATCAGGCTATCCTAACTGTCCAAATGTTTTCTCACGTTTCAAACAAGCAGCTGCTGGGAGTTCCTGCCAGTAGTAAACCTTTCAGGCAGAATGTGAGCAGCTGCCAATCTTGTGTCAATATTTTAAATACACTTATAACCATCTTAACTGGTGTAAAAAAAATTTATCTTTCCCCCCAAAAGGGCCAGCAGATATCTCTTTTTGGTGCTTTGGTTCTTTTTATTCCCCTAGTGGTGAAGTACCCAAATAAGCAATTTTGATAACAAAGATTTCTTTGAATATTAGGAGGCAGAACAACTCTCCACTTGTCTGTTGATGAGAACAAATTTGAAAAAAAGTTAACAGTAAAAACTATTTAAATTTCAAAAACAATAAAAAATGTAAAATTTAAAAATAATTTATGAATATATTAGTACATATTTGTGTGATGAATTTATTTAGTGCTTGTTGCTAAAAGCATTTTTTTCTTCAAAAATGAATCAACACCCAAAATTTGACCTTCAGAAACTTACAGATTAGAATTGACAAAGGCAATAAATAAATGCCTAGAAATTAGCTTGAAGATATCTATTAAACTTAAATACTGAGAATAATTAGCTACTTGACTACTAGATTATAGTGTCAAGATAATATCATAATCCCCAGTCTTAGGTTTTCCCTAAGATAGATGAGAATCAGAAGTACATGTTATTAAATGTGAAATGAGAGGGAAAAGTTGGTTTAAGATTGTGCTTGAGGCCAGATTGGATGAATCTTTATTTCTCAGAGCAGGTGAGCTGGGATTTTATTAACAGAGGGATGGAGGACATCATAGAGAGTGTGATGAACAGGGACAGACTAGGGGTGGGTAAGATAAAGAATACGTCATTGACCATGAATTTGGAGAGGGAAAATTTGAACAAAGCCAGTGGTGGAGAAGTAAAGGCTTCTGGTGACGACTTGAAATGAATGGTTGAAAATCCATCTAGTCTTCATATTTTAATCTGAAAACTAGGTATTGGGAATTTTTTTACTAAAGTTGATCCATTTGTGGAACTGAGCATTGTCTCCTTTAAAACCTTTCAGTTTTCTCTTTCCATTTTCTTTAGATTTTCTTAGACTGGGTTTTTGTATAGTTTTGACTAATTCAGGTTCTACAATTGCCAACATATATTATCATACATATTAATAATTAATAATGAACTGATTCAGAATTCTGACTGGTTATTCATTTTAGATTGAAATATACAAACCAAATTACCAAAGTTATTGCAGTTAATCCAACAAGACCATCTTTTAAAAGTCCTCATAGTGGAAAACTTTACACTTGTTCCAATGATGAGGATGTTACTGAAACATTCCAAAACTTCTCACTGGAATTGTCCTTATTATTAGTAATGGGTAAGCAATTAAGTCTTAATTATTTTTCCAAAAACTATATGGAAACGTGTCATTTCAAAAATCAAAGTTGGTTGAAAATGTATATTGACTCCTCAAGAAATGAAACCTAATCCTACAAGATAATAGTATACTATTAAATAAACAACTCATTGGCATCCCCAAAACATTAGTGAATTGATTCATATGTCAATCAGTGTGACTTTCCCTACTTGGAGCTCTTGTTCATGGAATTAATATAGCACATTTGTTTCTTGTAAGAGCAACTTGAGTTCTCAATGCATAGTGTTTACACTTCCAGAGCATAGAAGATACTGCCCACTTTGAAAACCTAGTGTCTGTGTGTTCTTGGCAGAGGGGAAGATTGCTTCATCTTCTGACACAGTTTTCTCATCTGTAAATTGGAATAGTAATAGTCTTTTACTTCTACTGTTGTACAGATCAATAATGGTTCATGTCAAGTGCTTAGAATGGTGCCCTATGCAATGAAAATGTTATGTGTTGACAATTTTAAATTGATACTGATAAACATGGTTTACTCAATCTGTTTTTCCTTTTTATTAATATTAAATGTTCTTTAAATTTAATATTAAATAGTCTTTCTGTGATTTCTATCTCAAAGTAGGGGAGACAGAAACTATTAATGGAAAATATATATTATATTATTATAATCATTTTCTTTGAGTAATTGTTTAGAGTCTTACAATTCTAACTAAACATTAATTTGTAGATATTTATACATTTTACATTTGGGGTGGCATCATTATGTATTTGAAAGGTGGGCTTTTTTGATTTAAGTACAACTTTTTCCAGGTTTTAAAGAGATTGTGCTCTTAAACACTTTAGGAATTATATGAATCATTCTGCAGACATATATAGTTGGATTCTTTCATTTTAATAGAACATGGATTTGATAGGAAAATAAAGATATACTAAATCTTGCACAAATCACAATTTAAAGACATCCATTTGCATAAGACCCCACATTTCTGCACCTTTTACAAAGCACCGTGTTTGGTATTGGGAGACTTAATATACATCTTGATTTTTCAAGAATGTGAACATGTTCATTGTCTGATTTGGATGGCAGCTGTAACTGCTGTGCACAGATGTGATAGACACCCCAGGTAAACGAGTGATACAATGTTGTTTGTGTAGCTGCTGCTGATAATTGTAAAATGTTTGTGTGGCAGCCCTCCTACTTTGCTCTTCTGCTGCATTCATATAGGTAAAGACTTCATTGTGTTGATTGGATTTCCCTTCAGGTAATTGATTGAATCTTTGTTTCACATTTTGTAGTGAAATAGCATTTGATTTTAATCCAATAGTTGTGCAGTTCTCATGGGCATACCCACTGTACTGTTTCAGATGAAATTCTCTCCATGTGCATCAGCTCATGAGGCTTCCAGCTTGTTTGTTTATATTATTGAGTAAGTGGTTCTATACTCTATTTTCCCAGGACCCCACCTTTGGGTTATGCTATTAACAAACAAGCTCTTGAATTGCAACCAGTAATGAGGAAACCCTTAAAAATGAGAGTTTTGTACTTTGTGCATTGTCACACTTCAACAGTGGGTGCCTGGTTTTCAGATTTTGCATACTGATCATTTTTTTCCTGTGCTTATGTTTGCTATCATTTTCATTTTAGGAGAAATTGTGAGTGTGTGTGTGCATGTGTGCGCACGTGTATGTGTGCATACCAACAAACAGTTGTGGTTTCCTTGTAATAACATATATCCTTGGTTCTGATTTCATCTGTTTTAACAAGCCCCTAAGGGCTTTGATGGGTAAAACTTCTGCCGGATGTCCTCTCATTGATTTAAATCTCATGAATGAGTGTGACAAATATAGTGAATGCTTACTAAAGTCCCAGAGCATCATGGACCTTTGATAAGAAAGTTCATTCCATCTTAAGATAAGAATCACTTGAAGTGATTCTGACAGTCCTGAAAGTCAATCAATTTAGAAAGTTCAGTGCTGGTGCTGCCTTAAAATTCTTTGTCTTTAGATACTACTCTTTGAGATAGGCAGAAAGAGTGGAGTCCTAGATCATGTTTATGACTTCAAATTGGCAGAGAAGACTGCATTACTCTTAAAAAAAGGGATAGTAGTACTCAAAATCAAACAACTCATATTTTGTTGTCCATCACAAGCTTCCTGATTTGTGTAAACCTTTTTTTCTGGAATAATTTGAAGCACTTAATTCTATGAAACAGCAGATTTGGCTGATATTTTAAAAAATATATTTTATGTCAAGTGTATAATAAATAGAATCCCCTATTATAATAATTAAATTGTGAATGTCTATCCTGAAAAAGAAACTTTTAGACTAGATCTAGGTTTCAAAGTAATAGGACACGAATATTAGAATACGGTATTGTATCCTTGCAGAGCAAATGGGACTTCTTGTGCTCTTCCAACAAGGAATTCATATTTAAAGTATGAAACCAATTGTATTGCATATGGTGTTGTAGAATGGATTGTAAAATCAGTGAGGCTTGTGTTTTACATAAAGTAGGCATAGTTGATGTGAGAAACACTAGAGTTGGTCAGATGTGGGGTAATCTCTCTTTTTTCTCTCTTTATTTTGGTACCAGAGATTGAATCAAGAGGTGCTTTCCTGTTGAGCTAGATCCCCATTCCTTTATTTTAAAAATTTGGATATGTTCTCACTAAGTTACTGAAGTTCTCACTAAATTGCTGAGACTGACCTCCAACTTGGGATCTTCCTGCCTCAGCCTCCTCAGCTTCTGGAGTCTCTGGAATTGAGAACATGAGCCAGTGCACCTAGCTTTGGGGGCAATCTCTTTTAAAAGGACTTGCTTTCATTCAGCTTCAGTGATTGTTGCCTCAAGAAAATGTAGGTTTACAGTTTCTAGATATTTTGAGTTTTAAAATGAACTAGGGCATCTGTATTTCCATGTGAACTCTCCTAGTTTTATAAAATTGGTAATTAATTCAAATGATTATTTTCTTCTATAATTAATAAAAATGATTCATAGAAAAAATGTGTAATTTCTTTCTGGAAAGCCTTTGATTTTGTAAGTCTAGTATTAGGCCTCATTTTTTAAAATTGAGATACTATTAATAAAAATTAATATGCACCAATAATAAAGTGTTCTCTTAATTAGTTCTTGACAATTACAACTGTGTAACCAACACACAAATCAGATGTAAAACATTTTTCTCATCCTCAAAAATTCACAGATTCCCCCTTTCAGTCATTTTCTCTGCTCATTACTTGTGTAACCACTTTCTAGAACTTTGTATTATAAAGTAAATAAATTTTGTCTTTATAGCATTTGAATCCCAAGGGCTATAACTACCATTGGCAATATCTTGCTCTAAGGCTAAATAAAATGTACTCATTCCTTTGCTCAGGGGAAGAAATGGAGAGGAAAAATGTTTGTTGACTGCTTACTCTGTGCATATCACTTTGTATCTATTATTGAATCCCTGTGTGCAAAAATTCTGTGGGATTTTAGTGTAATATTTTCTAGATGCTAGAACTGATGTTCATAATCAATAGGTGATTTGCCCAATGTAAAATAATTAGTGGTCACTATGAGAATTAAAGTTAAAGACCAGTTAAAGACCACAGTTTTACAGTTTATTTTTCTACTACTATAAGCCCTGTGATATACCTTTGAAAGTCACTATAAAATTAAAATGGTTACTGCCTGATTATAACATCTAAAATATCTTTATTCATTTATTAGTTGCTTGACCATTGTAAAACACTATTCCACCCTGAAATTTTAATGTACTTTTATCATTATTGTATTGTACAGATTGGAAAAGTAGGGATTAGTGATTTTATGTACCCTGACAAAGTCACATATCAAATGAATCATACAGATAGAATTTAAACCAAAGGTCTTTAAAGATTGCTTTTCATAAAATTATTTGTTATTTATGATCTTTTGCTATTGTAAAGTTATTGGCTTTTATTTTAAAAGAAAATTATTCTTAATATGTTATTCCATGACAAGTATGTTCATGAATTGCAAATATCAATTAATGAACATGAACTAGGTAGGAAAGTATGCAAATAGTATGGATGTTTCTAAAAGTATGAAAACCATATGGATAAAAAAAAGAGACATATGCTATGTACAAATGCAGTGTATTTGTAAGAGGGGAAAAATAAAACAATTTAAAGTGTGGTTAAGGTATGTAGCACACTGCACGAAGAGTGATTCCCATAGTCTTTAACAATTTTAGTTTTTGTCCCATTGGTTGGAGATTCTATAGTGTATAATAAACCTACCTTTTTTCCCTTCTCATTTCTGAACCAACTGGGAAATTAAGATCAAACTGTCATTTTTAGAATTGTCAGGACTCATTTAGAAAATGTAGGTTAGCCAAAGAAGTGGAATTTTCAGCCACATAGCCCAGAAATATTTTATCTCACCCACAGAAGAAGAAACTGGAGAATCAGATCTGCCAGAGAACAAGAGAAAAAGTTGTTCCAGTGATTTGACTCTTTGGAAGAAAAAGTTGTGTATGGGCATCTGGGACCTTGAGAAGGTCCCAGAGGAGAGCTCCCCATTGGAACAGTGACTTTCACAAATTAATTGCACCCAGTTTTGCCATGACTCAATGAAAACTCACTTCTTAGTAATTTGTCCTCTCTTTTGGGGGGGAACAGTTACCTAGGAAGATGAGAAGAGTTTCTTACCCTAACACTGCTCTTAAGGTAGACGTGTTGATGAAATTACTTCAGAACTTTCCTGGAAGGGTGAAAAGAGGGAGGTACTAAAGTGCTCCCCAGGTTAATTGTAGGTTATTGTTTTTATACCCCGTTAGGTTTCAGTTGAAATGACAGGAAAGTTTTGTATCCATATTTTGGTGCAGTGAAGATCTCCTAGGGAACATTTAACTGTGCTTATCTATTTGTTCACTCCAGTCTGCTGCTAGTGTGTTAATTCAACCTGACACTATAGCTGCATCAGAAATTCATAATAAAATTAAAAAAAAATCAGTGAGGCATAAATCAATTATAAAAATAAATCTGCAAAGCTATTATTTTAATTAAAAGTGGGGGCTATTAAAATGAGAAATTAAATGAGTCATAAAGTAGAAGAATTAAAATGCATATATAAAACCAAGTAGAATAATAGTTCTGAAGATGTACCTTGTCTTACATGGATCTCTGAAACCTTCTGCTTATCATTAGGTTGCCATTCAGAAGGCTCTGAAGTCAGAAAAAAAAAGCAACATGCACAGTCAACTTGATTGTATTTGTTTTAGGGTATGCATTTCACAGTCTTAAAGGCAGCAGAACACAACAGACACTAGTATGGCAATATGTAAATCAATGGCTGTGTAACTGATGTAATTCTGCAATCTGTATATGGGGTAAAAATGGGAGCTTATAACCCACTTGAATCAAAGTGTGAAATATGATATATCAAGAACTATGTAATGTTTTGAACAGCCAACAATAAAAAATTAAAAAAATATATATATATTTTTTAAAAAAGAACATACAGCATGATCAGAAATATTTTTTAAGATTACAATACAGGCTAAATACACCAAGATGCTAACAGTGGTTGTGTTTGAATGGTAGGATGTTTTCATCAATGAACATGTATTAATTTGGGGGAGATGGGGGTTTATTTAGTCATTTTGGGATTTCTGGGCAAAGGGTGAACTTATTCATGCTCCATGGCTCAGACATATTATCATCGTTAGCTCATTCAAGTTTCCTTTTTCCTGTTTTTTTTTTTTTCTTTGCAATATCGAGGATGGAACCCAGGGGTGCTTTAACATTGAGCTACATCCCCAGACCTTAATTTTATTTTTGTATTTTGAGACAGTCTTGCTAAGTTGCTCAAGCTGGCCTCAAACTTGAGATCCTCCTGTCTTAGCCTCTTGAGTCACTGGGATCAGTGTTGGAGTTTCACCACACCTGTATGGTTTTGGCAAGTCATCCTGTGCCTGTTTCCTTACCTACAAGAGGAGGAAAAATAATAGCACATAACACAGTACATCCCTGTATTTTCCATCCCTCCCCACACACACACACAAAAGTTAATACCACATAATATATAACATTTTGCTATTTAATTTTATTCTTTTATTTATACTTTGGTATAATATACACTTATTTGCCAAATTCACCAATTAAATTTTTACTGAAAGAGTAGTAATTCAAAGTATATGACTCCAAAGTAAATTTCAAAAGGTAACCATTCAAACATTTTTTCCCAAATAATCAATTTTTATTGAAAATATTTTGCAATCTTGCAGTGCTATCTATTTATTTTTATTTTTTTATTAGTTGCTCAAAACATTACAATGATCTTGACATATCATACATTTGATTCAAATGGGGTACGAATTCTTATTTTTCCACGTGTACGGATTGCAGGATCACATTAGTTATACAGCCACGTTTATACATACAGCCATACTAGTGTCTGTTCAAACATTTTTTTTTTAACTTTTAAAAAATTTGTTCTTTTTAATTAAACATGAAAGTAGAATATATTTTGACATCACACATACATGGAGTATAACTTCCCATTCTGGTGGTTATACATGATGTGGAGTAACACTGGTCATGTATTCATATACGGACATAAGAAAGTTATGTCCGATTTATTCTATTGTCTTTCCCATTCCCAACTCCCCTCCCTTCCCCCTATCTCTCCCTGTCCAGTTTGGTCAGGAGAATGTAAAGTTTTAAAGGTTGTTTCTAATTGATATATTTTTTTTTTCCAAAAGGGAGAGAATGTTAGGGAAGAATGAAAGTCACATCTGCCAGTTACTTTTTTAGTGAATCTGTTTGAATTCAGTAAATTAAGAGATGGCTTAGTCTGCTATATGGTTCAATATCTGAGGTCAGGACATCTGGTGCCCTGATTTGGCTCTGCCCCTGTTGTACAATAGGGATTTGGGTCAAGTCCTTTAAACACCTTTTCTTTCTGTTACCCCCACCCCAGTCTTCCATTAAGTCTTTACAAATTAAAATGCAACAGAGTAACCTTTGGCGTGTTACTGGCATCCCATCTACTCAATGTGTTTGTGTAAAAATCAGCAAGGCAATTACTGCTGCCATTATACTTCCCAGTTGCTATTTAGCAATAATCATTTGATCATACTAAGAAAAAATCTCTTCCTTACATCAGAAGTTTTCTTGATAAATCATGTATAGTCATGTTTTCAGATACGAACCTCATGCTTTAAAGAGGTTGAATATAAAGGGAAGTAAATTGCTGAAAATTGTTTAGAGTATTGGTTTTCACATATTTTTACCAGTGGACTTAGAGTAGATAGATGTTCTCTACAAAACTCTGACTACCACTGCCTTCCATCCCAAAAAATGAAAGATAGGATTTTGTTGTCCGATAAATCATCTTTCCAAGAAAACGAACTGTTCTTGTAATAGGATGGCAGATGGAGCAGCTTTTTACCAGTGGGGGGTTTTGTGCTTTGCTGCCAAGGATATTGAGGAAAGAAAGAATTATGCTAATTTATCTGTTTTTCCCCCGTGCAAGCAATTTTATATATATATAAAATATATGTATAATTTTATATATATATTATATATGTATAATTATATATATTATATATGTATAATTATATATATTATATATGTATAACTATATATATATGAAAGTTACATACATATTATATAGGTATATATTGCTCATTTTTATATAAATATGTTGATAGAAAACACCTACAAATATAAATAATAACATCCCATTTTGGGATATAAGTTATTATTTTTTGACACTTGGCACATAGCACAAATGTTGTGCAGAATGTATATGCACGGTTTAACCTTTCAACATTATATGTAAATGCAGTATACTGTAAAAGGCTCTTCTGCTAGTTGAATTTTTAAAAAATCAAGGGATTATTAAAGCCTAGAAAACATTCCAGATACTCTTTCTTGCTACTCACTTTTGGAGATCATGTGCAGAAAGTGAGTTTGCAGAAAAGTAGACACTTTTTTCTCCTGGCTAAACGTTAATAAATAAAAAATATATAAAATAAACTAACTCATGATTAATGATGAAAAATTATTTGTTTAATACAGTGATTAGGCTGTTGGAAGATCATACCCACAGATTTAACTTCTGACTGTACAGATAGTTTTGCATAAGGGGTGCTTAAAAGCAGAGCCTGTTTTCTGTGTGTGAAGAATAATACTGATTTTCCATGTTTTGCCAAAGGCATGGGCTATTCCAGGGTATAGTCAAGTGATCAATCCTTTGGGACACACAATTATATCCTGCTCTTCAAAGAGAATATTTTATGAGAATTATTAGTTTTCTCAGGCAGTCACACGTGTAATGAAATTGAAGATCAAATCCAAAATCCTTTGAGATTTTTTGAAATAAAGAGAGCATCTGAAAATGATGAGCATCTTTATTACCATTACTACTTTCTAAGAAACCCTTTCCATGTCCTCTAAGATTAGTGTTTCATTTTTTTAAAGTTTATTTTTTATTTTATTTTCATCTGTTCCTGAAGACTTGTCCCACTTTGGGATAAAAGGATTGAATTACCTCACTGCCAATGCTGTGGACCCTATAAATGTATTGCCTCTAAAGTATGGATGCTTAAAAGAAGTGAGAAAGAGTGGAATAGGTATATTTTGTCTAGGTTCTGATTTCAGATGAGTAGTTAATATCTGAGGTATGTAGTATTCCTTTGATAAGTAATAATAAAAAAAAAATATGCAGATCTTAGGCCAGGGTACTTCACTTTGTGCCACATTTCCATTTTAGGAAAACAAAATCTTCAGTTTTCTAAGTTTCCCTTTCTGGCTTCTGAATGCTTCTGACCAAAACTAGACCCACATTCATATTTGTAGTGTATCCTAGACAATTCATACTGTGTTGCAGTGACAAAAAAGGTTTTAACACTATAAAGTTTTGTGTCTTTTTTATATTAGTCTTGGGCATTTCTTTTTCAAATGGTGATTTGTAGAACTAGGATGTTCCCATTCTGTTGTTATTCTTCATGGTATATATGGCTTGTAAACTTACTGCAGAGAGCTGGAAGACCAGGAGCTATATTTGGAGAGCCAGGTCTTCTCATTTTTTTATAATCTAAAGCTTAGGTGCTTGACTGGAACCTCATTCTTTGCAAGAGACCTGGGGGAAAGTAATCTTTCTGTATTTGCAGGAAGAAATGATGTGGTGAACATGCTGCATTGTTTCTGCCACAGTTAGTGCATCTGTAAATTCACATAATGCATTATGGGTTTTTATCCTTATTGGCACTTCCAAATCATGTTACTCACACTGAGAAACCTTACATAACTTAGTGTTCATAAAATGATAGAAGAAGAGTCGCTCATGATGGTGCATACCTGTAATTGCAGCTACTTGGGAAACTGAGGCAGAAGAATGGCAAGTTTAAGGTCAGCCTGGGGAAATTAGTAGAAGACCCTGTCTCAAAATAGAAAGTAGAGCTGGGGCTATAGCTAAGGGGTAGAGTGCTTACCTTGCATGTGCAAGGATCTGGGTTCAATCCCTCAAAAATACCAAAGTAAAAATTTAAAAGAAGAATGAATTCGGAAGATCATCATTACCTGACTTCAGTATTACTATAAATCTACCGCAGTCAAGATGATGTGGTAGGTGAAAGAAAGTTTGAATTATTTTTGTTAAAAGATCAGTGGCTAGGGCAGTGAAAATATTCTGGATGATACTATAATGGCAGATACATTCTTATACATTATTTCAAACCCACAGAATGTACACTACCAAGAGTGAAGCCTAATGTAAACTACAGACTTTGGGTGATAACCATGTGTCTGTCAATGTAGATTCATCAGTTGTGGCAAATGCACCACTCTGGCAGAAGATGTTGATGATGAGGGAAGCTATACATGTGTAAGGTCAGTTGGTATGTAAAATATCTCTGTATCTGTCTTTAAGTTTTTCAGTGAGCCTATATCTGCTGTAAAAAAAAAAAAAAAAAAAAAAAAAAAAAAAAAAAAAACTTAAAAAATATTCCTCCTCCCCCCAAAAAAATAGACAGCCAGAAAAAGCCCAGCAAAGACAGTTTAATGGAGAAAAGAATCCTTCAAATGAATGGTGATACAACTGGATATCTACACGGGGGAAAAATATAGAATCTAGACACTGACCTAACAGCCTTCACAAAAATTAAACTCAAACATGATCAAGACCTTCATATAAAATACAAAACAGCACAGATCCTATAAGATAAAAGAAGAGAAAAGTCTAGGTGACCTTGGATTTTGTGAAGACTTTTATACACACAATTAAAACACAGTACAGAAAAAAAAATGATGAGCTGGATTTCATTAAAATAGAAAACTGATATGAAAAGAAAGGTCACATCTGGGGTGAACATCTTTACAAAACATATGTGATGAAAGGCTTGTATCTAAAACATACAGCCAGGCATGGTGCCATAAGCCTGTAATCCCAGTGGCTTGAGAGACTTCGAGTTCAAAGCCAGCCTCAACAATTTCATGAGGCCCTAAGCAACTCAATGATTCCCTGTCTCTAAATTATATATATATATATATATATATATATATATATATATATATATATATATATATATATAATTATTATTATTTATATTATTATTATTATTTTAAGGACTCGGGATGTGGCTCAGTTTTTGAGTGTCCCTGAGTTTAATTCCTAGTATGAAGTAACTGAAACAATTCCAGATAGTATTAATTACAATTAGAATACTCTGCACTTTGAATATATACAATGACTTGGGATGAGGCTAAGAAAGTCTGCATTAAGAAATAAAAATTAGTAATGAAACTCAAATGATAAGAGAGAGGAAACCTCTTCCACTAGGATGATCTAGAGGAACAAGTTCAAGGGGCCTGAAACAAAAAACAACCAACCAACCAACAAAAAAACATTTGGCTTATTTCAGGATTGGCCAGATGGGTTGGCCTTTAGTATGGCTGGCCATGTAGAGTAAAAGATAATGGTAGAAAGATAGGCAGAGTCTAAATTATACAGGTTCCTAAAATGCCAGGGTAAGAAATTTGGATTTTCTACTTGTAAATCCTTTTAGAGATTTAGAAGAAGTAAGAATGATATATGTGGTTTATACTGTAAAAATATTATTCTGGTTGCTAGATGATTGAATAATGAATTGGAGATGAGTTGGGGAAAGAATAGAAGGAAGAAGATGGGGTACAAGGTCATGTCCCTTTCTAGGTGAGAGAAAATAAGTTGCTAGAATTGGAGCAGAGAGGTATAAAATGAACTGGATTCATTCAGGAAATAATTTTGAATTTTTCTACCCAATCCTATATCACTTTCATGCTTTTAAACTGTTTACCTTGGGATCCTTTTAAATTTTTGAGCACATTTTTTTGGGTCAAACATACTAAAAATTATATGTACTTATATGTTCTCTTCCCATTTTCCTTTTATATTTCTGGGAACTATGTGAAAGGAACTATAGAATTTTAGGCCATTTTCCTCCAATGCAACAGAAAATTGGACAGCTTTTGTAAATTGATTTCTTTTAAGGATTTTCTTTTAGGCTTCCAAAGTTTTAAGCTTCTGCCCATTCTTCCCTTTGGAGGATATTTATCTTATTATCTAGAAAAATAAAACAGAGAAGTAAACACTGAAACATGTAGAAATGAAAGCACTGTTGATTCCAAAATTCCCTATCTCTCTGAAGACTTTGGTTATTCTGTTTGTTCTGTTCTGATATGTGAGAGTGGATCACTTGTTCCTCTAACAGGAGGAGCTAAGTCCTGGAGGCAACTAGAGCAGCCAGATATCCTTGTTACATGTTCTAATAAAGAAATAGCAAATATTTTAACATTTAAATGATAAAGCAGATTTTCTTTTTGGTGATATCATATGTAAATATCCCAGTAGGTTATAAGGTATATTGACCTAAAGATTCACAGGATTCCTACATTTCCTACATAGCTTTTTACCATGTCATGATTCAAAGAGTGGTTGGAGTACATTCAGTATATGTTACCAGAATCCTTGAGAGGCTTATAGGAGGGCTGGAAACAGATTTCTTTACATCAAACACTATTAACTTGTTTATTTTCTTCTTGAGTAAGGTGTATATTAGTAGGTTTTTGAGTATTGATTTTTGTGCAATTTTGAAGGGCACAGGAAGAATGAATTGTGAAATGTGAAAGCAAATTAGTGAGAAGAATCTTGTTTCCTAGTTATATCCTTTGATTACAGAATGAAAAACAAAGGTTAAATATTGTAGCTTTTCTATTGGGTAGAGTAGCCAGGGTCTATATCAGCCTTCCAATCTGCCAGACTAGCAATTTTAATACTGAACTCATGGACCAAAGATATAAAGTTTGGCTCTGGTTTTGCCGGTGGGCCAAACATTTACCTTCTCAAGACTCTGGTTACTTCATCAACAAAAGGGCCATGATATTTGCCTTGCCTATATCTTCACAGTATTTTGAAGACTGAATGAAGCAATGGTTGGAAAAGCTTGTGAATCATGAAGGAGTGTAATGTTATAGCTCTCACAGTTTGAGTCATCACTGCTTTTCAGTAGAATGAACTATACACACATTCAGCTAAAGTCTTGTCAATCTGTGCTGTGGAATTAGCCCAGGTTCATATACAGCATGACAAAGGCTCTATAAACATGGTCTTTAGATAGTGTCATCAAAGTCCTTCATCAGAAAAAAAGGGTCTGCTTTACTCCAGTGCACTATAACTCTAATTATATTGCACACCACAACTTTGCCCAGTTACAAACTGTATGATATTGTACAAATGAAAACTCCTTTAGTTAAATTTTCTGCTTGGCATATTTAATATTCCAGGGAATTTAAATATTTTAAGTAATAAAATCTATAAATTGACAGTTGTAATGCTAATTAAATTGCATATTTATGTAGCAATTATGAGTTGTGTGATATTTGGCAAGTTATATAAATTCATTCTTTAATCCTTATCGCAGTCCTGTATTATGCCCATTTTAGTGAAAAGGAAGCAAGTGGTTTACCCAGGATAATGACTGGTGAATGGTATAATTAGGAAAGGCCAACCAACTTATACTTCTCTAATTCTGGGGGAAGAAAATTCCAATCTTCCCTATAACTAGTTGGAATAAATTAATAAGTAGTTTTATAAATATCTTTACATTAGTGTTACATTTCTGCCCCATATGCCCAAGATCTTTAAAGCTTTTCTTTTATCTTTTGTTAAGAATCCTGAGCATATTTACATGATTATGGTTACATCAAAGATAAGGATGGGAACGTCTGGCTAATTCCTAAAAATTGACTTTAACATATTGTGTTAGTCTTGAGTCCTTCCTCCTTCCCCCATGTGTTCCATTTGATGAGCAGATCTGAATATGCAAGGTCTGTACCATTTATAATTAATGTATGTAGATCCGAGTCTCAGCTCACTACTTGCAGACTAATGAACTGAGATTCAGTATATCTCACTAAATTGGAATTTGATCATTCCCAAAATGAGAATGATTGTGTTATATAACCTGTTTGCTATATAAGTAATTTAGTCAATTATATTATGTAATAAATGACTGATTCATTATAATTGAGTAAGGTAAGGTTTTTGTGTCTTTCTTGTAAATTTTAAATATAAAAGTTTAAATATAAAAGCTACCAAAATATGAGCCTTGAAGAGTGTTACCCCTCTGCTATGAATGACAGTGCATGTCCCCTTCAGTTTCCCAAGAATTCATATGCTGAAGTCCTAATCCCTGATGAAGCATATTTGGAGAGAGGAACTGTGAGAAGGTGATAAAGGATACATGAGATAACTGATGTAAGGCCCTAATCCAGTAGGATTACTACTCTGATAAGAAGAGGAAATGCAGAGCTCTCTCTTGTCCATATGAGAATATAGGGAGAAGATCACAAACTACAAGCTAGGAATAAGACTTTCACCTGGAATTGACTGGTACCTTGATCTCGGACTTCCTCGCCTGCAGAACTGTTTGTCACCTGGCTTTTCTTTAGTTGTATGCAACCCAGGATAACCCAATGTTTTAAGTGCAATCTGGAAACAACAGGGACATTTTGTATGTATACCTAGGTGCCTGTTACATCAGAGATACTTCAGATTTTGGAAATGTATTACTGAAAATGGAAACTAAGTATCATCACAAAGGTTAGTGAGCATAGTAAAATAAGAGTGAATGAACAATTGATTTGAACTGACTTTCTCCTTATTTGAAGGAAGCAGCAGGAGTTTGAAAGATTAGCTTGGTTATTTCTAAGAATATATTGCTCTAAAATTAATATGAAATTTTTAGACTAGAAAATCAAAAGGAAAAGCAGATTAGATTACAGTATGAGTACTAGCATAGATTCGCGTTTTTAATTTTTATTGTTGGAAATGAGAAATAATTTGCCCCAAATTACCCTTAGAAGGAACTGCTTTCTCAACAAGCCAATGTGAAAGTAGCAAAGATGAGATTTTTTATGATATTATATTTGAAAATATTTCCAGAACATTTTGTGCATTTTAAATTTGCTTTTTATATTTATTTTAAACTGATATATGAAAATTTAATTGTATATCTGTATAGGGTGCCATATGATATTCCATACATTTGTGTAATGTTTAAGCAAGGTTAAACATATCTCCCGAAACATTCATCATTTCTGTATGGTGAAAACATACAAAATCCTTTCTTCCAACTTTTGAAATACATCCTACATTATCCTTATATACAGTCACCCTGCTGTTCAGTAGCATACTAGAACTTCTTACTCCTAACTATAACCTGGTACTCAGCGATCAACTTCTCCTCACCACTCCTTACTCTTACTTGTTTCTCTCCCTAGTCTCTGCTAAACACCATTTCCCTCTCAACTTCTACGAAATCAATAGTTTTAGATTGCACATATGTGTGAGATCATGTGGTACATGTCTTCTGGTGCCTGGCCTATTTAACTTATAATGGTATCTAGTTTTATTCATATTGCCACAACTCAGAGAATTTCACCCTTTTCTGGATCCATTTTTTAGATTTAAGATTTTTAATAGCTGTATATTAAACTTTGCATTTATCTGTCTTGGCTCTCACTATTCCTGTTTATGACAATAATGTGAATTTAGTATTTATATTGGCATACCTAGGGAGGAACTAAATTTTAACAAATTGACTTGGTAGTATAATCCTTCAAAATATATTTTAAATAAAAATTTTAAATTCTGAAAATCCCAAGTGTTTTTATTGCCTTAGTTATTATACAGTTCTGTTAAAATGTGCAGAGCTCTCACTTCATAGATCACATTGCTTAAATATAGCATATAGACAATTTGTAACAGATTTTGTACTGTTATTTATATTTATGTTGTACTGTAATATTGGAATACTAAACTTATGTTTATATACTAAGGCAGTAGTGCTTTTGAAATGTGAGCAGATAGAACTTTCTCAGCAGTCAATTAAAAACTATCACATGAAAATTGGGTGTGACTTTTCATTGGTTCAACAGGCTTTTCCTTTCTTCCTTCCTTCCTTTCTTTCTTTTTCTCCCTCATTCCTTCCTTCTCTCTCTCTTTTTTTCATTTAACAAATATTTGTTGAGCATGTTCTATTAATAATTCTAGATGTTGAGTGACAGATAAACACAATAGAAGAACTTCTGCTCTTTTACAGTCAGTAGTCTGGCCCTTGAAATATAGCTAATTTACTAATCCTTTATTTTCTTTTTTGCCAGTTTTGTGGTAGTATTTTTTTGTTACTGAATATATACCATAAATTAGAGGAGAAAAGTATATTTAATATAATAAACATTTTGTGAAAGGTGAATTTTGAAGTAATAGAATTAAGTTTTTTCCCATGAAACAGGAAGAATAAACAAAAAATTATTGATCACTTCATATTGTAGATAATATGACCCTTAAGAATATTAGAAAGTAACATGGGAAGCTAAAACTTTGAGATAGAAAATTATGAGATACAGTGACAGGGAATCTGGCACCTGGAGAGTTGTTATTTTCTCATGATTGAACAGGTGGGAAATCAGGGCCCTCGGCTGAGCCTGCAAACCAGGTGTGTTTGATTTTAACATCCAAACTTTTAATGCAAAAATCAGACATCTTGGATTTTATGTTAATCATTCCCGTGGGTGGGATGTTTTCAGTATCTATGTGCTGTTATAATATAATGAGTGTTAGGAAGCATTTGAAGTCTCTTTTGGCCACATTGTATGTATGTATTATCACAGAGAAACAGTCCTTTGACCTCAGAACCTTTATACCTATTGGAATCCTCATACAGGAGGCAAAATAGACTCATTTTTGTGTATCTTAGTTGGAATTCCAAGAACTATGATCTGTAAATAGGTTTTATATAATCACTTATATATTTTAAAATGTTGGGGTGTAAGGATTTTTCTTAAATTGTTGAAAAAATATTCTCCATAAATTTTTTTGAGTCAAGAATTTAATATTTTAATTTCTGTAATGATAACATCCATCTGTTGTTAAAGTTTACTTGTACCCTTTTCCTTAATTTCCACATACTTTGAAAAAAAATTATCATTATTAGAAAAAGTTTATTTTTAAATTATTTTATTTTATTTTTTGTAGGACTGGGGATTGAACCCAGGGCCTAATGTTTACTAGGTAAGTATTCTGCCATTGAGCCACATCTCTAGCTGTTTTATAAATATTTTTTAAATTTTGAAACAAGGTCTCATTATGTTGCCCAGGCTGGCCTTAAACTTGTGTTCCTCTTGTCTCAGGCTCCTAAATAGCTGGGATTACAAGTGTATACCACCATACCCAGATAAAAGTTTATTTTTTAAATCTAAAGTATTTCATAGCAAACAATATATTTCAGGTTCCATTTCTTGAATAATTACTATTTGAGAGGTACTGGATGAAAGAGGGTGAATTATTCACTTTCTTTCTTCGAGGAACTAAATACTTAACCATATGTTCACATAATTTAAATGTTGTATGAGACACATAAGGAGATTCCTGATAATTTTCTATGTTTTAGTAAATTTTTTCAATATAGAAAGAATTTAGTCATGACAAATGTTCATTTAATTTATTCTTTTCAACCATGCAACATATGAAAATAAAGAAGCAAGCTAATATTGCCTCTTATGGAAGCTACGATTACTTGTCTAATATGGTAAAATTCATGATCTTTTATTTGATAGATTGCATTTAGAGTAATTTAATTTTAATAATGAATAGTTTTATAATATTTCTTATCTTCAGCTGAGTAATTATGCCAAGTTAAAAAATTAGAAAAGAATTCTAAGTTTGAGAACTTGAATATATCCATCAAAAATTATCTAAGGCTTAATATTGTCTAAGAATATTTTTCCATACTATTTTCCTATTTTATAAAAGAAGCTCTAATATCCAAACTTGAATTTAAATTTACATATGCCAAAACTTTGAAAAAATATATGAAAAAATAAACATATACAATGCAAAAGCATGATATATATATATTTAACTGAAGGTCATCTACAGTCAAGAGAAATCCATATGGTTATATAATGGCATAATGAATCCAATTTGGGTAAGTACAATGCTATTAAACCATACAACAGAACATTTTTTCAGTTGGTTGTCCATTAAAAATATTTGGAAGGTTTTGTCTATGAAGTTAATGTTAATGATGATCAGAGTCAACATTATTAAAACTAAAATTTTCAGCTAAAATAAATAAATTTTGCTTTCAAGTTGAAACAACTGATGATAAGGAATAAAGGATATCAATTTATGTTATGAGCTTAAGAATGGTGGATAGATAATTATCTCCAAAGAGCTAGATTTATGTTGGAAAACTTAAATTTTGGGGGGAAGCTATATCTCAGATGCATTGGGGTAATTTTTTATTTTGGGGAGCTATTGCTCAGATGCTTTGGGATAATTTTTCAACACAGTGTGTGTTAAGATTGAACCATGCAACTCTTATTGACATTATTAGGAATCTCTGAGCTAAATCTGCTCATGCTGTGCTGAAAATGTACCTCCTAATGTTTGAGTAGTTTTTCGGCTATCATAGATGCTAAAGTAGAGTTATTATGGTCTACAGTATAAATATATATTTAGACAGTTTAAAAATATTTGTATAGGGTTATGTGAACTGTTATATAGAGCTCAAACCTAACACTCTACCCCTTAATGCTGAAAATGGTGAAGTTCATTAAATAAAAAAGTATGAATTTTACTTCAAGCAAGACAAAGATGCCATATTTCACTTTGAGTTCATTTTCCTCCTTGTTGTGATTCTTAAAAGAAGCCATGATGGCTCAGAGTGAGAGTACCCACTAGATTCTCTAGTACAAAGCCATATGTTAGAAGTATTTTTAGAGCTCCCTTTTTTTTCTCCATTGTCTTAGTTTTATTCTACATATAAGTTCTACAAGCATCTTATGTAATATAAGCCACACATCGAGTTTTCCTTTTTTTTTTTTGCTGGTTGGGTGCATAAATACTTCCTTTGAAATGTGCTTCACTTTCCTCTTTCCATTTTAGTCTTAGTAGACATTTTGTCATTAAAATGCTTTGCAATTATATCTTTTGCTCACTGAGGAGAAATTAATACATTCTGTTCAGAGAAATTATCACTTACGTGTCAGGCATTGACCATATTGTACATTAATTTTACATACTATTATTAGTTATATGGAACCTTGTGACTTAGTAGCAAAAATTAGATTTTCAGCTGGGCGCCTTGTTACATGCCAACTACTCAGGATGCTGAGGCAGGAAGCTCTTAAGTTAGAGGCCAGCCTGGGAAGATTAGAAAGACTCTGTCTCAAAATGAAATAGAAAAAGGGTTGGGATATATGCAGCTCATTGGTAGAGTGCTTATTGCACAAGGCACTGGATTCAATCCTCAATATTTCAAATAAATAAATACTAGATTAACTTATCTCAATTACTGAAGAATAATGATAGAGCATTTCTTATCTATTATTTGCCTATTAGAAAGTTGCAGGTAAGAAGCATATAATTTTTGCTTTTTGATTATTGTTCTGTATTTGCTTTTAATAAACTTTGGTAGAGGAAGTTTCTGAAGAAATACAAGAAAGATAATATACTCTGAAAGTATAACTATTAAATGAAATAGAATATATTAGCTGTATAGGATCTCTAAATTAAGGGAAAGGAAATAAATACTATTGGAGGTACTTTCGACTGTGGTAGAATGACAGAGTAATTCTACAATAGGCCTAATTTACAAAGTTTAGGTTTCTCCATTTCAAGGTCACTTTCATTCACATCACCTGTGTTATAGGATTTTACTTTACAGGGCTAAAACACCAATAGATGATGTCCCTAAATTCCCAAAATAGAAAGATGAGTAAAGTACTTGGAGAGATATTAAGAATAATGAGGGCAAGTCTAGATTTTTTGTTTTTATTTTCATTTTTTTTTTTTTTGGAAATAGCATTTGTTGTATTGCCCAAGGATGTAAAATTTGTGAACTCAGAAGTGAGTTTACTGTCTCAGCCTCCCCATTAGCTGGGACATAAGGTGTGCACCACCAGACATGACGAAGCTGGTCTAGTAGGGAATGCCCCCAGCTGCCATAACGAATAAAATGAGAAGTCTTCCACTTGGGAGAGTAGTCAGTTCAAGGGAATAATTTTGGAATTATAAGCAGAAGTTGATAGTTTAAACTCTATGTTTCATGTCGATTATTAAAGAAAAGCAAGTAGAGTAAGAGGTGTAAAGTTTGGAGAAATAATATGAATAAAGTGAAGAACAAAGAACTTGAAGAGTTAGGAAGAGATTGAGGAAAGTATAAACAATGAAGAAACAATTTAAGAAAGCCATTGTATTACAGGCTTATAGACTGAGAAACAGCAATTTAATTATTGCTTAATTATTGCAGGAATGTTCAAAGTTTTAAAGAGCAAACTTCAACTATAAAATGCTGAATTGTGAATGGGAAATAAAGAAGTACAAGTAATAGTAGTTTGAGATGAACCATTAGAGGGAGGATTTTTTGTTTTTGTTTTGTTTGGATTAGCAAAATTTGCATATAGGTATATTTAGAAAGATCTTTCAATCTGTAGTCCAAATTGGATTACTTCTGCCAGTGAAAGAGGACTATTGGCATGCACTTTACACTGGGTCTGGTAAACTAGGTCATATCAATACTTAATTCACCATTTAGAGGCTAAGGGCATTATGTTTAGTATATTTAAATTCTGATTTGTTGGGTTGACAGGCTGGGGTAGCATAAAGTTTTTAGGGTTCTGGATAATGCAGAGAGCAGAAACACTGTGACATTTGTTCCTAAGATAACTGAATGCAGTGACCTTTCCTGACTTTTGGTCATATGTACAGGTAAACTTTGGAAAGCCTATACCAATGGTTTCATTATATATGAAAGGTATCTTTATTGGAATGAAAGGAAAAGGCAGAAGCATAGAATTTGACCTAAATAATTTCTGCAGGGCATATACCTCTGGCATATAAAAGAATATGAAAAAGAGGCCACTGCCCATTATGAGAGAAAATAGCCAGCACCACAGGTTTTCAAAAGTAGTTTTTTGTTTGTTTCTTTGTTCAGTCTAACATTTGTTTGCAGTGTTTTAATAGGGCCATATAAGATTTAAATGAAGCTCTATGTGCCTATATTAAGCTATTTCCCTTTTAACACAGTATATTTTCTTGATAATACATCATTAATATTAGGTGATATGATTGGCCTTTTTGTACTATGAGGGTCACAATTGGTTCTGTTGCTTAAACTATTGAATTTTCCTACTCCTGTTCCTGCCTTATGTAGTCCCTCAGGCTGAAAATTGATCTAAGTCAATAGTGGGCAGTGATTGGACCAGCTCTGTAACTGGTCCTGCTCTGTGAATGGAATTCATCATGGAAGATTTGATTACTATCTCTGTTAGGACTGACCTGCTTGAAAGGGATGTCAAGCTGCCTGAAATTTGGATGCTTCAGAAATTTGCCACAAGAAATTCTTTGTTGACCAAAAGGGCTCAACTGAGCAGAAATGAAGAACTGGTTTTTATTGATTTTTTTTTCTCCATACCTTCTGCATGGCCACAGTAAAAGACACATTTAAAAAGTGTGCCATTAGTATTAGAGCTAAATACTCCTCTAATTTTGCAAAGCTTCCTGATATAATTTCAAATAACTTTAGAAAGTAAAGAAAGTTTTATAATTGAAAGAAGAGAGACATCTTTCAATGGCTAATAGAAACTCAAAGAAATCTTCAGCTGTATTTTATCATTACTGTACTTGCTCTTGAAACCTGATAGTAGTGTCAAATAGTTTTCTTCCTGTAGAGATCAAACCATCCTTTGTTTGAAATAAAAAGTCAGTGTTTTCATGGTTCACCAAAACTTTTTTCTTTTTTTAAGTTTCTATTCAGGTTTATTTTTAAACAAATTTGATAATGTCCTGAATTATAAAAAGTGATAGATGTGCAATTAAAAATGACAGTATGGAAAATTATAAAATGAAGAATAAATTACCTGGCATCCACATAAAAATAAATTTTTAAAATTTTGGTGTGTATACTCCCAGAATTTCTCTTTGCCCCTATATTGAATTGATGTATTGCAAACTCCTTTTTGTTTTCTTTTTAACTCAGCAGGATGTCATGACCATTTTCAAAGATGATAAAGATAGTTATGGGTTCTCTTTTTCTTATTATATAGGATGAAGATATTTAACTAATTTTATAATGGTGGACATGTGGAATATTCAAATATCATAAACAGGGCAGAGGATAAATGTCTAATTCAGAAGATTTATGACTTATCCTATATTTATATCTTATCCTATTGATGATAGGAGAGAGCTATTCAAGATATATGAGCAAATACAAATGTGTTATCAGACATAAGTATTCACAGGAATACTTCAAATTCTTCGGAAGGCCCACTTCCTTAAGTAAATACACTTGGGTCTGTGTTAGTCATCTTTCCTCTTTGCTCATACATCTTGAAATAAACATTTCCTCCTCTAAGTTGATCTTGTCAGATATTTTGGTCTCAGTGACAAAAAGCTAACACACCATCCAATTTGTTGAGGCCCCAAATGGAACAAAAAGATGAAGGAAGGGTGAATTCTCTCTTTCCATCAGTTGAGACAATGTCTTCTAACTTGGCCACTGGAGCTGATGGTTCTTGGACTTTTATATTAGGCCAGGATTTATACCATCTACTTTTCTTATTCTCATGTCTTTGGTTTTGGACTAGAAGTATATCATCAGATTTCCTGGTTCTTCAGCTTGCAAATGGAAAATTGTGGAATATTTCAGCCTCCACAATCATGTCAGCTTTGTATGGTTTAGTGAAATTTATTTGAAAATGTAGGTAAAAATACTTTACATATTTTCCCCAAAGTTTCTTCCTTTTACTTTTTCCTTACAACAAATATTATTATTATTTTTTCGATTTTTAGGGTGATTTTCTTGATACTATGATTATTAATGTTTTATTATTGATTATGAATTACTTTTCCACTCAGACCTTCAACCTTGTTTATGATGATTTTGCCATACATACATTCAATGTTTTTATTTAGTCAGTTCTTAAATATTGTTGAATTTTGCATGTGAGGAATATACATTTTAAATAAAACTGAATTTATAAATAATAATCCTCTCTTCTTTTGTTACTAGATATACATTTCTACTGCATATATAAGGGATTATATGATTTCTTGCAGAGCTTACTAATTTTTATAGTGTGAATGCATGCATTCAATTCAAATAAATCTTTTCTTTCTTGATTTGGGTAATAGCACCATGACTTTTGGAGTTTTTTTCGTGGGGTTCTGATGAAAAAGGTGAGTACATGTGCTGTACTCTAGAGGTACCGTGGCTTAATAGGGCTTTTGTTAAAATTTACTGTCTTTAAAGGCTTCACTCCAAAGCATTTTAAGTCACTTGCTTAAAGTAATAAATTTAATCAAACATAGAAGGTAATCATCAGACTTTGCAAGAAAAGTAGGAACAAGAATTAATACCCATAATAAGAGAGAATATTTGGAGATATTTAATGACTTCTATTTCTATTTTGCATTACCATCATAAATTGACTTGGAAAGGAACTCTATCCTGATGAAAACCTAAAAAGAAAGCTTTTAGTGGGCCTGACCACTATTATGCAAACTTTTTATTTAAATGTGTAAGAAGTCACTGATAAAGTGGATTCTTGGAGAGTCAGATATTCTGATTGAAAGGAAATAGAAGTATGAATAAGTTGCCTCAGTTTTTTTTAGTTTTTTTTTTTTTTTTTTTTTTTTTACAAATACTTTAAAAATGTTTCAGCACATTAATTTGTAATTAGGGTGTAATAAAAATGACATAATCTCTCCAGGCACAGTAGTTTGTGCTTGTAATCCTAGTGGTTGGTAAGGCTGATGCAGGAGGATCACCAATGATTAATGCCAGCTGAAGCAAAAGCAAGGCACTAAGCAACTCAATGAGACCCTATCTCTAAATAAAATACAAAATAGGGCTGGGGATTGTGGCTTGGTGGTCAAGTGCTCCTGAGTTCAATTCCAGATACCCTCCCCCCACCAAAAAACAAAAACAAAAAATAGATACCATAAAGGTAGTTATTTGGAATTTTGTTGATAATTAAAGTTTTAATATGTTTCTGAAATATAAGCACATTGACTGATTGATGCCAATGACCAGAATAAACTAGGGAATCGTTAGTTCAAATAAATGATTATAGGTTGACAGAAAAAATAAAAATATTAGTTAAATTAGGGAAATACTCTTTCCTATTAATATATGTGTTTGATTTTGCTTTTAAATTATAAATAATTATGCATACTTACATATAGTAGTGAGGAAAATTAACCTAATGCACAATTCCATTAAAATAGAATTTTTATATTCTTCTTAGGTAACATATTAGTTGAAAAATATGTATAGACTTAAGCTCAATGAAAATAAAGCTGTCACCTCTAGCTCTCTAGCTTTGCAAATTCTGTCTTGAAAAAGCACACTTATATGTTAGATCAAGGTTAAAGAATTTACTGTCTCTGAAGGCTCTGATGATTGGGTTGCTGGCATGGGGAAAGAATCTGTATTCCATTAATGGGTGAACTTCTCACCCATGTGATAAATAGTAGACTTTACAGAGAAGTAGAATGATAAGATTTATTTCCTCTGCTTCGGGGAAATGAGGCAAGGTGCATATGGCTGTCTTGACTTGAAAAGCTGCCTTCTTACCAATACACCACACATAAAAATGACTTTTTTGAGTCCAAGATTTAGGACATAAAAATTCTTACTAAAACAATTTTCTGTGGACTCTTGTGAATGTAAAAGAATATATTGCAGTATTTCATCTCTACCTACAACATTAGTATTGGTGATATGACTGATATTTTCAGTATCAACTAGGTATTATGTAAGTCTTTATCACAGAGTCATAATGACACAGACATGATTTGTGCTCTGCATTCTTGAACCCTTTTCATCATAAACTAATGGGATTTTGCTTTATTTGGTGTTCTATTGTTCAGGATGCAGGTAAACCTTCCCAATATATGGAATATCCTATCCCAGGAATGTATTAAATGAGAAGCCAGTATAATTGTATTGAGGACTATCATTTACATGGTGGTGTGTTTATTCTGGACAGGTTCTATTCTTAGTTAATTTTTAGTTTTGTTGAGCTTTCTGATCATAGGACCAAAGATCTTTCATAATATAACTTCATTTGCTAAAATACATTAAAATACTTTTCTTAATATAATTTATTACTCTGTCTCCAAGAATTTGCATAGCTATTTTCCAGGTCATTTAGTGAGAAGAAGAGGGTCTACGTTTCTAAACTTTTATAAATTCTTCCCCTCCCTTTGGTGTTAACAGGGAGAAAACTCTAAAACAGATATTGGGTGGTAAAGAGATATTAATGTATTCCTTTTAGTGAGGCTTAAGAGGTAAATTTAGCATCGAATGAAAATGAAAGGAAGAATTTTAAATTAGAAAGAGTGAGCCAGAGTAATCAGGATCAAAAGAGCCCATCACTGAAATGGTCTGGGACAACCTTCCTTTTCCTATTTGCACTGTGAACCCTTCTACAGGCTCAGAAAATGTGCCTTCAAAGTAAGGTTTTTTGTAGGCATATTTCAGGTTGCAAGGGAGAAGTTTGGCAGATATATCTCCAGTTGGCTTTTATTCTGTTTAATTTTTTTTTTCTTTTAGAAACAATACGCGTGAAAAAAGTTATAAAAAATCTTCAAAATTTTTTTTCTTAGGCAAGGTTATAAATGTATCTTTTTTTCAAACTCAGTTGAGTTATATGTTAGAAACCTTTGGTGGAATTTTTCTTCTGATCAAATTGGATTTAGAAAGAAATATGTCATCTTAATTGATTATATGGGGACAAAATCTACTCTTAGGTTGTAACCTACCTAATACCATGGTATTGAGTAAAATTTTCCTAAATTCATATCAGAGTAGAATATTTGTTTACTCATTAAAGAAAATTATGTCTTTGAATATCCAAATGAATTGAATTTACAACTTCCTTTTAAAAATACATTCATAAATAAATTGTAAATTGAAAAAAAAGAGTAAAATGATTTCTGCTACTCCTTGGAAGAGGTTGATTAAAGTAACAGAATTGTTCTAGTAGAAATAAAACTGGCTTATTAAAACGTTGGGTTAATAGCAAGTTATCAATTTTGTTGTTGTTTGTTTGAAGCAAAGGCATTTAAACACAGCTCATGTTTTTGTGGAGAATTTTCACCTGAAGTTATGAGTGCAGACTTGTCTCACTTGGGAGAGGGATGACTAGAAAAGCAGGGTTTAATGCATAGATTCCTTTTCATTTCTGTTTTACTCTTAGGATTGTTCAGTTTTTAAAAGAAATATCATTACTGTTTAAGATTATCCCTGTAATGAGAAAATGCAGCATGCATCTTGAAAAATGGTTCCACTTCATCTTTTCTCATTCATCTGCTCATGCAATTATAAATGCATGAGTGCGGTGCATGGCTATTCAGGTCAAATTCTCTTTCAGGACTGAAGTTCCTGTTATACAGCTTATCCATCTATTAACATCCTGAAATGTCAAAAGCTTCATTTTTTAGAAGTAGAATGTCAGCTTCTTTTTTACTTAGAGCAATTTATCCAGTACAAAAAGGAAGAGATTTGACAGTTGTAGCTGTCAGGGCAAAGACTGGCTGTTGATTTGGAAAATAAGAGTAAATCTTCAAATATATATCAGGTGCCCATAGTTTATATGTTTCTAGAACAATGCAGTAGGTAAAATGGAAATATGAGAAATGTTGGTGCATGTATATGAAAACAGTTGTGTCTAATTTCTAAATTTCAGGTTTTGAGAAGCATTTCTTTATTCTCATAGTCTTTCCTTGACACCTTTGGATGACTTTTGCAATGCAACCCAGTGTACTATTATTTTTTAAATGGACCCACACTTATCAAGTGTTGTATTTTTCTGTTTTTAAAAATTTTTACATTTGTTTTTTAAAATTATACACGATAGAATGTATTTTGCATATCATATATACATGGAATATAACTTTCCATTTTGGTGGTTGTATGATTGTGTGAGTCAAGTTTTCACTTTATTTTTGTTTACACCTGCATATTTGAAACTTTGATCTCATAATTAAAAAAAAAGATTTTAACTGCTAATTAGAATTTCATTTATTATAAACATATTAACAATGAGGAAACCAAGGATATCACATATATGTGGAAAAGATGCTGACAGAGAACAAAAATGTATATTACTTAGTTATATTTCAGATGCACAATATAAAATCTTGAAGTTGTTTTTAAGTACTGTAATCATCAGATCAGTGAGAGAATATAGAAACTGCAGGTATCCTAGCTTTCAAGCTGGCAGTCAAATCTAAACAGCTTCCCCTGGAATCTCTCCTTTTGTAGGAGAATGAATTGGGGTGGCTGTTTTCCTTTTCCATTTCAAATGTGAGTTTGGCCTGAGACATGGTTTGGTTGTTTTGCATGCTCCATATGGATTCAAAGTACCCCCCACAAGCAGTGTTGTGGGCATCCCGGCAGCTCTGGAAGGTCTGTGAGGCTGAGCTTCTGCTACCTTTTAAAACTCTCCTTCTCTGAGGCTTACTGTGCATCTTGAGAAGTCTTTCTGTTTAAGTTTTCCTCCCTAATAAGCAGAGTGCAGAGCATGGAAAGCACAGGTTATTTTGGTGGCTTGTTTTCCTCAGTGTAAAAGGGTGGGAGGGGTGAGGGTGAAAGTCTTGCTCATTATGTCTTTCAGTTTATTCGTTTGTTGGTCCCCCTGTCAACCTGCCAGCCCTCTCTGTGGGACAACTGCCCTTTGTAAAATAATCTGCCAACATTCATGGTGGTTGCATTCACTGTACCCATTCTACTGTGGAGCTCCATTACGACTGGGTTTTGAATGCAAAGCTTTATGATATCTGGGTATAAACAGTGTGCCCAGCAACAAAGACATCCTTTGTATTTCTTAATCTTCTTATAATCCCATTTTTTTCCCAATGGCTTTGAAGAGGGGATTTTCTGAAAATAGGAAGGAATATACATGTAGTCCCCACTCTGTTCTATACTTCCATAAAGTGGTGTTTGGGTGGAGCTATGGTTCTTCTCATTTTAAAACCTGATTTGTCCCTTAGACGAAATTGGGATAAATTTGAGTCTCATTTTCTACCTGTGGAGGTGTGGGTGAATTGGTCTTTGTTGTTTTGGGTTACCTCGCCTGGCAGGGGGCCACGTTGATTTCTCTTGGCATGTGCTTTAGCATTGCCTCTCTGATCCTTGTAAGCTCTTGCTTTGTCCTCAGCAGTCTTGTTGAATTCTTAACCCTGCACTTTCTTCTCCAGGAAGAGGAGTCTGTGGCCTCTTCATGGTCACCTCTCTGAATCTGTGTTTTGCTCTGTTTTGTTTTTTAGTTCTCTGTTGGTAGTGGGGGTTTGAGGTGGTTTTGAATATAAAGTTCAATGACAGAATGTTCAGAGGCAGACAGGTGACAATTACCAATTAAACAGAGAAGGCTTGTTTTCCTTCCCTTCACACCCTTCCCAGTACTTAAAGGGGGAATTAAAGCTCTGTGTGAAGAAGAAAAGTAACACCCTTGGGATGCTGTAGCACATTTAGAGAAATGCCAGGCCTGTGTTTTTCTGTCATCCCCTCCCCTTCTCAGTTCTGCAGAGGTTGTGAAAGTCAAGGTTCTCACTCTTTTTCTTTTCCTGTTTTGTTTTTGTTGAAATATTTCACCCAGGCAGAGATGATATATGTGTGTGTGTTCTTTTTGTAAAAATTCAGTGTAAACTGATATTTAGATGATCACATTACAATTTATTGAGCTCTTGTTGTGTACTATGACCCATGTGGATTTTCTTATTTAACTGATGAACTTAGATATAGCTGTGTAAGTCAGTGCTACCTTTGAAGAGTCTTGGATTTGTCAGGCATGTAAGTCTATTCACATTAATGTATCCTGATTGTTTGAATGGATCATTGACCTGTATACATTCTTATGTATACTCAGACATGTGAATATACTCACACACATTCTAAGTGTTACAATGTCTGCTAATAAGTGCAGGTGAATGAATACAAGGCAAATCTTAGATCTTTTAGCTACCATAACTAAAGGAGGAACATTCTTGTTATATCAGTATAGAACTAAGGATGCATCTGTCCTGCATAGTTTTAGTTGGGTCTCAAAATTTATGTACATACTGGTTGTGTTATGTTTGTGTGTGTGTGTGAGTGTGTGTGTGTGTGTGTGTGTGTGTGAGAGAGAGAGAGAGAGAGAGAGAGAGAGAGAGAGAAAGGGAGGGAGATAGATATTAACTTGATTTGGCAGGCATTGTGGTGTCACATGATCTCACTGACAAAATTGATATAACTGTGCATTACTTTTTCTCAATTGAATAGTCAGGAAAACTTCATAATCTCTATATACCTTCATCATTTTTGAAAATTTATAAGTATAGATGCTCCTTGACCTATGATTGTGTCTCAATACACTCTTCATAATTTAGGAATATCATAAATCAAAAAATGCACTCAATATATCTAACCTCCTGACTGTCAGAGCTTAGCCTAGCCTACCTTAATAACATGCTCAGAACACTTACTCCACTCTACAGTTGAGCAAAATCATCTAGCACAAAGCATATTTTCTAAGAAAGTGTTGAATATCTTGCATAATTTATTGAAACTCTACTGAAGTGAAAACATAGTGTTTGTATGGTATGTTTTCTTGCCATAGTAGTAAAAAAATCCCAAGTTGAACCATATTAAAGTTGGTCTATATTTAAGTATTGTGCAGATAGCACATTTTTCCATTCACCACCAAAACACTATTGAATAAATAAATATTAAGTGAAAGTGAGCATGCTAATCAGAATGAACAGTGTAAATGAATGTTCATCATTGTGGTCTCCTGGCAAATTTTAGGTAAACTAAGAACATATTACAGAATTATGAATATATATTACATTAAATGGAGCTCATAAGGTAATGACATACCATGTGACAGCAAACTTAACCCATGATCATTCCATGTTTCACATATGGAAAGTAATTCCTAGTCTATGCCACAGCTATTGTTTATGAGGACTAATGATAGTTTGAATAAGATTTATAAAATTCTCCTTGTATTTGCAGGCCCACTGATCGAGTAATTAAGTGCTTTAGAGTTAGGTTGGTCTGTGAGTGATGGATCCAAGCCAGTGTTTTCTAGGCTTTGATCAGGATACTTATGTTCCCAGCATTTCCTATTAAGCAATTATAAGAATTGATTAACTGATAGGTTTATTAAGAATTGCTGATAGGTTTCTCTTCAGTCTGATAAAAGCATAGATATCCAAGTCCTCAGCACAATGCTTCATACATACAAACTCTTCCATATATGATTAATTGGGTTGTCAGGGATGTCAGGCAAACACATACAGTCTAGCTTGGTTTTCTTTTATTTAGATGTTGGTTGGTTGAATTAAAAAATGCAGTTAGATTGATTTTTTTTTGCTAGAGATTTAGAATATTTTTTTTTAAAATCTATGCTTGCCACCTTCATTTTTAGAAACTCAGGTAAATATGTATAGAACAATGTATGAACTACCATTGTATTGGTTTGCTTTATCTGAGAGTAGAAAAGACATCTAGCATCGTTGAACTTTTGGCTACTAAATTATGAGTGTATTAACTCACAGAGGTTGAGTTCATTGCTATCAAGTACTACCATTTAATATATTGTTCACACCATGTAAGAGACTTGCTATGTATTTTCAGTATTAGTAGGAATTTGAACTGTTTTTCATACTTGATTTTTAAAATACTTTTTCTTTTGAATTTGTTCTCGTAACAACATATAGCTACATAGATATTTCAACAGCCTTGTAACTAAAATTGTTCTGCCTTTTGTATAATAATATAAATTGGCAAGGATGGTTCTATAGTTTGGCAGCAGTTCTGCATGATGATGTAGCCCAAGGGAACAATCTTAGGTCTCTTGGTCCTTGGGTTTGTGAAGCTCAGGTGTTCTGGAGCTAGTCTGCTGCCAACTGGCTCGTTCTTAGAGGAGGAACTTTGGCACTAACTCTTCAGGCATAGAGAAGCAGTCAGTTTGGTCAAAATCACTGACAAACAGCACTGTTGGAATCTGTGTTTAGGGTAAATCCTTTTTAACTGGCTCTGGCTGCCAAAGGAGTGCAGAGCTGGGTAGGGTCTCTAAAGGATACTTATTCTGCACTTCTTCATAAGTACTCCATCTGAGGATGCAGTGCTTTATTTTGGCAGATGTGATGTGGTGATTAGGTTTGTATTTTTGACAGGACGTGTATCAGAATCATCATCCCTCAGATTCAAACTAAATTGGATATTCTATGTTGGGATAATTCTGAATTAACCTCATCTGCTTGCTATGTACCAGAGGGTGGCTCTAATTCCTCTGATACCCTTATGTTCAAGTCCAGTCTAAAATATCACCTCCTTGGTGATTCCTTTCTCTCTTTCCTTCCCGCCACCATATCTGTCATGTTTTTCTCTATTACAGCAATTAGAAGCCTATGATTTATCTCACCTTTGGAGGTCAGGGACAGTGAAATAGACATTCTCATACTCCTTTTTTCTGTACCACCTAACTTTTTCAAGTGCTCCCACCCCAAATGCCAAGCACACATAAATGCATAAAAAGTAGAAAAAAAATATGAATGTGCCATTTGGTTACCTCTTTGTAAGGTAAATGGTAATTTCTTCCCACTGGTCCTGAATGAACAATGTTGCTATTGCTCTGCTTAACCAAATGTGACTTACACCAGTTCTCTTAAGCAATTTTTCCTGCTTTTGAATACTACTGCTCATCTGGGAGATTTCTGCTCAATTTATTCTTTGAAGATCTATTTCTTAAGCTGTTTTTCACTAGTATTTAGCAACAACAATTATGATGATACTGATAACACCAAGAGCTGATGGATTTTTCAAGGTTTGTGTTTTCTTTATTGTAGTCCTCTTTCTTTGAATAGTGTGTGTTTGGACGACAGTGATACTAGTTATGTCAGTTTGTGAAACGTTGTGACCCATGTGAAGGAGAGATTGAATAACAA
Source organism: Marmota monax (assembly GCF_021218885.2). Classification (NCBI taxonomy): domain Eukaryota; kingdom Metazoa; phylum Chordata; class Mammalia; order Rodentia; family Sciuridae; genus Marmota; species Marmota monax. Next base: position 17,689,346 of record NW_026691950.1, read on the forward strand.
TTCTTTTAAGATAGTTCACTTTAAATGCATTCCCATAGATGGAAGGAATTATGAGAATATAACACTGAGGTTTTAAAATATTTTTAGAAAGTTTTCCTTTTTTGTGTGTGTTCACAATGAGTTTGTTGGTTTGTTTTTTTAAATTATAAAACCATTTAATTAAATGTATTTATCAAAATCAATATAGTTTTGAGAAATTTTTATATTTCATATTTTCAAAACTTAGTTGTTGGCATAGTTGACAAAATTTGAATATAGGTTGATGTTTTCCTTTGGTTAAATTTTGTTTGAATTCATTATTACAAAATTAATTTATGAATTCTTATAAAAATATTAGAGTACAGAAGTATATCAAATAAAAATATAAACTCCAAACCCTAATCCCAATGCATATAAGCAAATGCTTATAAATCATTTAGTATTTTCTTAATATATACATAGCCATACATAGCCTAATGTATTTATGTATGCATATGTGCATATGAATATATATGCTGTGTACATATAATGCATTAAAGCTATGCATTCATTTAAAAATAGAAATATAGTTATTATATAAAATGTTGTCTCAGGTGGTTCTGTCACTTCAAAGTTTATCTTGGAAATCCTTTTATGTTAATATATAGAGATTTATTTACATCAGTTCAAGAGAAGTCTTTTATGTACAGGGTCTACAATTTAGTTATTCAAACAATTTTCCTTTGACATTTGCATTGTTTTCAAGTTTTTATTTTGGATATAGCTGCAGCAGTCATCATGGGCATACTTATTGCTGCCTTGGTGCATGTGTTTGGGTTAATATATTTGTAAAAGTGAAATTACAGGGGAAATTATGAAATATATAATGTTTTGTTTAACATTGTGAAAATACTATCGGAAATGTATGCATTTAAAATCTAGAATCTTGATATTTTAGGGTGAGCTTTTTATTCCCAATTTGATAAAATAATGCATATTCACTGCAGAAATTTTAGAATTATAGAAATATGAAGTAATAAAAAAGAAACACCTTGTATGACTCCTACCAGTCAGAAGTAAGCTGTCTTGGTATTTCGATCCTCTTACGTATTTTTCTGCACTAAATTGTTGTATTGTTCACATCTCATATTTTTTATGTTCTGAATTTCTTATTTAGTACTACAGCATAAGCATTTAAACCTGCATTATTGGAGACCTTGAAACACCAATATACTGATCACCTGATAGTCTACCACAACTTACTAACACAGTTATTTCATTTTATTTCAATATTTAATGTGCTTCGATTTTGACAAATAAGAAGGTAATAAATATCTTTTATGTATTTTTTTTCTTTCTTTCATAGTAAGTTGTATAAATACTGGGTTAAATAGTAGTAATATTGTTGTGGATTTTGATGTCCTTTGCTAAATTAATTCCCAGAAAGTTTGTATCAATTATAGTTCTGCCTGTAGACTGAAGTATGCCTGCTTTAGCATGCCCTTGTTGCTACCAAAGAGGTTTTATGATAACTTGGAGGACTAAAATCCATTTAACTTCTTCAAATTCCAGAGTATTATTCTTTTTTGTAACATGTACTTCTTTATAGTTTTGGTTAAAGTTATAACTTTGGATAAACCTCTTGAGTCTGCCAGTTGGCTAAGATTATTAGACAGTTAATGAACGGGTATTTGTTGTGCAGTTTTACTGGCATTGTGGGGGCAATTAATAATAAGCTATCAATATAAATATTTAATAATGATAATGAAAACTCCAAGCACTCTCTCTGGAGAGATGTCATATACATAACATTTCCTTTATTGTAACAGGTGATCCCCAAGGAGGCCCTATCTTCTACACTCATTCCTCATACCTACGTCTTTAATATTTATCCTCTTTTTGTGATTAGCTATGTTCTTTGAGCCTCTTTCCACCTGGATTTACTGGCTTCCAGCCCTTTTATTGCCAACATGACTGATGTCATCATTTTCTTGATTTGGACATGTTCTACTACCAGTCTTACGGCTTTCTCCTAAGCACAACCCTAACCTTTTTTTCAGTGACTTCAAATATCTGTGGTTTTCATACATCTCAATCTTTGGCTTAACCATCTCTAGTCTTCCATTATTATCCTAAGTCTTATCATCTCGAGATATTTCAATTTTCAAATCACAGAACTCAGACCTACCTCTGACTGCAGTCTCTTCTGACTTAGTTTTTCTGATAACCTGTTAAGATTAAAATGTGAATTTTCCTCATTTTTGTTAAGTTCGTGGACCATCTTTTTTTTTTTTTTATAACCTTGCAAGAACATAGTCTCCAGTATTTGTGCAGACACATTCCAGGAAACCCAATGGATGTCTGAAAACACAGATTCTAGTGACCCCTGTGCATAAATTGGGTATACTTGGAGATTAACAACAATAATTAATAATAAAATAGAACAATAATAATAATATACTATAATAAAAGTCATGGGAATATGATCTCTCTCTCAAAATCTTTCACTGTGGTTACCCTTTTTTAAGTGACAATATAAAATGATGCAATGACAGCATTTGATGAAATGAAGTAAAATGAATGGTGTAGGTGGTGTGATTTAGTGTCAAGCTACTGTGTAAAGGTTTCTTGAAGACATCTGGACACAAGCACTGCTATATAGCAGTGGTTGGTCTGATTGCTAAGATTAGGCTACTAAGGAAAGGGTAGCATATACAGAGTAGATATCATGCACAAAGAATTGATTCATATCTTGGCAGGACTGAATTGGGAAACTTGAAATTTCATCATGCTGCTCAGAAAATGCAATTTTTTTTTCTTAGTTGTAAATGTACACAATATTTTGATTTTATTTATTTTTATGTGGTGCTGAGGATTGAACCCAGTGCCTCACACGTACTAAGCAAGTGTTCTACCACTGAGCCACAACCCTAGCCCATAAAACGCAATTTAAGACTTACAAATTATTTCTGGAATTTTCCATTTATTGTTTTTAGACTATGGATGACTGTAGGTAAGCAAAACCATAGAAAGTCAATCTGTGGAGAAAGGAGGGTTACTGTGTTGTGAAAAGCCTTGTTCCTTTTCCTTAAATCACATCAGCCTGGCAAGATGCCTTACCCAGAGTCCAAAGTGTAGTGTTGGAAAGACCATGGCTCTAGTCTTTGTTTTTGTGCTGACTAGCAATAATATAACTGTGGCAATTGACTCCACTAATCTAAGCTGTATAAATTGTGATATTTGAATTAGGTCATCATTTTCTAAAATATAATAGATGCTAGACCCAGATGTTACATGAAAAAGGGGGAAAAAAGAGTTTCACAGTTGAATGAGTTTACCAAACACAGCATATTATTTCCTTTACAAATTCACAGTGCATAATAATATCTTAAAGGCTCTGAGAATTCCTACTGGGGAAAATTGATTTAACATAGTTTCTATCCTTGCATTTTTCACCTATTCGGCTATGGAGTCTTGCACACAATTCATTTCTGCAGAACTTCAGGTAAATGTACTTAGAGTAATGCTGGGCCAACTTATTTTCAGCATTACTTATTTTTGAGTCTGCCAGTTTTGATTCTATAACTTCACTTTATGTATTTGTTTAGTCACTCATAACAACTAGGATAGGTACATTTCAGCATCCTCATAATTCCGTGAGATGGATTTATGCTGCATATCATCTACAATTAAAATAATAAAATAATACAGTGACAGTGGTCCTTCTTCAAGAAGTATTCTTTTGAGATCAGGAGTGTTTTATATGCTACATGAGAGAGGTAGGCATGAAAAGTCCCCATAGGCACATAGTAGTTGTGATTTGTATATTATATTGTGGCAAGTAATTCCTTATTCCATAGTTATTACTTAGTGAAAATGAAGGTTTCTTTAAGACAAAAAAGTCACTTGAGTGAAAAGAAGATACATTTTTTTTTCAAATGCATATATATGTAAGAATTGCCAACAGTTGCTTTGCATAATTTAGTGATTCTGATAGGTTGCCTGAGTAAGTACAAGTTAAACAGATGCATGCAAGTACAGGATTGTAAAGTTCAAAGGAAATGCAAACTTGATTAACAAAAGTCACTGTCAGAGACTAATTGTAATTCTAGAGCATATGAATCCTTGAATAATGTCCCCTGAAAGGTCAGCCAAAAGTCCTGCTTCTGTCTACTATTCCCCTGAAGAGGATTTTTAAATTTAGGTATTTCCTGGCATCATGAAAGTCAGGAAAGTGATAAGGTTTTCTTTTCTTTTCAAGTTTCTTATACAAGTTAAAACACTGCAATATTTTTGAAAATAATAGTGGAGCTTATAATCCCTAGTGAAGGGATTTATCTCTGAATGAAGTTCACTGAATGTAGTACATGTGAATCAGTGCTATATAGTTTTATAATTTTTGGTTGTTTCTTTGCTTGTTTCATTGTCTCAAATTTAGGTTTTGAGGAAAGATTTTTAAATTTTATTTTTTCCACATACTGTTAGCATATTAAAGATTCATACCAATGTTATTAGTTATGCATTTTTAAATAATGGTGTTGATTTAATCATATATATGGGATGTAATTTCCCAAGACCATAGCAGAAATAATGAATTAGTATTTAGACATTTTTCTAGCTCTAATGATTAAATGATTTCTTCAGTAGTGTAATTTTTCATCTCTACATAATTAATGACTCTGAATAAGCAATTAAATTATGTTTAATTTTGATAACTGTTATGATTAAATAATTACATATTTTGTTATTTCTAAAAATTAATTGTTTTATTGGCTGTGATGTTGACTGAGTTCTCATTTTATTGACTTTTTTGTCATATGAAATGCTTTCTAATTCAACCCTAAAGTCCCTACTTACTTACTAGCAAAAACTCTGTGATTATTACATGAGACAAAATAACACTTATGGTCCAAGTAGAAGAGCAGTTGTCTGTCTAAAATATGGTCATCAGAGAAAGTTTCTAAAAGGTAGTTTTCTGTGCCTTACTACAGTTCTCTATTTCGTTTGTTTTCCGGTAAAATGTTCAACATTTTATTAATGACTTGAAGAAACACACCAAAGGGATTTTCTCCATATTTGCAAAGGAACCTTTTTTTTTTTTAGCAAGTGTTACATTTCAGAAATAAATCCCAAAATTGGTCTCTACAGTCTATATAATTTATATGAGTTGTGGACCAAGAGGTTTATGGCATCTTATTTTTTATAGTTCAAGAAACCATCTGAGGGATTGTCTGTTGGGGCAAAGTGGTTGAGGAGCAATTCATGGATACAACTGAGGGATTTTTATCCATTAGTCGAAGCTGGTTGAGGACTTACTGCATCCAAGGCCCACGACTCCTGTGTTCAAGCAATGTATAGACACTGTAGAAAGAGATATGAATATATTAGTGCAATACAACATAGGCTCTGTCAGACTTAGAGTTTCTATGGAACAAAATTAATTTAACCTTGAACATCAAATTTGGAGTTTGTGGTTTTAGTAATCTTAAATTTGACTGTTATGATGTATCTTTAAAAAATTAAGATAAATCTGATAAACTTAGTATTGAACAAACTAATATCAATTAATGTTATTAATAAATAATTATTACTAATTAATACTAATAAATAAATATTAATACTAATAATATTAATAGTACTGATAAACATAATATTATAGTATTAACTTAATATTGAACAAACAACAAAAACAAGATTAAGACCATTCTTTTGAGGCCTTAATTATGAAAAATTATTATTATGAAGAAGTTTGAAACTATGTCATATAAGGAAATATTAACCTAAAGGAGAGAGCACTTAGGAGGCATGATAGCATTGTGTAGCTGTGACAGATGCCGTAGCCCATTCCCTTAACCCGTCTGTGGCTTCCTGTAAGTGTTCAATATTTTCAGTGCCCTAAAATTATACACAGTGAGCTTATTAAGAACTTTAAGCATTTACATTGGTATATGAAACTTCCCCTGGATTTTGCCTTTCATTATACAAAAATAAAAATTTCCAGCTTTAGAAATTAGAAAAAGAGAAGTACAGGGCTGGGGTTATAGCTCAGTGGTAGAGTGCTTGCCTAGCATGTGTGAGGCACTGGGTTTGATTCTCAGCAGCACATAAAAATAAATAAATAAATAAATGAAGTTTTTACGTCCAACTATTTTTTCCCTGGTCCAAGTAGGGAGGTATAGTAAGTTTTGATTCCCTCCTCAAGTGACAAAGTCACTTCTAGAGGCATAGAAAGATGCATTGGATCTTTCAGGGCAGCAGATATCATTTAATGCATTGTTGAAACAAAGCCCATTTATATTATGAACCCACCATTCTGATTTTCATAATATAAATTCACAACTACTTGGAAGAATGTTTTGAGCTTACAGTTCTACAGCATGATGCCTAAATTTACTGAACTGAAAATGGAATATGATGTATACCCATGCTTTATACCTTAGACTCACATTTAAAGTCTCAGAGAAAGAAGCGACTCAATTATTACAATCCTTTGCATATTAAGTTGAATACTAGCAAATCTTGCATATTGAATTAGGAAAAAATTTGAAATTTTCTACTGTTCCCAAAGCCAAAATCAAAAGAGATAGATTAACCACTTTGATCCAAGGTATCTTTCTTCATTATCTCATATTTTGTACATCTTATCTGTGGTTAAAAAAAGCCAATTGAAATAATTGTTAAAAATATCATTAGAAAATACGTATCTTTATTGTCATTTTATCTATTTATCTAAATAGGCTATATTCAGATTTTTCTTTCTTCTCATTCATCAAAACAGACTCTGTTAGTAACTTATTGTACCCCTACTGAGTGATTTTTTTATCTATCATTTATTAAAGTCAGGTAAGTTTATTTGTTCATCTTTCTTCATCCTCTAAAAGTGGAGAGCAGTCTTGGATAATTTTAGCATTTTTCATAAACTTGTAATATAATCAAATAGTACTGAAAAAATTATAAAAACATATAACAAAAAAGAAGAAACCACATAAAATCAAAAACACAAGGACACTTTTTATTTCTGTGTGTACATATGAATGTTGTAATCAAAATGATCACAATATTATTTTTTCATATGTAGTTGGTGCTTTATTTTGTATATGAATGTGTATTGAAACATTTTTATTTTTTTTAATTTAAGGAAAAGTTATTGTGCTTTTCTAACATTCTGAAATCATTCTTCCCAGAGTACTTTAATAAGATCATGTAATGATATTCTTTATTATTTCAAAGCAGAGTTGTGGAAAAAACATGGCAGATTCAAATGAGTATCCTGATAGTATTGCCAGAATAAATGTATATTCTTAAAATACATTAATAAAACTGACATTCTTTGAGACATGGAAGTGTAATCCTCAAATTACATTTTACAAGACAAAATTAAGGTTATTTAATGGATGAAAATAAATTTTTATAATAGAGAAATCCGGAATATGAGAAAAGGACTAGTCAAAGGTGTAAATTATGGTAGATATATGGTAGATATAACAATGAATATAAAAACGTAAGTAAATCATGACAATAATGTTTTATGAGACATTGTTTCATAAACTAGAAGACCTGGCAATCTGATAAATCTGCCTTTTAATATTTAGTGGTTAATTTTTAAAATAAATTATTCCTGTATCTTTTACTGCACTAGTTAGCTAAATCCATCTTAGGGAATGGAGCACTCTGCAGCTAATGCCAAAGTTATAATACAAATGTAAGTTAAGAAAAATTCTGGACATAAAATGTTAGCACTATTATTTTATCCCTGTTCTTCGCACCTTTTCAGAAGAGAATTTGAGTTTGGAGGTTAAGGTGTTGGAAGGATAGTTAAAGTTAAGATGTACACATTTATTATGGTTGACAAGTATTATGATAAGTTACTAGTTACAGTGTGTAAAATTAGCAACACTAAATTAAATATAACATTTTGAATATATCACAATTTGGTAATAAATAGACTTCTATTTAGTTAGAAATGTGTATCAATATGCATTATGTAGATTCCTCCCTTTTTTCCATGGAGTTTCACACTTAAAGTGTGTGTGTGTGTGTGTGTGTTTTGGAATAGCAGACAATTTTAAAATATTTTCATTGTACACTAAACCATTATGATGGACTTCTTTTTTTAAAAAAAAAACTTTAATGGTAATTAGGCATTGGGATTATTTTTATTATAGAAAATATTACACAGCAATAGAAACCCATGGTTATTTTGTCAATGATTTTTTTTTCCTCCCAGAGTACTATACTATGGAATCCCTATTTGAGGTTCACCCATAGTGTTCATTATAGTGGCCCTTTACAAACTTCAATCACTTAGACTCCTGGTGGCTGTATCACTTATATACCTATGGCAGCTTAGTTGTTTGCCTTTTGCCAAATAGCACAATATTAATCCCTATCTTTTAGAGTATAGTGAGGACTGAATGACATAATGGCTAACCTTTGTATAAAGCACTTAAAAAAATGTGGGATTTCATTATTGTGTTCTATACTGTGGTATCCATAGGGTTTTGTTCTCTGTAATATCCCTAAAAATGTGACTTGTCCAGAGTCACATTTTTGTTAAATGAATCAGTAAATGAATGATGTTCACAGATAACATTTTCATTCTATGCCTTGCTCCTATTCATTTTTGAGTTAACCATGAAAGCAATATCTTGTGTTAATTCTTTGATTTATTCTACAAATCTTTATTGGGTAATCACACAGGACTAGGACAGTGGCTAAGGTTTTTCAGTCAGCCAGTGATGTATTTACTTATTTTAAAAGCTCATGGACTGGGGATATAGCTCAGTTTGAATGGTGCTTGCCTTGCATGTACAAGGCCCTGGGTTCAATCCCCAGCACCACAAAAAGCAAACTAAACTTCATTAAGTTCACAAATATATATTAAATACTAACTATGGGCTAGGTGATAGACAGTGTTACAGACTGGAAGCCAGGAAACAAGTTTAAACATGTTGTTAATATCAGTTGGATAAAATAATTGGAGATCTTAACATCGTTGGAGCATGAACCCTTATGTGTAACATTTTAAGTTAAGTTTATTCTGCCATTATTGTCCATTTTGGACTTTGAATCTGTACAGAAGAGTAATTATGAAGTAGGGAGAGTAATTTTTTGAAAAGGTGTGTGTCTCCCAGAATATTCTGATGGAATATTTTCTTTCTGTCTAGGCAAATCTATACCTTCATAATAGCTGTCTTGGCAGAAGTCTAAAATTAAGAGCAGTGAAGCGGTGCTTTTTCTGTTACTCCTAATTACTACTTTAGTATACTCAGGCATCTAATGATTTAAGTGAAAAGTTATGAATTGAAAAATCCAAAGCCTTTTAGTACCCAGACTTGTCTAGCTCAACATGCCTAAAAAGGAACTTACTCTTTCCATCTGTTTGGCCCCAGGTAAAAAGTCTCAAGAGAGGATCCTTGATGGCTTAGCTATTCCAGTTTAGGGAGCCTGACCACAGCATTTCCCAGGAGGTACTTGTTGTTCCTCTGGACAGTCTACCAGGTGGTCCGAGTTGGTATTTATTTATGTGCCATTTTGAAAAAGTAAATAAATAAAAGTCTACATATATATATGTACACACATATATATGTATATACATATATATATATATTTATATACACACATAAATATGTGTATGCACTTGCATACATGTGAGGTCTCTCATATATATGTGCTTTGAGTATATGTATGTAATCAATGTTCCATTTTACACTGCATTTCTATTTTTAAGGCATTTTAAATTCATGTTATGAGTTGTTTCAATGAAAAAAAAATTGTGCAAAATGCCCATTTAGTTACTTAGACTTGCATGATGCAGATATTTTTTAAAAATATGCAAAAGGACCATTAGTATGTGTTTCTTCTCAAGAACTTGTCTTAATAGATAGGTTTGTTTTCCAAACCATTTTTACACAATGCCTATGTTATTTACCTATGCATTTTTTTTTAAAGAGAGAGAGAGAGAGAGAGAGAGAGAGAGAGAGAGAGAGAGAGAGAGAGAGAGAGAATTTTTTAATATTTCATTTTTCAGTTTTTGGTGGACACAACTTCTTTATTTTATTTTTATGTGGTGCTGAGGATCCAACCCAGCACCCCACACATGCCAGTCGAGCAGGCTACCTCTTGAGCCATATCCCCAGCCCCACCTATGCATTTTTCAATCAACTATTTTCTATGTTAGGTACTTAGCAACTTTAGGATAGTAGGGAATCACCCATTATTTTTCCCCCACACATTCATTAATTTAATGTTTAAATTTAAATTTTGATTTCAAATCTGTTAAAGACCATAGCAAGCAAAAAAGGAATTACATATGAACATTACTGAATACAGTTTAGTGTGAAATTTGAAAAATTTTAATTGTAGTTAGAACTGTCAGATTTTGTGATACTAGTTTATAGAGTTTGTGATTTTTTTTCTGTAGTTTTATTGAAGAAATAGAACCTCTTGGAAATTTTTGAAAAGTGTGATTAAATCTAGAAGAAAGTTTGCACAGAAATTGTGTATAGTTGAGAAATGCTAATAGGAAGCTGTGATATGTTAATCAAATAGTTGTCATTATGTATCATTATGGTAAAATAGATTGTTACATATTTGTACAAATTTAAATATATAAAAGCCATATTTCAGTATTGTATGTGAACTTCACTTTGGTCCTCTTTGAAAAAAATCAGAAGTTATACACAATGTAAAGGCTGTTTGGTAAACATAAAAATAAATTGGATACTGAGTGATAGAAAATAATGATAATTAAATCATGTATAAAATAGATTAATAATTAAATAGAAAATATTTTTAGTTAAACTATTTACAAAGAAAATTAATTCGGAGTGTAACTTGTTTTAAAATATTTGTTTTCATTTTCACCTCAAAAGAGAAGCAAACAGCGAAAATTTTAGCAATTTTTATAGGCAGATGATGGATACATATGTGAGCTTTATATTTTTCTATTTTTAAATTTGAATTTAAATTTTAAAGTAATGATATCTAATAGCATAGTTACCACTTTTCTAAGGCCACAAATTGGTTTAGTATTTCCATTTTAATTTTTCTGTGTACAACCTATACCTAGGTATTCTTTCTGCATAGTTTTTTCTTTTATCTCAAAAACTGTAATAGAAAAATAAAATTCTAACACTAAATATCTACTAATTTTTAAGTGCCAGTTATAATCTAAGTGATTATCTTGTAACAACTCTTTTAATATTTTTGGGGGGGTGTACCAGGGATTGAACTTGGGGACACTTGATCACTGAGGCACATATGCAGCCCTATTTTGTATTTTATTTAGAGACAGAGTCTCACAGTGTTGTTTAGCACCTTGCTTTTACTGAGGCTGGCTCTGAATTCATGATCCTCCTGAGTAAGCCTCCTGAGTTACTAGGATTACAGGCAAGTGCCACCGCGCCTGGCAACTCTTTTAATCTTTACAACTACCCAATTATGTAGGTACTGGTATAATTCTGTTTTAGAGAGGAACAGTCTCAGGTACAGAAATTGATGGGCTTGTCCTCATTCTCATCACTGATCAGGGTTGGGATTCTTTGTGGTCTAGCTCTTCTCTAAAGTCATTTACTTTGAATATTCTGAAGTTTTGTATATACAACAGTACATTTCAAAATGGATTACAGCATACATAATTGTTTAAAATTATTAAAATTATTTTAAGGGAAATACAAATATTTTCAGAAATGAAGGAAGGATAAATTTGAGGAGAGACGTTAATGCTAAGGTTATTTATTTTGGACATCTAGCGTGAGAGCAAAACACCATATATTTTATACTTCACATAAGTCCTTTGTCATATTAACATTGTGTATGTGCTCACATACTGTGTGCTTTAGTGACCCAACTAGAATACAGACTTTGAACTCTGACTCAATAAGCAATTGTAGGATATATAAAATTTTCAAAATTATTAATCAGGTATGTGAAAAATCTCTCCATTACCTCTGGGTTCAGCAAGGCCAGGACAGTGGGTTCTAAAGAAATTAGCATGATTTATTAGTAGTTCCAAGTCATATCCTTTTCAATTTATCAGCATGACCTTGTTGAGACTCTTCAAATGCTCATAGAGTTCACCTTGAGACTGTCCTGCATTGATTTAAATAGTTGTGTAGTTTTGTGCCTCTTTTTTTCTCTCTTCAGTTTATACTTGGTAGAGAGCTTGTTGGTCTCTGGTTTCAACTTTTTCTTCAGTCACAGTCTGGCTGATCAGAATATTGTAGGATAATAAAGCAGAATAATTTGTACTTGGTTCTTTATTGTTGTCCCTAAAGGTGATAATATAAGGACTAGTTCCATTTCTTGAAAATAGGAGTGTGGAAACCTCTTTTTTCACACCAGTTCTTTAACTAGCTGATAACGTTCCACAAGATATTTAACTTAAAAGTTCAATGTTGTCATCTTAAAATTTGGCAAAATGAAATCTATTTGCTGTGCAGAATTGTGGGTCAAGTAATATAAAATATTTTTATCAACTATAAACAGATACCTCACACATGTGCATTGCATTATGATGGTTTAAATTTGTTAACATTTTTATTAATTTTAATACTCTTCTATAACAATTTCTTCATGGAGACATGCATTTTACTCTCAGAATATATGCATGTGTTTGTAGTTCATTTTTTATAATTTCTCAATCCTTAATAGTAATCCACGGTAATACACAATTTGTATAATCCAATTATATAATGTGTATAAGCATAGTATTGTATTATGTAGGAAAGCATTTTCTAAGTTTTTTATGGTAAATATCAGAATATGGAAGACTGTACTTTGTCTTTCTAGGAGTGGCCATTCAAAAATTAAATTAAATAGTTCTAATCTGTTGAAGACATGCAAGTGACTTCTTTGTGTCCATAGTATTAGAACAAAATATGCCTTGGCAGTCAAAGTAAACATTGACCCACTCTGTTTTAAAAACGTGTAGACAGTGTTTAATTGTGGGACATTTCACCTCTCAGCACAGCTATGCTAATCTTCCTAAGGAAATTGTGCATTTATCAGAGAATTAAAAAAATGGCAGTTTTTCAATAGATATTGGTTGAATGTTTTAATGATTATCTTTTAACTTCACAGAATAATTCCCAAGATTAAAAGTGTAATCCTGAAGATTCTAGTTAGTATGTTAATTTCATTCCATTTATTAATTTATATTTGGTAATAATAATTTAGTATTTTAAATTACTTGACCTGCAAAAATGCATATGGGGAAGCTATTTGTATAGAACTTGGACATTAGGTGCTTACATATAGAATACAGTGGTTATGACTAGTGGAAGAGATCAGATAAATTAGTCCATAAATTTGTGTTATCTGTAATAAATTCCTTTTTACTCATTGCCTTTCTTCCAAAAATGGAAGAACATAAAAATCTTTTACTACTATTTACTCAAAGTACTCATCAATTAATATTCTCCTTGGTGTCTAGGTAAGGTTTATAGATTTTAACATTAAAAAACAATGCTTTTGGAAAAGAATACAGTTAAGCCCCAAAAGATATGTTACATGGAGTTTGATTTATTCTTTTCTCCAATACACTTAAAGCGTGCATCAGGTGGAATGTGTACTGTGTACTGATATTGTTTCAGTAAAATGGAACACTATTAATGCAGTGAAAATGATTTCACATATTAAGAAGAAAATGCAAGATTATTTTCCCTCAAACAGGAAAAAAATTCAGTTATATAACTAATGATCCAATACCACAGCTTTTTTCATTTCCATAATACTAATTGAAGTTTTTATTTCATTTTTGTAAGCATTTTGTAATACTAAAGTGAAGCTAACACAAGTCATTCCTTAGACTATTTGACAAGGTCTTTGCGTTAAATAGCTTCCTTAGTTTTTGCTTCTTAATTTTGTTTGCTTGGTTTCATTTTAAATTAAAAACAAACATTGAAGTTTTCCTTGTGGTTTCTTTTCATAAACAAAATGGCTTACAAATGCATTTTATCATTCATCATCAGCAGGAAAAAATTAAGGGTTAATAAAACAACAGCAACAACAAAAACAATTAAAGGAAAACATGACTGAAAAGTTCTTTCCTTAAAGGTTCTAAGTTTCTTACTCTTTGACACAGCTTGTCAAAATATCAGGTACTTTTCTTCCCTAAATTTTTTCTGGCTGTATCTCAACTTACTCATGGTGTTGGACAACTTGCCACTGTAATTTATTGACAAAATATAGTGCTTTATATTTTTTTTTCAACAAAATGTTGGCCAGATTCTATGTGTAAAAATGACTGATCTAGTCAATTAAAGTAGCATTAATTTTAAATCCTGTCACATAATTCAGTTCATTATGCATTAGGGAATTTTGAGGTTTATTTTTTTGTATTGGCCTGCAAAGAGTAATGACCCATTGTCTTGCTTTTGTCAAATAAATTGCATTTTCTGATTTTACATCAAGGTTCTCCTAAACTAATTGCTTATTAATGATTAATACATTTTTACTTTATATAAATTACTAATTAAAAAGGAATAAGAAATATTTTCCACATAAGGGCTTTAAGTCCAATAATATTCTAATTAAATAACAGATTTGTTTTAGTTATATTGAATGATTATCATACACATGTGGTTATTTTTCCATTGTCATTTTAATGCATGTCTAATAAGGAACACATATGGAAAGAAGAAAATAACAATTTTTATTCAGGTTTGCCAAACGTTTCACATATTTATAATACATTATTTTCTCTACTACATAGGTATTTTAAACCACATTTATACTATTATATATATCTACCTTTGCATCTTGCTTTCTTTACTACACATTTTATTTAAAGTATTTTTATGGAGTTGGGGAGTGTAGGTCAGTGTTAGAGTGCTTTGTCTATCATCTATGAAGCCCTGGGTTAAATCTTTCAGTACTGTAGAGAGGGAAAAATATTTTCTAAAACCATTTTAAATTTCTCATATTGAGAGGAATTTTATTTAGTTACAAAGAGCCACAATTTGGGAGTTGCAATTTGGCACTAATAAGTGGGAACATTTGGCCTCTTGATAAAAAGTCACATATACCTCTTTTGGAAACAAATGAAAGTTGTCTAAAACTAATTAATGCTTTGATCTGTTTGACAAGAAAATAAAAATAAGACTAAGAGATAATTTTTAATATATAAAAACTGGAGCATTTCTGTGAGAAAAAAAAAACATGCTAAATCAGCAGCCATTCACTTATATATGAACGGTGATGGAAATTCCAAGGTCTAAAGAAATCATGAAGTCCAGTGGCTAAGGTATAGACTGAGCTAGAATGATTAATTTGGGTCTGTTTACCTTGCCTGTTCTTGTATGGAGTTATAAATGGTTATGAAGGTAAAAGGTAGGAATAGTCTTTTGTTTGTCATCTTTAAACCCATCCATTCCTATTAGACTTTAATCCTCACCATTATAACAAAATTCTTAATTTAAAAGTTTAAGTTTTTAAATCTGGTATTTAATGCCCAGGTCCTATTTCACTTGATCTCTCAGCAACATGTGATGCAGATAATCTTCTTTGAAAATGTTTTCAGGTGTCTTGCTACGCCATCCTACCATCCTATTTTCTTAGTTTTTCTTGTATATTTTGACATTTTTCTTAATTTGCACTGGTGTCCCATAATCCTTTCAATCTATAAATTTTGGAGATTCCCAAAGCTCAGTCTTTGATATTATTCTGTTTTCTTTCTATAATTCACCTCCTTGTTGACATTTATAATTTTACATTACATATGGTCTAAGTGCTTGTCATACACCAATTTTTATCCATATCCTGAACATTCATGTATGTAACAACTTTCTCAAACATTTCCATCAGAATTTTTAATATATAACCCAGACTAATATGTCCCAAATTAAACTTATACCTCTCCAAGCCCCTAGAATAGCGTTTTCTAAAACTTTTACAGTTTCAGAAATGGCAAACACTTTCTTTCATCTGCAGAGGTCAAAAACATTGACTTCTTTTTCTCTTACCCCACATAGGTAATTCAGGAGGAAATCTATTGGCTGTACCTTATATGCATTGGGATATCCAACTGCTTCTCACTGCTTATGGTACAAGCATCTTGTAACCAAGCCATCACCATCAGTCATCCGGATTATTGTAAATTCTTTGTGACTGGTTCACCTGGCCCCTCTATGATCTCTTCTCAATAAAGCAGCTTGAAGGATCATTTAAAAATATAAGTCATGTCATGTTACTCTGCTCAGTCTTCCAGTCTGGCTTTCTACTCAAGTAATAAAAGTTAAAACATGAATAATGGCTTACACACTTCTGCATAATTAGGATTTAGCCCCTTGTTAGCTGTTTGATCCCTCCTGCAATACTTTGCTCCCTGTCTCTGCTGCAGCCCATTAGCCTCCTTGCTGCTTGCTGTTCAAGCAGCCTTTTCAGCTCTTGCCTTAGAGTCTTTGCACTTGATCCCTCTGCCCTGGAACACTCTTTCTGTAGATACCTCATAGCTTGTTTCCCCTTCCTTCAGGTTTTTACTCAAATATTACTTTCTTAGTGCAGGATTCTTTGGTCATATTATTCAAAACTGTAAAGTCCCTCTGGCCTTTTATCACTGTGCACTAGGAAACAAACTTAATGCATTTTACTTATTTATCATGTTTCTATTATCTGTCTACACTCCACAAAATTACGGGTGCTTGTTTTGTTCATTGCTTTACCCCCAGTACCTAGAAAAAAATGCCAAGCACATAAAAGAAGCTCAATACATTTGTTGAATTAATTAATTAAATATTCATTGAATGAATGAATTTTAAATCACTCAGTACATATTCAGTTCATTGTAAGCACCATTTTTATTGTGTTGCTGTTTTCAGTATTATGTATAGTTCTCACTAGTCTTTATTTGTAGTATTGGATTTTCAGCAGATGAAATATCTCAATGGCTTTTCTATGGTAGAAAATGTTTCCTAAATTACCTACTTTCTCCACCCTGTCAGTGGAGAGAGGCATGGTAGTAAGATTATTTCTTTCTCTCATTCAACAAAATATGCAAGAAGTAGGACATAACAGAAATAACTGAGAGTGAACTCATAAGAATATAGTCTATGCTTGACATAAACATGGGAGCTAGATAATTTCATGTTGTGTTTATAATTTCAAACCAATGTGAAAGGAACAGCTTTTTATAGATAGGAGTCTAAAAGTGATCAAAATCATTGCTGGATATGATATATTAAAAAATGTCTATGGAAATGGAGATTAATTGGCTTTAAGAAGAGAAAAGGCAAAAATGACAAGATAAATGGCTTTAAGCATTTGATAGAGGGCGTTGGCTAAATAGTTTTTACAGCTACTAAAAATATTTCCAGAAAGATTAAGTTATTGTCGGTTTGTCCCAAACTGAAAATTTCGTACAAGTTAGATTTGCCACAACTAAGGATATGATAGTAATAAAATCTTTATTTTTATCTCTCATGGTAGTTTTTATTTTATTTTATTTTATTGTATACAATGCCTTTATTTTTATTTATTTATTTTTATGTGGTGCTGAGGATCGAACCCAGGGCCTTGCACATGCCAGGCAAACGCTCTACCACTCTACTGCTGAGCCACAACCCCAGCCCTCTCTCATGGTAGTTTTTTAAAGAAGACTTCTTTCAAAACTTCTTAGGAAGGATTTGGGTCTTAGATGTACAAACATAGCTGCAGGATGCAACAGATTCAGTGGACTTTTCCATAGCAATTGGTAAGGGCTAACATGTTTCAGATATTTACTGATCATTTATTTGTCCTATACTAAATACTAGAGATACAAGAGGTTTTTATTTTTAATATTTATTTAGTTGTAGATGGACACAACATCTTTATTTATTCATTTTTATGTGGTGCTGAGGATCAAACCCAGTACCTCACATGTGCAAGGCAGGTGCTCTACCAGTGAGCTATAGCCCCAGCCAGAGATACAAGAGTTTTGAGAACAAGAGTGTACTATCAAGTTGCTCTCCACAAAAGGCTGACTGTGTCCTATAAATGGCAGTAATAGCAACTAAAATTTTATGTATCAGATATTTTAAGTAAGAATATGTCTATTATTTCATTTAGTTTTCAAAATAATACTGAAAAGTGGACAATTTATTTATTTATTTATTTATTTATTTATTTATTTATTAATTACTGGGGATTGAACCAGGGGCTCTTAACCACTGAGCCACATCCCCAGCTGTTTGTATTTTTTATTTTCAAATAGGACCTTGCTAAATTGCAGAGACAGGCTTTGAACTTGTGACCCTTCTGCTTCAGCTTTTTGAGTCTCTGGGATTACAGGTATGAGCCATCATGCCGTGTAGGTAGACACTTTATATTCACAATGCTAGTAAAGACATTGAATCTAGGAGGTAATGAAGCCACCAAAGTATTTGAGTCTAGTAGATGAGGAGACCTGTCTGGAAGCATTGCTGGCTCACTCCAAATCCTGTCTTCCTAACCTCTGTACACAGTTCTTTGATGGCCCATTTTGGTGGCACACACCTATAATCCCAGTATTTCCAAAGACTGGGGCAGGATGACTGCAAATTGGAGTTCAGCCTGTGCAACTTGGTGAGACCTTGCCTCAAAATTAGTAATGAAAAGTACCAGGGTTGGGCTCCATAGTTTAATCCCCCATACCAAAAAACAAAACAAAACAAACAAAAAACCCCTAAACCAAAAACAAAGCACTGTGTGATGTGCATGCCAAAAGGAGCACAGCTGTGTGTATTTGAATCTTTGAGCAGCCCCATGGCTCCCAAAATATTCATCATCCTCATTTCTCAAGTGGGTGTAATAATAATGATTCTGTCACATGTGTGGTGATTCATGTGTAGCGTCAATACCTAGCATATAGCTGATATTTATTAAATGTAAACTATCAGAGAAGAATAGCAATATTTTATGATATGAGAGGGAAGCTTCATTTTAAGATTACATGATTACAAAAAGCCTCATTAAAATATCTTCTTTGAATTAAACCTTACAGCACAAGTAATATTGGTCAACTAAAGTCAAAAGTGAAAGGAAGTAGTTAAAAATATGGGCTTTGGGGTAGATGGTCTTGATTTCTACTTAATTAACTTTTAGGCCTACATTGCTACATCTTAAATCAGGAGGGATATGAATCCTCATAATGGTCTGAAGAATATATGAGTCACTGGATCAGAAGGACTTGGAGCAGTTTCTAGCACACAGTAAAGTTTGCATTTTTATTATGGATTGACGTGTATTTTTTTAATTGGTGTGTATTTCAGAGCAATTACTTTGGGAGCAATAATTTGAAGTAGTAGAGAGTAAACATGAGATACTGAAGATAGCAGTAGACTTTTGCCAATTAAAATAGAGAAAAGTATTTAAAATGCTAAGAATACCACAGGGCTTAGTATTTTTTTTAATAAGCATAAGTTATGATATACATGTTCAATCATAAAACTGAAGAAGAATGTCTAGACACAAAGGAGTTAGGAAATTAACTGTGAGCTACAGGATAAAGTCTCTCTGAGGATGAATTTTTTCCGATACAAGCATATATTTGAAAATTATATTTGTAAGAAAATTATTACTCTTCATCATTTGGCTCATATATCTCCACCTCTGTGCTTAATGCATCTTTTCCCAAGCTTTGTTCAGTAATTTACCAATGAAAAGCTTCCCTCTTTGTATTTAACTCTGAGAATAGTATACTGACATCAATGTCACATGTCTGCCCTTACCTACCTGATGCCTGTGTTTAAATTCTGCATTATTGACACAAGTGTCAAGCTTGAAGAATTTGAAATATTTCTTTCGGTAGTCTATAGTGAGTGACTTGTGATACTAATTTGGCAGCTTCTGTAGGCAATTTATTGGACCGTGTAGCGTTTGTCTCATCATTATTTCCAGGGGAGGTAATTGAGATATCAGCATGTAAGCCCAGTCGTGCTTTGAGCGATGTACCTTCCTGCACCTATGAGCTGAATAACTTGGTTTTCACTGTAATTTAAATTTTTTTTAAAATTCTAACCCATTGATTTAAAATTCAGTAATATTTTGCTTTTTAATGTTTGAAAACTTTTCCTCTATGTCTTCTCTTTCATATTTTTATCTGGAAGTGATGCTCACTTGTCTTTTTTGAAATGACTAGAATTGTAAATATGTAAGTTATGATGCCCAAGATAGCTTAAGCACATCATTTATATCTGTCTTTTTTGGAATATTATAGTTACACAATGACCTGTGGCTCTGCCATTTAGTAATTTTCACATGTTTAGAAAGTCTCAACTTCCCTCTACTATGGATATTTAAATAGGGATAATGTTACTCATTTTGTAAGATTACATTTTTAAAAAAACAATGCATATAAAAATCAGTTGTGGCATTTAGCACCTTACTAGCTAAGAGTATTTTGTGTCTGTCATGTGATGGGGTAGTCCTGGATGTCTTACACATTTTACCTCTCTTAATCTCCTTAATAACCTTTAAGATAGTTCCTAGTCCCAATTTTACAAATGAGTAAACCGAGGCCTAAAGATTTTAAAATATTTATTATCAGGATGCTGTATAAGACTTAAAATTTGTCATGAAGCAGCTTGACTCCGGAGTGCACACTTTAGGTGTTGTTTACTATTATTACATATTCGTTGACGTGTTATATATATAATCTATGATAAATAATTAGAAAGTGTGATCAACACAATAAATCATATATCCTGTCCTCTGGGTTTGTTGTCTAGTAGATGATATATGAAACATGAAATATTAATGTACAAATCATGTCATGATTTATAAAAATTATGGGCATTATAACAGGATTTTGACTTGTCTTGCTTAAAAATCCGCAGTACTTCATTACTGCTTTTGGTTCTTCTTTGGTTTTAAACACAGCATTTATCTTATGCTTTTTGAAATTTTTTTATATAACTGTTTCATCCACTCGGCATTAAACTTCTTAGAACACAAAGTTCTGGTGTTATACATGTTTGTATAACAAAGTAAAAAATGTATTTGTGTATGCAGTTCTATAGCATAATATATATATAGAATAAATATTGTAGAGTGAATGGCTTGATGAATAAAAGAAGCCATTAACACAAGTGAGGAATCAGAAGTACATTCACAATGTGGATCACTGTATGTGCAAATAAGCTGGGTTCAGGGAGGAGGATAGAGCTTTTGAAAGACAATACTATCACCCCAGTTTAGTATTATAGCAATGGTTATTACTGAGTGGCTTTTGTTGGTACTTTTTCTTCAATAGTAGCAACATCTTAATGTTATCATTCTCTTGAGTGGCTGTGTTGTCTATGGTATTGTCATAGGTGTAATACAGAATAATCCTGCACTCATGTTCCCATGTGATATTTGTCATACTTATTGAATTTTTAGAGGGAACATTATACACTTAGGATATTTCTTAAATGACAGAAAAAAATTATCTGGCAAAGGGAAAGGAAGATGAGATGGGTATTATAAGCTGCTCTCACTATACCCATGACATAAAGCAATGTTTATGACATTATTATTGTCATGCAGATGTATATGGCCTATACATCCTCCTAGTCAGAGTTGATTCTCTAAATTACAAAGGAGAAAATTGTGAAATCTTCAAATTTTCATGACTTGAAATGACAATGGTTAAAACAGTTTCAATATGGTGAATCACTCAGCAATTTAACTGTTCTAAACTGTAAATCTCATTGATTTTTGCTCAACTGAGACTGCTGAAGGGATCAATACTTTAGGAAATGGGAAAGGCTTAGAAGACACCTCACAAACACAGGTAACATGATGTTCAAGATCATTTGGTGCAACGTGTTTCTGAGAGAATGTCATCATCCATGTATTGGAGGCAAGGAAAATGTGTTCTCTATGCTGCATTTACTTTACACTTCAAGTGGTCCAGGCATAGTTTGCATGGTGCTGCTGGATATCAGTAAGCCTCTGCTTTGGATCTGCTGAGGCTTTTGGGGGAATGCACCATTGTGGCAATCTAAAGTTGTTTGTGCTTCAGAATTAAAAGCAATTCCTAGGACTCCTGAAGCTCTGAAGCAGAATATTTTCCAGTCTGAAATGTATAGCAGTGTAGAACACCAGTAATATCCTTAAAGACTGCAAATATTAACCAAAAAAAAATGAATTTTCCTTATCTTATCTCAAATAGCAGAAAAAATATGAGCATTTGTTTGTAATGTTAAAATCTTGTACAATGGGGCTGGGGCCCTGGCTCAGCAGTAGAGCGCTCACCTAGCATGTGCGAGGCCCTGGGTTGGATCCTCAGCACCACATAAAAATAAATAAATAAAGTAAAGGTATTGTGTCCAACTAAAACTATAAAAAAAGAAAAAAACTTGTACAATATCTGTAACATTTTTAACAGAATAATAAATGAATTGATAAGAATAATAATGAAAAGAGGAAAGATGATAGAGTTGAGAAAAATTATAATCTTAATTCTGTTGTAAACCTCATTCACTGTTTTCAATAAATTGATTACCTATTAAATAACTGAACTGAACTAAGAATTTATATTTTATCCAAAATTCAGCTTAGCAAACATAGATGTTTAGGTATTTGATGATATGCTGGCTACTTTCCCTGAAAAAAGTTTAGTAGCAATCATTAAAACAGTCAAAGATTTTTTTAAAAGGGATTGTGGTACTCATTTGCCATATTTTAAAAGAACTTTTTTTTTTTTAACAATATGTATGTGGTCAATAGAAATGCTGAAATGGTTCTAGATTTCTTTATAGGCATGATTTAGTGAGATGTTTAAGTGGCACTCCTTTGGTTAACTTCGTCCTCAGCCACATGAACATCAGTGTCTATTGATACATTATAAACACACAAGTGGAATGCAGCCTGGCAGGCTGGTGCCTGTGCTGAGGTTTAATAGTGCATCTGTATCATTTTTTCCCAGTGGGAAATAACAGGATGTTGCCTTGTAATTTTTTACTACTATATAATAAAATACAGCCATAATAAAGAACATCTAAGCAAATAAAGCTGGTGTGGACTGAATCCTTTTTGCCTTCATCACTTAGTATATGGCTCAGGGTTTTAAATTTGTGTATCCTTAAGGCTTAGGATTGGCTTAATTCAATCAACTTGCATGTGACTGTCTTTGTCTACAATGAAGTAGAAACATATTTTATTTGCTGTTTAATATTTGGGTGATGTTTTCAGTAAATTTGCCTTTGTTCTCCATTATACTTGTTAACCGGTTCTTCAGATACGGTGTACATTTTTTTTGATTAACTTAGATATACTCCTTCAACTTATTACTATTATTTTGTTATTTTAATATTATTCATATCAGCAGTGCTGATCACTGAAGAGTTCAAAACTACGACTCTTGTGCATTGTTAAGAACTTGCACAATTGACAGGAAGCTTCCCAAGAGTAGGAATAATATTTGTACCATTGCCTCCAATAGCTAGCCCAACTTCAAGTGTATTGTGGCTCTATGTTTATTGAATTGATTATTGAATAAAAATGACTATAAACACTTTTATATGGCAGCCAACATATAAATAGGTTTCATTTTTATATATTTAAATTTTTCATCCATTTTAATAAAATACAGGTTAAAGTGGAGTTGAAATGCTGTCAAATTTAAAAAGCTTTTGCCTATTAGTGTGAATTTTGCTAGTTATTAGAAGGAAAAAAAACAGATTTTTGGGTTGAAAAATGATTTCAACAAAAATTTTGACAGTTCTTTGTTGCTGTCCTAGAAATATGTAGTTCATCTTTGATCTTGACTTTTTACTATAATACCATGACATGCTATTTTTACAGTTGTTATAAGCATGTAATGATCATGTAAGAAAAGATAAATTCATGACTGTTTTCTATAAAGCATGACTATTTAATTTCAAACACTATCTTGAAGGAATAGGAGACATGCAACACTTTATCATTTATAGGTAAAATTGTATGTTCCCATATTTAATCTCATTTAAATTTGAGAGGTCAACTGTTAAGGGAAGAAAATAGAAGAAACAATTAAAAAAATTTAGGTCTTATTTTTTTATATATTTCCTAAATACAGTTCCAGAACAAATTGATTTTATTTAGTGACATGGTAAACTAAGTTCAATACCAAGTAAAAAACCAACATTTTAATTCAGACTCATTTCCCTGATTCATTATTCTTTTTTTTTTTTTTTGTCATTCTGAAAAATACAGTTTCAGTCTCACAGACATTTTTTAGTTTAAACTTAAAGAGTTGTGTGGATATCTGATAGGTACCTTAATTATTCTTACCAAAGTTTTGTGGATACATGTGTTTTTTACCTCTAAAAGCCAACTCATTAAAAACTTCTATTAAATATTGTTTAGAAGTACTGATATGAATTTTCCCTCTCCTGGATATACAGTGTTTTCAGATATAGACTTAGTATATAGAAGTAAAATAGAAATACTTAAATATATAGTATTTTTAAAATATACGATAATTTTAGAGTAGTCTTTCTTTTCTATGACTTTAGTTACTCATGGTCAACTGTGGTCTCAAAATATTAGATAGGAAATTCCAGAAATAAATATTTCATAAGTTTTAAATTGTATGCCACCAAATAGTGTGGTGAAATATTGCATTGTTCTACTCTTTCCCACATGAGATATGATTTATTCCTTTGTTCAGTCTATCTACACTACATGTATTACCTGCGCATTAGTCACTTGGAAGCCATTTTGGTTGTTAGATCCACTGTCATGGTATGGCAGGCAGTGCATGTGTTTTAGTAGCACTTAATCATGGCCTCAAAGAACAAGAGTTTATGTGCTGGCAATTCAGACATTTGAAGAGAAGACATGAAGTACTTCCTTTAAGGGAAAATGCAAAGTAAAAAGGTATTTTGATGGAGAGAAAGAGACCATTCATGTAGCTATTATTATAGTATATTTTTATAATTTTTTTGTTTTATTCTTGGTTACTATTATAAATATCTTAATGTGCCTAATCTGTATTCTAAACTTTATCATATGTGTGTATGAATAGGAAAAAACCAGTATCAGTATGGTTTGCTGCTATTCATGGTTTCAGGCATTCACTGGGACACTGGAACATAATAAGTGTAGGGATACCTATAATGCAGTCAAAGGGAAAGACTAAAACACACACACACACACACCCTTTAAAACTTAGCAAGCATGTTAAAAAAAGTGAAGGCAAATATCACACCCAAACTCCAGGAGTTTGCCAGTTTGAATAATCAAACTATTTCCAGTGTTGTTTTAGGTTGTTTTTGTTTTCCTAAGTTCTTCATATGTTTGTGGTGGTGGTTAGCCTGTCAGTAAGCTGCTTCTGTTTCTCTTCAGGTCTACTTGGTAGAACTATGTATAGGAAATAAAGCATAACTAAATCTTGATTTGAGGGCCTCTCCAATGCTTTAGCTCATTGAATTTTGGCTCAGTGTGACCTTTTAAAAATAGCATGTCTTATAATTCAGGACTTGAAATCACATTGGTCTGATTGCCAGATGTTGCAGTCTCTATTGACTATGGAGCATAAAGCACACCATTTTAAAGAATTGGTATTGAAGATTTTCTGCTTGAAATCTTAGTCTGAGTGAGAAACAAAGCTTTATGTGATGAACTGTAGGCAGTGTGGGAATAGAACAAAAAGAAAAATGGAAAGCCCAGTAGCAATGCAAGGACATCTGGTATTTGACATGTAAGCTAATCACTTTTAGACCTCCAGCCAGATTTTTATTTTCTCTTGTGCAGAAGCATTTCTTTATTTCATTCTTTCTGCTTTTTGATCCCACACCCTATCCCCTACACAGTTGGAACATTCCCAAGATTCCCAAGGAGCCTGATGGAGGTCACTTCTCAGAAGACATTTAAACTTCAGTTAGAATTCATGTATTGATTTTTTTTTTTTTTTTTAATGACCAGAGGACAGGATTTTTGGAAAAAGTACATTTGAGATTCAGTGTCTGGCCTGGTAATCCCAACTGTTTTAAACACCAAAAAATACTTCATTAGATGCCAGATTTTCATCTATACTAAAATAACCAAGATTCTACCATACTCTCTTGGGGTTGATATTACCTGGCAATTTAACCTCTTAGGAGAAATAAAATCATTTTCTGGAAGTGAAAATCAGAAGCTGTATAAATACAAAAAGAATTCAAATTCTATAGACTCATGATTGAATTAAAAAAAAAACTTTTTAAAAATTCAATCATGAGTCTATAGAAAATGTTTGATAGTATGCATTATAACACAATAACTTTTTATTAGGTTATTTTTCCTTATAGAGTATGTAATAGTGGGAGAATAAGCTATTTATCTAAATTTACCATGAAGGACAAGTACACTTTTCTGAATTAAAGATTGATAATTAAAGACAGGGTAATAAATGTTTGAAGAAAATGATCTTTTCATATTATAGCCTTTCTGCTTTAATGTACTTTTAATTTTCTTATTCAAATTTTAGACATAAAACAGGAATGAATTTCTTACACCCACAACTCTGAGATAGGTCTGATATGAATCAAAAAGCATACTTCCTAAATTACTCTTGATTTATATTATTCTAGAACCATGTTTCAAGGTAAGTCCTGTATGCCTGTTGGGTTGGTGTTAAAGGAAAGGGGATGGAGTGACTAAAGACAGTTCAAGCAGCATGAATGGAAAACTGGTTATTACTCACTGCATTTTAAAATGATTTAGTATAGAGATCATTTAAATAGTGAATATCTCCAATCCACTCAATGTGAATTAATTCATATGCAACCTTTCAAAAACCTATCTGTAATAAAGAACAAGGTGATTGCATATTTTTTTCTTCATATAGTCATTGTAGAAAAAAGACTGACATGAACTTTAAAATATATATTCAAATAAAAAGAAGCAATCACTATTACTAGGTGGCTGGTATATTCTGAAAATTCATACTATATACTTTATGATTTATAGTCCCCTATTTTGACAGGAATTCTGAGAACAACTTTTTCCTTTCTTGACTTGACTCTTTCGTATTTTGAAAATAATTTATTTTTAAAAATTAATTTTATTTTTCTGAATTTGAAACAAATGAACATTGATGTCTATTATTTCCTTCTTACTAAAACTTCTTAAGTACTAAATTATTGTTATAATTTCATTACTTACAAAGCAAATTGTTCCAGTTGTTTGGAACTTATTTGCCATAGAATTTTAAATGTATGCTTTGTTGCATAATTATTATTTCATGATGTAAATAATAGGATAGATTACAGTTTGTCCTAAAACTAGAAAATGATCACTTAAAAGTATAGAGGGTAGGCACACTTTATTATATAGAAGCTTGATAATTCCCATTATTAAAGAAGTTGGAAACCATGATTAACTGGCAAATATGTCATGTGTAATTATAGTCATAAATAGCCATCTTGAGGGGTAAAAACACAGGGCAAGTTAAGTGACTGTTTTCAGATTGATAATTTGAAAACTATTTCTCAAGTAAAAAAAAGAAGAACAGACATGGCTGAGGAAATAATTTTCTTGGAAGTTCACCAAGTTCTCTTAAGGTTGGACACATGGCTGCTGACTCCTAGTAATATGGAATTTTAGAAGGAGAGGCTCTTCTGCCCCACCCCTCAATTCATGATGCCAGTAGGGAGTTTCCATTGTGAACTGATTCCTTTTCTAGGTGTTTGTTTTCACCTTCATCATTACTTTTGCTGCATATTTTACCATCTTTTCTTGTACTACAGGAAGCATCTCAGTTCCTATGTGGAATAGAATGCTTGAACTCCTTCTGAGGCTGTAATATTCACAGCAGGTTTTCTCCCTTATTATACCAAAGGACAATTGAAGTGAAAGCATCTGTGAGTCAGTCCTTTGCCAAACTCAAAGAAGGAGGTGCTTGAGGCTGTGAGGGCTTGGGGAGGCTTTGAATACTCCTTGCTTTTTAGTATCTTCTTCATGGCTGCAAGAATATAACCAAAATAGACCCATGAAGGTACAAAGCCAGAGCCAGGTACCTGGCAGAATTAGTTTTGCTCTCTTACACAGCATTCTCTAACTTATAATGGTTCAATTTAGATTTTTTGACATGACAGTGGTGCAAAAACAATAAACATTCAGTAAAAACTACTTTAAGTTTGAATTTTCAATCAGGCTAGTGTTATGAGAATACTCTCATGATGCTGGATAGCTGCAGTGGCCCACAGCCATGAGATCCTGAGTAATCCACTGACAGTCTACAGGGAACTGTGTTACTATAGATTAGTATAGTAAGTGCATTTTCAACATCATATTTTAAATTTATGGTGGATTTACTGGTACCCAGCCCCATTGTAAGTGGAGCAGTTTATGTGTATTTGGGGACTTCTGATTCATTAGTCATTTCTATGGGTGCAGAAAAATTCTCAGTGTAATTGGTTGCAAGCTAAAGGAAATAAAGTAAAATGCTAGTCCTTTTGATTTTAATAGAATCTATTCTCTATGGGAGAAGGAAGTATGTCTGTTTGTACTACCCTTTTTCTAGCTATTACTGCAATGGCTGAGTGTGTAGCACACACCTGAGATACGTTCTTCCTTCCCTTCCTCTTGCCTTCTCTATCCTATCTGATGCTATCCTAGCAATGTATATACATGGCAAACTATTATAACAGTAAACGTCTTCCCTTTCTTGTATTAGTTATAACTTGTTTTGATATATTGTTAAGTAAAATGTAAGAATTGTAGCCATGTACAATTAAAATGTTAGGGAATAAATTGATTAAACTTTGAAGATCATTTCTGTATTTTGCATTTGATGTCCTTTTCCTCTAATAATAATCTATGAGTTGTCTGTGCATTTTAAATATATCCTATAAAAATTGTTTGGGCTATTAAAGAAAATTAATAATGATTTTTTCCCAGTGTAGAATAAGTTCCTAAATAATGTTATTTGATTGTCACATTACAATAAATAAGGCATTTTTTAAACATTAATCATTGGTGAGATTTTAAAAACAATTAATGGGATTTTTAAATAATTAGTAATTTTTTTTAACATTTTTCTTCTGGTAAACTTGATATCTTTTTTCCTTTAGTGTTTTCTCTTTCTCTCTCTCTCTCTCTCTTTTAACTCTGCATTTATTTTTCTCTTCTATTTGCTTAAGGCAAGAAGCTCTGGGTACTGATTTGAAATCATTCTTTTCTTTCTATTGTAGGTTTTTATAGTTATAAATTTGCCTATAAATACAGCTTTCACTGAATCATAGCAATTTTGATATGTTATGCTTTTGTTTTTATTCAGTTTGAAATACTTTCTAATTCCTCATTATTTCCAAATATTTCCAAATATGTAGGCTTTCCCAAATACTTAGAAGTTTCCAATTAGGGGAAGATGTTAAATTTCCATTTAATTCTGTTTTGGTTACACAGTATGCTTTCTATGATTTCAGTCATTTTAAATTTATCGAGATTTGTTTTATGTTCTGACACTGATTCTTAAATGGGCATGAAGGATTGATGGAGAAAATTTCAAGCATAAAGCTATAAAAAACCATTGTTCTTGCCAAAAATTCAGTAGTTTTTTTTAAATAAATAGTTCCTAATTTGTTATATGACTGGTTGATTTGCATTGCCCTGAAAGAGATATTTTTGGCAACATGGTCCATTTTTTTTCATTGCTATTGGGGAAAATATTTCTAAGCTACTCAACTATTTTCAAAGTTCCACTCCTTTGTACTTTCCTTAATACAATGGATTATTGTTTCTTGGGCTCTATGAGCTAGCTCATGTGGAAAATATGGGTGCATTTAGTACTAAACTTTGTCCTATCCATTTAAAAATACACCAAAAGTTTTAAGATCAGTTTGTGGAAAGCTACTTAATTAAGGCTTGTGGGGATGAGACTTAGCATAGTAGCAAAGATTGGAATGAGTGTATAGAGTGCACCAAGCATTCTTGGCACAGGGGATTTCTTTCACAGCTACTCTGTACAGAATAGTCTTGCCTGAGGAGCTGATCAGAACCCAAGCTACATGATATAAATTCTATTTGATAGAGTGCTGTACAAAAGGAGTTTCTAATATAAAAGAATGTATTCATGCTTTAGAAGGTTTTTACATATTTCTATGGAAAGCAATATGGTGCTTTTATAGGTTACTGAGAGGAAAGCCATCATGAAATAACCATCATGAGTTTGTAGATAATTCTGGTAATTGTTTTCAGGGTAGATTTGAGAGGGCTTAGAATGATGCTCTAGGAATACTAAAGTGCTGTTGAGGTGTGGAGATTAGTGGTGACACTGTGCTAGTAGTCGAATTAAGCATAAATTATCTTGAATTCTTGCCTTAACAGTATTATTTAGTAACCATGGTAATCTTTATTAATTACAGTTTTATATTATATTAAAATATTTTCTGTGCATACTTCACATAGTAGTGAGGATTATGATAATGGAAATAGAGAAAAATCTGATCATTACAGAGAAAATAATTTGGTGTCATGTGATAATGGTTAACAATAAGGAATAAAAGTAGAAAGTATTTGAAGATAATCCACAGATTGGTAGATTGAAAACTGAAGGGGGAGTTGGAAAAAATATTTGAACACTGAGTCTTATAGACATAATATTTGAAGGCCTACCTAAAGATGGAATGTGATAAATGCAGTTAATATGTCTATTTTGAGATGATTGTCTCACATTTTCCTATATAACCTACAAACAATGTGAAATGATACATATGAAGAATATATATTTCTTCTTACATATAATAAAATTATAGCACCTAATATTTAACTATTTGCCTAGTTTTTTGAAAATGATTTAAAGACTAAGTCTTATGGACAAAAAGTATTGCCTTTTTTTTTTTTAAAGCTCAATTGTTGCACTGTCATGGTTGGGAATATAGCTCAGTGGTACAGCATGTGCTTAGCATGCACAGGGCCCTATCTCTCTTTTAACTGACAATAGAATGATCTTTTTTTTAAAAAAAAATCTTTGTTTATGTCTCTTCTTCATTGCTTCATGAACCTTTACTGAAAGTTCAGTAGGAGATTCTGACATGACTCCCAGGGTGCTGAGCACATAGCCAACCTACTAGTCCCAGTTGAGTAGCAGCAATGGGGCAGTGGATTGGTGGCCTGGCTGGGCTGGAGTGTGTTCTCTGAGCACAGACCATGGCCCAGTGGAGCTCACCCGACTATTACAGGCCTCAAGCCCAGAAAGCCAATGCTTAGGCAAACTAGGGAGGCTTATCTGTTACTCTGCAGTGGGCCCACACTGTCTGGTGCGAAAGCCTGCTTCACATTAGCAGCACAGCCTGAATGCCCAAACATCCACTGTCTGCTGACTTTAACCTCCTGGGATGCTGGGATTGCAGGCCCTTGGTAGGAAATAGAAGTGGGGCAGACATAAAGGCAAGTTCCAACTGAAGGGTTGACCAATAGCCTTAATACTTTTCAAACGTCCATTAGCATAATTTTGGACTAACAGCATTATTACTTTTCCAGATCCAGATAAACATAAATTTGGACTAGTAGAATTGACCCAAGTGCTATATAGACCCCTAGACTAACACACTCAAGTGGCAACCCCTATGGAGTCCCCTCTTGTTTTGTGAGAGCTCCCTTTTCTTCCCACATGAATAAATTAGCCTACTCTATTGCACTCACTCTTCTTTGTGGATTTTATTCTTCAAATTCATGAGACAAGTACTCAGAAAGAAGAAATTGGTGGTGAGTGTCTGCTGTCTGCTGCAACACTGGAGGGCACAGCCAACCATTAAGAGCTGCAGCACATTTCTTGGCTGCAGAGGCTTGCAGTATAAACAGATCTAACCTGCCTGCAGAAGCAGAGATTCTCTGCTTTCAATGCTACATACTTCTGTATTTAATACCACTTGAAATAAGAGAAAAATGAATTTTATTTTCTTTTTTCCAGACTAATTTTTATTGGGATTTCCTGAAACCTTATTTAAGTATCAGAAGGTGATGGTATCCTCTAACAGTGATTAACATTATAAAATATGAGGTGAATGTTTTCTAAAAAATTGATTTAAGGAAGCTAATTTTCTATTAGATTATATATATCCCCTGAAACCAGGAGTAGTAAAAATCAGTATACTATTGGAGAAGCTTGAGAGTATAAACACTGATTTTGAACTTCTTACAGTCAAATTCTGCCTTGGCCACTCAGTGTCTTAGTATATTTACGTGTACAGATGATAATAATATCCATACAAACCTCAGAAGATTTTTTTTTAAATGTAAAGTGAAAACATAAATAAATAATTTGAAACAATATGTGCTGCATGTTAAGAATTTAGAACATAAATGAAAAGTCTATCTGCATCACATATTGCATATAATACAAAATATGCAAAATGTTTATATGTGTATTAAGATGCATATTGTCTCTCTCATTTCCCTTTCTCCCTCTGTATGCTCTCCAATGGAAATGTACTTGCAAGTTCCGTGAGTGCTGTTTTCATTTCTTTACTCTTAAATCCATACCACCTAGAGTAGTGCCTGGCAGATTAAATATTTTCTTAGTAAGATTTTTCCACTTTTAGAATTTGCTATCGCAGGATTGTAAAATTTTCCTTGGACATTCATGCTTATCATTTCTTACTTAAATTGGTGAATTGAACCTTATTTATATTTTATTTTCCACTTTTGATTTCTTTTAATGTGTGATTGCTTTATAAAGTTTGATGCAAAGCATAGGATAATCTAACTTTTAAATTTTAATTAAAGCAATCTAGTACTTAGACCCATTTCACAAGCCCTCTAGTGAATAGCAATAATTTCTAGTTCATTGCTTTTATGTTACTTTTGAACTATGTATAAATATAAATTAAAGAATATATAGATTTTTGAATACATTAACTAAAACACACCAAATTTTTAGGTCCTCCTTAAGTGCTTTCCCTCTAGTCACATGCTCAAACATATTTATTTATTTATTGTTATTGCTTTTTTTTAAAAAAAATATTTATTTTAATTTGATATACATGACAGCAGAATGCATTTCAATTCACAGTAGACATATAGAGCACGATTTTTCATGTTTCTTGTTGTACATAAAGTAGAGTCACACTATTCATGTCTTCATACATGTACTTAGGGTAATGATGTCCATCTCATTCCACCATCTTTCCTACTCTGATACCCCTTCCCTTCCCCTTCCTCTCCTTTGCCCTGTCTAAAGTTCCTCCATTCCTCTCATACTACCTCCCCCGACACTCATTATGGATGAGCATTCACATATCAGAGCAAACATTTGGCCTTTGTGTTTTGGGGATTGGCTTACTTCACTGAGCATGATATTCTCCAACTCCATC
Organism: Marmota monax; assembly: GCF_021218885.2. Taxonomy (NCBI): domain Eukaryota; kingdom Metazoa; phylum Chordata; class Mammalia; order Rodentia; family Sciuridae; genus Marmota; species Marmota monax. Next base: position 17,722,528 of record NW_026691950.1, read on the forward strand.
CATTTACCTGCAAATACCATGATTTTATTCTCTTTTAATACTGAGTAATATTCCATTGTGTAAATATACCACAGTTTCTTTATCCATTCATCTATTGAAGGGCATCTTGGTTGGTTCCACAATTTAGCTATTGTGAATTGAGCTTCTATAAACATTGATGTGACCGCATTACTATAGTATACTGTTTTTAAGTCCTTTGGGTATAAACTGAGGTGTGAGATAGCTGGGTCAAATGGTGGTTCCATTCCAACTTTTCCAAGGTATCTCCATACAGCTTTCCAATTTCCAATTTGTTTGCACCAATTTGCAGTCCCACCAGCAATGTATGAGTGTACCTTTCTCCCCACATCCTTGCCAACACTCATTGTTATTTTTATTCTTAATAGCTGCCATTCTGACTGGAGTGAGATGAAATCTTAGTTTCTCATCATGTTGGATTAGGCCACAATTTCCTTAACAAGACTCCTGTAGCACAAGTAATAAAATAATGAGTAGTCAATAAATGGGATGGATGCAAACTGAAAAGCTTCTTCTCAGCAAAAGAAATGATCAGTGAAGTGAAGAGAGAGCCCACAGAATAGGAGCAAATTTTTACCACAGGCACATCAGGTGGAGCACTAATCTCCAGGACATATAAAGAACTCAAAAATCTTAACATCAAAAACATCCAAATACCCGATCAATATAGGAAATGAACAGACACTTCTCAGAAGATAATATACAGTCAATCAAGAAATATATGAAAAAATGTTCAACATCTCTAGCATTTAGAGAAATGCAAATCAAACATTTATAATACTTAGTTTTTAAAAATCTCTTTTAGTTCAAGTTATGAAGTGTAGGCAAAATTTAGCCCTATTACTTTATACTGATAGAACAGTATCATCTGTTAAGATGCCATTCTCTTTTCTTAGTTTTTTTTTTTTTTTTTTCCATTCCCTTCAGCTTTCCTTTCCTCTGCTGGGCCTCATACCTGCCAGTCTCATCAGGGGGCTAAGTGGCTCTATGTAAGTTTGTCCTTGGTAGCTCTATGCCTACTCTTAAGTGCCCAAAGTGGCTATAATGGAGTAAAGTGATGCAGTGTTGAAAACCATATTGTAAATTAAAGAGTCTCTGTTCTTATGTATAAAAAGAAAAAGAAACAAACCTATAAAGCAGCTGTGAAAACTAAAGACACATATAATGCTACAGTTTTGATTTTGTATTACTGTATTACAGTTTCCAAGAAACATTTTTTTTAAATTATAAAAAAAATGCAACTATTTTGTTTACCCCATAAGCATTTTTGAGGCCCTTATTATGTGCCTATCGGGAGAGGTGATACAGAAGAAGGCAGAGTTCTTAAAACAGAGTACAGTTCAGCAAAATAAAGAACAAAACAAAGAGGTATGGGAGCATTAGAAGACATGCCTAGATCTGCCTGTGGTGAGGTGGGTGTGGTGTGTCAGAGAGCACTTGGGAAGTATTGGTCCTGCTTGGATGTCAGAAACTATTTCCTACATGGGAGGAGAAAGCCCTAAAGACTGATGATATTTGTAGTTAAGCCTGTGCTGTCAGTATGCATGCTTGTTCAGGATATGTAAAATATTTTCAAAATGGGATATGACCATTCTTCAAAAACTAAGGGGGGTGTGTCTGTGTAACCCATGTAAATAGTCAGTAGTTCTTGAAAAAACATTCTTCCTTTTTTGAGAGAGTGGTTGTTAAAAAATTAAATCCAAGCAGTTGGTTTGAAAATTGCTTTTAGTTGCCTGTCCACATAACCAAATATGCCATTCAACTGTGGGTTTTGGTTACAGTTCTGGTATAAAACCTTACTAATTGGCCAAATATGAGTAGACACTCACTAGAAAAAATACAGTGGGTTCCATTGTTGAATATTTTTAAATCTGCAAACAAAATAGAATACTTTCATTAGCAAATAATTTCCACAAATTTGTTTTTGTATTAGGTTATAGTATTCCTAATTTCAAATAATAGTGATTTTACTAAGAACTCAATTTTAATTTTATCCTGTTGACTTTTTGCCCTATCTCTAATTTCTTATCTATTTGGTGACACAATGCTTGAATAGATGATGGCTTTTGTCACTCTTTTGACATATGTGTAGTTCCTTGACTTTCTACTAAGAGCAAAGTGCTACTATGAAAATACTGTGATACATTTAAATATCAGAATAAATAATGAAATGGATGACTGTTTAAAGCTATTAAATAGATTTACTAGAAATTTTAAAATTTGGTATGACCATTGTCTTATTACTAGTGAACATTAAAATGTAAGGAAGATGCTTTGTAGGAAAATACTCTTTTTTTTTTTTGGAAAAGAATCTGGCATATTAAATTTTAATTTAATAACACAAGAAATGGAAAAAATCATGATATCTTAAAGAAAATGAAGACAAATAAAATCCTATTTATCAAAGATTGAAGTAAACTCGTTTTGTGTATTTTTCTAATTTTTAAAAAAAACCTTGAATCTATCTTGATTTTTATAATCATAGTCTGTATGAATATATAAGTGTATAGAGAATGTTGCATTCATGTTTGGGGGCACGTATGATTATGTACTAAAACATATTAAGGTGTTTCTCAATTATTTTACACAGCAGTTTTCGAAAGGTAAAAGTGATAAGATATATATCAACATTTTAGTGCTTCTTGTTAAGAAACTAGGCAAGTTCTTAGAAGTCTTAGAATTTGTTTTAAAACTTGTATGTTCTTTTAATTAGGAAAATATTTAAATTTTGTACCTACCAGATTCATTCACATGTCCAGTGAACATGCTTCAGATGTATCCTGAATTGCCTCTTTTTATCATAGTCTGTTGCTATGACACACTAAGCATTGTGAATGAAAAATAGATTTGTCAAGTAGCAGGAATTACTCAAATAGTTCTATATAACCAAAAAATAAAATATTTTTTTTCTTGGTGTTTAATTGAATCTTTTTTTCTTTTTTACAGGAATGTTTAATTTGTTAAGTTGGAGGAAAAAACATGGATTTTTAGTAATTGAAGAACAAACTAAGGTAATTGATAGATTATTGTTGCCAGTCATATTTACTAGTAATTTAAAAACTATGTTTACTGTATTTATGTTCAAGTTAGCATATGCTTTTATGAGTTTTTGTCATATCAAAAATGCAGCACATGTTAAAATGGAATTTTATGTATTTTGGGGAAATAAATTGACATTTATTAATATAGATTAGGAAAATAAATCGATATTTTCTGAACAAATTACAACTAATAGAGTTAAGCATACTTTATTTTGAGGAAATATGCTTTAGCTATCTGAAAAACAAATGGGCTAAAAAATGAATAGATTTATTAGCTAGTTGAAAAGGTATATATGATGTTATTTATTTAACTAATGAGAAATAAAGATGCTGATTTGTTTTTCAGTTGGTACATGGACAACATATGAATGTCATTTTTAATTCATTTGATTTTTCTTTCATTTTCATTTAATTGTGAATGAGTATTAGGAGATAAAATATGTTCATTTGATAACAAGATGTTTAATATAAAGCAAGTTATTCTCAAAAGTGATGATTACATTTATCACAAATATATTTAAGGTAATCCTAGTGACTTGAGAAGCTCAGGCAGGAGAATCACAAGTTCCAAGTGAGCTTCAGTGACTTGGTGAGAGCCCATCTCAAAATAAAAATTTAAAAAAGGGCTGGGAATGTAGTTTGATGGTAAAGTGCTTTGGGTTCAATTCCTTGTATCAAAACCAAACCAAATCAAACCAAGCAAACAAACATTTATAGAGTACAACATGAACAATTTCAGAGTATAACCTTAGGTTAGCTCATGTATTTATATTTTTCCCAGCAAATCATAGAAGGCAGAAAGAACCTTTATATTAAGCAATCAACATTAATATTGGAATTTCCTTTATACTTGAAATTACTGAAATTAAATTCTGTAAAGAACTTTGTAAATGTCTAAAATGTGAGTTATTATTAATATGCACCCTAAAATTAGAAATATCAACTTTTACATTGTACATATTACAGTAATTTCTGTTCATTCAATTTGGATTACTAATATAATTGGTATATATTATAAACTACTATCAATCTGTTTTCATAGATTCTCTATTTTCTCGTTGCCTTAAAAGTGCTGAGTGAGTTAGCACTATGAAAACAGTGCACTTGCCTTTGTAGGTGGTGAAATTTTTAGACTGATATTCCATCCTTTAAATATTTTTGCCTTGATTTCTCCATCACTGCATTAATTTCCCATGTATTATTTTCATTTTTTAGAATAGATATGATTGAATCTTTCATTTGTATTTATTGGCTTATTACATTCGCCTCTAAATTTTGCAGACATTGTTCTTCTAAACTGAAAATGAAATGGTTTATTTGGTACTTAATGTTAGTGAAATAAATTAATCCAGTTAACCAAAAAAACAGGTCTATTCAACCATTCCTTTTTGTAAAATAAATAAATAATTAAATAAATTAAAATTAAACCAAACAAGACTTAAATGCACTTCCTCAGGAGACATTAAAAGCTAAAGGTAAAGATGAAGCTCTAGGTACTGTTGTACATACTTTCAATGAGTTATTGACAAACTCTTAGAAAAGAAAGGTAGAAGCAGTTCAGTTTTCTCGGTGGGTCTTGAAACCATCATAGAAGCTGTGAAATTCACTGGAGTGAAGGCGAGGCATTCCCAGCTCACAGACTGATTTGTGAAGGAGCAAGGAATGGCCATTAGAAGGACAGCTATTTTCAGTGTTACTGAAAGAGTACCGATGTGATGAGAAAATGTAGCAAGATGAACTGGGAGAAGATTTAGAATAGCTCACGGATACCATGTCTGCCATAAAAAATGACTTTTTTTATCTTGACTGTCTCTAGCATACTCAAGAATAATGGAAATAATGTTTCAGAACAATAGTGGAAATCGTATTTCAGAATATTTCCTCATATTTATTTTCATTAAAAAATATAAGAAGGAATTAAGACAATATTTACTGTAATGACTATGACAGCTTCCAAATCTGAAGTATTTGAAGGAATCAGGGATTTTACCATGATGAATGGTTGGCAGTGTATATTTCCTCATTCTTTAATTAAGATATTATTAATATATAATAAATTCACCCTTTTAAAATATATTGGTATTTGTTATATTCATAAGTCAGTCAGCTATCACATTACATACCATTTTAAGCATTCTAAAAGGAAACCTTGTATCGTCTGACAGTTTATACACATTCATCCCTCAGTTCCTCTCTTGGCAACCACTAACATGGTTTCTCTCTTTGTGGAATTGCCTTAAAAATGAAATCATATGGATGAGCTTTTATATCAGTCCTTTCACTTAGCATATTTTCAAGTTTAACCCTATTGTAGGATGCTCATGACTTTCTTTTCATGGGAGAATAATATTCCTTTATATAACACATTTTATTCATTCATTCTTCAGTTAAGGAACATTTGAAGTATTTTTTTACACTTCTTTTTGGTATTTATCTCATATCCTAAGAATATTTGGTTTTGAGTGTATATGGTAATGATAGTACACAGCAATGTGAATATCAGAATTTATAATAACTTTATTCCTGGAATATAAAATTAAAATCTCTTTTTTATCTGTATTTAAAGTTATGCTTTATCTAGTAATTTACAACTTTTTACTAAACTTCATGAAAAATCTATTGAAGTATTGTTTGAGATTTCCTGTAGGGAAGGAACAAATTCACTGGGGGAAACCCTCTCTCTTCCCACTGTGGAAAACTGGCTGTAATTACACATGAAAAATTGTATGGGAACAAATAAAATATATTACTTCATCATAAAATACTATTGGAAGATGATGTAGAAAGTATTGCTTTAATCAGGAAAAAAACCCAAGTATTAGACTAATTCATGAACTATGAGAAAATGTAGAACTCTTATGTAGTACTGTTCATTTGGAATGTATGTGTAGGCAGAATTTGTGTGTGTGTGTGTGTGTGTCATTTCCAGCTTGTATCAATTAATAGTATTTGCTAGATTGTATTATTTAAAGTCTGGTTTATTGGTGTGTATTTCCAATAGAATGAGCTCATCCTTTAAAATGTATCATTCTGCTTTAACAAGCAGATAAAGTTACGTGTCACCAAAATCAAGGTATAGAACATATTAATCACCCTAGAAATTCCTTCATTTCTATCACTAGTCTACCTCTTCCCGTACCCTCAACACTGAGAAACTCAGGATTCTAGTTTAATAATAAAATATGAAGCAAGGGTGGAGAAAGAGGAAGTAAAAAGCTCACACTTTGAAGATAGACTCAATATATGAATTTGTTGTACTTTCTCTGGGCTTCACTTTCCTTGTGTGTAACATGGAGTGCATAAAATTTACTGCCATACAGTAGCGGTAGACATACCTTAAGCACAATGTAAATGTTTATAAAATAAAGTGCCGTTTTGTTTTGAACTTCAATAATGATGTGCTTGAGGAAGGGTATTTTCCATAGTAAATGACCCACCTTTTTTTTTTTTTTTTTTTTTTTTTTGAGGTGCTGGGAATTGAAGCCAGGGACTCAGACATCCTAGGTTCTACCACTGAGCTACACCCCCCAGCCCAGTAAATGGTCTCTTTAAATATATTTAACCAAACATCAAATCAAATTTTTCCAGAATAAAAAAAAAAAAAAGCCTATTCAGTAACACCATTCTCACCAGAGTTCTAGGCACAAATCCTTGAAGTAATTCTTACATTCCCTTTCTGACATGTTGCATATTTATCAGCATCTTCTGACTTCTCCTGAGTACCTCCTAGGTTACTACCCTGATCCACATCAGAGGTCCCTCCTGTCTGGATAACATGCACCCACCTGACTGTTTTCACTATAAGTCTTCCATCTTAAGCCTCCTCTGTGCTCTATCTGCCCTGGCTTCTTTCCCTGTGAAGAATACACCAGGCCTCTCCATCTAAGATCTCTAGCCTTCTTGGTTTCTCTTCCAATTAGTTTCCCAGTTATTCATGTGGCTTACTTCCTAAACTGCAAACATCCTCCTCACGACAGCCTTCCCAACACATGCTATTTAATATTGAAACTGAGAGTATGCTCTGCCCCCATCTGCTTTATTCTTCTCCAGAATATGTATCGCCATAATATTATACAAAGTTTGATTTAATGCCTCTTTTCATTAGTTCACACATTCTAAGTATCTTATCTTTATAGCATGCTTTTAGTTTCTCTTTTTATGTGTCTATAAGTGTACCACTGGCCTTGCGCATGAATTTCTGTATTAGGTAATTCTGGAAGTTGTGTGGGTGACTACATGAGTACAGGTATTTTGATTATCTGGAAGATGTCTGCAGTAACTCAGTTGATATGATGATGATCCACTTTAAGTGAATAACAGTGGGGATTAAGGGATAGTAGCACATTTGATAATATTTACAAAGCAAAATTGATAGATCTTATTGGCTGATTACACTGAGTGCTGAGAGAGAAGTTGAAATCAGGGATGAATTTCAGGTTTGAAACTGAAAACTGTGTTGAAGATAGTGCATTTACTTGAGCTGAATATCCTGGATGAGTTCTGTTTTTCTTTAAATTTGTGTGTGTGTGTGTGTGTGTATATTTTACTTTATAGAAGTAATGATGTAATGTTTTACAGAAATAATGTTGCTTTACAGAAATAATGTTGCTTTACAGAAATAATGTCCAGAACTAGGTATTAATTTTCATCTTGATAGGAGTGACCTCTGAAAATATAAGACATTAAACAGAGGTCATGAATTGTCTTACTGTTTTACACTTTTGTTTGTAGAATTTTTACTTAAAGTTTTGATTTGGTATGAAATTACATTTTCTAATTAATTTCAAAACCATAGTCATAAAGTGCAGGATGTAAAAACTGGCCATGGGCAGAGTAAAAGCATATTAATTATTCAGACAGTCATTCCTGCTTATTCCATTCTTGGAGATATAGTGGCTGTCACAATCTGTCAGCTGTATAGTTAGTGCCCTTCAGAATTTGCATGCATAAATGGTAACCTTTGGAAATCTGCATAAAGATAAGTCTGACATTCGAATGATAGCTGCCAGTCAGTTGAGTAGTGCAAAAATTGTTAGCTGCTACTGATACCATGGAACAGGCCATGAAGCTGTGAGCAGGAAATGGAGTAAAAACAAAACAACAAAAATATGTTTCATTCACAAAAACAAAAATAAAATCCATTTCCAACAGAGGGTTTTTTTTTTTTTAATAAAGGTTAATGAAGTCAGAACCAATTATTGAGTGTGCTGGCATTTGTATTTTTGGCATGTACTGCTTTTTTTCAGTTAACTTTTCTGCTAAAACTAGATAGAAAATGACTATACTTACTTATTTTAAAAAATGCTTATAGTAGATTTTTATATTATAAGATCAGTACATACTATAAAATCAGTATATACTCCATACTCATTATGATGTGCATTTTCTATTATTTATGGGTTTGTGGGTAAACCTGAACTAGCAAAAGTCTTGTCAAAACCTCATATTCTGATTCCTGTTCTGGGTTAGACCTTCTTTATAAAACTTTTAAAAACTGTCCAATGTTGCCTGTAAGCCGTGGGATAGAAGAAAATTATATGATGATTCCAAAAACTCCCTGTTTCTGCCTGAATGCGGGGGGTGGTATCTAAATAGAATTAGGTCTGTTGCAAGCTACAAATATTTATAGATTGATCTTTTGTGTCATGGCTAGAAATAGTGCATCATTGGCTAACATTTTTGTTTACTTTTAGGAGGGAAGTTTGTTCAAGATTTTTGCATCAATACATTTAAATTTTATTAAGCACATACTGCTAAAATTATGCATTGTTAGTTTTTGGTGAATTTTGACAAATGTATATGCCCAAGAAACTACAACTATTTTTCTATCCATAACTATACTTATAATTTTTGTATGTTTTCTTTCCGTTATAAGTCTATGAAATCTGTTATTTTTAAAGAATTATCTTATTTCACCAGTTAGGTTATCAGCTTTATCACCTAAAAATTCCTTCTTGCTGCTCCTTTGCTATGACTCCCTGTGCCTATTTCTACCTTATGACAGTGGCAGGACTATTCTCTATTCCTGTGCTTTAAATTTTTCAGTCTCATATAAAAACATCATAGAGTTGTAGCCTTTTGAGACTGAGGGCCATCACTCAGCGTGATATCTTTAAAAGCTTCCCTTGTTGAATGTCTCAGTAACTCCTCCCTTCTTTATTGCTGAGTAGTATGCCACTGTTAATGAATGTATTGTAGCTCATTTATGAAACCACCTATTGAAGAACATTTAGGTTTTTTTTTCTCTAATTTTTAGTAGTATAAAATAAAGTTGCTAACAAACCATTCTTGTGGGGGAAAAAAAAAGATTAAAAAGAAAATACTCACTTGTAGTGTGGGTTTGTATGCAGGAGCCTGCATGTGCTTAAGTTCTCATCTTTGTAGGGTCAATACCTGCGAGTGACATTGCTGGAGCCTATGGGAAGTGTACACATTGACTTTTTTTATTATTTACAAGTTTTGTTGCTATGACATATTTTTGTTTCTATTTAGTTTCTACTCATGGTTCCACTGTTATTATAAAATTCGGTGCTGTGAAGAAAAATTTATCTTGTTTAAAGGCTAGGTTTTGTTCATTTTTAATAGTATACTGACTATGGCAAGATTTGCTTTTATTGGTTTCTGAATCTAGGTAGAAAAATTACATCATCTACTTGAAAAGTGCTCCTTTTATGATTTTTTTTCTTCCACAGCATTTGTTTTTTCTTTTTCCTTTTGTAAGTATCTTGTTTCCTGTAGTAAATGATGCCAAAACAATTAGCCATAGGAAGGGTACCTTCACTATTGTTTTGTGCTAGATGCCACATTACATGTTTTATTTAAACGAATGCTCATGACTAAACTAATGCACATTTCAAGTGATTTTAAATAGAATAACCCTCATTGAGAAAAAAAAAAATTACTGTATGTTCTGACAAATTTAGTCATAGAAAACTCCATAGATTGCCATGCTTGTTGGTACACATCTGTAAACCCAAGCGATTCTGATTCTGGAGGTTGATGCAGGAGAATACCAAGTTTGAGGCCACCCTTGGTAATTTAGCCAGAACCGTCTCAAAAGACAGACAAAAAACCGAAAACAAGACAACACATATCTAAATCATTAATTTGGGAAAGAAAAATACCAAAAATTAAAGATATTTTACATTGGATATTAAGAACAGGGAACAAATAAACACTAAGTTATAAAAATATTAGTAAATATTATCATGTTCTGTCCATTGAATGTCACAGTAAAGTTTCTTTGTGTATCCAAGAGTCTGAGACATCTGCAATTTACAAATATGAGTCCTGTTAGGAAGAAGTGGAGATCATGCTGTCTTCACTCTAGGCCTGGTCTTGCTATTAACTTGCTGTGAGACCCAGGGCACGTTACATAATCTCTCTGGATTGTAGTATTCTCATTTGCCCAATTAGTGAGGGCAGCATTAGATTATCCATAAAGGACCTTCTTACTCTAAAAAAATATGATGGTGCAATTCTGTGATGATCTTGTGTCACTGAGAGGAAAAAGTTTGCATATGTGTGTGTGTGTGTTCTGTTAGAAGTAAAACATACACACATGTTATATGATTTTTAAAAATACTAATAATTTTTAAAAACAGTTTGGTGCTCAAAAAGAATTTCAGAATATTCCAGAAAACTTGAACATTATGAAATCATTAATGTTTTTCAAAGTTTAGTATTAAGAAAAATTGTAGATGTAAATTAGATTAAATGCATGAGAAAACGAAAACTCCTATTTCCATTATTTATTATATTAGGCGTTTATTGAAAATTGTAATTTAAACAATTTTCCAGAATTTTGAATATTATTTCTTTAATTAGTGCCTCCCTTTAATTATGAAACATAGACTTCATAATAAATTCTTTTTTTCAGAATGAAAATACATTTTTTAAAAATTTTTTATTGTTGGTCGTTCAAAACATTACATAGTTCTTGATATATCATATTTCACACTTTGATTCAAGTGGGTTATGAACTCCCATTTTTACCCCGTATGAAAATACATTTTTATACGAACTTTATAGACTTACAAGAGAAAGAGACTGATTAAAAATATCACTTGATTATACTTGAATAATACAGAAAAACTACTGCTTCATTAAGATAGTAAGAAATCTTATGTCTTCAAAGTAAAGGATAAAACATTAATTTTAATATATGGTAATTATTTGGTTCATATTATATTATTGTCTGATATGCATAATATATCCACTGTATTCTGGAGTAACTATCTTAATTTGGAGGAAACTGAAAGACTATCTGGAGGTACAGAAACATGTACAACTTGTTGTATTATAATTTGTTAGCTACTGTAATAGATGCTTGAGGAAAAGTGGGTAATTCTTCGTGAAAAGCCTCAGGTATTGTTTTCATGTGAAAAGGATTTTACTATCAGATAAAGAGAATAGACATTCTGAGAAAATGGTCATGGAAAGAGCAAACCATTTATTATTCAATATAGAATAATGACTGATCAGTTTGGGAGGGAATATTATTTTCCTGAATGATAGAGTATTGGGTCTGGAAACTTAAGAGGACCTTAGGGACATATTAAGGGGACACTTTTTTATATTAAAGAAAGTACCTGGGGCTGGAGTTGTGGCTCAGTGGTACAGCCTTCACGTAGCACATGTGAGGCACTGGGTTCAATCCTCAGCACCACATAAAAATAAAATAAAGGCATTGTGTCCAACTAAAACAAAATATTAAAAAAGAAGGTATCTAATTAGACAAATATGATTGTGGTATTAATGAGAAGATATCTTAGAAGTATGAGAGATGTATTATAGATAGGATAAAATGGCCAGATTAAAAATAAAATACCTGAAATGGATGGCCAAAGTTAGCTATAGTATTCCATGGGCTATTTGCAAATACCAGTGCTCGTAGCACTGATGGAATTTCAAGTGGTACACTCCTTTTACTACTCCTTCACATAAACCTTGAATATATATACCTGTAGAATTTATTTGTCCCAGGAGAAAGCCCAGACTTTTTCTTCTTTTGAACATTATAAACTATTACTTAAATATTTTTTCACCTTTCTTGTTTTTTCAATATCAAAAATATGCATTTTCTTGATTCCTAATGTGTTAGTGAAAGAGACTTTAATTGCTTAAAAGAAAGAAATAAAGAAATTGAATTTCTTGATTTGGCCTACTGCTGCCTTCAGTGTTCTGACAACAATAATGCAATTTGCTAAAATGTTTATCTACAAAATTTAATACCTAGGGAGTATCCTCTCAAATTGCCTCTTAGAAATATAATGGAAGCAAGCAGTTGTTTGTTGGCTTTGTTGCCAAAAATTGTGAATGGCTAGATTTTCATAAAACTTGGTGGTAATGCATGTATAATCATGCAAACTTACCATTGTAAAATTCAAAGAAGAAATTACATTTTGTAAGCAAATACTTCTTGTTAAATTGTATCCCGGTGTTATTAGCCACAAGTGAAGAAAGCTTCTATGTTATTGACTGCACAAATGAAGTTTATAGGTTATTTTTTTGTTTCAACTTAATGTCTTTAAGACTGTAATACACTGAATTAGCAATACTTTTAGGTAATTCAATGGTAGATAGTTGAAAATGAAAGTTTGATATTTACTCTCCATATAGTATAAAGCTCCAAAGAAAATGAATGCTTTTGATCATTCTGCCAGTATCAGAAAATATATTATTCCTAATTTCTAAAAAAATTACCTTTGAAAAAATTGCTTGTAGATTCAGAATACAGAAAATATAAAATCTTTGTGGTATATATATCTTCTGAAAAGTATCTCTGAACAAAGTTTATACAGATCATTTCTAATAACTTTGCTTTACTTGGTTAAATATGTTATTTGAGGGGCTTTCTCTGCTTAAATCTTTCCTGCATGCATTCAAAACACTGTTATGTTGTTAATCCTAGATTATAAATATAATAAAATATTGAAGGACCTAGTAGGTTATTAAATCCATTTGGCAAAATATCATAATAAATTAAAGGTTTCATTAAAACAACGGCCAATTCCTTAGGAACTTAGGCTATAAGCAACTTAGTGAGATCTTTTCTCAAAATGAAAAAAAGGGCTGGGGATATGGCTCAGTGATAAAGTGCACCTGGGTTCAATTCCCAATATAAAAGAAAAGAAAAAAAAAAGAGCAATTGTACCACATTGGAAATTGATCAGAGAAGATATCTGTAAACATTGTAACTGGAATGACATTCAATAGTCTCTTGAGGAACGAATTTAATATACAACAATTTGGAAAACATTGATATGGAAGGGAATAGCTCAACTGTTACAGTAGAAAATATAATACTGATATATTTATTATCCTGTCTTCTGAGAGAGTACATTGTGATAATGCTGCTAGACAAACAAGAAATAATAAACTAATGGATTCTTGACCAAACTAACCAGGACATATTACAGTTATGAAACTTTGTGAAAAACTACATCTGAATTGAAATCATTTTAAAATTGCATTTACTATAGTGATGGAAAGAATTAATTTGTGAAGTGCTGTCTGCAGTGTTCCTTGAACTCAAGTGCTTGACATATTTCTTTTTTTAAAAAAAAATATTTATTTTTAGTTGTAGTTGGACACAATACTACCTTTATTTTATTTTATTTATTTATTTTTATGTGGTGAGAGTATCGAACTCAGGGCCTTGCATGTGCTAGGCGAGTACTCTACTGCTGAGCCATAAACCCAGCCGGACATATTTCTTATATATGCATACTATCCAGTCACAAAATTGTTTTAGCTTTAGCTAAAGCACAAATTAAACTTTTGACAAAGTTTAAAGTTAATGAAAAAAGTTAGATTTTTCCCTTTAGTATATTCAGGTTAAGTATATGTAGAATGCAGACTAGTTATAATCTCGGCCCTGTTCTGCCATTAGGGAGGATAAAGATTTTCTTTTAAGGAAAAAAAGAATTACTGACATTGATAGAACCTTAAATTAGCGAAAAATGAGGAATTTACCAAAACAAACAAACAAACAAACAAAAAACACCTTTTATGGGAATATGTGTACTGGGTTACATAATAACACATTTTTTATTTTCTGTTAATCTGAAAGTAGATATTTTTGTTATGATTTACATTGGATGAAATATAACTGAGGTTTTGGCCATTTTATCTCCTGCAGTGCTTTGGTCTCCTACTTTTTGTGGACTGTAGGTAAAAATGAGAGCACATGTCTTTCTGAGGTCCTGCATGGTTTCAGATTCTTTCAGAGCCCATCTTCTTACCCAGAGAGGGATGAATTGAAGATCTCTTTCTAGCTCTAGTTTCTAAGGAGCCCTGTTGTCTGTTTCCTCACCCTCCTGTATCTCTAGCTGCAACACCCAGCTTCTGAAGATGCAGGTTGAGATCAATTGTGTTTAGTTCCTTGTTTTCTACCTTCTGCATGTGAATATCTCCTTTGAAAAAAATGTGAATGAGCCCCAGAAGTCCCTAATCTCCCCTCAAACATTTGAGAACATAAACTTTTTTGAGGCTCCCCAGGGCTATGTTGAGTCTCTTATCACTAAGAATCATTTCTTCAAATAAAGGTTTTAAAGTTTAAATAAAAATTGCTACTTCTCTATAGTTTACTCCCAAGATCCTTTTGGTATATATTTGTCAAAAATATAATGGATGAGTAGTAAAATGGTCACTGGAGAACCATGCCATGCTGTATTTTGATCAGGTAAGTAAATCTGGACTTCGTAAGCAAGTGCTCTGTTGACATTTCTGGAGGGACCATTCTTCATATTATTTTAGAAGTCATTATCATACCCAGCAGGCTAGACTTCAGATGTTGAAATAATAAAATGATGTTGATTTTGACACATTTTACTTTACCTGGAGAACAAGAACATTGAACAATGTTTTACTGAAACTGCAGTGCTGAAATTTTGTCAGTGTCCTTTCTTATATGTCCAAGCATTAAGAATAAGAAATAGTTTGAATGAGTGTGATAATTAGCAGTTTAGTAGACAGCATACTTTGAAATTCTAAAAAATAAAAAAAGATATTCTCTTTGAATTTTAATTGATTAATAAATTAATTTTAGTAAACTCCTCATTAAGTAGCACGGAGTGAGTCTTTGTAGATATATTGGCAATAAATTGCACCACAGTCTAACCTGAAGAATATGTTACTCTTTTCTTCACTGAGATGAATACTTTTATCTTTTTTTTTCTGCCTTTGTCTCGTAACTTTTAAAACATGGCAAACTTTTTCACATTTCAAGTCTTCAGCCAGACTTAGTGACTTTAATCCATGATGACCATACACAGCAAACATCGGTAGATGCAGTATTAGTTTGCGTTTCTTGACTTCTCTAGGTTTTGCTGACTTTTCTACCTTCATGACTCCTTCTGTTGTTTTCTCCTCTAACTCTGTTAGGGAGTCTCTGTTATACAGCATCTTTCTTTCTGTTATTCTTACTTTTTAACAACATATTTGGCTCTGTTGGTATAATCCTGAAATAGGAAGTGCCATATGCCAGGGATCTTTCAAAGTATAATACTTATTTTAGCAACCATATTAGATCTGATACAGAGAATGTATAAATAAAGAAATCTTCCTGTTTTATTCTCCTCTTCCCCTTCTCTTTTGCAGATGTTTTTTCTCTTTCCACACCTGTGTCTCCCTAACTGTCTCCACCCTGTCCCCAGCATACACTTACCCCAGTGCCTTTCCGTCTTTCCTTCTTTCTAACTGCAAAGGAAACAATAACTTACTCTAAGGTTACTTGAATTTATTCACATATTCTAATTAGAAATAAAGAAGTCCTGAATGGACCATTTATACAGGACAATCCTGTACTTGTATGTAGAATGTATACGGAAATGGGAATTGTCCATGTATTTGGCGATCATTAAAATTTTTATTTATTTAAATGTCAAATGGTATGTAAAGTAAATTTTCAGTGAATACTCAGAGCTTTAGTTAAAGATGTGGACCATTTAAATGAACAGTGTAAAGCTCTCAGGAATATAGAAAATTTAGAAAATAATTTTACAGTAGGAATTAACATTAATTAATAAAGGGCACTGTTGACTAGTTTAGCTCTGACTCTAAAATTTGTATTATTGCTAAAGATATGATCTTTAAGACAAAATATTTTAAGTGTAAAATTTTTAAATGATAGAAATCATGCATCAGATAATAATCTATAATTATATAAATTAATCTCTTTCATATTTTAACTTGATTCCATTAATTTTCAAGACCAATTGTGCAAGTGCTATATATTTTATATATTCAAATTATTTAGGTTTGTAAATAAAAGTAGAAAAAAATGCCAGCAAATAGTAAGAGAAATATTACTCTTCTGTAGTAAATAATTAAAAAATACTAAGTGAACATCTGAAACTACTATTACTGGTTCTAATACTCAAGTATTGAAGATATCATGTGAGGTCCATGGGCCTCAGTTTCTCCCTCAAAAATAGAGTGTTAGACTTAATTATCACATTTAATTAATTATCCTGACTCTAAATGTTTAATATTTTACATCTTCACTCCTGCTTTATGAACTTAAAATAATTTTTGAGAGATAGTTTTCCAAAGGTGGGGAGAACTTTCATTTCTGTTTACTCATATATGATAAGTCAAATAAGAAGCTATTGGAATGACAGTATAATTTCTAAATTTAAGATATTGTGTTGACTAATGCAATTAATTTATACTGAGTTATAAGTAGAGGTAGTGAGCACCCAAGCACAAGATCAGGGAAAGTATGCCCCTGAGATAATAAATTCTTGACAAATCAAAACAATTAGCAAGCAAGCAGATATTTCCTTAATGTAGTACTGAGAGTCTATTGGCTCCTCCTAGAGTGTTTAAGAAAAAAAAAAAGTGGATGAAAGGAAAAAGATACACTTGAATTTTTAAACTTAAGTTAAAAAGGTTTGGCATATGTCATATCTTCATGATTAATAAATCTAGAAGGGTTAATTCAACATTGAAAAGGTCATTGTAATAATTATAGAAATTAACATAATTATAACTGGATTTGAAAAATTAAAATGTTGTTATGTACATTTATTACCTTAGTATGTCAGGCAATTGTGAAAATCTTTTGCTCCAAACCCAGACATGTGACAAAAATACAGAAAAAGAAAAAAAGAAAAAAGTTCTGTAGTATATTTTAAAAAAGGAAAATGTATGCTTTATTTTCTGGAGGTTAGGAGAAAGTCAACTAGAAATAATCCCTCTGTTTAAACTAGGCATTTTGTAAAAGAGAACCATCACTATATATTGTTCTTTAGATTCCCTGTGAATAACTGGCAATGTGAAGCTATGGTAGTCACAGCTCTTTATTCCTTCCAAACCAGTTATTGTGCTGCTAATTAGAATTGGATATTGGTGGTAGTGGAAATGGGAGAGACTATCAATGTTACTTTGTGTTAAATTTTAATCACACAAGTTAGGACATTCAGAATTATGGTTTCCATGGGAACCACAACACTAAGCCCTGTGTGAAGGCATTACAGTGGGGATCTTTGATTAAAGGAAAGTAAACCAGAAGTGAAACAAAATGCTCCATATGTGCAGCTAAAGTTACCCCCCCAAAGAAAGAAAGAAAAAAAAAAGTACAGCTCCCTTGTCCTTAATTATATTTGCCCAGTGGTATGTCACGTGGTAGTGCAATACACTGAATGGTCTGTTGTAATTCTCTTGTGGATGTTCTGTTTTTATTGGGGTTTTAAATGATTTTTTTTCTAGCACTCTGCATTTTTTGAATTTATCCAAATTATTAGTATTATTATTCTATTTTATTAATAGCTGCTGACCCTGACTTTTGGGGCTTTGTGACAATTGAGTGGGAGGAGGATTTTTTTCCCACTGAATTAATTTGTTTTTAATGTGCTACATAGAATTATAATAGTAGGATTTTTTTGTTTATGGTCTTTCATTGTGATAGCTTTCATTTTAATTAAGTGAGTTTTTATCATCAACATGAAAATAATGCTAAGAAAGTAATGAGAATGCTTAAATCAGGGTGTGTAGAATGTAAAATCTATAAAAAGGTTGTTTTAGTAAAAATAGTTGGAGTGTCCAATTACTGTAGACAAAATGTGTTTAGAGAATATTTATTTCTGAAGAATCTATTTTAGTCAAGAAAGGGGATAATAATCATTAAACAATTATGTTATATTCCTGTCTCATTTGAGATAAAACTGAAATATTTAGCATATACTGGAAAACAGTTATGTGTCATATAATTAAATACATATGCCAGCATGACTGAGAAAGGTTTGTGCTACAAAATAGAAGAGGGATGCTCAGTAAGGAATTTTTCCTGTATTGCAATAGTGCTCTATTGAGGAACTAGTGTGATTTTATATTGCTGTATGTCACCAGCTTTACTTTCTAAAGAGATCAAGTGATATTTCTGTTGAAAAAAATACATATAATATATTCTTTTATTTTCTATATAAATTGCATTTTTAGCTCTAAATATAGAAAATGCTAATCAGACAAATATTTTTCATAAGATAGTTAAAAACTTTATAACATATATTCACATCAGGCAGTCCTCATTGTGTCCAGATTTTTTTCAGTGCTAATATATGAATACTTGGGCATGGATGAGTGCAAGTGTTGTCAGAGTGTCTCGCTGCCCAGAGATTGGAGAAGAATAGGAATGAGCAGGGTATGTCATATTCCCTAAACTTAATCACTTTCCTTCCTTCCAGCAGAGTAAATGAAGTTTGTCAATGCCAAGAAGTTAAATGTCTGTTCTTTCTCATTAAAAAAAATGAATTCAGAGCAAAGGGAGTCCTTTCCATCCTTTGCATTAATCTTTTTGGCTTCCATAACAAAATGTAATTGTTTAGGTGGCTTAAGCAACAGAAATTTTCTTTCTCATAGTTCTGGAGCGTAGGAGTCCCATAACAAGGTATGAGCCCATTCAGTTTCTAGTGAGGGCATTCCTCCTGCCTTGTATGTGGCTGCCTTCTTAGTCTGTCCTGACCTGGTTTTTTCTTGGTGTGTGTACAGGGGTTGAGAGAGCTTTCTGGTGTCTCTTATGAGAACATTAATCCTATAAGTGCTTCACCCTTGTGACACAATAAGATTTGGTCTCTGCCCCAGTTTTCTGACATACAGCTCCTAAAACCCTTGGAATCGCTGAAGTAATAACCAGCTTTCTCCTGACAAACAGCTTCTACAACTCCTGGAATCTCTGAAATGATTGATATGTGTGCAACTTTCTGTTTGAGATTACTGGTGGCTGGGGGCTTCTGGATAGCCTCAGGATCTGCCCTGCTTGCCATGTGATTAGAGGGTAGAAATATTCACTCTCACCTCCTAGCCTTCAAGGATGGGAGACAGCCTGGAGATTTACTTAATCACCAATGGTCAATTATTCACTCAATCATGCCTATATAATAAAGGCTCCATAAATATCAAAACAACAGTGTTTAGAGAGCTTCTGGTTTGATGGACATATGGAGGTACTGTGAGGACATTCTGCCTGGAGAGGACATTAATGTTCTTTGCTTCTTGTCCCATATGTGGTATAACATATCTCTTTTATCTGGTTGTTTATAAATTGTCTTCTCTTATAACATTGTTTTTTTCTAGTAAGTAAAGTATTTTTTTAAGTTTTGTCCACCACTTTAACAAAATTTTTGAATTCAAGGAAGAGGTCGTGGGAACCTCTGATTTATGTAGCTGGTTAGTCAGAAACACAGGTAACAACCTGGGCTTGCCACTGGTGTCTGTAGTTGGGGATAGGGCAGTCTTGTGGAAGTGAGTCCTTAACCTGTGGGGTCTGTGCTAACCTCCCACCCCACCCCCACCCCTGTAGATTGGGTCAGAATTGATATGAACTATGGGATACTTGTTTGGTGTCTGGAGTGTTGGAGAATCCCATGGTTTGAAAAAGATCCTCACATGTTTGGAGATTAGAAGTATTGAAATCAGTAGTATGGATAGGAAATAGAGGGAGAATTTTCTTTGCAAACTTTATGACTTCATTGATTCTTAAATTATTCCTTAGAGGCTTCTTCTGAACAGTTATGTTGGGGATAGGGTTTCAACATAAGAATTTTGAGGGGATTCAATTCAGTCCTGTGCCAGGATCTGTGCTAGTACTGGATATATAATAGTTAGCAAGTTTTCGATACTGTGGAATTTATAGTCCATTGAGAGAGAGACATTACCCAAGTAATGTGTAATTTGCCAACCAAAATATATCCTTTGAAGGAAAGGAATAATAATTTTGGGAACATTATGATAATAATGATTATGTATATAATATGTAATAAATAATCTTACAGCCTCATGGGCTTAGTTAGATAAGACCTCCATGGGAACTAGTGAGGAGTGTTCTAGACAAAGAAGTCAGCTTGTGGAAAAAACCTTGTCACTGTAGGGGGTCTGTGTCTGTAACTTTTCCTATTTATTTACTACAAAGAGAAATGTTTCTTTGCCTTTTTTTCTTATTGATGCTTACCTTTTGGTCTGCCAAAATACAAGAATAAATCCATGGTCTGTAGAAAGTTATTCAATTGATCTTTAAATCAGTTTACCTGAAAAATTATATGATCAAATCATTTGACACTTTTATTTACTGACTTTTAAAAAAATATTTATTTTTTTTTAGTTATAGTTGGACATAATACCTTTATTGGGTTGAACCCAGGGCCTTGCAAGTGCTAGGCAAGCATTCTACTGCTGAGCCCCAACCCCAGCCCCTATTTACTGACTTTAATTGTTTATCATAAAGGTTGCCGCAGCTAAATATTACTGCTAAGAACTGAGAACAGTTTTTTTTAATACTTCATTTTTTTAAATCATAACTCTGAATAACAAGTAGTGTATGTAGTAAGTAATACA
The DNA here is from genome assembly GCF_021218885.2 of Marmota monax. Classification (NCBI taxonomy): domain Eukaryota; kingdom Metazoa; phylum Chordata; class Mammalia; order Rodentia; family Sciuridae; genus Marmota; species Marmota monax. The sequence continues at coordinate 17,743,422 of NW_026691950.1, forward strand.
GTCTAAATCAATACCATGTTTATTTATGTCCTTTGCAAAAGGTTTCTGGTTCTATCAATCAAAAGGGAAAAATTCATTCATGTTTTCCATAATCAAGTCAGAAAGTACCACAGTAATGATTAAATAATGGCTTAAATAGAAAACTTTTGTCCTTTTAGAATTCTAGTATGCTACTATTGTCCTCATATTGCAAAAGAATATACAAATATTTGATGTACACATGAGGATATCATTAAAAATGAATGACTGTGTAGGCAATTGCAATGTAGATAAATGTGATGAATATCCTTGTGTTGGATGCCACTTATGCCACTTGATAAGAAAGTTCTTTGCTAACTATTTTCATAGTCTTGATCTTGGAAGGTTTTATAGCATCTACTTGCCTCTATGTAGAAATGGGATTCATTGAGGAGGGGATTTTATGTGAGTTCTTGATGTCAAGAACCTTTAGAAATCACTGTTGTTTCCTCATTATGAAGAATAAAAACAATCATGTCTTTGCAGGGAATAACTGTTTCCAGTAAGAAAGGAAACATGAAATTTTATAGGCACTGTTATACTTTTCTCTGTGTGTCAGGAACTCAGTAATTGTAATTTGGATTATAGAAACTATGGCTATTTCGACTATATTGAAGGGGCATGGTTCTGTAAGAAATATTATTTGTAAACTCAGCACTGAATCTTGATAAATTAGTTATGATCTATCTAGTTCAGACATATATCTATAAAAATACCCAAAGGCATTCTTAAATTGAAGATTTATGATGACAGTAAAAATTTTTGTGAAGAGTTAGTGAAGCTTTTCTATGTCACGAAAACAGTCCATTAAGCCAAATGGAATACCAAGTTGTATTCAAGAACACACCATTTATTTTTGGTTGATTGGAATTCTGCATAATCCTAAGATAAAAATGTAAAATTATATGCTAAATGTGAATAATATGAGATACATTTTTTTTTAAAAAAATAGCAACATGATGTGCAAATTGGAATCACAAATTCTAATTTTGTTAAATTCTTATGTTGAGACACTTCTTTGTATTAAATGCAAAACATGTTTTTCACATCGCCAAATGCTAAGCTTTGTAAGTAATTAACATTACTCAGTCTAGTGGTCAATCACAAGCAGAAAAAGAATGTACATCTGGTTATCACTAGAATACTAAGCCCACCATATATTTTTTTTGCCAGATGTGACTTATGGTTACATTATATTTTATTTATTTCAACCAAAAGTATTTGAAGAGAAGTCAAAGTTATTTCCAGGGATAAACAAACCTATATTAAGCAGTTTATACTGTTATTCATGGGAATGGTAAAAGCATTCATTCTGAAAATAGTGAGCACTATTGAGAAAGCTCTGAACACCTGCTATTTGCATATATATTATCTTAATTTTTATAGACATCAACTTTGTGAGAACATATTCTCTTTGCTCCTTTCTTTGCAATAAATTTGGAAAAAAATGAGGATACAAAATTGTGAAAAGTCACAAAATTCTGGAAAGCCAAGAGACCCAGCATGAGATTAAAGCACTATCCAATATACCCTCCATCTATTGGCTGTAGTTATCAGTGAAACTTCTGATGCTGCCTGTGAGGATAACTGGTGCATTTAAATTGCATAGGTCAAATATCTAATTTTTTAATATGGACTACAAGTTCGTCTTACTACTAACATACATAATTTGAAGATTTTTTTTAAGAGAGCTAAGTAAGACAATATTTCATCAATATTTCTTTCCTTTGTAAACTTGCACATTTTTTTAAATGCTGTTTCCAAGGGCTTTTTTTCCTTCACGCTGTGTTGATAGGTAATGCACTTTTATTAAAAATTAAGTGGTGTTATGTCATTTGTAAAGTTAAATTCTTTTAAATTGAACATATGTCCTTTTCTCATTTGTTAAAATACAGTGGGATGGATAATGTAGTTAATAAAACATTGATGTTATTAAATGTTTGATATATCATGCATTTATATTTGGAGAGGAAAAAAATGCTTCAAATATTTTATATATAGTATTTTTTTTTACAAAAAAATATCCTGTACAACTTACAACATGCCAGGCTAGTAAAAAAATAAAATAAAATAAAACAGTGTAAGTATTGTTCTTTACTAGGTGAGCTTATCTCCTATAATGGCTGAATGATGTCATTGGTATTTCCTTTTGTTAATAACAGTGTGCTGTGTGCCACAAATCATTCCATGAACCTGACTGTCATTAAACAGAACATAAGGTTTTAGATTTCAACTCGGGTTAAAAATAACAAACTAAAGTATTATGGTTATGATTACCTTAGTCTGATTTGTATGGACATTATTGCATTCTTCTAGTATTCTAAGTCCGGCAAATAATTATACAAATAACTCAGGAGGACTTCTGTTACTTTGGTTTCAGTGATATAGTTTATATTTAATACCTAATTCTCATACAATGAAACCTTATGAGAGTTTATTATAATTTTGTAGATTTAGAAATAGACAATATTTAAGGTGCTTTTTTTCCAAACTGAAAGGCAAGCTTAGAGCCACATGGAAAAAGAAGCATTCAAGAATTATCCGAAAGTAGCGTACTTTAGAAAATAACTTGTTTTGATACTGCAGAAGTAAATATGTCTTAGTCTTCATATTCATTTTCTCTTTTCTTGATATCTATAATGAGAAAATCATGTCTGTATGTAATATTTGAACAGTCTGAAAATACAATATAGTATATATAATATGTAATTCCTTAATTTGTTTTCTTTTAAATTTTATGAAACTTGAAGCTTCAAGGTCTGAGGTTTTCACAATTTTTCTTTATGCATGACCTTTTGGTGGTGACCAAAAGGAACGGAAAAAAACAACTGTTTAAACCAATTTTTTTAAAAAATTTATGTTGCATCTTGTTTTACTTTCCAAAGCTTTATAACAATAGTTTGTCTGTCATCATTATAGAGCAACTTGAAGGATTAGAAAAAGGAAGTAGAAATACAAATCCCAAGAGATGCTGAATGCTGGATTAGCTCATACGTAATGCAAATACTTAACCATTAATTTTATAAATGCAAGCATTTAAAACCATAAAAATGCATTTGGCTTGCATTCTCAAGTATAAATACATGTACTCCATAAATGAGTGAATGAATTCACTAGAGAATGAATGAATAAATGACTGAAGAAGTAACTGAAAGGATACTTTGTAAATCAGGAACACAAAATTATAAATTAGTTTTCTACAACAAACATTCTGCAGACTGTATTTATGAGAAATGTATCTTGAGAATAACCATCTAAATACATACTGTGGTGGTCTTACATTACATCATTTCTGTAATAAGAACATGGGGCTGGTGGTGATAGAAGGAAAAGGAAAAGAAGATAGAAAAACATGCTATAATGAAAGAACCTATTTTTACTTATAAGATAAATCTAAGGATCTCAGAGAAATTTCAACAAAATGTAACATCTTGCAATTTAAAAAAAATAATTAAATTAGCCATTATACTTTTCTGTAGGCTTTCTTTTTGTAGAACTTTTTCCTCTTGTGTTTCTCCAATGAATTCCACGTTCAGTGAGCTTATTAGTTTGGACCTCATTTCTCTTGCTGGACCTCAGTTGGCCAAAGGGGAGGCTGTTTTTAACTGCTAATCCTGCACCTGGGTGTTTGCAGCCCATGGTGGCATTAGTTGCTGTCCAGTTTTTCTCTTGTTTAGATGCATAAAAAGACTTTCCTTATTTCTGACTGCATAGAGATTTATTTGATCATTTCCTGCAAGAGAATAGGTTACCAGAAACTCCACATCTATCTTTTACTGTTATAGAGGACTGACTTTGTACTGCAACCTTATTTTCTGTCTTAAGCCTTATGAAAATGTTCCTTATTTTCCATTATTTAAATTGGAAATGGGATTTTTAGCCTAGATTATTTATTTAAATAAAGCACAGATGAATCAGTAATGATGCATTTTAAAATTCTTGAAACTAACATGTATGGTTTTAGACTGAGATTCAGATCTACATTGAGTGATAGCTTGATTACCCCCATCCCCATTGGAAGTTCAATGAGAAAACATTTGGTTTTGTATGATGTCTAAGTATCTTTATTGCCTCCTGCTAAGTTAACATGCTATTAAGCTTATTTATGAGAGTGTTAGAATTATTCTTATAGATTGACTTCAAATAAACATTAGTAATGCAGAAAGTTGTTGATTCTTCATCCTAAAGATATTAGCTTAAAAGTCAACATAATAAAATTTCCTTATTAATTTTCTCATCTTGACTCTTAACATGTAATTAAAAATAATCATTATGGCTGTGGAATTATGATATTGGAATATTCTGCCTCAAGACTTTGTCTGCCTGGCTCATTAGTTTGCTTTTCAGTTACATTTTAAATTAAAGTGAAGATATGTTTTGAGAGAAGAGAGGTCACTAAAAACAAATCCTGTCTTGGTGGACAATTTTTGATCTACATCCATTCATCTTATTCTAAGTTTCTGCTTTTTGTATTTACGTAGTAGGATATATATCATTCATTTTCTTTCCTGATTTGTTAAAATTAGCTTTGTGATAAATTTAATTAATTCCCAGTCCAAAAATGCTATCTCACCTGCATTCAACAAAGAATATTCATCCAGAAAAGCTACCTGTGTAGAGATCAAAACATTTTAAGCCTGGTACGGGGGAGCATGCCTGTAATCCCAGCTGCTTTGGAGGCTGAGACAGGAGAATTGCGAGTTCAAAGCCAGCCTCAGCAACTGTGAGGCACTAAGCAACTCAGTGAGACCCTGTCTCTAAATAAACTACAAAATAGGGCTGGGGATGTAGCTCAGGGGTCTAGAGCCCTGTAATTCAATCCCTGGTACCAAAAAACAAACAAAAAACCCATTTTTTTTAACAGGCTAAGTTATCTCATTTCATTTTCTACTCTTTTAGCAAAATAATAATAATAACAACAACAATAATACATAAACCTAGTTAACATAAACAAACAAAAAATTCATCATTTTTATTAAAATAAAATTGACAATGATATGATCTATAGTTGTTTTTTTTTAGAGAGAGAGAGAAATTTTTTTTAATATTTATTTTTTTAGTTTTCAGTGGACACAACATTTTTATTTTTTATTTTATGTGGTGCTGAGGATTGAACCCAGCGCCCCTCGAATGCTAGGCGAGCACATTACCACTTGAGCCACCTCCCCAGCCTATATCTATAAGTTTAATCTAAGCAAAGAATGTGTTTTGCTATGATTTTCTTACTTTTAAAGAAGTACATTACATCTTTTTTTTTAACATATGTTTACATTTTTGTAAAACTAAAAGTTAGTCTGGTAGTTAATTAAGGGATAATAATATGGAAGTTAAGAATAGGACATTTTATAGTTACATTTATCTCTATGAAGGTGGATATACTAGATTTTCACAATAATTAGTCTGACTTCTTGCATGTGTGTTTTTTTAATGGTCTTTAAATTAAAAATGAAACAAAAATTTCTTAAATCAGCATTTTGGCAAATATCAGGGCAAAATAAAAATTCTAGAAATGTTGTTTGTATTTCCAGTTATTCATTAGTTTAAGAGAATTGATCTGGGGAATTTTAAATAACTCATATTTTTTAATGATAAAATGGTGGACAATTTTTGATCCATGTAGGCAAAACTGTGATCAAAATTAGGAAATAATAGTGATATGATGCTATTATTGAATACAAAATCAGGAGTAGCTACTTAAAAACAGACCTAGTGCAAATTGAAATGTGAGCCTTGACTTGGGAGTCAGTCTTTTCTTATGGAACCACCATCCATCCCTACCCAAGGAAGGGCAGATAACCTCAAAGTGATTGCAGCTTTTCATTTAATTCTGTTCCTAGGTTTCTGGATTGGAGTTGGGTTAGAAACTCTTGCTGAGTGTCTACAGAATATAATATAGTACCATTAGGGAGTCACATTCTTGCCATGCTCTGAAACACCAAAAGGTGTCTTTCCAGCCTTGATCCTCTTTGCCTCTACATCCAGGTGTTACTCTGGGAACAATTGCTTATGCAATTGTAGGGCAGAGTGGGATGTCAGGTGGGAGCAGAAATTCCAAAGAGCCAGAATCAAGCCAGTAAGACCCTGATACATAGGTAGTGGGATGTTGGCCATCCGTGAATCAGAGCCCCTACACATGCTTTGCCATTCCATTACGTTTTACTAGCAATATACAAATTCATGTACAGTTGTTAAAACTTTTAAATTGATTACTGAGAGCATTTAATCTCCATACCTTGATCTTTTTTAATATAAAGCTGCCTATGACTGTACTTGTTGCATGCCCACAAAGCCAGCCTTGTGTATAAACTTTATTCAGATTTTTGTCTGTTGTCCAATAATATCAATTACTGCGAAAAAAAAAAAAAAGGTTCACTATCATGCATTACATTCAACGATTCTGCCTCTTTAGTCTCCTTTTTTCCTGGAATAGTTTGTTAGTCTTTGTGTTTCATGATATTGCTAATTACAAAGATTATGGGACATTTGTTTTATAGAATATCCCTAAATTTGTCTTGTTTCTCCCAAAGTTTTTTTTTTTAATAATAAGATTCATGTTACATATTTTTTGGGGGCAGAAATACCATAGAAATGATGTGGTGTTCTCAGCACATTATATCAGGAGACAAGTGATGTTAGTAGAAATAATTTGCCAGTCCTACTTTCTCTATAGAAATTCTTTTAACAGAGCAAGCTGGGGTTTTTCCTAAATATCTTGTGAAATGTTTGCCTAACATGTGGAATACTGGTTATTTCCAGCATAAAAATACCTGTGTTTGTACTTAAGACCGATATTAAACTTCTAGGTTTGAATCATTGATGACACTATTGTGACTTTTCAAATACCTGTTCAGCTAAAAGCTTTTTTTCTTTTTTGTCTTTTACCTAGAAAAATATCAATTCTCTTTATTTTACCATTAAATTCTATTTTCTCCACATTCATGTCCTGTCAGAAATTTTATGCACATCTTAAGCTGAGCTATGGGAAGGACCTTTTCTATTTTATTTATTTCATGTCAGGAAGTACTTTGGATATTTCAGAGATTTCCCAAACACTTTCAGAAGTGATATTACCGAGAAAATCACTTAAAATTTCAGGCAATAAAGTCACAAGCCCATTTAAAGATGAGAATCCATTAAGTCTTTAGGACTTTCCTTATTTAGGTTACAAATTAAGAATGTGTTAACTCTTATTCATTCTTGTTAATAAATATGAATCAAGTTCTGAGTATTGCATCACTTCCCAATCCTCCACATCAGTAGACTAGGTGCTTTCTTTGTGTCAGAAAACTTCCAGTTTGGACAGGGATATTGTAAGCCTCCAGTTTCAGGTTAGTGGCATAAGTGCCATGAAAGTGGCAGGCCCTGGGAGTGTGGAAGGGCTGGTGGATTATCAGGTGGATGGAGTGTCATTGTTCTGCCTACCATAGCAGAAATAATAGTAGATCTTTTGTTTATATTTCTGAGGTTCTCTCCTTCTCCTTCTCCTTCTTCCCCTCACCCTCCCTCCCTTCTCCCTAGTCCTAATTCTCCTCCTCCTCCTCCCCTTCCCACTTCTTCCTCCTCCTTGTTACCTGGCTGCTTACCCCATTCCTGTTCCTTCATGTCTTATTTTCCCTTCATGTTCAGGTTGGGCAATTCTAAAATATACTGATTCTTTTCTCTGTTCTTTCTATTTAACTATAAAGCTCATGCATTTCATTTAATATAGGCTATTGTACTTTGCATATTCTGATTTTTCCACTGAGTTCTTCTTTAGTTGTGTTTGTCTGATGAGGCTCTCTAGAGCCTTTGCTAAGACTGTTTCATGTATTTTAAATTGCTCTTCAGAACACTTTTAAGATGGTTACATTAAAGTCTCTATCAGGTAGTTTTTATGTCTCTGTCATCTTGATATTGACATTTATTGATTTGTGTTTTTACCCTAAGTTTGTGGTGTGCCTCATTCTGCACATGGTGAAAGATTTTCCATTGAAACCTGGATATTTTGTGTATGATGTTATGAGGTTCTGGATTTAAGTCTTATTTTTGCTGGATTCTTTTATTACTTCTCAAACCAGGGAGGTTGGGCACGGCTTCATTTATGACATGAGGGTGTTCCTTATTCAGCTGCCATTGATATGTGTAGTTCCATGTTATTACTGGGTGGGCTTAGGTGGTCCAGTTCTGCCCTAGGGAGCACATGGTACCTTCTGACTGATAAATATGAGTGCCTTGTTATCATTCTCCATGGGGCCCCCATTGACACCCCAGGTAGGGGTGCCTCCTTATTGGTGGGTGGTTATGAACGTCTCCACTTGGCTTCTGCTTATTTCGTTGCCTTGGAGAGGAGGGAAACATAGTGTGATTCTTTACTGGGGGGATGGCGGTGGCTGTCTAGGTCCCCTAGTCTTCATTGACAACATAGCATGTGAGTAGATGGTAGGCAGTTCCTTGTTACTACTCCATGGGGTTCAAAACACAGCTCCCCACTTGGCTTTCCCTGATACCATCCTTCTCAGAGGGAATATTGGGTACTTTGTTATAACCTATGAACTTCAAGGCTTCCCTTGGTCTGCTGCTGTGCATGGGGTTAGGGATGAACTCCAGATATTTCTATCTTGTTTGCCTAGAGTAAGGTGATGTGTCAAAACGTTTTCTGAATGACTTCCTTTTTACTCCTTTCTTGGTTCTCTGGCTCAGGAGATGTAACTTTAGTTTGAGCAATTTTTGGTTGGTATCTGTAGGTGTTTTCAGGTTCCCAGTCTCTTCTGCTCCAAATCTGGAAATAAGAGTCAAAAAGAAAACCCAGAAACCCAATGTCATGTTGTTCTTGAATCCCCAAATCTCTAATTTGTCTGCCTTATTCTTTCCTTCTTTCAGAATCTTCATGTGTTAGTTTGATGTGTAACTTCCAGGTTTTTAGTCAGACTTAGCTGGAGGCATAGAACAAACAAATAAATGTCTATTACTTTCCTCCTGGAAGGGGAGGTCTCTTTATGTTACTTTTGATAAGAGCAATTCTGTAAACTGCTCTGTTCCCTGATTTTAGAAAATCTATTAATTATAATTTATTTCCAAAATCCGTTGAGTGATGATGAAGCTAGTGAATGGGTTCATTGCTAGGTTTTTATCAGTAGTAGAACATTACTAAAATCACCTTTTCTTGATAAGAAATCTCTTTGGGTAGAAAAATCCAGATTAGTATGAATCTTTACATTTAGTGGGATGTTTACATGTGTTTACAAATAGTCCTCAGTTTTGTCATCAAGTTTTTAACTTCACATTGTTTTAGTTTTATTTTGATTATCTTTCTCAATTTTTATAACTGGGAGTATTTTTTTTAATGACCCATTCATTTTGTTGGTGGCCAGGTGAAAATAGCCTTCACCCTTTGTTCCCTTATAATTTAATAATGATGAATATGATAAGGAATACGAAATTATTGTAAGTTTTCTTTTTTTTCAATGTAAGCACAGTGTAACACCGGAGCCAAACAGGAGCCAAATGTTGACTTGGTAATTTTTGAATCTGATTGGTTTGTGATCAGTTTTGTAGTAAAAACATGCTTTTTTCAAGAAATTTCTGCATATTTGGCAGATGTTTGTAATATTCTATGGTCATTATGAATGCTTAAAAATTATATTTCTGTTAGTGAGTTAAATCACACAGTAGTGACTTGAATTCCTCCATTCTGTGAAAAATGAGACTGGTCAGAGAATTATCTCAGAAGTAACTGATCTTCTGCCAGAGTTAATAACACTGTTATTCAAAGAGAAACATTTTATTTATCTGCAACTTTTATTCTCATCTTGTAAAGAGGTAAGAGTTGCTTCATGATCCAAATAAGTATTTCCAATACTTGGATGATAACTCCTGTTATTTTGTATAACTCTGCATGATTATTGATCAGTGAGTGCTTTCGCAGTTAGTTTAAGGAAAAAAGGAGGAGAAGAGAAAGAAAAAGAAAATAGAAGAATTGGTTTATTTGGTTTTCAATAATATTAAATCAAAGAGTTATATATACTTCTTATTTTTCTTCTACAGTATCCTTAGTTGCTATAGGAGATGATGTTTGGCATATATTATAAAAACTATCTTATTTAAAGTGGTTTTTCATTTAGTTTTTTCATAAAATATACAATTTGGTTTTCTAGTCTTAGTCATCAGAATAATCATAGTGGTAATTTAATTTTTTTTGCAGTATAAAGGTGGAGCCTAGTAATTTTGATGTTTATATTATTATCTCAGCTTAAAATTTCCTACTTTTTATGAAGAGCATAAGTAAATACATTATTTTACTTCATTTTTATAATGACTTTCTGGTTGCTCAAAAAATAATTGGAAATTTGCAAACTGAATTGTCTCAATGAAGAGTTTTTACTTACAATTCTCTTATTTTTACTTTCACATTAGAAAATATTTTTAGGTATTCTTTAACAGAAAGTCTTGATAAAAAGACAAGAACCGGGCTGGGGATGTGGCTCAAGCGGTAGCGTGCTCACCTGGCATGCTCAGGGCACTGGGTTCGATCCTCAGCACCACATAAAAAAAAAAAAATAAAGATGTTGTGTCCACCAAAAACTGAAAAAAATAAATATTAAAAATTCTCTCTCTTTCTCTCTCTCTCTCTCTCAAAAAAAAAGACAAGAACCTTTAGAAATAGGAATATTAAAATATTTTAGTTCATGAATAATGTTTTAAAATATTTTAGTTCATGAATAATAAGTTTTAGCATATTGCTATTGTAGTGCAAAAGCCTTACTTATGACACTAGCATTTTTTTAAAATATTTTTTTTAGTTGTTTATAGACCTTTATTTTATTTATGTATTTATATGTGGTGCTGAGAATCGAACCCTGTGCTTCACACATGCCAGGCAAGTGCACTACTGCTGAGCCCCAGCCCCAGCCCTAAGCTACTAGCATTTTAAAATCACCAGATCTATTTATTAAAAGCCACATGCCAATAAATTCACAGTGATATTAGTTTGCTTTAATAAATTGGTAATTATTGAAAAATATTATCGAAATTATTACCTTATCTCCTTGAAACATTTTTTTTATTATAGAATTTTTTAAATGAAGGAATAAAGGGAAAATGAGAAAAGATGAAATTTTGCCCATATACTGTAATCAAAACTATTTCTGCAGAATATTAACTTTGAATGTCTTGGGAATTCCTGAGGTAAAAAATTATGTTCTGAATGCAAAACAATATTAAGTTTAATCTATTACACCATTGTTTGCCAAGGTTGAAATGCTATTTATTTTTTTTTAAAAATCATCCATTAAGTTATGTCAACTAATACATGTAATATCATTATAACATTTATACCATTTTTTAATCTTTGTTTACACTTTCCTCTTAACCATATCTTCTGCCTCTCCGTGTTTTTTGATATATCATACATCTTCCCCTCTTCAGATAATCACCAAATAGAGCCAGGAACACACATTTCAATATACTGCCAATAACTTTTCCCAAAGAAGGACTCTATATGAAAATATTTATTCTAACTCTAATATACTATTTTTGCCTTTGAGCTTTTCGTCTAATAAAGCATTACAGAGCTTACTAGTTGTTTGTGCTCTCTCTCTCTCTCTTTCTCTCTCTCTCTGTGTGTGTGTGTGTGTGGTTTATTTATTTTGAGATAGGATCTTGCTAAATTGCTGAGGTTGGCCTTGAACTTGTAATCCTCAGGCCTTAGCTCCTGAGTCTCTGCTATTATGACATGGACCGCTGCACCCAGCTTTTAACTATCCCCATTGATGTCTTCTATGGCTTAATGAAGGTAATTTACCTTGGTTCCTCAATTTCCAAAGTTAAGAGGCTCAAATTATTTTGGAATACAATGTTCAGAATACTTAACAAAAAGCATTCTCAGTTCTATTCATTTTCCTATTTCCAGATTTGGTAAAAATTTACTAAATGACATTGTTAATTTCAAATTATGATGTCTGTCTCTTTTTTTTCCCTGAAAGCATATATTGATAATCACAGAAAATAGTAGGTTTTTAAAATATATTTTTTAAATTTTCTAATATTTGTTATATATAACAACAGAAATATATTGCATAGTTTTTTTAAAGACAAAACTGTCATTATATTAAAAATCTTAACCTTTAAACTTCTCTTGGAAAGCAACTAAATATTTCCCTTAAAAAATTAAGAAATTGTGATATAAAATTCCTTGTCCAAAATTATCTTTTATTTATTCCAGTTTCAGTTTGTGGCAAATAAAGAAAAAAGGATGATTGAGCACTAAATCATGTCAGCATATGTAGGAATAATATTTGCAAAAATGTTTTGCATTAATATTTGAATTCCAGCATAAATGGGCTTAATCCAGGACCTTGAGCATGTTAGGCAAGCATTCTGGCACTGAACTACATTCCCAGCCGCCCTTCATACTAATTATTTACAAAAGTGATAACTGAGTATGGGCTATGGATCAATACCAATGTGCTAACTGGTTGTTTCCAGTTTACCACAAGACAAGTTAAAGTGGAAAATTAGCTTTTGAGAATTTTTATAGCAATTTGAAATTGGTTGTAACACCTAGGCATCTGATCATTGGGCTCTCTCTTTTTTAAGGCGAATATATTTTCTGAAAGCCTTGGAGTTTGACAGGCTCATTAAAAAATAAACAAAGCAAAACACCACCTTACTCCCAAAGTCCTTGAACTCCTGATAGTCTGCGAAATACACACTTAGGAAAAATTAAATACTCTGATGATATAATTGTTTTGAGTAGGGTTATCTTTGAATTAATTTAGATAAAACTTCCTTAATGTTAAATAAAGCAGTTCCAGATATTTTAAATTAGTTTAAGCCAAATTGCATTTTTTTTTTCACTTTGGTGAAGGTATGCATGAGTATGATAGGGAATCCCATCTTATACTTAAATTGGGCTTGTTCCTTACATGTGACATATAGAATATGGAATTTGGTGAGGGAGATAATTTTGGTTAAAAAAAAAATAAAACAAGAACACCAAAACCAAACAAATACCCTCTCTAAGAAATAATAGATTACAGGGTATCAGATGGATTATGTATTAGTAGAATAGTGAGTACTTTCTGTAAACATTCATTGAATTTTGTTTTAAAGAATGTAAGATTAATTTTAGGCATATATTTTAGTTGGGAATAGATGTTGTTCCAGTTTGCTTAAACATGGGATTTTTTTTTTTTAATTCTCCTATCATGGACAAAGGGAGTAGATCCTCCCCATTGCTGCAAAGGACTTGACGTCCCTTCTGTCCTTACATGTGAACTTTATTTTCATGCTTGTAAATGGTGGTTGGTGTTCCTTCCAGTCACTCTGTTCTGCTTGGAAGCAGAGAAAAGCAAGAAGCAAAAGGAACATTTCATCTAAGACTGCCATTCACTTTGGAGATTTTCCAAATATTGTGCTCAAAAACTTTCTTTTGTGCTTCGTTTGACAAAATGTGATGTGTTCTCCCATATCTGAAAGAGGGGAAATGCAATTTCTCTTTAGTTTAAGAACAGGGTTGCTGCCAAGAGAATTGGAGTTCTATTAGTAAGGGGGAAGTAGAAAGCGGATATTGGGTAATCATCTACCTGTCTCTGCCATATCAATTGTCTGATATTCCACAATGGAGCATATTTTCAGCACTGCACATCTGACATGCTTTTGTCTTCAAAATGTCAGCAAATTTAGCAAAAATTTTGTTTGGAGTTATCTTGTATGCATTTCTTCTAATGTGTCTTGAGCTTGGTCTGTTTCTTTGTCTTCTTGCAGTGCTTTATTCTTCCTAGATGTTTTTTTTTTTTTTGTATCTCAGAACCTGTTCTTTGACAAGATTATATAGATTGATAAATTCTGCAAACACACACTCACAAACACACATACACACACACACACTACTTTTAATTAAAACAGACTATTAGAATAGAGAAAAAGCATTCTGTTTAAACATTTTTCAGTAGGGCCCAATATTTATTTTGTCCATTTTCTAGTACAATGTTCTGTTCATTCACATTAATATGTGTTAATGAAATTAACAGTTTACTACTTCACTTAATTTACTGTGTTGTGAAAAATGATTCTTCTTTGAGGAAGATTAAGAAGAGGTTCTTAATTGGATATACAGGCAGCACATTGCAAAATTTACAATCTATAATATATAAAGAGAAAAGAAGTAAAAATTTACTTCAGATATTTATTTATACTTCAGTGGCTATAAATAGAAATCATATTTATGCCATGCATTTCAATAGTTCCCTTGATTTACAATGTTGTAATGCAGTTGCAGTGGTGCTATATTACTATTGTTCTTGAAAATCAAAATTTAGATGGCAATTAATTCTATTAAGAATGTAAGTATATTGCATGTATTGTATATTCAGTAGATTTTCCCCAACATTATGATTGTACTTATTTTGGTTGTTATTTCTGGGTTTTTATTTGTATGTGTTTAGGTGATCTATGTTTTTATAACCTTACATCTAATTCAGTATGACTGACTACATTATAACTCATTTTAAGGCACACTTTTTTATTATCTTCATATGTTTTACCATATCTTATGTTAGAGAGCATTGTTAATTGGACCAAAAAGACTGATCATATAATTGTGCAATCAGTGATTTAAAAACATTTTGTTTGCCATAAAATATCCACTAGTTAGTGTTTCTCTATATATTTTTATGATATTGCTCCCTGGAGTAATAAAACATTTGCATAGTACAGAAGTTTAGTGATTAGTTCAGAGTCTCACTTGTATAGAATAAACTAATAGTGTATTAAGAAGTGTAATGCAAAAATAAATAAATATTTTTTAATTAAAAAAAGAACTGATCAATGGGGAAAATGTGTGAGCTCTAATGAGTGGGCTTGTGTGAGCCATGCTCCCTGTTATTTACCCATTTAATGCTAATCAATGTGTGTCTTTAAACAATATAAATGGAACCAATAGAAAGCAAATGTGTACAATGTAAAAATAAAATAATGAATAATTTGATTAAAAAAAAAAGAAACTAACACATAAAAGAAGTAAGGCCATGCCCAAGTTTTTAAAAAATCTACTTACTTGCAGAGGTGAATAAGAACATCATTATCCAATGGAAATAGGAAAGACAGTAGAATGAATCAAATATAACTTTCCTATGTTCATATATGAATATATGACCAGTGTAACTCCATATCATATACAATCTCAAGAATGGAAGCTTATACTCCATATGTCAAAATACACTCTACGGTCATGCATATCTAAAAAGAACAAATAAAAAATTTAAAAAGAGCATCATAATTCAAATCTTTCTTTTCTGTCACCCATTTAAATATAGATATGCACACCAAATGAAAAATCCCACTCTAGATATTTTAGAGCAGTAGTGGAAGAACTACATTCCAATTTTAGCTCTGGTTTTCTTTAATATCTGTGTTACTTGAGATAAAATGCTTGTCTGTTATCAGTTTTCTTAAAACTGGCAAATGCCATGTTACTAACAAATTCACACAGTTGCTGTGAGGATCAAATGATATGCATGTGAAAAGCACTATCACTCTAATTAATAGTATCATCACAAAATAATTTGTATGTTTATGGCACTTTTAGAAAGTACTGTTTATTATTGCTCCAGTGCCTTAATTATTTGAATTGATTCTTTTTCTTTTTCTTTTCTTTTCTTATTTTTTACAGAGAAAACAAGAAAAGTATTTCTAAACGTTGCAATGTGATGATATAAAAGTAGGAAATTATCTCATGATTTCAACATGGTTAGGTTAATTAATGTATTCATTTTTCAAAGTAATTAAAGTTAATTAATCTCTATAAATATTGTGGTTGTTATTATCAAACTAAAGTATAAGGGACATTACTAAAGTCATGTAATGATGGATAGGTCCATGAGTATGATTGGTGCTCATGAAAATAAATGCATTAATAATGCAGATTTTAATAATTGTCTTCAACAAAACAATGTGCAGTGTTTATAACTAAACATGGATTTTTCATTCATCACTAATTTATTCCATCACCCTTTTTTGTTTTTGGAAGTATCTATTTCTGCTTCAGGGCTCCCACTAAATACTATCACATTTATGAATCTTTTTCTGATGTGTTTTTACTTACATAACACTGTATAAAGGATGTGCTAAAAAAAATTTGTCCCATTAAAAAACACCCAACAAAGTGAGTTATTGTTTTGTATTTTCATGTCTTTCTGTGTCTGAAAGAGATCAATCATCAGAATTCAATGTCTGTAATGAGGAGTGGGGAGTCTTGAGAATTTAAAGTTAACTATAGAGCCATAGAAATCAAAAGGTCATGTAATGTTTTTAATACAAGTATTAACTTTGTATATAGAAATATGTACAAATATTTGCATGTAGGAATATAACAAACTAGAATATCTTATTTAAAACATTCTTATTTGTTTTTTTCTTTTCCTTTCTTTCCTTTTATTAGGCAATCACCCTACCACTGTGCTTTATCCCTAGTGTTTTATTTATTTTTCTCTTAGAAATAAGCAGAGTTTCTTTTTTAAGAAATAAGTACAGTTTTAAGTTCTCATCACATATTTTCAGCGAAAATTTTGACAAACATGTATTGCTATTATGGTTCTGAATACACATTAACATATTCACAGACATTTTATGGTTATGTAAGCATATAGATACCAAAAAGCATTATAATAGAGTATTTTATTCTTCCTTATTTTCTGAACTTGATAAAGCCAAACTTCTGTGTACACTTGATAAAAATAAATTGGTCCAATATATTTTTCTATATAAAATATTAAAATACTAGATGTTAATATGGATGTTTCCTAGTTTATAGATATAAAATACCTAGTTTATAGATATGAAAGTACCTAGTTCATAGATATGAAAAAGGTTAATAAGCCCAGGTTAGGAGAATAACTATCCTATTAATTAACAGGAATATCCCTACCAGTTTCAATTATATATAATTTTTATGTATGTGATTTTATTTTCTTGAATAGTTTTCAGAATTTATATATTTTTAATAAGTGTGTATATAATATACATGAAAAAGAACATATATACTTAAGAATGTTTTTAGTTAAGAATATGTATGCACATTAAGAATATATATAAATCATTAGTTGTTGGCTTGGCAAGAAAAAAAAGTAGATTACAGGAAAAAAAAAGAATTTCACAGTGAAATTTTGGTGGACATAAAGAATGATGAAAAATATTAATTACTAGCCTTAGAATTATAAAGAGATTGAGTTGAGTGACCTAAGGGTGCCTGTACTTAGTTTTTCGGGGGTTTTGACTAAGATTTTAAATTAAGATTCTTGATAGGTAGAGAAGAACGGTTAGGTACAGCTCTCAGGGAAGTCATGGACAAAACAAAGGGCCATGAATGTCCATATTTCATTGAGCATTGGATTCATTGTGGATGGGATTAGGAGACGATAAGCTGGGAAGTTGTACTGCAGTTGAATTTCAGAGTTTAGACTTTGTGTTGTATCAACATGGCATTACCTGAGATTTCAGAGTGTAGGGAGAACCCATTTCAGATAGATCTGTCTGGCAGAGAGCAATATGGGATGAATAGTAGGAATTGTCCTGGTAAAGGCCAATGAATTAGGGCCAGTAATACCATTTGAATAGATTGAAATATTAGGGTGACTGAGATGTACAATCAGTAGGAGAGGGGAAAGATTGTAGGGCATTTGGGACTTGTAAGGCCTTTACATATTCTGGTTGTATTCTTCATTATGGAGTAGGGAATGTATTATTTTGGAATTTAGAATCTAGACTAGGGTTGACAAAAGAAAAGTTGGATGTGATGTGTATGGTATAGCCATATATCATGGAAGAGTATAGAGTAAGAGCATGTTTAACGATGAGCCTGTGAAGAACACCTCCATTTGAAGAAATCCAGAATTAGGAGTTGCTACAGGAGGCTGATAAGGGTTAATGTCAATTCAATCTATAAGGAAATAGGAGAGGAGGGAAATATCATAGTAAATAGTATGCAAGAGAATTTTAAGGAAAAAACCCCACAGTTTCAAAGTTTACTTTGAAAGATGTATCTGAGAAAATTCTAGTGTCAGAAAATGTAGTTCATGTTTGGATACTGAAAAGATAATCTATGTATAATGTATCGTGCTGCCTGGCTCTGTCATAAGCAGCTACATGAGTTGGTAGTAGTGCCATGTCTCATCTCAGTTTTCTCACTTGTAAACTTGAATAATAATAGTGGTCACCTCCTGAGTACATTATGGTAATTAAATGAACTAAGATTGTGAAATGCTTAGCTAGTACCTGCAGTGTAAATTTGTTCAATCTGTCTATCTAGTTTTTAGGTAGACATATCATATATGATATGTATATGTAGTATATTCTATATCTTTCTCTTCCTGTGTTATGTTATAGTGTTATGTTACGTGTATGCATATGTATGAGCATGTGTTAGGTTTTACTGAACCCCAAAGGTTGTATTTTTTTTCCTCCAGGAAGACATAGTCCAATAGTTGCTTTTAGTTTCTTCACCACAGGTAGCAATTGCACTACTGTTAGAGACATAAACCAGTTCAGATTGAGAAATTGAAGACATTGGTAGATAATTGAAAGTTGACAGTTGTAAACTGTGGCTTGGTAAAGGAAACAATTTTGCCTGTATTGATAATAAATGACTAAGTAAATATTTTCGTCTATATCTAAAGAAACACCATCCATGATTTCTTTCCATTGAGCCATATTGTCTTTATAGAAAAGAAGGAGTAGGTAGAAAGCAAAATGTTGAACTTTTCCAAAAATTTGAAGATGAAAAATCAAGCATATCTGAAATGAAAGGAAACACTTTAGACTTCATTCTTCACCAGTATTTGGCTTCCTGTGTCATGTATCTTTTATATTTCAGGGTACTCCATTTTGCAGTAGATGTAATTGAGTTGGATTTTACCCCTGCAGCTATAGCTTAGAGTTGAAGAAAATCGATTTTGAGTTTTGTCAGTGTATTCTTTTTCTCTTTGAACATAAGGAAGTGCTATTTATTTTAATGTACATATTTGCAAAAGACCAGTATATGGTTATGTTTTTCTATTTTGTAGGCCCTTTGATTTAAGAAATTAGGGCAATAGCTTGCCTAAGCTTGGATATTCAGAGGTTCTCAAGTTATTATAAATTGCAGTTCAGAAATATGGATGGGAAATAGTCATTTTAATTAGGAAGATACACTTGGAAATGAAGTAATTTTTTAAGGTAATTTCCTTGGTGAGTGTTTAACTGATAGCTTGAATTTATTTACCACACAGATGTCATAATAAAATAGGTATTTATGGGATAGTTTTTAATTAGAAATAATGGCTTGTAGAGTTGAAGTGATGAATTATTTTTTTCCCTATATTGGCTTAAGTGGCCCTAATGAAAGATGATCCCATCGACATCTTTGCACTATCCTAACTGCATGTTTGTCTTCTAAAACAACGAAATTTGTCCAGTAGTGCAGTTTATATTCAAAAGCACTACATCAACAATGAGATATAAAGATAATCAAAATATTAACCTGTGCTTTGGAAAAAAACAGGTTATTTGCCTTTCATCATAACTGAAGCATTTTATAAATTAATAGAAAAAATATCTTGTGTGGCTACATATTTCTAAATGTAAATGGGATTGGAAGGGAATCAACCAACCTTGTCAAATTTATGAGCCTGAGTGCAGTCGTCTAGCTGATGAGATGGCTTTGCAGGTATGAAGGATATGTCATTCAGAAGGACACATTGATTCGAGTTAGTTCTTTTCTGTTTGTTTGCATTTAATTATGTCCTAAAAGGATTGGTATAGAGAATAAAATATACATGAACTAGCACTTCTGATTTATAAAAGTACATCAATGACATTTCAATTTAGAGTACAATCTCTATAGGAAAAATAAGACTGTGTACATGCAACTTGCATTAACAATATTGAATTCAAATGAAAATTTATTTTTATATTTCATTCTTCTTTTAGCCAAGGTATTTTATTCCTACTGAAATGTACATTTTAGTATTGCTTGTACTTAAAACTCACAATCAATAAAACAGATACAAATGTCAATAAATAAGACTTGTTCAAATATAAGGTACCTAATTTCTCTCTCTGTTCATCTTCATATGGGGTGGGCATTTTTCTTAATGCCTCTTAGATAATATGGAGTTAAGAAATTGAATCTACCACTAACCAAGTAAATTTACAGATTTTCCTTTGAGTGTACCACATAACTGATATGCTAATATAAGAATATAGGCTGCTGAGTATTTTGGGTTAAGAATAGAAGAAGTTTAGCATTACGTCAGTAAAACCTCAAGGTGGTACTTAAAAGAGTAATCCATCCTAAATAACACTTTCATGTCAGTATCTTCAATACTCAAATAGGCATTGATTGCTACTAATATCTATTTTCCTTCCCTATGCCTTGGGCCTTTTCCCTAAAGTGTGAGCCTGAGCCTAGACAGTTTAAGGTCATAGTTGCTCTCTTTTACGTTTTCTTAGAACCATCCTCATTATTTGTGACCAAAGAAGAGTTGGATTATGGAAACCATCTCTGTATAGATTTTATTATTTTAGTTGAAGCAGTCTGCCTTGTGAGGAATCTGTGGTAAGTGGCCTTGGCCAGGAATAGAATCTTTAAGGTGCTTCAACAATCCCTGTATAAAACACAACCACTAGATGTGAGGACCATCTGGCAGCAGCAGCTGCCACCCCCAGGAAGGCTCTCCTTGGATGGCAGGTGTGTGTCTTGTCCTTTGTCAGGGGAAGCTAGGTCTCCTAGAGGATGAAGGCTCCGAGCACACAGGATGAGCTGCTGAGAGAGAGGGCAGCTCTTCTTGGAGGAGTGCTGTCTCAGGTAACCAAACCTGCTTGCTTCCTCCTCCAGCCAGTTCTGTTGAGATTAAACTGTTCTAAATTTTGTCATTGATAGAATTTAGTCAATTATGGTAAAAAGTGCTGCAGAGAAGAAAGTAAATATCAGTGAAATGAACTGGAATATAACAAGTTTGATTTTGAAACCATTGTATCAGAAATGATGGGATTGAATGAAAATGAAACCTTTTCATTTTCAACCTTTTGATATTAACTTCTTTGGAAATAAAGATATGTTGTATAAAGATAGTTCATGAAGTATTTGTCTAATAGAATCTTATAACACATTTCAAAAATAATTTAAGCTGTTAAATACCACATAGTAGTAATAGCAGTACTACTTTTTGTTTAAAGAATGTGGATAAGTTAATGAATTTATTTCTGCTTTAGTTTCCTTTTCAATAAAATAGGAATAATTACAGTTACTTTCATAGTTTACTGAGGGTTATGGAATGAGTATATATTCTGTTCACAAGGGTCTAGCACAGAGTCAGTTACTATTACTTTATTATTAATAATAAACTGGACTCACTGGGCTTTCCTTTAACTTTTACAGAATTACTTGCTTCATTTGGTATATGTAAAGCAATTGACTTTATTCTGAACTAAGCTTAATTCCTTAATACTGACTTATTTCAAGATAAGCTGAAATGATGCTGCCACTTTTGTGATTCTGTGAATGTCATAAGTTTTTGTTGGTACTAATTATGAAGACAAAATGTTGGCTCTTTAAATAAAATTATTGTATCATTTTAGCCTAGTTAACAGTGTGCTTCCATGACTTACATATTCCATAGTCAATAATTATTAGTTCATTCCACATCTACCCATCTACAGGTATTAAGATTAAAATAAAAGGAAGGCTTTCACTCTGTGTGTGTGTGTGTGTGTTGTATTATGACATCATTCCATTATTATATAGGCTTATAATGTACTTATTCTGGGTTGAATAGATTCAGCCCTTAATAGATTGCATGTTACTTAACACAAATTTAATAAAAAATTATTAACTTTATTTTACCATTAAATATTTACTGTATAGTAGTTTGGCTATTGTATTGAGTGGTGAAATGTTTACAAAAGAATGGCTTCTGATGTCAGATAATTTTTAGTTTTAGGAGTGTAAAGTTGTTTGTGTTTTTCTTTCTTTTTAAAAAATCTATTAGTCTACATTGCCATCTCTGATAAATAATATCCAATTTTGTCTTATTGTCTCAATTTTGGATTTTAGTTGATCTCTCGCTTTCGTATTTTGTAAATACAGAATCTCTGTCATTGACTTCCAAATTTATGTGTTGATAGACTTTTCTTATGTACTCTATACTGAGATAGTCAGTTGCTTACTTGTCATTTCAATTTGATATCTCATAGGCTTCTTAAATACACTATTAAAAATCAGCTTTCTGTTTTTCCAAACTATTTTCTGTGTACACATCTTCCTCATATAGTAACAATTCCTTTATGCCAAACACGTTAGAAACATTTTGTTGTCTCTGTATTGCTCACTTTAGAAGCTTGTCCTTCATTAGATGATATTAATTGGACCCTCTAAAATATCTCATAGTAATCTAATTTTTATTATATTCCTGTCATCTATTTCATGCAAGCCATCTGATTTTCTGATGTAGCCTCCTTCATAGAATGTAATCTTCCCAAGGGTAGGAATTAGATCTGTTTCACATATTGTTATTTTTCAAGTGTTTATATGAAGGCTGGCTCACACTGAGTATTAAAAGACATCTGTGGAATGAATGGCTTGATTGGGGCTACTGAAGGATCCTCTTTTATAATCTCTGAAACATGATAGTATATAATGAGGTTTGCAGTTGTCACTGTGGGAAGACTGCTGGCAAATCCTTCATGGATTGACCCTGTTATTATTTGAGGTGAATTCAGTTGACCTCTTTAATTAACTCTTTCTGGAACTTTGACTCTGTAATAGGTTTGACATAGTGGCTTCTGGTATAGATTGAAGCAGTATTGCAAATGCTATGTGCCATTCAACCCCTCTCCCTCTTTACTGGCATTGGAACCCAGGGTGCCTTACCACTGAACTACACTCTGAGCACTTTTAATTTTCAATTTTGAGACAGGTCTTACTAAGTTGCTGAGGTTGGCCTCGAATTTGTGATCCAACTGCCTCAGTCTCCTGAATAGCTAGGATTATAGGCGTCTACTACTATGTGCATTTGTACATGCATCTTTAACTGAAATTATAAGGCATCTGACTATGAAATTCTATGTGATATAATAGTGATGAAAATGAAATTATATCCTGTTGTTAATCCTGTTTTTGTAGCCCGATATTAGACACAGAATGATTTTCTTCTTTATTATCAATGTGTGTTTAATAATGGCTATGAATAATGCTATTTTAAAACTGTTCTCAAATTTGAAGTATAATAATTTTGAATCAAGCAGAGTTCTTTGTACAACTATATTTAGTAGAGTTTTAGTTTTTTATTCATTGAATGATTTTAACATCAATTGAGGTTCTTCAGATGTGTAATTTTTTTGAGTCTTTGATTAGAGCTGATTTTAAAGCATTCTCACAATTTCTTTTAACTGATATAACTTATCAAAATTAAGACTTGTAAAATTGAAGATATGCATGTCATTACTCTCATTTTGAAACAAAAATGGACTTTGAAATGTTTTAATTTACATTTATAAAACAAAACTGATTGATTCATCAGCATGGCCACTGAGAAGTAAAAATATCAAGTTTTGTGAGAGGAAGTTTTCACACATTAAATTGAGAACACAGAATTCATAATTCCATTTTTAGTAGATAATATTGAAGTAAAAATAAAATAATCCACATTTTAAAATTTTGCTATGTTAAATATTTTTGCTATGTTAAATACATTGAAAATAATTTATTAATAGTATATAGTATCTTACACAATTATGATATTTTGATGAGTTTTTATGTGATATCACCATTTCAATTTGATATCCTTTATGCAGATGGAAATGTTTTATTTTGTAGAAGCTATAGTTCCTAAAATTAATAATGAATCATGGACATTGACATTTTGATGTTTTTTAAACATTATAGAGACATCACTTTCCCAATGAGTTAATGATCATTACTATAAATGAATTAAGAAAAAAAAAACCAGAATAGCAAATTTACCAAGTAAAATATTTTTAAAAATTATTTTCTAATTCTCTCTTTTAATTTCAAAACCCACCAGATACTTATGGATTCATTATAAATGTGTTAAACTGCCTACAGTAGTGCATTTCTTGATAAACTTATCTTTATTATCAATATGCAAATAGGTTGGTTTAGTTCAGACTTGTATAGGCTTAGCAAGACTGTTTGCATTATAATTTTCTATATTTTATCCAACTTTCTAAAATATTTCTTAAATGTGATTACTTCTTACTATCTTCTAAATGCATGGTTTAGTGTGTTATGGGTCACCTGGACATTTGCATCAGCTTCCTGCTTGGTCCATTGCTTCCTTTTTTGTCCTCTGGAAATCCATTCTCCATAAAACTGCCAATGGAATCATCCCAGAGGCCAAACCAAATCTCATTATCTCTTTGCATAAAAATTTCCAGACAGACTTATTTAGTTATTGTGTAAAGTTTGAATTGATATTATCAATGGGAAGTTGATCTCTATTGTGTCAGTTTTACTTTTAGTCAGTAGTTCCACTGAAAATGTATTAGTGATAATGGTCATAGTATAAAATTCTTAAAATATCAATATATTCATTTTAATACTAGGCTATGTTAAATACTTTTAGATATATTTTGGATTCCAAATGAAACACCTTTTAACACTGGGACATTTAATATTCCTTTCCATGTTTACACAACAAATGATAAAAGTTCAGTGTGCTTCCATACCATTGCAGACATCTGTCAGCAGGCCTTCTTGTGCCTAAATTGTAGTCATGTTCATACATGTTAGCAGTATGTGTATTATAAAGTGTTAACAGTCTATTATGGATGGGTGCAGTGGCACATACATGTATTCCCAGTGGCTTGGGAGCCTGAGGCAGGAGGATAACAAGTTTGAAACCAGCCTCAGCAAAGGCGAGGCGCTAAAGCAACTCAATTTACACCATCTATAAATAAAATACAAAATAGGTTTTATGCCCTTGAGTTCAATCCTGGTACCAAAACCAAACCAATCCAAACCAAACCAAAACCATACCAAAACAAGCCAAAAGAAAACAAAAGTCTATTACTAGGCAGTTTATATCTAAAGAGGTTTTCAAACTTTGATATTCATATAGACGTAAGGAGTATCTTTGCTGGATCAGAAAAATTCAATGTTAGGCAAATACTACAGAGTAAACTGCTGAAGATTTGTTTCACAGCCTTCTTACTTATTTATATGTTTGTTCGTTGATTATGGTGCTGGGGATTGAACCTGGGAACTTCAACAGGCTACACTAGGCAAGCACGTGAACACTCATCTATACTCTCATACCTTACTTACATTTTCACACTCAGTGTGTGTGAAATATTTAAAAATGTACACTATGTCAGCTAAAAGGGATATGAAATTAAACCAGCTTAATAGTAATTATTCTTTGTGAATGTCTTGGTTTTAATGTGAGCATAAGGACACTGTATATATCGTGCATATGTGTGCATGTGTAATTTTGTTCTTGTGCATCTCTTCATAATAAATGTACACATTTTTATTTTTGGATTTTTCAAGTGTGATGATGTCTGTCCATATTATTTTTTATTGGATGTTGATGGTAAGTGAGTTAAGGGAGAGTTATTTATTTTTTAAGAGATAAATGATAAGTATGACATGTCAAATGGAGACAAAATAAGGAAATGTGTTTCATATTATTATTTTAATGCTTTCTGATTATGTTTCTTATTCCCTACATCATCATCTTTCTTTACTTCTTTCTCCACTTGAAAGTTAAACTTATTTTTTATTTAAGACAAGAAACAAAAAAGCAACATCTCAATTTCATATAATCCACCATATTTAAAACTGTGTATAAAATTAAAAGTTGTTCCTAATATAAAATATACAAATACAAAATATACATAATTGACGAAATGAGGGGGAGAGAGGAGGGATTAAAAAAAGGAGGAATGGTGGAACGAATCCAACCA
The DNA here is from genome assembly GCF_021218885.2 of Marmota monax. Lineage (NCBI taxonomy): Eukaryota > Metazoa > Chordata > Mammalia > Rodentia > Sciuridae > Marmota > Marmota monax. Next base: position 17,769,378 of record NW_026691950.1, read on the forward strand.
ATCTTTCCTATGTACATCTATGAATATCTCAGAAAACTTCACCTTTATGTACACTTGCAATGCATTTATTAAAAAATACATAAATACATAGAAAAATATTACTACAGTAGAGGAAAGGGAATGGGAGAGAGAGGAGAGGAGAAAAAGGGGAAATACTCTGTACTGAATTGGATCAAATTATATTCCATGCTTATATAATTATGTCAAAATGAATCCCAGTATTATGTGTAACAATGAAATGAAGAAAGACTAACAGCATGTATAAACTGATATGCTTTTTTTAAAAAAAAGCAGTTTATCATTCATTTCTGATTTTTTTAAAAAATTATTTTCTCAGCCCTATATCTGAGGATTCAGAACCGTATTTTTTGCCTTAATTCTTTATTTTGAATTTGTCCCCCATCCTGCCTCACAATATTAAAGAATTATCACATTGCAAAGTGCTGTGTTAACAAGCATAACAAAATAATATCTAGTCCAATTGAGGCAATTTCATTTCATGATAAATATGTAAAAACATGATGTTTAAATATAGACATACTTTCAAACCTAAAACAAATGCTGACGAACCTATTTTAAGTGTTCTTGCCATTAAAATGATCCACATGTATAGCACACATAAATCAGAGATTTTTTTTAAGACTCAGTCACAATACTTTTGAAAATGAAAATGTTAGTTCCTTTAATAAAGTGAATGTCATAGCAAAACATTCCTTATCTGAAATATTAACATTTCCTCCATATTTAAATGAAGTTTTGCTCATAAAATTTATTTAGCACACAAGTTTAAGGAAATGCCTGTTTTTAAAAAGAAAGTAATTTGTGCCCAAATGTCATTAAATAAAAATGTTTATTAGCACCAAGAAAAAAAAAAGAAAAGAAAAAAGAGAAAAGAAATAACAACAACAAAATAACCCCAATTTCTTAATTTCACATAATCCATCATATTTAAAATGTGTATGAAAGTTAAAAGTAGTTCCTAATACAAAATATACCTAATTTAAAACTTGCATATTTTAGATTCTTCTTATAAATTCAAGATTCTGTAAGTTAAAAGTGATAGTAAATGCTTACAGAATAAAATAAAAAACCTGTATATTTTATATATAATCAAAACCAAAAGATGATGAGTATAGAAGAATGCTTATGAATCAAAATGTAAGCAGCTCTTTTACTAGGAGTACTTTTCCTGAACTTATTAGTCTATCATGTGATTAGCATATATGCCTATTTAAACATTTTTAAAGAAAATATAAATGATAACTGTAATTCATTTTAGCTTCTCTTTGTATTTTAAAATATTTCAGATATTCTGATTCTGTTTTTGGAAAAATGTTCATGAATATGTAATTTGATCCATACTGTTTCTTCAAAGGCCATGGTCAGCATTTTATGGCTTCTGTGGACAACCTCATTTGCTTCTTACTTACCCGTTCGCCGATTCAGTCCCTGGGCCGTTACTGTCAATTTGTTTCCTATATTAGCACTGGTGATACAAATCTGACTGTACATATTTCTGCTTTCAAGGAGCTCTAATACAGTAGGGAGAGTTCATATTAGACTCCTATAAACAAGTAGTTGCAGTAGTTGCAGTTCTTCAAGTTATATGTGTACAAAGAACATTGCTAAAATTTAGGAGAGCAATGAAATCTACAAGAATTCACAGAGAAAAGAAGTTTTTGATACATAGCATCAGAGACTCCTCTTTCCAGGGATATGTTCAGAGGCACAGATGGGAGAAAGATCACAGGGACCTGTAAAGTGAAGTAAATGTAGCAGTAAGAACAGTCTCCTCTAACTGTTGAAGCCAGTTTCCTGAAAGCCATAATGGTAAGTTATATAGGGTAGAAGACCTTTAGAACAATGCTGTATTTACTTGACCTAGAAGAGGGAAATCTAGTATGGAGATAAACATTTGTGAGTGATCAGCACATAAAATAGAGAAAATGTGGAAATGCTTAAAATTTCCAGGAACCCCAGAAATAATAGACCTTTAGCATATAGTAGCTTTTTTTTTTCATTGCATATATATCTGAACTTTAAAATGAATACTGAGTGAAATAGTGTTGATAGGAAACAAAAAAATAGAAAATAGAAAATCGTAGGAAAAATGTTACATTTAAATTTAGAAAAATCAAGTTTGAGATTAAAATAATAATCAGTATACCACTGATCCAAAACCAAAACCACAGTGTTATAATTAAATTTAATTCAGATATTTGAAAAGTTGAGTAAACTTTCACTTAAAACACATGTAACATAAAATATTTTAAAATCTTTAGGCTAGCTGAATGCCCTGGGGCATACCTGTAATCCTAAAGAGGCTGAGACAGGAAGATTGCAATTTTGAGGCCAGCCTCAAAAACTTGGCAAGACCCTGTCTCATAATCAAAAATGAAAAGGACAGGAGATGTAACTCAATTTTAAATAGTGTCTGGATTCAATACCTAATACCCTCCCCCCCAAAAAAAAAAAAAAACAACCCAAACTTTAGGCTATCTGTTAAAAATTTGAAAAGATACTAAAATTATGCTTTGTATTTTTGTGATTCCTAAGTATATTCAACAGGAGTCTTTTATATACGGTAATGTCACTGGGAATGAGGCAGACACTACATTGTTTTCTTGGCAATCATAATAAATTTGATACTTCCTTTTTTTCTCTCTCTTCTGTCACTCATCACTCACAGTATCTTGCCTATTTGATCTTCAACATTTTTCTCTGTGTGTTTTCTAACTGCTACTGCTTTTTGAGTTTATTTTAAAGTTGTAACCTTTTAACTTACATGAATTTTCTCTTACTTCCACTTTCAAATGAAATACTGGACTCAGGATCTTCTTTTGTAAAATATCACCTTTATCATGCCAGGTTCCTTCAAAATATTAAACTATTTCCATCTCCTTAATGTATGCAGATCAAAATCCCTGGGCAGGGTTCTGCTCAAGCATACTGTCAGTTCAAGCTTCTCCCTTATGGGCTCCACCTTGGACAAGCTTGCTCCCCACTCAGCTCCTGCCTGGACTTCTCATTGTCCTTCTCACCTCCCTCCTCCCTCCTGATATTTTCAAGTTACTGTCCAGAGCCAAGCCCTCTACTGGATATTAATGATGTATTTTCCTGATTTTTTATGACATACATCCACCTTTGGAACTTAATCCAAAGCTAATTGTGAGCTTCCTTAATAGGGTTTTATTATGGCCGCCCTCAGACTTACCTCCCTTGTTTTCACTATTTTGAAAAACTTGTCAGGATTTGGTAACTAACTCTGTACTTCTTGGGATCCCTTATACCCAACATTGTATTACTTATCATCTGATCTGTATGTAAGCATTTTTCTGATGAAATGGTAAGGTAAATGTACATTCAGTGAGGTAATAAATGAGATTGGGGTTGGAAGGAAGAAGGTGTGATTATTAAGTTTGATTTTTAGTAATTTGCATGCTACAATGAATATGATAATGTAAAATTAGGTAGTTGAATCACTCTGACTTTAACATTTCCTTCATAACACCATGTACAATGGGAAATAAACTGCTTTTTTTAAAAAAAAATCAATTTAATCTCCATAATCTAGGCTCTACAGGAGACTTGCCCATCTTTGCCTGTGTGTCCCCAGTATCAGGATTGTGTATGGAATCTAATAAAAATTAAATATTAGTTGAATAAGTGAATGAATGAATACAGTTAGCAAGATAATGCTTGTACATACCATAACATGGGACCTAATAATGATATGTTACTCTTATCCAATAAGCATTAAGTTGAAAGAAATTGCAACCTGGAGAAAATATTGAGCTAAATAAATTATATAGCAAAATCAAGACATATGAAAACAGCATTCATTATATTGTAGTGTTCTTTTTAAACTAAATCTTAATTTGGGCTACGTCTAATAAAGGAAGCTTCTCTGTGAATCTAGCTAAGTGAAATGTATTAACTCTGAGGTCACTGTACTTGCAAATTATTAAAAATAAAATAGACCTCAGAGGTTTGAACGACAGCATTTGATGGAAGCAGCTAACTCTCAGCTTATTCTGTCAGGATCTGGTCTCAAGTAATGTTTGAGAGTGATCCTTTTATAAATCAGAGGTGACATTTTTCTTGCTAAGGAAACAGATATAAATATCATGTTGGCTGAATTTTAAAACAGCTTTCCTGTTTATTTTAAGAAGATGACCCTTGGATATATAAATTTCAGGAAAATATATTTTTTCACTCTCCTCCTACATTCACCCCATATCACCATTCTTTTTCCCCCCATTTTATTCTTTTACACATGCACACAGGAATACACCTACATATTCAACTAAATTTCATTTGTGTACACAAGTCATATGCAGTAAACTTATTGCAGTTTCAGTTATTCTCATCAGTGATGCATCTGTCCTATATTTCTCACAATATACACTTTATGACTTGCATTTAGAATATTTTTGCTCCACAACTCATTTTGGAAACTGACAAAGTTTATGAGAAGGACTCAGTAATTGGGCAGCTCAAGCCTTGTAACAGGTGATTCACAGCCTATTTTTAAAACACCATCTGTTGCCTCAAGAAACTTCTCAGACTTATCAGCCATGCCAATAGATTCCTTATAGCTTTCCCCTAAGAGGCTAGCATCTGCAGATAATCATAGTTGAGTTGCTATTTGAAAAATTTAAAATCAGAATAGATCTTATGTATCAAAGTTTGATGACCATGATTTTCTACTCAAATTTCCCTTATTATTATTTGTATTGGGATATAATTTCCCAACTTTTCATATCTCTGAACTTTTTCTCTTCTTATTCTAGTACTGGGCTAAAAAAATGAAAATTATAATGGCCAGTACCAACACTACAGTAATGATTCAGTTTCAATTAATTAATACATAGTTAAGTCATGTGCTTTTCCATTTAAACATTGTGCCATTTGATCTCCACATCATTCAAGGACTTATGTTAAATTACTTGTCCAACATTGTGTAAATAGTGGCAGAACTAATAGCTAAATTCATTTCTCTTTGAGAGCATATAAACCAATTTCCTAAAATTCTTTTTACCCTGCAAATTCTCTTCATACTTTCTTTCCCTTCTCTAACTGATGAGTTCTTTCTTTATTGATTTTAATATCTTTCAAGGTAATTCTTAAATTTGTGTCTATAATCCTCTGCCTTCTGACCTCCAATCCATGTCTTTAAACGCTTGACCAGGCTTCTGGCTGGAAATAGTGTAAGAAGTTCACTGGCTAAATAGCAATATTCTCTGCATATTTTTTCCTTAATTAATGTTAGAAATATCCTCTTTCTTATTCAGACACACAGCATATTCTTTGTCTATACTCTCTTTAAATTGCTATCCATAAATGAGAGGCACATGTTGTTTTTATCTGTATCCCTGGTTTACTTCATTGTTCTCTATCTACAGTATTCTTCATATGCTCAAAGTTCTTCTAAATATCATTGCTATCCAGCATGTTCTACATCCCCAAAATAGCTCTGTAAGTTTCTTTTAAGTGTGGCTGCTCAATAATTTTCCACAACTATTGTAAAGATTCTCTTTATATTCCAACAAGCAGTCTTCATTATCTTCACATTTTATAAGAAGAATTATAGAAACTACTTCTGTCTTGTTGATATTCACTATCCCCCACGGTTGCATGCCAACAGACATTAGCTAAATCCAAAATTTCCTCCACAAGTTATTAAATGTCAGTCAAGATAAACAGCTTTTCATTTCTTATTTCTGTATCATTTCTTCATTTTTGTAGATGGTTCTTCCACTTTCCTGGAACTCTACCTCCTACCTCCTGTTAAATTCCTTCCTAAATTCTACCTGTCCTTCATGCAGGTTAGGTAACTCTTATGAGTGGGAAGTGATCTTTTCCTGGGATACATGGGGCATGCCTGAGTCAGTATTCTCCTTTCCAAAATTGCTGAAGTTTTCTTTGTTGAATTTAATCAATCATTGACCATATTCTAAAATTGGCTATTCAAATATAGATAACTTTAGAACCCTTAGTTCACATAAAGTACCATCTTTCTACCTGGAATCATCTTGATTCTGATTATGAGCTTTATTGTTGAATATGCTTACTTTTGGGAATCACCATATAGATTAGATAGTATGGTTCAAGATGATGTTCGTAATATTCTTGTCTAAAAATCAGTGTATTTTAAATGCTACCCAGTGAAAATGATGAATAATAGTTTAAGCTAATGGAATAATTTGAATTCCAGGTAATCATTTTCTTCAACAAAATTAGTAAATTTTTATTTTATTTCTTTTAAAATATTACTCAACTCAGTACAACATATTAATTCACCTATTTTTAGTTTGGGAAATGTTTATTGAACCTACTACTCCAGAAACTCTCTGTATGTTATCTAATACAATTCTAAGAAAGATCATATGAGATTGGATTTCTCAACTTCATTTACAGATGAAGAAATTTACAGGAGGATGAAAGATCTGCAAAAAATTATAGAAGTTAGTAATAATTCCATATTTTATATCAGGTTTGCTGATCCCAAAGGAAGCTCAAGATCTTTCTGCTATCTCAACCTAAGAACAGGCTAAGATTTTGGGGTGGTAAAAGTCAACAGAGCATTATATGTACAAAATGCGAACTTAGATTAATTCATAGTCAGAAAAAAGGACATAATTAAAAAAATGGGTCCTGTACACTTGGAAAATGAGAAATTATACCCCATTTGATTCAGATGTATGATATGTCAAGATCATTGTATTGTCATGAGCAACTAATTAAAAAAAAGAAAAAAATAGAAAGATATAGGGAAGCTTTGTTACTACTTAATTTAGGTTCCAAAGTACAAAGGGAAATAAAAAGAGTTTGTAGTAGGATTGTCATGAGCTTTGAGAGAGAGTCTTGAAGATAACTGAGTAGTGTTAATGGGCTCATGGAGAAGGTTGTTTAGCGAGGCCCTAAACAACTCAGTGAGATCCTGTCTCTAAATAAACTATATAAAAGGGCTGGGGATGTGGCTCAGTGGTTAAGTGCCCCCAGGTTCAATCTCTGAAAAAGAAATGTGATACCAATCTTTTGAGGGAGGCATCTTTGCTAGAGAGGGAAGACATTCCCTTAATTTTCACTTAGTAAACTTTTATCCCATCTATCTAGATCCTAAAATAGCACCTAAAATGGTGGACAATCTCTCTGGTGCCATACTGCCTCCATCATCCACTTTTAATGGAATAAATGATTATTTGTTGATTGATCATCATCTAAAGAGAAAAGTCCTCACAGTGTATAAATATGGAGCTCTGAGTCCAGTTTAGCAGTGTGAACACATAATGTGAAAAAGGAGAGGCAGGTCCACTAGATACTAATGAATATTCACATATCAGCCTCATACCTAGTACTGTTCAAAAATGTTTGTTTTTGAAACCTTTCCCATTTTGGCTGCTTTTCCTACTTACTATGGAAGAGTAAGAATTAGATAGTAATAAAAGGCACATGTCAAGTTTGTGTAGTTGTCTTCTTGGGCAGTTTCCCTAGGATTCCTAAGTAGTTGTCTAACCGCCTACTTATGGGTATATCCCAAGACCCCCAAAATTCTATTATTGGAAATCAAATAGAATTTGCTCAGGTATTGTGGGTTCTAGAGGAAGATCTTTCCCAGTATCCTCTTCCAGTTTCTTCATGACTGGGTCTCTAATGCTTTCAGCTGCTTGGACCCATGATTACCTAATCTATATTATAAACACCAGGGGCCTTGGTGTTGGCAGTGATTCTTTTTAGTGGTTCCTGCAATTTGTATATCATTTACTTTTGTAATTTGATTTTTAACATAAATATTTGTTGTTGAGTCACTGTTTCTCAGTTTTCTTATTCTACACTCTAGTGTTGCTTTCAGTGGGCTCACTGTATCCTATATTGCCACCAGTATAAGTATTGTAATATTTTCTGCCCCTTAGTAATCCCTAGGTCCTCAGAACAAACATTTTAGATTAGGTTTCTTGAGCCTCGAAGATTGAATTGGCAGCTGACAATTATTAAGCTATTTATGAATTTTCTTGAATGATTTTGGTTTGAGATATGGGAAGGGAGTATGGTACTGGGGCCTAGGTCAATGCTGGCATGCTGTCCATAGAAAAAGATAAATTCTGTATGGCCTGTCCAGCATATTTGAGGAAATATTGATGAGTATACTGAAAGAGAAGATTTATAGAAAGGCAAGGATAATGTTGTTTTTGTTAAATCCACAAAATTTAGCTCAGTGGTGTACACAGAACAATAATACATACTGATTAATATGACTAATAGTGCACTGATTAAATCTTCCCCAGCTTCTCTCTGTTGTAAACAGTCAGCTGTGTATTTATTTAACTTCTTATAGGCCTAGACTTGAACGGAAATATGTTTGCTAGCAAAATGCCTGCTGTAACAAATCAGAGAAGGTAACCAGAAGTGGACACAGGGTCAATAATAAAAGATAAAGGAGCTGGGGAATAATTATAAATAGCTCTGTGGTTAAGAACAAGCCTGTCTTGCCTTGCAGCCTTGTTTTTGACTTAGAATCTGTATGACTTTTGGACAAGTTACATGGCCACTCTTTGCCCCAGTTTCCATCTTTATATCTAGAATGAGGATGATAAAAGTTCTTACTTGGGACGTTTAAATAACAAAATCTGTATAAATTGCCTACAACACTTCCCAGCATATGTACCATTTGATTAGTGTTATTCTTCTGGGCTTCAATTGATTAAGTTGAAATTTGATTCAAATGTATATCATTAGGAACCCTCTAGGGCAAAAACAGTAATGGAGAGTATGTGTAGGGAAGTTGAAATGGGCAGTGTAGTCCTTTTGCCAACCACTGAGAGTAGCAGAGGTTTATGGTTAATTGATCATAGAATAGATTGAAGTGTTCACTTGACTTATGTTTTTTGATTAGAACTAGATCCTTAACTCATCTTGATAATTATTTAGTAAGAATCCTTGATATAATCACTTTCAGAAATTGGAGCAATTTATAAAAATGTGTCAAACAAGAGATACATGTAGAGAGAAAACAGAATACTATTTCCCCAGACTTTTGGAGTCTGTTACAATATTTTATAGTCTGAATAGTTGTAGATATTTCATAGTACATAGAGTGTATACTTTACTAAGAATAATGAAATATGGATTGATAAATTGCCTCTACTTTCCTTAAAATTAAACAAAAGTATTTGCAAGCATACAGAATAATACTTTTAGTTTGTTTTTTCTTGCTGGTTGATGTTCTATTTGGTTTTTCTTATGTCCATACAATATGAACACCTGCAAACAAAACATTTCATCACATAGTGTTTTTAAGCAACTTTTCCATGTTCATTGCTAATAGTTGAGGAGTTGTTGAATACGGATGTGCAACTTGTGCACCATATGCTCAAGGAAATTGAAAGAAACCTAAAACCCAGACTTGCTTTCACTCCTGAAGACCCATACTCTAGAATCACTGAGTGTGCACAGAATGAGCACTATTTATTCACAAATGTGTGAATACTATTTTCTCAAAAACAAATCACTCACTGCTTCACATCAGACTTCCCTTAACACTCTACTAGGACTCTCAACTATTTGACTACCTTAGCAATTTAAGTCCATAAAGAGAAACATGCTGCTCTTAACTTCCAATTCCAGGTTTGTATTGCATTATTGAATTCTATTCAGGATTAAACATTGCATAGTCCACTTGCGTTCATTTGTGATAATAAAAGGAGAATGAATAGTGAAATATTTAGGAGAAATTTTTCCTAATGAATTTAAAGTTGAGTGTTAGGGTATGCTGTATTCTTTTTTAGCTATCTCTGTGGTATAATACCAACTACTATTGAATAACTCTTAAGGCAACAGTAAATCTATGATAGAAAATCAAATTATATTATCTAATGATTAGTGTCCCCTGTATAGAGATAAATGTCAGAACCAAACATTCAGGGCTGCTGTTAACCCACAGGTCTTCCTTTGTCTTTAAATTCTGAGTGCTCTAAATAAATCATATAATTTCTTCAGTGTCTTATTTAAAAAGGCAGGAAGCATATTTTCACATGAACGTAATTTCCTCCTAAAACACCCAATAAATCACTGTATTGGTTTTTTCTACTAGTCTTCCTTCTTTTTCTTCTCCCCTCCCCCTCACATCCCTCCCTCCCTCCCTTCCTTTATCCTTCACCATTTTTCCTTTTTAACCCCAGGCTCCTTCTCCCCTCTCTCTCTTCTTTCAAAAATACATATAAATGCACATTGGAAAGTTCATACCTTATATTTTACAATATATTTTTTATTCTTTTATATTAAATTCCTCATGTCCTTTATATGAATGTGTTTCTTATTATACAGCAGACCTTTAAGGAACTATATGGTTTGGTCTTAAGCTTTTTTCAGACTTGACATATTGAGTTCTTCTAAATTAATTATTGACATATTTTGGTTTCAAACCTTTATAGATTCAATACAATTTACCATGTTTGCTTTGATTTTTTTCTGCTTGTTTGTTTTAGTGTACTTGAAATCTATGTTTGATAATACAGTATGAAGAAAAAGATATAAGAGATGATAGTTTTCTTGTCGATAGCCAAAAGAATTTAGAAATTTTGCTCTAAAATATTTGTAAAAATAGCCATAAACATTTCAAATACCTGCAAATAACTCTCATAAGATCCATTTAAGAAACACATGAGGTCCATGATAAAAATATGAAATAATACCAAAGATAAGTCTTTACCAAATGAAGAGACATACCATATTGCCATTGAAGAGTTGATATGAAAACGTACCTTGGTTATTAATCAATTTAAAAATAAAAAGTTATACATTATTATTATTAGAATTTGACAAGATTATTCTAGCTATAATCTCTATGGGTTTAGATTAAAAACAAGTTTGTAACTATATAGTGATTGTTTATCATTTTCTAACCATTACATTTCCTAATTTAATAAGGTATATATGTATACATACACATTTTTCCCCCAGTACTGGAGCACTTAACCACTGAGCCACACCCCTGGCCTTTTCTTATATTTTATCTAGAGAAAGGAACTCACTAAATTGCTTAGGGCCTCACATTAAATTGCTTGAGGTTGTTTTGAACTTGTGATACTCCTGCCTCAGGCTCCTGAGTCACTGGGATTACTATGTGTGCTCCATTGCACCCAGCCAATAATATATTTTTAAAATAGGAAATTTGGTATAAAAGTCAGACGAATCATTGGATTAGAAGACATATTCTAGAAACAGACTCTAATTTAAATAAAAGACCCAATAAAAAGTGGTAAAATAGGTGACTCAATCATGTAGAAAAGATGCTTGAATGTTTAAGAACTGTTCTTGTGATAATTTGTTGGATATTTCTATAAAGATCTGTGACCCTCATTAAATTATAGATGGTTTAAAGCCCTAAGTGTAAAATATGTAGCAGTTTAAAGGAAAAATATAACTTATCCTGGAATGGTAAAGGATTTTATAAGCTTGAGTAATAAACAGTATCATGAGCCTGTAGAATGAAATGTTGAATATTAATAGGTTCACTAATTTCCAGGTTGATGAATAGGATGGCCCAGATATCAGCTAGGTAAATAAAAGAGTTTACTTAATTAATAATATGTACAAAAAAATCTCAGCTCAGTCAGGATACATGGCACAGAGATGAGCAATAATTTTTTAGTATAAATGGAGGTGCAAACTTTGAGATCAAGTGTCTCACCAAAGGATCTAAAGCTGCAGAAAATCTTTTCTGACTGAGGATTTCATTGTGCCTTGTGCAAGCCCAACTATAATCTAGACTCAGCTCTCTTTCCACATAAATATGGTTACATATTTGGAGGACTGCAACACATCACCTGGTCTGGATACATTCTGAACACCAGTGTGACTGAAAAGCAGTCCTCCTTAATCATCTGTGATTTTAGTGGAATAAAAACAGAGGGCAGGGGCTGGGGATATAGCTCAGTTGGTAAAGTGCTTGCTTTGCATGCACAAGGCCCTGGGTTCAATCCCCACCACCACAAAAAAAAAAAAAAAAAAAAAAAAAAAAAACAGAGGGCAATTTCCTAGAATTAATACAGGCCAGCTGAAGGGCTTTTGCTTGTATAGACTAAGGCTATTGGTCACCGAACTTTGATTTTACATCATTTTATTTTCAAACCCTTGTCTTCTATTGAAATAAAGTAAATAAATAGTTGTAATGAATGTTGTATGTCTTGTTCAGATTACCCTCTTTAGACTTTTCCTCATTTGCCTGGAATGTAGCTGCCTTGGACTCACAGCTGAATTTCAATGCAGGGATTTCCCTGAGCCTAGGAGTTGTCTAGTCAGAGGTTATGCTGCTGCCCCAGGGTAGTCTTCTTCCAATGAGTGACCAGTTCTGGTGTCCTTTCTCCTCTTTGGATATTGTTTCCAGTGACCTCCTTGCAAAAAATATCTCCAGCTCAGAGGCTGATTTTCAGAGAATTTGACCTATGATGCTAGTCACACTCAAGATAACATTCCAAATCTTGCAGATATTATCTCAGTTTCTGTTGAATTCTCAAAAAGGAAGGCAAACTGTTGTTCTTTGTTGAACTGGTGGTGGTAAAGTGTGAGAATGTTTTAAATCTTTCTTGCGTAGTGTTTAAAATCATTCTTAGCATCTTGTCAACCATTAATAGGATTTCAAGGCATAAAACATGAAGTCTAATCCTGTTTTCTCTTCATTCTCCCTAAAGTTGTTGGCATAGCTATGATGAATATGATATGTCCACAATCTGTTATGAAGTTGGGAGCATTTGTGACATGTGAAATCTCTTGATTTACTTTCTTTAGATACTGGAATAGGCAAGTGAGCAGTTCTTATTTCACAAAATGTTTGAAACAAAAACATTAGCATATCAAATGGCTTGGTAATTTATGGAAAATATTATTTTCATGAGTTTTTTTTCCTTTTTATACAGACTATTTAAAAAATACCCACCATCACTTCCTTGCTAATTTTCCAGTAACTGAGGGAGATACATTGTCAATATCATTAGAAATCATATCTCACATTAAGATTAAGTGATAAAGAAGAAAAGTGGTACAATAGTTCTGAGGTATCATACTGTAATTGGAAAGGATTCATAAATAAGCAGAAGAGGTCAGCCATGAAGGGTTTGGAAACAATCATGGTAAGGGAAAGGAGATCTCAAATGTCTAAAGGATAATGAACTTTATTTGAGGCAGTGTAAAGTTTTAAGGGATTGATGGCATAGGTAACATAAAGAATTATAGATATAACACTGATACATGAGATGAACCTAGTAAAGGAAGAGAACAATGGAATGATTCCATTTAGGCACTAATCTCAATAATATACAAAAGGGTATTGATTATGATATTACCAATTCTGTTACTCAAAACATCAAGTGCATTTTTATGTTTAATATCTCTTATCTTAATTCCTGGATATAACTCTTGATGGACATTTTCTGAAATTATTATATGACTAGCAAATCCCCTTTAGAAAATAGAAGTTGACCTGTTTAGTTCCCAAATTATCACTTTTTTTTAATGGATCTTATATGACTCAAAACCAAAATAGTCATTAAAGTTGACAAATTAAGTATGTTTCTTTCTCTTAAATCTACATTGCCTCTTAACTTTATCATAGTACAGAATTGAATTGGTTTGGAAGTATTTATACTTTACAAAGCCACATTGGTTTCTCCTTAGTATGACTGCTTATGCAAATAAATGAAAATTGATTAGAACTCACAACTCTACATCAATCTCTAATTGTAATTGTTGTCTCTTTTTTATACAAAACACACAGTTTAACCTTTGTTGAGAGACTTGCTAGCTTCCAACAACTTCCTTTTTCATTTTACAATATCAGTAGGTAGTGGAAATATAATAATATTATGTAAGAGTTGCACATGTATCTGTGTATAACCATTTACATGAATATAAATTAATATTTTTGAAAGAAATGCTGAAATTTCTTGAGATATTAGAAGTTATATTTTTATCCATAATACATGTGATATAAAATCTTAATAAATGATTTTTGAATCATCTGCTATATCACATGTATTTTACTGTGAATCATATATATCACATGTATTTTACTGTGAATCATAAATTTTTATGTTTAGTTTTTCTTCCCTTCTTCTCTATTTGTGAGGCAGAAGTGTTCAACATAAAGAAAATGTTCATGATTAAGGTATTATTGTTATTTGTTTTGGATTTTTTCCCCTACTCTTAGTAAGGTTTATTGTGTAAGGTGATACAAGGGAAATGGTAAGAGAAAAATTCTAAGATATCTTAAATTTAATTACAGATCCAGAGAATGGAATGGTAGGATAAATAGGAGAGATTAATCAATTAACAAATTACATGCTGAAAAAAAACATATACTTTTTACTTTCCTAAATATATGTTAAACCCTTAACTCAAATTCCAACAAAATGCCCCAGCACCATCCATCAGTGTACCACCTCAACCAGCAGTAATTACTTCTTAACCTCTTGTCCTAAAGCTTCCCTACCTTCACATAGTCCCTACTGCGCTTGCCTATAGCCAGTGCAATATAGGCTTAATATAAACAGTTTATGTCTTCCTTCTCCATATTTTTAATATAGAGAAATGCTCTTAGCTTTCCCCATCACACATTTCCCAATGGCTCCCTAGCCTTTCTGCTTTTTTGGACCTGGTCCTTTTTCTGGCTAGCGTTTGTAACAGCTCAAAAAAAACCCTTTTCTTTCAGGGATCCCTCATTCTCTAGAGTCTTAACAAAGTCTAGATTTAGGCATAGGCTCTTTTCTTTTTCTGAATAACTCCTTTTAGAATGTATACAATTTTTTCAAAAAATTATTGGTATATTATAATTCTACATAATATTTGGATTCATTATGCCATCTTCTTAATGCACATAATTGATCATTTCAATACAATAGAAAACATAGATGGCATTTAAGTGTTTAAAAAGTGATGATTTAAAACTGACCAGGTTTCATGTTGTCATAGGTGAGAATCATGCATATGTGTTTTTTTCCTACCCAGGCCCTCCATGCCACCCATTCTGGTCCTGGGTGCAGAGCCTCCATAGTGCTGTGGGGATAGCGACCACTCTCGGGCTTGCCATGACTTTCTAATGGCTTGATATGTTCAGTACATTCACTTAAAATTTAGCATACAAATTTATGGTTTATTTTTTTCTGAAATGACAGTTATCTTTGGCTTTATGTGTACAACACCATGCTAGCTGTTATTTTGATTAGGAATCCAAAGTTATTAATTCTCAGAATTTTAATAGAGTATTTTAATCAACAGTTCTATGATTTGACATTAGTATAGAGTTCTTGGGAAAATTACTTCTAGTATTTAAAATTGCTCTTAAGATAGCAGTATCTCTCTACTTGTAATTTATAGATCATTTTAAAATGGCAGTTGATATGTAGACCTTAAAATGTTTTGAAGACATATAGTCATGAAAATACATTTTTGCACAGAAGAAATTAATTGGCTTTAGAAAGACCTAAAATTCTTGGCTTAGATATATCAATTTCAATTGCCAATTTACTGTGAAGACAGGATAAATGTGACATTTTTGTAAAGGAGATGAAGATGCTAGACAATGTAATGTTTAAACAAATGTATAATTTAAAAAAACTATAAAAATAATAGGGAAGTAAAAGCTGGTGGTGAAGAAAATGGACTTTGATCAGGCCAGTTTCAAATCCTGGCTCTTGCAGCTTTGTGGTGAGTGGCCCTGGGTTGCCATTGCCACTACCTGTAACTCAGCCTCTTTAACTCACAGGTTAGGAATAGGGAGTCTTCTCTTGTAAGCTTATTTTCAATAAAATAACATTTACAAAGTGCCTAGAACAAAGTAAAGCCTCACCTATCATAATTGTTTACCCATGAACTCTAGCTTCTCCTATAATCAGAATAGCATGAGTTTAAAACATGTATGATTGGGGTTCACCTTAACTTAGTGGACTTGGAAAATAAGAAAATCTGTTCTACTTTCTGCATGAAGATTTCAATGAGAGAAAAAATATGTCTTTAAGGAAATAGAGTGCTTTTGGCCTTCATTCACTGTGTTTCTTTCTTTCTTTTTCTTTTTTTGCTTGAGTTATTTTTCTTTTCTCCCTTTCTTTTAAAATAATATTCACATAATTTATAACATGCCATAAATATTTTGCATTTTAAATTTGCTTCAAAATAAAGATTTATTTTAAAACAAACAATGGGAATGCATGCTAATAAGACTTTTTTGGTGTGAACTATGATGTATTATTAGAGTGTACCGGAGTGTGAAGAGCTTGATTTATAACCCTATGTAGTTAATATGAATAAATCATAAATTACAATAGTGAGCTTCTTCTGAGTTTTAAAATATCAGATTTTGCACATAGTCTGTATGAATTTGGCTGAACAAATGGTAGCTTTTTGTTTATGTGTGGGTATGTATATAAATATACATGTGCTCTCTGTCCTCTACACACACACACACATACACACACACACACTTTTATATATTAACATATGTCTAGTCATGAATCATATTCGAACACTTTCTTATTGCACAGACTAGAAGCTAAAAATATGTGATTGCCCTGAGTAGAATGTCCTTTTATTCCTTCATTACAAAAGAAAGTAGTGTCTGTTTTTGGAATTGCAATACTAGGGATTGAATTTAGGTGTGCTTTACCACTGTCCCTAGTCCTTTTTGTTTTTCTTTCTTTCTTTCTTTAATTTGGTACAGGATCTTGCTAAATTGTTCATGCTAGCCTCAGACTTGCAATCCTTCTGCTTCTGCCTCCTAAGTTTCAGGGACTACAAGCTTGAGCCACCAAGCCAAGTATGTCTTTGGAATTCTTTTGCTCAGAGATTACTTTATCAGGTAGTTGTGAATGATACATTGAACTTTCATTTTTAAAATCCTCCTCAGTGACAATGGTATTAGAGATTAAGGGTGTGGAATTTGCTACGTAGCCTGTAGTATATTTTCACTATAAGTTAAACCAACAACAACAAGAAAAAGCCCAGATAATTTTATAATCTTGAACAAAATTCATAGTACTTTTTTTCTTTTTGTGTACCTAAATTTAATCACCCAAAAAAGATGGTGATGAGATAGGATGGGGAAAATATTTTCTATAGTTGAGACACTTCAAAGAGGTGATTTTTTTTAACTAATCATGACTTTGGAAGCAGAAAGAATATCACATGAAGGATGTCGGAGTGAACCAGTTAGTGGGAATAGCATCAAAGCAGTATTATGAAAAATGAAAAAAGGAGAGTTATTCATACTTTGGAATATTTGCAAAGTTGAAATGTTTTTCTATGACAAGGGTTATAGATGAGGACATTTGCAACTATAAAAAGTAAAACTATGATGAAAGCTTAGCCATGTCTTGAGACTAGATTCAGAGACACGAGATTCTGAATAATTCATCCATTTATTCAACATATTTACTGATAACTAATTGTATGCTAGGCCCTGAGATGGTAGGAAAGAACAAAACAGACAGAAAGCACCATATTCATGGAATTTATATTATTATTGGAGAATATAGAAAAATAAATATTTATAATAAGTACTATCAATATATTTATTCTGCTGCTGCTCAATTTTGCTATTCTGTTATATTTTTTACTTGATTATGAATTAAGAAATATTTACACAGAATAGTCCTACATTGCCTAAAGAAATACATTATGTTTATATTATTGAATTACCATTTGAATTTAATAAGGATTGTGTCAATATAAATCACCTATGATCAATAAAAAAGTGAGATATATGTTTGATTATTTATTTTTTTAAATATTTATTTTTTTAGTTGTAGTTGGACTCAATATCTTTATTTATTTATTTTTATGTGGTGCTGAGGATCGAACCCAGGGCCTCGCATGTGCTAGGTGAGCGCTCTACCTCTGAGCCAGAACCTCAGCCCAATTATTTATTTAAATAGAAGTTTTTCCATAAGCATTATCACTAATAATAATATCTAGTATTAATATCTGGTCATTAACTTGATCTCCTTTATATTCTCACTAATTCTACTACATTTAATAAATAAAATGCATATATCAAATGTAGATATAATGAGTGCCAAAGGTAGTCAATGACTTTTTATCCTAAGTCATAGGAAAAAATAAGCCTTTATATCATAACTAATGTTTTGCTATTTCATTTATGTAGATCAAATAAGAATTAAACATAACCAATGGAGTTTGGTAAATAAATAATTAGAAATATAATGATAGGTGGGTCATTTTAAAATTATATATGAACACATTTGGGTGAATAAAAGATACATAATGAAATGTTTTGAGTTTGGTTTCAAACTGAGTAAAAAGTGATCATAAATCAGAAGATGGGAAAGATTTTTCATTTATCAGTTAAAGTTTAGTCATAATTTTGTATGATGTGGTGAAAATTATGAAACTCAATTTCTCTTCTAAATTCCTTTTTGATTTTTGAAATTAGCACTTCCTTACTTCTGTACAATCAAGCTGTTTTTTCTACTGGTGGGTATCATTTCTGGTTTGCTATAATTTTTTGGAGCTTTTAAAAATTGTATACCTACTTTTTTTCTGAAATATAGATAACAATACATATGTAGTGTGTGCCTTTTCTTTGATTTACTATTAAGTCTGTTTGCCTTTAAATGTTTTCCAGAATGATTCATTACCTGTTTCCATTGTGTTTTTTAAAAATGGTCTGTCTTTATTGAACAGTGATTTGAAATTTATAATTCCCCAACTTAACAATTTTTTCCAGATGTAAAATAGTTATTCCCTATTTGGAAAAGTTATTTCATAAGGCTTTATTGTAGTTATTCTCAAATATTTAGGGGCTGACACCTGGGAATCATAGTGTGTAACATAGAAAATTATGGGAAATTGATTATTAAATGTAAAGTAATAAAAATCATGTTTTTATTAAATCACTTATATTCTTATGAATTAAGAAAAATGGAGAGAAATTTAAAATTGAAAAAAGTGTACCCATTAGCTTATTTTTTCCTATGACTACAGTTTCACTAGCAGAACTCTCATCTTAAATCATGTAACAGTTATGTTCTGCCATGGCTTAGTTTGAAAACCTCTGTTAAAATGCAAATTACATACTGTTGAATAATGGGAATTTAATCAAATTAATGGGCCTTTAATTTACATTTTTAATCCCATTTGACTTGTTTCTTGTTCTTGGTGACTGATTAGATTCAGAGTATTCTTCTAGAATGAAACCTGAACAGGCAATTAAGATTTCTGCTTTCTCTTTTCAGGTCGGGCCCCATATGCTTGAAATTTAGGAAAGTTATTTTACATCTCTTATTTTACTACTTATAAAATGATTAGTTTGGATCAAGTTGGAGTTTTGTCTTCAGTTATTCCTGAATGGCTTCAATGTCTGTAACATTTGAGTGTGTGTGTGTGTGTGTGTGTGCCCATGTGCATGTGCACGCCTGTGTGCATTTGTGTGGTTTGGGGGGTGGATGTGCACACAGCTTTTCAGTCAAGGGTCTAACCTTTGATTTTTAAAATCTTTCTTTTCTAAATCCAGAACTAAGTGTTTTTGGAATTCTCCTATACAGTGAAATGCCTTTTTGCCACCAAATCCCCTGAATACTTCATCAGTGAGTTACAGTTTGTAGATACAGCAATGACTATGTAAAAGTAGTTTGCATTTGATAATACCCATTTTTTTGTCCTAATAGGGTATTGTACAATGCAATTTTAGACCACTTTTATTTGATTTATGTCTATTGCTTAGGAAGTTGGAATAATATGACACATTTGTATGTATAAATAATTTGTAGGTATAAAACAACATTTTATTAGTTTTACAAATAAATATGACTTAAAATTTTTTAAAAAATTATTTTGCCAGATATTCAAATTTTCCATTTAAAACAAAATCTGAGCTTAATAAGTTTTCTTTCATGTTGATTCTTAGTTTCTCAAGATTTCTAATGAAATAATAGTATCTAATAAAACCTAACAAACTAATAAAAGATTTATTTATAATTAAAATATATATTTACAATTATTTATAAATTATAAAAACAAATACCACCTTTAATGATGGTTCTTTATATACTCAACACATACTAATAATATGTGTTACTTTAAAATCAATTTTAACTAAAATTTTTTTATTGGATTTCAAATAATGATTAGAAAATAATAGGAGTTTAATAATAATCATTATAATAATGATAATAATAAAATAATAAGATTTTTAAATTTTGGAAAATAATCAGAATAGAATGGCAAATTCTTTACATTTGGCTCTCAGATTACTATTTATTCTAGTTTTTAAATAAAAAAATATAATAATTTTTGATCAACAAACTGAACTTACTTCCTCAAATTAATTCCCACGAATTTTAAAATTTGCCTAATATTACTGACTGAGATTAATTTTAAATTTTATTGGAAATTACTTTATATCAGGAGGTATCTCTTTTTTGGAAACTTGTTTACTCTAAATATATATTTTTTTCAGATACTGAAATTACAACATCGTCAGCATTAACTCCACAATATCAGAATTTCAATTCCATTTATTTTTCTAATTTGTTTTTACCATATTCTCTGTTAAAGGATTTAATACTCTCAATACACTTAAAATATCATCAATAAGTCATTTATTAAAAATATGTTAATATTTTCTTACACATAAATGGTGATATTTACTAAGGAGTTCTATTAAATGTTCAACAGGACACCAAAATTTAAAGACTAGATTCTTTTCTTCACATTCTGGTAAATAGAGAGGAAAAAAAAACAAACATATACTCAAGTTTTTAAAAGTGTGGTTGTAGTGAAAAATATTTTTAATACAAAGATTGGTTTTTTTTTAATTATTCTTGTATTCCCACTAATTTAGTATTCTGTTGACAAATGAGAAATCCTATTCAGAAAAATAAGATGAAGAGCCTTGTTTTAAGGTTATTAATAAAATGTGCATCTACTAACTGAATAGAAGAGTTCTTACCATAGTCAAAATAAATTTTAGTTTTTCTTATTGCTTTATATTATATGTGAACTGATACCAGTTTATATTATGAATATGAACTCAGTTGCATATTCATTAGCTTTATAAATTTGTCACATTAAATATTAGTGACAATTTTAACTTTTAATGTTTTCATTCACATGTTAAATTTTTTGACAACTGTCTTAAGAATCAGAATGTTTTTTAAAAATCATTAAAAAGTGAACTTTTCCATCTTTTTAAGTCAAGAGCACAAAAATTAATAGCCACCATATTGAATTGATCTATATAAACATTGCCATATACCAAATAAAACCGAGTCTGGATCATTCAGTTATTCCTGCATTGTATGCAGTTTCAATCCCTTGCCTCCTAGCTGGAGTGAGTCAGCTCAGAAGTGTGTCCTCCTTTTTTGTAATTTATCCACCCAGAGAGGTTGCATTTTCTAATTAAATCAGAGTAATTAAAAAAAATTGAAGATTCAAAGCATAGCAATGTGAGTACCTTTTATTATTAGCCATACAAGAGATATAATAAAATATAGTATTTACATAGTAATTAAATAACTTCTTGTTATAAAATTTAAACTTGGCGTTTTATTAAATAGCCCTTTTTGAAAACTGGTTATATCTGTTGAATGCTTAAATGGAGATAGGAAGCCCTTAAATCTACAAATCTCTTTGCTGGAGTGTGCAACCAAATTGACAATAAAATCAGTTCTTGGTATTTATTTGTTTGTTTGTTTATTTATTTATAATAAATCAAAGGCTTTTCTGTATATCAGTGACAAATCCTCTGAAAGGGAAATCAGGAAAACTACCCCATTTACAATAGCCTCAAAAAAACAAAAAACAAACTTGGGAATCAACCTAACAAAGGAGGTGAAAGACCTCTATAATGAAAACTATAGGATGCTAAAGAAAGAAATTAAAGAAGCCTTAGAAGATGGAAAGATATCCCTTTTTCTTGGATAGAAAGAACGGTGCTGGGAAAACTAGAAATCCATATGCAACAAAATGAAATTAAGCCCCTATCTCTCACCATGCACAAAACTCAACTCAAAGTGGCTCAAGGACCTAGGAATTAAACCAGAGACCCTACTTCTAATAGAAGAAAAGTAGGACCAAATCTCCATCATATAGGATTAGATCCCTACTTCCTTAATAAGAATCCAATAGCATAAGAATTAAAATCAAGAATTAATAAATTGGATGGATTCAAATTAAAAAGCTTCGTCTCAGCAAAAGTTCTTGGCTTTTATTGTTCCTGGCAAGGATAACAACTTGAACCACAGTGAACTTTATTCTTTAGTGAATGAATTTATCTGGTTTTGTCCTAAGTATGGCAGGTAAAGAGTAAGAACTTGAGAAAAAGGGACTTGGGAATGGAAAAGGAAGTACTTGATTAGATCCATAATAGGGGACACTGGTTGGTGGATCCTGTTCACAGGAATCAGTAGAAAAATATGTTCTCTACTAAAGCATAACAAGCAGAGTGTATGATGATCTGTTAGTGTTATTGTCTCTTAAATCACTATTCCTCAAGTGTTATTTAACAGTAAGAGGTTATAAAATATTTTAGGGAAATCAAAATGATACAAAGTTACATTGAGTCTTCCTCTTTAAACTTGGCAGAGCATCTTAGGTCATTCAGCTTGGCTAGGTGTTGAAGTGTTACTCAGGATAAATAGCTACTGTTTTATGAGTATAATGGTTATACAGTGCCTGATTCTTGGCAAAAGGTAGAGAGCCATAGCTAAATAACACAATCCCTGCACCAAAGAGATTAAAGATTAGTCTTGTTTGGACATAGAGCTGTTTTAGCAGTTCACCTGTTTAGATCTTTGCTTTTTTTTTTTTTTTTTTTTTTCCCAATTCCAGGTCTCTGCAGGAGAAACAAAAGCCCTGTTACAAAGCTGATAGTCTTCTAAAAGTAAAATAGGAGAAAAGTCAATTCAAATAGGAAGTGATAAAAGGAGCAGACATAGCCTCTCATAATTTTCTAAATTCCTAGGTATAGGGAGAGGAATATGTTTAAAGGAGTGTGTGGTGACCTCCAATACATGGACATACTTATCCTAAGAATATATTTTTTGTTCATCTGAAATTCTTATTTCAGGTTGTAGCCTGTAATTTTTACTTGCTAAATTTGGCAATCCTATTTTTGTGGCACAACACTCACAAATTTTGTCCAGTGATGCATTAAAAAGAAAAAGAAGATAGCAAATTCAATAAATATACTGCTTTTCCTATAAATGACCTGAAATGTGTGTCAGCTTGTGAGTTACTGGGATGAAGAGGTAGGTTTGAGGGGTATGTGAAATTACATGGGTTATAACACCAGATATATTTGAGCATGGCTCATAACAAGCAAAGTGAACTGGAATAGGTAATAGACATTTGAAAGCATATTTGTGCATTTTCTTGTTCCTCTGCAACTTGGTTCAGTTGGGTACAGGATTTTTTGTTCACATAGAAGAGGGTTAGCAGGCATTTTTTTAAAGATGATCTTGTTACAACTATTCAGCTTTGTCTTTGAGTCATGAAAATAGCCAGATGATGTATAGAAGAAAAGGCATGACTATCTTCCTGTAAAGACACATTCATAAGAACAGGCCACCAGACAGTTATGCTTAGGTTTGTAGACCTGTACTTCATTTCATGCCGTAAGCAAATGCAAAAGTAGCATTATGCTTATACAGTTACTTAATGCATCAGTAGCATTGGAATAGATTGGCTTTTTCAAGCCAAGTGTTATGTCTGAACTGATTGTAGCTCACTCTGAAATTTGACATGTCAGGATAAGGTATACACAGGAGGGTAAGACTTCAACAAATAAGATCATTAATGCCTGTCCTCAGAATATAAATGTTCAAAGTTGTTAGCTGGGGCATGGTAAAGCAGGTTCACTCCTTTTTTGTGTGTGTGGTGCTGGAGATTGACCCCAGTGCTTTCTGTGCATGAGACAAACTTTCTACCAACTGAGCTATATCTCCAGCTCAAATTCACTCTTTTGGCCAGGATTTTGTTTTGTTTTATTTCTTAAATTTAACCTTTCATTTGTGCTATTTTTGCATATGGTGTTTGAAAGTATTAATTTACTACATAAAACTCTGACATTTAACCTATACTTATGGGAAACATTTTAGTTAAAATTCTGAAATCAGAGCACTTAAAACATATACGTATTAGTTTCAAATAACACGTAATTAAAAAGAAAAAGAAGATAACAAATTCAATAAGTACATCAGCTTGTGAGTATAACTCAAGTAGTCTATGTAACATAATACACATTTTAATAATAGGCCTAGGAATGTGTATTGCATGTAATTGATAGGGATGATACTAATTTTTGACCACTTCATTTAAAATTGCTTAATATTTTAGATAGAGTATTTGTCAATTGTATGTTCCCCAGAAAATTTATCAAGGAGGAAGCACTTAAGTTTATTCTTCACTATACTACCCTCTCTAATTCAGGCAACAGGTTGCATTTACAGAATTATGAAATTGGTGAATGCTTCAGGCAGTTCAATATATGTGATACTCAATAGAGCATTGCACCTGTTTCTCTGATATCCATGTCTGCAGAATCTGAAACTGCACCAAAAGGCTTTTGGGTCTTCATAAATGGTCATTATAAATTTTTTTTGTTCAACTGATGCTCACCACTGGGATACTGATGTCAGAATAGGTTTTAGGAAAATAAATTATGTATATTTAAAATATTGTCATTAACTTAGAATACTCATACAGACTACAAAAGCCTAATGCTATAGTTTATTTTATATAATGGAAAATTCTGTAAATATATTTGTTTTATAAACGTGTATACATGCTAATATTAAAAAAAATAGGAAAATGCCAAGACTTTAAATATATATTCTTTAATGTTAAATATTTTGGGACTCTTAATTAATTAACTAATTAATTATTGATACCAGGGATTGAACTCAGGGGTACTTAACCAGTGAGCCATATCCTCAGTGTTTTTAAAATATTTTATTTAGATACAGGGTCTGCCTGAGTTGCTTATGGCCTTGCTAAGTTGCTAAGGCTGGTTTTGAACTTGTGATCCTCCTGCATCAGCTGGCTGAATCTCTAGAATTACAGGCATGTTACAGTGCATCCCGGTCTTTTTGCCCTTCTAAGTTGCTGAGGCTGACCTTGAATTTGAGATCTGATTTCAGGTATATGCCACCATATCTGGCTATATTTTGCTATTGTGAAGTTAGTGTAGCATGTCCAGAGGAAGACAGGGAAAAGATTTTAATGAAATAAGTGTGAGAGAATTTTAAATAGTCTGTGTGCTGTCTACAGGTAACCATATTCTTATTATAAACTGGTTATTGAACTCCAACATAATACATAAAGCTATGGTTAATTCTATGGACTACAATTGCAATGGTAGAAGCCCTGATTCTATAAATAATCTTGATGAGTTTGTATATTTTGTCTTTAGATTTTTTTCCACTGGTTCATGGATTGTAAAATAAAAAACATGAATCCTGCATGGTGTGTGTATTATTGGTATGTAATCACAGTAAAAATAAGTTAGCTTATTTTTTACTATGAAAATTTGAGAGAATTTTAAAGCTGATAGTAACATTTAAAATAATTTCCACTACCTGTCCCCTTCCAGTCTTATTTTTTCTCACACATTAAACATTATCAGAAAACAAAGCTTTGGATAATTTATCATTTCTGAAATAACTATAACATGGATTTCAACTTACCATATTATTTTATTATTTGAAAAAATAGTATTTATAAAGTCCTAAATACTTTATATCATTAATTTTGTGTATGTATACTAAGAATAAAATGTGCATTTTATAATTCCATTGTGGATGTTACATTTGTCTGATTTAGTGAAGGAGGAGAGTTTAGAGAATCTAATTATGCAGAAGAGTTTTACATTACCTTATTCATGACTTTAAGTTGTCAAAGAGTGGATCCAGTACTCTTCGGAAAATTGAACATCCCCAGGAGATTGCAAGTTGTAGGAGGTCAGAGCTGTTTCCTGTTTTGTTGTTGCTCTGTCTCCAGACTTAGAAATATCTGTGCAAAGTAGACACTAAATAAATATTTGTTGAATGAATGAATAGTGTCTTTCTGTGCGTACTGAACTAATAATAGATTGGGAAATTTTACTGTATACCAATTAAGCAAATGATTTTAAAATCAAATAGATTCCAGTTTAAATATCATCTTTGGTGATTTTAAACCAGCTCCTTGATGTTTTCTGATCCCTAGTGGACATATTAATAAAATGTGGATGATGATACTTAAATTGTAAAACTATTATACTGATTGAATGAAAAAAAATGTGTTTAAGGTAATTAACAAAATGCAAAAAACATAGCAACTACACATTTAAAGATTAACTATTAAAATAACTTACTATGAATTGATGTATTTGTCAACATTCTGTGATTACTTGCTGCACTGAGCTCTGTTGAATATCCAGGGAATTCAGAAATGAACAAAACATAACCTTGAGGAGCTCAGAGTCTAGAAGGAGGAGCAATTATGTAAACAACCAATTACAACACCTATTTTAAATGCCTTAATAAAGGTATGGGCATTAAAGTGTTGCATTGGCCATGCATTTTATTTTAGATATGTTTTGTTCCAACCTCTGTGAACATCAGTGTCAAAACTTGATGAGCTGCATTATAGTACTTGAGAATATTACTACTGATATTCTTTCTACTGTTAATAGGCTTCCATATGCTATTCTTTACATTATTTTATGTTATAGGTCATATATTTAAAACATTCTCGTGATTAATATAACATAATATCTGTTGTGCTTTATCTTTTGAATGGTGAATGAACAAAAAACAAATTAATAAGAACTTTGATTGTATATCAGGTGAAGATAAATAAGAAATAAGTGAAAATTAGATAAATATATTTGGAGAATAATGTTTTCTAAAAATGTGTCAATTTAAAGTACTATCATTTAATGTAGAAATAGTGTGGAGTAGATATAATCTTTTCCTTGCCACAGTTTATGTGAATGTATCTATATCACCTACTAATCAATAGGCATCTTATTATCTTTGTTGTAAAATTTGCAGATACTTCTTTTCTTCAATAATTTTCCTTCGTTCCAATTTTTAGCATGTGTGCTACTGAAGCAAGCATGATAATTTCTTTTACTTGAAAAAATCTTTGATTCATTTTCATATATTCTTCTATCTAAAGAGTTTCTTCTTCTTCTTCTTCTTCTTCTTCTTCTTCTTCTTCTTCTTTCTTCTTTCTTCTTTCTTCTTTCTTCTTCCTCCATGCTGAAGATTGAACCCAGGGTCATTAACCACTTAGCCACAGTCTTAGTCCTTTCTTTTTTATTTTGAGACAGGGTCTTCCTAGGTTGCTAAGGGTGTTCTTGAACTTGTATTCCTCTTGCCTCATCCTCCATACTAGCTGGGATCATAGGAATGAATGAGCACTCATGCTGGACTACAAATCATTTTTTTTTAATTAGTACCAAAGTTGAAATAATTACCCTTAAAAATTTCAGGATGAAAAATGTTTAATATTTAATGTTATGCATTTATTTATATATTGGATGCAACATTTAATCAAACTTGTTTCTAAAGCTACTTTTATTTTGTGGAATGAAAGGCAATTCTACCTATCAACTTCCTTTTTTATTTTTGAAATACCAAAAATATTTGTAAATACCCACATATATTCTCACATGTATGGCTGCATGTCTGTCTCATCTCATTCACTGAATTGATATGAACACCGGGGAAATAGTATAATGATTGAGAAATTAGCGTTCTTATTATTGAATTATATTTGTCACATAGTTGGTATCTTGACTGAGGCAAATATGCCTTATGATCAGGTAATAGGTAGAAGATGTGGAAAACACCAGTGTCTCTGGAGAAGACTGTGCTTCTTTATGTGTGTCAGAAGAGACGCACTGGTGAAATGAGAATTTGCTACCTTGGATATGATTTACCAAGGATGAATTTGTGAGTCTCTGTGAAGGAGAAGAAAAGTTTAAATTTCAAACTCAAAAAATCAATATTCACTTTAATAAACTTGCTAAATGTAGTGTAGAAACTAAAGGGAAAGCTGACTCCTCTGATAGAGCAAACTGTGTAAATTTTGTAATAATCATTATAAGTACAATGTCAAGAAGAATATGTGTGATATGACCTAGAATATTCATTGTTAATCTTGCAAATCTCTTGTTTTGTCAAACAAATATTCTCTGAGTATCTTCGAATCTGGGGAAAATTACATTTCTCTGAACAGGTCATTTTCTTAAGTAAAACTTAATGAACTACATTTTCCTACATTCCCAGAAATCTCTTCTATTTATTTTGTTTTTATATGGTAGTTGGCATGTTTATTCAGAAGATAAAATTTCACATAATTCTTAAAAAGAGTTTCTGGTTGGGGATTAAGCAATTGACCTTCCTAGGGAATAAGATTACTCAAAATAGGAAATTGGCATCAAACTTTGAAAACTTGCATTTAAAAACAATCTGTCTTATTCATCTATTTACCTATCCTTTCATTTTTTGAAATATCTAACATCAATAGCCATGAAAATATTTATTTCAGGGTGATTGATATGTTTAGTTGTATCTAAGAAATTGTGCCCCTGTGGGGAAAGTTGTTTATAAGGTGAATATATTATGACTTAAATACAGTTATATGATCTTATGTAAATGTTTATTTGCTTGAGAATATTTGCTCAAGTTCTTAGCTGAAGTGATACCACAGGAGCTATTTCTTCATTAATTTTTTCTGGCATTTTATTACTATGTGTTACTGAACACTTGATCTGTAATTCTTTTGACTAGTTTCCAATCCTTGGTGCAACTGTGTTTATATAAATAAATCAGTCTCTTCTCTGTATTTCTGGGAATTTGCTGTAGTCTCCCATGGAAATATCTCTTTATAAGTCATTTGACTTCCTATTTAAGAAATCTGTATAACCAACAAAGAAAATAAAATAGAGTTAAAATCCTATTGTTGAAGAACTGTAACCATTTTCAATTTGATACATTATTAAATATTAAGTGAGATGGAAACGTTTTCTAAGTATAGCTAGTTATTCTTTGACTAGAGCCCAGATAAGGGTTCTAGTTGAATCTAAGTTTTTTCTTGGTAAATTAATTTAATGATAATCACATAGATTTTTCTCCTCACTAATGATGTTTTCTATTATATTTCCTATTTGGCTTCTAAATATTTTGACAGGTTCATTATAATTGAGAATATTTCCAGATTTTAAAATGACAGCTTAGAATATTGACATAAAAGGCATTCCTATATCAAATCATTTGTCTTTTTTTCTTTGAACATCTATTTCCATCCTGAAGAAAGTTTGCTTTTTTAAGAGTCGACATATTAATGGTCTTATGCTACATACAATATAGAGTAATTTAGCATTAAGTGATTTAACATATATGAACTTATGTTCTAAAACATTTATAAACATACTGCTTTCTTTCACTGTCTGCTAGGGTAGCAATAAATAGTGATTCTGTAATTGGCATTAGTTAAGAGGTATAAAAATCTCTGTAGACTAATAACTCTCTAAATTTTTGCAGCATATATTGCAAAAGGTGCTGCAAAGCAATTAGACATAAAAGGTCATAAAGCAAAACCCCATTGTTGAAAAACAGTTAACACTGGCATAATCTCTTTCATTCCTTCTCCTTAATCCATACCCATATACTTGCCACAGTCTCTTAACCAACATCTTGACAAATTTTTATGAAACCATATCTGCCTTTTACTGCCTATCATATAAATACCAGTTGTTTCCTGACTTTGTGGTTTGGAGGAATCATTTTCAGATGCAGCTGAAAATCAGGTACTCAAAGGTTTGACTCTTTCCAACTGATCTACTTTATAAAATGTCCTCGAAGTGGATCATTTTTCTCTAAAAAATCTTTTTTTTTTTTTTGGCAAATGAGTTTTCCCCTTTATACTTCTTCTTTTTTTTTATTGTTGGTTGTTCAAAACATTACATAGTTCTTGATATATCATCTTTCACACTTTGCTTCAAGTGGGTTATGAACTCCCATTTTTAGCCCATATACAGATTGCAGAATCACATCAATTACACATCCATTGATTTACATATTGCCATACTAGTAAAAAATCTTTTTCAGAGTATCCTAAATAATTTTAATATACAGTATGATTAGAGTTTAGATAATGTTGAGATTTCTAACTGAGTTAAAAATTTGTCTCTTTGACCAAAATAATTATGTCTTACAGATCTGCATGTTGAAAAGGGTAGAGAGAGAACATAACCACTTCAAGTAGAGGCTGTACATAAGATAGGGTAATGATTAACAATTGTGAGACACTGTTTCTTCTATAATAGACTATACAGAAGACTCTCTTGCAGTAAGTGGCATACAATAAATGTTATTTATCAGAGTCTACCCTGGAGACTCAACCAGGGAGAAAAAGATAAGTTTTCTTTAGTCATGCCAATACAACCACCCCTTTTTTAAATGAGAAAGCTAATTGTTTTCAAGTAATATGTAAAATGACAGATAAAATAGGTTAATAAAAATATATTTAAAAAAGCTATAATTAAACTCTTTTCTTTTGTGTCTCCAGAACTAGACTCAGGTTTTGGGGCTTTGTGTTTTACTTGACTTTTCCTTAGTCTCATAACTGTGTCCTAAATCAGGAATCTTTACAGTACTGCGATTTACTGTGACCTTAATGGAAGGCTCAGCTACTAAACACTGAATAGACTCCTACTCAGCCCTCAGGTCTAAGGAGGGCAGTATTGGCTTGTTTAGAATACAGGCTCTGGAACCTGCCTTCCTGGTTTGAATCATTTTTTGCCACTGTGATGCGTTTGTGACAGTGAGGCCTACTTGGGAAATTCCTTATTGCTCCATGCCTCAGTTCTGTCATTTATAATACAGATGATGATAATACTGTGTAATGTGAAAAAGTTAGTGTGAGTACTAAATGAATTAACCTTTGCTAAGGAACAGGGATGAGTACACAGTAGGTGTTCGGTACCTGTAAGCCTTTCCTGGCAAGAAAAGACATGTTTATAAAGTCTCAAGACTCATGACATTCTGCTTTCACACTTTAGTCAGGGTTACAGTACTTTTTGTGTGTGTGTGTGTGTATGTGTGTGTGTGTGTGTGTGTGTGTGAGAGAGAGAGAGAGAGAGCAAGCGAGAGAGAGAAAGAGAGAGAAAGAGGGAGGTTGGTTGCCTATGTTCTCTCATACATTTCAAATCTTATAAGAAAACTTGGTTTTACACCATTCTATTAACATTTTATTCGTTGTTGTAAATATTTTTAATTACTCTGTTAAGATTGACTTGGGTATAAAAAGAGATTTCATCATGTGAATCTCTCACGTTTTTAGTGTTCCCCATATTCAAGGCCATTTAGAGTTTACAGCATAAGAATATTGCACAAAATGCATATGCCAAGGGAATATGTAATATGGGAATTTATTTAGTGTATAAGTTGTGGTTGATTTATATCAGAACTAAAGATAGTTAAGTCCCTAACTCTATGCGCCATGAACGGCAAAGAAGACAGTACATTTGCATCAATGAATGAACCTCAAAGAGAATCAATTTCATTGTGTCTTATTTGTCTTGAAAATAAAAAGAAACCCTCTAAAATGTTAGGTATGCTTTCTACCAGCTGGATGTTTTATTTTTCATTACTGATTTTTATACACTGAATTGGATAAGCTAAATTGAAATCAGTTTTCAGCCTCTTAATTTTTTTAGATTCGCTGGGTATTATAAATCATATTCAAAAAGAAATATGTTAAATATTAATGTAATTATAACATAAAGATTTTATTTTTAAGTTTTAATGCCATCCAGAACATTCCAAATCTTCATGAAGGTTTCTGAAGTCCAATGAAGCACTTCCATAAATCAGTCAGAAAACTGATTTTAAGATAAAAAGCATTGAGGGAAGGATGTTTACTCTTTTGTGCTTCTCACCTCCTTGAGGTAATATTTTGTATTTAAGTGCTGCAGGATCTAGAACTAGCCTAATGGTCTGAAGAAAGTCAGCTTTTTCTATATGTGTTATCACACTGAGTATAGAGCAGCTTTTATTGTTGTTTTTAGTGGAATTGTGTAACACAATTAAGTCCTTATATCATTTGAAATAATACCTGAAATTTTCGAAAAATCTGAGTTCCTATAATGATTTTTAGTTCTTTTGCTTCTTTGTTTATGGATAAGCATTCTTCATTCTTAATTTTTGAATTATGATTTAAAGTATAAATATATGCTAAATGAATTAATCAAACCTTTGATTTAAAAGGTAATGTTCCTCTTTGGGGAAATTACCAATATAAACTAAGCAAATTGATTTAGCAACTATAAACAAAGTTCCGGCACAATTAATAACAACTTTATAGACACAGTTCCTTTTAATGAAGTTTAAAATGAAGTTGAGAAGAGGAATACATGACAAGTTTTTCAAAAAATAATAAGACAGTGGTTTTGAAGGATGTTTTTCATGTACAATCTGAGAAAAATTGGAAATTTGATGTATTCATTTAATATTTTAAGGAAATATTTAGTTTAAAATTTTTAAGTTACATAGAGTATATTTTTGGAACATGCAAAATGATATTCACGTTCACTCTTTTAAGATGTTTCAATTAATGAGGCATACTTATACTATATATTAGATATTCATCATTTTTAATTTAAAAACATCCCCTAACAAGGTTGCTTTGAACAAATAGCTGTTCTACTTTATTCCTTTTACTCATTGACAGAATTCTTTTTCTTTTAATATTTTTTAGTTGTTGATGATAGACCTTTTTTTAAAAAAAATTTATTTATATGTGGTGCTGAGAATCTAACCCAGTGTCTCACACACATGCTAGGGAAGTGCTCTACCACAGAGCTACAACTCCAGCCCTCCTCTTTTTATTTTCTTTTAAAACAAAGGCTTTACTAAGTTTCCAGTGTTTTTTTCCCACCTTTGGGTTTTCTTTCTTGTTTTAAAAAAATTATTTGTTCTTTTTAATTATACATGAAAGTAGACATATTTTGGCATATATACATACATGGAGGATAATTTACCATTCTTGTGGTTGTATATGATGTGGAATTACATTGGTCCTATACTGATATATGAACATAGGAAAGTTATGTCCATTCACTCTCACCAGTATTTACCTGGTTACCCCATTAAGCTTCTTTTGCTTGTGCTTGTACTCAAAAATATATGCTTTCCATGAAATGATAAGGCTTCCAGTGTTTTTAAAAATATCTCCTTTGTATAGAATTATCTTTATAGTTGCTACTAGTGTGTAGTTGTTAAAGCAACCTACAACTTATATGTTTTGATAAGTAATTAGTAATCACAAAAATAACATTGTACTCATACTATATTTTCTAGTAATATAAATGAAAGTGGTATTTATATCATCCAGATGAAAGAAACTCTTTAATTGTTAGTTTCTTCGGTTTTCATACTTTTTGGAAGTATATTGTAATAAGAGTTTAGAAAGCTGTGAGGAATATTTTTCATATAATGGAAAACACTGTGTTTGAAAGGGGCTATAGAGTGAAATTTTGATTTTAGAGTGTCATCTGATGACAGTTCATTTATAAGAGAAACTTCTATTTTAAGATCTGGAGTTTAATTATCTTACGATTATCCTAGGATCCGTATACTTTATGGGGCTTTTCTGTTATTAGAGACTGCATAACCTGAGTTTAAAGACCACGGTATTAAACACTTACTCCTTGACTTGTATTTCCTTATAGAGTTCTTCAAAGAATCCTTTCTTTTTTAAAATATTTTTTTAGTTGTCAATTAATCTTTATTTTATAGTTGACCTATATAATAGGGTAGTGCTTTACTGATTGACAAAGAACATTATAGTTACATGGATTTCTTGGAATTGCAGAAGTAGTCACTGAAAGTATTCATAGACTTTTTTTTTTTTTTTTTTTGCTAATTGTGAATATTGCCAGATCTATGACAAGAGCTCCAAATGTCCTGATTGGAAATAGTAGAGGGAAACTGCTACATGAACTTGGGAAACCCCAAGCAGTTACAACACTATGGAAGATTGTCTACTTTAAGTACTAGATAGAGTACTTTTTAACATATTATTGTTCTTCCTTGTGTTTAAGACATTCCTTATAAAATAATAAGAGAAAAAGAAGGTTGATGTTATGATATGGAAACAAAGAATTCTTTGGGGCAGAGAGACAAACTATTACACTATTTTCAGGATACAAAATTGTTTTCATACTGCATTTAAAAATTACTTGATAAACTAGCACTTTATATATGCTATCATATTTTCTGTAGGTCATGAATATCAGGGTTACTTAGTTGAGTGTCTATGGCTCAGTGTCGTTTACAAGGCCACAGTTAAAGTGTGGGCTGGGCTGCAGCCTCATCAAAAGGCACAACTAGTGGAGAATCTACTTCAAACATTCTTATGTGCTTCTTCACAGGACTGCATCAAGACAGCTGGCTTTCCTAAAGGCATACTAGACAAAATAAGAATGCCTAAGAGAGATGCCACAATCTTTATATTATCTAAATATTATTTATATTATCTATATTATCTTGAAAGCAACCTGTCATCACTTCTGCCATATACTCTTTGTTAGAAATGACTCAAAGTCCTGCCCAGCCTCAAGGGCAATGTATTATTTAAGGGTGTGGAAACCCCCAGGCAAGAATTACTGGGGTTCATCTTGAAATTAGCCATACATGTTAATACTTGAGATTTAAAAGAAATATTAAAAAATATATTTATTTTGAGGAAAGTCTTGATAGATGGCCCTGACTTTTAACCATGAATCTGTGACTAATGCAAGAGGTTTTTCTCTTTAGTAGATCAGACTTATTCTTTTTAGACCATAGCTTTCTCATTTGTGAAGTGTCTTTGCTATTTGGTGTCATTTTCTTCTATTCCTCGTGACTGGATTTTGGGAGACACGGAATCTGATTGGGTGTAAGAGACAGTAGTAATACAAATCAGTTAAATATGTTGAAAACTAGAAAGAATACATTAGATTTATAATTATAAGGCTACTGGTGATCACTTTGAGTGAATTTTCAATTAACAAAGGAGTCAACGTGGACTAGAAGAAATTAGAGATTGAAGTGGCTATAAAGTAATGTAGGCAACATTTATTGGTTACTAACAAACATTTTGAAGAGAAGAAGCTTCTGTTTGTACATGTATAAGTGTATATGTAAGGTTCCATGTATGCTTTAAAAGAAAATGAAACTACAAAAAATTTTTCAGGGAGAAAGACATCATTCAGAGGTAAAATGTGCCTTAGTCTCACTGCCCTTTGTTCCCTGTGTACCTTTCACAGTGACTAGATCACAGGAAGCACAGGCAAGGGTCTGGTAATGGAAGGATGGAATTTTTTCTTCCATTATTGGAGTTATGCACACGTGATTAAGAGTATTGGGAACCACATGGAGACAATCACTTCTTAGTTTAACAAGAACACTTCTTAGTTTAACAAGTTGTGTTTGAACAAGTTCCTTCAAGTTTTTGTGACTCACATTTTTCTTAAGTAAAATGAGTGTAATTTCAGTCTGTATATAAATAAATGAGGAAGGAAAACAACCCCCAAACATGTATATTGTTTATAACAGGACTTAAGCCCAAAGACTAATAATTATTAACCATTATTATTGTCTATTTTGTCTACAAAATAAAAGATTTTCACCTTTAAATTAGATAGCTCTTTCTGTCGGACTGGGATTCTTAATCCTTGGTATGTTTTATTGACATTTAGTGATTGCAGACATATACTGAGCATCTATTAGATGCCAACCCTTGTGTTAGTTGATGACCTCACAGAGATGAATAAAACATGAACTTGTCTTTGGGCCTTATTAACCAGAGAGGGTTATAAACACAAAGGATGGTAATAAAGTATCCTGAGCTCTGTGATACAATTGTTAATAGATATTTTCAGGTAACATCAGAAAAACCTTGCAGATAAAAATAGCCACAATCATTACAGAAGTAGTGATTATTTGGTGATGAAAAGAAAGATGGTAAGGATATGTTCTTGAGCTCTATTTTCAGAATACAGCCAGAAGATAGAACACTTTAGAAGAGTATGTTTAAAGTGCAATATGAATGTAAGGTGGCTTAAGGAAAATTCTATTGGAAGATTCAGTATATAGTCTTGATATTAACATGTAAGTGTCTTTTTATTGAATAATTTGTAAACAGGGAAAATAAAAGAATGTGGGATCCCATCCAAGTTTGTGAATGAAAGTGAAATAAACAAATTTGAGTATTTTCTGCCAAAGGCTTTCTTTTACCTCCCTATCAGGTGAGGCTCTAGAAATGACATACAAGAAACAGCAGAGTTTCCCTGTGTTTTATAGTCAATGACAATTTTAGGACGCTGCAATATTTTTTTTTTTATTTATTCATGGGTTTGATGAGTAACAGGGTATTATACAGTACTTGAATGCTAAGTGTCGGAGTACGGCTGGCTGGGCAAAATAACCGGGGGGTGACGAGCAACTTCTGTACGTTGATACAGCAGGAGAGGGAGCCGTTTATTGCAGGACAGGAGCAGTATTTATACATTCCACACAGCTTATCTAATTAGCATAAACTAGATACATCAGTCAACCAATAAGGAATCTCCACACTTAATAGCTCGCTTTTGTTACTTCTCAAACCACTCCCTCTGGCATTTTGCCAGGCACCATCCAGACTTGTTTAGGAACTTTAACATTCCCCTGACAAAATGCCAGGTGTTATTTTTGACTTGTTTACAGACTCTAACAGCTAAGTTTATAGAACCAAAGTAGGATTAGTCTTGCCATAAAATTGTTTTTAATGTTAATATTTTAAGGTTAAAATTTTCTTTCATCTATCACTTTAATAACAAAAAGAAAAAATCTGACAAATGTTCTCATTTTCTTCTTATAATTTGTTTTCCTTAAGCAGAAATGAATATACCAACTTCGTTAGCATTGTGATTGATTTCACTAATTGTAGTAGACATACATATCTCAAAACTTTAAGTAGAGTTAGTAGTTCTTTAGTATATAAAGCATATACTTGACTTGAGAACTATTTTATTTCTCCTATTTATCCAAAGGTAGTGTATGTCCTCCAAAGATAAATCAGTTTTACCCACCAAGATTTTGAAGTTGCTAGTTAAATTAGTACAAATTACTATCCTGCTCTCATTAAATCACTACAGCCCAACTGCAGAATTACATTTCTAATTTAAAATGATTAATCTCTCACCAACGAAGGTATGCACCTCATAACAATCAATTAAATTATTTTAGGCTAATCTAACAAACTATTATAGAACACTCAGGGAGAAGGTGAAGTAAGTGTCTTCTGTAGGGCTCTAATTGAACATTGTGAACAGTTTTCACGAGCTAGAAAAATTGTCTAATGCTTCTTTGCTTATCATCAATTTGCTCTGTAGTAAAATTTATTGATTGTCACATTTCATAAGGGCTCTTAATTCCCTGTGTAAAAATAATAGTATTTGTTTGAATCATGAAATTAAAAAAAAATATTTTACTAAAACCAGAAGGTGATAAAACAAGTTAGGATATCATTAGCAAAATTACTCTGTTAGATCAGCCTAAAGAGAAGGGAATTATTTCATTCTGTTTCAATTTAGGGCTCATCCTTGAAAGTCTGGCAAAGATTTGTGGTTTCTTTTCTGTGAGTCCCACACTGTCCCCATGGAACTACACCTGTCTCAGAGTATGGAGAAACTGTATTAATGGTGAGATACTTTCTATAAAGGCACATTTTAAAAAATTTATTATTTTTAGATATACAAGATAGTAACGTGTATTTTGACATATAACACATATATGAGATATAACTTACTTTAATTAGGATTATATTCTTGTGGTTGCATGTACTGCGGAGTTTCACTGTGGTGTATTCATATATGAACATAGGAAAGTTATGTCCAATTCATTCAAGTGTCTTTCCTATTGTCATCCCCTCTCCATCACTTCATTCCCCTTTATGTAATACACTGACTTGCTGTTCTTCCCACCACTCCTTTATTGTTAGCATTCACATATCACAGAAAACATTCAGTCTTTGGTTTTGGGGACTGACATTTCACTTAGCATGATATTCTCTAGTTCCATTCATTTACCGGCAAATGTCATAATTTTATTCTTCTTTATGGCTCAGTAATAGTCCACTGTGTGTATGTATGTATTTATGTATCTATTTATATATCTACACAGACATATATCACATATATATATATATATATATATATATATATTTATGATATTGATTAATACAAACCACATTTTCTTTGCCTACTCATCTCTTGAAGGGTACCTAGGTTGGTTCCTTAGCTTAGCTATTGTGAATTGAGCTTCTATAAACATTGATGTGGCTGTGTCACTGAAGTATGCTGATTTTAAGTCATTTGGGTATAGACTGAAGAGTGAGATAACTGGGTCAAAAGGTGATTCCATTTCAGGTTTTCTGAGGAATCTGCATATTGCTTTCCAGAGTGGTTGCCTCAATTTGCAGTCCTGCTAGCAAAGTATACCCTTTTCCCACAATTTTGCCAATTTTTACTGTTCCTTATATTCTTGATAATTGTCATTCTGACTGGAGTGACATGGGATTTCACTGTAGTTGTAATTTCCATTTTTTTTCTAATTACTAGAGAGATTGAACATTTTTTTTCATTTATTTGTTGACAATTTGTATTTCTTCTTCTGTGAAATATCTTTGCCCATTTATTGATTGGTTTTTTTTTTTGGTGTTGAATTTTCTGAGTTCTTTATATACCCTAAAAATTAATACTCTGATGCACAGGTGGCAAAGATTTTCTTACACTCTGTAGATTGTTTCCTTTGCTGTGAAGATCTTTAGTGTCATACCATCCCATTTACTGATTTTTGATTTTACTTGTTGCACTGTAGGACTTTTGTTAAGGAAGTCATTTCCTAAGCTGACATGATGGAAAGTTGAGCGAAAATTTTCTTCTAGTAGGCGCAAGGTTTCTGGTGTAAATGCCTAGGTCCTTGATCCACTTTATTTGAGTTTTGTGCAGGGTGAGAATCAGGGTTAAATTTCAGTCTGCTACATATAGATTTCTAATTTTCACAGCACCATTTGTTGAAGAAGCTATCTTTTCCCCAATGTTTGTTTATGGTGACTTTTTCTAGGATGAGATAACTGTATTTATGTGGGTTTGTCTCTGTGTTTTTTATTCTGTGTCATTGGTCTTTGTGTCTGTTTTGTTGTCAATACTGTTTTTGTTACTATTGCTCTCAACTATAAATTTATGGTCTGGTATTGTGGTGCCTCCTGCATCACTTTTCTCACTAAGGATTGCTTTGGCTATTCTGGACTTCTTATTTTTTCCAAATGAATTTCACGACTGCTTTTTCTATTTCTATGAAGAAAATCATTGGAATTTTAATAGGAATTGCATTTATGTGAGTAGTGCTTTTAGTAGTATGGCCGTTTTGACAATATTAATTCTGCCTGTCTAAGAACATGGGTAAACTTTATATCTTTTAAGGTCTTCTTTAATTTCTTCCTTTAGTATTCTGTAGATTTCATTGTAGAGGTCTTTTACTTGTATTTTATTTTAGTTTTTGAGGCTACTGTGAATGGGACAGTTTCCTGATTTCTGATTTAGCTGATTCAGCAATTTGTGTATAGATACACAATTGAATTATGAGTATTTATTTTACATCCTGCTACTTTGCTGAACTAACTTTTGAGTTCTAGAAGGTTTTTGGAGGACTTTTACAGTTCTCTTAAATACAGAATCACATCCTTGGCAAACTGGGATAGTTTGAGGTATTCTTTTCCTATTAGTATCCCTTTAATTTTGTTCTTTTTCCTAATTTCTCTGACTAGAATTTCAGGGACTGTGTTGATTAGGAAAGGACTGTGAAAGAGGGGGTCCCTACCTTGTTCCAAAGGGAAGACGTTCAGTTTTTCTCTGTTTAGAATGATGTTGATCTAGGGTTTAACATATATAACATGTTCTTACTATCTCTAGTTTTTATAGTGTTTTGAGTATGATTTGATGCTGTATTTTGTCAATTTTTTTTCTGAATCTATTGAGATAATCATGTGGTTCTTGTCTTTAAGTCTGTTGTACTGAATTACATTTACTGATTTCTGTACATCGAACCACTTTGCATTCCTCGGATGAATCCCACTTGATCATAGTGCACTATCTTTTTAATATGTTTTTGTATGTGATTTGTTAGTATTTTATTAATAATTTTTTGCAACTAGTTTCATCATGGACATTGGTTTGAAGTTTTCTTTCCTTGATGTGTCTTTGTCTGTTTTTAGTATCAGGGTGATACTAGCTTCATAGAATGAACTTAAGAAGGGTTCCCCCTTTCTCTATTTCATGGAATAATTTGAAGAGGATTGGTGTTAGTTTTTGTTTAAGGGTTTGATAGAGCTGTACTGAGAATCTATCAGCTTCTGGGCTTTTCTTTCTTGATAGGGCTTTGTTGTATCTTCAATTTCATTGCTTGAAATAGATCTATAATTTTAAAATTTCAAATAAATCTTGTATGTCCTCCTGATTCAATTTGGGTAGGTCCTATATCTCTAGAAATTTGTTGATGCCTTCATGATTTCTATTTTATTGGAGTATAAATATTCACATAGTTTCTGATTATTATATTTTAGTAGTGTTTGTGGTGATACTTCATTTATTCATCACAAATTTAATAATTTGAGTTTTCCCCCCTATTTCTCTTGGTTATCTTAATTAAGGGTTTATCAATTTTATTTATTTTTTTAAATAACCAACTTTTTCTGGATATTTTTTGTTGTTGTTTCAATTTCATTGGTTTCAGTGCTGATTTTCATTATTTGCTATCTTCTGCTTTTGGTGTTGATTCTATAATCTATTTATAGGTCTTTGAGATGTAATGTTGGGTTATTTATTTGATGATTTCTGTTCATTTGATGAATGAATTTAATGCAATGTACTCTATTCTTAGAACTATTTACCCCTAATAGTATCCCTGATTTCTTCTGCTATACATTGGTCATTCAATAGTATACTTTTTAGTCTCCAAGTGTTAGTGTAGCTTCTATTTTTTTATTTTATCATTGATTTCTAACTTTTTTCCATTATGATCTGATACAATGCAATATATTATCTGTTTTTATTGTTGTTGTTGTTTTGTATTTGCTGAGAATTGTTTTTTCGCCTAAGGTATGATTTATTTTAGGGAATAATCCATGAGCTACTGAGAAGAAAGTATATTCAATCATTGATGGATGAAATATTTCATGTATGTCTAATTATGAATTGTATTATTTAGTTCTATAGCTTCTTTATTTAGGCTTTGTTTGGAGGATCTATCCAGTGATGAGAGAGGTATGTTAAAGTCATCCAGTATTATTGTGTTTTGGTCCATTTGGTTCTTGTAATTGATAAGGGTTTGTTTGACGTACATAGATCCTCCATTATTTGGGCATCAATATTTATGATTATTATGTGTTGTTGATGTACAATTCCCTTAAGCAGTATGAAATGACCTTTGTTGTCCCTTCTGATTATCTTTGGTTTGAAGTTCACTTTATCTGATATCAGGATAGAAAGCCCTCCTAGTTTGTGAAATCCATGTGAATGACATCTTTTTTTCTCATCCTTTTACCTTTAATCTGTGGATATAATTGCCTCTGAGATGAGTCTCTTTGAGAGAGTATATTAGTGGGTCTTGTTTTTTAATGCAATCTGCCAGTCTGTGTCTTTTGATTGATGAAATTAGGCCATTTATAATCAATGTTATTATTGAGAAATCATTTTATTTGCTGTCATATTGATTTATTTTTGTTTTTCATTGGAATTAGTTTTTGCTTTAATTGACTACTCTTGTAGTGTAATTTCTCCCTTTTCTCGTTATCAGTTCTATTTTTCAATTTTTCTTCATGAAATATTTATTAAGTATGTCTTATAGTGCAGAGTTTTGAGATGTGAATTCTCTTAACTTTTGTTTATCATTGAAGATTTTTATTTCATTATCAATTCTGAGGCTTAATTTTTGGGGGTATAGTATTCTTGGCTTGCATTCATTTGCTTTCAGACCTTAGTATATATTTTTCCAAGACCTCTTAGCATTGTAGGTCTGGGTTGAGAAATCAGCTGTGATCCAAATTGGTTTCCCTCAAAATGTGACTTGTAGTTTTCTCTGGCAGGCTTATGAATGTAAATTTCTAAGGTAGATTTGGGGGAATGTTAGCAAAACTCACTGAATTTTTGAAGCAATGATGAATTATTACTACCAAGTATTAGGTATTGATTAATATTCATAAAATATATCTTTCATTTTCTATATTTTGTCAAAATACCTGCCAAAACCTTTTGTTAATTATTATAACTATTGAGATTCCATAGAAGCATTAATAATAATTTAAGGATTTAAAGTTCAAGTCAATGATATTAAATCAGTGATAAATGAAACAAGTTCTATTACCTCAATGGTTTTATAGACTTTGCATTTTTAGTGTTGAATTCTGTAGGGATTATCATATTCATCATGAACAAAATCTGTACTTCATGTACTGATGAAAAAATAATAATAGCCTTTAATTTTGAGAAGTCCTTATTTTTAGGTAAGCAATTGAGTTAAGAATTTATACTTTACTTTGAAAAGATAAGTCAGCCTCTCAACAAATATGGGTAGATTAGCAGTATTGTATTCTGTCTTGGGAAACTTTTGGTCTGTGCTGTGTTTTGATCTTGTGATTCATCATTGTTACCATTGTATTTATGAGTCAGATTTTCTGTTGCACAATAATCATACTCTTTTTTTGTAACTTATTCTTTTCTAAATTATGTGCTTTTTGGACTCTCTAGTACTGTGATTAATTACTCAATGAACATTCCTGTGTAGAAATAATTTATAAGAAGGTGGTTTTTGTTAGGGCTCTTCTCTCCCTTTTGTTTCTTTCCTTTCCTCCCACTCTCAAAGGGTTGAATTTGTTTTATGTGAAAAAGCTGAAAAAATACAGAGAAATGAATGAAAAGATTTTATAACAAATTGTCTTCTGTCAAATTTGAAAAAAAACATCATTTGGAAATACATTTAATACATATTTTTAGGACTATATTCACAACTTTTCATTAATTTTTAATTTATTACATATCATCTTAATTTCAACAGAGTTTGGTACACCATATAAGTAGTATAAATTCAAAAAGTCACCAGAAGAAATTAAATTTTTTCATTATTTTGTCAAATCTTTATAGCTTAATTTTCATCTGATTATGTGGACAAACTTTGGTCTGGTAGCTTTTTCTCTATTTCATTATTATTAAACTATTTTAGCATTGCTTTTTAAACATAGTGTCACTTTACATAAATAGCATGATACAAAAGTTTTACCCTCAATTTGAAGAGATAAAAGCTCATGCTTTCTTTTGTAAAGACATTAATATACCAAAACTGAGTAAATTCTCAGGAATTTACTTGAGTGCTTGGTACAAAAATGTTATGGGACCAAGAATTTGAACTGTAAACCTTTTCAATTATTATTACCAGAAGTTTCTTTCCAGTTGTGTTTTACAGTTTGTGCTGTCTATGATTAAGAGTGTATCTTGCAGTGTATGTTGGTGTTAAAGTAAGTACATCTACCGTAATATTTTGATGCTTCTTTATATTTTTTATTTTCTAAATCTTTAAATATGCACACATGCACACACATATATATTTCTACTAGATAATTCATTTTTTAAAAAGCCAATTTTTAATGTTTTATGTATTTCATTTCTTCACTTCAAATAAGGCTTGAAGTAGATGATTTCAAGAATTTTCACTAGTTCTGACACACCATCATTATCCAAATATGGATTTTGTACTTTTTACATATATTAAGCTATTTTAGTTAATTTCTCCATAAAATGTCTTAAGAGTCACATGTTTCATTTTTATTTCCTTATAAATTTGCTTTGAGAATAGAACATAAAATAATAATTACTTTCATTTGGAACAGAATCTCGCAGAGCCAATAAAAAGTTGATGAATGTCAGAGTAATTTTTATGAGCATCTAGAATTAACTCTGTACTAAAAGGATTAGAGTTACATTTCTTTTCCTGGTAAATTTGGATCTTTGATTATATTTTAAGATTCATAAACTTAGATTGAGATATGTGCTTATGTAAAAGTATATCCAGTGACGTCAGGGTGATTCTTGTAATTATGTTAGTGAGCCTTTACTTTTTTGGACTGGTTGACTATGAATCAACAAAGCAAAAAAAAAAAAAAAAAAAAAAGAAAGGGAAAAAGAGGGACCATTGAGGGGTCATGTCTGAGAGCAGTTAACGGATTCTTTGGGTTTAATGACCTCTGAAATGCATTTTTTAATGCTCCTTAGAATTCAAAGAAACTTCTTCATTAGGTTGTCTGTTTTAACCACTGGAAATACTGATGTTCTCCAAACTGCCAGTCACATTTATTTTTTGGCCTCTGCTATATATTCTTACATATAAATCTGTCAAAAATAGTTCCATACTGGGGAATCCAGTGTGGAACTATTTGACTCTATCTGGATAATGAGTAGAAAATTTTATCTGGATAATGAAAATATTTTGCAGTTTGTTGTTTAATGAAAGGATTCAGTAAATTTGCCTTTAATCATTGATTTGTAATAATATACTCCTTTCTGTATGAAATTTTTACAGGTATATGTTTGTGTACACATGTGTATATTTTGTATA
Organism: Marmota monax; assembly: GCF_021218885.2. NCBI lineage: Eukaryota > Metazoa > Chordata > Mammalia > Rodentia > Sciuridae > Marmota > Marmota monax. The sequence goes on from NW_026691950.1 coordinate 17,814,068, forward strand.
TATTCATACGTATGTAGAGTAAAGAAATTCTATTTCATATGATGTTATGTTTCTATGATAAAGAAAAATATATAAGTATACCCTAGAAAGCTTATAAGATATTTTCTTTTCATCATTTGAATCAGATGGGAAATACTCCAAACAGATTATTTTTGTTCTGATGGTAGGCATTTGAGTATGCATTTCAGCTAAACTGACCAGTGAACTGTCAAAATTTTCCTTTTTCTTTTTCCTCTATTTCCCTCTTATATATTAGTTATTAGCAGGTCTGCTTCAGGTAAAATTGTAAAGGAGATATCTTTTTGAAATCTTGACTCAAATATTTTTTTTAATGCCTGGCTTGTACCATATGAGAAATTTTCCTTTTGATTAGAAATAAATTCACATTAATAAACTACTAGTCCCTCTCAGTATAGATCAACTCTCTGTGCTAGAAAATATTTTTAAAAAGAACTTTTAAGGAGATATTTAGACATAAACTTTATATATGTGGAACACACATACTCCTAAAGCAAGGACATATTCTTGGAAAAGAAACAAACAAACAACAAATGATTAAACTACCTTGGTGATGTTACCTAGCTACCTTCCTACAGAGTACTTTGGTGCAAAACATGGTCAGGCCATAAGCATTCCTGGTATCTGTGAAACTATACAGTATGATTTCCCTGTCCACCAATAGAAATGATGCTTCCTCCATGAAAGGGAGCTATTATTTGGAAACCTTTAAAAATAATCTTTTAAAGAAGTTTAGGAAACTAAAGAAGATTTAAATCATAAAGTGTTTACTGAGCCCAGCATGAGAGGAAATACCATGGTGCTTTGTCTAGATTAAGGTAACTAGGTAATATGAGGGGTAAAAATACAGGACTTAGGAAATTCCAGGGTTGAATTCATTGGAAATATGTACCTTAGAAGCAAAATGATAATAACAGTTTTTACATGATATTGAAAACATTCATGTTCATATTAATATTGTTCCCTTTTTATAATTTAATAATTTCCCCTTTCATTACAAAATGAACATACTTGTCATATCCAAATATGTAGAATTATTTTTTTATTTTATTTAAAAATATTTTTCTACTTTATTGAGGTATGTTTTAGTATGTTTTGTTTCATCAGATCAAAAGACCTGACAAGAACAATGGAAAGAGTACAAATTTATTTGGGGTACATTGTTGGTTCTTTTCATGGTCAGCTGACTCCATAACTCTGGGCTCAAAGAGAGACAGAATATCATAGTAGAAGGACATGGCATAGGAAAGCAGTTTCAAACCAGGAAAAAATAAGGAGAGAGCTCTGCTCACCAAGGACAAAATGTAAACCCCCAAAACACACGCCAAGTTGCTTACCTCCTCCAGCTACCACCTACTTGCCTACAGTTACCACTCAGTTAATCCATATAAGTAAATTAATACACTGATAAGTAAAGATTCTCATAATCTAATCATTTCACCTCTAAATTTTCTTGCATTGTCTCACACATGAGCTTCTTGAGAATACTTCATACTAAAACCATATCAAGGGTGTAATTTATAAAGAGGGTGACATGTATTTAAGGTGTTTAACTTGCTATTTTGATGAATGTGTGAATCATGAAATGATTACCATAAGCATCCTAAGTAGCATATCCATCTACCCATAAAATTACCATATTCTATTCTTTTGTTCCTTCTCCTCCTTCTTGTCATAATACTTAAAAAATTTCAAAGGTACAATACATTATATACCATATTATATATCAGATCTCCAGCTTTCATTTATCTTATATAACTGAACTTAGTACCTTCAGCCAACATTTACCCATCTCCTGCTTCACCGTTGCTGCCAGCAACCACTCTGTTCTTTGAGTCTATGAAGTTCACTAGTTTAGATTTCACATGTAATTGAGGTAAATGAGGACATTTAATATTTGCCATTCTGTGTCCAGCTTAGTTCACTTAACACAGTGTCCTCCAAGTTCATCAGTGTTGTTTTAGGTAGTAAGATTTCCTTCTTTCTTAAGGTGAAATAACATGCTTTGCCTATATATATATTCCATATTTTCCTAATCAGGTTATTCATATTCAAAATATATAAGGAGTTCAAGCAACTCAGTTGTAAAACAAACAAAAACAACCCAATTTAAAAACTGAGTAAAAGACCTGCATATACATTTCTTAAAAGAAAATAGAGATAGCCAAAAGGGATTTGAAAATGTGCTCAACATTAGAGAAATGCAAATGGATTTCAAAATTCTTAAAAATACACATACACACATCCCAGAGATTGGAATAGGGGTTCTTAACCACTGAACCACATTCCCAGCCTTTTTATTTTTTATTTTGAGACACAGTCTCACTTAGTTGCTTAGGGTCTTGCTAAGTTGCTGAAACTGGCTTTGAACTTTCCGTCTTCCTGCCTTAGCCTCTCAATCCCCTGGGATTTAATATTCTTAATATTAAATTACAGGGAATCATTCTGAGACATTGATTTATTTGCTAAGCAATTTATATTGATCAATATTGATGCCTCAGGTATAATTATTAAATTAAAATGTATCTAACAACACCTCTAGTAATATTCTGGCTGTAGTCATGAACATTCATTTATTTCAGGCACCTAGAGTCTGAGACTGTAAAACTGTCAATGACCTAATTAGATACAATGACCTAATTAAGCTCACTGATAGGATTTAGTTAAATTAAAGCATTCCATGCATTTTCTTCATTCTGACTAGAATTAATGTAGTAATTGCAAAATCTTTTTCATACACTAAACATAGAGAAGAATAAGGAGTTACAAATCACAGAAGTGCTTTGCACTTCCTGAGTGATGACTAAGGATGTCAGTATTATTGTCTTAGTTATTTTACCTCCTCACATGCAAATGACAGAGCTGGAGGAAAATTAACCTCAAAATTATCTAACACTGAAAAGCCAACAAGAGCCACTAGAAAGGTACATGTTCTTCATGTGGGCAAAATCCTGAAGTTTGTTGCAATAAAATAAATTTCCTAATAAGATGATTAAAGGACATTAAAGTTAGTCTGTATACACATTTATGTTAACAAGAGGTTGGGATATTTTGTTTGATTTATTTTTTTAAACTACGTATTGGAATATGCATTTTCAATAATGGTAAAAGACATTATAAAGGGATTCTTTTTCAAAGGCCACTATTATATTTAGTTCAGTTTACTTAGTTAACAGTCTCCTCATTCTTCCACCGGAGAAAAGTAATTATCTTTCATTTATCTTAATATTTTTAGGTCAAAAAAAAAGAAGTAAAGGTCTAACTTTTGTGATTAGACTCTCATGCTGCTTGCATGTCATTTAAAAAAATCATTGGTAAATTTTCATAAAAATATATTTTCTTTCTGCATCTCATTGTCTTGAGATATTTTAGCAAATATTTTAATGTAAAATATCACTGAAAATAAATTGGTGTTATAAATTAGAAAGAGAAATTAATCTTTGAATCATCTTCAAACATAAGTCATGCTCATTAATTTCAGTCATGCTGGAAAATCCAAACCTTGAAAATCATTTATTCTAAAATTGATAAGCATTAGATTTTCAATTGTTTTAACTCACCATATTTTTAACTATCAAAACATTAGCACAGACTTTGTTATTGAATTTAAAATATTGTAACCTAAAAATCTTTCAACATTTTCTGTGGTAAGAAATTGTTTACTTTGGTCTTCATCCATTATCCCTGTGAGAAAAACTTCAAGAATATTATATTTCATAATAATATTGGCCTGAAATTACCCAGATTTTCATATTTCTAAAAATATGCCAGCTTGGTTATAACTGATGGATTTTCTATCACAGTCCATGTGTGTTCCCTTACTTTATTTTTAGCTGGAGGCAAGGAAGGGTTAAACTATGACACTATACATCTTTCTGTACAATATCCCAATTGGTGTTATTTTGGAAGCTGGGTGCTTCTGTATTGTCCTTGTGAATAACCACTGCTGAGAAGACTGAACATAGAAATGATTTATTTACTTAAACATCACTTTTTTTTAACTCCAGAACTCAAACATATTTTTACTAAAGGTGGGGGGTGCTTTTTCAGGCATAGAAACAGTGATGTCTTTCGATACATAAGAGCCATTAACCCATTTATAGAACGGGTCTCAATTATTGAGAACACAACATTTTATGAAAAAATTTCTTGTGAATCTGTCTTAAAAAATAGTCTGTCATAATATTTTGGACAGCCCACTTTTATGCATTTTGGAAGTGTTCTTTCTTCATTTCAGTTTCATGATCTCCATTTAGATTAGGTTGGCCTAAATTAAATAAAATGTAACTTGAAGATAATTACATAGTATATCTTGTAACCTAATGGGGAATTAAAAAATAGTCACCTTACAGAATACCATCTGTCTCATATCAGTGAAAAGAGTTCATGAAAATTTCCAGTTTTTGTGTATTTTGAGTAGTATAGATACGTATGTGTTGCAAAGTTCTCTAGATAAGGTCCTGTATTATGTTTAGGTTTCATGTACTTCCTCTTTTCTTAATAAGGCTGTCTTTTTGTTTTCATGTTTTGTTTTTGCCACTAACCAAAATCTCTTTTGGGTCTTATTGTCTTAAGTAAAGGTACTATTTTGGGATGATTACCTTATCTCTCAATATCAGAAAATTTGTAGTATTAATTTTTTGACTTTTTTAGGAGTGAGTCAGTGTACCTTTGTAAATGTCATGATTGGCACCATATGAATTGAGATGTTATTTATTTATTATTATAAATATACCAACATATACATAGTAATTGAATAGACATGGCATTAGATCATGAACTCATATTCTTTTGTTGTTGTATTTCCCAAAGTTTTGCCAACTTATTATTACACTGTGCTGCTCTATTGTTCTCCTGATGCTGGTCTAGGTCAGTTTTTACCCTAATAGAACTAACTGAAGCAGGATGAATTGGAAAAAAAAAAAAAAAAGGATAGTTTCATTCTGATTTTTTTTTTTACCTCCTTTTTTTTTTTAACCTCCCAAGTAACCTCTTTAATGCTGAGGAGATATTTTTGATAACAAAATGTGATTCCTTATTTGGGAAACTGGAATGTTAGTATTTCAAACTTAGACATTCTTTGTATTGTTGAATGAAATGAAATAAAGCATGGGGAATTCTTTATTGATGATCGTATTTCTACTAAGTTGTATGTATTTGCTAAATGTTTCTACAAATGCATGCCCAGTAATTATTTGCAATATTTGAAGAACTTAAAAAAGATTAAATTTACTTTCCATACTAATTTCTTTTTCATGAAGACTGTACTTGTGATTTAATTAGCTATCTTAAAAGTTATCTTTTGTACAATGACCCATTCATAATGGACTAGTCATTTATAAATGCTAATTATCAATTACAATAAAATGTGTTGATGGGCTCCTGTTTTCAAACTGTGTCTTAGTAACCTTACTGTGTTAACTATTGATTTTAAAACCATAAATACATATTTAAATGAATTTCTAGTCAGGCTAAAGTTATAGCAGAAATATTGCATCATATGCCACAGCCTTAGAAACTTTCCCTGACTCCCTGTGGGTATTTTAAGCACTGATACTCCATAATGGGCCCCATTACGGAAGGTGTTTAATTTGAGACCTATCCAGGTACACCCTACTGAGATGAGATAATTTCAAAACACATGTGTTTTCTCTCCTGCCTGGTTGTCCTACTGATACACTAAATGTAGGGAATTAAATATAGGAAAGCAATATTATAATATTTTGGGAATCATAAAAGGTATGATTCCTTCTTAATCTGAAAAAATATTTCAAGCACAGTGTACACATATTCTTTTTATAGAAGGAGATGCTAAAGCATTGACTTAAGTTCACTTTGCATTTTTAAAATTTGTAACATTTTATAGTAATATCTTACTAATACTAAAATTCCTTTTGAAAAATCACATTGATTTTTTTTTTTTTACATTGTGAACATACATGATTTAAAACCAAATAATATGAAAGAGGTGTTTGGCTTGACCACACATGGTAATTAAACCAAAAGGAAACTATGATATACTACTCTAACTTGTGAGCTATACATTCTCCTACAGCCCTCTTTGTTTTGAGAAGTATTCAAAGTATAACTACATATGTATTTTTTTCCTTACCATGTAGAAGAAGCTGGAATACAATGAATTTAACATTAATTACTGCCTTATATACTTTAACCTGCACTATTCTAACTTTATTGTTAGGTCAATTATGTAGGGCCTATCATTGTTTGCAGAGGAAACTAGTGTTAAAAAATGGCACATTTTTCCTACTTTAGTCCCCCAAATCCACACCGTAGTTTAATGTGATTCTGGTGATCTAATTTGACACTTCAAAATCATTGACACAGCAATGGGAATAACTCATTGCCAATCTTGAGTATAGTATCAGTTACATTGATAATATTATTTAGAACTTCTCAGGAGAAAATATTATTATGTTGGTTTTAAATTAAATCCTGGAATTGCACTTATAAAACACATGGTCTCTAGATATAATGCCACAGTTGTCCATCATGAACTACTCAAGTAATTTTTACAAAATTGCCTAAAATATAATTTAACATAAGACAATACTAGGCTATCCTACTAAGGGCTCCCTAGATAGTAAGAATCTAATAAGTATTAGAAACATTTTAAGTTATCTTGGCCTGTCATTTAAAATAAGAATGGGAAAGTCAAGAATAATTCTATTTTGAAATATCTTTCCATATTCTCAGTAATATTCTAAATGATCTCAGTTCCCTTATCAGGAAAATTGTATTACTAACAGAATAACTTTCTCATGATCATTGAAAATAATAGTGCTAGAATTTGAAACCATTTCAAATATTTATTCGGTAAGTGCCTTTGTATTCTTTTTCAGATTTTAAAAAACATGTTCTGTTACTTAAGATAAAACACTTTCTTGGCTCTGGAGAACCTCCAGATCATTGTTACTATGTTGTTTTCCAAATGAAATTAGTGGTCTTTCCTGTCACTCGCCCAGAATATGCCTGGATAAATACTGGTCTTCAGTATTTATTTAAATATGCCAAAGACATATATGATGCACATGGGACTCATTCAGAAGTGAAAAAATATTGTGTGCATTCTGTTTATGACACAGTCTTCATAAGGTGAAGTTTGAATATTTCAGTGTATAGCTGTATCCTAGCTCTTTATCATACTTTATTCAATATGCAAGGTAAACTAATCATAACTAACTAAAACTCCTTACTTTTTCAAAGGTGTGTTGCATAATCAGTATTCAAGAGCAAGATGAGAGACAGTGGAATCTAATGATTGTAAGCAAAAACCTTGGGTCTAGACTCAAGTGCAAATCTAACTCAGTCTAAATAAATTTTGGCTCAGTTATTTTTAGCTATGTGACCTCAGCAATATTTTAACCTGTATCCCTCAGTTTCCTCACTTGCTAATTAGGAATAAAATAGCCCCTTCTTCATGGGGTTGTTATAAGAGAATCATAATATTAATATTTACAATCAATTAAGTGAGTTAGTACATGAGAAGCTTTAAGAATAGTGCCTGTCAGGCTTGGTGGTGGTGCAACCTGTCATCCAAGCAAACTCAGGAGGCTGAGGTAGGAGGATCAAAAGTTTGAGGTTATCCTGGGCTGCTAATAGAAATCCTGTCTCAAAAGAAAAAAAAAAAAAAGAATGGTGATAGAGCACCTATAGCACTTATTGTGGGCATGAATCAGCGACAGACATATTAAAGATATTAAATACGTAATAAAGTTAACTGTTGCTATAGGAGAACTATCATTTTGTTTGGTTTCATGTAGATTTTGGAATAGAGTCCATGTTCCTCTTCAAATGGATTTATGTGGTTTTCAGTAGATACCCGATATATTCTGTATGTTTTAACTATAGCTTGCTTGTCCTTCTTAACTTTTACCTCTCTTTAAAACATGAAATAATTAATCTTTAATTATTATCATAAATGACATTTTAAAGGAATCAGCACCTTTTGAATATGCATTGAAATAATAGCTGTTCTCATTTAGAATGATTTTTTTTCACAAAATTTTTGATAAAAACTTGAAATTTTATAAGTACTTAAATTAATTAACTTATTTGTGATGTGTTGATAAAAGCCAGGGCTGTGTAGCTTTTCATGTGCAAAGCAGGTGAGCTAACACTGAGCTGTATCCCCAGCTCAGTATTTTCTCTTTAAAGAGCAAAGTATATGATTTATTTACAAATTGTACATATGGAAAGAACATGAGATCCAATTTTTTACTTCTAATTATGTAATTGTCAAGCAATTGCAATGCCTCCCATACTAGTTGCACTAACAGTTATTTATACTTACCTTTTGTTAACACTTATTGATTTCGTCTTCAGTTAAGCATATCAAATGGAGGTAAATATTACTTTACTCAAAGCCTATTGGAAATAAGCTCCAATCAGATGCTGTTTAAGATCTAAGGAAAGAGGTTAAGTCAAGGGTACTTCACAAGAAAATGATCCAGTGTAAAACATCAATCTGTTTCTTGGAGAAAAGATGTACTGCTCTAAAGCCAAAAATAGCATTGTTCATTAAATCCAAATATGTTCCTAAACATTAAGACACTCATTAGATCATAATATTATCTGAAAGATAATTAAATGAGTCTTTCATTCTAAAAGGGTTTATTAAAATTACCTTCCTAAATGGCTTGTTTTCTAATTTATCCTCAAATTATAATTATTTACAATACAGTTACAAGGGGATGTGTATTTTATTTATGCAACAACAAAAACTGGTATAATAGTTTATCATTTCATTTCTTAAAACATATTTAAGTAACTTTAAAATTAACGCTAACTTAAAATTAATTGAATAGAAATAAAATTCAAATTAACCTTATGATTAATTGAATAGAAACCCATCTTTCTTGCAGTAATCTTCTGGAGCCCATGGAGGAGACAGTGGGGGTGGGACTGAGGGAAGGATAGAACCAAAGTTCTTAGTTGATGGTTTGCTTTATTACTGAGCTTGTCTGCTCATTCCCAGTTTGAATCTTCTTACTGTATCTTCTATATCCATTCTATTTTTTTCCCTGCCGATTTGTTTTTCCTTTCACACAAATCATAGAACAGAAATATTTCTAAAACTCGTTTTTCTTGACTTTCTCAAAATAATCTATATTTTAAATCAGAACACTGTGAACTCCCACCAAACTAACTCTGGCAAATATTGTTGCTGACACTGCTTACCTAAGGTATTTTTCTTCTCTCCCCATTTTCCTTGTATATGCTATGACCAATTTAATCTTCTAAAAGCATGGTGTTTACAATGTAGCTTCTGATTCTATCCACTTTTCCACTCAGCCACTCACAAACTCCTATCAAATGTTCTTCTACCCAACTTAATACCAAATGTAATCTCATTTACCATTTATAACCCCACTTTTGAAAATAAATCCCGTCATTAAATGGGAACAAGAACTTTTCTAATTTATTGAGTTTATACTCTTTCTAGGAATCTTTATAGGTTCTTTATATGTGTTACCTTTCTTTAAGCCTTAAAACACCTGGTAAAAAAAGTATGAAATTCAGATTTACACATTAGGATATAACAATTTTTGATAATTTACTGTGGTCAGACAGCTAACAGTGCAAATAGGATTTAAAATTAGGTACTTCTCACACTGTTTATGCTGTTGCTCATGCCTCAGACTTGTGTGTGTGTGTGTGTGTGTGTGTGTGTGTGTGTGTGTGATGGTGCTGGGAATTGAACCCCAGGCCTTGTGTTTTCAAGGCAAGCACTCTATCAACTGAGCTACATCCCCAGCTTCTGGCTTAGACTTTATGATGGTAGCCTAGATCTTATTTTTTAAGGAAGTAAGGACATTTTGCAGACATAAAGAACTAAGAAATTATTATCACATTCAGATATAGGTTAAGGCCAATACATATTTACTGTATTTGTGAATTTCTTCCAGGTTGTATTTAACTTGTATACATTATAAAATATACATCTGTGCAGATAAATGGTCACTGCCAAATGCATAACAAATACCATTCTATCTAAAAGTGTTGGTAATTCTCAGAAATTAATATTTGATCTGAAATAGCATAATGGTTACTAAGCAGTGTTATGCAAATTTGGAACTCTGACCATGGTGCCTTATTATGTAAATGCAAAGCCTGCATTATTTTTCATGTAGTGACATACTAGGTATCATAAATAATAGTTGGTTTATTAATTTAATGACTCGTTTAGTAATCCAATTTCTGGTATTTATTCAATTTAATCAAGCTCCTTATCTCAAAATAACTATCAGGTATACTAAATAATTTTTAAAAAATAGTGTTTGCATGTTTGGTATCAATATAGAAGAACTAAAAAATTCCTTGGAATATATTCAATGTAAATATTTTTCCTTTTTAAGACAGAGGTTATGGTGATTTCTATGTATGGATGTTTCATGCGATTATATGTCACAAATCGCCCGATTTGCACTCAAATCAAGTTGAATTCACATTTCTTTGTATTGCATTTGATTCATTTCTGTTCTATCTGAATGGATCCTTAGTATTATTACATTCTAGGGTGCTTACTTAATCCTGACAAACTAGATGACTTGCCGTTCTACAACATGCTGTCTTTAACCACCTTTGTCTTTACTATAACAATCCTTAATCCAGAGTGTTCTTTGTCCAACTACAGTTCAGGGGAGTCTCATCCATTATTCAAATTCTAGCACAATTTCTCCTCTCTTCTTGCAGGTTTTCCAGATAAACCACACAGTGTTATCATCTGTATTGTTTATAACACTTTGTTTCTTTTTTAAAAATTTGATTTACAGATCATAAATTATGATTTATATTTTAATCTTTGCCTATCCTGCATTATCTCTTGTCCTTTTTTTCCTCCCTGTCCTCATTGTTTCCTCTTCCTCCTCCTCCTTTTCCCCCCATTTCAATGTAAGAATCATGCCTTTTATATATCACAAACCCCAGTAACCAAATGCAGCAAACACTTGAATCAAATTGACAAAAAAAAAAAAATACGTGAGTGAATTTGTTGAATTCAATGAATCTGTCCTTTATGAGTGTTCAAAATGATATAGAACTGTTCAAGATTGCATTCATTATTAGAACACTCAACTCATTATTACAACTAACTAGTCTCAATGGTTAAGTGTTTTATTAGTAATTATTTCATACAATGTTCTTTGGTCTCATAAATATTAGAATATAGGAAAGATCCTTGAACCTTACTGTGATTTTCGGGGTCAAATTGTTAGGAGAACCTGTTTAATGTATAAAAACTTCTATGAAAAATAGTAGGATCCAAACTCATCATGCTTTACAACTCCATCGTATAGCCTCACACACTCTCCCAATTGAGAACTAATAAATATACTTATTTAACAAATAAGAAAACTTTAAAGGAAAACCATATTTATACATTCTCAGAATTGAAAACTTTAACTAGCATTTTGAGCTCATTGTATATTTTACTCAGTCTAAACTCCTTTGAGACTCATTGTGTTTCTGCCTCATTCTTGTCATATGAAACATATTAACACTTTGATAGTGATGGGAGAAGACGAGTTATAGTCATTTAAATTTTCATCTTGCTGCCGTGCTCCTTTTCCTGATGAATTAATGTATCATAGAGATTCCATTTCATATTGGAAGGAGTGTTCCATGTAAAGTGGCTTTTTAGGAAGGCAGTTTTTTTTAACGTAATTTTGTTTTTAGACTTTATTTTTTTATTGATTTTAAAAAATCACAACAGAATGCAGTATAATTTTTATTACACATATATACTACAATTTTTCATATCTCTGTATATAAAATATGTGGACACCCAATTCGTGTCTTCATACATATACTTTGGATAATGATGTCTATCATATTCCACCATCCTTGCTAATCCCCTGCCCCCTCCATTTCCCTCCCACCCCTTTTCCCTAACCAGAATTCATCTATTCCTCCCATGCTCCCCCTCCCTACTTCACTATGAGTCAGCCTTCTTATATCAGAGAAAATATTCAGCATTTGTTTTTTGGGGATTGGCTAACTTCACTTAGCATTATCTTCTCCAAGGCCATCCATTTACCTGCAAATGCCATGATTTTATTATCTTTTTTTGCTGAGTAAAATTAGGAAGGCATTTTTGGGATCAATGTCCAACATCACCTTGTAGGGCAAGATTATGAAGCATTACTATATGTTTATGACTATGCAATATTTTTTAATAAATCATGGATACATTGGATGCTGTCTTATGTGACTTAGTGCATCCCTAATATCTTTGCTTGTTTTTTTATGTATATTAAGAACTTTGCTTTAGAAATGATTTAATTAAAATGTCCCTGTTATATAAAAATTGATTGGTTTAGTAAAGTTAATGACAAGATATAAATTGGAAGAAGTCATCCTAAAAAGTTTACTTTTCTAAAAAAAAGTATTCTGTGAATAGTGGTATACTTTCTTGTAGGTTATGAGCAATCTGTTCATTCTCATAATTTACATAATATAATCATCATAATTAAATATTAAATTAAATTAATCATATAATATTTAGTCCATGACAACATTGCTCTGGATAAAACACATTTTAATGTGTGGTATATAATATAAAATTACTAGTTTCAACTCACTTAATATTTGTATAACCCTATAAATTACATAACATTACTTCCGCCTTTATACAAACAGGGAAACTGAGGCACCAAGTCATTAAGTGACTTACTGGAGGTCACAGTTCTAGAACAGTAATTGAGATCAGGTAGTTAAGAATTTGTGTTCTTACTACTGGGATTTAAGTGAACAAAAAAATAAAATAGTTTGATAAACTTGTAATTTTGATATGATAAAGGTTAAGTTGCTGAGGCTGGCTTTGAAATTGAGATCCTCTTGCCTCAGTCTCCTGAGATGTTTGGGATTACAGTATGCACCACTGCACCTGGCTGGAAGCACATTTTAATAAAATTTTTAAAATTGTAATTTAGGTTATATCATGCATTAAATTTCAGTATTGAGATTTTAGACAATCAAACATAAAAGTAGCATCTTTTATAAATCTGTAATCACAATTGTTATAAAATGCTTAGAAAAGTAATGTAGTTAACATGTAGGAAAATTCTGAAAGAATATAAGAGCCTAAAATGAAAGTAACTTAACTTTCCCTTTCAAACTTATAGTAATAGTGAAGAATGAAAATATTTTACTATTTTAATGTTAGTAAAAATTATATTTGGTGAATGATGATATTTTACTATTCTGTTAGTAAAATTATATATGTATGGAAAATACTTACGAAAAGCAGTCCTCAAGTCTCCTTATACATATTAAAATTAGTATATTTAAATTAATCTGTCCAGTAGAGATGGTTTGAGTCTGAGGTATAAAAACTATGGTAATACATGCATAAAAATGTTTTTAGATTATTTACTCATTTTATGTTGATGTTTAGGCTCTTCAGTTGAAAAAATGTTGAATGCAGTGGTATATGCTTGTAATCCCAGAGACTAGGCAGGCTGAAGCAGGAGAATCTCAAGTTTGTGGCTAGCCTTGGCAATTTAGCAAGATCCTGTCTCAAAATCAAAATAAAAAGTAAAAAGGTCCTGGGATGCAGTTCTGTGGTAGAGTGCCCTGGGTTCAATCCCCAGTACACAAAAAAGATGGGAACAAAAAACAGGTGTTTAAAGAGGAAATAAAGCAATTCTTCAGGGAATTAAAATAAGAATACCTTCTAATTGATAACCACCACACCCCCTTTTTTTTCTTCTTTTTTGCAGGTTTCATATTTGGAATATTGGTGTTTCAATTTTTGAGGAACTTTTCTTTTACTTTTTGATTTTGTTTTAATTTTTAATTATCAATCTTGGAGTACAGAAGAGGAACCACAAACACAGTGACTTTGTTTCACGTTTGAAACATACATTCTTGAGGAATTCTCACGCCCAAGCCCACAGCCATGTGGTCATCACAGCTACTAACCTTCTTGATGCTCTTAGCACCAATAGTTCATGGTAAGATCTTTAACTAGATTTTTATATAATGCTTAATGTCATTTCACTTATTCATGCTAGACCTTTTCTCCAAAAACCTTGCTCTGATAATTTCTAGTTTTTTAAAAATCATATATTAAAATGAGTAAGTACCATATGTGTAATTTTAGCTATGGTAAATACAACTTTTCAATTGAATTTCTTAAAGTGCCTATGAAATGTTTGCAAAACCAAACGGTTTTGCTATTTTTATTTTTAATTTTTAAAAACTGCATTTTTTTGTTTTATCACACTTATGGAAAATCAGCTGTATTATATCATTGTGAATTTTTGGGCTTACATGTTTTTGTGCTTAAAGAAATTTGAATGTAAAAGGTATAAACATTTAGAAAAATGATGAAAGAAACTCTGCTTTCCCAGACTAAGTAATCATTTTTTTAGAGTTACTATTTCATACAATCTTTAATACACAAAGTATAAACTCTAACCTCTCTTTAGAGTGAAATTGTTTTTGTCATATACCTTTCATTGCAAAAACAAAATGTAAAACAAAACAAAAACCCTCCAAGAGAATAGTATGAATATATCCCTTCATTTTTAGAGAAAGGTAATTTTGCAGAAACATGTTAATATACTCCATAATGAACTTATAAACTCATTTTATTCAATAAACTTGATATTTCTTACATAAATATGATAGTATAGAAGTCATGTGCCTTTGCAAATTTTATAAAATTCATAATCATTCAGTATGGAAGGATGAATGACATATTTTGCACATCTTAATGTATTCGCTGAATCTTTCCAAAACAGGTAAATTTAAGTCTATATATATGTTCATGTGTTCCTTTTTTATAATTTAAAGTTTTGTGCTAGTTATCATTGGGTTTGCACTAAGATGAAAATGATTTAGTACTATCTCATACATTGATAGTACTTATAGGAAAGAAAAAGAGGCACAGCTGTATTTGCCAGTTTTTAGGATGTTTCAGAATTTTACAGTTGTAGCAAGCAGCTGAAATGCATTTTTAGCGTCTTTGGTTTACTTTTAGTTTTTAACAGTCTACAGAAACCCATTGTTCACCAATGATGCAATTGCTTATTTCCATTTGAATTGCATTCTACTGTCATGATGAAAAAGAAAAACTGGATAAAATAACTTCTTTCCTTTTTGAAGTTTTCCTCTAAATTTCCTCAGATTTAATATATCTAGTTCTAACATGTTATAAAGTACGTAGATTTTTAAACATGAGAATAAAATCCTATTTATACCTTGTTTTAAATAAAGTAAATTGTCAAAAATTTCAAAATGTTTTCTTAATTCATATACTGGTGGTTCACTTACATTCGCATACATGAGTACACCAAACATTTTGTTATATGGGGCAATAAGAATCATATCACTCAAATGAATGCATTTCTAATTATACATACATCTAAAGGTGATTAAAATTAATTTTTAATTTAAAAAGAGCAAAATAAAACTAGCTACTTGAGATTACTTTGAGGATTAAATAAATATCCTATGTAAAAAACCATGCTCAGTGAATGAAAAATTTGTCTTCAAACATGTTAATTTTCTTCATCATAATACTGTGTCCATCCAGATTATTTTTATTTTAGTGAATTAAAACAACCAGGAATTAGCCGGCCATGAGAACTATTTCATTTGATATTCACACTAAGAATTACACACATACATGATTTTTGTTCAAATGGTCACTTTAAAATTACCCTTGTTTGAGGAAGGTAGTTAAAAATAGCAAAAGTAGACATGGTGGGAAAGATTATCTTTTTCCAGAGCTAGATTTTTTGGTTGTAAAAAGTGACATCTTGTATGTATTTATTGGGCTTCAAACATGGCTGAACCATGGATCACTCGTCTTGGATTGTGAGCATGGTGTGTATCGTAAACACACAGAAACATACACAAACACACCCAGAATATCTCCAGATAAGTCTGAGAAGTATGTAAATTCATTTAAAACTTCTGATGTATTCATAGAACACATAGAATATTTCCCTGGTAAACTATTTGAGGGTTAACAACCAAAGTAATCCTTTCTGTTTTATTTGGACTACTTAAAATTATCTTGAATTTTAACCAAAGTAGACTAAATAATATTCAGGATTTTTATTTATAAACTTTATTCTTATTCCCTTCTATGATATTTTAAAAGTTAGCACCAGAGAAATGCATATTGTTTTTTTTTTTTTTTCCTTTTATAGAATGTCTTCTCCTTAGTCTTTGTGCTGCCACTTTTGACTTTTGACTGAAGTACTCTATGAACAGCCCTTTGTAATCCTACTTGCTTAAAAGTAGAGGAACATACCTTTAATGAAGTGGTAAATTGTAACAGGCAGGATAGGGCTTTTTAGAGTGTCCATCAATCCTGGCTTAAAGAAATAATGTATGATTGAAAATACTCAGATGAATGAGTTAAAATGTCTGATAGTTTTCAAAGTACTTTTGTTTCTAAAACATTCTCTGATGGCATCTACATGTATACTGTTGAGATGTCCAGCTTTGTTTGCCCTCCTGAACTCTGGATATTAGCTTTTCTGAATACTAACTTTTATGGCTATCCCTTCTTCCAAAGTAAATAATAATCTTGACTCTTGATTTTATGGCCATAAACTTCAGATATTGGTTTAATTAATCCTTAATACAATCACATGGATTTATTATTATTTGTGATTACTGTTACTGTTATCTTTATACAGAAAAATATATTGAGATATTGAGTGGTAAAGCAACTTGACTGAGATAGTATAGCTGCTAAGTGACATTGAGAGAAATTAAATTCAAGGACCTTCTATTAATTTGGAGTACTTGAGGCAGAAACACTGGTTACCTGCCTCTTTCATGTTCTTTTGACACACAGACTGGGTTTTGAAACCTGAAAGACCCGAGATAAAATTCTAACTGTTCCACCAACTAGCTCAGAAACCCTATTTCTTTGTAAACTAGTTAATTTATGTCATTTATCACTAGTAAACTTAGCCAGAACACTGTGCTTGATACTAAAGATATAACACTGAACAAAAGACTTGCATTTCTTTCCTCAAGGAGCTTATAGTACGTTAAAAAGTTTAAGCCTCTTTGTTATCTGTAAGGTACAAATTCTTGTAGGGTATTTTAAGTAATGGATGGAATAATATATATAAAACTTATAACATAGTAGTTGGTATTTGATAAGTCTTCCATTTTTTCCTACACCTTATTTACTTTGAAGTGGTTAAACATTAGATAAGCAAAAAATGCAACTATCCTCAGTCTCAACCTGAGACTTGAAGACAATCTTCTCTTTACTTCAACCTTAGTATTCAAGTTTTACAAGAAGTTTCTAAATACTAGTATCTAAACAAAAATTATTATTAACATTGTTATTGTCTAATCTAAATTATTTCCAAAATGTAGGAATACTTAAATCACTCTTTAGTTGGTAACTTTTAATTGTCGAGGGTTAGCTTTGCCAGGTCTCTCTATATTGATAAAATTAGAATCTAAGCTAAAAAAACTAATTCTAATATGCTTACGTTAATTGAATAATCATATTGCTCCAGAATAATCAGAATAATCAGAATAAAATAATCAGAACATCAACATTAAATATATATATATATATAACTTTTAAAATTAAGAAATGTCTCTGGTTCTATGTTTATCTGTTCATATTTTATGTCTCTGTGTACCTCTGTATTTCTCTTTTTCTGTTTTCCATGGCTGTATCCCCTTCCTGTAGAGCACAAAACCCCTACTATAATGCAGTGAGAACTGGCAGAAAAGAAAGAGAAGGAAGTAAGGCAGTGGCCAATCTTTGTTAGTGCTATCATAGTGTTGCATGAAGGTAAAGTGTACTTTTTTTTTTTTTTTTGTCATTTAACTGATGTGGTTAGGAGCAAGAAAAAACAGCAAAATTTCAGAACAATAACTATAATAATGTAGGTCCCTGGAGCTCATTCCCATTGGCAGTAAAGGAATATCTGGGTCCATTGTGGGTCACTGGGCTAGGAGATCTCATCCTAGGATGTAACTTCACCCAAGCACCAAAGTTTTGGGAGTCCTGAAGGTGACTTGTCTTGTGCTCATATATTTTAACTACATCTCAGCTTAAGTAAAGTTTCTTTTTAAACAGAGTCACAACTGAAGAGGTGGAAAACAAGATCATTGGCACTTAATATGAGAAACAGAAAAAAAAATTGTATAGCATTTTCACAGAAAAACATAGGAATTAAATATTCTTCTAGAAAGACGTTATGCATGCTTTTTTCTGAAAATCTATTTATTGTTAAAGTCACATATGTATTTTTATATTCATGGACTTTACAAGCTAATCTGCTTTTTGTTATGCTCATGTTATTATACTAAATAGTTCTTAGGTCCAGACAAAGATCAGATTCATATTTATTTAGTATTTACCTGTTTTTACATGATTTTCTTTTTATTATTAATGTATTTTATAGTTGTAAATTATTTTATGTCAGTGATTTTTTTTTAAATTGTATATACTTTTTATAATTGCTAACAAGACATAAGACTTGGAAAGTCCAAAATACAAAATGACATTTTACTACCTAATATTTTCCCATACAATTCTTTCTCTGAAGGCATGTTTTTCTTTTAGTTGTGAAAAATCTCAAGTTTGACTTCTAAGCTCTTCTTAACTTTGTTATTTTTAGAAATTAATCATTCTTGAAATGTTTATAATGTTTGCCAGCCCAGGTAATTTGTAATATCTGCAGTAATATAACTATTTTTATAGTAAAATACCTTATACAACTGTGTTTTATCTGTGTCATGATAATGATATATGAGGTTATTGCCAACATATCCAGCATCATCCACATTAGCCAGTTTATACTGTGTTTTAAAAATATGTATTTTGTAAGTTACTGCACCTCTAACATCATGGTATAATTACAGACATGAGGGCTAATAACAAATACTTTGTAATAATTTGTTTAAAAGCCTTCAAAGCAGCCAGCATGCATGTTAGCAAATGGAAAAGAGTTTTCTTTTGTCTTTGTGTTTGCAAACATGTTATATGTGGATTTTGTTAATGGTAGTCTATGAGAACATGTCTAACTATTGTAAGTAAAATATGTCTTTCTTATGTTCAGATTTCATTAAGTATTTGAGGTGTTGGAATATATCTTAAATTTTACATTTCTTGATTTGGGGTGGTCTGTGACTGTAATAGTTTGGTTGTACTTATGATGTCTATTTATTTTAAAAATATTTGAATATTTAAGATACACTCATCCTGTCGCTTTTCTCAAGATTACTACTTCCTTCCATTACAATGTAAGAATGAGGATTTCACACTTATATTTTCATACTGGTAGCCATAGTATATTTTTAATGCATTTGTTTTTATTCTGATTAGCAAAAGATTCCTTAATAGTCTCCAAATCAACATGTGGTAGCAAACAGTGTCACTAGTTTGCTATGTAGATAACTTGTAGTTTACCGTTTATTACCATTAATTGAAGATATTTGGTTTCTTATGATATAGTTCTTTTAATTTCTTCAGTTTTATCTAGGGATAATGGCAAAATTCATATATTATTGTCTGTGTTAATTTGATAGTTTATACTGTCACTACTGAAAAATAGCATTACTTTGTTCTTCTTTTTTCAGGTTTAAATTGATACATTGAGAGGAAACTTTTAATCTAATTAATAATTATACTTTTGGGTATTTCTGAATACACAATTCCTATAAATTTTGTCATGGTAGCAAAAGTATAGATGATTCTCTTCACATCAAAGAAAACATCATATAAGAATTTGATCAAGCAAGCTAGTCTCTTTACGGATTTGCAAGAGAAATACACTGGTTATGCTTTCAAAATAAATCTTTTTAAAGATTCAAATTTTTGCATAAAATAGGTACTCACCATGGCATTTGATAAACTCTCTGTGTTTATTTCACACACGCGCACACACACACACACACATTATACTTTGTGTTGATTTGAATGTTCTGAAGTCAAAGTTTTAAATTACTGGTAAAGTGTAAGAACAATTTTATTTGTTTGTTAGTCATTACTAGAATACCTTACCTTTATTGTTAAAAGTTATTCTCATGCAAATTTAAATCAGAAAGCATAAACCTTGTAGTTACATGAACCATTGATAACATTGCTTAGATTTTTTTTAAGAGAGAGAGAGGAGAAAGAGAGAGAATTTTTTAATATTTATTTTTCAGTTTTCGGTGGACACAACATCTTTTATTTTATTTTTATGTGGTGCTGAGGATCGAACCCAGCATGCCGCGCATGCCAGGCGACTGCATTACTGCTTGAGCCACATCCCCAGCCCTCGCTTAGATTTTTATTGCAATCATGTATAATTTGATATATTTTTACAAAATTAGAATAATATTAGATATAATATTTCTCTTATATTTTAAATTAACATTAAATTTTACACTTGTTCTCATTAAATTTTTTTTTCAAATTATTTTATTATGTATCTCTTCCAATTACCTATTAGCACTATGAAGAACACAATTGTATAAAATTTTGCCATATTGCTAGATAAAATAAGAGAAATTAAAAGAAATATTCTTTTATAAGTTAGTGAATATTTTAAACGAATGGTAGTCAATGATAACATACAACTTTGCTTTTTTCTATCACTACAATTTGTCTAAAACAATTCCCCAAGTTTGACTACTATAATAATGAACACAACATGAACAAGAATATGTATTTAAATATTAAGATATTCTTTGCAGTGGTGTAATAATTTATTCAAAATATTAGGAATTATTTTTTCTCATTTATCACTGAGAGCCCTTTTGGTTCAGATATATGATTCGCACATATGCACATATGCATCTTTAGTCAAAACAGTTAAGAAATGCATTTGTTCCTTAAAAAATATCATGACTAGAAACATATGGAACCAATGGGAAGAAAACTCTTTAAGATCACTGGGAGTTATAAAAGTTGCTATGTAGTGTATCATATTGTTGCAGGAAAAGACCGATTATGGTAAAATTATAAAATATTTGATTTTATAAATATAAAATAGTTGATTTTGTACAGTTGCATTCCAAATTTCAGTTTTGAATTGGAGGATTTCTGTGTTGAAACTCAACAAAATTATTCTAAAATATATATTGTATATTAAAAAGGGAAAAATTAATAAAAATGAAACTAATAAGAAGGTATATGCCCAATTGAACATAAAGATCTATGTTATTAAATGCAGAAATTAAAAATAAAATTTCAAAATTTGGCAAAATTTATCAGATATGAAAGTGAGGTACCTAAAACTGCATTGTAGTTTATTTTTGATTTGTAAAGAGATAGAAATGACTTCTTAGAAAATCAAATGTCTAGCAAAGAAGTAGTCAAGAAGTCATTTGTGTGTGCATGAATGTTTTTTAAATTATATGTCATAAAATTTGTAAAAGAAGATTCGAGTTATCTAGATCTCCATTTTGAACAATTTGTTAGCTAGGTAAACTAGGCTATTGTCATATAGATTCCAAATTTAATAGTGCTTTTTAAGAGAATAATTTCTCCAAGATATCATGTATTTTCCTTTGTGTGTGTATGGTATAGACCAGATTAACTGCTCACAGCAATTCAAGAGACCCCAGGCTACAGCACAGATCTTCCAAAGTCATCTCATGGGTTGTTGCCATTGTAGTTCCTAGGAAGTGTAGGGGAATGTCATGGAAGTCTCAGTGGAAAGTTTTTTTGGGGTAACACATGTTACAAGTGGGACTGAAAAGATGTAGTTCTTTCATGATTTATTGTGAAAGATAATGTAGTTTTTAAAAGCTAGATAGATCTAAATTAATATCTGTTTTTTAAATGGAAGGGTTTTTTGTACAGCTTGCTTAAGATTTATATATTTACATACTGTAAAACATACCCCTTTAGAGTATAGAGTTCAGTGCATTTAAATATATGCACAATAATGCAAGCATTACCACAGTCAACTTTAGAATATTATCAGTAGCCCAAAAAGAAACCCCGTGTCCCATACCTTTAGTAGTCACATCCTATTTCCTCATACCCTCCAGCCACAGGTAGCCAGTAGTCTACTTTCTATGTCTATGGATTTGTCTATTCTGGACATTACACGGAAGTGGAATTATATGATCCATGATTTTTGTGACTGGTTTCTTTATGTTAGGATAATAATTGTAAAAGCTATTGATGTCCTTGAATGCTTCTCTACTTACTTAATTTATTTGTAAATTAAGTAAGAGTTGCTCCATTGTATGCATATCTTCTGTTATATTTATCAGTTGATGAACATTTAGATTATTCTCACTCTGGCCATTATGAATAAGGCTGCCATGAAAATTCACAGCACAGGTTTTGGTGTGAATATGTTTACACTTTCTTGGCTATACACCTAGGAATACAAAGGCTAAGTCATGTGATGGCTATCTGTATGTAGCATTCGAGGAACTGATAAACTGTTTTCCAAAGTGGCTGATGAGTTTTATATTACAGACTATGTTAGGGTTTCCCTATCTCCACATCCTCCCCAATGTTTGTTACTTGTCTTACTTTATGTTATCCACCTTATTGGAGATGAAATAATAGCTTACTGGGGTTTTGATTTGCATGTCTCTGATGTTTGTGATATTGAGCTTCTTTTCATGTGCTGATTACCCATTTGCATATTTTACTTGGAGCAGTGCTATTGAATGCTTTCTTCATTTTTAATTGGGTTATTTGTTTTTTTTATTATTGTTTTAGAGAGATCTTTAAAGAAAGCCAGAAGATATTAAAGGACATTTCAATTTTAGGGTTCTTTAAACTGCATTTCTTATGTGAGACTTTTTGCCAGGATTCACCCACTTTTTTCACCTATTTTATTGTAAATCCTATACCATTTGTCTACCCTCATCACCTCACCTGCCCATTTACTTACGTATTTAACTCCTGAAAGTACTGTATTAATTCAATCTTTATTATGAAGATAAAAATTAGTAATTGCCAATTATTGAATTTTTTTTTTCTTATTGAAGAACTTATCTAGGTGAAGAATATACCAAACAATAAGATAATTTATTGGATTTTATTTTAGTTTTCATTTACTCTTCCTTAAGAAAATGATGAAAAACACTGAATATTAATTATGGTGGTCAAAAAGTTTCTAATTTTGGTACAGACTAAACTCTTACAGATTTTGTATTTTAGTCATTAATGTAATTATTAATTTGCTCAAATTGCATCTTACAGGTGTTTAGTGGTTTATTTTATTTGCATAGGCTATTTTTCTCTGTGTTCTGTAAACTGCTGAATGCCTCTTTTCATTCACGTTAAGAAAGTTTCGTAATTCTATAGCTTTAGGTCTTTATCAGATTCACATATTGTATAATAATGTCTCTGGATTTACTCACTTCATTTCTTTTTACACTACAAACAAATAAATAAAGGTGGAAATTGGCAGAAAACCCGAGGTTTTTTTTATGTCAAAATTTTAGCAGACATACTATTCTTATCGATTAGGTTCAGCTGGTATGAAAATATTACTACTTTGGAAGAAAGAATTAGAAGAAAGCTAAAGATAATGAATGAGTTTTAACTATGGACACTGAATAGCTTCTGCAGTTGTAAGGAATTGTGGAGGGTGATATTAACATATCTAGAATTTAATGTTTACATGAGGCCCAGAAACTGAAGTTTATAATATTATCTAATCTAATTTGGTTTAGAATACTAACTTGTAAAGTCCTATTGAATGGAATAGAAAGATCTCTAGCCTTAGAGTCTAATTCCATTTCCATTACCTCCAAAATGCATTACCTTAAACCATTTAAATCACAGTGTGCTTATTCATAAAAGGGATAATTAATTCAACTTTGTTATAATTAAGGATTAAGTAAAATGATGTATAGAAAATCCCTAATGCAAAACTTTATGGGTTTACTCCTACAAGAATGAAGTCATTAAAACATACCTTTAGGAATTAGAACTGAAAAACAAATAACTTGGATAGTAAGCAAAATTTAAAGTAAAACACCATGTAAGGGTCACTTACTTTTCACAGAGTTTTTCAAAGACTGCATTGTATTATCCTTAATCCCCAAATGTGACAGTTTCTCTAATTATGAGGCTACACATTTATACTCACATTGATTCCATCATTATATTCAGGACTCACCCACTGGACTGTAACTAAGTCTTTAATGAGTTACTAATGAACATCTTAAGCTTAGATCAGCATTCAAAAAAATGCTAAAGGGTGTTGAAAAGCTATTCTGATTGCAAGTCTGTCACTTTTAATTAGATTGTAAGCCCAATAACATTTTCTGTCCTCACCATTCCTTCTAAGTTTGTAGAAACTGAATAATGAATGACAGATATACTCTCACTTTGATATTAGTCACTCCTGAAGTTAAAAGAGGTAATTCAGTGAGCTAAATTAGACAAATTATTGTTCTGATTAAATACAAAGATAGAAATAATATTAAAAATTAAAATAGCATTTTACAACATTTAATTCTTTTTCTTGGACTCAGATGACTTTAAAACAGATTGATTTTCTTGTTGCATTAGAGAATAACAGATGACATGAGGAGAATAGATCCAGATAGGATTAGATCCTGTAAGTGGAAAAAAAAAAAAAAAGAACTCCTTATTTATAAAAAGAACAAACAGTCTGCTTTCACATGTTACTACCTCTCTCCAGGCCATTAGAATCCCTCAAAACTAGTTATCTTAAACATTACCTGAATTAGATTGGGGCTATTCTTTACTATAGCTCCCCATACAAATCAACAATGACTGTGATTATTTATGAGTGGTCCTTTTTTCTTGTTTTCCTCTCTTTTGATAGTGGAATTGATGAAAGCATGTGAACCTTAAGGGTACATGATTTAATAATGAAAGCAGATAATACATACATTTTAAATCAACAGGCTGGTATGATGCACTGCCTCCAGGGAACAGGACTCAACAATGACTTAAAAGGAAGACTTTTAGATTAGTCACCAAGCTGAATAGTTGGAATAGCTGTGATAGCCCAGATGTATTATAGGTTACAGACTGTTGGCAGGTTTATGTTACAGCTCTGCAGACAGAGCAAAACCACCATGTGGATCTTTAAAGGTAGGTAGGTGTCCAGTAATAATCACACTATGTATATACAACCAACATAACATAATTGATCATTTTGACATTTCATCCTGTTAACATTTCTGCTGTGTTGTTAACAAGCATTTAAGCATTCCTTTTGTGTCTGTGTTGAGAAAGGGGGTGGGAGGCAGATGGTAAATATCTCTTACTACCATAAAAAATAGGAAAAAAAAGTTCTCATTCTTCTTAACTAGAGATGCCAGTTATGTTTAATTCAGGATAGGAAGACAGAACTCACTAATGTGACAGATCTCTATCAAAATGTGTATCATTTTCTTCTAATTTTTCCCACACATGAAGTATAATTGGCAATGTGATTAAAGAAGAATGCCCCATGACTGTGGATGTAAAGATTTCTAAAGAAGCATAGCTTCCATAACATGAAAACCTTAATATCCCTAAAAAGTGGAGCAGAGGAAAGAAAAGCCAGTGTTATGTGTATAATAAATTCCAAAGTTGTGTTTTGTTACCATGAATTTGAATCTGTTTTTGTTGTTTTGAGGTGGGTGTTTTTAGTTGGAAAAGAAAAATTTACAATTAGTTGTCATTCCTCTGATGAGTAAGCTATGAAATATTTTGTTTAATTTGAATGAAAATAAATCAGTTTTTTGGTCATAAGCCAAGTTTCTAAAAAATTATTTCATTAACAGAAATTCTCTGCTTACTCACTTTCACAAGTATTTGAAATATTAACATTGCAGCATTACAATTTAGGCAACCATTACAATGAATAGATCACAATGTTTTCCTTTAATTTATAGTATGTATAAAATGCCAGAGTTGAAAACCAATTAAAATGTGATTCTTTGATATTTTAACACTACAAACCCTTCAGCTTCACTCACAATTGAGCATTTTGCCTCTTTTACTAGTCTCAGTGTGTCTTTTAAAGCTTTTGTAACTTGTTTGAACAGTCTTTTGGCAAAAGTTTTTATATTATTTTGTGTTTTTTTTTTAATTTTGCTATAACAAGCTATGTTGTATAGAAAAAGTGAGGAACCTAGTCTGAAGGGGAAACTGCTCAACCACATAGGGCATACCAACACTGCATGAAATAATTCAGATTAGAGAAGAAATCTATTGAGTTCAATGGAACAATATCCAAGTATTCCATGAAAGTTGCTTCACCATGCACAGGGAGGCAATTTATCACTATTGAGCTATTTTATTGTAAGACCAAGAATTGAAACAGATTTTTCTGCTATAACTTCCATGTTGTAATTGCTACCCAGTAGCATCCACACTCAGGTGCTTGAATTGGAACTTTTGTGACTTTTGTTGGAGATTACTACTCAACCTCTAAAAAAATTATGCAGCCATCTCACATGCCTCAGGGACAAATCAGGAATAGTCTTTTATATGTTCAAAATGAAGGTCACAGGGGGGATATGTTCCTTTATTTTTAAAAGATAATTGGAAATATTTCTTTATTTATGAGGAAATGAAAGGAATAGTTCCTCCTTTCCTTCTATATATGTTCCAGTGAATTTGAGATGGATGTTCAACTATCAGTCAAACATTTGCTGTTATAATTGTTTCAATGTAATATCCAGCATTACATTGCACTTTCCAGTTTGCTGAACAGTTGTACTCAAATAGTTTAGTGAATATTCCTAATAATCCAGTAAATCATAGATATGTGTATCAGCAATTTTAATATGAAAAATTGGACTCAAAGCCATCAATCTAATGATTCCCTGACTCTTTTCAAATATAAATTTAAATCAAAATCTCCCAATCATCCCGTAGGGATTTCTTCCATAAGCATTTTTATAATCCACCAAGCACTTGCCTTATTTTGTGTACCTATAATTTAAACTAAAAAGGAACCAATCAAAACAGCATACTCAGATTAAACTAGAATATAATAAAATCAAGGAAAGAAATTTTAAAATTTGAAAAAAATCATCATTTAGGGAAGAAAGGAATGTTGTTTTTGTTTAAATCCTGGAAATCAAAACATGAGAAGATAAGTAAATTTTAGTAGAAAGTGGAAGGGAAATATTGTGAATTTTTTTTTTTTTTTTGTGTGTGTATATATATAGATATGTTTGTGTGTGTGTTTATATGTGTGTGTATATATATAGATAGGTGTTGGTGGGAGAGAGAAAGAGAACATTTTGGTAACATTATGGGCAAGAATGTTACTGGAAAGAAGTGAGAATTGGAAAGCCTGAGCAGTAGGGGAAAGAATTTTCTATTAAGAAGGATAATCTGAATGTAGTGTTAGTTAGGTATATAATAGAAGGATAAGCATTTTGTATCCAAGAAGTAATATTGAAGGCAAAGTTGAATACATATACTAGAATCGTAGCTATATTAGCATATATTTAAAACTCTGTCAGGCTTGTGATTAGCTAACTAATAGACATAGTAGCTGAGCAGGATGACATATGCCTGCAATCCCAACTACAAAAGTTTAAGGCCATCCTTGGCAACAAAGGGAGACCCTGTCTCAAAATTTAAAAAAAGAGCTGGGAATGTTGTTCAGTGGTAGAATAAGCATCGTTTCATTCCCTAGTGCTGGTCAGGGGAGGAGGGGGACATGATAAAATATTACCTCGAAACACAAAAATAAGTGATTTATAGAAACATTCTTAGTTTATGAAATTTAAATCACTTGTAACTCTGATAAACATGATATGGTGTTGTCTTGTTTGCATTTCTTGTAAGTATTTTAGTATTGCACCCCAGTACAGAGATTTCATGTTCACTGTTATGATCAGTATCTGTTTGGAGGAAGATGTTGAATAATTGGATTATATGAGTCCTCATCTAAGGAGAATAACAAAACAGAAACAGCAGAAATTGTTTAGAAACAGTGCTTACTTAAAATTATTATTACTTATAAATCAATGTATGTCTCTGAAAGCATATACCACTGAGTTGTGATATTTTTGTTATTTGTTTTGATTATATGTTTTACAGATAATATGATCACTATGGTACTACCATGAAAAATACTTCAACGTCTTAAAACACTTATTGTTTTTCCTTTTTGCCTCTTGTTCACATATAATCAACATTCTGAAACTGATACTCTGATGGCCTTTGATGTTTGCAAAACTATACATAAACACAGGTATTTTGTTTATTTCGATCAATTCAGTTACTTATTAAATAATACTTTTCATATTTCATGCACTTGCCCATTAGGAAAGCAAAATGAAGTTGTTTTAACTATAAAAATTTCTCAGTACGGATTGATTGTGTGGAAGATATGGATATAACAATAATTCATATTACCTGTAGTGAGAACTGAACATTCTCTATGATTAAGGCAATTCCAATTTTAAAAAGTACATTCCCCAATCTATTCAAATGAAATCTTTATTAGGTATTCAATTCTTATAGCATGAATGAAGTTTCCCTATGAAGAAGGGCACAAAGAAACAACCAGACACATTGGCTTTATTATCACTTCCTGTTCCAGAACCAAAATTACCTTGAACACATTAAAAAACTCTGTACAACAGGGTTTGAAACTGGTCTCACATGGAGATGGGAGGGAGAAAATGACAGGAAGCATTGCTTCCAAATTATAGTAAATGCCACATGCTGGGTATGTTTTTCATTGTTTGAAAAAAAAATACTTTTCTTTAAAGGTCTGGAGAAGAAAGATACCTAGTATGTGAAGTCTTTCTTCAGATATCTGAAGAAAAGTACCCTCCAGGAGAAGTGTGATTTGTTTTTGTAGGCCACATACAGAATTTAGACAAGTAGGTGGGAAATGCTGGAGAATAGATATAACCTTTATTTTCTGTTTTATTTTTCCTTCATAACCTCGTGGCTTTATTTTTTTGTTAGGGTTGATGCAAGCTACTTCACTTTGATTTCGACACTTTTCATAACACACACACAAGATTCATTTATAGAATGAAACAGAAAATTAAAACAGATCCTATTCCTGAGTCTTTTTTTGGTAATGGAATTAACAGAGAATCTGGTAAGATTGGGGTCTTCCCCCTAGAAGACCTCTGTACCAACAAAACAATTTTGCCTACAATATTAAAAGCTGTTACTGATCCTTAGGCATTAAACCATAATCCCAGTAATTGTCAGTAACTTTCACAGGTAAATTCTGACTTAGGCAAAAGGGAAAAGCATGCATGAGTGGAACTCTATGGCCCCCCAAAATTTAGAATCAATAGGAACTTTGGTTAGCAGGTGATTATCAAGCACCTGAGAGCCCAGGAAGCAACAAGCACATGTAAATTAGGTGACAAGTGACATTCAGTGGGGCGAATATATTAACAATCACAGTAATGGTAACAAAGAACTTGGCACACATAGTTATCACCTTTCTTGACATGAGGAAATATGCTGCTTCAAATGAAGTCATAGCCAAAGGATCTATCCTTCTGATCACAGCCTCTTCACAAGAAGTTTGGGTATCTTTTTTAACAGGAATTTTTAGGGGTTATTATCTAGTATGGGAGCCAGAAGAATATTTCCAGCTCTGAAATTTCATATTTCTCACGGAATACCATATTTTTAAATGTGATATTTATCTTGAAGAGTTTTGTTGAAGCTATCTTTATAATAGTTCCAGAAAGACAAAATAAATGTTTCCCCAGGAGTCATACAATACCTTAACAGAAGCATATGCAAGAATTTTTTAAATGGAAGTTAAGATTTGAGGCTCTAACAGCCCTAGTCCCTGTAGACAGTCCCTCCTGTTCTGGCTGTCACAAACCAGTGCCTCTGGGTTTCTTTCATATTATTGGTGAATTTAAGTGAATAAAATCTGTAGACACAAACAATGTTTTAGAGCACTTTTCATAGAACTTGTCAGAGTCCAATTTGTAAGTTTACTCAACTTCCTGGTATTTTGTGTGCTTCCATCTCCCTCCATGAAATTATTTTATTCCATGATATAAACATTCTTTCTGGAGTTTGCTTTCTAGTTCTATCTAGAGCATGTTGTTATTTCTTCTGGATGCTAAGTTTCCTTCATTTAAATACAGACATGTTTGTATTTGCCAGCTGATGCTTAATTCTATTGTAGATGCATTTTAACTCTATTGTCATTGTCTGCTTATTCTAAAAATTGACCTTTCCTGGAAATAGTTATCTCTAGTTCAGTGGAAGTTATTATTCCTTTTTATGTCTTTCCCTATCATGTACTACCTACGCTTTCTTCCTTAGAGTTTTATTAAGTGTCCTAAAACAGATGTTTTAAACACTAAATTCTCGAGTCTGCCTTATAGATCAAATAATCTGGCTGTTGCTTGCTCCAACCTTATTTCAGACTATTCTCTTTAACCACTATGCCTCTCCATATTGTCCTTTGTACTATTTCTTGAACAGACCTGTGTGTTTCCATCTTGGAGACCTTTGCATAGACTGCAGTGCTCTTTTGATTTTTGTTTGGCTAGAAATTTTGAATTTCACTGAAATCTCAGCTTTAATTTTATCCCCATAGATTAAGTCTTCCTTAAAAACCTAAATATAGTAGCCTTTGTATATTACTTTCCTGACATTTTCTGAAGATTACTATCGTATCTACATGGTATTTTTATTATTTATCTGTATTTATTCATTGTCTGTCTCCCCCACCAGATGTGTAATTCATTAAGGTAGGTATGTAGTTTATTTTGTTTACCAAACCCTTCAGCAGCTAGAAGAGGACCTACCACAATGGAATTTAGTAAATATTTATTGAATGAATAAACACATAAGCACATGCTCCATCACTCTAAATGTGCATGTAAGTTAACTTGGCTGAGAGTTAATTCTTTCAACGAAATTGTAACTGAACCTCTTGCAGTAATATTCTAATTCACTTTCACTAATTACTTTCGATAAAGATCTTAAAATTTTAGGGGAAACCTGCCTGTAAGTATTTATGTAAAAATAGTTTTAAAATACTACACGGTCTTTTTTGGGCAGTTAGGAAAGGGATACTCTAGAAGTTAAAAAAAAAATTAGAAAAGATACCATTGAATGAAACATGAAAGAAACTACTAGAATGAAATGTCAAAGAAAGGTATTGCTTAGAGATTTCAATTTTCATAACTTTTTTTGGTCTTGAAACTTGGTTTTCTTTGATTCCTTTTCTTTCACATAGGCTGTCAAACTGTCATTCAGATTGCCAAAGCAATGGATATATTAGTAACCATACCATGAATTTAAATTTATAAAGTTGTTTCAGGGCAGTATCTCAGACTTACATTATAAAGTTTTCCATCATAAATGTGTTGTGTAACAAAATTCTTAATACTTTTTTTCTATAAAGCTGTGTCATTTCATGTGATTTGAAGGGATATGTTTTTATTCTTAATTTGTAAATATAAATATCAAGACATTATAGAATCACTGCATGAACTTGTGTTGTTAGAACAATGATCATAAATTCTCTTACATTATTGATTTTCTTAGTTTCTCTTCTGACTGTTAAATGTTAGTGATGTAGCTTTATTAATGTGGTTTAAAATATACATGCTATAATATCTTAGAAATATTTGCGTAGAATAAAATAGTTTTCTTTGTAAAATCCTTTATCTTCCATTGGTAGGTATATTTTACTCATTAAATTAATTACAAATAGTGTAGAGAAATGTATATTTTGTATATCAATTTGCCAGAAAGAAACCCTGTACTTAAATAGTTTCAGTTTTCATAGCATTAAATATATGACTGTTTGTGAATTATTTATAAAAATCATGTGTAAAATTTTATTTTCTCATTATTGTCATGGTCTTCCATATTTATTCATTTATGTAATATGTACCATTTGTCAGTAAAAATCATTGTGTATATAACTGGTAAATATGTATGTATATCTTTTTTTACTTTAATGTCCTTCATAACTCTTAAAATAATATATTTCAAAAATTTTAGTTAAGTGACCTGAAAAACATAATAAATAAATATAAAACAATCCATTTAAGTGTAACCATACACAAACAAAACCAAATAAACAAAAAGCACATTTTGAAACATTTTTGCCCCTTATCAAGCCTTCTTTTGAGTGTGTAAAAATTGAGTTCAGTTACTAATAATTTTACTTACACTTACATAGATATTAGTGCTCATAATTTATATCAAAACGCTCTGAATCTATAAAAATATAAATAACATTTATATTTCAGGTAGTGTACTCTGCTTTTAATCTTTATGTTCAATTTTCTGTCTTTGTTAGAGATTAATATGAGAATTTTTGTCTTAATTAAAATAGTGTTTAACTAGAAAAGTATTACCCTAGAGGCCATGATGTGATTGCCTTAGCTCCAGGGCTGTCAGAGAGGGGCCTTGGGTGGCTGGAGTCCTGGCAGGAGCCTGCAGCTGAGAGCTGCCTTGGGGATAGCCACTACCAGGGCTCCTCTAAGGCTAGCCTGAGCTGAGCCAGGTCTGATGGTGCGCCCTGCGGTCCCCGCAGGTGGCAAGCACAATGAGAGACATCCAGCCCTTGCTGCTGCACTGCGACATGCTGAGCGCAGCCCAGGAGGCGCTCTACCACCCAGACATCTCCTTCAGCAGCCTTCTGCGGAGCGTGCTACTGCTCATCGTGGACAAGGGCCTCGTGGAGCTGCCAGAGGAGTTCGTGGTCCAGGTGCCCAAGGAGCACAGATTGCAGCCCAAGGTGCGGCCAGCGGTGGGAAGAGAGGGCTGGGGGTGGCTGGGCAGTGGCTCCTGGAAGGCTTAGTTTCCCCAGGCTGTGACCTAAATGTGTGGTCTTATGTATTTACCATCTGCATTCATTCATGGCTGATGTTGCCCATTCTTGGTATCCTAGCCAGCTATTTTAACAGTGCATGCCTGTTGTACATTAGAGCCTCATTCTTATTTTGAAATATTGCCATTTTTATTGGATTTAAAATATTTTTTTCATTATCACAAGAAGTTTAGTGACAATTTCAACTATTGTAAAATTTGAAAGGCTGTAAAAGATAAGCTTTAACATTTCTGATCATGGGCTTGTTTGAAAAAAATCTCATCAAAGGAAACTAACAAGACATTGAAAGGATTATGATGAAAACATCTTGGTTAGAAATTATGTATAATAATTTAAAGCATAGCTAACTTAATAGAAAAGTGGTTATTATAGAAGCAACCTAAAATTCTTATTAAAATGTAGGAAAGTACTTAATATTGCTTCTGCAGCTGTTGAGTACATTGAATGACATCCAGACTTTGAAATTCTAGTGAGGAGTGTTTTGCACATAATACTTACTCTTTTCCCCCAATAATTTACGTTTCATTTTACATAATATTTAGAAATTACAATTTTTCTTTTTTCTTCCACAAAACTACTTGCAGGCACTCATATCCATGTAATTTCTCACAGGGAATATAAACTTTATCATTTTATTTGTGTGCCACAGCATGAAAAACACTGGGAAGCATTTGGCTGGGAACAGTGAATATCAAGTCTTATCACCAAAGACAATCACCTTTTCTATCTAGTGATTTGCTGAAGGGGATAGCATACAAGAAATAATGGCAAAGGAACATGAAGCATCACTATGATTCCTGAGTTCTTCTTCTAAACTTCCTTATGGAATTAGAATACTTTGTTTCAGTTCAGGGACTGTGGGATATGGACCATGAAACCACTTCAGACTTTAGTGACCTGTGAGAAGGAAACACAACTCTTCAATTACAGCAGCACATTGAAAGGAGTAAGTAGGCTGGTAAATTGGCACTCAACAGCTTCATCCATTCACTCACTGTTCTATCCATGATCTAGACTCTCTTTAGATTAGAAATTCTTCCTTGGTGGTGATGGTTGAGGAGTGGTAGGGTGACATGCAACCAAGTGCCACACAGTTGCATTAACTTGCATAGAAACACATGGAAGGACCCAACACATTTTGAAAATTCAAAAGCTTTGTGTAATAAATATTTCTTAAGAATTCCACTTCTGCTTTCTGCTTTGCTTTACATTGCCTTTTCAAACCTGACATTCTCTAAGTTGAAAACAGCTATATTTTTTCCTCAGAATGTGGTTCAATAGTCACCAAGTTTTCATCATAATCTTGTATTTTGATTTATATTATAAAATATTAATATTAGTAATTATATTTAACTGACTCCAATGAATATATATTCATAAGAAATTCTTTTTTCACAAATGAAGAAGAAATCCAGAAGTGATGTTTACTTTTTATAAATAGATCTTATATATGTTTAAATCAGCTACTAGTGTGTGTATATGCGTGCATGCGCACGCATGCACACATACACATATACACACACACACAACTGCTAGCAATTCTGTTTCTAAAAAAAATTAGAATATCATTCAGTTAGAATATTGTTTTCTAGAACTCTTATTGAGAAGTTGACTGAATTTAAATATTCCCTAATTTTTAAATTTCAATATTAATTATTTTTACAGCTCCAGGAATTTAAATGAGGGCCTTATTCTTGCTGGGCAAGCATTCTACCACTGACTTAAGCTCCAGTCTCCCATTCCCCAATTTAGTAAGATTTTTCTATACATCTATTCTTTGGTCTTGGCCATGATTATATGTGGCCACTTACAATATAATGGTGAGATTAAATCATGTTTTTTAAATTTACTATCAAATAGGCAAATTGAATTATATTCTGCTTAAGATGTATGAAAGTGAGGGTGCAAGGCAGTTTTCATGGGATATCATAAATGAAGACTAAGCTAAATGTTATGTGCTATATAAAAGGAGCTTACGAGGGCTCCCCATAGAAAGAAAAAAGAAGAATAAGTATATAGAACTGGGGCATGATATTTTCAGATTTGGAGGATGGTACCCAGAGCTAGCTTGGACAGGTATTAAAAATGTAATAGAAGTATGAGATTCACATTATCTTGAGCTATTTAAGTTGAGAAGACACAGAAAAATTCAAATGAAAAATGTCATCTCAAATTTCCTCCCTTCCTTCCTTACCTTCTCAACATTTATTATTATTTAAAACAAAAACAACAGCCTGTTATTAGAACAAAGATAGTGTAAGAATTAAAACATAAAATAAGTACATATAGCAAAGGGTGATATTAATGTAATCAATCTGTGATTTAAAAGTGACTTTGCCTTCGAATATTAACCTGGGTTTTTGTATAGATGGCCAAACAATCACATTATAGATCCAACAAAAATAGCCATAAAAAAAAACTCTTTTATTGCTTTGGAATTACACTGTGAATTTTTTAAAAATTCATTTGACCCTTGAGAGCTAGCATTACTTGAGAGTAAATGAGTGTTTGGATTCATAGAAATTAGAGCTTCATGGTACAGCAGCCAAGCATAAAGAATTAAAAAAATGGTTCTCCGTAGGTGCTTAGAAAGTTCATTGAGAGCATCTACAAACAATCCTCCTGCAAGCCACACATACAATATGCCATATTCCTTCATGTTTTCTCCTAAAAAGCAGAAAAGGCATTTCTGGCCTGACAGGATGTATTAAAAACTCTACCTGGGCTCATTTTAAAGTTCACTTTTTGCTGTGTATTCTATCAGTCATTTTGAAAAATTACATCAACTCTACCTTACTGACCCCATCCCCCACACTCTTACCGTTTTCATATTAATAGGTGGGACAGCTTCTATGATGATGGTAAAGAAGGAGTAAATGCTATTTAATTTTTAAATTGATTTTGAACAAAATCATCCTTTAAAAGTAGCCCATATTACTGAATATTGGAGGTTTCTCATTCACTTTTCTACTCATTTATTTTTCCAACACTTGTTTGAGTACAAATGTATGCTGGGTACTACAGTAAGTCCCAGGAAGACAAAGATGAAGCACTACCCAACTTTGATCTCTCAGTGAGTCTCCTGGAACAGACAAAAGAAGAGTGCAAGTGTGTTGAATGCATGCTAGAGGATACCTCCTATCTGCACCCAGACAAGAGCAGTTCTTCATCATAGAAAAAAAAAAATTAAGACAGACTTTGTGTGTGTGTGTGTGTGTGTGTGTGTTTGAAAGGGTGCTAAATATAAGAATAATGTTTTGAGGATACATATTCTTACAGAAGTGTTAGGACTCAAGTACTTAGACTTTAGTGATAAAGAAATAACTTAAGGGGAGTTTTCCTCCCCTCCTAAGGTACTAGTTCTTCTGTTCTTTCCAAAAGCTTTTTTTGCTCACTGTAATTATAAGTGATTTTAATCTCCAATGGTACACCATTTCTCTAAGTAACAAAACCAACCACCAAATGGCACTTGCATTCTTGCGTCTTAGCTCAGATTTTCAAGGAAGAGAATTTAATCCCCATTGGGTGAAAGTCAATTTTCCTTATCTAATTACTGTGCTCCAGACATTCTATGGCCAAGGGCCCACACAATTCTGCTTGTGCATAAAACAGTGTACTATGGAGCACATGGAGGTATTATCTACCTAAATTGATTGGGTCAGAGAAGTTGATCTGAAGATAAAGTGGCATCTGTGCTGCAACCCGACAGATGAGTATTAGTTAGCCAAACAGATAGATGCAAGAAGAAAGGTACTATTATAAGGAGAGGAAGCAGTAACACAAAGGCTTAGTTCAGTCTGCAATTGGAGCATAACAGTCCTAAGGATAATTCAGTCTAGAACTAATCTATCTGCAGAGGTGGTGAAGGATCTGATCAGAAATATGAGAAGTTCAGCATTTTCCTGATGTCAGTGAATAAGAAACTAAAGTTAATTTTAGAGAAATTAAGCAAGGAGTGGCACATTTGAAAAACAAACTAGAAGATTTGAGATGAGATGGAGCTTTTGTTATATCAATTCAGATAAGAAATCTGAGTTGGTTGCATTGGTGGTTTTGACTCAAGGAGTGGATTGTCAATAGTGATGTTGAGGGGACTGTTAGGGAAGATCATTAATAGAGGGCATGCTTATGCGTGAGGTCCTATATCAATCCCTAGCACTAATCCTCCCCCTAGTAGTGGTGATGAGTGACAATTGGCATTTAGATTTATTGTGTTTCTGAGTAAGACAGAGAATAATCCAAAGGGAAAGCTACCAAGCCTCATGCTTGAGAGATTGTATGATGAATGACTGTCCCATTCACTGAGATAAGAGTGACATTGGAGATGAGAATGCTGGTAAGGAGTAGAATGTTGTCAACTGAACATTTACCCATTGAATAAAAACACAATATCCCAACCGGGTGGGTTGCACATGCCTGTACTCCCACCCACTTGAAAGGCTGAAACAGGAGGATCACAATTTCAATGCAAGCCTGGGAAACTTAGTGAGACCCTGTCTCAAAATAAAATAAAGGGCTGTGGTGTAGCTCAGTAATAGAGCACTTGCTTAGTATGTACAAGGCCCTGGGTTCAGTCCTCAGTAACTAACACAGGGAAACTGAGACAAATTTAAGGCCAACTTGGGCAACTTAATGAGACACTGCATCAAAACAAAACAAAAAGAACTGAATCTTGTTTAGTGATTAAGGTGGTGAAGCACCCCTGGGTTCAATCCCCTACATATATATATCCCCTACATATGTATATGTATATATATCCCCTATATACTATATATGTGTATTCCATATAAATGTATATCTATAC
Source organism: Marmota monax (assembly GCF_021218885.2). NCBI lineage: Eukaryota > Metazoa > Chordata > Mammalia > Rodentia > Sciuridae > Marmota > Marmota monax. The sequence goes on from NW_026691950.1 coordinate 17,851,640, forward strand.
ACACAAAAACATGTATGTGTATATATATGTGCATACACATATGCATATATGTACATAACTGTATTATTTGTATAATCCAATATAAAAATCTGAAAAAAATAGTTAAAAGTGCTATTATTTAGCATAACTTATTTTCATTACAAACAGAAATTTGTGCTGTTCTTTATATTAGCAATTCTATTTTGACCTAGATATAAGATATCCTGAAAAATGAGAACATTTGCCAGGATTTTCATTCAATCCTTCCTTACTCCCCAGTAATACCTAACAAGGATATAGTGGAGCCAAGATTAGGTCTAAATTTTGAACTTGTCTGTCTTCTCAGACCCAGATATATTTAGTAGTTGTTCAGTTCCTGTACAGGGTTTCATGTCAGAATCTGGAAAGAAGCAGGAAACTACTAAGGTCACATTTGTACTCATTAACAATGTAACATAGAATATACTTCAATAAAACAATAACAAAAGTAATCCATGTGTCTTTTGAGAATGCCTCAGAAATGAACCTGGATTAATCTCTTGCCTAATTAAAACTGATTATTAAAACAGCATATCCCTTGATGACAGCCCAAAGTGATGTTTTGTCTTGAGAAAATGGCTAACATTCTTATTGGCTAAAGATTTAGTCTCTAAAATAAAAGCTGCAATCAAAAAAGTTATTTCCAAGTTGTAAGTTCAAGGCCACAGTTGCAAACCTCACATAATTTTACATATGATGGTGGTATAGAAAACTGGTATAGTCAGGATAAGGGTGCAGAAGCACATTTGTTGGGTTATATATAACAGCGTGATTTGGGAATTGAGTCAGTTCTTTTGTATACTATAAGGTCCAAGTTATAGACATTGGAATAAATGAAGGTTAGAGAGGCAACTATAGATTGCTTTAAAACCTATAAGACAGAATACCTCCATCTGGTAATTAAGGTTGTAGGGAGCACATTTTTTCTTGCCTCATATGATATCCTCATACATGTCTTATCCTTCAGCCACAGGAATGACTAGTCTTAGGTTAGAGAAGGTGCTTGTGCAGGCAAAGTGGCATTTGTGCTGCCACCAGACACAGACAATAGTAATTAGTGGAGCATAGACACAGAGGGATTTTATAGATTTACTGGACAAATGTTTCCCTCCATACCTTCGGCACATATTACCTTTGCTGGTAGGAACATTCTATACTACTTAACTCCTCTAAGGTCAGCAAAGAATGATATCTATGGTTGAAACTGAGATGATTTTCCTCCTTTCATCTTTAGATCTATTTCTCCAGCCCCCAATACTCACCATACTAGAGATTGAATATAGTGGTGCTTTACCACTAAGCTAAATTCCTAGCTACTTTTATTGTTTTATTTTGACACAGAACTTTGCTAAATTACCCTGGCTGGTCCTGAACTTGTGTCCTCTATCTTCAGCCTCTTGAGTAGCTGGGATTACAGGCACCCATGCCTGGTTTTGGCTTTATTATTGACAAAACATTTCCCATTCTTCTGGTTTTAAATTAGAAGGGTCTGAAAGTTGTGCATGTGTGCATACACACCTGTGGAGTTTTGTTTCTCTTGATATTTCCTTCTGGCTTTTATATTTTTATTTGGTATAACTTATAATCACTGGAAAATCTGAGCATTTGTTACTCTTAATATGTTTTATTAGTGTTATGTATATTGACAGTGATGAGTTATCCTTCTGGCATGTTCTCATATTCTTATTGCTCATACTCCTCTAAATTTTTAGAAAAGCTGGTTCTAATTTTATTATTATATTACTGTCTGCAGTGTGTAGGTGAAATCTAGGAATTCATGAGAGGTAAAGAAAGAAATTGTAACAGAAGAACAGAAATTAATGTTGCTACAGCAACAGAAAACCTTCTATTTTACAAGCTCAGTCTTTTGGATGTAACTCTTACTGCAGGAGAATAATATAATGTGGCCTTCAAACTGCTGTGTTAGCTTTCTTGTTTTATATGACACTATAATATTATTTCAGATAAAAGCCCCTGCTCACATTTATTTGCCTCTTTCAGTAAAGTTTGCCAGTTTAGACAAGACTTCTGGTCTAATTGATATGCAAAATACATCCTTTGCACATCACTCTTTAGAATTCTTATGTGCATCTAGGGTCATATTATGTTTTTATGTGGGAAGAAAATTAAAAGGCCTCTAGGGAAACAGGTCAGGTATTAAAGTCTTAAAATATGTTTTGTGGCCCTAAACTTAATTTCAAAGAATTTCTTTAAGGACCATGTTTCCTTTAAAAGTGGTATAAATTCTTGAATGATGTATCTAATTGAAAATAAAGGTATTAGTGAATTTGGCCTTCAAGTATTTCCAGGAAGATATGATAAACCATCTTTCATTTCTGTTGCATAAATTATACTTTATTTTTCCTCTCCAACTAAAAAGTGTGAGAGTAACTCTTCAAAATTCTCACAGAAATGATATTTTGACCATTAAAATTGCATGTCAGAAAAACTATGAATAATGGGAAATGGATGCTAAATTTTGACATTTAGGCCCCCAAATATTTTTTCTGGAATATTATTAGGACCACATTTTATATTATTTCATTAATTCATTGAGTATCTGCCATGTTTTGAGAATTTTATGTATGTTCCAAAGAAGCATATTTTATACTACTATGAGAGATACTTTTCAGAATAAGTAAGTTACTTAAAAGTCTCTTCTTTTTTGCTCAGTTTCCTCTGATGGAACCTATGTGTGGTAATCAATGACATCTGAAATGTATCTCAGATACAGAGAGGAAACTCCCTGGTATTTATAGAAGCATTGACTCAAAATGGAAAAGAAGGGCAAGGCAGGCAATGTTGTGCATGTAATATTTTCATGGATTGCTTTACATTTTTAGATTCTACAGTTTCTACTTACACAGGTCTTTAGTACACAAATGTAGAAATTTGACCAGGTGTTCTAGTTTATTTATTCATATATACAGTAAATTAAATCTGCTGTTTTTCCAGCTCTTAGTTCTCCAAGAGGTTGTTTCTTATTCTTGGTTATTTTTTTTTTATTTAATTCTTCAGTCTTTTGGTTTTACTGTATGAAATTGCAAATAATACTTGGGCTTTTGGTTCAGAGAGATCTGTGCTCAGATTCAGCTTTACAGTGAATTAACCATCTTAAAAATTGGTATTATTATATCTGTATAGTTGATGTTCTAGTTCTGTGAATGGCACCACCCAGTCACCTAGGTATCATACATTGTTGCTGTTATAATTAAGTATAATACGTAAATATATTCAATATGATAAAACATAGAATTCTTAAAACCTAATGTTTTCTACCACTCTTTGCCCTCCTTTCAGCTTTCTGTTTTATAGTAATTATACTATATATATATATATATATATATATATATATATATAATTTATGTATATCTACTAGATCTATATATATATATAGATCATTCATATCATTCATATATACATGCATACATACATATATATGAAGATTCATGAATAATTTCAATGAATTTATTTATTTATTTGTTAATATTTCTCTTTAGGTTGAGGAAGAGACAAAATAGTGTTCTGAATTACCAGTTTTACATTTAGGGCACATTCATGGATGTGATTATCACTTGGGTTCATTGAGTATAAATGTTTGGAAAAGAATAATTTAACTATTTGTTGTCCATTTAATATTTAGAGTACCCTCCATGAGGCTATTTATTTTCTCATTGATTTCATAGTTGTTGGTGAGAGAGAATAAGTAAACCAGATGTACACCTGAGTCTGTGATTTGGTGGAATACTGTGTCAATGAAATGAAGAGGAAAAAATGGCATACCTTGTATGAGATGGGGATATGGGAGAAAAAGGATAGATGAACCATTCTTATATGAAGTGCAGTTTTAACTAACTCTAGAAAAATCCCCAGGGTAATTTGCAAGCATAGATGGAGATGGGAAAGGAGGGTATTCCAGAGAATTGAATTACATGAACAAAGCTACAGTTGGAAAAAATTTAATGTTGGCTAAATTTAGGACAGTTTCATGAAACAGAGGGTAGTGAGTATAACTGACAACAAGCACATGAGGAAAGAAGGGATAGGTAGTTGAAAAATAGGTTATAGTCATCTTGTAGGGGGTCTTAAATGCCAGGGTGAGACTTTGTATATAATTTTTCCTGTAGTGGGGATTCTTTTGGAGCTCCTAATTAAATTTGCAGGTTAGAACCTACCAGATTATGTGCAGAAAGTTAGGATACAGAGGGACTTAAAAGTACAGAGATCAGTTAGGTTGTTGCAGTAGGGCAGAAAGTAATGAGTGTCTGAGCTGGGGAGGTAGCAGTGGTTGTGGAAAGAAGAGAGTGATGTGAGAGATGCACAGAGTTTGAATCTGCAGTCCTTGGCTACTAATTGGGTGTAGGAGGTAAGGTTGAGGAAAGAATCAAAGATACCTAGGTGACTGGGTGGTGCCATTCACAGAACTAGAACATCAAGAGGATGCTTTGGCTTTTTAGAAATAAATGGTGAATATGGCCTTAGAAATATTGAGTTAGAGGAACAAATATGAAGCAGACTCTAAATATATGATTCTTGATCCGAAGAGAAAGTTATTGCTAGTGATAAAATTTGAGAATTTTTGATGTAGATGTGATAAAGCCATTGGAGTTGATGAGATTTCCAAAGCAGATAATAGTCAAGGAGAGATCCTTGGGACACACATTTAGAGAGAGGGAAAATAGCCATTGAAGGCAGTCAAATCGTGGTTAATATTAATGATTAATTGAAGTGACATCCCATACTTTTCTTATGCTCTCCACCTCTGACAGTACCTGCTAATGTCAATCCATAAGATGTTCATACATATGTAATAGGATGATGACAGAGCAGGAGCTAAATGGATGAGGAGAGCGGTTTTGATTCTCACCAATAAATTACTGACTCAATGACCTTTCACAAATGCCCTACATATAAGAAGAGCAAATAATAGAGGATTAGGTTTGTGAATATATGTGATAGAAGTGAGGATATTTGACTAAGTTTAGGTATTTTCTTCCATTTTGGAATTATAATTCTTTCTTCCTTTTTTAGTTTTGATCACTAATTAATTGTAAATCATCAGACAAATTATAATACTTGAGTGAACACATATTAAAGAATATAATTAAATTTCAAAATTGTTATTCTGGGAAAATTTAATACTGAAATAATGAAATAGACACTGGGACATTTTTAATCAAACGTGGAAGTTAACAATTAAATCACATGTTATATATTGTAATAATTTCTGACTAATGAATCTAAAAATATTTGATATAGACTATAGCCCAAAAAGGGAAGAATTTATTTATTTAAAAATATTTTAAGATTTAAGAATTATACTATAGCAAAAGTATTTGAAATTAATGATCCATTTATCGAAACTGAATTAGAGATATGAAAAAGTGAATTATCATTATTTGTAACATCTTCTGAAACACATAATTATACATAACTACCATTATATCTGTGTTAATAAGTAAACACAACAATACTTTTATTCTTTTAAAAAATCTCAGGAATATAGTAGTGCTAGGGTTGTAGCTCAGTAGTAGGGTGCTTGCCTACTATGCATGAGACCCTGGATTCTACCTCAGGTAGATAAATAAATAAATAAATAAATAAATTTCAGGAATTAAAAAATAAGTTGATTACTCAATGTTACTGTAAACTGTAGTCTTGTAAATGTAATTTATTCCCACAGTTTCACTTCAAAAAGAAAAACACATGCATCATTTGGCTCTTCTAATATTTAAAATTTTAACTTTATTTTTATTAAATAATGTGATTTTTTAATGATGATATGTTCCAGCATAATAACTTGAGTGGCTTATGAAGATACGTATTTTGTTGGTTTACTTTTTAACCTATTTTTTCTAATGTTTTACAAAACAGTTTATCATCTTAAAAAAAATAACTATGACAACATAGTAATGCTGAGTAGGTACTTGTGTAATAACTACTATTTCATCTTTAATTGATATGCACATACATATAAGTAAAAGTCCATAGGTTTACATATAATTATTGCATGCCTGCAATTTAAACAAGTTGGAAATGGATAGAACATAAAGATAGATTTCATTTAAATTTCTACGGTAGTTAGTTCAGAGAATCCTCTGTATGGAAGTTTTATAAGATTTTTTAATTGATTTTTTAAAAAAAAATGAAAGCAAAATTCATTACAATTCTTATTACATGTATACAGCACAATTTTTCATATCTCTGGTTGTATATATGAAGTATGTTGACAACAATTTGTGTCTTCATATATGTACTTTGGATAATAATGTCTGCCACATTCCACCATCATTTCTAACCGGATGCCCCCCTCCCTTCCCATCTGCCCTATCTAGAGTTCATCTATTCCTCCCATGCTCCCCCTCCCTGTCCCACTGAGTCAGCCTCCTTACATGAGAGAAAACATTCAGCATTTGTTTTTTAGGGATTGGCTAACTTCATTTAGCATTATCTTCTCCAATGCCATTTATTTACCTGCAAATGCCATGATTTTATTCTCTTTTATTGCTGAGTAAAATTCCATTGTTTATATATGCCACATTTTTTTTATCCATTCATCCTCTGAAGGGCATCTTGGTTGGCTCCACAGTTTAGTTATTGTGAATTGTGCTGCTATGAACATTGATGTGGCTGTGTCCCTGTAGTATGCTGTTTTTAAGTCTTTTGGGTATAAACCGGAACAATAAGTGTTGGTGAGGATGTGGGGAAAAAGGTACACTTATACATTGCTGATGGGACTGCAAACTGGTGCAGCCAATATGGAAAGCAGTATGGAGATTCTTTGGAAGACTGGGAGTGCAATCACCAGTTTTGTAAGATTCTGATGTAAACTAAAAGATCATTATAAACTGAATGTTTCAAGGTTCTTTTCTTTTCTCTCCTCCTTCTCCTTCTCCTTCTTTCGCATGCTACAAAATGTATTCTCCTCCTGAGAAGATTATGGTACAAACTGAGTTAGGGCCTATATAACAAGGTTTGCAGTTAGGGTCAGAGCTTTGTAAACTAAGCAGAACTTGAAACACTCTCATTGTCAGAGCCTTCCTATATAAGCATCTTTATCTGTCAAAAGTCTTCATCATCACAAATCCTGCACAGTATTAGTACTCCATTTGCCATAGTTTTTATTCTCTCATCACCAGGCCCTTCTTTCTTATATTTGCCTTTCTAACTCTCAGTCATCTTTTAGTTTTTGACAGTTGGGGTCTGGAGCAGTTTAATTTAGAGATTAAGTGGGTAGTTTCTTGGTCCAAAATGTCTGGTGTATCCAATTGTGACTCAATTTGGTTCTCTTATTTTTCACATAAGAATAACAGCAGTAAAAACTCAGAGGGTTGTTTTATTATATGAGTTAAACCACATCAGTTCCTTAGAATATCCTGTAGCATGCAGTAAGCAATAAGTGTTAACCATTAAATTCTTCTGTGCTTCTCTGTATTTTTTTTTCTCTATTGTTACTTCCTCTGGGAAGCCTTACTTGATCTCTGGAGGTTGGGCTATGACAACACTATCATATCTTGTCTGTTTACTCATTTTCTTTCTTCTTTGCACTGTATTTAAGAACAAAGGCTATATCTTTCAGCTTTCTATCCCAAGCATCCAGACTTGACCATGCTATGTAGAAACAACACATTTTTTAATGAATATTGAATTAATGGAATTTTAGAGAAATATGCCACATGTGCAAATTTATATCAACAGAATAATAGCTTACAAAACTGATTAAGCTTTAACAAAGTTTATAGAACTAAAAGGTTCACAGCCCCAAATGCCATGATTTTGGAATCTCGTGGTTTATTTCTTCTCTAATGGGAAGCAAGAACAAAGCTAGCAGTAGGTTTACACAATTAGGATAGAATTCCATGAAGTGGAAGGACCACACTTTCTTAATTTTATTCTGTGCAATGTTGCAATATGCTGACTCGCTTTCTGCCTCATCAGCTATTTCTGCTGATGATATATGTACAAAGACCAGATGATCAGGGGCTCAGTGCCTAGAGGTAATGCAGTTTTACTCTGTTGGAGAGATTTAGAGACTCAAACCCCTGACCAGCTGTGGCTCACTTATTAATCTGTGAAACTACTAAGGCAACCTATATTTGAAACAGAGAATACATTATGCTTGGCAAAGGAATGTGTGCCACTAAGGGAGGCAGATTTAGGTTTGATGAATTACTGTCAGTCTGGGGGTGATATGATCTAGGCATTATGAATATTTAATGTATATGATTTTCTTATCCTTTTCAAAGTAACACACTTATTTGTTCCATTCTTGCTGCTGATGTTCAGCAGACCTATGTTTCTTTATTATATAAAATGAACAGGTTGCTAACTTTTTCTTTCTTTTTCATGGTGCTGGAGATCAAACCCAGTGCCTTGTTGATGCTCAGAAAGTTTTCTACCACTGAGCCAACCTATTACTTTCTATTCTTAGTACATCTTATGATCTTATGAATTTTTCCTGTATCTCTACCTACTTGCCTATGCAGTTTGTACTTTAGTGCATAAGTTTTATCATTTCCTTTTGTTTCTTCTATAGAACATGAGGTATCCTCAATTAAAAGAGCAAACACACGTTGTATATATTAGAGTTAGGCTAATCATAAGTTCTAAGGTGGTCTGAGAGACAGTTTATACTGTCCTGTGGTAATCTTTAATAGTGCCCTGTTTCAAAGTCAAGAGTATTCTGATTTGTATGATTTATGTGGTTGCCTTAGTCATAATCCATTGTCTGCTACTTATAAAACTACATAAATTGAGGTAAATTATATGCTATCTCATCTATAACATTACTGGATTGGCTAGACTGTGAAGCCCTTGACCAATCTATAATTATGGGGAAAAAATAAAGCTTTTTCCTTCCTTGGTGCTGTTCATAAGACTTCTACCCTGAAGACAAGTAAGATTTTTAATAAAAAAGTGGATCTAAATATAAGTTTTATATAAATGTATGCATTAACTACATTGAAATGTAGAAAATTACAGTTTTAATTTATATTTGGGGCAAAATATGTGATACATTATAACCATAGACTTTAAAGTTGAAATACTAAAAGCACTTTTATTAATATCTTTGAAAGCTGAAGTATATTAAATAAAAAGCTTTGAATTCATTATAAGTAGTTTTAAAAATGTTTTATGGCTTAGAATCCAACCTATGCTTATATTCCTTACCTGTACATTGAACTCAACAGTTGACAAAGAATACTAATTTCTGAGAAAATTATAACATTAGTTTTTAGTGTGATACATTTCCAGGTGTTTATGAGCCAGTGCTATAGGAATTTTGAAGATAATGAAAATTAAGTCAGATTTTTAGCCACAAATTTGCATGCAGGTAATTTAAGCAAGTAAACAATTTAAACATGCATGCAATTCAAACAAGTTTGGATATGATCTACACAAGAAAAAATGCACAAAAGCATGAATTGTTCTCAAATTGTCAGCACAGGTGTAGAAAGATAGCAAAGAAAATGTGGATAGCATTTTTACTATCTCTGTTATTCATTTGTTCCCTGCGTCCTTCAAGATTTATAACTAAAAATCTTACTATAGTTCTGCAGTCATATTTCAATGATGGGGCATATGCTTGGAATGCACAGGGCCATGAGTTTGATCTCCAGTTATTTTATCGTATAGTAATATGCTTTCTCTCCCCTCAAAAATATTGTCCTAGAATATGTGGATATTTGAACTTCCTCTTTAATTTAAAAAATTGTTTATTTTCAGCTACTATCATGTCTACAAATTTCCATGGCTCAGCCTGAGTTTGGTGATCATAGATTTCAGGAGATATAGTTTTGCCTTTTGTTGTTATTGTAGTTCTAAAGGGTTAGAGATAATATATTAATTCATCATTCAAGTCTCCCTGTACTACTGATTAGATGAATTCTACTGAAAATATGGTACTGTTAGCTTTCTGTGGTGCCAAATTAATTTTGAAAATATAAAGAGATTTGATTGGTGATTACATAAGAGACTTTAATTTTTTTTCATTTTTTTAGGTGTATGGAAAAGCAAGAGTGGTGCAAACATCCATGTTTTATTGACAGTGAATGGGAGTTAGTATAAATATAAATGACAGAATTTGGCACTTAAATGTATGAAACATTTTTTCTTAGTTGATCATAAAATCCTTGTATAAAACTATGCTTTTTTCCCCCTCATATGTTTGTTAGAGTTCACAATATTATCCATAGCTTATGGTACTAAGTCAATAATAATTTCTTTATTAATTATAATACAAGTAAAACAATGTTTGTGTTCTAGAGACAACCACCTATGAAAGCATGACTTTACTGATAAAATGTTGGCATGATTATACTGGCATATTATGTATAAGTGCAGTTAGAGAGCAGAGGATAGAAGTGTATGTGTGTGTGTGTGTGTGTGTGTGTGTATTCTTTCATAGACTGGAATATTGGTAAAAATGATTAGATGCCTGGCTCCTACCTGCCCTGCACTGGCACTGGCAACAAGTTTTCCTCTCAGTATCACTTACGTTAGACTAACAGGCTGCAGTTGTGATTTCAGTTGTTTGCTTCTGGGCTTTGTGAAACCTGTGCACTAACTCTCCTGGGGTTGGTGGGCAGGGGAGAGCCTTGCATCATTCTGTAGCAGCCTTGGGGTTTCATAGTAGAGCCTTAGTGGCTTGCTGCAGTGAGCACTGTGAACAGCCTTCCAGTTGGAATACCATTATAATCAAAACATTTCATATTTTTCCTCCAGCAAGCATTTATTATGAAATCTATATGATGTGTAAGTAAATGACAAGGTTTCGATCCATGATAGGAATCTAACAATTTAACTCCTGCTTGGAAAGAAATTGCAAACAGATAAAATCAAAAGAAACAGAAGAGCAGAACTGGCTTACGTGATCATTGAGGGCATAAGGGTACTTGATGTAAGAGACCTCAAGGTGTGATATGCACTCTAATTTTCTAATAGTATTCCTTGCTTTTCCTCACATCTGCATTATTTTGCCTTTACTAATTCTTGAGAAAAGCATGGATTTCTTTTTATCATTCTCTGTAATTTTAGTTAGCCTGTGGAAATATTGATTTTAACCTCCCACAACCCAACTTCAGAATATGTAATATTAGTATCTGTGTTTCAAATGAAGGTATTGTGTTCTCCCACATGCATATAAAATAAAGGATCCTTTGGCTCTGAGTAAATGATTTATTCGATTTCATTCAATATGTTTTATAATAATAAGCAGTTAATAAGCTAAAACAAAATATTTGGCAGAGATGATGATCTCTTCCCTTAGGAGTAATCTTGGAATCAGAAGGCATACCTCAATTTATATGAAGGTCACCAGTTTATAACTGTGTGTGTGAGGAAGGGAGGCAGTCGGCTATGTCTGACTGCATCTAGACAGGAAAAGTCTTGCATTTATAGGCAAATAAGCTCTGTACTTTATCTTCAAAGTTAGAATAAAAGCTTGTATGGCTTGGAGTTGGGGGGGGTACTTTATCAGCAAGATCATTAATAACTTGGGACTCAGCTTTTCAAGTTACAATTAGGTGCTCAACAGCTGTGACCTTCAACAACTACTCATTATTGTTGGTTCTGATTGTTCATTCCCACTGTAGAGCTCTTTTCAGAAATAGTTTCTCTGACATCATTGACCCCAGGGGTCAGAGTGAGAAATGCTTCTTCAAGCACTCATTTGTAAGTCTTGTTTCTGCAGGATGTCCTGTGTGTGTGTGTGTGTGTGTGTGTGTGTGTGTATTTCAGCCAATAGTTAATGCCTCCTTGTAAATCCAGCTGTTTGGTCAGATCCCAATTAAGATGATGCCTGCTAGATGAAGGGGCACCCCTGGGAGCAGCAAGACCATTTAGTGGCCTCACATACAGAGTACTGAGGATAACACAGGCTGTTTTATTTCCTTTTTTTTTTTTTTAAGGTCTCAATGCACATGCTTGCCATACTCTGTCATGCACTGTGTAGCATCTCAACGGATCAGCAGGGATTTTAAACCTGCTGTGTGTTTGGCATACACTGCAACCCAAAGAGAAAGTGGGGATTAGAGAAACTGTAGTGAAGTATGAAATGAAAGCTCAGCTGGAAAAGGAGGACTGGATTATTTTCAACTTCTTTGCTTGAGTTCTTTCAGATATTAAGAACACAGGACTCTTAAGAAAAAAGGATTTACCCTCTCCAGACAAGGTGTAGTGGATGATCTCTATATTTTGAACAGAGACTTAATTAGGGGAAGAGCTAGCTATCATAGAACAAAAGAATAAGCACTTCAGCAGAAAGGCTTAACGAATTTGTTTGCTATTGATAAGAACTTTTCTGGCCAATTAAGACCTAGAGTTAAATTTGTATTCTTGGGGAGACTTGTCAGTGAAATGTGTATGTGATGAATGTTTTGAATATAAACCCTTGGCAATTTCAACTAAGATCTCAAATATATGAAATCATGTGACATTGCAAATGGAATCTGTGGAAAGGAAGAGGTGGACTCTCTGTTCTTGCTGAGATTCTCCTCCAAGTCACTAGAGCCAGGATAGTGATTCTGGCCTCTGTGTCTCTGAGTTCGCATTTAGAAAAATAAGGAACTAAGTTAGACTTGATGGTATGTAAAGTTCCTGGAAAACTGCCTCAAATTCCTCTCTCTTCTCCCTTTACTACTTTTCCTATTACTAAGCTAAGTGACTAGAAGTTGGAACCGCTGTGTAAAACCTAAATAACTTATGGGGGTCCTGTCCTTTGCTCTCTGACCTTAGCTTCTCTACCATAGCAATAATATTTGTTTCCAATAACTAATGTCAAATGGTTATCTATTTTCCACTTTTTGAAATGTCCATATTCATGAATTTTCTAATATTACTATTTCAAAGCATAGCTGCGCTTTCAAATATCTGATAAGGTTCCCGTACAAAAATAACTCTTTCCAGAGAAAATAGACACCATCATTGATAATAGAAAGAAATATAAATTATCTATGATGTAGATACCATTATATCCCCTTTGTAAAAAAAAAATGAAATTGAGGTATAAAGAAATTAAATTGCTTGTTCACAATCATAACAAAATTAGGATTTGGACCCAAGTAACTGCTTCTTAAAGTTTGAAATCTTTGCTACTATTCCACATATTAAAGCAAAAATAAATGCAATGAATTTTCTTTAGGGGATCTAGGATTCCATTGTTGTAGACTTTAGAATTATTAAGCATTTTTATAAAACTGGATTAAATATAGAAAAATTTTCAGGAAGGTGATTTGGGGATATAGCACAATATTAATTTGAATTCATTGTGCATAAAGATTAACCTATACTTAATGCCCAGGTTGATGTCTTAAAGGAACACTTTTAAAAATATGAAATCATTGCACATTGAAGATTTACTGTTTATTAAAACTGATTAGGAACAGAAAGAGGCATCTGTGTGTTTAAAAAAGAAGTTACAATATACAACATTAATCTCACTAGAAGTTTGGTGCAGGAAATCTTCCCCAAAAGAAAAATAGCTATCCAGTTTTAGTCCCAATGTAATTAGGAGCAGCTGTACTGAGCTGGGATGGCGATGACCCAGAGGCTTGGTAAGCAGGAACCACCAGGAGATTATTATCATAGGAGGTAGAGTAAGCTGGCATTCCGAAGTTCATAGAAACTCTAGCATTTGGGAGAGTTGCAGGAAATGAAAGATCTAGGGCAAGATGGGTAGAAGGAGTTCCTGGCCCTAGCAGCTGAAAAGTACTGAAGCAGCTTGATTTCTCAGTCTTGGCTGTCTTTATTTGTTTCACCCCTGCTGAGAGTTCATCCTGAGAGGACCTGGCTAGCAGGTGAGAATAACTGAAAACAGCTGGCTGTTAGTAAGGACAGGGATGAGCAGATGCTGTTTTCCAGTGGAGTGTTTTTGCTGACAGCTGGGCAGGTCCCATCTAGTTGAATTTTCTAGCCAGACATTATTAAGAGTCCTTCCTATAATCTTATGCCTACAAGGGTGCCATTTTTATGTAACTGAAGGCTGATAATGTCTAAGACATTTAATAATAGAAAGGGTCAGAAATGAAGTATTGAAATACTTCAGTAAAGGTGATTTGCTCCCATCTCAGCTGAACTCCAGAGTTCTCCCAAGAAAGCCAGCTGAAAATAAATCTGAGTTGTATTCAGATGGATTACCTCTGGAGCAGTTCCTCTCTATATTTCCAGAGGGAGCTCTCTGCTAAAGGAGAACTAGCTGATTATCCTAAATGTGACCTTCCTTTTTCCCTTATCAGAGCAAACACTCTCCTAAGGAAGGCAACCAACTAGGCAAGGGAATATATTTGGTCCTAGACATAAAGAGAATTCTGTACTAGTATTTTAGTAGCAGAGCCAGCTGAGTTTTTCAAATCACTTTAAATTGTTTTATTGTATATGTGCCTATGACCATATTTAGTGAAATTATGATGTGGAGTTGTGACAGATTCATTTGAACATTTATAAACTGCAAATAATCTAAGTAGTTTCAAACATTTTATTTTTTTCTTACAAATTTTTAATCTAAGATAATCATTTACATTTTTATTAAGTAAAGATATCTATGTGGAAGAACATAATTTGAATATGGATATCCTCTGAAGATGATTAAACTTTCAGGAATATTTGTGATCATATCTCACATCCAGCAGAAATTGTGGCCAGAAGATTTAAGTAACTTCCCCTCGGTTAATGTACTAAACTCCAATTAATGGATCCAGTTTCATTTCCATTAAAATATTACAGTTTCTTTATGAATACATATACATTTTACATGAAATACTTAACATTTTGATTTTAGTTGTTCAAATAAAAACATGGTTGAGGCATCCCTATATCTAAATAACTTACTAAAAATTAAAAACTAATTTGTTATCATAATTTAAAAATTAGGAAAATATAAAAATATATAAAAGACCAAATTATCATATATATATATATATATATATATATATATATATATATATATATATATATCTGCCAAAGACAGGCACTGTGAAGATTTTCACTTTTTATTTTTATCTATTTATATATTTCTTTTAGTGCAGTTGTAATAGTATTATATAAGTCATTTTTATCTGGCTGATTTTTTCAACTAAGAATTTGAAAAATTAGGCTCTGAAAGTGTTTACAACAGTTGCATTTGCATGATATTCCATTAAGGAGTTGCAATTCTTTAATATGGTTTTTATGTTGAAGCATTTCATTTTGGTTAGTAGGAGATTTTTGCATACCACGGATACATATTGTGGGAGTGATTTTGTGCTTTCTCATTCCCTCACTTCATATTCTCTCCTCAATCCACTTCAATACTATATTACAGCTGCTTTTATTAAGGTCACCAAGTACTCCTGTTTTGCCATATCTAATCTTAGTTTCCTCTGTCCTTATCTTAATTAACTTCTGAGCATCATTTGACACTGTTGACAACAACCCAATCCCATCATTTCTTTTTCTCTATTTGTACCATTTTTGGCCTCAGCACATGGAACTGTGTTCATTTTGTTTTTCCTTCAGTGGCACACTATTTTCACGCTAAGTGATTTGGTCTTTATTTCATTTACTTAGTTTTGCCTTGCCTTCTGGTAACCAACCTAATTCTCCCATCTCCCCTCGAATATTTGATATTTGAACCTCTAAAACCTGAGAATATGTTATTTACATGGCAAAAAGGAAATGATGGGTGTGATTAAGCCAAGGACCTTGAGGTAGAAAGATCATCTTGGATTATCTGGATAAGTCCAATGTAATCACAAGTGTCCTTCAAAGAGGAAACAGGAGGCGAGGAAACAGGAGGCAATGAAACTCAGTTTGTGAGATGCAATATTTGCTGTATATCAGGTCTTAGAAGCTAAAATTCACTGCTAGCAGCACAGAAAGGAACACCAACTTGCTGGCTGGTTGATTTTAGCCCAGTGAGAACCATGCCAGATTTTTGACATATATAACTGAGGTAATAAAATTTGTAGGAAAGTAAGTCACTTAGTTCGTGATAAGTTGTAACTGCAGCAGTACAAAACCAATGCACTCTTCATTCTCTTTTCCCAGTCTCATTCCCTTCCCCCAGTCTAATGTGTTTATTCTATATTCTTCCTGGCATACTTTCAGATTTACTTTAATAAACCTATATCCTTAAGAGCATAGATTAAGATGCTTTGGTTTTTGCTCTGCATGAAAACATAGATGGTATTGTGATATTCATCTTAATCATTACTTTTCACAAATGCTATTTTTGAACTCTATCCATGTTGCTAAAAAGTCTGTTCAGTAATTCTAACTACATCATAGTCTATTATTTGCATATTCCATTGCTGTATCATACTTCACCGTGCGTATAAGTAACACATTTTACATCCAGTCTATAGTGATTCTGTGTGCGCATTTTGGTCAATCATACATATTGTTCCCCTTTTACTTGTCCACTTAGAACCGTTCCAGCTGGTCATGATCTAAAACAGTATGCCAGGCATTTTCCTGGATGTCTTTTTGTGGATCAGTTTGAGGGTTTCCTTGGAAATATATTTAGAAGTCCACGACTCACATAGGCAGCCTCACCAAGTATCAACAGATTGCTCTTCAGGATGGCTGCATCAGTATGCACTTGCACCCACAGTTCAGGAGAGCTCCCCTTTCAACATAGGTTCCCCAAAGCTCCATGTGTTCAGCTTTCTGATCTTTGTATGGAGAACAATATTAAGTTGTATCTTATTGTTTTATTTTTCATTTCTGACTGAGTTGGATTGAACATTCTTCCAATAATAATTAGCCATCTGGACAGCTTCTGTAAAATGACTCCTTATACTTTTTACCTGTTTTACATTTTGCTTATTTTTCTCCCTAGCTTGTAAGAACTTTTGATAGCAAGGCTTTGCCATTTTCACTATGCAGATAACTTCTACTTCGTCTCCTTCTAGGGGAGTTCAGGTAGAAATCTTTCAGTGAGATAGTTTCAACATTCTATGTTCTGCCCTTTGGTTTGTACTTTGCAAGTATTATTTCAGAAACCATTCTCACCCAATATCACAAATATTTTACCTTTAATATTTATAAACACATTGAGTTAATAAGTTAACTTGAAGTTTTTTCAAAATATATTTTAGTTGTCAATGGGTTTTATCTGTCTGTCAATCAATCAATCTATCTATTTTTTTTATATGTGGAGCTGATCAAACCCAGTTCCTCATACATGGTAGGCAGTTGCTCTACCACTGAGCTACAACCCCAGCCCAACTTGAAGTTTTTATGAGTTAAAAATAAAGCATTTTCCCATGTAGTTAGTCATTTTAACATACTTTATCAAAAATGCAAGCTGTCTCCAACAATTTATATGTTACTTGTTTATAGTAAGTTCCCATTTATTTAGAGACTGTTTATTCTCTTTCACTGGTTCATTAACCTGTATCTATTCAAGAACTAGTATGACTTTGTGATACTGCTTAATAACTATGGAAACTTTTTTTCCTGTTTATTATTATTTTTAAAAATAAACTCAAAACTTTACACTAGATTGTCAAGTTCCTCCTAGAAATTATTACTGGATATCTATTGGGTTTAGACTGATTTGCAGGAACCTGAAAAGTAAATCATACTAATACCCAGGCAAAAATCAAGAAGTTGTGCTGGATTTTTCTCTTTTATCATTTCATATTACCCTTAATATTTGTGTGGCTTAGAACAGGAGTTTAAATTGAAACTAATATTTTAAGCCATAGTTAAAAATCATTACCTAACCCTGCAACTGTGGGTTTCCTCATCTGCTTGTCAGGAAAAGAGGACCCAGATCAGTTCCCTGCAACCCTGTCTCTTTCCTTCCATTTTCTTGATTTCTGAGCTTTCAGAAAACGTTCTTATGACCTAAAAAAGAATAGGGAAAAAAGTTTGCTGTTGTAACTGTGATACGGGGACCTCTTGGTCTGAGCTGAGGGCTGGCTGCCCCCACTTCAATGCATCAGTGAGCCCTGTCAGTCCTCCTGCATCATCGTCCCTACCAGTAGATGGTTTCTAAGCCTTCATTATCTTTCACCTATACTATTTACAGTAGCTTCTGGCTGGTCTCACTGCCTGTGTTCTTACCTTCTTGAAATCAATTCTCTGAAGCACTGAGAGGGAACATTTTTAAGCACAAATTGAGTCATATCTCTCTCTGGATTTCAACCCTCTAGTGGTTTTTCTTTATTCTTTGAATGAACTAAAAACTCTCTGCATTGGTTTTCAAAGCCCTGACTAGATATGTCCCTGTTTACATCTGAAGCTCCATTTATATCACTTAATGTCTACATTAAATCTGTGTGCTGGAACTAGCTTCCATTCTCCTGTGTGAACCAATCATTGAATTTTCAGAAGTTTTGCAAGCCAGTTGATAAAACCAACTATTACAAATATAATTAATCTTACAGTTAAATAAATTGTGTTACAAGTAAATGCAATAACTACTCAAAGCTCATTCTTTTCCTAATTATTTCCCTACATTTTACTATTATCTATTCTTTTATGGGTTTTTAAAAACATATGTTGTATGTGCACTGTGGGAATATTATATAATTATATGCCACTAGATATCTCTTCCCAACTTCATGTTCAATGAAGTCATGTTGATAATTTTAATTCAACCTGGGAAAGGGAGTTTACATTATCAAAACTGGCCTATATTACAAAACCGGGTTTGATTTAATGCTTTATTGCTTGTCTAGACATAAGAAAGTGTTGCAGAAAATTTTAATAATTCAGACTGAACTTTAAACTGTGTTGTGTCTGTAGCTTTTAGATTATGAATGGTATGAATTTCAGTACATATTCCAATATTTGAAAATTCTTATGCAACACAGGAAAGAAGTCTCTCACATTACTGGTGAATGAGGGAAAATCCAGCCTGTGTCTTTGTTGTTTGATTTTCATTCTGTTCATTAAAGTGAAAAAAAAAAAGACCTACAACAGTCAATATTTATTTCAGAACTCTACTCTTTATTAATTACAGCCATAGTTTGGATACCAATCCAAGGATTTAGCAAAAGTCAGTGGAAGCATCTAAGAGAATCAATCAACTACATAGAGTTTACAGTACAAAATATTGAGTATTTCATTATTATTTCAAGTTGTGCGCTACACACCTTTTTCTTATCACTGCATTTGTAATAAGCCTATTGTGTATTTCTGTAGATGTACATGCATTTTTCTAGAGAGCTAGTTGTGCACTTTTCTCCAGCATGCCACCATTCTCCACTTCACTTTTAGACTTCAGCAGCACAGGTTTTCTTTCTGTTTTCAGCAAATCTTGATTTCACTTGGTGCAATTTTGAGTGTTATTCCTTGTGCCTAGATTGTTTGTCCTCTTCATTTTTGTATGGGTATTTCCTTTGTAATCTTCTGCTTAATTACCACCTTTATAAAGACACTATCTCTTACAAAAATATTTGCTGTCACTTTATAACATCATTCTATTCCTATATTTACTGGAAGACTAGATGCTATTTTTCATGTTTGTTTAAGTTGTTTTTTACTTCTCAAAATACAGCAAAATCAAGCCTCAAAACTAATATCATTTTTAGAGTAATTACTTATAGAATACAATTTTGAATAAGATTATTATTATCTATTTATTTATATAAAACCATTACAAAATATACCATTTAAGGTTTACTCAGCCTTGATTTTCAGAAAATATATGGGATATATTTTCTGACAGAAATCCATTGTAAATACATAAAATTTGTTCACTCTTTTTATTCATACAGTACATTCATCTTTGCATAAATATTTTGTGACCTGTTTAATTTTTCTTTAAGATTCAGTTGCAGTTAAGATGATAAATGGATTCATGGAGCTTATCATCAATTTTTTTTTCTTTCTATTTGTTTATGTGTTTACTCTTTTTTTTTTTTTTTTTTTGTGTGTGTGTATGGTTTCTAGGATGACTTGGCTACCCTGGAGGGTATTTTAAAAGGTGGTACTCTTAATAATGAAAGAGTCAATATGGATAATGTAATTCATTTCATTTTGGAAAGAAAATTTTGAACTTGTGTGCTAACTCAAAAAGTTCACTGCTTTCTTTTGCAGTAGTTTAGATGGGTATGCAAGCATATACATTTTTTAATTGGACATGGCAATAAAATATTATGCATATACAGATTATTTCAATGTCTTCTGATGGTCGTTTATTCATTTTGAGGAGCAATAGAGAATACGTTTTAGATATTTTGGAGTGTGGTAACCCGGTGATGTTGACGGACAGTACAGGGGTAACAAAGGAGGAAAGAATATAAATACCATTCCAGAAATTTTCTTCCTTGTGAGGCCGATTGATTTTGAGTGGTTAGATAAAGCCTCGTTGTAAACCTGTGATGCATTTATTAATTTATGGATCATTAATCAAGGGAGCTGGCCAACTAAGTAGTTACCTTGGTAAATAATTGCTCTATAAATTCAAGTAATTCCTAAATATCTCACAGTT
Organism: Marmota monax; assembly: GCF_021218885.2. Classification (NCBI taxonomy): domain Eukaryota; kingdom Metazoa; phylum Chordata; class Mammalia; order Rodentia; family Sciuridae; genus Marmota; species Marmota monax. The sequence continues at coordinate 17,872,080 of NW_026691950.1, forward strand.
TTCAATATAACTTGATTTAGTCACACAGCCTTCCTGATATACTGTCAGAGTGTGTTCTTCTGTGTGTGTGTGAGAGAGAGAGTGTGTGTGTGTGTGTGTGTGTGTGTGTGTTTGGGTGATTAAACATTTGTATATTTTTCAACTGAAGATATTAATCACATTGTCACTACATTATCTTGTCACAGATCAGCTTATAGTTTAATAGACTGTGGGTAAACTCCTGATCTAAGGGTGTCTATTCCTGTTCCTGTTAGATTAAATTAAGGATTCTGAGGCATTTCACCAGCATCAGGCAATAAGACAAGTGTAACTATTTGTAATTAGGCAGTAATTCCTTAGACTTCTAAAACTTAATTATTTATAAGCTTGCCTATCAAGCATTACCAAATGCATAGTGATTTTTATGTAATTATAAAATCAGTTATGTGATCAGTGAAAAATAACATCACAAAGGTCATAATCAGAATTCATCATTTTCGCTAGGGTTGAAACTATTTATTTTTTAAAAAATCATGGATAACTGAGGAATACTACATTTTATTCACATAGGTTGCGGTTGGCATTTATATAAGCTTTGATTATATTTATGCAAACTTATCATATAAAGAATTGGATGTGATTCTTTTTGCTTAGAAAAACTAGATCTTCTCTCACCCCTTATATTGATAAATCTCAGAGTTTGGTGTAATATACATAGATTATATATTACTTTTAATTAGCTTGTTGCTATGTCCAAAATACCTGATGAGAGGATTTAGAAGCTGAATGGGGTGGGGGTGTTGCACATCTGTAATTCCAAAGACTTTGGAGGCCGAGACAAGAGGGTCACAAGTCCAGTGTCAGCATGGGCAAATTAAAAAGAACCTATCACAAAATAAGAAATAGAAACAACTGGGGATTTAAGTCAGTGGCAAAGTGCCAGTGGATTCCATCTCCCCAGGATCCCCCCTTCTCTCAACAACAAGAACAACAACAACAACAGAGCAACTTAGAGGAATGAAAATTTATTTCTTTATTTTGTGCTCAGGATTTCAAAGGCTTAATCCATGGTTGGCCTGATCTGGCTTGAAGTTGAGGTGGAACGTGATGTTTGATAGAGAGGGAGAAAAGAGCCAAAATAAAATCCACTATAATTCCCAAGGACACACCCCTAGTGATATACTCTTTCCAGTCAAGCCTCATATACCTACAGTTAACACCCACCCAGCAGTTAATTCAAATGTTTAATCTATCAGATGGATTAATCAAGTGATTCATTTGCAGTTCTAATGATCTTATCATTTTTAACTCTGGACATTCTGAACATCCTTCTATTTTCCAACATGAGCTTTGTGTGAGACATCTTATATCCAAACCATATATATATTCTGCCCCAGCACATAAAAGCTCATTCCCATCTCATAGTACAAAATGCATTTATTCTATCTCCAAGCATTTCCAGTCTTATCAGTTTCAGCATTGCCCCAAATTTCAAATCCAGTGTCTCTTCTGAGTCTCAAGGCAAACTCTTGGCTGTGAGCCCCTTAAAAGCCAAAAGCAAGTTACACAATATACAATGGCAAAGAGTAAACATTCCTATTTCAAAAAGGAGGAATTGGGGCCTAGATGGATGGAATTGGACCAAAGCAGGACTGAATCCTAGCTGGGCAAAAAAGTCCTGTAGTTCCATGTCCAGTATATGGGGCACAGGACATTGTGATGTTAGCTCCAAAGGGCTTATGCATTCCCACCCCTTTGACCTTGCTGGTTGCAACCCACGTGGCCTTTCTCTTAGGTTGGCTCTGTCAGTAGCCTGCAGCTTTTCTAGGCAAAATTACTGCCATCTCTTAATCTTGGGGATATTTATTCCACTTGTGGTTTTACCCTCTTACTTTCACACATTGCTCTTTCAGGTGTTGTCAGCAGGAATTGTGATCCTGCTACACTTTTCCTGGCCTCAGAATTTCCTTCAAATTCTGAGTGGAAGCCAGCATGAACCCTTAACTCCAGCATCCTGTAGTACTTCAGAACCAGCACAATGTGGATGATGCCAAGATCTGCTGGAAGCTCAAGCAGTATATGAACTCCCTGTATTACGGCTTCTGTGGCTTGTGAGCATCTGGTTGGCTGAGCACAGTGAGATAAATCCTATGGAAACAATTTCCTCTTCAGCCCTGTACAACCAGGTGCCCCCAAGGTCTCTGAAATGAGTTTTCACTTTTTACTCATGAGTCTGCCATATGTATGGTCTTGGAGATTATTGAAATACCTTCAAGGCTTCTTTCCTGTTGTCTCTGTGCAAGGTACATAGAGGTTGTTTTTTAGTTGTGGTAATCTCTTCAAAAGTCACATGGTCTTTGGCTCCAGTTTCACATCTTCTTTGGTTCCAGTTTTACATGTACTTTTCTGACCAAACTACAATTTTTTTTTTACCATTTAATAATCAAAATAATATTGTAGAAATTGTCTCGGTAACATAGACTCTGTGGCTTCTTTTGAGTTGCAGAACTACTTTTTTTCATTTTATTTTTTATTCTAATTGTTATATAAGACTGCAGAATGCATTATAATTCATATTATATATACAGAGCACAATTTTTCATATATCTAGTTTTATACAAACTATGTTCACTCTATTTGTGTCTTCATACATGTACTTAGGGTAGTGATGTCCATCTCATTTTAAAAATCCTTTTGCTCTACTTTTTGCTCCTGATTATCATAGTAAATTTGGTTGAAAGTCTTGCAGCAATACCCATGCTACTGCCTGAATGCTGTGCTGTCTTGAAACTTCTGCCAGATTAAGTAGTTGATCACTTTTAAATTCAGCTTTACAGAAATAAATTCAGGACATGGGGAAAATATAGATAAATTCTTTGCCAGGATATAACCAAATGGCCTGTAATGCATTTCTCAATAGAGTACTTATTCCCATCTAAAAATCTCATGAGCATAATTTTTACTGTCTACATTCTTATATGCATTCTGGTCTTCTGAGTTCCCACTAGAATCATCTTTAAGCTCTACTTATCATATTCTCTATCACTTCTCTGGCGTACAATCCCTAAATTTTCCAACTTCCTTCCACAATTCCAGAGGCTTCTGAACCACATGTTCAGGCATGGTAACAACAAACACCCAAAATCTCAGTACTCATTTTTGTGTTAGCTTTTCATCACTGTGACCAAAATATACAAGAAGAACAACTTAGGAGGAAATGTTTATTTCCTCATGGTTTGAGGGATTCAGTCCCTGGGTAGACTGTTCCATTGCTCTAAACTGAAAGTAAGGAAAAACATAATGTCATGGAGCATGGTGGAGGAAAGTTGATCAGCTCATAGCAGCCAGTAAGTGGAGAGAAAGGGAGGAACCAGGAACAAACTATATCCCCAAGTATTTGCCACAAGTGACCTACTTTCACCAGCCAAGCCCCACCTGTCTATAGTTTTCACCTAATAAGTCATTCAATTTTTTAATTCATCAAATGGGTTAGTCTCTGATTAAGTTACAATTTTCTTAAACTAATTGTTTCACCTCTGAACATTCTGAAACTCCCTACATTGTCTAACATCAGCCTTTTAGGAACACTACAAAACCAAAATCATGGGGCTGGGGTTGTGGCTCAGTGGTACATGTGTGAGGCACTGGGTTTGATTCTCAGTACCGCATATAAAAAAATAAGTAAATAAATAAAGAAAGAAATATCCACCAATAACTAATAAAAATATTTTTCAAAACCCCATAACAATTGCATTCATCTATCTCCAAAAAAATGTAGTCATGCCTGAGTTACTGCAAGAAATCACAAGGACAATACTGAGAAATAAATACACCTTCAGTACATACATTTTAAAAAAATTTTCTGGCTGTCAATATTTAGTAATACTTTGAAAAATCTGAATCCACAGGATTTTTAAATGTAATCACATATTAGATGTATATACATGTATGTATATACATATGCGTACATATATGCATGCATACAGGATCCTGACTTATAATGATTTGGCTTATGATTCTTCACCTCGACTCTCATTCGAAAATGATATGCATTGAGTAAAAATCATTCTTTCAATTTTGATATTTCCAACTGTCCAATAATATGCAGGTCTATGCCCTCTTTCTGTTCTGGGTAAAGATAATAAGTATAAACAAGTTATCAAGGAACTGCAGCTCCCAGTCAACCTGTCAGGAGTATAAGTAACTTATATTATACATTGTGTTGTGTAGGTAAGCTATATTTGGTAGGGTCAGATGTATTAGATGAATCTTTGACTTATAATATTTTCAAGTCAGAATATTTTGTGGAGAAGTAACCCCAATGTAAATCGGGGAGCATCTGAGTATTTATTATTGATATGTACATATATGATTCTAAAATTAATATTAATTAGATTATTATAAATTTCCTCAAAATGTAGATATTTCTGCTGTTCTGAATAAGAAATAATACTACAATGTTTTGGTAAATTAATTACATTATTTTAACAATACTGATTTGGGGACTAATAGTTATACATATTTAAATATATATTAAGGGAGGCTAAAGATGTACCCCAGTGGCAGAGTACAATCCCCATCACTGTAAAAAAATGAATGAATGAATTAATGAATGAATGAATATATACATGAATAAATAACTAAACATGTATATGGATTGCTTATGTGGAATAAGTGATTGTCTAGGAAATAGGTCCAATAAATCAAAAGCAGTAGCTTCATGACAGTAAATGGCTCATATATGTCACTAATTTATTCAGTTAACTTTTTGAGTATTTACTATAGCAACAAGAGCTATTTCTTGAGAAAATCTGCTTCTTAAAGGTTTTTTGTAATTGATTTCTTTACTTTACATTCATAGTTCAACTATTTACATTTTTTTTTCTTTTGCAGTGCTGGGATTAAACCCAGGGCCTGCTGCTTTCTAGGAAAGCTCTACACCACTGAGCTATATCCCCAGCCATGGTTATAGATATTTTATTCAGACATTTCAATTGAAAATTTGTCCTTATTATAGTTAGTCTACACAGATTACCAAACTTTGTCACTGGGCTAGAAACACCTAACTTAATAATAATTTTGTTTTTATGTATGGAAGATGTTATAGCACTTATCTTTTTTACATTAAGGCCAAGACATTAGTATTAGAACTTATTATCTAAAGGTATAAAAAATTATCTTTTTAATTTCTTTCCCTATTTTCTTATTTGGGTTTCATAATCTGTCATACATTCAACTCTTTATCCTTTACTAATCTATTTCCATTAATGTTTATGAAAACTCAACAATATTATAGATCAAAATAAGGCCTGATAAACAAAGATATATACTATGAATCCTTATGTTGTAGCACATGTAAAGGGCTGTTTTTTGTGCATGTTAAACATCTTTGATTTAGTGTGCCTGAGCCATTTAACATATAAGTTGTCTTTAGTAATTTTTAGAAATGAGTATAGGTCATATATGCATATTTCACATTTGGATAAGGTACTAAATTGGCTAGCTATATCTCTCTTAATCAAATTTTATGTATGTTGTATGACAGGTGAAATAGGTGTTTTTCTTATATTTTTGCTCTCCTTTACTTTGAAATTCCAAAGCTAAAAAAAATCTGTTTTTTAACGCAAGCATCTCTATATCTAATACATAAAAATGAGGTAAAGATAATAAGTATAAACAAATTTTCAAAGTTCTAAACAAAAAGGAAAAGTAAATTTTTATGTCCAGGAGCAAGGGAAAGATATTCTTGAACTGGATTAAATAGGACAACTATTAATTTTTCTCCCACAAGTATACAATACTTTCCAGAATATAATAAATAAACAAAGCTGTTAGTTTAAGTGATTTTTGCATTAAAATGGAGCCAGCCTTCCACATTGATTGCACAACTGGCTAGATATGTAGTTATGAATTATTCTTTAACTTTCCTTTTCCTATATGGACTTATTGATTCTTGGCTAACCTTGAAACAATAATAGGGATAATTATTGTTTATGTGTTAACAAAAAATGTAGGCATAAAAGAAAATTTCAATAATTCTAATTCACTGTGCATTTTTGTTTCAAGTGTTTATCCTGTTTTTCTAAATTTCTTGCCCAGTGGAAGTGTTTGGTTAATCAGTGGCTAGGCAACAGGATGTTTTGTAGACTTGTCCCAAATTCTCTAAACTTCTCAATTAACTTCTACAATTGACATCTTTGGGTTTTCACATTCTTAAACACAGAACAGAGTTAACAGCCCATTTTTAAATTAGCTTATGCAAATGAAGAGTATTTGAGCTGAAGCAATCAAAATTTACATATCAATGTTATGTGGAATTCTCTTTAAATTAGTCCTTAAGCAATGTCTCTACAAAGTGGAGGAGAAAGGAGAAAGCTTTTGAGTGAAAGCTAAGGGGAAAACTTCATTGTCTATTCTGTCTATCTTTGTTTTACAAATACACTCTAATTCACATTAATTCATAAGATATTAAATACTTTTAGCTTTATTCAATTTGAAATGGAAAGTCTTTAATAAGAAACTCAAAGTTAAATTAGCTATAGATTTTACTATAAATTACACTAGAATATTTTTCTTTCTATATATATTAAATGTTTGTTTTCATTTACTTATATGAATTTTCTCTCCTAATTTAGGTATTTTCTTCTTGGTTTTATTTATACTTTCTTCCACCTGTTTCTTCACCACCATCTGGTTGTTTTCTTTTGTGTGTGAGAGAAAGAAGAGAGAGAGAGAGAGAGAGAGAGAGAGAGAGAGAGAGAGAGAGAGAGAGAGAAAGAGAGAGGGAGAAAATTTGCTGAGGGTAAATTGACTATGAAATATATAATAAATAAGGATTGCTTAGTAAGATTTGCTTCTCATGTGATCAAGAATTGTTTCCCTTCAGATAGAGGAAAGGAGATAACATTAAAAACATAAATTTCCTGCACAAAAGGGAATTTTACACACCATTAGACAGAAAGGGAGGAGTTGATAAGCTCGAGTTCAGGACCCCCAAAAGACAACCAGAGACCCAGATCCATGTAAGCAGCAAAGAGGTGTTTATTGCGAGCTAGCTCGGTCCTCTGTGCACACAGCAACTGGTGACACTGAGAGGCCCCAAGCCCAGGGTTTGCAGCAGTTTTATATACTCTTTGGGGGAAGGCAAAGTCTTTACATACATCATAGCATCTCTTAGCAAATCATCACACACTGCAGGAAAATCAAACAACAACTCTTAACATTGATTAGCACATTCACTGGTGGGAACAAATTGGGTAGGGGTGATTGGTTAGTACAAGAGGGAAATTCATTTGAACTGATTGATTTAAGCTATGAGGGGTGTACGTGCTAAACTACATGGTTTCCCAACCTGTTATCAACCACCATAAACTACTGAGGGGTCATCTGGCATCCAAGGTATTTTCCCTGTCTCATGCTGATTGGGAGTTGCTAGGGAGTTGCAAGGTCCTCACCTAGCCTAACTGAGTCAGGGACACCTGTCCCTGCAGATCTCTGCTGTTATTTACAGACAAATAACAGGGTGGCTATCTGCCTAGAAGTGCTCTATGGATTTTTCCAAGGACAAGGGTCATGCCCCATTCCTTGGACAGACTTTGTTCTGAGGTAGAGTCTCCTTTCTCAAAAATGGAGTCACATCAGTTTCTCATTGTCTGTTCTTTCTTAAGTGCCTTCTGCTCAAAATAATACTCTTGCGGAAGTGGCATGTTTTGAAGTGTCATATTCTGATGTCTCATCTACTTTAGAATACCATTTTAAATGTCCATTAAGAGACATTTGCATAGACTTTTAAATGTATCATATATTTTAGTTATTTCCCACCTAAATATTGAAGAAATCTGTCCTTGTGAATGCAAATTACACATGAAGCTACTCACAAAATAAATTGCGTGCCTTCTATATTTTAGAAATTGAAAACACACAGTGTGATGAAGATGAACAGCGAGCAGCAGATAAAATACACTGTCCTTAACACCTTCTATTAGGAGCAGAGAGAGAAAAGAAGTATGAAAATTTGGTTTAAAATATATGTGCAATGGAGAAAAATGAAGCAGGGAATGGGGAGTGGGATTGACAGTATATTTAAAATTTGAAAATACGAAACTATAGTCAGAGAAGGTATTAATGACAGTTTACTCCTGAGCAATGGTATATCTGAGAAAAACAACATTGCAGGCAGAAGGAATAAGAACAAATGGCTGTGAGGCAGCAGTGTATTTGAGGAACAATAAGGAGAACCATTGTGACCAAAGCAGAATGAGCAAGGAGAAGAGTAATGGGAAATGAGCAGAGTTATAAAGCTGGGAGATATGGGGTGTGGGTTTTGGTGGATAGAGGATGAACTTTGAGTCCCAGGAAAATTAGAGAATTTTGAACAAAGCAATATTATGATTTGACTCGCTGTTTCAAAGGATAACTCTTGATACTGGAATTAAAAGGTCCTGGCTGCCAGTTTCTTGAAGGTCAGTATTCAGGAGATGAGAATTGGTAGGAAGGAATTAAGGGCCAATAATCTTGAAAAGATAGGGGCTATTGCCTCAAAACTTCATCTTAGGGCTCATGGGTGTAAAGGGCTTATTATAGGAAGGAAAAGGAGCAGGAAGTATATGTATATTCATCATCCAAGGTGAATGTCTCCTTGTTTTTCTACTTTGGAACCTCAGTGCACCTTGACCTCCTGCAGTTAGCCCTAGTAGTTCTTTTTAGACATATCTAAAGACTATCTAAAGGAGATCTGTTACAAAAGTCCTGGGTTCTGTGAAAACATTTTAACCATGTAGGTGGGACTTTTCTCTTCACCCAAAGGGCCTGGGAATTTTAGAAGGGCAGAGAAGCAAGATGTAAGAACAGCCCAGAAGGAGTGGTATATTCTTCCTGTAATGCTGATATAACTTGCAGTGGCAAAGTCCTCTTTACTTTGAAATTGAAGGTATAACTAAACAACTAAAATTGGGTATAGCACTCTCATGTATTTACTGGGCTAGCAGATAGTGTGAAAGTCTAAAGCTAAATGATTAAAGCATTAACTAGATGTAAGATAACAAAACACAATGGTGATGAGGATTCTGAGAGTGGCTGACTGATTGACTATAAGACAAGTCAAGTTATGAGTGTCCAATTTGGAGAGGCAGGCATTACTCACCTTCTGTTTTTACAGTATGGTAACATGGGCTCAAGTGTTTCTAGGCCTTTAAATGTTTTGAGAGGAACCAAAAGTGGGAATTTCTATGTTGTCTCCAGATTTTTAGAAATATGGATAGTAATTCATACATAAAACATATCTTCAGTCCAAGAATATCTGAGTCTACATTACAGCATGTCTAAGGATGGGATTTACCAGAAAACCTTCTGCTGTTTGCATTCTCTGGTCTTCACTATGATAAAGCAGATAATTTCAATGCTGGTAAATAAATAACAGGTTAGATTAAAAATGATGGCAGAGAGATCATTCTCTTAAGTCTAGGTCTTTTCAAGTGAACGACTTTTCAAAATTTTCCTCTAAAAATATCCAGTGATCCAATTATGATTATGAATTAAAGTATTGTTTGCCTTAAAGATGTTTAGTCTTCTATCAGTTTAAAATTATTTTTAACACAGGCACACATTAGAATACTTCATCCTTAAGTGGCAGAAACACTCATATACACATAATCCAAAACAAATTTCCATTATGAATTTTTAATGGATGCATGGTTCAGTTATTTTTATTACAAATAAGTCATTGATGCACAGACCTCAGGCACCAGGAGAAGCTAGAGTCCATAGATTCACTATGTAGTTTCAGTAAAAATAAGGCCATGAAAGTGGATAACCCATTTATTATCAATGTGTACACCCTCTATGCATTGGGCATTGTGATGATGGCATTGGCTGTTCCAGTGGATAAAGCTGCCTTCCAGTGGCATTTATAAGTCATTACTAATGTAAAATTATCCAGCAAGCTGACTGCCTGTCTTTCACTTTTTAATGCTAAAGTGCTTTAGTTCTCCAGAGTTGCAATTAATAAGAGCACTCAAACACTAACCTTAGGAATCTCTCACAGTGTGTGGTTTCTTTAGGATGAAAATATATACTTTTGCTGGTGTTTTTAAAAATGTTTTTTAGATGTTAATGGACCTTTATTTTATTCATTTATTTCTATGTGGTACTGAGAATCAAACCCAGTGCCTCATATATGCTTGGCAAGCACACTACCACTGAGCTACAATCCCAACCCCTACTTTTGCTGTAAATCATCTATTGGGTTTTAGTGTTCTGTGTTTGTTTGTTTGTTCTACAAAGCATATCAGAGGCTTATGATGAGTCTAGCAATTTTTGTTAAAAGGGAACATAGGTTGCTTGAATAAGATTATTTACAAAACAATTGAGGGAATGTGAATTTTAACTTTAAAACCCAGTGTGGAATTTACAGATTGAAAACAGCCACTTTGAACTTGTGAATTATGGTTTCAAAAGTGTCTCAAGTTTTGAGAATGTCAGGATGTGTAACTTTCATTTAAGTAACTCCAACGAATTAGTTCAAACTTGAGATTATATTTCTCTTTGAAATCCTTGTGTGCATATATTGACTTATACTTTATCATATCACAATATCTAGAATTTCCTGGGCACAAAATCTGATAATATTCTACTTGAGGGAAGTTTGTACACAATTATAATTTTAATTTTTTTTTCTTATGTGTCCTTGTTCCATCTCCTTCATGTACTTATCTAATTTGTACCTAATCTAGATAGCACTTTGAAATTTGTTGAGAGCCACAGTTTAGTGGAATGACGCCTGGAATTTTTGCCAGAGGGAATGGGCTCCGGGGATTAGGGCGGATCCTGCTGCCTTAGGAGCCCACTACTTTGGAGTTCCCCTTGAGTTCTCAGTTCTCAGGTTCCAGGAGAATTGGCGCAGGGTGCTCAGTGGAGGGAGTGTATTCCCGGGAAGTGTGTGTAAAGTGCCAGTGAGAGTTCGGGAATAAAGAATTGCTGTTTGAACCTACAAGGCTGTGTGGCGGCTCGGTTATTTTGTGCCCAGCCAGACTGCAGCAGAAATTGATAGTAAACTATTAGTAAACCTCTAATCCATAATTTTTCTTTTCAGTTTTCTTTTACCAAACAGAGATAAGATATACCTATTATTATTATTATTATTTTAGATATCTATCAATCTACCCCTTTCTCTATCTCTCTCAATCATCTATCTAGATTCATTGCCTATAAAATGCTGGAAAAACATCATAGCTATTATTCAGTTGTTTTTCTCAAAATCTCTTAATATTCCTACAATGGGCCTATTTTATTTTAAAGAGGAATCTTTTTAAGCTTCTGGCAGAAATGAGCACCCTTTTCTAGGCCACCAAGAACATATCTGACATATTCAAATTCCTTCTAAAGTTTCTCAGTGCCATTGAACATTGGCCAGATGGCTTGAACTTTCCTAGTTTTTTTTTTTTTTCCTCATTGGTAAATGGGGGATTATACTTCTTCAATTATGATAAGAACTAAAAGAGAACATTGTGTGTGAAGTAATTTTAATGAGGATTAATGAGAATAATGCTTAGCTGAGGTACTGGTGCAGAATGAGAGCTTAGTCATATTTCAGGATTATGATTTTCATCACATATTGTTCTATGAGAGGAATAAATGAGACATTTTATATAGTACACCAAGCACTGTGTTTGGCCTCCATTAAGTACTCTGCAATGTTACTCGATGATTATCACCACATCATCACCTCCATGCCTAACCATTGACACCCTCTTACCACATACCATTGTAACCTTCATTCTCTGAATAATAAGTGAAATAACTCATTTGTGGAGAAGTGACTAAGTAGTTATGAATTGTATTTCAATTCAAGTTAATTTTTGCATGGTGACTTAAATATCTTCTGTTGTTGCCCTTCCTTTGCCAGTATAAGCTGCTTTTGTTTATGGCCTTGTTGGATACTTAAATAAAAATTAGAAAATGAAAAAAAGTTTAAAAATAAAAGCTTGGATTGTACCCACCGTGGCATTTAGTATGATTAGGCTACATTTGGCTCCTTCTTATGCACTAATAAGCGCTGAGTCTGACACATTGGCAATAGGCTTTTCCAGCACAAATGTTCATGCTTTGTAATATTTTGTACTTAATGTGTGGACATATTTGTTATGTGTTATTTTTTTTGTCAGTGCCATAAGGGGATGAATGTGTGATTCAAAATATAGGAAACAAGAAAAGCATGAGTGAAATAGTTGTATCTTTGTTCCCTATTGGCTTTAACCAGTTAGTGTGTATATCTTACTAACCTGAGGAAATAATAGTGCATTTACGTATAATTATGTTTTTTTAGCCTAGTGTTCTATATACTTCATAAAACAGAGTATTAATATTATAGAATTGGCCACTCTGTGTATTGTCACTCACGGAACCTGCCTTTCTCCTATATGAAGTTGTTTTTTTTTTCTTTGATCCTTTACTCTCCTGCAGGAATTCACATGCTAAACTTTTCTAATTATCCTTCAAGATTCAACTCAAGACTCCTTCCTTCATAAGGCATCCTTCCCTGCCCTATAACTCCTTTCTTGGCGAGACAGCCTTAGAGATAGCACCCTCTGTGGCCCATGGCCCTACTAGTTCTAATATGGAACTTAGTCTACTGAATTGTCATTAATTGTTTGACTGGAAGCATAGTTGAAATAGACTGAGGAGGACTGCTGGATGTGTCTTTGGCTGTCTTTGTAAACCCATATTGAATGTCTTGTGATTAGCAATAAGTTTTTGTTACATGACTACAATAGGTTATAAATTATACTTCATGTACTCAGAAGTCACCTAGAGTACATCCATTATTACTTCCGAATGTCAAAGTCGAAATTATAAAAATTAATAGTGATCTAACTATATTTTATTCCAAATCTCAGAAGGATGCATTGATATGTCCGGATTTTTCTTGCCATGGTTGGGGGAATGGTGGGATAATCTGAGCACTTGTAGTAATCCTTTCTTCAATAGTCGGTAAGTATGTAGGGACAATCTACTATCTCTGTCCAATAGTCCAGATCCCACAGAGTTTGCTAGTTTTTGTTTTTGTTGTTATTATTTTTGATTATTTGTTTTACTTTAGCTTAAAGAAATAGAGGATAATCTAACCCCCTTTGTAACAACTTAAAGTGGTCATTTCCATCTGATGGGCTCCGTATGGCCTCCCGTACTGTGTAGGGTCTATGCTGTATGCATCTTCCTTTCTGGCAATAAGTCAGTGGGAAGAGATAAGCCTATTTGTTCTCCATGCCTGTTTGTTTTCATTATATAACTTATTTAAAATTATAGCTTTTTTTTTAGCTAGACTGTGGAGCCAACCTAGATGCCCTTCAATGGCTGAATGGATAAAAAAAAATGTGGCATTTATATACCATGGAATATTACTCAGCAATAAAAAATAATAAAATCATGGCATTTGCAAGGAAATGGATGGCATTAGAGCAGATTATGCTAAGTGAAGCTAGCCAATCCCCAAAAAACAAATGCAGAATGTCTTCTCTGATATAAGGGGGGTGACTCAAAATGGGGTAGGGAGGAAGAGCATGAGAAGAAGATTACCACTAGATAGGGAAGAGAGGTGGGAGGGAAGGAAGGGAGAAAGGGAATTGCATGGAAGATGAAAGAAGACCTTCATGGTTATACAAAATACATGTATGAAGATGTGAGAAACAAACAAATAAAAAAAGAATTGCATCACCTTCTTAGATTGGGTAGAAAGAAGTGATGGGAGGGGAAGGGAGGGGAGGGGGGAAAGGCAGGACAGTAGAATGAAATAGACATTATTATTACTGTGTGTATATACTTGACTGCATGACCAATGTGATTCTGCAACCTGCACACTCAGAAAAATGAGAAATTATATCCCATCTGATTCAAATATATGATGTGTCAAGGTCATTGTACTATCATGTGTAACTAATTAAAACAAATTTAAAAAATAAAAAAATAAAATTATAGCTATTTTCTTTTAGTTTAGGGTCATGGAAACTAGGAATGCTGATAATCTGAAAAAATATGTAGACTTTGAATAAAGATATCATACAGAAAAATAAACATAATTTTTATTTTAAGTTTTTCTCAAGGTACTTAAGGAGTATGGCTATACTTTTTTAAAAAAAAATATTTCTTTTAGTTGTAGATGGACACAATATCTTTATTTTTATTTATTTATTTTTATGTAGGGTTGAGAATCGAACCCAAGGCCTCACACATGCTAGGAAAGCACTCTACTACTGAGCTACAACCCCAGCCCTATGGCTAAACTTTATTAGTAATTTTGGTATGTAATTATACTGCAAATTCTTTTTTTTTTTTGGAGAGAGAGAGAATTTTTTATAAATTTATTTTTTAGTTTTCAGTGGACACAACATCTTTATTTTATTTTTATGTCGTGCTGAGGATCGAACCCAGCGCCCCGCGCATGCCAGGCTATCGCGCTACCGCTTGAGCCACATCCCCAGCCCACTGCAAATTCTTATATCAAATTTGTTTACCATTCAAGGAAAGTAAATTCTTCTTTTCAAGATTCATTGCTTACAGATTGTGATCCTTCTTGTTGAATTCCTTATTTGGTACTACATAGAAAAGGATATAATTCTACCTACATTATTATAAAATATTATTTTAAAATACTTTTTGAAGAATGGATTTCATACCTAATCCCTGCTGTAGGGAAAAAAAAATAAGTAATTTACTGCTTTTTAAAACCAAATGATTAAGGGGACTAGAAAGGAAGGAGATTAAAAGAAAAGTCTTTTTAGGATACTTGACCTATTTTAAGTGAAATTTTAGAATGCATGACATTCTATAGCCTTATGCTAAGTAAATATTGGTCGAGTCCTTGTAGACAAATATTCTCTGCATGTGCTGCTCTCTTTTATGAATTACACTAACAGTTGTTCCATTTTTACCTCTCATGGTTTACATATGAGGTGTTCCATGTTAATGCAAGAATATTCAGAGGTGAAATTTCTGGATTGTGAGAGCCATAACCCAATCATCCCATCCTAGTTCAAATAGACTGACTGGGTGGTAACTACAGGCAGGTGGAGCATGCCTGGAGGAGGGAGGCCAATGGGGAGTGCCCAGGAAGGGTGCATCTTCCCTCTAGAACCTTGTGCACTTTCTCTTTGCTTCCTGGCTGCCTTAATGTGAGTAGCTTTCCTTCACCACTGCCCTTCTGCCCTGATGTTCTGGCTCATCTTAGGCCCATAATAATAGTCAGCCAACCATGGACTGAATCTTTGAAACCCTGAGCTCAAAACAAATTTTCCTCCTCTAAGCTGTTCTTGGCAGGTATTTGGTCACTGTGATGAGAAGCTAACACACCATCTTGTAGAATCTTGTAAATTACAACCAATAAATCTCATTTATATCATATATGTGAATTTTTATTATTTTAATACTCTCTGAGGTTAACTTTGGAAATTATTTTCAGCTGGAGGACAAAGTTTAGGATTGATAACACACATATACTTTCACTTTGTATTTCTTCTTACTTTGCTGTATCATCTATTTGATAGTTTGCTAATTCTAAAAAAAAACTCAGGTTTGCCATTTACAAATTTATATATAATTAACAGGATGGCTCCAAGTCTTTATTATTATTATTTTAAAGTAGGTTTAAATTTTTTTTACTGACATATTATTTTGGCACTATAGATGATGATAGGGGATAATAAATTTTGTTGAACTGTCAAAAATTGTAACTTAGAATGTCCAAATCAATGGACTTGATGTATCAGTTTATGCATATAATATCATTATATTTTTATTTGGGGATCAATTAATATAGATTAGCCATGTTACTACTAAAACAATTATTTTCTTCCTAATTTTCTTGAGTTCCCATGGATGCCTAAAGTATATTTCTTGGACTTGTGATTTCCATTTCACGATTGTGAAAGTCTAAAAATATTTTAATTCTAGGGAAGGGATATGAAAGGATTTGTTCAGGAACATTGAACTAGTTTCTTGGGCTGCTGTAGCAAAGAACCACAATCTGGGCAGCTTAGACATAGGAATTTACTTTTTCTCAGTTCTGGCACCTGGAAGTTTGAGATGAAGGTATTTGTAAAGTTGCTTCCTGCTCAGGAATATGAGGGAAGGTCCTGTCACAGGCTTTTCTCCTAGGCTTGTAGATGCCTTTCTTACATGTATTTGTGTCTCTGCGTCCAAATTCTCCCTTCCTATAATATCAGTCATATTAGATTAGGGCTCACCCTACTGATTTCATTTTAACTTGATTACCTCTGCAAAGACCTGATTATCAACAAGGTTTCATTCTGAGTTAAGGGGATTAGGGATCAAAGTAGAAATTTGTGTAGTAGCACAATTCAACATATAACGGTAAAGAAAGATTGAATTTTAAATAAAGATGAGGAATATTCTGCATATTCATTTCCTCTTTCCATAGCAGGAGTGTACTTGTTTATGTTTTTTTTCTTTTCTTTTTAATGAACCATTTATTTTATTTTTTTAATTCCTCCTTTTTTTTTTTTTCCATCCTGGGGATAGAACCTGGTGCCTTTTACAAGTTAAGCTGTGTTCTACCACTGAACTATATCCTTAGCCTTTTATGTTTTTTAGCATAAAACTGTTTTGGTATCTGTGGTATATATTATAGGAATCTATAAAGATAAGTTTTAGCATATACTCAATAGTTTAACTGTATATGATGAAGATAAAACAAATATAATTAAAATTGTGAGGTTAAATATAACACAATTTTGACAGTAAATGCAAAGGAAGTTTGTCATTCTACTTAAAGATTTTTTTTGAATAATAGATGTAGTATAGAATTTTTGCCACATTTCTTATTATTAGCAATATATGTGTGCCCATTTTATTGTTCTCTTTGTTATCATTTGGAAAAGGGAGAATTCCTTTTTTTAAAAAAAATAAATCTGATCTATTTGCTCAACAAAAATATAACATCTTAACTTATGTAACATGTAATTGCCCATATTGTATCATCAATCACCCATTCAGCTTGGACTCTGAGCTTTAAGAACATTATTAATCATTTAATTCACTTCCCATGTTTTACTATAGGGAAATAGATGTCTAAAGTAGGGAGAGACTTGCCAAATACTATGTAATTAGCAGCAAATGCAGGGCAAGAACCCAAATGTTCTAGAATAAAAATTCCACAACGTTTACAACTCTAAAAGACCTTTGAGTTCATCAGCTTTGTAATTTTCCAGATGAAGGAACAAAGACTCTGAGAGGTCAGATAATTTGTCAATGTCGTACAGTTATTTCAGTGGTAGAGTGGTGCAAGTGTAACTGGAGAAAGCACTTCTAAAACAAGTCCATCAAGGTCAATGCCAATGGATATTTTAGAGGCTGCTGGGGACCCAGCATGTACCTCCAAATTTAACCTGTTGAAACTTAATCATTAATCCCATGATGTTAGGATGTGGGGCCTTTATAGGTGATTAGGTCATGAAGGTAGACCCCTCATGCTTGGCAGTCACAGAAAAATCCTGGGAGAGCTTCTGGGCCCTTCCACCATACAAGGAGACAGCAAGAAGGCACAGTCAATGAGAGAGGGATTCCCAGTAGGCACCAAGTCTGCCAGTGCTTTGATGATGAACCCCCCCCCCCCACCTCCAGAACTGTGAATAACACCTACTGGTTGTTTCTGAGTATTTTGCAATAGCAGGGCAGATGGAATAAGGAAGGGTCCTTAAGAAACTTATGTTGATCTCCACCTTCCCTTCTCCACACAACTTTAGATTTAGTTACTAAAATAGTTAGGAAGTATAGACATAAATAGGAAAGTAGAGTATGTTATTTGCAACCTTCAGACTATTAAAGTCACACCTCAGTTGCACTACTTTCCAAATAGTTGACCAGCCATCAGGAAGAAAAAGGCAGTGAGTTTAAATGAACCCTTCTGTCTTCCCCACAATCTAAATATCCTGTCACATTGCTGTTCCTTAGCCTTTCTGGAGCCTGCAACATATTCAGTGGTCATTTCTTTACATCATTCTTGTCAAGGTAGGAAGTAATTGAAGCTAATTTTTAATTTGTTTTGATGTTGTCTTTCCATTTTTTATGATGCCTTATATTTTCTCATTCAATTTTCATTTATCTTTTAACCTAACAATTGTGTGATTATTGTATTATCTGACTTCACTTAAAATCTTCTGTCTCCCTAATCCTATCTCTTTTCATTTTTAATCTTTTTTGCATGACCTTAGGTCAGATATCTATGAACATTTTTAAGGCTTTTTCAGCAAAATAGGCTTGTGAACAAACAAGCAAACAAAATAAAATAATAATGATGGTGATTTCTAAATGTCATTATGCCATGCTACCCTTTAACCTGCTCTCTTCTGTTTTACTTCATACAATGCAAATACAAGGCAAATACTTTGAAACTAGGTTTAAACTTTATAATTAGTTGATCCAAACTCCTGTTATTCCTTTTTTCCTTATGGGAATTCAAAGTCTCCCTGCCCTTACTATGTTACAGAAACAACCATTCATAAATGGAAGCACAAAGCAAAGCTTTGTGAAGTGAGTGTTTATATTTATATGTGAGACTTTGAAAATTTTAGAAATTTTGAATACTTATGCAGTTAAAAAGTGGTGAAGTTGCAATTACATAACAGAGTTTCTTCGTAGTCTCTGTTAGCCCCACTCTAATAAACTAAAGCAAAAGCATTAACTAAAAGCAATGGTCCTGTTCAATCTTCATCCTTATTGAAATTCTCATTGAAAATATCTAATGTGGTTATTTTCTTTGCTATCTTTTTTCCTCCATTTGCCTCTATAAAGTATAGTCAGGAATCTTCTCTTTCTTCTTTAATTCATTTTTCCTTCATGATTTCTTCTTCTTTTTTGACCTTTTCTCAGGTTCAGCCTAATCTTTGGGATAATCCTTTACTTTACTTTTCTAGAGCAGTGGTTGTTTTCATGCTATAGATCATGACTAACAAATGAAGTCTGACATCATTTAATAGATTAAGACTAGAATTACTCTAATAAACTGGACTAGAACATATAGTCATATAGTCAAGCACTGTATTATTTGGAGGGACTTTTTTTTCAGTATATATTTATGGATTTTGAAATGTGTTCAGATAAAAATGTATGTCTTAACTGTAGTGTCATGGTGAAGAGTGTCAGAAGAAACTATTTGTCTAGATTGTCTTGCCTGGAAACCTTCCTTAGTGTTTTCCTTCCTTCCTTCCTTCCTTCCTTCCTTCCTTCCTTCCTTCCTTTCCTTATAGTTATATTTAGAAATAACTCACATTCTATAATAGTCATCCTCTTAAAGTAAAAATTCAGTGGTTGTCATTATACTTCAAGAACCAAGAATGGCACAACCCTAATTAGGGAACCCTAATCTAGTTTTTGTCTCTATGTGTGTCTCCTTTGGATATTTTACATAAATAAAATACTACAGTATGTTGCATTTTGTGACTAACTTGGGTGCAATATTTTCACGTTTCTTATAAATTGTGGGATATATTCATACTTCATTCCTTGTTTTACTTTTACTTTTTCTATTGAGGCCAAAATCACATAGAAAAAAATCAGCCAACAGACGCTTGTATCATATTCCACAATATTCTTGTCACCGACTTCATTCTATTTTATTTCTGAATGATATTTCCTTGTATAAATATCACATATTATTTATTCATTCATCAGTGGTAGACATTTGGGTTGTTTCTATTTTTTGGCTGCTATGAATAGTTCTTCTGTGAACATTTTAATACAAGATTTTGTTGCCAATCTTTTTTTACTCATGGACTTTATGTATCATTTTAAACTCAGGTAATCATTATTCTTTTGCACATAACAAATTGTATATATGAGCTCTGGATTTAGGAGGTAAATAGTTCTTGAGCTTTGATGGTGGTGGTGGTGGTTGTGGTGAGAATTGAACCCAGAGCCAAATGCATACTTAGCATGTACTCAACCACTGAGCTACACCTCCAGCCCTATTGAAAATTGGTGAATGTAAAAGTTAACCTCAAAATGACCTCACATTTGACTCTCTCCCCACAAAATCGGTCAACCCAGAGTTTCCTTTTCTGCTAGTAATTCAGCTGTTTCTGTCAAATTTTATTCCATTCTAATCATTTTCAACACATCTTAAAAGCAAAATCTGGACTGATTTCTTCAAGGCTTTTAATATTGTACTGTCTAGTTTTACTAACATTGTGTAACCCCAGCACTAATTTCCTCTTATCAGGATGATTACAATTAAAGTCTTGTTATTCTTTATAACATTGTCTCTTCCTAAATTCTCTTCAATCCTTCTTGCTCATCTCAGGCATATTATTCTTCCTAATGTGCAGTTATACCCAAATCAAGACTGTACTCAAAGATATCAGTTCCTCATCTCTGAAACACCTCCCTAACCTTTGTAGTGTATTATATCAGCTCACTATAACACTTAACCACTAATGGATACAATATGAATTTAGGACTTACTTTCTGTCTCCCCCAATCAAAAATTAAACTCCATGAGGGAAGTTTTTTTTTTTTTCTTTTATTTAATTTCTGCTGTGCCCCAGTGTTTTGGACTATGTCTAGGAACTCAATGATTATTTGGTGAATGAAATAAGAACCAAACCCAGATAACAAGCACAGAATACATTGGCAGATATCAAGTTTATCAGCAGGCATGGACCTGAGGCACCTGAGAGTGTGGGCAGCACAAGGACAGGTAGTTGTTTTATAAGCTGCCTTTGTGTACTGAGGGCCCCCTCTGATGGCTCTCTGTGCCTTTGTTTGTAGGATTCATTCCCCCATGGATGATTTTCTATATATCATTTATATTCTCTTACAGTAGGGACAAGCAGTACGAAAACTTAACCAGACATGTAGTGTTGATTAGCCATTTACTATGTGCAAGGCACTATGCTTGATGATTGATTTAACACAGAGAAGGAAGGTTTGAATTATTATTCTAATTTAATACGAAAGAAAACTTCTTTTTAAAAAAAATGGAGGGCTGGGAAGTGCTAAGTGGTATAGTGCTTGCCTTGCATGCACAAGGCCCTGAGTATGATTCTAAGCACTGCAAAATAAATAAATAAATAGATAAATAGATTAAAAATAAATAAATAAATAGATGAAATAAGTGAAGAAAGTTGCTTGTGAATTAATAGATTTTGGACAGGAACCATAGCATTCATATTCATTACATTCATATTCATCTCCCAGAAAATAAAGCTCATTTCTTGGCATATAATAAAACTCAACAGCTGTTTGTTGAATGAATGGTTGACTAGATAGATAAATAAATTGTATTAACTTATAAATAATAAGAGGCTCACATCAGACGATTTTCCCCAAATGAACTGTTTGAGGTTTATGAAGATTTTTAATAATATTTGTTAGAGAGTTTTTGAAAATTCTATTGGCTTCTTTCAAATCCTTTTTCTTGGCAAAACTTGTCTTAATAGATTTAGTGTTGTGGTAAACAAGCCCATAAACCATATCAAACACTATAATCATGTAATTTTTCACTTCTTTAAAATTGCAAATATTATTCCCTTGGGTTTATAGTTCTTTTACAGAAACTTATCAGAGTATCCTAAGTGCCAAAGAAACTAATTTTCAGGAAATTCTGCTGTGCAGTTATTCTTTCTTACACTATTCTCTGCTTTAGGGGAAACCACAATTTACTGAGTTTCTCATAGTCTTCTGTTTTCTTCTGTGAACCACTTTTATAGTACAGTATATTATTAGACTTAGAATCAAAAACTCTTAGGGTACCCAGATGTTGTAGTGTGAGAAATGAAACATAATATTATAAGCATATAAATTTTAAAAGAGTAATTTATGAGGCCATATGAATTATCTAAGAGACTATAGTTGAGTGTGTATTGAAAAAATACATTTTCCAAGCTTTAATAAATTTAAACCATGTCTTCTGTGATTAGTGGTGTGTATGACAATAGAGTATCTCAAAATACTATAAATTATATACCAGCAAATTATGATTAATATAAGCCTCACTTAGTTATGTTGCAATTTGGTTGACTTAAAAATAATGCTGCATTAATTTGTGTGATGTGAAATTAAATACTGCAGAAAGTTAGAATTATTTCAGTGTAAAAATTCCATGTGTTTTCAAGGCTTTTTTGTGTCATATGACCTCGTCTTTGAGACCACCCAAATAAAGAACTGCTTTATGCACTTTGAATTCCCAAAGATTTGTATGTAAATGATGATATTTTACCAAAAATTCTCATTTTTTATAACTGATTTTTAGAGCACTTCTGAAATAGGATTTATGTGTCACATCCACTAAATCTTAGGATCAAAATAGCAGTTACTTATGCAGAAACCCAGAGATATAAAGGCATTTATTCAATCAAAATTCAGCACAAATAGTGGCTAAGCATAGTGTGAGTTAAGAAACCACATAACCTTTTTTGTCCTATTTGAAAGAATAACCCCACAAAATATGTATGATGTATTTATTACCTGCATTGGCTCTGATATTTGAAATCTGGAATATTCCAGAAAGGTTTATATTTTCTCTCAGGACATTTTTTTTTTCAAATAAAATCTATGGAGTTGTCAAATTGGAAATCATAGGCACAGATTTATTAACATAGCTGATTTTTGTCGTTGCCATAGGTCCCTGGAGAGAAAAGTATTTTTTAATTTTCAATTCTCCAAGTGCTGAAACATATTTTGTATATGGTGAAAAGACACAATGTATATAGAATGAGTGGCTGAGTGAACATATAGTTGGTTTCAAGTTCTTCATATTTCTCCATTCTTCCCTTCAGGAAAATTCCATAGTTTGATGCAATAGTTTCTTTCTAAATTTGATTGTCCTGTAGCATTACCTTAATTTTCTGTGAAATAGAAATCTATTAATTTGTATTTTCAATCTATCTGTGAACTAGAAACTCCTATTTGGAGAGTTTTTGAACAAGTAGTCTGCTCAATTAAAATTGATGTACTTAAGGAGTGAAAGAAAAGTACTTTTATGTCCTACTTTTCAACCAGTATCTATTAAAAAAAAAAGTCCACTAATTGTATTCACAGTCCTATAGATTTGAACGGGTATAAAAGATAACCAGAGAAAATACATTAACTGTGAAATACTGAATATCATTCCCATTCTGTTGTAGAATTTTACTTGTTAACAACCACATATCTCTCATTCCTAAAAGTTCAAAACAATGCAAAATTTTGGCTGAAAATGTGTGCATAAAAGAAAATTGAAAAATATATTCATATTTGTTTTTAAAATTTGTTTAAATGAAATACTTGGGCTGGGATGTAGCTTAATGGTAGTGCACCAGCGTAGCATGTGGGACACCCTTAGTTGGAATCCTTAGCATCCTCCCCACAAAAATAATGATAAATAAATAAAATAAAATATTTTTCTTCAACAAACTAAGTGAACTCTGTCGTTCATCCTGTTTACTACTAGCGCATTTATACCTACTCAGCCACTAAGTATGTTTCAAGTCAAATCAAGAAAGTGTGGTGTCATCTACCTAAAGTAAACCATCAGCAATATCACAAAAATAACTATTAAAAGGACATTTTATCATAAAACTGCCATGTGTGCATCTCTGTGTACATGTGTGTATGTATATATGACTTTTGACATTAAATATTTTAATAGTTAGCATAAGTAAAAGGAATCATTACTCATAAATGCTTATCAGTTTGTTCCTAGAGAATTCAATAACTAAAATGAAATATTCATTTTTAAATAATAAAATGTTGGCAAAATGCTTTCTGAGCTTATTGTTTCAATTCATTGAACAAGTAATTTTTTTAAAAAAAAATTTCCATTCAAGTAATAAGAACTGAATCCTATTTAAAGTATAGGGAAATATATCAACAATAATCAACATCAGATGAGGATCCTTGAAATACATATGGTTAGTAAATGTGGAAATAGATGATCAGAGGGATATAAGTAAAGTTAAATTTAATGAATTCAATGTGGTTTGGAAGGAAGATCCATCAACAGGAAACAATTTTGAACTAATGAATTTCTAATGATGAATCTATCTCCAAGATTTGGGATTCATTTCTAGACATTAATATGTATCATTCATTTAAAACAACTTTCATTTCACTCTGTACTCCTGAAATTATGATTTGGAGACTTGATTAAAAATTCAAGATGTCTTTGCTCACATAAACTCTTTTACTAGTAAAGATCTGAAAAATTGTATTAGAATATCTCAGTATCTTATTATAATATTACTGTTATTCTTAGAAGCTCCATTATATTATTATTAAAAGGCAAGGTATCTTTTAACAGCTGCTTTATTAGGAATATTTCTCACATTTTGCACCACACTTAAATCAAAATCTGACACTGTTCTCTACAGATGTGAGTTGATTTTTTTTAACAGATCTGTTTGCATATTCTTGTAACATGATCTATTAGGATTGAAGTGTGAGAAGAAATGCTGTTTATCCCCCCTTTGTCCTTTTTTGGAATACATCACAGAAAGCCATTGTGAATTTAATCATCCTTTTGCTCTCCCCTTCAACAACTTATTGATTCAAGTAAATGCTTGGTTTATAACTATGTGTTCCCAGCTTCCTATGCCACAAGTTTTAGCAAGGCTTAGAGAGATATTTCATATTGGGTAACAGAGAAAAGAAGCTTTATGAGGTTTTCAAATTGTTTTTTAGTAATTGTCTAAATATCTTGTTTAAAATCATTTTGAACATTCCTACTTTCTTGGGTAAACCTGAAGCAGATATGGAGTTTAAGTTAACTGTTGGTGAAACTGTGATATTTTTTCTCACAGTCTCATATTTTGATTATGTTTCATAATTCTCACAAAAGGTTTTAGTTAATTTTTATACTCATGTATTTTTAATCTTTATTCTCTGTTGCATCCATATTGTAATTCCACAAGGTGCTGATATTCCCCATGAAATATCCACAACTTCAAACCCTGTCTGCCACTTAACTAGTATTCAGTTTTTATTTGTTGACTGAATAAATTAATCACTGAGGTAAAGGGTTGATACTGGTCGTTCAGAAATGTTTGAATTTGTATTTCTTAGCCACTGCTTTAAAACTTTCTTTCATAATTCATTTTATATTCAGTTATTTATTTAATGAATTGAGGAAATATTGGAGGGCATATTTGAAACTTTTTTTGTTTTTGTTTTTGTTTTGGTGTTGGAGATTGAACCCCAGGCCTCATGCAGGATAAGGCGGTGCTTTAGCACTGAACTACATGCCTAGTCCATGGAAATTTATGTAAATTTTTTACAAAAACTTACTCTTTGGCCCTGAAAATGTATTACATAAAGAGTTTTTGCTATTTTTTGTATAGATGGGAAATTTGCCTTTTATTCAATGGCATATTTTGTTTTTGAGCTGAACAAATGCTGGGTATCAATTCATAGCTTTATCCCACATATACAAATAATCCCTGATATAGCTTTTATCATTTGTTTTCTATGATTTTTAATGTGGTTTTTAATAGTCAATTCATAAGACTTTAGAAAATGAGAGCTGTTTCTGTGCTTTTCAGAAGATTTTTGTTGTTTTTACTGCTGTTAGAATAAAAATATCTATTCATTCAGAATCATTCTGACAGCTTTGCTGCAAAGCTTTGGAAAGACAAGAGTTCCTTTCTGAAGTAGCCAATCATATTTTATTTTCACTGAAAAGCTCTTCACTAGTGTCCAGAATCAGCCACTGTGTTTTGTGGGGTTTTGTTGTTTTACAATTCTTTTAAGTTATTATTTCATTTTTGTTGGAATTGATGGTTGAGTTTTAAAAGAGTTCTCCCTTCTCCCATTCTGATTTTTCTTTCTTTCCCTGCTTTAGAGAGAATTGTCATCACTATTAACAAAAAGCTATCTGGCTAGTCTTCTTGTCCCATATTTCTAGAAATGGAAAGATTTGGGTTTTCATAGTTTGAACGATTTGGTTGGTTAATATATTACTCATTTACCAATTTCAGTAAATGGAGATTTACTGTCCTTAAAGCCAGTCTTTGCGTGAACTATGAAATGCCTGGTGAACTACTTGATGGTATTTATTTGAAAATATTGACAAATAAGTTTCACTGGGGATAAAATAATGAATAAGTACTTGATTTCCACAAGTAACATAGTACATTTAAAATCTTCTTCCTAACAGATATGTTCTAGTAGAATAGATGTCAATGTGTAGCTCCCATAAACAGGCCACAGGAAACTTCAATTAGAAAACAGTGTGTGAAAATATAATACAGATTTGGTCAAGGTCTTTGTGGCTGGGCTTACTGTGGGTCATACTGACAGGAAGAGTTCAGCACTGATTGACTGATTAAAGGGGCCTGATCTCCACAATAAAGCCATGGTAAAACTATGGATAAAGGATTTATAAACCCCATTGTATGTGTTTTTCAATGTTGAAAGAATCACCAAAGAGGTTAGGATAAGGTCTCTATTGCTGATGTGTGTGTTGCTGAATTATAAAGAAAGGCCTTATCATTACCTTCATGAAGGATACAACTAGCCAGTGAAAACTCTTTATCCAATGGATAGAGTGTATGTGCATGTGTGCACACTAGTTAAGGAAGAAAAAGAGGGAGGGAGGGAAAAGAAGAAAAGGATGGAGGGGAAGAATGTGAATAGATGCTACTTGTGATTTTCTGAATAGCATGTGCAGTACAGTAGAGCATTTTCTATCTTAATTCCTTTCCTGCAGAACTAAAAATTTGTTTAATTTTATCTGTGACCACTATTTATTTACAATTATGTTTATCCTTCAGTACATTTCCTATATGTCTTTTTTTTGTTAAATATTCATGATTACAGATTTTATTGATTCCAACATAAGAATAAAATCAACTCTAAATTTGTTGGTCTGCTGAAAAGATAATTATATATTTAGATGTTATTTAATGACTTCCGTTGAGAATAAATGTTACATTTTAAAATTAAAAGCAGTGCTTTTTATCTTACTGAAGTAGATATTATTTTATTTTTAAAAATGTAAGCATTTGCTTATTTTCTTTATTTTTATGTTTTATTGGAGAGTGAACCCAGGAGCCTACTATGTCTGATATACAACCATAGCCTTTTTAAATTGTATTTTGAAAGAGGCAACTAAAAAAATTTCTGAGGCCAGTTTGTGATCCCCCTATCTCAGCCTCCAGAGTAGCTGCAATGATAGACCCAAGCCACTGCATCCAGCTGCTGCTGTATATTTTTACACAAAGAAAAGCTTCAAATTAGTTTTATAATATAATATCAAAGTGTTAGGAAAAATTATTGTAATTCTGAAAGTTGTATTAGTACTCTGTTTTCAGAAGCCCCTGCCAGACATAGTAAATGGAATGGTTAATTTACATTTCATATTCAGCAGTTAAACTTGACTTTACTAAAGGAATCAAAGTCCATAACCTGTTTAAAACACTGATCATTCACATGATGTCTTTGTGTGGCCTAATGCATTTTATGAAATAAGTCCCCTTCCACTGTTTCTGTCTGTGGCACTGGAGGGGCATCATGGCACCTTTACTCCATGCCTAACCATCACACTTCCATCCTCGCCACCTTCCTCTAAGGAAGCATTTCCTAGTGTGATAAATAGGGATGATAATATCGTCCAACTTTCATTGTTGTGTATTTGAAATAAGTGATGCTTTTAAATCACCAGCACATGAAGACCACTTAATAAATGTTAGCAATTGTTTTAGTCAGCTTTGTTCACTGCTGTGACTAAAGGACCCAACCAGCATAATTACAGAGGATGAAAAGTTTATCTGAGTGCTCATGGTTTCCAAGATCTTTGTCCATTGATGGCTGGCTCCATTTCTCCTGGCATGAGATGAGGCTGAATATCATGGCGGAGTGTGTGGCAGAGGGAAGCAGTTCACTTCATGGTGATCAAGAAACAGAGACTTCAGTCTCCAGATTCAAAATATATACCCCATACCCATGTCCCTAATTAACCACTTTCTCCTGTCACACCCTGCCTATCTCCAGTTACCACTTAGTTAATCTTATCATGCATTAGTTCACTGATTGGGTTAAGACTCTCACAATTCAATTGTTTCTCCTCTGAACCTTCTTGCATTGTCTCACACAAGAGCTTTTGGTGGACACCTCACATCCAAACCTTAATAGCAATTATCATTGTCACCTCACCTTACGTCACCTCTACCAATATCTTCCTCATTTCCCAGACTCTCTTATTTTTCATTCTAGTATTTTTAAAGAATCAAATAGGAAATGATTTTTAAGACTGATATTATTAATATTCTTATTATAATGTTGTAAATACCAAATCATAAATAAAATTTAGACTATATTCTTAATCTGATTTTAAGAGCATCTCAATTTGACTGTTGTCTTTACTCCAACCTTCTGGTTGGAACATGTCCTATATCCATACATGTTGATTTGTCTTTATGGGCCAATGAAAGTTAGCTTCATTCAAGAAATCTTATTTCAAAGCCCTAATACATGTTGATTATTTCATTTCCTTGAAATTCTTCAACTACTTTTATCCTGTTCATGGTGTCTTAATCCTGCATAGTCATATGTGCATTCTTTTTCCAACCACAAGCTTCTTGAGTCCCACAGGACCAGGGAGAGCCTCAATACCTTCCTTGCAGGACACCTGCCCAGCTCCTCACCTCTGTTTTGAACTTTGTCTCATCTGGTCTTCTTGTTATCCTATAACTTTTAGATTTTAATAATCAGGAATACTATCTCCTCTCTTTTGAGACTCTACCACACTCAGATGAATTTCTGACATTTCCTTGATTTCAACAGATACTGAGCTTTTTTGGCCGACCCTTGGAACTCCATCCAGTACAGGACAGCCCAAGCCTGAAATAATAACTGACACTGAGGGGGACTTTAGACAACACCCACATACTATGTTTAGTAACTTTCAGCAGCCACATTTGTAGATGCTAAGTATGTATTAGGAAATAAATCAGCATACCTTTTTAACAGTGTCTTTTGAATTGCTTTTTACTAGATTCTTGTTTATTATGAATTTGTAATGCTTATTTTTAAGAACATGTTGAACAGCCAGTTTGAAGTTTCTGACATTTAAAAGAGTGGGAAAATTATAATATGTGAAATTTGACACAGTTTTGAAATTTTTTCCTCATGAATATAATTGGATGACAATGTGAAATATAATTTTATTAAATGTTGAAAAATTATGGCAACTAGTTATGAATTCATTTATTGAAATATTTGCCACATTTTTAGCAGTCTTTGTGGGAGGTCACAGTTTTGTGTATATGTAGTGTCAAGAAATGAGATTAATGTTACCCTTATGTTGTGCTCCATAAGTCAAAAAATAGCTGAACATTAATTATTTTATGATGCTCCACTCATTAGAATGTTTTTATATTAAACCACCTAAATTTCATGCTTTCCTTTTTGACCTCAGCACATAATTGCCTTTGGTTACTCTTTCAAATTGTCAGTTTTAATTGTTGCTGTGTTACACTGAATTACAAACTGAAATATCATTTAAATTATGTGTCTTCTTTTTTAAAATACCCTTGTTAGAATTCAGTGTATTAAAAGCCTACTGGTAGCAGATGTACTTTTTAAGAAAGTGGATGATGGGTTGATATTTCATTGGGTTTTCAATGCTATTTTCATTGCCAAGTATTTGGACTAGATTTTTAGAGCACATTTTTTGAAACTGAAATGAATGTGTTGGCATGTAAAATGGCACAGAGAAAATACATGTACTTAAGAAAATTATGTCAAAGGCTCTGCTGAAAGTCAATTGGTAATATTTGCTTTATGGCAGAATTTTAATAATGAAGGTTTTCCTAAAGTCATTGCCAATAGAGTGCAAACATGTCCAGTTTCAGATATAAAAGTGTCCCCATCTATGATTAAGAAACTTCTTTAAAATCATTACCCTTAACTTACTAATAGTTGAAATTAATTTTTTCTTTGGAAATCCAGTCTATTTCATTGTCATTGTTTAGTTTTTAAAAGAGATTTTTTTCTTTCTTTTCATAATCCCTGGGATGTAGGGAAGAAAGGCCATTTGCCCACACCTATTCATAATTCAGTACTACTTCTGTATATATTATCCCAGTACTCCAAATGTTGTTTAAACAAATGGATGATAATGTTGTACTAGCAGCATGGGTCATTCATGACATCTTTCTTTCAGATTTAATAATTCTTCAGTATATGTTCTACAGCTTCGAATCTACTTTTTAAATCTCTTCAGGTTAGTTTCTGGGTTATGTTGTATAGCCCAATAAAGCAATAAATATTTATTGTCTTATGCACTTCTGTAGTTTAGGAATCCAGGGGGTAGTGTTCAATTAGTTCATCATGGTTCCAGGTCTCTCATGCATTTGCAGTTACCCAAAGGCAGCTTTTCTGGTGGCTGAGGAGCATTCTCCAAGATACCTCCCTCATTTGTACTGCAAGTTCCTGCAGCCTGTCAGCAGGATACCTCTGTTTCTTGTCCCCAAACCCCCGCATGGGGCTGCTTGAGTGCTCTCAAGATGTGATGGCCAGCTTTGCACAATGTTAAGTGATCCAAAAGAGAGGCTGAACCCACCATGTCATTTTAATGAACTGCCCTGAGAAACTGCACTCTCATTTCTACCATACTGTGTCCATCAGAAGTGAGTCCCTGAGTACAGCCCATGTTCAGAGTCAAGAGAAGAGGGAATAAGAATGGAAGTGTGAAAGAATTATAAATAGACTAAAACCGTCACATATTCCTCTTTAAAAAACCCCCATTAATTTCCTAGGTTATCTGATCTATTAGATTTTAAATGCTACTCTAGAACTCTGAAAATTCATATAGATCTCTCTTATACAGTCATAGACCTGTATTTTCAAGTTCCTATCAGGTGTTTTGCTTTTCTTTTTGTTTTTACTTTTTGTTTATTGCAGTACAAGCTAAATATTTGTTGATGCCAGAAACCTGGTAGCCATCCTTGTCACATGATATTTTGCCCCTCCCATTCAATTATCAAATCATGTAATTTCTTGATCCTAAATATAGATTAAATATGTTCTCTCTCACTACCCATGTAAAGTGACTCTTCTCTCATCTTTACTGCTACAAATAGCCTAATTTGCATTTCATCTCCATTCTTTTCTTTTTTAAATTCTCTAACAGAATTATTGTTTTTCAAATACACAGGATTTGGAGTAAAGTGTGAAGTGCAGGAATTGGAAAATAAATATAAATGTAGGCTGTTTTGTTGATATTTTTATAAGCACAACAAACAAATAGGACAGGATGAAGATTTTAGTTCTGCTATATGTAGTTTAGTCTGCAGCTGTTATTTTTTTGACTGAATCACTGAGTATATTTAAGAGAATAAAGTGTTTCCTTCATCTGTCCCATAACTAACTTACTTATCCTCAACTTGGTGATAGTACACTCAAATCTTTGTTTTGGTTATATTTCTCTAGTGATGATGTAGCATGTTCCTCCCAGCCTTTAGTGACCACTGATATTCTAACTTCTGTGTTTATTCTTCTTCTGTTACTTTATGGTTTACTACTTGAACTCCTTACATGTTCCTATGATTTTAACCCGAGTACTCCTGCTGAGTTCTAGACTCATGAATCCAAGTGACTTTTGCACATATCCAGGTACTATTGTGACACCTAAAGTTCAATGTGTATAAAACTGAATTACTTGTGCTTTACCTTCAACCAATTAATTTTCACTTTGTCTTTGATCTTTTACTTATTCTTATTGATAATATCTTTCCTATAAGCCTATATTTTATATAGAAATCCCTCCTTTGTAAGGCCCTCTCTAGTGTGCTAGAATTATCCTGGAAAATTTCTGTACCCTGTCTTTGGGGTCCAGGAAAAACCATCTGACTTTTGTTTGGACACCAGGTTTTACCTCCCTGATTCCCCACCTGCAAAAGTTCTTCAGGGTTAGGGTTAGGGACACTGCTACATCGATGTTCATAGCAGCACAATTCACAATAGCTAGACTGTGGAACCAACCTAGATGCCCTTCAATGGATGAATGGATAAAAAAATGTGGCATTTATACACAATGGAGTATTACTCTGCATTAAAAAATGACAAAATCATAGAATTTACAGGGAAATGGATGGCATTAGAGCAGATTATGCTAAGTGAAGCTAGCTAATCCCTAAAAAACAAATGCCAAATGTCTTCTTTGATATAAGGAGAGTAACTAAGAACAGAGTAGGGTCGAAGAGCATGAGAAGAATATTAACATTAAACAGGGATGAGAGGTGGGAGGGAAAGGGAGAGAGAAGGGAAAATGCATGGAAATGGAAGGAGACCCTCAGAGTTATACAAAAGTACATACAAGAGGAAGTGAGGGGAAGGGGAAAAATAATATAAGGGGGACAAAGGAATGTCAGTAGAGGGGGCAGAGAGAGAAGAGGGCAGGGGAGGGGAGGGGAGGGGAGGGGGGATAGTAGAGGATAGGAAAGGCAGCAGAATACAACAGACACTAGTATGGCAATATGTAAATCAATGGATGTGTAACTGATGTGATTCTGCAATCTGTATATGGGGTAAAAATGGGAGCTCATAACCCACTTGAATCAAATTGTGAAATATGATATATCAAGAACTATGTAATGTTTTGAACAGCCAACAATAAAAAATTAAAAAAAAAAAACAGAAAAAAAAAAAAAAGTTCTTCAGGGACTTACAGCATATAGAGTCACACACCAGGGGGCAGGAGAGAGAACCCAAGGAGGGGGATCCAGGAAAAGAAGAGATTTTAACAACAGAATGACTGAAGGTTCAAAAAGGGGGAAATAATGGGAGTGATTTCTGACAAAACTAGTGAGCAAGAGCAGGGAGCTATTTCTCATATTATTTAATATTTCTTTTTACTTAGTTTCCTCACAGTTACTCCCTTGTCAGAAGCACATTTTGTTAGGAATATGATTGATATGGAGTTTGGGGAGTTCCACAGGTTCTGACCATATTCAGCAGAGATGTTTAGTTAGTTCACATGCTCCTAATCAGGTTCATGGTCAGGGAGTAGTGTAATGCAAAGCACCCTACCAGATCATTGCCATATTTCATATCTAACACTTTTCCAACTTATTCAGCAATTACCTATTACACATCTAACAGAGGGCATTGTGTTTCTTGTTATAACCAATTTACCTCATGGCTAAATGTAGGAAGGAGCTCAAGAAGGTATGTTTATGCCTTCTTGGCCCCAAATTAATTTGCCACGATCTACTTCACAATGCCTAATAAGTGCTACCCTGACACAACATGCAACAGAATATTTGAAAATAAAATAATAAAGGATATAATATGGAGAACAAGAGACTGATTTGCCACACCACATTTGGATTGTTGGCATATTCAATCTTGGCCATTTCTTGTGTAAACAAAACCTTTCTGTTGGTAGCATGACAACTGAATGATAGAAAACCTTATTTTTAACTTAAACCTTCCCCCCACCCTTTGGACTTGGGTTGCTGATGAAAATATTCAGAAAACTAATTAAAGGTAATTTAAATAGCTAATTAGATAATGTTAGAAAGTAGTTTCCTGTAATACATTCCTTGAAACAAAGCATCCATCATCTGCAGACTATAGTTTGTCACTGGGTAACTGAAACAAATGCAATTACATGTTAAATGGAAGAAAGTTTTGACACATTAACTCTGATCATTGTACAAATTGCCATATACATAACATTTGTATCACTCTTACATAAAAAAATACATGGGAAATTTGGATCTCCACATTATAGTTGACTTTGCATCTGCCTAGTGTCTGGTTCTAAATGATATTTTTGACAGTGAAGACCCAGATTAAAGCTACGTCAGTGTTTTGACAAAATTGACTGATGAGTTTAATCATCTGAATTGTCCACTTAGTCAAACAAATGCTTTGACAGTGTGATTTACTTATATGTTGTTTCTTTGTTCAATTAGCTTGTGTTTTTAATTTAATCGACTGGTTAAATCAACATAGTAAGTCCAGATGATTGCAATGTTTGGAAGCTATTTCAAAGTGATTTTATTTAAATAGTTATATCAAAGTTAAGAAATAGTCTTCTTCAACAAATGTACAGAACACAGTATAAAGCATCTGAAAACTGTGATTTTAAGGACTTTGAGGGGGAAACAAAAACACCTCTATGACTCTGTTTGAACTATATAAATCATGGAAACTGGATTCCTTAACTGAAATATTTTTATTATTCAAAGATTCCACTATGTAAGAACTTTAAATGAAAATGTCTTCATCTATGAAAACAGAATCTTCGTATTAAAAAAGATTTTAATCTCTAATTTTTGAATGAAAAATATTGATTTGTTTTTTCTAAATATTATTTTAAAATTGAGAATGATTTGAATATATATCACGAAACAAATCAATATTTTCTGTTTCAAATGAAAACATTTATAGTTATAAAATATCTTTCTCATCCCTCCCTTTTTTGCCTCTCTTCTTTTTCTTCTCTTGTTCTTCTTTTGCATCTCATGCTTAGTAAAAAACAAAACAAACAAAAAAGAACAACACATGAAAACATGCATATTTTATGTATGTGTGCATTACTGAGTTAATTTACAACTATCAATGCAAATTTAATCTATCACACATGTTTCTCCATAATTGATTCTCTTATATGGAGGTCAACTTTTGACAGTTGGTAAATTCTTCACTTAATTTCAGTTATATGCTTTGAAAGAAGTCTTCTTGAATTTTTACAACATTTAAATATTTTGTTTTCTTCCATTAATGTGATGGCATTGTTCAGTCTTAGAATGGGAGTCTTCAACTGACATGAAAAGATAGAAATTTTCTTTCTAAAAATTAACTATATATGTTTATTAAACATTCTAGAGGAAAGGCAGCAGAATACAACAGACACTAGTATGGCAATATGTAAATCAATGGATGTGTAACTGATGTGATTCTGCAATCTGTATACGGGGTAAAAATGGGAGTTCATAACCCACTTGAATAAAAGTGTGAAATATGATATATCAAGAACTATGTAATGTTTTGAACAACCAACAATAAAAATTAAAAAAAAAAAAAAACATTCTAAAATGAAGCAACAAACTAGGAAAAAAAAAAAGAAGTTGCCACAAATGGAGAGGACAGATGTTTAGCTTCCTTGTTATACAAAGAAGTTTTGCAAAGCAAATCTTAAATGTAAGTAAGCAATTCAGATGAAAGAAAAATAAAGGTTAAAAAACATGAAAATATACTCTGTTGTACAATAAAGCTGTAAGTTTAAAATAGATATTACACTTTTGTTCTTTATCAAAAAGACAAAATTTAAAGGCATTGGTAATGTTTAATATGAAATGCAAACTATTACTGGTGAAAGTAGACATTTTTATTTTTATTTTTTCAAATTGATAATTTCCAAATTTGAAATGTGTTTTACTCTGACACATTGATTTTTTTTCAGAAATATGCCACAAATAAACTTAGATTATTATATTTTTTTCCAAAATATTTCAGCTAAGATACATAGATACATTTATACTTATTTATAATATTAAGAAACAAAATACTGAGTTCTTCATAAATGCTGGTAAGTATAGGATAGGCTAATATGTAGATATTCTAAGGTACCATTAAAATGAAGAAAATAACATCCAGCAGTGAAAATATTCCACCGTATATAATTAGCCTTACAAATAAAATAACACATTACAAATAATAATCAAATAATATGTTTATAATGTCTAAATTTACCTGAGTAAAACACAATATCAAAAGAGGTGGGAAGAAACATACAATGTCAGTTTTTGTTTGGACAATTAATTTTATCCTCACCACAACTGATTTCCTCTTGACAGATGGAGAAAGAGTGTGGAGAGGGAGATATAGGAAAACATAACTTTTCTCAACAAAAATTTCTACGTTCTTAATGGAAGAGCATGTATTATTTATAAATTTATTCATAAAATTTATCAATTATGTGAATTATCAAGCAATGGAATTTTTTTAAAAAAACATGTTTTAATTATAAATGATCCTTTATTTTATTTTATATATGGTGCTAAGAATCAAACCCAGTGCCTCACACATGCTAGGCAGGTGTTCAGTACGTAAGCCACAACCCCAGCCTCAAACAATGGAACTTTAAAAAATTGATATAGAGTACTTAAATATGTATTTTTAAAGTCAGCAGCAGTGCAATTTTGGGTTGATTTTTTTTTTAAAGAAAGGAACACCATAAGAGAGAAAGAGAAAAAGAAAATAAAGGCCTCTTAATTTTATCTGAATATCTTACTCTTCAAACTATATTAATATTTCTACATAGTCCACTTCGCACACAAGCAAAGTTTTAGTAGGAAATTCAGAATGCCTTTTTTCTCACTTATTAAAAAAATGCGATAAATTTTTAAGAAATAATTGTAAGATTTTTCAAAATCCTTTACAGTTAATGAAAGGGGAAATATTCTATTTTTACTAAAATTATGAATCCTCACTGTGGTGTTCCTTGTGTTAGTTGACCCCAAGCCCTGGGCAGGCAGACAGGTGCCTGGCGCCCTTCACTACTAACCTTGTGCTTTCTTCCTCCTCCACTATAGCTTTCAGCAGAGCCCCAATCCCAATGGCGGTGGTCCGCAGAGAGCTCTCCTGTGAGAGCTACCCCATAGAGCTCCGCTGTCCAGGAACAGACGTCATCATGATCGAAAGTGCCAACTACGGGAGGACTGACGACAAAATCTGTGACTCCGACCCTGCTCAGATGGAGAATATCCGATGTTATCTGCCAGATGCCTATAAGATTATGTCTCAAAGGTATGGTATCTTTAATATTCTGTTCTTGGCTCGTGTAACATAAACCTTTAAGGGGCACCAGTGTGACTATGAAACATGGGTAAGGACATCAGCAGTGTTGTATGTTTCATGATAATCTGAGACAATATCTAATTAAAATTTATTACCTTGTTCATTACGTTTCTTGGTCTAATCTGCATGTTATTATTTTGACAGAGTTCTCTACAACTTGGTTATTATACCAGTGATGAAAGATATTTTTTACAATTTCAACCACAATTTTCTCCAAAGAGTGCAGAAATATTCTTTGTTAATAATAATTTTCTAATCATGTAAAAAAGAGGAATAAAAATTAAATTAATATGTCATTTTGGTAATTAGTGAATATATAAAAATTATTGATGAATGATTTTTCACCGTAAGTAAATTGTTTTTATTTGTTTTAATCAGATAATCAAATATAGAAATCTGTAGAATCCCTTGGGATGGGGTTTAAGGAGGAGATTCTACATTTCTGTGATTAGGTTTTCATTTAAATGTAGCAGAATTTTAACTTCATTAGCTATTTGATCTCTATAAGATTCTCACGGAAATTGTGTTAATTGTTTTGCTGATACTGTTAAGGACATCCAAAATAAGTCCTTAATCTTAATCTTGTAATTATTGGGGGGTGGGGAGAGAAGACAGACTCAGTTTTGGTGGATCCTCTGGACCTGCTCTACTGTACAGGATACATACGTGAAATGATGAATCTGGAGAGTAAAAATACTTTCAATACCCTCAGTAAATCCCTTGAGTAAGCCCTCCCAGTGTTTTTAAAGTTAGAGTTAGTAGCTAACTAAAAAACTGTTTAATTCTACATCAAAGCAAGTTCTTTGCTTGCACTTGATCTATTCATGTTCTACATTTTCA
This sequence comes from Marmota monax, assembly GCF_021218885.2. Classification (NCBI taxonomy): domain Eukaryota; kingdom Metazoa; phylum Chordata; class Mammalia; order Rodentia; family Sciuridae; genus Marmota; species Marmota monax. The sequence goes on from NW_026691950.1 coordinate 17,909,691, forward strand.
CTTTTTCAAAATATGTGTTTTTGACTCTTGGGAAAAAGAAATTGGCTCCACATTGTGGAATGGCCAAAGTTACCTAAGTTGCTTTATAATGAACTTAGTTTTAAATATTTATGTCAACCACAGCATGTTAGATAATGTTAATTATTACTATGATACATATAAGCCATAATAATAGTAGTTTGGACAGTTTAATTAGATTAATGCTTTAAAATTGAAACCATAGAAAGCAAATCTTCTAAACAATATTTTTGATTAATGTGATTATTTTAATTTAAAATTCTAGAAAGAGACTATCAGGATCTACATATATTTAAGCATGAAGGATTATAACTAAATACAAAAAGTGATTAATATTAATATACTCTGATATAATCTTGATAAAAATGTTTTATAACTTTAGTCTCATACATTAGATAGTGACAGGTAATGCAGATGTTTTAATATACATTGAAAATGTACTTAGACTGTACTTAGACTGTATACTAATGTGTAAACTACGAATGAAAAATTTGGAATTGGGATTAATAGGTTATAGCACTGGATGCCAATACTTGCCTGCAGTAGAACTATCCAATCTGATATCTGTTCAAGATGAACCATGTCACCACTGAATTTAAGACTGCATTATTGTGGGGCTTCAAGTGTAATTTAGTAGTAGAGCATGTGCTTAGCATGCACAAGGACCTGGATTCAATCCTCAGCATAAACACTCTCCTTATTACATTGAAACATAATGAAACCTACATTATCAACCAGTTAGCCTTTGTTTAAAGATTGTAGGCTTCTACAAAACAGATCTTCTGTTAGAGTTACCTAAAACCATCTTTCAATGTATAAATGAAAAACTATGCTCTCTTATTCATTTTCATATCTATAAAAAGCTGTCTTGATTCTGCTGACAGTTTCTGTTTATTTTTTGTTTTACTTTAATATATTTCTGAGATAATTTTTAAAAATATTACATATATTTTTATAACCTAAATGTGAAACTGACTTAGCAACTCAATAACTTTAGAAACTTTACATTTGGAATTCATCTTAGGTTTCATATTATGTTCAGCCTATTCATGGAAGTATTTCGATTATTAACTCAGCTGACACCAGAAAGTGCCCGGCATGCAGTTCATTATGACACTTTACTTGGGTTTGATAGATAAATAAGGCACACATGGTTTCTGCCTACAACTACTCTTTGATGGATTAAAAGCAACCAGTTGTATCATTTTCAGAACAATTTATTTTGATCTCATTTATATTATTGAGGCAATCAGAGGAAGAATTTCTTTCAGCAATATTATATTAGGGAATATTTTGTTGGACAGGAAATATTAGAGTTGGTCCTTGAAGGACACAACATTAGTAGAACAAGAAGAGAACAAATGATCCTACATATGTAAGTTAAGAAACACTAATGAGGAACACAAGGGAACAGTTTCCTTCCTGTATCCTTTGACGTATGTTTTCCTGACACAGCTCCACAGGTTCACTGATGTCTTCTGTGAATATACTACCACTTAATCTCCCGAAATTCTCTTCCAAATTTGCTACAGGTTGGGCTCAAGACCCTTTTCCCCTCAAAACCCTCTCTTTAGGTCAGAAAACTTGGTATTGCTGGATGATACACTAGTTTGATGAATTTCCTTGTTCAAACAAAAAAATCTTCCATTGGTATCTGTATTATAAATTAAACTTAAGTAATGTCTAAATATAGAAAATTTGAATATTCTATATGGTGACCTTCTCATATTTTTTTATGACACATGTAAAATACATGGCCCATTTAACTTACATATAATTGATTATATGTTTCAAATTGATAAAACATTTGTACACAGACTTGTGTGTTATGTGTCTATATATAATTTTGTATTAAGACATATATACATAACACTATCAGGTATCATATGTGTACACCTCAGTGAATTTTCACAAATAAGCTTCATCATGTAACTAGCAACCAGATGAAGACAGAACATTAATGGGCTCTCAGACGTGCTCTGATGAGTCATACCCCTACCCCAAGATTGCCAGGTTCTAATTTTGTACAACCTAAATTAATTGTGCCCATTTTTATTTTAATTGAGTGGTTTCATATAGAATATGTTTTTGTGTCTGGCTTCTCTCACTCAATTCATTCATTTGTGTACAACCTTACTGAAACATTTTTATATATCATATATTTTACTCATTTTTAAGAACACAGTACTTTTCTAATACATTTACCAAGTGATAGAACCATTTTTAAATCAGTTTCAGAATATTTCCATCATTGCAATAAAATTTTCAAGGCCACTTATTTTAATTGTCATCTCTTTCCCATCCACATGCAATGACCATTCTAATTTCAGTGTGTTTATCCACAATACATAATTTTTAAGCCAAAAACATGAATATTTGAAATCAAGTTAAATTTTGTCAGTTTTTTTAGTAGGGACACTATAAAAGAAATATTGGCAGAAATATTTCAAGAGGCATAGACATAAATATGTCCCTTACCTTTTAAATTCTCTTAGAATCAAAGATCATGAATTTAGACGTTTATAAAATTCTTCCTTTATTTTTATTTTTAATTTTTAAGTAGAGATATAAATTTATAAAGTAGAATTTATTTTCTGTTGTTTTTCTATGTGGATGATAGAACTAATAGTTTTGTTTTGGTTTTAGCAGTATTTTAGTAATATTATATTTCACATATTGTAGTCACATCAGGAATAGGCAATGAAAGAGAGAGATTTGTTTCTTACCCTTTTGAAAAGTTGTATTTCAATTTGTATCAGTAGCACTGCAGGGGATTTTACAACTTGCTTACAAAAGATTTTGGTTTCTATTGTATTTATTCCTGATAAAAATAGGTACTCTTCAAACAATAGTAGAAGTAGTGCCCATAGTAGTTTTGTGGCAGAACTAAGTGTTCTGCAACATCTGCATGAGTTTTTCCATTCAAGTATTCTCCTTTGCTATTTGACAGATCCATTGCATTATGTGTTGTATTTCTCTTAAAGATTATAACACATTGTAAAATCCTCATGGTAAGAATTTGTCTTCTGAGTCCATATAGCCATTAATAAGTGTATTACCAAATAAATTCAACAAAATAAAACTAAAAAGAACTACTTTGATAGATTCACCTTGAAGTTAGTCATATTTCATATTTGATTTTGAAAACATGAAATTAATGTTTATTCATTTATAGTAAATGCTCAGTTATTGTTTTTCTACCTTCAACTTTTTAGATAATTTTATACCCTCCAGTCAGTCTCTAGAAACTTGAGATGCAGAAAATATTTATAAGAAATCAACAAGGAAGAAAAAGAAGTTTCTCAATGTTAGAGGATAAAAGATGTAAACACTAAATTAATTCCTTGAGAATATAATGTGATTTTAATTTGGTTTATCCCTCAAGGGTCTGTAAATTGAAAGCTTGGTCCCCACTGTGGCAGTATAGATGCAAGGTCTTTAGGTCTTTGAGGCCTTGTCCACTGAAGAGGTTAAGGATGCTCTCCAAAGGTGGTTATAAAAGCCCAAGCTTGAGCCTGGTCTGTTTGTGCATGCCCATAATCCCAGAGGCTCTGAGGCAGGAGGATCACAAGTTCAAAGCCAGCCTGGGCAAAAAGTGAGGCACTATGCAATTTGGTGAGATCCTGTCTCTAAACAAAATACAAAATAGGGCTGAGGAGGATGTGGCTCTGTGGTTGAGTGCCCCTGAGTTCAAACCCTGGTGAACTTCTACCAAAAGAAAGCCCAAGCTTCATCCTTCAGCTTACCGTCTTCCTGTGTTTTTTGAAATTGAAATCTGATTATCTATTTCTGCATGTGTTCCCACCTTTGCCATCCACAAAGAGATGATAGAGCTGAAAGGGCCCTTGCTGGCTAAACAAATCTATTTTTTTTTTAATAAATAGGCTACTACAGGTATTTTGTTGTGTAGTAAAACAAACAAACAAAAACTGACACATACAGGTTAATTTATCCAAATGAAACAAATCTAAGCATATTATGAACATGAAATCCATTACATATTAATTGGATCGCATTGGACTTTGGTGAAAAAGAAGTTATAGTGAGATTTAGCAGACTTGGTAAGTAAATAGCTGGCCTTTTGCCTGAGTTTCTCTCTAATTAAAATAATTTTAAAGATAGCTTGGGGGTATGGGGAGGATTGGATATCAAAGAATTCTGACTCCTTTCATTTTTTAGGCCTAATGTTTATTGTTTATATTAAAGTATATAATCCACACAGACAAATATTATTGTATAAAATTCATTGATGAGGAGATGGAGTTGTATAGTGTTTAAGAAATTTTCTTGAAATTATTATTTCGACTGAGTCTTTACTTATTGTGGCAATGATGTCCAACTAACGAAGTTTTAAAGTGCCGAAAAAAACTTTGCTTCTGATTATGACCTTGATGGTAAGAAAAGAAATTTACTTACTCTTATAAAAAACCCAAATAAATATTCAGATTTTATCATATTTAAATACCATCATACACATATTTTTGTTATTGAATTTTTTTTTTTAATTTTTTATTGTTGGTTGTTCAAAACATTACAAATTTCTTGACATATCATATTCCACACTTTGATTCAAGTGGGTTATGAACTCCCACCTTCACCCCATACACAGATTGCAGAATCACATCAGTTACACATCCATTGATTTACATATTGCCATACTAGTGTCTGTTGTGCTCTGCTGCCTTTCCCATCCTCCACCCTCCCCCCTCCCACCTCTCCCCTCCCCTCCCCTCCTCTCTCTCTACCCCCTGCACTGTATAACCCTGAGGGTCTCCTTCCATTTCCATGCAATTTCCCTTCTCTCTCCCTTTCCCTCCCACCTCTCATCCCTGTTAAATGTTAATCTTCTTCTCCTGCTCTTAGTCCCTACTCTGATCTTATTGAATTTTTTGATAGAAGTATTTTTTATTATTGTGAATTTGAAAGTGGCCTCAGAACTATTTTTGTTTGAACTAATTAATAAGTGTTTTGTATAATGTAATACTTCTTAGGAACATAGGCATTGATAGAATAGAGCTAATTTTATTACCAAATATTTCCAGCTATAACTATATGTAATCAGTATTTAATGACAATTTTGAGTTTGTATGAATTCAACTCATTTTATTTTTCCCTCACTCCTATGAAATGGTTACATTGTTATTTTTTCCATAGGAATGAGGGAACTAAAGCAGAGAGTTTTTAACATCCTAAAGTTACATAATACATGGTAAATCTGTACTTTTAACCCTGGTAGCAAGCTCAAAAATCCATGCTATTAAAATATGTTACCTTATAAACCCTGTCTGAAATGTGTACTGTTTCAATAAAAGTGACTAAATCAAGAAGTAAATATGAACCAGTCACTAACACTGAAAAAATACACATGTGCACACTATTAGAAGTGGATCATATTTTTCACATATGATGGTGGAAACATGTCAGGAAGCTTCTTAAATTATGTGCATTTATTTTTTTGCATTAGAATTCCAGAAGGTGAACAAAAAACACACAAGAACTTTTGTGATTAATCTTTTACTTTAAATAATAACTGATGAAATAAGATTTTCTTACTGTTTTAACAATTGGCATTTGATGTGGACATAATTATCTACATGAACATTTCAGTAAAAATAAATTTACTGGTGATAATGAGCAGTAATTTAATTGTATGGCACATAAAAATTAAGAAAACAGATGTAATTTAGTGTGCAAACTTAGGAACAGAGAGGGTTCATGAGTTAGAAATTATGTTTTATAACTAGTTTCAACTGCTTGTAAATAAGATGATCATACTGACTTTCTTCATAAAACTTGAATATAAGTAACCAAGATCTGTGTAATTACTAATGTTTCATATAAAGAGATTTTAGATGGAACAATTCTTCATCATTAAAACTTATGCTAATAAATTATAAAAATGAAAGTGCATCTTAGGTGTATCACACTGTATTAAATTTATTATTCAGTTAAGTTTGTTCTTGTTTGGTATTCTGTTTCTGTTATTTTGCCCTATCAGAGCTCAGAGTGTGCTGGAAACCTATTAAATTTGTCTCCTTGGTCAGTGTATCTCTCTACCATCCACAACTTTGAATTGATTCATTGTTCTTCATTATTAAGAATATTACTAAAAAAGTATGTTTAATAATTCATTACATATAATATTATTATTATATATAATATATTATTTAAATATTCCCAAGTTATATTAATGTGATTAGTTTAAGAGCAATGCTATTTCCCAATGTATTGGAGAAACAATTACCCTAATATTTGCTAATATGTAAAAAAAGCATAAATTGTGAATGGTGTCTGTTAAGTTAAATATTTATCATTTGTGTAGTAGGAATTTAAGAGAATCATACTCCTACGTAATTAAGATTAGCAAATAGTAAAGCAAAACATGTTCTATGCATATGTGCTTATTTCAATATATAAATATATAAATGTATTTGTGTTTTAGTTCAATAGATGTGTGGTCTATCCAAAAATTTCAATTGGCCAAATTATTAATACTACCAATTTCTGAAAATAAACCTTTAGAGCTGTTTCTTGGATTTGTTAGTTAGTGTATTGAGGAAGTAATGCTTGACGAAGGATACAAGTCTACAGGAATATTGCAGTACAAAAGAAGGAAATATATTTCAAAAGTAATAAAAGGACAACAAGAAGAGATAGTTATTTTATAAATAGAGACTGATAGCTGTTGGTTCAAAGGTGAATAGCTGGCAATTGTACTGAAGAGAACCTTTTTGCCTAATATTATTGATGTCTTTGAATTATTTAGCAGCATTTTTGATCCTAAGCTTTTAGCACTGATCATCTAAACAACTCTGTATATTTCACTATTATATATTAATGTACTCCTGGATGTTTGAATTCATTTACTGCGTATCAGTATTATAAGAAAGATTTATGATATTCTTTTACCAATACACACATGTTATTAAAGATGCTATTCTAATATTAATTGTTGATTTGATAATATTGAGGTTTCTATTTGTTTCTTGGTAATAAAATTATTAATTTTAAAATTATAGGCCTTTAGGCCCCAAACCCTGGGTACCTGCTACATTCTTGGGAGTTTCTGCCATTATCTGACATATGTTGAATTTGTATTTCTGATATATCAACACATTTCTGGCTTTTAGAAGATACTTGTTTCTTGCCTTCTTTCTCCAAATCACAAATATTTATCTTTGTATTATGCTGTAGTATTAAAAATACTTATGACTAAATTTATGGGTTAAAACATGCTGCACGATTGTAGCAAGAATTATTTTTCTGTGGGTACTTTAGAAATTAAGGTCACATACATGCACTCCTTTGCACAAATTAGTCTCTGAAAAATTTGTCATAATAAAAGGCCTTTCACCTTTCCAATGAATTCAAGTAGATCATCCTTGCCTGAGGAGATCAGATTCTAAATTACTTTTCATGTTAGGTTCTGAGGAAAATGGAGAGTCCTTCAAATGACTTTATACTCAACTGTTCCTCCACTTGCATTCTCCTGCTATGACATTAAATAAAGTGGTTGCTATGATGACCAAAGATAAATTAGTTATAACTAAACAAGAAACATTGTATGCAGTGTGATTTTTCAATGAATGTCATAAGAGTGGAAAAGCATAAATTAACATAAGCAGCCCAAACCCACATGATTATTGGGGAGGAATATGAGCCTCCTTTCAACTAAGAAACATTTCTGCCTTCATGTAATTTTTGAAGTATGTAGCATATATTAAGATGTTATACATTAGTGCATTTAAAAGCATATTCTCATGGGGTGTTGTCATACATATATATTATGCATAGTAATATGCATATTAATTCATTAGCGCAAATAACAAAAGAAAATGGCAACATCAATCCTGTCTCTTAGATTCTTTTAGTCTATTATACCATGATTGTTTTTGAGAAAGAATTGAAGAACATTACGTTTTGCTGTCTGTAATGTGATCTCAAACTATTCTTAGAATGGCAGCTGAAAATAGTATGCCAGTAATGTTGGCATATATTTGAACACACACACATTTATATGCATATAAATAAGTGAGAACATAGCTGCTGCTATTGCTGCAGCTTCTTTTTTAAAGAACATAACTTCAGAGACATAGGTATACAGAATATTTATGATATATGTTCTTGGATGCAGATTAATTTTATGAAAAAATAATGTTATCTAATGATTCAGGATCACAGAAAGCTTTTTATTTATTAAGAAGTAGATGAACATATTTTGTCTACTTAGTTTTAAAAGAATTTTTATCTTATCAGAATAATAGAGGTAGTCATAATTGTTTTACTTTACAAATGCTGTAACTGATGCTTAGACAGTTAAAATGATTAACCCAAGGGTAATGATGATGCTCTATCTTTATTCCAAGTTTAACTACAGAAGTATATATCTTAACTATGTTAGTTAGAAATCAGAATGGCCGCTATTTTTTATTATAAAACAAAAGTATACCATCTATTTATTGGTAAGTTAAAAAAAACTTTATTGAAACATTTTTCCAACTAAAGGAGGAACAAATTGAAAATGGGATTTTCAAGAGCTATATGAATGTTTTCTGAAAAAAGTTATCTCTTGGAGCTCAAAAAATATATTAATTTTAGGAAGGTACCTCCATTATCTAATGCTTAGATATTTATTTTTCATTTTGTGCATTCAGAGAATGTGTTTTGAAATTTTCACAACAGGTTTAGGTTTGAGGTCCAAGCCACTTGTCCTGGTACACATTGCCTCTTTGAGCACTTTGGAGGTAATTTACTTGCCTTCAGGGTTCTTTCTACAGAAGAAAAATATCTGTGTTTTTCTCCAACTATATAGCATCACTGTGCTAAAGTGGTTGCTATGATGACAAAAGATTAATGTTTTTACATCATTGTCTATTGTTGAATAATATGTCATTTAATAATGTTGGTTTTCTTATATAGGTCAGAACAGAAGATTTTTAAAGACCTCCTGCTCCAGAAATGATCTCTGTCTGTGATAAGTTTAGCAATATATCTATAGGCTTTGTATTCTAAAAAAGTGTTTTATTTTATCTGCAAATAAACTTATTTTATTTTAAGCCTTTTGGGTGGTGAGTTCAGGGTCTGGGGAAATTCTTAAAACAAATGAAGTTTAACTTTGAAACCCAGAAAGCCTTTTTGGGGGGCTTTCACTTCTTTTAGTTCTGGGACCTCTGAACCAATGTTGATAGTATATATAATCTCAGTTTCATAGTGCATTCCTTGCTTTATGTTTCTATGTAGCAAAACAACCACTTTCTTACTTTAAAACTATGTCTGTGATTTCTAATTTTTAGAGTTATCTTTCATCAAGTGTGTCCAAATATAGCAGTGCATTTCCAAGAATGATACTTTCTGTTTCTCTTCAAATTGTACAAAGCAAACCTTTTGCCTTGCTTATCTACTTTAATAAGTCCTGACAAAACTGTACTCTTTAATTTTGTTCTACCATTCTATCATTTTTGAAGCCTATAGAACATAATATTATTTCTATTAATCACAAAAATACAAGATATTTCTTGCCCTCATCAATTTATGAATATTAAATGCATTTTGAAAAATATAAATGACTACTGTATCTATGAACTCAAACTGTTAATTTCAAAATAGTAGTACACTTCAACCCTAATTTAGGGAATAAGACTTGCATATATTTGATATTAATAATCATAATTAGAAACAAATTTTCATTCTTCCTGCACTTTTCAGAACCTAAATGATATTATAACACTTACTCATATGTTAAGATATATAAATATTTCAAAATTAATTTTCTGTATTATAGTTCATGATAGTACGAACTAGTTTGCCATTGTTCCATTATAGCCATTCATCTATGGAAACAAAAGAATTATTCTTGGAAAATTGTTTAGCAATGCATGTAGATATAAAAGCAAATTTGTATCTTTCTTAGCAGATGTGTAGAAACAATATAATTTTCAAATCCTAGAAATTATTTTACCTAGGGATTTCCATCAGCTTTTTGTCTTACCGTGATTTAAGTTTTGAAATATAAATTGTTTAGTATTCTTTCCTCAGTATAATGGACAATATATGCTGTTAGATCATAAAATTCAACTAATTCAAAATAAGTAAGTAAAAAAATAAATGGGAGTATATTGCTTTGTTAACTGCATAATCCTTGGGAAAATAGGCCATATGAATTATTAGATCAATTCTAAAGTGACTTTCTTATCTCATTGTCTGCTAATTCTGAGGTTGGTTGCTTCCTTATATTTCCAAAGAATAGTATCCTCCAACCCCCAGTAACCTAGGCTGTCTCTTCTTGTCTAGAGCAATTGAGTGACCTGATCAGCTAAATAAAAAATACCTTTATCCATGTATTTCCAACAGAACTGTTTATCCTCACTGGATCAGCTTGTCAGCAAATCTCTGTAGTAATCACTTTGTCAGAAGATGGGATGCCTAGATGGCCTTAAACCAGTGGTCCTTATCAGGAGGTGATTTTGCCTTCAATGGGACATTTTGCAATTTTTGAAAGTACCTTTGATTGTTACAACTAGAAGGGTGATAATTACGTCTAGTGTGAAGAGGCCAAGCTTCAAAAAATCCTACCATGACAACACCCGAGGACATAAAAGTTATCAAGCCCAGGATGTCTGTAGTAACCGTTTTGAGAAGCCTCACCTTGAACCACTTAGGACGTACCTCTGGAGCTAAGAATGTTTCTATACTTAGGTGAAACCCACAATAGAAAATGAGGAAAAAGTGAGTACTCCAGGTTAAAAAAAAAAAAAAATCTGTACATTCTTGACAGAAAGTGAGAGAAGTAGATGCTGGGGGGGGGGGGGGGGAACAACTATATATTTCTACTCCAAAGGCAAAGGCAATATAGTGTTCTATGTGGAATAATTACAAAATGGTTTACTTTTTGTCATTAGAAATGGTGTCAGGTGATATACTGTATAATATATTACAAATATAACTAGGAATAATAATGTTACTTCAAAGTTTCTCATGTAGGACCTCATATACTTACTTAAAACAGATTTAATTTTGAGCTATGAAAATGTCACTGTTTTGATAAGAAATATGGCTTGTTATATCTCCCCAAATTGTTCCTTAGGCTTGACATTAAATAATCAGTTTTGTAGATTTTCTCTGTACTGTTGAAGTAAAATATTTTAAACAAATCTTTGTCGGTTTTTAGAGAAGGAGGTTTTAGCGTTGGGGAATTTGTTCCATGCCATTTCAGTCTACCAATATTGCTGAAAACATCTTGATGGACCACATAAGGAACAGTCACTCACACACTGCCTTCTTTAGTAATTAGCAGAGATAGAATTTTAGGAGGGATTATAGGTATTGTCATCATTCCAATACTTTTCATCTACATGAAATAACCAGGAAGTGTTGTGGTGAGCTCTATTTTTAAATTTAAGGCTAAACTGTGAGATAGAAATTATCAAAGTCCAAGGTAAGGATTTAAATGTGAAATTTGCTACTAGTGAAAATGATGAGAGCTACTCTTTTAAGGAAATGCCTCTTGGACAATCTAAGCTAAGAGTTTAGAAAGCTTTAGAGCTCTTTCCAAATGTATATTGCTGTAAGTTTTTTATACAGCTAGTCTTTCTTAGGCAAAAAGACCACAGTGTAAATGGAATTAGAATTCATCATTATTTATGAACACCCTCTTCTATCAGATTGGAACCACAATTATTAAAGTAAGCTCTTCCAGATACAATGGAAAGTTTAGGAAAAAAATACTCTTGGAATTCAAAAAGAAAAATTAAACAAGGAACAGCAGCCTTTTGAAAAACTAAACTTACCAACTACCATTCCCCTTAGGTTTTGCTTTGTTTTGTTGGCTTCTGGAATTCAGTTTAATGGGACCATTCACCAGATCACAGTGACTCTGAAACTCAGAATCTCTGGCATCTCTGCAACAGCACCACCTCATGCACAAAAACAAAACAAAACAAAACAAACAAACAAACAGAAACAGGAATCAAGGAAGATTAAACATCATTCCCTCATGGTGCTTCTTCAATTTTGAATAAACAAACAGACAAACAAACAAATAAAATAATTCCTTAGTATTAATCTTGAAGCATTCAAGCAGTGGCTGTCCTATGATCTGATGGGAAATATTGCACAAAAGAGACACTTGGCACTAATTAAGTTTGAATTCACATTTTAGTTTTGTCACAAATTTTGCATCTGAGGCCTTTGTGAACTTTCCCTCTCTTATCATCATTAGTTTGGAGAATAACACTAAAGCCTAAGGCAGTATAAATTCCCTCCTGTGAGCTTATACTGGTGCTTCTGACCTGTGACTTAGACTTTTCCTTCATGTAAATGCCTGCACTTCCCTCCAGGTTGCTGAGGTCAGTGTCATTAAAGGAATTGGTTGAAGGAACATGGACCAAGCTTAGTACTAACCACAAGTTAATTTTTTTTTTAATTGGTGGTATTTTTATAATGTCCATGAAAGGAAAAAAGAGAAATGCCACCACATTCTTTCTTGGAATGAAATAATTAGTGCTTTGCATTTTGAAATTTTTATAATGTTTAAATTTCTATCATATAACTTGGCCAAAATAAAAGTCCTAATAAAAACTCAAATGATACATTCTTTTCATTTATTTAGATTACACTATAAAACACACTTAAGACAATTCCATACTTTCCAGTATAAAAGCATTAGCTGTAATACTTACAGAGTTCTAACATCTCTTGCCTGTTCACACATATATTGAATGAGGCATTTTTAGATACCATATAGTGTGTGAGATTTGTAACAGTAAAAAACAAGAACAACAAAAAAGTCCCAAAACACTGTTTTTAGTACTAATCAACTATTTCGAAATTATTTTCTAGTTCATTGAATAAAAGGTAAATAATAAGTACATTATAAATACATGAAATCCATTAATCTACAAAAAAATAGAAAAAAATGATTATAAGAAGAAACTACCTTGAATCAAAACAGAAATCAAAAGTAAATTATTCTCATTTCTTGGAATCCTTCAAACTTATCTAACAGTGATTTTTATTTTCACAGAAAATATGGAGTAATTTTAACAGAATTTCAATCTTCAAAAATATACTTTTTTTACTTCTTATGTATTTGCATGGTATTTATAAGATTTTCAATTTTTTCTTCTGAGAAATTGATATTGTCAAAGAAATGTCAATGCAAATGTGTGTCCACAACAGTATGAAATAGATAATTTGGTAGTCCTTCTTGAAAGCATCTGGCAACTCACCTTAAGTCCATCAAAATAAACACAAGAGCAAACAGTCTCATTAATGATTTCACATTCTTTGTAAACATGGGCATGTCCAAATAGATATACTCATAGTGTAGAGGTAGGAATGAGTTATAAATTGTCATTTAAAATTGTTGATTTCAAACTAAAGGCATAAAAAGCAGCAAGCTGTTTTGTTTTGGCAATAAAATTACTTTGATAAAAAATGTGCAAGTTTTACTTTTCAAGCATTCAACACATTTTCAAGGTTTCTATATTGCAGGAGACCTTTACTAAAAGTGATATGAATATTGAAGGCTGATGTGCTGAGCAAGTTCAGTCCTTGTATCATGAACAGACTCAACCATAGAAATAAGCTCCTCGGATGTTCTTCCACACACTAGTTTGCCAAATCCTAATAAGAGCTGAGAAGTTAAACATGAATAAAATGGATCCTAACTTAAAGGAGATTTAATTGAAGACATGTCAGTTATATTGCAGTAAATCTTAGAAGATGCAGTGAAAGCCACATAGGACTTAACCTAGCAGAGGTAGCTGGGAAACATCCTAGAAAGGGTAAAACCTTAGCTGAGTCTTCAAGGGGAGACTGAGAAAGGCGTCAGAAGTGCACTTTAGGCTAAATGTTTAACATGGAGTACAGGACATACACGGCCTCACATATGTGTAAAGGGAGCTAATACCCTTGGTGACACTGGATGTTAGAGTGTACACCAGAGAGAAGTAAAAGATGAGGTATATAGAGGTAAGGTAATAGCTTCTATAATGAATATATTGTATTGCCAGGAATGCCAGAACAAAATTCTGGAGAAATGATGGTTTAAACAACACACATTTATATATGTGTGTAGAAATGATGGTTTAAACAACACACATATAAATGTGTGTTGTTTAAGCCATCATTTCTCCAGAATATATATATATATATATATATATATATATATATATATATATATATATATATGTTTTTTTTTTTTGGAGTGTAGAAATCCCAAATCAAGTTATTGACAAGGTTGGTTCCTTCCGAGCGAGGTTTCTCTCCATGGCTTGCAGATGTCCACTTCCTCGAAGTGTCTCCTTGTGACCTTTCCTCTGTTCTTTATATCCTGTGTCTCTCTTTTATCAGGACACAAGCCATGTGGATTAGGGTCCCATCTTTATGGCCTCACTTAATATTAATTACCTCTTTACAGACCTTGACTTCAATACAGTCACATTGGAGTTTATAGTTTAATATGTGAATTTGGGGTTAAAATGTAGTCCATAACATTGGCCCCTGAGCAGTTTTATGTCAAGAAGCATTTTTTTTTTTTTTTGCTATAGAAAAAAAAAATCATGCATAATGAGGGTAGATTTGAAAGGAGAAAGAGTGGAGGTCTGAGGAACAGGCTGAATGATGGCAAGTTCAGATGTGACAGGCTTATTTCTATTGTCTCTTTGTTATGAATGGAAAAAAAAAAAAAACACCTGGCAGGAGAGAAAACTTTCAGAAACTGGTGCTAATGGGACCCAGAGGATTAGAGAAAGAAAAAGTAGAAGATAACTCCTCAGGGTCTGTATTAGGTGATGGCCCTGCCCTTAGAGGAGAGGTATACCTGATCTGGGAATAAATATTTGCCAAGCCTGCAAAACTGGAGAGTCTGCCTTTGTTGTGTGCTGCCAACCACCCACGTTTGCCCATACAGCTTTGCCTCTTTGATCTAATTTCTTTATGCTCTCAATCTTGATTCTTCTGATCCACCAGGATGGTAATCCTGAGCATGATGGATGCAAAGTACCTAACAATGCTATTAGTTCTACCTCTTGATCAAGTTAAAAGCACGGCATTGTCCCAATTAACTTTCTGTGAAATACTGAAGACTCTTTCCAAAGGACATGCAAAAAATAGAAGAATCTCTAAGAAAATACAGTTGGCATTATAAATACATGCAGGGTGGGGGAAGTGACATCCAGAGCAAAATTACAGAACAAAAACTGAGGCAGATATTAGGAATGCAAAAGGAAAATTAGTGTTTTTTCAAACTCATTCATTCGTGTTTTTTAACTTCGCTGTTTATTGAGATGTAAAGCTAAACCCTCATGGCTGATAATATGTGTTCTTTCTGGAGGGTGTGCTGTTTGGGGGGCTAAACATATGCAGTTAGTTCTTTTTATTAAAGAAAAGCCATAAAGTGGATTTTTATGAAAATCTCACAAATTCTAAAATTTGAGTCACTTAAAAATATACTGTGTAAGTCAGATTTTATCTGGGGAGATTTAGTTTATTTTTGTTGCTGTCCACTAGAACCTGGGGATATAAATGAGAATTACCATGAGTGCCGATTATTTTAAGAAGTCAATAAATAGGGTTCTGTTTCATCTTTTACTTAAGCTATGTTTTATGAATTTATCTATTTCAGTCACTGGTGGATCCCATAAACACTCTCTCAAGTTCACAAAATAGATGACAAGATCAAAGTGGTTCAGTTCGCTTTCAAAATCGTATTGCACATACTATGTTCCAGTGAGAAGTGAGGAATTAAAAACCATTAGGTTTGAACTTTTCAGCCCTTACTAGAGGTAAACTAAAGCCAGATCTCCATAATTCCATTTGATTAACCAGATAGTAAAATATTTTTACTTTAAGCTTATTAGATATTGTCTCAGTCAGACATGTCATTATAAATGGTATACCTGACACTTACTTGAAATTCGAGCTTATATGGCATAAGTTAATCAGATGAAGTTGGGCAAGTTATCCTTGATTTTCACAGTTGAGAAATATGAAAAATAAGAGCTTGTTAATTTATGAATACAGCTCAGTCCTGGGTCAAACACCTTGGATTTGTTACTTAGCTATTCTGGTATTTATTTGGCTCTTTTTTTTTTTTTTTTGGTCTTTTTTGCATATATACTATCTGGGTACAATCAGATAATAAGCCTGAGGAAGTAAAAATTTTATCCATGACGTTATGGTTTGAAGTCTTGGATGAGGGGCACTATAATATCATAATTACATGGGATTTACTATTATTTATTTCCACTATTAACAGAATAATTGAAGCCATTAATATATATTGCAGCATAAATATATGACTTATATCAGACAGATATTTGGCAGTGTTGCTAGAGGCAACCAATCAGTTAGCTCAACCATGTGTCTGTGTTCTTAGAACAAAGTTATTATCTTTTTTGTAAAATTAATATTTCACTGACTGAGTGTGAACCTATTTGAAATTGTTTGCTTAAGGTGAAATAAGTAAATAGTTTTTTCATCTTATGAATTTTTTTATAGTTTAGCATTCTTTTAGAAATGGAGATAATGATTATTTGTTAGTGTTTATGTAGATAAGCCTTATCAACTGTGAAGCTATTAACTATAAAAAAGAAAGTCATAGCAGGGATAAGGAAGGGAAATTGTTGCTAACAATATTCTTATTGCCTTGTCTTTTTGCCAATTTTACATGGAAAAATTCCCAATATTTTATATATATATATATATATATATATATATATATATATATATATATATATATGTATATATATCATATAATAAAATTTACTCATCAATGTTCTCAGAGAAATCTACACTAGTGTGTAATTTTCCACCTTCAGAAATAATAAATTATAATGGTACACATATAAAAATACATAATCAATAAGCAAGTATGCTGTATATAGTATTTTTGAACCACATCTTAAAGACTATTTGAAAACACTTAAGAAATATTTTAAAGTCAATTATGAGTAAGAATGTGCCTCACAATTTTCATGGCTATTAATATTTAATATTTAATAGTTTATCTCTTAAAATTAAAGAAGTAAACATGTTACAATGGGAAAACACCCCAAATATTTAGAATTCACTTTTAAATTGCTTCATACTTTAAATTATATTATTTAGTCCACTTTTTTTGAGTATTTGAGTGTTTTAGTATTTATATTATATTATCAATATCTATATTGAGTATTTGAGTTTTTGAGAATTCTTTCTTCTGAATTTCCTTTCCTGTATTTATGTGTGCAAACCTGATTATGCAACCCAGCTTCACCTAATATTGTTATGTCTTAATCCTTCTTTCCCTTGGGCATGCCCTGTGTTATTTTCAAATGTGTAACATTGTGATAACAAATATATTAAATTAGGACCCTGCAGCTTCTGATCTGAATTTTAAAAATGTCCTGTGAGCAGTCATTTTTTAATATACCAAATAAAATGGGCATAAATTATCCATGCCTACTTTAGCTACCTTTAATAAACTTTCTCCACCCATAGAAATTGAAGTTAAATAAGTTAATAATAGGTTAAAATGTTTTGTGTGTATATATATATTTTCATTTAAATAGAAGCACATCTAAAAGTAAATTTGGGCAGGGCTAATAGTTATTTCAAGTTTGTGTGGGTATACCCAGAGAGTCATATACTAACTGGGATATTTATATTCAGTCTAGTTATAAGAGCTAATTATATTTAATGAGAATTTTATATTAAAATAAGGGATGTGATATATACAGGCTTACAAGAGGACCTTCTTTCATTTTCTAATGCAATGGAATATATCATACAAATATTTACTAGGTATTTTTTAAATCTCTACTATTTTTTTTGAGTTAGTGTCACATTCTTGGAATCCATTCTGAATTTTTAATTTATGTGAGTATGCATTGTTTCTTCATTGCTATTGAGACCTACTTCCAAACACTGCCTGGAATAGGTCAGCCAATGACATTTTATGAGTGAGTAATTTTAACTTTAGACCTGATAAGCATCTTCTTTTATCAGGACTGATCTGCCAGGGGTGTGGTGGACAGGGGAAAATTATTTCCAAGATGAGAAATAGAACTTAATGTTTCAGTAATATAAATTATGTGGCAGATTAAAAGAATAACCTTAGTCTGAGAATTTTTTGAAAAGAGTTCCTCAAGAAATAATTTCATAGAGATGGTGAGATGGTCAAGTGACTGGGGAATAGCATTTTTAAGTGAATTTTAAATAAGAATATAAACAAATATTTAAATGTTCAGTCAAGTCTTCTAACATGTTGTCTGCTTCTCAGTGGAAAGATTAAAGAAGGGTGGCTTAACCATGCAGAATAGAATGTTACATTAATGCGTTCAAAGAGGAAGTATTTTATTTCTGTTAAATTAGAATTCATTTCCTAGAGGTCAAAAAATAAATCCTAAAAACATAGGTGAAAAAGATTTGTATATAATCAGCATAATAGTAATTAAAAAGTGACAACTACTTACCAAAATCTTTTAATCTTAGACTATAGAGAAAATATTTTTTCTTATTCCCTGACAAGTCCATTTGACAAAATGTCAGCCTATACAGTATGATTCTGTAGGAAGCAGATATTAGATACTCTAATAAATAGACACTAAATTTTAGTGGTTTTACACACAAAGCTTTATTTGACAAGAGTGTTCAAAATAATGTTGATCAAGTGGGGCTTATTATTCCCATAGAGGTAGGAGATGGACAGGATATAAACTGACCCTAAAACATGTGGCCTAGAAAGGTCATGATCACCTCCAATTACAACCACTGGCAAGTACTAGTCACGTGGTCACATGAGGCTATTTTTTTGCTTGTTCTATGTAGTTTACAGTGGGCAACCATTTCTCATATTCAAGAACAATGAACATGGGTCTTTTTTATTTTTTTATATGTTTTGCTAAAAATCTATTGGTTTCTAATATAATATCTATGTAAATGTAATGTGATAGTACAAGTCCATTCAAAATATGAATAAGTATAAGTCCATTCAATAGAGGCAAGCAGGGTCTCTGAGATAGCAAATGTTCGTGAAAAACACCTTTGGTGAGCATCACATTTCCATCTTGCAGTACTATCATGTGTATGAATTAACTATTTAAACATAAATTATAATTTATGTAAAAATTTAATTGAAAGGAATCTTAACCATTAGTAATTTGTTTGCCCTAATGTTTAGATTAAACAATATTCATTTCCTGTCAGCTTTGTAAAAATGAGAAATTTGGTCATTTAAAAACAATAAAGTTCCAAATGTAAAATGGCATTTGTATAATTTTCCTATTGGAAAACATTCCCATTAATTCCCATGGTTTAAACACAAAGAACCTTGATTCTAGTCAGTCTGGAATGTAGCCAATTTAAACCTAGCATTAAATTCTTTAGAAAGGAAAACAGCTGGACTCACTGGCATGTACTATAATCCCAGGTTCTCAGGAGGCTGAGACAAGAGGATCTGAAGTTTGAGACCCACCTGTCTCAAAATAAAAATTTTAAAAAATGAAAATGATAAAAAAGGACTGAGAATGGAACTTTTGGTAGAGCACCTCTGGGTTCAATCTCTACTTCTGCAAAACAAACAAAATGAATGAAGATATAATACAGTCCCTGGCATGATATGGATGCCATTCTGTCTTTCGGTCATGAGAATACTGTGGATTTTATCAAATGAACTGGTGAGAAGGCTGCTCTCTCCACCTTTGGTAGATTTCTAGGTGATATAGACTGCTAAAAGACTCATTGAAAACCAAAATTATAGTCAAAGGCTATAAATTTCAAAGACTAGATTGTGGAAAGAATGATAGGTGTTTCTGTGCTTTGTCTTAAAAGTATGCATATTTTATGTATTCATTGAATCAACCAGTAATGTAAACAATCTTTAATTTCTAAAGATTTCACATTTTAGCAATGACAATTTCTTTACTTTTACATTTTTTTTTTTTACCTTTAGGAGATAAAAAAAAATAAACCTTGATAGAGGATTAAAATGAGGTAGGAACTTAATAAAAATCCTTAAGGGACAAAATTTGTCTCCTAATGACAATAGTAATTAGGAAAATTGATTTTATCGCTGTGCATGGTGGCTCATGCCTGAAATCCCAGCAGCTCAGGAGGCTGAGGCAGGAAGATCTCAAGTTTGAGGCCAACCTTAACAACATAATGAGGCCCTAAGCAACTTAGTGAGATCCTATCTCAAAAAAATATAGAAGGGAGGGGGATGTGGCCCAGTGGTAAGCCCTTTAGGTTCAATCCTGCCCACTCCCTCCCTTGCAAAAAAGAAAAAAAGATAAAAACAAGACAAAAAGAGAAAGAAATGGATTTTGTTGCTAAAATTTAACTGGATTTAGGCGTTTACAACCTAGTATATAGAAAAATAAAGGGCCCTTTGTAGATTTCACTATTCTGGAAGCTGCAAAATTATTTATTGTTATACATAGAATAACTGAAATGTTGTATTCTTTAGTTTAGTCTAGCTGATTTGAACATAAGATTGGTAGTCTCTCATTAGATTTTAGTATGTGTAACCTGTGCTCTTCAGGGCACTTCTGGGAACTATTGTCTATAGTAGGGGAGGCAGGGGAATAAATCCTATGCTTCTTTAAATCCCACCAGTTGTATAGTTCCCCGCCCCCATTACTCTTATTCACCACAACTGTTAAGTAGATTAGCTCTGAAAATTATATCTTGTGCCTTACCATGGCTTTTCAGGCTCAGAATGATGTGAATTCTCCAATTCCTGTCCTCTCCAACTCTCTTCCCCTTTGTTTCCCAATTACATATATGTGTTGCTTGTTATTTTGGACATGTTTTGTTATGTTTTCTTTAGATTGGTTTGCAGAAACTTTCAAGTAGACTTAAATAAGAGTGCAATTTTAAATTTTCTCTTCAAATTCTCTTGTTTTGATTTTTATATTACAAAGAATGATCAACTTCAAAGTTTTGCATGATATATATAAGACCTAGTTATAAAATTCTGTA
This sequence comes from Marmota monax, assembly GCF_021218885.2. Taxonomy (NCBI): domain Eukaryota; kingdom Metazoa; phylum Chordata; class Mammalia; order Rodentia; family Sciuridae; genus Marmota; species Marmota monax. The sequence goes on from NW_026691950.1 coordinate 17,930,670, forward strand.
TTCTTTCAAAATTTTTCACTGACATTTTCAAAGGTTATTATGTATTTTGTAAATTGGTCAAGAGTGAGTCCTGTTGACATGTTGCAGTAGTAGATTAAATAGTAATAAAATTAGTACAGTGTTGAATGAAGTATATAAGCAGAGATGCAAATGTGGGAATGTATCATCTCCAAAAATGAGTAAATGCAGTAGTAATGTTGCACCTTGATAGAACTGAGTGCAAGGCTCTCAACTGTAAAGAACAGACAGGTATAAAATTCCCAAATGCTATGCATCAAAATCATTATTGTGAATTGAATTTATCTAGGATATATTGACAAGGATGCTCAATGAATAATGTATTTCCCACATCTTTTGTCTTGTCTTTTCTTCTATTCTCTTTGGTCCTGGAGATTGAACCCAGTGGTGTTTTACCACTGAGCTACATCCCCAGCTTTTTTTTTTTTTTTTTTTTTTGAGACACAATCTTGCTAAATTGCTTAGGGCCTTGTTAAATTGCTGAGGCTGGCCTTGAATTTGCCATGCTACTGCCTTAGACTCCCTAGTCTCAGACCTTACAGGCATGAGTCACCACACCTATCCCATATATTTAATTTTTAAAAAAGATTAGAAAAATAGCACTTTTATGAAGGATATAAAATATCTAGATCTCAAGAAAATATAACAAAGTAAAAAGGTATTTCTGCTAACTATACTTGCAGTAGTCATGGTCATCAGCCAGCATGGAAGTGAAAATTCTCTATATACTACAATATTCAAAGGCTTCCAGGCCACTACTCAATACAGTATTCTCACTGATAGCATTATGCATCTGTGCAATGAGAATCATCTGAAATAAATTTTTGAATTCATCCTAAGTAGCAAACTTCAGAAGGATCTCTTTCCAAACTTTGTAGCATGCAGTTCAGAGAGTAATTGATCTTATTAAGCAATTGCTGTTGTCTGCTATGAGGCAGCTAATGTTTAATGTTATTCTGTGTGCCGTTCATCCCTCCTGCAAATACTTTCACTGCAGGATGTGAGCAATCAATTGGGATCCTGATGACTAAAATATAAAGACTCAGTTTTGATCGTTTCCAGGAGCCACACTAGATTTAAAGCAACTTTTAGCTAAGTAATCTCCCTATTGCTCAAGGAATAAAGGTAAATTTACTGAGTCTAGTGGGAAAGAAAATCCAGAGTGTCAAGGAAGGACATCCTGCATGTGTAATTAAACTTCCTTTAATTCAGTCTCTTCTTAAAAGTTACCTCAGGGGAGGCTTTCCTGACCTCCCTGGCCAAAGCCCTTCCCTGATGTCCATAACACACCTTATTCTGTGCCCTTCCTTTGCTTTATTTTATTAGGTAAAAGTAGCAGTCATTAAGATCTATTTTAAATTGTATGTATTTTTTTTTTGTCTGATTCAGCTAGACTACCAGCTTTAAAAGGTAGGGACTTTTGTCTATATGGTAGATCCAAAATAGTGCCTGGGACACAAAAAGACATTTAAAAACAACAAATATGTAAATTGTTGCAAGAAAGAAATATATTGTTCTTGTTTCTCACTGGAATTTTGTTTCTCTTTCTCACTAGAACTAAGGAATTTTATGTAAGCAATCTCAGAATATAGACAGAACTTTACAAAGAACTTTTTAAAGAAGGTTATATATTTATAGCAGAGTGGCAAGGAAATATCAGTAAGATTTGAAAGTAAATATAGTATAACATTAGTTTGAAGTATGCCTAAGGATGAAGATTTTAAGAAATCTATCCTTGTATTTAAATATGACTCATAGGTTTCATAATTATTATATTATCTTTCATGTACCTGATGTTTTGCTAGGCATTAGACATGGAAGGACTAATAGAGCATCTATACGGTTCTTCAGCATCAGAAAGAGAGAAGAGCTACTAAAAATATTGAAATTATTAATGTTCTTCCTAAAACAGAAGCCAGTACAAAGATCTGTGGGGACAAGGAGGGAGAATGCTTTGAAATGTGGAACACTGAGGAAAAGCCTTCAAAAAGGGGTGCCATTTAAATGGAATTTTCCAAGATGAATATGGATTTGTTGGCTGGTTAGACAAAAGGAGAAAACGAAACAGAGATGTGCACATCTATAGACTATTTAGAGGTGTGTGTGTGTGTGTGTGCGTGTGTGTGTGTGTTGTGTCACAGAATAGCAGGAGACTAATGGAGAAAGAAAGAACAGATTGTGCTTCTGAAGACTAGGGAATATGCTTTTATCTTATTCTATAGGTGATATGAAACTGCCAAGGAATTTAAATCAAAGAAATATAACTTTAACAGGATTGTGTGTATGTGTGTTTGTGTGTGAGTGTGTGTGATGATGATGTCTATAGCTAGAAGGTAGTTAATATATTGGAGGGAGATAACATAGCAAGGAAGATGACTGACATCACACTTGTCCTAATTCCCCAAATCTGTTTCATGGACAGGCTTTTGATGACATCCGTTAAAAGTATATAAGATAGGATTACAAGATCAATTACCTTTTGGAAATATAAAGTTAGGCAAAGAAAAAATGGTTATTACTTGTAGTTGTTGTCAATAATATCTCATTAGTGTTGTTATAAGACAGTGCACATCCAATATATTTATGTATATCATGAATCTCTAAGGGAGGGTCATTTTATATCATATTTTCCAATCTTTTTCTTCTTTCCCTCCTTCCTACAACTGTCATGTACCATACATTTTATATATATAATTTTTGAGGTTCTGGGGACTGAACCTAGGGCCTTCTCCATGCTAGGCAAACACTCTGCCTCTGATCTTCATCCCCATACGTACTCTGATCATACATAACAATCTTTTGAATATTCTCTAGACCTAATATCTAAACAGACTCTCAGCTTGGGTTCTGTTGGAGAATTAAGCTCTACAGAAAACTTCTTGAGTCTTTTGGCAAATGTCCCAATCATGGTCCATAGTGAATACCATTCCAGATGTATAAGAGAGAAGTTAATTCATTACATGAAGCAAATGCCCTTCACTATATGGACATTAGGGAATCATTCTTTCATTGCTCTCCAATTGAGAGGAACATACTTTGGGAAATGCTAGTAGAGAAATTATGAAGCCTTGAGCTGAGGCATTAGCAATGTTAGTGAAGAGAGTTCCTGGTATAATTTAGTGAGTCATTTTGTTGCTTTTTGGGAATGTGTGACTTACATTGAAAATGATTATAACTTTTCTTGATTTAAGATTCATAAACATTAGACTAAAAAGAATTCCGAATGTGTGTACATTTGAATTTATCAGTCATGATACATGAAATCATGATTACACAAAATCAAAGTAGAGTTCTATTCAAAATCCTCCATAAATATCTTGGCATATGGAACAAACGTGTTCTCTTAAAAATAATGGGTAGGGGAAATTTGCATGTTACTAAATCTGGAAACATATATTTCAATAGGAACATCTTGTTACATAGAAGGAAAGACAGTGAAAATACATTAAAGATTAGATTGAAAATTATGAGGAAATTAAACACTGAGAAAAGTGGCCCAAAAGATATTTATTTTTAAAGGTTAAGAACAAATAATAGGAAAAGAAAACAGTGATAAATTATTTGATTAAAATTATTAGTATTTACATAATTTCTATTACTTAGGGGTATGTTTTACACTAAAATATCATTAAAATTAAAAGTTTCAAAAAACATTTATCTTACTGAAAATATAAACATATGCAGGAAGGATGCCTGAACTCACATAATTAACATTTTAATGTGTAATGTAAGGCCATTTGTATTTTTATTTTGAGATTGAAAGCTATTGAGGAGTTCAGTGGGCAAAACAATTTCATCACTGCTGGAGATTAATTTTCATTTCAATGATAAGAGAAAGGAATTTGAATTTTGTTGTTCTTAACATACCCTGTAGAATTTTAAGCAATACAAGGACCACAAGGGGAAACTTGTCTTTCACAAACAACTAGATTGGAAGATTTTTTTTCTTTTTTTTTTTTTTTTTCTTGAACAGTGCTATCATGCCACTTGGATAGTTAGTTTCTGTCCCACTTTAAGTTATAACCACCCAAGCTGACCAAAATGTTATTTTTAATTTTAATTAATACTTAACAATAAAAAGGTAGAATTTCTAATACAAATGATTGACTTTCAGTTGTTTCCCATACTGTACAAATATCATCAATATGATTTTTTTAAAAAGCTTTCATGTTATAAATATACTATGTAATTTCTTATTTTAATATCTAAATCAGAAATATTATTAATTTGAGTGAATTCTTTATTTCTACATGATCCTATAATTACATATTTCTTCTTAGAATAGAATTTTATATTTATATGGGTAACCTTGCTTTTATTTACACATTTCATGAAAACCTGGACTAAGTATAGTGGTACTTTCATAATTATGGAATTGATTAATTTTAATTCCTAAGGGAACTGATGACACAATACAGATGGTCTACATTTTTCAGTAATATAATATTTTATCCATGTTAAATATATGAATGTGTAACCTTACATATAAACAGCTCAGCACATCACGTGTTTAACATCTTTTTTTAAAAGTCAATTTTGATGCATATGCTATTCAAGATAAATGTTAGTTTTTAGAATTTGGGGTGATTGATGCAGTATGTTCATATTTTCCTTCTTTTCTTCTCTCTCCTTTTAAACTATTCTCTCCATTACACATTTTTTGCACCTTTTCTTAGGCTGAGAAACCCCAAAGCACTTGCTTTCTCTAAACCATCTCATGAACTTACTCTTACTAATTCTCTCATTTGTCACCTTATTCTGGATTCTCACTTTTTTCCCTAAAATGACAGTAACAACTTTGGTCAGGCCAGCTGCTCAGTCAGGAAGAACTATTTCCTTCAAAGTGGCTACACATGTGCAGAACAGGATCCAATAGAGGCAGCAAAAATGTAAGCAAGGCACTTTTATGTTTTCCTGTGCAGTGACTCTATCTGTTGCTTCTTAAACTCTTATCAGCATAGCTCAAATTCTGAAGACATTCTTTCCTTTCTTAAGCAAAAAAAAAAAAAAAAAAACCTCTACCTCTCTTAACATTTGTTGTACATCCTACTTGAATGTACCTGCTTTGAGCATCTATCTAGTATCTCACTGAATGCTCTGTATGGATGACAAAGCATTGGGTCTGTCGTGACAGGACTGGATCTTAGGCTTCTATGGCATTCAGACATCTCCTTCACTTTGAGGAATTTAAGGTCTAGTGGGGAATAAATTCAAAACAATAGCTAATTTCAGCCTAATAGAGTAAGCTCTGGAATTGAGCTGTGATCAAGTTTTTATTGGAATTCAGGAGAGATTCTCGACCTGATTTGAAATGAAGAAATAGTTTTCTGAAAATCATGTTGTCTCAAAAAATAAGCACAGTAAGTAGTAGGTGATACCAAAAGTCCAGAGATAATATAATAAATGTGAAGAATACTATTTATTTTATATTTTCATATAATAAAACCTATTGTATTTTAAATACTATTTTCAAAATTTTATCATCCTTGTGAATTTTAATCATATAAAGTAAGGTAATACATAAATTACTGTATCCCAGGTAAGCTATTTCTATTTAGCAAATCAGCCCAAAACTTGGAGTCCTTAAGTGATAAGCATTTATCATATTCACAGTTATGTTGGTCATCTGTGTGGTTCTTTTATCTGACCTGGGCCCAGTAGGTTGGGGCCAGGTGGACCAAGTGATGACAACCACAGTTGCAGAGGTGGGCAAGGATTCCTTTCCTTGGGGAAGGAGGTAAGCCCTGATGGGACTGTTAGCTGAGCTTTTCTTGATCTCAGATTCTCCAAAATGACAGTCTGGACGGTTTTAAGGTTTCAAGGAATAGGAAGAAAAAACAGGCCCAATGTGCAGTTTGAGTCACGTTTTTAAAGACCATTAGCCAAAGTGAGTGCCACATACAGCTTATGCAAAAAGCAAGTGACAGAGATAATTCACAGACAAAGAAACTTCCTCTTGTGGCACGAGTGAAGGGGGTACTGGGGATTGAATCCAGGAGTGCTCTGTCACTAAGCTACATCCCTAGCCCTTTTTATTTTTTATTTTGAGATGGAAGTCACTAAATTGCAGAGGTTGTCCTCCTACTTGCCATCCTGGCTCATCCTCTCCAGTTGCCAGGGAAACACTACCTTTTGAAAGAAGTAATTATCAATGTAGTTCTAAACAATATGCAAGAGTAAGAACAATCTGTGGCTGTTCTTACAATGTACAAGTTAGTCATTCTGTGGATTCTTTAAAGTTTTATCATTATTTCATTCCTCTTTTTTTTCCCCTTTCTGCATTGTATTGTTTTCATGTTGTAAAGCACATTCTAACTTACCAGGTGCCCAATATTAGTTGCTTTTTACAGCAAGAAGAGCCAATCTATTTTTTATTTGTGCACTGTTTTTACCACTAATTGTTTACCTTAGCATCTTACTGATTTCTTTTTTTCTTTCTACTTTACCTTTTTATTGTAATCTCCCATGAACAACTTCTTTCCAATATTTTTTTTTTCTCCTAGTTTTAACTTATTAACTGTTTGGAAGTCAAAGGAAAGAAAATATTTTCTTTGGAAATAAATATTGATATTATCTTTAAAAGAAATTTCCATGTTCTTCAACATCCCCATTTGAAATAGTCTTTTTGTTGTTGTTGTTAGTTTTATTGCTAGACCTTTGCAGAATATGTTATAGAGATAACAGATGCTTCTTAACTTACAATGAGGTTATGTCCCCATAAACCCATTGTAAATTAAAAATATCCCATGTCCATAATGCATTTAATTTCCCTAACTTATAGAACATCATAATTGAGCAACACAGTGTAGAAAGTGCAGGTGTTTAACATTGTGATCATGTGGCTGACTGGGAACTTCAACTTATGGCTTGCTGCCCAGAATCACATGAAAGTACATACTACATATCACTAGCCTAAGAAAATTCAAAATTAAGAGTATGACTTCTACTAACACATATCACTATCACATAGTTATAAATCCTAAAATCATTATTGAACCATCATTAATCAGAGACTGTGTGTGTGTGTGTGTTTATTTATGCAATGTTCATGATAGCCAGTTTTTCATTGCTGTTTGAAATACTTCTAGGTAGGACTTGAAAATTACCTGGTGAGTAATTGATGCTTTCTGGCAACCAGGGTACATTCTGAGCAGAGCCACTAGAGCCATTGGGGCTCACTGTAAAATGTTCTAGGGACTGAAACTTTTTTTTTTCTTACTTCAAACTACACCAGCTGTTACAAATGAAGCATATTCTAGAAAAGGACTTTACATTCTGGAGAAAGCCCTTTTAATTTTTGGAGGTTCCTATTGACCAAGCAAAAATGTGCAACTATTCATCATTGTAAGAGCAAAAAGACATCTGGTGGGGTTTGTACCATTAGAGAGAAAGAGAAAAGAAAAGTATTCACAAACAAAATATCTAAAGCTAGTCTTTATCCATGTTTTTATAAATAGATGTGTATATATTATAGACTGGCTTTGTTCTTCTTTGTTTTAAAATGAAAGGGGAAGGGGTGCCTTAATAATACAGAAAAGTAGAAACAAGAATGTTTCCCAGCAAATATAATAGATTTAACTCATAAAACTAATTTCTGAATCTTCTAAAATCCTTACTAAAATGACAATAAAGAGATTTTTAAGTCATACATTCTAGATCTTTGGGAAGAATAAGAAAGGAGATAATAGCAAGACAACTTTGGAAACTGGAAAGTAGCTGGTTGAGTGATAAATAATTAAGCATAAGAAATTTCAATACTGAATTGACATTCAGGAAAGCCTAAAATTGACCCCTTCTAAAGCCATAAAGAAATCATGGTAACAGGTCCTTCTGGAAGTGGAAGGACTTAGAGCTGTTAAATAATCAGACTCCAGAGAAATCCAGACATTTGAATCTGCATCAGTATCATTGATTGCCTGTTTTTCTGTTTTCTTCTCTTAGTGCAGAAATAGACAAAGAAACAGTGTATAGCTCTCTATACTTATAAGTAGTGTATATGTATGTATATATATATATATATATATATATATACACACATATGATATATATGCATATATAAACGTGTGTATATACTTTTTTGTGTGTGTGTGTGTGCTGCTGGGACTTGAACCTGGGGTCTTGCATATGCTCTGCAAGCACTCTACCACTAACCCAATCCCCAGCCCCATATGTAGTGTATTTGTATAAATAATGACTTCCTTTAGGATAGTTCATTTTTGTATTATGAATTGATATTATGATTACAACTTTGTTGGATTTTGCCTCCTCCTCCTTCTTTTGTTTTCTTTTAGTTAATAAAATCTCCTTAAGACTCTTTAGAGGACTTAACCACATTCAAGAATGTGCTTATAATGAACAGTCTTGTGGGATCATTTAATTTTCATTTGTGCTTTTTTATCTTTTAAAAAACTTTTCTTCTGGCTTCCTTTTTTCCCAGCTTCTTGGCCTGTACCCCTTCTCAGATATACTGCAAACAGATGGTTGGTTAAGGGCATGAAGCATACAATGAAATTATCACAGACAAAATTCTTGTTTAGCGATTTAAACAGTAACCATGATGACAAACACATATTAGCAACTGCTAATTTGTAATAAAAATATTGCTTCATTTCTACTTCCTACCCCCAACCTCAAGATAAAGAAACCTTGCTGGAAGTTTCTGAAGTGTTTGTACTTGTTAGAGTACTTTTCTTATAAATTGGTATCATTTGAATGGAAAAGGAAACTAATTTTTTTCATTAAAAAACAAAATTTAGCATTAGAATGATCATATGTTAACATTTTAATACTCTTTGCTCACCTTTCTTTAATATTTATTTTTTTAGTTTTAGTTGGACACAATAACTTTGTTTTATTTATTTATTTTTATTTGGTGCTGAGGATTGAACCCATGGCCTCGCACACGCTAGGCAAATGCCTACCACTGAGCCACAGCCCCAGCCCCTCTTTGCTCACCTTTTTACGAATATGCTCTTAATATTGATAAAAATATTTATATTAATTGTTCTCAGTCCAGCCAGCATAACCTTTTTTCCCTCTCAATGGTAATTAGTTAATTCTTTTAAACAACTAATTTTCCTTTTACTTAATCGTCATTAGGATAGCAGAACTAATTAATCTGAGTAAAATGAGGCAAGTTTTATTTTTTTCTTCCCTATGTGATTTTAATTTTTACTGTGAAATTTTAAATTAAAGAAGAAAAAATAGCTATACCTCTCCTTTCCTAACTTAAAGGGAGAAAAAGCCAATTAATCTCTACCTCCAGATTTTGTTCCTGGGAAGACTAAGGGTAGAAGAAATTGCTATTTTCATTTAAGTCTGTACTTTTAGGCAAATTTTTCTCAGACAATTAGACCATGGTAATTATTCATCAAGAGGCTGTGCATGTCTGTGGCTATGTTGGTATACTAATGTCAAACCAGTACTACTTTCAGTGTTTTCTGAGAATTATAAAACCAAATTGGGGGCATATGTATAAGACAAAAGAAAAAAAAAGAGAAAACTTGGCTTTGTTGTTGTTGTTTTAGTACTGGGGATAAAATTCAGGGCTTTTTCATTTGAGACAGATGCTCTACCACTGAGTGATATCCCCAAATCCCCAGGATCTCATTAAATTGCTCTGTTGCCTTGAACTTGCAGTCAGTCCTCCTATCTCAGCTTCCTGAGTACATGGGATTGCAGGTATGCGGTACCACACCTGGCTGGGATTGAATTTCCTCTAAACATTTTTTTTAGTAGACTTTTACTTTAAAAGTCATCAGTGATCCAAATCTCTTCATTCTCATTTTTTTAAAAATTTATTTTTATTTTTTTTTAAAGAGAGAGAATTTTTAATATTTATTTATTTTATTTTTTTTAGTTTTCGGCGGACACAACATCTTTAGTTTGTATGTGGTGCTGAGGATCGAACCCAGGCGGCACGCATGCCAGGCGAGCGCGCTACCGCTTGAGTCACATCCCCAGCCCCTTAAATTTTTTTTAGATGTTGATGGATTTTATTGTATTTATTCATATTTGGTGCTAAGAATCAAACCCAGTGCTTCACACATGCTAGACAAGTGCTCTGCCACTGAGTCACAACCCCATTCATTTTTAAAACTATTTTATAAACCTTCTTTAGAGTAAAATCCTCTAAATTAGATTATTGTTTTAATATAAGAGAATGTTAGTTCAAATGAAAATGGATATTATCCCTGTTGGATTGAACAAAATGTCCATCCACATAGTCTCACTGAGTGTTAACAAAGGACACATATCCAACAATCAGAGGATGAACTCAGAAAACAGTTATTTAACATTTTCATGATTGTCTTCCACTTCTCCAGAGCTTTTCCTGTTAATTCAATAAGATCCATTAAGATATCATTTTATACATGTGATAGGATAAAAATAATGAACATAACATTAATAAAAAGAAGTAGAAGAAAATGACAGCCATGATGAAAAAGAAAAAGAATGTTTACAATTAACTACTTTTATTCTGGAGTGTGCTTTATGTGGTCTATTTCATTTAATATTCACAGCAACTGAGTAGATAAAAATTTTGTTCCCATTTAAAAAATAATGAGACTCAATCTGAGAGAATTTAAGTGTTTTCCTGAATTCACATAGAGAGTGTGGGACTCAGATTAAAGTCTAAGCTGTCATCCTCCAGAACTTTTCTCTAATGTCTGCTTCCTTCTCCTTGTTAACAAATTTATAACATATCATATCATAAAGTAACTACTGCAATGCCATTCTTTCCAGGAATAATGAAATTAAAAAGTGAAAAACCCACTGGTCCAGCCTTCAGTCTTTATATCTCAGAATGAAAACAGATTGGAGAAACAGACAAACCAGGGGTCATATTAGTAGGCTGCTAAACATAAATGGTTTTGAAATCTATCTGGTTTGAAATCATCTACATAGATTATTAATTTTTCCCATGGTGGACTTCAGGAACATGTCTGCAGTTTGAGAAAGTCCCACCCAGTCCATTTACTTCAAACCTTATTCTGTGCCTTATTCCCTCTCCATTTCATCTTCGCTGTATAGCTTTGCCCTTTTATTGAAGTGGTCTCCTGCTCTTTCCTGCCTCACTTTTTACTTCACAGCTTTTGATAAAACCAATTCTTTTTCAATAATATCTTGATTTTCTAAGAGGTTATCTTAACCAAAGGCAAACAAAAGGTGATTTCAAAAGCATACAAAACAAAACTTTTCAAAGAGCATTCTATTCCAGTAGAGTTTATAACCACACCCCTATACTGTAATTTTAAGAAGAGTTTGAAATGCATGAGTTGGCAAAGGAAAATAATACCACCATTACTCATGAAGTTTGGATTACAGGGCAAGATTCTTTCACAAATACTTGGATTTCTCCAAAGTTAAAACACATTGATTTCTCAGGAACTGGTTCATTCTCTTCCATCATTGTCTGTACTTGACAGTAACTTAATTCAGTTTGTTCCTGATCTTAATTCTTTTCTATGAATATTTACTATGTTGCTAATATGTGTTTGGCACTATTCTAGGTGATAGGGAGTATATGGTCTTTATTAATGAAGACAGACATATGCTATTAAATGAAAATGGGTTTCAAAAGATATCAAGGAGGAGATTAAAAAATTCTTAGAGGTAAATGAGAACATTGATACAACATATCAAAATCTCTGGGATATTATGAAGGCAGTTCTACGAAGAAAGTTCATTGCATGGAGTTCATTCCTTCAAAGAAGAAAAAGTCAACAAATAAATGACCTAGCATTACATCTCAAAGCCCTATAAAAAGAAGAACAGATCAACCCCCAAAGCAGTAGAAGACAGGAAATAATGAAAATCAGAGCTGAAATCAATGAAATTGAAAAAATGACAAGACAAAAAGATGGTTCTTTGAAAAAAATTAATAAAATTGATAAACCATTAGCCATGCTAACAAAGAGGAGGAGAGAGAAAACTCAATTTACTAACATCCATGATGAAAAAAGAAATATCATGACGGACACTGCAGAAATACAGAAGATAATTAGAAATGATTTTGAAAATTTGTACTCCAATAAAATAGAAAATATCGAAGCCATGGACAAATTACTAGAGGCATCTGATATGCCAAAATCAGGATGATATATACATTTAAACAGATCAATTTCAAGCAAGGAATTAGAAGACACCATCAGAAGTCCAAGACTGGATAGACACACAGAGGAGTTCTATAAGACCTTTAAAGAAGAACTAACTTCAATACTCCTCAAACTATTTCATGAAATAGAAAAAAAGGGAATACTTCCAAACACATTCTATGAAGCCTGAGAAGAATATTATTAGTCTTTTCAAAGTTCTCTGAAGTATAGGAAAGTTGTTATTTAAGTGTGTTGATTTATGTGTCTGACTTATTCCCAGAGGAGTATGGCAGTATTATATCCTGGGAAAGTACCCTAAAACTGACACAGGAGAAGGATCAGGAGGTGCATGGAGGTTTGATGTTCCTAATGTTCCCTGAAGAAGAAACAGTATGACCGATGGTGCCATACTTAACTCCATTTCTAGTGTGTGACTGCTACTTGCAGTGCAATATCATCAGGGAGTACATAGTGAGGCCAGAGGAACAGGAATATCCCAGATCATACAAAGACTCACTGGATGAATTACAGCATTTTGGCTTAAACCTAAAAATATCTATCGATCTAATGTAATGACACAAAGTAATCTTTTAGAATTGCATTTTGAAAAGATATGACTTCAAAGTGGAGTCTGATGGTACAAAATGGAGATCTATATTGGAGTTAGCAAGTAGCTCTAGTAGTACAAAATGGTACAAAATGGATATCTATATTGGAGTTAGCAAGCAGCTCTAGTAGGAATTGAAATGTTAATTCCTTCAGAGCCCTTCTTCCAGCCCTACTTCCACCCAAGTAGCTCTAGTAGGTTGTGAAGCCAGAATTAGACAAGCAGATAGGCAAGGGCCAGAGAATGGAGGAACTGAAATGTTAATTCCTTCAGAGCCCTTCTCCCACCCTATCAAGATAATCTGCCAGGGCTCAACCTGTTGCTAAGGTAACCTGCCCCAGGAATAGTCATTCCCTACATTGAGTTGTAAAGGTTGTTAATTAATGTGTCCAGGGCTATTCCTTCCTGCCCTTCCCCCTTCAGCTCACCTGTTTTCCACCTTTTTGGTCATCCTACCAAGCATTTCCAGGGCATAGTCAAGTAGGCAGGAAGGAGAAAGGTAAGGGGAAGAGAGCAGGAGAACAAAGGAAGCCTAAAACACATTAAAAAGGCAGAACCTAGCCTGGCTTCTTGGGATACCAGGATACCAGCTATGGCCGCCTTCTCCCTTCTGGAAGAAGTGTATGTTACCCCTTTTTAAATAAACCCTGCTTTATATGCTTTCTTCAGCATGCTTCTCTAATATTATACTTCAAAATGTGAGGGAGCAGAACTCATCACTGATAACTGGCAATGTCAGTGGTTAAAGGTTAAAATAGTTCTGACTGCTTTTAGACAGTAATAATGAATGGGATATAGGACATGGAGCCATGAGATAGATCCAGAATTTCTTGTTTTTTTTTTTTTTTTTTTTTTGGGGGGGGGGCAGGGGGGGAGGGGGTAGCAGCAGCACTTGTATTTCTAGATAGATAATACTGAGGAAGGAAAAAATGCAAGTTGGGCTGGGGATGTGGCTCAAGCGGTAGCGCGCTCGCCTGGCATGCGTGTGGCCCGGGTTCGATCCTCAGCACCACATACAAACAAAGATGTTGTGTCCGCCGAAAACTAAAAAATAAATATTAAAAAAAAATTCTTTAAAAAAAAAATGCAAGTTGATCATGTTTGGGCAGAAGATTCATTCAACAAAACTTACTAATTATTTACTGAAGCTCTTCCCAGCCTTGGTTCCTTGAAAGAATTAAGCCCAAAGTGCCTTTTCAGGCATTCTGTGTATGTTAAGAATTGCTTCTTTAGTGTGCAGCCTTATAATCCTTGGAAGAATTGAAAAAATAATCAAGTCATTGTATGTGGGTTTTATCTTGCAGAACTCTGATTGAAAAAGTTTGGCTTACTTCATGTTCCATACTGCTCCACTTATGCCTTGAATCTAGTGAATATGAAATGTCTGAAGCAATTTGAAATGAAGAAAGGTCATTGTCACAAGATTTATCACAGTAACATGATTTTATTTCATGAAACACAAAAAGAGGCTTATTGTCATGCATAAAGAAATATATTTTTAAGTTTATAAAACATATCTTTAGAAGTTATTCTATCAAAGTAGGTGCGCGTCATTAATGTAACATTTCTCAGAAACTTAACAGATAATATTTTACCTTATTAAAAAATGGCAAATACTGAATATTTGCAATTATTTTTGAAGTATACTTCAAATTTCTTCCAAACAAGAAATTATTTTGAAAACTTGCCTGAATGGTGATATTAGCCCAAATAGTGCAATAAGCATACAAAATGAAATACATAAAATAAAACATGCCATATGCTTTGAACCTTAGATGCACTTATATTAAGACAGAGTGTTGTTTTTCATCCAGTCATGTCATTCAGCATTTATTTATTTAGTGCTTGATAACATGGCACACAGTGTTCTTGGTTCTGGGCTAAAACAGTGAACAAACCAGATAAAGTATATATGTCTGGGGATTGGGGAAGTCAGGTAAGGCCAGTCATGAACACAGTTGATACTATTTGTTGCAAAAGTATGTGGATTTAGTTTATAAACAATGTAGAATTTATTCTAAATTTTTACTCTTATTGGACAATAATTTTAAGTCTTAGAATAAAGTATATGGGTGTATGTATGTATATACATACATGCATACACATGTTCCAACATTTATGATGTTTGTATATGAGTATTTGTATAAAAGCTCATATATTCATCACAGCATTTATTTCATATTAATATGGGAAGAGAGAGATATTAACCCTAACTTAACATATTCTCTACTTATTTGTTTGATTTTTTGAATATAACTGTAGACTATTTGTCCTTTTACAAACCTTGTGATCCTAAAGAGAGGTTGCAAAAATAAATGCATAACACAAAGCCAGGAACTTGGATGGATTGACTCAGGGTGACCTTTACACTGGTAAAGCTCCTGTGGAGAGGAAGACATCTCAGCTTCCTGAAGGAGGGGTAAATCCTAAAGGAGGTTTGGGTGTGGGAATTCTAGGCATATCATTAAAACTGATATTAAACAATTTGAATAAGGGGAAACTCATTCATTGACAGTTCTTTTCTCTGATTGTAAGTTTCTGTATATCATAAAACAAAGATCAAGTGATTCATCAAGTGTATAAGTCTAAGTAGAAGTCTAAGTACATAAAAAATAGATTACATTTCATCAAAGTATGTTCTCAGACTTATGCAGTTTAGAAGGCATTCACATAGTTTTCTATATGACTTTTGCATCAAATGAGAAAACTATGGATAAAATATTAAGAATTTGCAACTTTAAAATCTACAGGAATCAAAAACTGACTTTTTTTCATGACTTAGTGATTTTGTTTTAAAAGTGCCACTGTGGTAGTGATTAAATGAATGTTCTATTCAGAATGACTTTTGTCAATGTGTGTCTTCAGCTCCATTTCTCTTTCTCTAAAGCTCCATTTATTTAGATTAAACTACTTATCACCAAGGAGTCATATTTTCATACAACTCATAACTCAACCTGTTTCTTAAAACACAAAAGCTAAGTGAGAGCCAAGTTGGAGTCATTGATTGTATACTTATATTCTCCTCAAACATTTTAAAATCTGATATTTATTTTTTCTTTGATTTCTGCTTTATTATTCTGTTGGTAATATCTCCCCTCTGCAAAGTTTGAAGTAGTGAAATTCCTTCTTAAAAAAAAAGATCAAGGACTGGGGCTGGGGTTGTGGCTCAGTGGTAGAGCCCTTTCCCAGCAAGTGTGAGGCTCTGGATTCAATCCTCAGCACCAAATAAAAATAAATAAATACAGGTATTATATCCATCTACAACTAAAAATATTTTTTAGGAAAAAGATCAATAACTACAACAAAATAATTCTTAATTAAAATTTTAATTTCAAAACCAAGGATGTATTTCCTAATTCATGGTCATAAATTCTTTATTTTCTAATGTTCTTTGTTCCTATACCTTTATGAATGAAAACTCTGCAAGTAGCTTGATGCTGATAAAAGGACATAGACTTTGAAGTGATTAATACCTAAATTGAATAAATTTTTTTTATTTATCACTGAAATTAGCTTTACAAAATCTTCCTGATTTTCACTGTTGTAATCTCTTTAAGGAAATCATATCAAAATATAGCTTTTAAGTGAAAACCAAATAACATGTCAATGTTAATGTTAATTCTATTCAGTTACTGCAATGTGTCTGACATAAAAGTAATAAACAGTTGTAATTTCTTTTCAGTTTTCATCATTTTAAATTAGACATCGCTATATTTGATCACCTAAAACAATATTGTTTCATCAGTCCATGATTTCAATCTGGGTTGTTCTTTTTCAAAGAAAGTAAAATTAGTCTCTACCTTTGTTGCTTCTGGTTAACATTATTCATTATGAGTTATCAATTTCTCGTGTGTCCCGGGACATTGTGTTTCTACTCTTCTGTAGAAATTTGAATTTACTTGACCTTCGTATTCATTTTGCCTTATTTAATTTAATCTTGCCTTCTTTCCTACTTGTGGCTTATAATGCATTCAGAATATTCAGATATTTCCCCCAGAATGGATACAGTGATAATTATTGATAGCAAATGCTGCCTTTCTATAAGTTGCAATTACAATAATAAAGTACATTAACAAAAGTAGAATTAGTGGCATCGAGGGGGATAATACCCTTCTCAGCCCACCGTGATTGTTTAAATTGCCTTAATTTTCCAATAATTTAAATTTGTTTCATCTAAAATCTGATTTTGTGTAGGATAGAGGATTGAAGAGAGGAAATGAGACACAGAAACAAGGCTTTATAGGTAGGGAGCACACCTGTGTGACAAGGATTCTGACCAAATTGGTATATGTTACTGGGTAGGTCTTTTTCAAGTTAATTTGATCACATTGTAGGAAGAGGTATATAATATAATGATAATTATTATACTAATGATAACAGCTAATGAGTACATAGTATGGCTATGTGCAAGGCTTGCTCTCAATTTACTTCATTCTATAACAATCCTTAATTTAAGCCCAGTTATTATATTATATTATGAGCAAACTGGCACAGAGAGGTTAAATAACTTGGCCAATAATCACACAGCTACTAATTGGTAAAACCTGGGGTTAAATCTAAGCACCCGATCTCACCTCAGGGTCTCTCTGCTCTTAATTCTTACTCTGCACTGCCAATCTGATAAAAAAATGCTGACTCTACCTGTTACTGACTACTGCAGTGACTAAATGATCCGTGTGACAAATAAGCCCATATTTTAGATTCTTTGAGAAAGTATTCACTTTAAAACAAAGAAGTTCTGGGAGAATAATGAGTATTTATAATGTGGTTTACCCATGACTGAGTTCATTAAGCAATTTCATTTAGCATTATTCATCTTACTGATAAGTTTAATTTAATTTAAAAAATGAAGGGTACAAGTCTAAATCACAGTTTGACATCTTAACCTCCCTACTGAGAAAGTTCTGGTATGGTTTGTGGGCATGAAAATAGTTGGTTCTTTTCTCCCACTGATATTCTTTCCATGTTTTGTACTTGTTCAAGTTTGGAGTGCATATTCATTTCTCAAAGAGATGACTGTGAAGACATGAGGAACTGTTTTGCCAAAAGACAACTTTTTGTATTTCAAAATATAGTTGAAGGAAATTCCTGTTTGAGAATCTTAGCATTAAAAACAATAGCATGTACTTTGTAATTTTTGATAGTGTATAAACCCCCAGAGAGTAAATGCAACCACAGCATGGTAGTGATACTTTTTGTTTACATAGCACTTATTTCTACAAAGCAAATACAGCTTTGCTTGCCTGAGAGCCTGGAAGTCTCCAAATGTGAGATGTTGTTACAGCACCAGGCTCACAAATCAATGCTGAGAAGAAGTGAGACTTTGGTGAGAATGATATGCTTTGCAGATCAGCAAGGTGAGAATTAGTGAAATTTACCATATACACTTGGAGACTCTTTGGGAAACTCTTTGGGTTGACAGTGCTATGCAGATAGAACCAGTTCATTTCTATTTCTGAAGGAATACCTTGTAACATTAGCAAATAATTGATGCTGACAATATTAAAAATTACTAGGGAAAATGTTTATGTTCATGAAGACATACTGGGATTAGTTATTCATCTTCCATTAGTGTGTGTGTGTGTGTGTGTGTGTGTGTGTGTATATATATATATATATATATATATATATATATATATATACTTATATATTATACAAATACTTTTTGTGGACCAGTATTTGTAGTTTGGTGACATAAACCTTTAATGTTGCTTGTTCAGAACAATCAACTTATTGGTACATGAAGTTATATTCTTTTTCCCCCCATTTTTAAAGAGGAGTCCATATAAATCAGATTCATCCAAAAAATCATCATGCAGATTGCCAGAATCAGAGTCATTTGCATTGAACATGTGTGCTAATTGCATCCATGTGCTGGCATGAAATTGTGTAGAAACTAATTTCAATCAATTCTGTCTAAACATTCTGGATTTCCCATCAATTACCATAGTAAGTCACTGACAGAATTCCTGCCAATCTTAGGGAACATTCTTCTGAATACTGCCATTTTTAACACCCCAGAGTAAGAGCAGTATGACAGATGCCTTCATCTGTGTATTTTGCATAGCCACCTTGTCTAAATGTAAAAAGACTACTATGAAATCAGAACTCGAAAGTTATTACATTTTACATGGATTTTAATGTTCTGTCTAGATTGAAACAGTATATTATACCAGTTTTCTAAACTGAACTGGCCATTAAATCCTTATAGTGTTTATACACATGTAATATTTCAGGCATACTGGAACCTTTCTAACTAATATAATGTTTCTTAACAGGTGAAGTGATTTTTCACTTTTGACATTATATGATTTTTATATATGTATTTATTCATGACATTTCTGTTTTAATCATATCTTTACTGCAAGTGATAGGGACTCAGTAAAGAATATCTTAATTAAAAAAGAAAAATGTTGGAATAATGTTGTGTTATCATTTGACTTCAATTTGCCTTGGTACAAAGAACTGAAGACATATCAGGTCCTCAGAAAGCGACTTGTTTTCCTCTATTTCCTCTCTTTTTCCTCCTTACCCTTTTCATAATTCTACCTCCCTCTCTCTCTCTCTCTCACTTTTTCCTTTGTGTTTTTTCAATATTTCTCATTGCTAAAGTATGCAGATGTCCAAAAAAGTCTCGTAGAATTCATACTTGCAGGTCTGCAGTTTAAGGAAGTAGCCAAAGAAGTTTAAGGAAGTAGCTGGTCAAAACCTCAGGAAAGAATATTTGGGTGAGGTTGGAGATCTAGTTACAAAATAGACACATGAATGTGTGCAAAGTGCCTATGGAGCTGCCTATAGATCAGGGAGAGTTCTCAAAAGAAGGGAACAGACGCTTGAAAAACATTTACTTACATTGTCCCTTAGAGGGTATCATAGTTTGGTCCTTAACTGTTTGGTTGAAACAGGGTCATTGTTTTTCTCTTACTAGCACCTTGCTAATCTACATAATTCTGAATACTTGATACTTATTGCATGATTAAATGAATGAAGTAATGGAAAGCAGGTTTACCTTGCCAGCATTTCAACGTGTGTTAGTAATTTCACTATTTTCTTGTCTCACAGGCTAAACGCTATGACAATAGTTATTGGGTCTTCTCTTTCATACTCTTTTACTGTATTTTCAGGATTTTCTTTTTGTTATTGTTCTTCATCATGCTTTATGAATTTGCACCTTTCTCTTTACTTCCTCATGATAGCCTCATGATCCTGATTTCATCAAGATCAGAACTTTGTAAATTCAGTTTTGGGGAATAGTCAAATCCAGTGAGATATTATTGGATATCCTAGAAAAATATAATAAAATATTTCTAAGGTCAAATAAATTTTGGAAGGCATCATCCTCTGTCACCCTTTGGAGAATCACAGTACACATTACTGCTTTCAAAAGTTCCACAGTAAAGAAACCTACTTAATGTTGATTAACTCAGCATTTCTTTAAAACATTGACTGATGAGCCTTTTTATCATGGAATACTTTTTGAATCTCATACAACTGAGGTTGTATAGATAAGTGACTGGGAAATGTTAAAGTAGAATAGTACAAGAGACTTCTAATATTTCTCTTTGCTTATTATTTTATGATTATTGCCATCCTATATATTGTTGTTGAAATTATTATGAAATAGCACCATGAATGGTCATATAGAAGGTAGCTACTAGGTTGCCAGGCATGGTGTCACATGTCTATAATCCCAGTGGCTAAGAAGGCTGAGGCAAGAGGATTGCAAGTTTAATACCAGCATCAACACTTTAGCAAGACCCTATACAGCATTGTGAGACCCTATCTCTAAATAAAAGATCAAATGGACTGGGGAAGTGATTCAGTGGTTAAGCACCCTTGGGTTCAACCCTCAGTAAAAAAAGTAATTATGAGTAGACTTTTGTTAATTAAATTAACTACCCAAATGAGGAAGAAAAGGAGTATAATTAAAATTTAAAATTACTAAATATTACTAAAATGTAACAGTTCTCAGTTACCCAAAGGACACCTTAATCAAAGACTCCTTGCTGCTTGTTCAAAGATTCCTTGCTGCTTGTTCAAAGACTCCTTGTTGCTTGTTGTGGCACACACCTGTAATTCCAGCAACTAGGGAAGCAGAGGGAGAAAGATTGCTAGTTTGAGGGTAACCTCAACAATTTACGGAGATTGGAGATGTAGCTCAGTGGTAAAGAGCTCCTGGGTTCAATCCCCATAAAAACAAATACAGTTAAAAAAACAATCACTAACTCTTATTTATATACTTAGATACGTGGAAGAGATTGAAAAAACAGACTGTTTAGATAGCTTCTTACACACACTCACTTAAAGGTAATTATTGCTAATATGACAAATCAAATTAATTTTGATTGTAGCATTCTTCATTTTTATTTCCTTATTCTAGATTATTATTTTATTTTAAATGATGTATGCTGGAAAATATTTTTTGCATTTTTAAATTCCTTCTCAAAACTTTATTTTGCATACTAGAAAATATAATTTTTCTGTTAAATAAAATGCCTACATAAATTGTGAAAATCACATTCAAAAAATGGAAAAAAAAACACTTCTTTAAATCTCCATGAGTATTAGCTTATTTTTTTTTTTTACTCTTTAAAGTTAATGAAAGGAAGCAATAGTCATTATCAAAGTATATACTGTTTAAAAATCAATGAGGGAATCACCCTCTGTGTTGCTCTTTCCACTTTATTTTATTTTATTTTTTATCCTACCTAAAAGCTTAGGGAGAGACTTTATTCAGTCTTTAGATGTATAGTCTGGTGTCATGCCTGTTAAATCCAACATAAAAATGGACTAGTATCATAATCTAACATAGATACTGGTCCTTGGTGCTTTATACCAGGAAGCTAATTATTGTCTCCCTTTCAGAGCCTCATTATGCCCAAACAACTTTTCTACTTACTTAGTTTATTCCTCTTGCTAAAGATAATTACACATAATTCTTTGTTGCTTTTCTTATAAGGTATAAATATAAATTACCAGTCTGTTATAATTATCAGCTGACATAAATGACCTCCTTTGGTTTCTGGAGTATTTTTTTCACCTTATTTGATCTATCATATGTGGATAGCATTAATGTGTTTTATAATAGTCTAAATTTTTGACATTAAAAAGTTCATTTTTTTCTTTTTTTAGAAAATGATATCGATAAATTTTAAAGCTTAGAGATTCTCATTAATAATGGTGATGATCATATCTTATATTTGAAAAGTATTTTGTAGGTTTTCAAATGTGCCTTCATATATTATCTTATTTTTCTTCACAGCAACTCTGTGAATATTGTAGATATTATTCTATTTAATGAAGGATTAAACTGCATATTAAAGGGAGTGATTGAATTATGTCCTCAATCACATAGTAAGTGTTGGGGATAGGACTCTAGTACCAGTTTGTCTTACTATCTTAATTCTAAAGATGTACCTTGATAAAACTGGGCCTATACTGCAGTTCTTTTTATTTTAAAATGTCAGTGTTATTTTGGCAAACACACTTAAGCGTAACATAAATTTCATGTATAGTCTTAAATCAATCTGATCTTTTGTGTGCCCCAATTATAATGGAGAAATAAAGTTGACAGAATTCCAGGATTAATGCTCATTGCAAATCATCTCTGAATTTTAGCACACTGTAGGCAAATTATATCACATTTTTGGTGGGACCAGAAAATAAACAAAGGATTATTTTTAATGGCAAATAAAAATTATATACCAGCTAAGTGCTTCTTCAAGAAAAGTCAGACCACTTGGGTTATGTTCACCGGTTACAAGCTGAATAACCTTTCCCAAGTTACTTGAGACAGATTTTTCTTACATGTAAAGCAAGCTGTGTTTATCCTGTAGAGATGTTTAAAAATGAAATGGCATAAGATGTGTAATGTCCTTAACATAGTATGTTTATTGTGAACACTTGATAATTGTTAGCTATGAAAGTAATGGAATGAAAAATTCAAACTATGCAGAGGACCCTGGAATGTGAAAACAAATAGGCATGAAGAAAAGAGAGCATAGAAGCAAGAGAAACTTAGATTTAAGAAAGAGTAGCTAAAAAAATAAAATAAAATAAAAATGTGATGAGCTGCTGTTTCTATTTAGGATTTTGAAAGTTTGAGGGAATGTCCTTCCCAGCCTGATTAAAATTAAGAGGAATAACCTACAATGTCTGTTATAGTAGCCTATCAAAGAGGAAGACTCAAAGAGTATGTAGCTGAATAAATTAAAATACAAACGTGACTCCTCTTAGTATACGCAGGGTCCATAATTTCTATCATTTTGAAATAAAACTTTTATATAGACTCTTTAAGAGTATCACATACAAGGGACACCTTTTCTCATTTCCCTGTCTCTTTTCCTTTGATCTTCAGGGAGAGTTTATGAGAAAGACTGTGCTGAGTACAGGGAATTAAGAGATGCACCCTATGAAGAGCAGGCACTCCATGTTACTCTGGGAAAAAAATAAAATTAGGAAAGAGAAAAGAAACGTTTACTTACTCTGGCATAAAAGTCTTTTTTGAAATATTGGAGTATATCTATCCTTAGTGATCAGTGTGTGCCATGTTTTAATATATTATTCTACTACAACTACAAATACTCAGTGTTAATGTCTGTACTTTGAGTGTCAGTTTACAAAGTACTCTGCACAGGTAGAGTATTATTTAGGCTTCAAAATTATTTTTAAGTGAAACACGGAAGGCATGATCATCTTTACTTTTTAGAGGGGATAATGTGGCTCATGTGTTCATCCAGAATTCATGAAGTGATCAGTGGCCAAAGCAATCCTTGTGTGTGAGTATGTGTGTGTGTGTGTGTGTTGCTGGGGATCCAACCAGGCCTCACTTATACTAGGCAAGTGCTCCACCACTGTGCTACCCCTTTCCCCAAAGCAAATTTGAAATGACTATATTTTCACTCTGACTCACTTCAGTTATTTTTTTTCCACTCAAGGTTCAATTATACATAAACTTAGTTTCTTCCACTTTTCTCTTACATTGCTTGCTCTTATGTCTTATTTATATGAACAGGTTGGTGGTTTGTTGAATTGATCACATGTCCTAAGCCAATCATATTGTACTCCCATGTTCCCAACTTAAATCTGGTTACTTAAAACATCTGGAATATCGGTGACAATATTGAGATTATTTCATATATATAGTCTCTTTAAGAGCATCACATACAAGGGACACCTTTTCTCACTTCCCTGTCACTTTTCCTTTGATCTTCATATGAGTACAACAGACTTAGAAGTAGAAGAAATGACAATTTGAAGTGTTGGTGCTCTCAAGTTGAAACCCTTTTTTTTTTTTTTTCATTCCTATTTTTCTGCAAGTACTCTCCATCCCAGCTATCCCAAGGATACTAGGAGTAAGGCTATGATTATTAAAAGATCTTAGTTGGTTAGGCCTTTCGTTTTCACAACATTCTTGGGTGAATGGTATGACTTTGAAGTGAAGTTTAACATAGTATAATTTTAGTAAATAGTGTAATAGATTAACAAACAAAATGATCATATACAAAGTTTGAAAAATATTGGAAAATATCTAAAAATAGAATTGAACATTGCTACTGTTTTCTGAAATTATTAAAGCTTGTATACATATAAGCTCTCAAATACATTTCAAGTATTATGTAGCACACAGAGATAGGGAAGTCATAATGGGAAAGAATGAATACAAATTAAAATGTTCTCTGGAAAACACGATTATCATCCAAAATGATGTGGATTCATTAGGGCAGTTTTATTTTACTCCATTAATGAAATATACTCCTCTGCTGAAGACTTTACAGAAGCAACTATAAACTGAAATAGCAGAGAGGTTGTAAAATCTCACAATAAAGGAATTTAAAATTTTAGTCTGAGTAATGGGTTAAATTAAATAGAATGAATCCACATTTTTCTCATTTAGTATTATGTGTTTACAATCATAAATTAAAATTTCATTCATGTATTCCATACTGAATTCTAATTAATAATGACCATCTTTTCTAATGATTCTGGTGTCTATTTCTACTTAGTTTTCATGTTAGTAGTTACGTAGAAAAACAATCGAGACTGTTCCCATTTCAGAGGCTATCTGGTATTTACCCTCATTAAAGGAGAATGGAATTGCCTGAATAATTACTTCTGACTTTTCTGCTGATAGCTGGAACCTGGGGAGCAGTTCAGAGTATAATATCCTTACCTCCCTAAGCAAGAAATGAGCAGAATAGTTAACACCCATTTGTCCTTCTGCAATCTGACTCCATGGAATACTTTAAACTGCTATGATCAGATGATCAGATTAGATCATGCTGCTTCCACCAACCTAAGTTCTTCACATGTACAATATGACAAGAGGAAATACTTGATATTTTCATTTTGAATAGGAAAAAAGGCAAGCAGGAGTAATTAGATAAAGTACTGGATTTTAACAGGTATTTGTCTTATGGAAATAAATTGCATATCAGATTTTTTCACTTCTGTCCAGATCCTTTGAAGACTGTGTCACTTCTGTGATGTTAACTAAATAGGTTCAGGATACCTCACAGAAAGTCTCTGTTTACATATCCAGTTTCAATTGACTTTTCTTAGGACCTCAGTTCCATTTTTTTTTTCGGAATTTTGTTAGCAATACTTTGATTACTTTATTCTCCTACTGATTATCTTAGAATTATGATACATTATCATAGCCTTTAGGTTTTGAAAGTTCACATCCATCTCTTCTCCGAATAATAACTCTGTGAGGGTGAAAATTGTATTTTATTAGCTTATTTATTTATTAATATTGTATGTATTTATGTAATTTATTATCCTGGAGACAGTATTTGACACATATTAGATATATCTTGGGGCTTTTGATTTGTTCCTAGTTGCTGTTTGGTTTTGCAGTACTATGTATTGAACCCAGGGGCGCTCTACCACTGAGTTACATCCCTAGTCCTTCTTGTTTTTTATTTAGAATAGGGTCTTATTAAGTGGCCTAGTCTGTCTGGAATTGGGATTCTCCTGCCTCAGATTCCCAAGTAGCTGGAGTTACAGGCATGCTTCACTGACCATGGCTGGTACTTTAAGTTTGTATGAAACAATTTTATTAAGGAAATTGAGATGATTTCTACCTTATTCTTCTCTTGCTTATATAAGAAGATGGTTTATATTTATTTGTTTAATATTTAATTGATTTTATTTTTAAATACATGACAGTGGAATGCATTACAATTCTTATTACATATATAGAGCATAATGTTTCATATCTCTTTTTGTATATAAAGTATGTTCACACCAATTCATGTCCACCATCATTGCTGATCCCCTGCCCTCTCCCTTTCTCTCCCATCCCTCTGCCCTATCTAGAGTTTGTCTATTTCTCCCATGCTCTCCCACCCTATCCCATTATAGGTCAGTCACCTTACATCAGAGAAAACATTCCGCATTTGTTTTTTTTTTTTTTTTTTTGGTATTGGCTAACTTCACTTAGCATTATCTTCTCCAAAGCCATCCATTTACCTGCAAATGCCATGATTTTATTCTCTTTTATTGCTGAGTAATATTCCATTGTGTATATATATATATATATATATATATATATATATATATATTCCACATTTTTTTATCCACTCATCTACTGAGGAGCATCTAGGTTGGTTTCACAGTTTAGCTATTGTCAATTGTGCTGCTGTAAACATTGATGTGGTTGTGTCCCTGTAGTATGCTGTTTTTAAGTCCTTTGGGTATAGACTGAGGAGAGGGATAGCTGGGTCAAATGGTGGTTCCATTCCCAGTTTTCCAAGGAATCTCCATACTGCTTTCCATATTGGCTGTACCAATTTGCAGTCCAGCAATGTTGAGTGTGCCTTTTCCCCCACATCCTCGCCAACACTAATTGTTGTTTGTCTTCATAATAGCTGCCATTCTGACTAGAGTGAGATGATATCTTAGAGTAGTTTTGATTTGTGTTTCTCTAATTGTGAGAGATGCTGAACACTTTTTCATATATTTGATCTTGTATTAGACGATGGCACCAAAAACATGCATTAGAGAAAAGATAGCCTTTTCAACAAATGGTGCTGGGAAAATGGGAAATCCATATGCAACAAAATGTAATTAAACCCATATCTCTCACCATGCACAAAACTCAACTCAAAGCGGATCAAGGACCTAGGAATTAAGCCAGAGACTCTCCCTCTAATAGAAGAAAAAGTAGGCTCTAATCTTCATCATGTGGGATTAGGTCACAACTTCCTTAATAAGAATCCTATAGCACAAGAATTAAAACCAAGAATCAATAAATGGGATGGAATCAAACTAAAAAGTTTCTTCTCAGCAAAAGAAACAATTTGTGAGGTGAACAGAGAGCATACATCTTGGGAGAAAATTTTTACCCCTCACACATCAGATAGAGCACTAATCTCTAGGGTATAAAAAGAGCCCCAAAAGCTAAGCACCAAAAACCCAAATAACCCAATCAATAAATGGGCAAGGACCTGAGCAGACACTTCTCAGAAGAGGATATACAGTCGATTGACAAATATATATTTCTTTTAAAATATTAGTGAGGGGTCTGGGGATGTGGCTCAGCGGTAGAGTGCTTACCTAGCATTTGTAAGGCCCTGGGTTCTATCCCCCAGCACTGTAAATTAAAGGCAGAGGAAAAGGAGAGACAAAGAGAGAAGAAAAAGGAAAAAAATATTAGATGGCAGTTCTTACTGTTATGTTGTTATTCTTGAGTTCTTCTTGGAGAGATCCTCTTTGTCTTTTTAATCAAAATAATATATTTTTCTAGGAGAAGTAAAATTTTCTTTTGTGAATTAATTAGAGCTTGACAGAAAAGAGTTCTTTTTAACTTACTTCTTTTTTTTCTTTTTTTTAATTTTTTATTGTTGGTTGTTCAAAACATTACATAGTTCTTGACATATCATATTTCACACGTTGATTCAAGTGGGTTATGAACTCCCATTTTTAGCCCGTATACAGATTGCAGAATCATATCAGTTATACATCCATTGATTTACATATTGCCATACTAGTGTCTGTTGTATTCTGCTGCCTTTCCTATCCTCTACTATCCCCCCTCCCCTCCCCTCCCTTCCCCTCTTCTCTCTCTACCCCCTCTACTGTCATTCATTTCTCCCCCTTGTATTATTTTTCCCTTTCCCCTCACTTCCTCTTGTATGTAATTTTGTATAACCCTGAGGGTCTCCTTCCATTTCCATGCAATTTCCCTTCTCTCTCCCTTTCCCTCCCACCTCTCATCCCTGTTTAATGTTAATCTTCTTCTCATGCTCTTCCTCCCTACTCTGTTCCCACTTACTCTCCTTATATCAAAGAAGACATTTGGCATTTGTTTTTTAGGGATTGGCTAGCTTCACTTAGCATAATCTGCTCTAATGCCATCCATTTCCCTGCAAATTCTATGATTTTGTCATTTTTTAATGCAGAGTAATACTCCATTGTGTATAAATGCCACATTTTTTTTTTTTATCCATTCGTCTATTGAAGGGCATCTAGGTTGGTTCCACAGTCTAGCTATTGTGAATTGTGCTGCTATGAACATCCATGTAGCAGTTAACTTACTTCTTATATACAGTGTTTTAGGTTGTTTTCAGATGGGTTCCCTATGTTGTCCAGGCTCCAATCAAACTGCTAGATTCTAGTGATCCTCCCTGCTCAGCTACCAGAGTAGCTGGGACTACAGAGGCACATGCGTGCACCTAGTTCTTTAAACATATTTTTGATTGCTATACATTATTTACATTTAAACTTTCTAATTTTTGCAAATAATATCAAGAGTAAGAATTGAGTCATTCCCAGTTTCAAACCCCTGGTAATGTTAATTCACCCATTTCCTTATTTTGAAAATGGGGATAAGAGTCATGGCTGTTTTTATACCATTTTATGTATTTTTTTATTTAATCGATTTTATTTTTTTAGATACGTGACAGCGGAATGCATTACCATTCTTATTACACATATAGAGAACAATTTTTCATATATATATATATATATATATATATATATATATATATAAAGTATGTTCACGCCAATTCATGTCTTTATACATGTACTTTTTTTGCATTACAATTCTTATTACACATATATACCACAATTTTTCATATCTCTGTTTGTATATAAGGTAAGTTGACACCCAATTCATGTCTTCATACATGTACTTTGGATAATGATGTCCATCACATTCCATCATCCTTGCTAATCCCCTGCCTCCTCCCTTTCTCTCCCACCCCTCTTCCTTATCTAGAATTCATCTATTTCTCCCATGCTCCCCCTCCTTACCCTACTATGAGTCAGCTTCCTTATATCAGAGAAAACATTAGGCATTTTTTTTTTTTTGGTGGGGGGATTGGCTAATTTCACTTAGCATTATCTTCCCCAAAGCCATCCATTTACCTGCACATGTAGTGATTGTATGCTCTTTTATTGCTGAGTAAAATTTCATTATGTATATATGCCACATTTTTTTTTATCCATTCATCTACTGAGGGGCATCTAGGTTGGTTCCACAGTTTAGCTATTGTCAATTGTACTGCATGTAAACATTGATGTGGCTGTGTCCCTGTAGTATGCTGATTTTAAGTCCTTTGGATATAGACTGAGGAAAGGGATAGTTGGGTCAAATGGTGGTTCCATTCCCAGTTTTCCAAGGAATCTCCATACTGCTTTCCATATTGGCAGTACCAATTTGCAGTCCCACCAGCAATGTTGAGTGTGCCTTTTCCCCCACATCCTTGCCAACACTTATTGTTGTTTGTCTTCATAATAGCTTCCATTCTGACTGGAGGGAGATGATATCTTAGAGTAGTTTTGATTTGCATTTCTCCAAGTGCTAGAGATGATGAGCATTTTTTTATGTATATTTGTTGATTGATTGTATATCCTCTTCTGAGAAGTCTCTGTGGGGTCCTTGGCCCACTTGTTGATTGGATTATTTGTTTTTACAGTGCTTAGTTCTTTGAGTTCTTTATATACCCTAGAGATTAGTGCTATATCTGATGTGTGAGGGGTAAAAATTTGTTCCAAAGATGTGGGCTCTCTGTTCACCTCACAAATTGTTTCTTTTGGTGAGAAGAAAATTTTAGTTTGATTCCATCCCATTTATTGACTCTTGGTTTTAATTCTTGTTCTATAGGATTCTTATTAAGGAAGTTGTGGCCTAATCCCACATGATGAAGATTAGAGCCTACTTTTTCTTTTATTAGAGGGAGAGTCTCTGGTTTAATTCCTAGGTCTTTGATCCACTTTGAGTTGAGTTTTGTGCATGGTGAGAGATATGGATTTAATTTCATTTTGTTGCATATGGATTTCCAATGTTTCCAGCACCATTTTTATACCTTTTTAATGACTAAATTTTAATGATTATATATTGTGATGCCTAAAAATATTTGGCATACAGCTTGTTACACAGTAGAATAAAAATGAGTTGTATTCTTTATTAAAATTATATTAATTTTCTTTAAATACTGAATTGAGTATTATTTGATAAAAGCTATTTGTTTTGCTACAGTACAATACAGTATGTCCCTTAATGGATTCCCTGTTATTATTAAATATTTCAATTTATGATGTATTTTCCTTGTTTTTTCACAGTGTTTTCTTGATGAATTGATAAGGGATGTTTCTATTATCAAATCTCATTTTATTTTAACTATTTATTGCTATTCACACATATATGGATTTGTGTATACACAATTTATAACACCTTTCTTATGATTTCTTGGAATAAGAAATCACCTCTTATTCAAAATTTCCTTATTCTATACAATCACTGTGCAAGCTATCATTTAATTTTAAAAATCACTTTAAGTTTGATTTTATTACTATCAGTTTACAAAACAAAAACCAAAATTGATAAATGCTCCTTATTTTGAAATGATGTAGAACCAGAATTTGTGCCTATTTATCTTTCTTTTAACATACCAGTGGACTATAGACAGTGAAATAAAATAAAAACTGTATTTTACATTGAAGTATAATTAATGTATATATAAGGAAAAAAGTATTTCATTTTGACCCTTGTCTTTATATTGCAGGTGTGTCATTAGGATCTTTTGAAGATTATTAAAACATTAGTATAAAGTAAAATTCTGTAAAGAGCTGGTATAAATTTCTTTATTCACATTAAGATGTTCTGTTGGTACAGTAATTTTACTATGTTGAATTTATCAATAAGAATGCAAAAGAGTCACAGAATTTTCATGCTGGAATTAAATTTTTTTGTATTAGCAAAATTATATAAAAAGTTTTATTATAATGTATGATATGCTTATCATGTATTCATAGGTAGCATTTCACTTTTTTCTACCAGTTCTTCACTGTATGTTCTTGTTCTTCTGGCCTCACAAATATTGAAAATTACTATATTTTTTTAAAAAAGGTTCTAAACTTTCTCCAAAGAAAAATGTCTTTCCTATGCATCTTTTTTTTTTTTTTTTTGCATGGAAGCAGAGGTGGGGATTTAACTCATGATCTCAGGACATGCTAGGTAGAAGCTCTATCACTGAACTTCTTCCCATTTCTGAAAAATCTTCCTCTTCATTTCACTTTTTATGATCCACAACTGTCCTATACTGTGAGAAGGCAGTTTATCCATAATTTCACACACACACACACACACCACATCCTTATACAATTGTATTCTTATACAATATATGTGTATCATTTTCTTTATTTCTCACAATCATTCTTTTGGGGAGATCCTTTTGAAATAACATGATTAATTAACAGTTCATATTATTCAGAGTTTATATGAGGTCATCAGGTGTGATGAGGCCATTTGAGAAAGTGGGAGACACTGTCCAAACCTGTGTCCTCTTTTAACATTCTATTTGACCTGAATATTCTAGATATTGTACTACATTTAAAATAGAATAGAAGTAAAATATATAAAGGAAGACATCTTTTGTATTTAATCCAGGACTCTAGTGACTAGCTTTTCAGAGTTATGGAATCAAATCTACATTTATATTTCTTTTTTTAAGTTGAAGAAAAGCCTTAATGAGTGCTTTTCTTTTCCAGTAAATTGGAATGAGACACATTCCTTTTTAGGTCACTAAGTTAATCAAGTCAGGGATTCATCTCCATTGTCATTCTTATCAGTTCCTGATATAATTTGCATTAAGAAGTTTGTTTTGTTTTGTTTTAAATGTTCTTTTCTGTGCTGACTAATCCTCTTTCAAGTCTGTGAAGCTAAATGTTTAATAAGCTGTATTTTTACTCTCTAACTAGGAAAAAAGAGCAGTCTACAGTCTGAACCATCATTGTCTTTCACAGTGAACAAGAGAGGAAAATGAGGAAACTGGCATTCATTTAATAGCTGCTCCATTCCCGACTCTATTGAGCACCGTACATATATCACTTCAATTACTTCTCTAAGCTAGTCATCCAGACATTGTTCCGCTTTTATTGATGAGAGAAGTAAGGCCTCGTGGATGTGGTTACTTTTTTGTATAGTTTTATACCTTGAAAAATGATAAGAACAGTTTCTGTGACTTCAAAGTTATCCCTTTCCATTATTCTTTACATTGACTTTTTCCATTTGTCTTTGAATATGTTCTGCAATATATTTAAACATCCCCAAACCCTAATTCTTAGAGGTAACCCCTTTTAACAGTTTTAGAGCAATTTAATGAGCTTCTATTTACTAAATATAAGAAAATGGATCTTATAGTATCTACTGCTTGCAATTAAATACTTGCAGTTACATATATTTTAGAAATGCATGCTAGGAGGCTGGAGTTGTAGCTCAGTGGTAGAGCGCATGCCTAGTACATGTGAGGCATTCTATTCCATTCCCAGCACCATATATAAATAAGCAAATAAAATAAAGGTCCATCAACAACTAAAATAATATTTTAAAAAAAGAAATGCATGCTACTAAGTATAGTGTATCTCATTCTTTTTCACTGTTATTTGTTAATGACAAGTCAAGTTCATACATTTTTAAGGTAATTTCATAGACACATATATATTACTGTAGAATTTATCATTGTATTAATAAGATGTAGCTCTATAATTAATTCATCCTTAAAACGAACAACATCTAAATTTGCCAAATTAAACTTTAGTTTAAGTCTGAATCTTTTTCAAATTCCCAGACCTTGTTTTTCTTTTTCTGGAAAGCCATCAGTCCCCAGGATTTTATTCTGAAGGTTCATTATTTCTCTTGCTAGATTTTGTATTTATCTGTGTACTTTGTAAAAAGGTTTAGCCTTTTGTTATTCCCTCCATTTTAATGATCTGTACTTTTGACTTTTTTTTTGTACTTAAGGATCAATTATCCTGTCATTTTGCATTTTTTTTGTGTGTTTTAAGAAAATTTAGAGAGTTCAATCTCTTTTTCATTTGTGAGAAATTAAATGTGTCTATCCTAAAATTCTTCAGCTAGTCAGGATCAAAATGAAGATCAGTACCAAGCTCCAATGGTCTATATCCTATACTTCTGCAGGAATATTGATTGGTATGCTGGTGCAGTGTGTGTTGTGGATGTGAGTCCACACCTCACTTTGCTTTCTTGTAAAGGATACAAAGTGATACTTTACATTTTATGAGAGAACTGCATTTCTTGTTCCAGTGGAGGTGAGAAAGATTTACTGACCAAGTCTTGTCTGGGCTTCACTGTGACCTTTTCCAGCATGAGCACTTGGAGTTAGAACTGCCGTCCATTTTCTGATATCTTTCTTGCCCTTTTAGAAGAATATTAAAACTAGCTAACAGTGTGAAAGTGGAAGAAGGCCACCTAGTCTACCAGGAGAAATATGGCATTTAATCTTGAATAATAGCAAGTGTTTTCATATATAAGGGTATATAATGCAGATTCATTAAATTCGGTTTAATTATTAAATCTCTTTTTATTTTTTTATTCATTTGGTTTTTTACTGTCCTGGGGATTGACCCCAGGGCCTCATGCATGATAGGCAAGTACTCTACCTCTGTGTTACAAGCACTAGCTACTACATTTCTTTTTTAAACAGTATATTATAAAAGTAATGCATGCTCAGAAACATTTTTTTTAAACTGTAGTTAGTGAAAGTGATATGCTCAAGTTCGGGACCCCCAAAAGACCACCAGAGACCAAGATCAATGTATGCAGCAAAGACTCTTTTATTGCGAGCTAGCTCAGTCCTCTGCGCACACAGCAGCAACTGGTGACACTGAGAGTTTGCAGCAGTTTTATACACTCTTTGGGGAAGGCAGAGACTTTACATACATCATAGCATCTCTTAGCAAATCATCACACACTGCGGGAAAATCATAAAACAACTCTAAAACATGATTAGCACATTCACTGGCGGGAAAAAATTGGGTAATGGTAATTGATTAGTACAATAGGGGGATTCAGTTTGAACTGATTGGTTTAAACCATGAGGGGTATACGTGCTGAACCACATGTTTTCCCAACATGTTATCAACCACCATAAACTACTGAGAGGGTCATCTGGAATTCCAGGTATTTTCCCTGTCTCATGCTGATTGGTGGTTGCTAGGGGATTGATATGGGTCCTCACCTAGCCTGAGTCAGGGACACCTGGCACCCCAGATCTCTCCTGTTATTTGTAGACAAACAACTCAGCAGGGTGGGTATGTGCCTAGGAATGCTCTGTGGGTTTTTCCAAGGACAAGGGTCACGCCCCCTTCCTTGGACAGGCTTTGCTCTGAGGTAGATGCTGGTTTCTCAAAAATGGAGTCACATCAGTTTCTCAAAAGTAAAGATTTTATATGTTTTAATATATAAATATATTATCTTGACTGATTTTTTCCATTGTAAATTTTGTAATGATATATTATTAAAATTTAAGTGGTAAATGTCACTTTTACTCACAGTATTAACCAGAGATTAATGCTAGTTTTCGTTTTATATGTTTTTTTTTTCTTTTCCTTATATTTTCTGGTTATGCCTTTCTTTTGTTGGGGAGGGTGTTTTGATGGAAATCTGTCATAAAAATGACTACAGAGTAAACCAAATAAGTACTAGTAATGTAACCTGAATCCTTGTAAATTGAAGAGGGCAGGCTGAAAATGTAGTGAGAATATGTGTATCTTGGGCAATGACTTTTTAGTAATTTTAGGAAGGATATCTTTTGAATATCTTTTTTGTTAAATTAAACAGCAATAATGGAAAAACATAATGAATCAATGAAAAGATGAAGAGTTTTAAATAAATTTATTAAACTTCAATAACAAAAAATCTTGAGAAAATGAATTTTTTTCCCTGGTAGTTTGAAAATGTGAGATGAGAGGTTCAAGCTTATGGAGTAACTTTACATAGAAAAAAAGACAGAAATCTTAGCAAATCATTAATTGTCCATTAGAATGCAGAAATGAGTTTTTTAGATCATATTACAAGGATAAGTGCAATTCCCAAACAGCACAAATGGACCAATAAAAGCTGATAAATGAGCATTATGAGTATAAATCCTTTGTATTTCTTCTGTTTCCTGAATCACTAAAATATCTCTATTTTTATACTAGCTCCTAAGCAAAAACAAAACAAAACAAAAATGAAACTAAATCCCTAAAATTTCTGTGCCATTAATTGCTATGAGACTATTTTCAATTCTAACCAGCAGCTTTAGGTTTGAAAATATATTCCAAGTGATAATGCTTTTGATATTTGAAGTAAAATCTACTCATAGGAAAACCAAAGGGAGGGGGGGCTTCAATTACTTATTGAATAATATTTTTTATAATGTTATATTTTAAGATCACTTCAATAATGTTTAAAGCTAAAAACTTTATTAGATAATCTTTTATTAAGCCAAAAACAAAGAAGTAGCTGGATTAAGTATTATTCTTAAGTAATTTTTCTGACAGAATTTACATTTCATATTGAAGAATTTTTGTAATTCCTCTAACTGAACTGGAAAGCATATGAGAAAACATTACTTTCCCTCTGTTTTGTCAAAACTGCAAGATATAGCCCATAGTGTAGATTATTTCATCAGAATATTGGACTTTTTTTTAAGGTATCAAAATAACTCACAAAACAAAACTATAATATTAAAATAAGGGGAAAAATTTGCATCAATTTTTAGCATTGTGGAATTTTAATAATTATTTTTAATTTTATTTTCTACCCAGTCTGAAGTTAAAGGTATCATGGCTGAAGTTAGATATTATTACTGAAATCAAATAGAATGATCTTTGGCTTAATTTATGAAATAAATCAGAGGTCACCAAGTAATGGCCATCATTCCAGATTCTGTTTGAGCACACCTTTACTTGTTTACTTACTACCAATGACTGCTTTCTTATTCCAGTGCTCAGCTAAGTGATTATGACAGAGCCCATTTGTTCCACAATGCCTAAAATATTATTTTCAACCTTTTAAAGACAACTCATGCTGGCCTCTGAAATAAATACACTCAGACATACTATACACATCATCAGCCATATTACAATGCACATTTAAAAAAAATGTTTTCCTGAAAAATGTTTGGACACCGAACTGATAATTTGTTCTAATGTTGAGTCCATTATGTTTCCTTGGATTACAACATTTATATTTGTCGCAATTATATATTTTTTTTCTGGCAAGAACAGGTTTCATATAACTATCAGTAG
Organism: Marmota monax; assembly: GCF_021218885.2. Taxonomy (NCBI): domain Eukaryota; kingdom Metazoa; phylum Chordata; class Mammalia; order Rodentia; family Sciuridae; genus Marmota; species Marmota monax. Next base: position 17,966,934 of record NW_026691950.1, read on the forward strand.
AATGAAGAATTAATGCATTAATCAATTACAGAGCACTTGCTTTGGGCAGAAAATTGTATTAAGTACTAATGATATAAAAATGAATGATGTTGTTCACTATCCAGTGGGAGGGTTGTGGAAAATGCCAATCAATCTGTGCTGCTGTGTGTTGAATAGTGTATGCTCCAGCACCTGGATTCCTACTGTGGAACACTAAGCCCCCATGTAACTGAAGACAGAACTTTAAGGAGGCAATTAAGTCATAAGGGTGTAGTCATAAGTAGGGAAAATGGCCTCATAAGATGAGAGAGAGAATTATCTCTTTCTCTCCCTTCACATATAGGAAAGGTTACCAGAGGACCCACCACCACCCAGAATGTGGCCTTCTGCCAACTGGGAGGAGAGTCCTCACATGAAAACTATGGTGCCACACCTCCACCTGAGACTTTTAATCTGTAGAACTGTGAGAAATAACAATGTGAACTGGCTGGTGTATAGTATTATTTTGTGATAGCCAGAACTAACTAAATCACTGTGTGTATGCCCAAGACAAAATGGAGACAGGCTGACAGAAAACTCAGCTTCTCAGGACTCAAGGATCTCAACCCTGACTTAAAATGCTTAAAAAAGCAAGAAGTCACTCTTTGAACTGAAAATTCCCAGGTTTAATTGACTTTTGGTATCTTTTTATTCAGGTGCTCAAGTGATGCAGTCAGGAATCTGTTTCTGCACTTTTCATTTTTTTATTATTTGTTTTATTATTAGTTGTTCAAAACATTACAAAGCTCTTGACATATCATATTTCATACATTTCATTCAAGCGGATTATGAACTCCCATTTTTACCCTGTATATGGATTGTAGAATCACATCGGTTACACATCCACTTTTTTACATACTGCCATACCAGTGTATGTTGTATTCTGCTGCCTTTCCTATCCTCTACTATCCCCCCTCCCATCTTCTCTCTCTACCCCATCTACTGTAGTTCATTTCTCTCTCTTGTTTTTTTTTTCTTTTTCCTTTCCCCTCACTTCCTCTTATAAGTAATTTTGTATAACAATGAGGGTCTCCTTCCATGACCATGCAATTTCCCTTGTCTCTCCCTTTCCCTCCCCCCTCTCGTTCCTGTTAAATGGTGATCTTCTCATTTATTTATTTATTTATTTATTGGGCTTTATTTTTAAGTAATATAGTATCCCTGGGCACCACCAGATTTATTGATCTTTCAAGCAGATAATTATCAGCAAAATTCCAGATGTGGGTATCATTAATCTCTATTGCATTGCATGCCCATTGCTAAACCACTCAGGGTTCCTAGGGAGACAAAAGAGGCAAGTGTGGCTCTTGTACCCATTGCAGACTGAGAATATGAACAAATGATTCTCCAAAGCAAAGTCCAGGTGTTTTGGGAAGGGTGGATGTTAGATGGGACTATAGATGGCAGCTACATGTAGTTCAGTTAAAAAGTTCTTCTAAAGGAACTTTCAGAAATGCACAAATTATGAATACTTAGTATTTTCTGCACTATTTCTTTGAAATGTTTGGTGCTACAAAGAATGTGGCTTTTGTCTTTGACAATACACATCAAAAAAGTATATGGAAGACAACTACATTAACTAATATTTAGGTAAAATGTTGAAGTGCTTGTATTATGTACCTTCTGATAATAAGATAGTTTAGAAATTTGAAACAAAGTTTTTAGGTTTGTATATTCCTCATAAAGAAAATGCTATTTTCATTTTATTGACTTTTTTTTCACTTAAAGGAATTATGTTTGAATTTTTTTGTCACCAAAAAGTTTGGAGAAATCTTTATAAAAGTTAGGTATGAATATAAATATAACATGATTTTTATATTATCTTTGATTCTCTCCTTTATCTATGGGGTTAATTTCATTTATTTCCAAATAATTATATGAAATTGTTAATATGTTGTAAGATTTGTACTGTCTTGAAAATTAAATATTGTAAAGATATTAGTATTTTTGTTTCTTAGAATTCTATTCCATCTTGTTTTATTATTTTCTGAAATAAAAATAACTGCAATTTGCATCATTTAGTTATATGACCTCAGTCTACTATAAAGAAAAATAAATTCTTTAATGTTTTGTGTCTAAGCATTTAAGAGAGATAGGAAGGAAGTAGTGATTTGAGAAATTATTTCTGTAAGCAATTTCTAAATGAGCTAAATGAGTTGTCTCCACCTCATCATCATCCTCCTCATCCTCCTCTTCTTTATGGTGTGGCTCTTAGTATCAGTAAGCAGTTTTAATTTAGAAGAGCTTGGTGCCTTCTCAGTGACAGAAATATACTCACGAATACCATATGACGTCTCTCTTTTAATTCATACAACAACTCTATAAAATATGGAAATAATTATTATCTCTAGTATGTAGATGAGCACTGTAAATCTTAGGTCTAAGTAATTTGTATAAGCCATAATAGCTGGTACTTACGGAACAGGGATTTATCCTTAAGTTTGCCTAATTTCTTAGCTACTTTTTAACTTACTCTTATTCTCATGAAACTATACACTTTGTATTGTTCAGCTTTACATAACTACAAAATTACCTGAGACAACAGGTTTAATTATTAAAAATTATTAATTTAGCTCATAATTTAAAGATTCAAGTTCAAGTCTGGGCAGCCCTTTTGGTTAGGGCCTCTGGTGAGGAAGCCAGGTGGTAATGATGGGAATGCATGTCAGTGAGTGGATATATATTGATCCAGGAAGCTAGGAGAGACTGAGACACTGGTGTCCCACAATCCCCTTTGAAGGACGCCTCCAATGACTGAGGACTTCCCAGTAGGCCTCATATCATAAAGATACATGGCACCTCACAATACTGCCACGACTCTGAGGACCAGGTCTTTATATATGGACCTTTGAGGGACACTAAAATCAAACCCAAACCACAGCACAGTAAAATTTAATTCAAATTAAACCAATATGCTTTCATAGTTTTGAGTAAAAATATTTTTTTCCTTTGGATTACTAAGATTCTAGATAGTTTTGGAATATGTTTTACTCACTGACGGATAAGAAAAAGAAAAAGACCTTTTTCATTGTCAATGTGGAATTCTGGATTGGTGGTTGGCTAAGCCTCATCTGTTTGTTTTTCTCTAATCACTTTTGATACATGTTTGTTTTTGTTTTTATTTTTGTACTAGGGATTTAACCCAGGGTAACTTTACCCTTGAGCTACATCCTAAGCCCTTTTTATTTTTTTAATTTGAGATAAGGTCTTACTAAGTTACTTAGCTCCTTGCTAAATTGCTCAGGCTGGCTTTGAACTTGGATCCTCATGCCTCAGTTTCCTGAGTTTCTGGGATTACATGTGTTTTTGTCACCACGCCCAGCTTGATATATGTTTTTGATGTTGGAAATAAAGCATTTTATGTTTATTGCCACAAGGACATTAATTGTTCTAGTGTTGCATACTTTTTCATTGTATCTGTAGACAGTGATACAAATTTTGTAAATGTTTCTTAATGCTTCCTTTTGCTGTTATTATATGTATAATTGTAACATAGCCTCTTAAATGTCCTTAGAATATTAGTATGGCTTATTGGTTTATTATTCCCATATGAAGTTAAACATATGTGACTACTTGCTGAGTGAATAGAAAATTTTTAATAAAGGAACATCCTTTGACTGAAATATACTAAAGTAACATTCTCTGACACCTTTTTCATTGTTTCATGAAGTAGATATAAGAATTCCTTGAATATTAGGGTAAATATTTATTAGAACACATATCTTTTAGTTTTGCAGAATAAAACCACATGTTAAAAGTGACTATAGAAATTAGTTATATGGTTGTTAGGTAAGATGGACGTCCAAAAGAAGGCTTTTTTATTTGTCTCTTACCATTTTATAAATTCTGGCTAGTTGAGATAGTTTTTTTTTTTTATGTCATATTCCTAGACTGGGTCTGCGTTACATCAAGAAAAGTCATTGCATGATTTAGAGAGTTGAAATAATGAATTTCCTAACGTCATCTAGGAGGTTGACTACTTACTTGTGTCCATTTAAATGTTTCAGATGCCCCTTCCAACATTTCAACTGGCTAATTTTTAATCCCCTGCTATTTTCTCTTTGTTAAACTTCTGCATTTCTAGTTGGCATGCTATTAATGGCAGTCTCCCAGTATTCTTTTCCCTCTGTAAAAACAGCAAACACATCTCTCAGTTTGCATATACTTGCCAAATGTCTATCCATTTTAGACTTTTTATTTGCAATGTGTTTATTTATCAAATGGATTACTATAACAATGAGAAGCATATGTGTTTTTCCCCTCTGCTCTTGTCCATTTTTGTACTTCCCTTTTAGAGTTCTCCAGTTTTTCCATCATTTTTATGTAACTTGCTTCCAGCTGAAAACTCATGATAGTGGTTTTCCCTCAAACTGAAGCAGGTATCGCTCTATAATTAGACTATAGGAAATGTTGCAGAAGGAATCAGTAGCCTTCTTTCCTGCTTCAAGGGACTGTCTGTATTCTTTGCAACACACTCAGATTTAATATCCCTCAAAAGCTACAATCTATGAGTGTGTGTGTGCACACACATACATGCTATATATAAACATGCCACATACATGCATAAGATAAATACATATTTATTTATAATTGCCTATATTTGAAATATATTACCCATCAATGATAACTCAAAACAATATCTAGCAGTATAGGTGTTTTGTTCACGTATGTATGGTTCTGTCTGGAGATTAAATCCTTTAAAATGTAGTGGAACATTTTTAGTTTGATTCCATCCCAGTTATTGATTCTTGGTTCTAATATGTTGATGTGTACATAATGGGAAAAAGTAGGCCCTAATCTTCATCATGTGGGATTAGGCCACAACTTCCTTAATAAGAATCCTATAGCACAAGAATTAAAACCAAGAACCGATACTGTTAATAACCAGCTATCTAAGCCTTGTTTAATATATGCATTTCTGAGAAATTTGAATCTTTCTTATTAATTTTGAAAATTCATTCTTTGGAGCAAAAACAAACACCAACAAATTCTAATTATCTATATGTGTATGGATTTAAAAAGATACATTGGAAAGAGCTAAATATTGCAAACATATCTATTACAGAACCAAAGGACGTATATCCAAATTATTTCTTTTAACATCTGAGATTCTCTTTGGGGATAACAGTGAACATTCAAGAGAAGAGACAATAATCAGCAGAGTGCTGCTGTCTGCCACCAAGGTCCAAGGTCCCTTGCAGCACAGTATTGTGCCTGCTGAAGAATCCTGGAGGTTTGCTAGCAGCCATTCAGAATTCCCATTATGTACACATCAACATATTTGTCATCTTATATAGCACCACTATAACTTATGCCGCCTTTTGATTATCTGTTGTGGTAGATTGTAGCACCAGCCATTCATTTTCCAAAACAAGAGTGCACCTTGGTTTCTTTGTTCTTTTAATTCCTGACATTTTCAACTAATTATAAAGACCTAACATTCTCCACTTTAAATATTTATTGATTTCACTTATTTTCTGCATCTCCATTATGCCAGCCCCATGCCTGCAAGCCTGTGCTTCATAGATGTATTTCCTATAAAGATGATAAATTCACCTGTTTTAAGCAATGAGATTATATTGTTCTTTGATTGTGTATTAGGATTCTACTTGATCAACCCTATCAGTTCAGACTAATATAATGTTAACCTGGTAAATTATATATAAATAATGTAATTTCTTAAAACAGTGGTTTCCTTCATTTGTACATCATATTGGATTAAGTCCCACCCTAATATGAACTCATCTTAAAGGTTAACAACTACAAGTCTTTTTCTAAGTATTAAGGTTGCATTCTGAGGTTCTGGGTTAGGGGTGTTGGCACTTAAATATACCTTTTTGAGGAATGAAATTCAACCCAAAACAGTGACCATTCTATGTGTTTTCATGTCACCCATGCATATACACACATCTCATTATACTTAATCCATTCTTGTTTTGTTTTGTCTGTGATGCTGGGGTTCAAAACCAGGGCCTTACACAGGCGAGGCAAGCACTATACCACAGGCCTTTCATTATAATCAACACTCTATTCATGTGTCTCTCTTCTCTAAGAGATTCTGAGCTCTTTAAAGCATGTGGAGTATCTAATCTATCTTTGTCTTCCTAGTGTTGGACATGTTGTAGGCTTTTAATGCATGTTGATTAAAGGCATAAATCTTTGTTCACTGGTTTTAAAAATAGGCCTTATGATAACAAAGATTACAAGGATTGATAATGTCATATAATATCTAATAATCTGCTTTTTATTTTCTCGTTACTACAGAGAAAAGGTGTAGGAATACCTTCAATCAGGAACAAAGGGAATATAGTTCTTTCCCAGAGTCCTCATTGTTTCACAGCCTTGGGAAAATTTTACTTAATTTCTGTGTGCTTATCTATAAAATATAAATGAAAGAAATTATGGCTTACAGATTCACTTTCAGGTATTTCTATTTTGCATTTCCCATTCTAGAACCACCAGAGACTCAATGTAATCATAAAACAGAGGCTCTGTAGGGAAAGCCTGGTATGTCATGCTAAGGAATTATTCACTCTGGAGAAAATGGTCAGGAAACTCAAGTAAGGATAATAAATAAAAGCTGTAGTGAGGCTGGTTAAGAAGGGGTACACCACAGATGTAGAGGAGTACACACTGAATATACAATTGATTGGATTTTGCCAAGAAGGAGGGAGAAAGAGATTCAACTCTTCAATTAGTCTGTTGAGTTCCTTAAAAGATGCCAGATGTGATCCTGAAATTTCAGGCCTCAGTAGAATGTAATTTCTGATAAATTCCTGAATGTCTATGTCATTCTCTGTGTATATATGTACTTCATTGAGACCACTATTGAAGTTATGATATCTTGTAATTATAAATTATGTACATTTCTGCCAAAATATATTTCATGCTATCTTGATGTAGGTAGGCAATGTCCTATTACAATATGCATTATTTTATATATGAATATAATAAAATTCAAAAAGATATTTTGCTTGCATAATTATTACTTCAAAAATATCTTTTGATTCAGAATATTCTTAATATAAAGTATGTATTTAATTTTAGTTTAATTAAAATTATACCCACATATATTCCATTCCTTCAATTCCTAAAAATGTACAGATGTATCTTAATCATTATTAATCTGTAGTGAAGTCTCCTATAAAGCCCAAAACATGGCATATGTTTGGGGAGGGAGATGGTTTTGAAATGTAGCACCATTCCCCACAACTAAATGGTTTCTAGTCTTTATTTCTGTTACTGAAAATTATTTTAATCAACCTGTTCATAAATGAAATCTAATGATATACTAATGTAAAGATTATGGTATATTTATAATTTTAGTAGACTGGATCCAGTGATAAGAAAAAATTAAGTTTTATAATGCTAAGTGACTGCATTCTGCTGAGGAACATTTTTGCATTGAACCCAAGTGACCAAAACTTCTTTGTATTTTGTGAGGTTTAGTTGTAGAATGCTTTACTTTTTGCCTGTGAAGTTGATTCATTTTAGAATTCCAGATTAAAGGCTTAAAGAGACCTGTTGATTTGTAAATCAATCATTTTTCTTCCACCTTTTTAAATTTTTCTTACTACTTAAAAGTAATTATCATACATCTTAGAGTCAGTAAGCCATCATTTGTAGAGTATATGTATCCTTCTGGGTTGCATGTTGTATAGTCCCATGTTATTGTTTTTTAATCATCAAAAATCACATTTTAATTACAAACCAACAAAAAGAAGGTCTTGAGGGGCTTCATGTATCATTCTGTTTCTCATAAAACAGGGCTCCAAAAGTAAACTTCTGACTTTAGATCATTTCTTTATCATTAATGACATCCAAGCTCTTAGCCTGGATTTTTTTGGTCTCAGAGAATTATTTTACATTTTAAGAATTATCAGTACTCTAAGTACTTACATATTTTGTGTATTGTGCATATTTTTCAAATATATATGTTTATATATGATTTGTTGTAGGTAATATAGTATAAATCCATTAAAGACAGTAAAAATAAAATGATCACTTTCCAATATTACTTTTTTCAATCAGAAAATAATAAACCTGTAACTACTGTTCTATAGAATTGTATTTAAATGATGAAATGTATATGAATAAAGAAGGTACTACACAGTAGGTAAGTGTACAAATATTTATATTTTTATATGACAAAAAAATTAGTTATTAGTAAAATGTATGAAATCTCCATCCTTAAAGGAAATAATAGTGCAATAATAATTAATATTGATAGTGGTGTTTTCTCTCTCAAATAATATTGTACATGATTCTTTCTTTAAAAATTTCTCTAGAAGAGTATATTTGATATAAGTGTTTATAACTTCATAATTATAAAGCAAACGCTAAAAAAATAAATAAGTTAATCTTATTTAGGTTCAATAATAGAAAGTTCCTTCATTGCAACTTCCAATTGTATAGAATATACATTAAGTATTGATTTATTTATCTGCTTTTAATGCAGAGACACCAATTGCCTATTACTGAAAATGGAAACAAGAAAAAAATAACTTGTGTTCACTTTTCCAAGTATTGTTTAGTTTCCTTAAAAAGCAGTTTTCAATACCAGATTTCCTTTTCTCTCTCACCTAAATATTAGAATGTTGATGATACTGTCCCAGGTTATGCATTATCTTGTGTTAAATATTCTAGACCCATAGCTCTCAGGTGGAATAAGGACCACGTCTCCGAAAAAGACCCACATGACACACTGTATAGGAGATGTTATCAATCTATAAGTGATATATATGGAGTGTCTGGACATGTAGAAAGTTAGATTCCCGTTTTGTCACACTTCCTGGGTGACCTGTACATTATTTTTATAAAGGGACTCAATACTGAAAATAAATATAATGTTTAAGAGACAAAGAGATATACAATAAATACAGGATAGAACTTGGGGAGGATTACATAAAAGTAATTCCAATGAAATTTGCCTTCTATAAATTCTATTACATAAAATTTTTAAAAGTTTTAAATGTTATCAGATTATAAAGTAGTTATTAGATGATACTGAAAGAATATTGTCCTCCTTAAATTTAAATATGATTTGGACTGATCATGTAGTAATAATGTTCACTAATATAATAATCATGTTCACTTTGTTTTAAAAATATAAAATGTTAAGAAACTGAAAACTCCAAATTATTATATAGCTGAGTGATAATTACAGTTACTGTGAATCTTGCAATGCTGATCTCTATATTTATGTATCTGTAGAGCTTCATAAATGTTTTTAATCTTTTTTTTTTTTTCGTTTCAGCCTGATAAAGGAAGAATCACTTCATTTTTAATGGATGTCTAGCATCATACAATAGGGATTATTTTTAAATATATTTGATCAGACTCTATACTACAGTGCCCCATACTATATATTTTAAAAGTAAGATAAATAACTTTAAGTCTGAAAAAGATTTTTTTGTATTCCCCAGATTTTTAGGGTTTTTTTATTTTTATTTTTTTGTAACTGTGATACAAACTTTCTATGTTAAATATGAGGTTCTTAGGGCTGGGGATATAGCTCAGTTAGTAGAGTGCTTGCCTCACATGCACAAGGCCTTGCATGTTCGATCCCCAGCACCACACACACACAAAAAAGTTCTTTATTAGTCTGTTTTGCATTACTGCAATGAAATACCTGAAGCAGGTAATTTGTAAAAATAAAAGGTTAAGTTAGCTTACAGTTTTGGAGGTTCAAAGTTCAGAATTGGTTGACCACATTGGTTTGTCCTCTGTACAGGGTGGCAAATCATGGTAGGAGCATGTGTAAAAGCAGTCATGTTTCAAACCAGAGCAGAGAGAAAAACTGAGTCTGGGGTTCTACAATCCCCTTTGAGGGAATGATCTCAGAATTCCCTCCGGTCAGATCCCTCTTCTTAAAGACCCACAGCTCATCCCAGTTATACCACCTTAGGGAGCAAGTGTTTTCATATGGAACCTTGGGGGATGTAACTAAATCACATACATGCTTAACAGGAAACTTGAGAGAATGATATATGAGATGGTGTTTTATGCCTTCCATTAATGCATCCACCCCACTTCCTCCTGTTCTGTTCACTCCCCTGTAAGGGTCAGATCTTTTAAGAGGAGATGAGGTACTTCTCTGACCCTAAGGTGATGAACCTTCAGTTGGCAACAACAGTTTGTGGATGTCAATCTTTGGTGTGATTATTTTACAAAGAGTTATGTTGATATGGCCTAGGAATTGGCTCATTTGGGCCTCTCTTCTTCCAAGGATAGTCTGCTGAGTGAGTTATGTATGAAACATTCTTACTGTAAAAAAAAAAAAGACTTAGAACCCCCTGCTTTGGTTCCTGTGTATTATCATTTCAAGTAATCTTGAACATATAGTAAACTTCCAAGGACCATAAGAGAAAATCAAAGAGATTTTCATGAATTTAAGCCACAGGAATGACTTTTTGTTAAATCACTGAATTATTCAACTTGGAACCAACCCACTTTCTAATCTTTAACATAGGATTTGAGACCCTTATTTTAACATATGATACCCTTATTTTAAACCAATTTTATTTTATTGTTATTTTTGCTGCCCTAAGCATTCTAATACAAACAGAAATGACATCACATTTCTGTTAAAATTGTTGCTTCATGGTGATACCATAAATTGAGGCAATTGGGATATAGGATTGAGATGTAACTCTACGTGAGGCCATCACTGGAATTCATAGAGTAGTCAGCCTAACTAGTCCCAGTACCAGAGATTAGAAATGAAAGCCATAAGGGGAAGTGGGCCTTTGAAAAGAAGTGGTCTCTGTCACTGGCATTTCTGAGCTTTATTTCATGTTTTATTATGCTGAGCCATGCCTGTTACATTATTATACTTATGAAGTCTGAAGACAACTGAAATAATTTTTATGTAATATAAATAACTCCCTACTGCACTCAAAAACCCATGCCTGAGTGCATCAGTGAGTTTTTTTAATCTCACATAAACATAACCTATTCTATCTTCATATTTTATAAAGTAACAGATATATCTGACTCAGGAGGCTTAGGCAGGAGGAGACCAGTGTTGCTAACACAGTAAGACATATCTCAAAACAAAATTTAAAATTGTGTGTGTGGGGGTGTGTGCTTGATATGTACCTCAGAGGTAGAATATTTCTTGGTTCAGTTCTCAGTACTGAAAAAACAAAAATCTACGTTTGAGGACAGAGTTAGAGACTAAATATAATGCAATATTCATTTATGTCTGCATTATACTCCTGCTTTGTAAATCTTTTCTACTTTATTTTATTTTTATTTTTTGAGAGGGAGTCTTGCTGGGTTGTTCAGTCTGCTCTTGAACTTCTGGGCTTAAATGATCCTCAGCCTCCTGTGTAGCTGGGACTACATGTGTGCCAAGGCACCTGGCTTGGAAATAAAGACCAAGTGTATGCATATGCATTTCATGCACTCATTTAGAATTACTTGTTTGCCTCTTTTTTAGCACTTTATTAAAAGTGATAAAAATCAAAGGCATTTTTTTAGTTCATCTCGTGACTTAGCTTTTATAAGCTTTAATGCCAACTGATTTCAACATAGAATTTTGTAAAATTCCCTTTTCTTTACAGTCCTCTTTCTCAAGGCTTCATTCTGTTTCTTCTTGTTTTTCTCTTTTATAGTTTAGTTTGGAAATATAACGTATTCACTTTAAAAAAAGTCTTAGCTAAATGATTCAGTATGACATCCTTTCAATTCATTTGTTTGACGATATATACAGGTAAAAAATATAAAGCTCTCAAATGTTGCCACAGGTAGATGGTAAGGAACTAATACAGATGCAATTCCATTTATTGTTCAATGAATTTTTTTCAAAATTATATCTAGCTATTGTTATAGAATTCAACTTGTGAAAGATTTATTTTCAAAATCGCTCTTACAGAACCAGTACTGAAATATTTTTCCTAGCAATATATATGAATTTGTTAATATTAAAACACATTTTCATTAATTTTGGAAACCTACTTCTATGACTGATATGCGTGTATCTGAAACAATTAATCATTTTATTTTTTTGGAATAGGCCTCAAAAATATTATATGAATGTTGACTGATAATTATGATAATTTGCTTTATCAAACATTGCCAGGAATGTGTGGAATATTTGGAAATTGGATTTCCTTGTGAGATCACGATTGTAAGGTCAGGCACTGGTGACAAGAGGAGGCAGATTAAAAGCTGCTGTACAAGGCTTTATTGAGATTCGCTCCAGGGCGAGACCCTCCAGTCCAACAGAGCGGGTCCAGAGGAGTCGTGCCCAGGCTCAGCTGGACTGGAATTTTATTGGGGTTTAGGGCAGGAAGGGAGAGTGTGGGACCGGAAGGGAGGGTTTTAGGATTCCTTGTCCTCCTGGGGTTGGTTGGGGGATCTTGCTGAGCTCCAGGTCCTTCTAGGATCAGTCAAGAGATCCCACTGATTGACAGGTGGTTATCACTGCTTGTCTGTTGGTATCTGATTGGTTATTGCCTGGTGCTTTGTTCTCTTAGCCACCTCAAACCGACCTAACAACTATACTTTCAGAGTTTGGTTATAACTCCTGAGCTCAAGGCACTTTCACTGCGGTGACTAAAAGACCTGACCGGAATAATTGTAGAGGAGAAAAATTATATTGGGGGCTCATGGTTTCATAGGTCTCAATTAAAAACACCAGGTTACATTCCTTAGGGATCAAGTGAGGCAGAACATCTTGGCAGAAAAGTATGGTAGAGGGAAGTGGCTCACTTGATGATCAGGCAGTTGAGAGAGAGAGAGACTGAACTCAGCTTACGAATTTATACCCCAGAAGCATGCCCCCAGTGACCCACTTCTTCCAGTCACACCCTACCCACCTTCAGTTATCATTCAGTTAATCCTATCATGGAATTAATTTACTGATTGGGTAAGGCTTTCATAACCCACACACTTTCATAACCCACATTTTACCTCTGAATATTCTTGCATTGTTTCACACAGAGCTTTTGGGGACACCTCAGATCCAAACCACAACACACTGGGTTTGATCATCGGCACTGAAAAAAAAAATTAAATCTCTATTTTCAAATTTTTTTCTTTATTTATAGAATATTATTGAGTCAGTTTCGTAAGTCTTTAAAGTTAACACATAGAAACATTTGTGTATGTATGTATATGTGTATACATATGCATGAAGAGATTTATGGTTTTTAATTTTCCACCAAAATATTTTAGAACATAGGGAAATAATATCTTACACTGTAGTAAAATTTTATCTTTAAATTGTGTTTTGTCAAAATAAAACTATTTAGTACATAAATATCAAATAGCCATTAACAATAAAATATAAATTTGATTTAATATGAATCAACAAATTTTTATTAATTTTTCAATGTATATCCCATTTTGACATTTTATGTGAGATTAAATTGAAAATACATCAAGTTTCAAAACACATCAGTACACTGATTTTTATAAGGTACTTTACAAGTTTGCCTTTATTGGTCTGCTAAATCTTGCACATTTTTCCATATCTATAAGAATAAATTTTGTGCATTTGGGAATTCCATTGCAATCATAGCAAATTAAACTCAAAACCTTTATACTGGAACACACACACACACACACACACGGAACTGACAGAAGCAGAGAGTGGAGTGAAGGTTACCAAGATATGAGGGAGTGGAGTAGTGGAAATGGTAAGATGTTGATCAGAGTGTAAAGTTTCAGTAATGCTTGAAGAGCATACTCTGGAGACTTAACTTATAGAATGGTAGCCACAGTTAATAATAACTAGTGCATACCTGAAGTTTATTAAGAGAATAAATCTTAAATTTTCTCATCACAATAAATGATAACTGTGAGATGATGGTTATGTCAGTTATTATGTCAGTGTGACTATGGTTATCATTCACAATGTATACTTATACCAAAATATCAAATTCTATACCTTAATTATGTAAGATTTTATTAGTCAATAAAGATGTAAAAATAAAATAAATTTCAAATAGAATATAAATGAACATGCCAAGTTTAAAGTATTATCAGATATGGGTTATTTTTCTAATAAAACTTGGGTTTATCCAAACTAAGTTTTCATAAAGAACTTGTGTTGTAGTTGGGTTTTTTAAATTTGCTTTTTGTTTTAAAGTGAATTGTTTTCTGTTTCTGTTCTCAATTCACAGAATTTGTGTTTTTTTTTCCTCTATCACTACTCCTTTGTTTTACATTTATCTCAAATGAACTCATACTATCTGTAATGAATTGTTATTAACCCAACCTGAAACAAATGACAAATGATGATAATGGTTAACAATAGCAAAAACTGTACCCTATTAGGAAATTAAACAACAACAACAGCAGCAAAAACTGTCCTAATGTTTTTGTGAAACCTAAATTTCCAAGAGTTTTTTTTTTTTTTTTTTTTTTAAGAATTCTGTATTATATTTACTACTGTCACCTTCTGGTGACACAAATGTTGGTTTGGAGATTGTTTTCACAGAAAGTTTCCAATGAAAATAATTCTGAATTTTTATCACTGTAAATAATGATTCAATTACTTTTATACATTTTTGATGTTTTCTCTGTATTGCTGGATTAGGATGTATTTGAACATATTATTGCATTCTTTTCTCATCCTTTATTGTGGTTCTAAAAATACATTTAATATTAGGTATGAAGAATATTTGTCTTAAGAAAAATTTGTCTTAAGAAAAATAATATTATAGGGATTGAATATGCCCTTTCCCTTAATTTTAAGAACATTTGATACAGAAATAGTAATAAAATTCTAGATTATTTTTGCAAATGAATTTTGTAAAGCACTGTTGTTTTGTATACAACAATGATGAAGACTCTAAATATATTGCTGTCATAGTAATTTTTGGTTTGTATGCCTCTTCACATATTCTCACTGATTGAAGGCTTCCTTGATGTATCTTTAATTAACATTAAGATTCTTGCAGCTCACAATGGTGACTAATATTTACAGCAAATGATTGCTTATCAAATTTTCTTATGTATAGATAAGTTATCTGTATGTAAGTTATCTATATGTAATTTATAATGTAATGTGAAAATTGTTTTGGTATAATTGCAAAAACTATATCACTTAATTTGAGATACCTTTTTCAAATGAATCATCTTTGTAATAAGAATGTACCACTCTTTTTAAGAAGCATGAGTACACTAAAATATCAAGTTGTAAGTTTGGCATACATGTAAGAGGATGGTCACATTTACACTTATGTCATCACACAGTTGCTTAATCATCTGCTCAGACACTGCATCCACACAGGGGAACTTTAGAACTCATTCACCCTCAGAATCCACTGTTAGTCTGAACTGCCTAATGAGTATATCGGCTTTTATTTATCTTTCACTGATAGCATAGAATATATTTTCAGCTTAAAATATTCACTGATGAATCAATTTTAATTTAGGGACTAAGTAAAATTCTCATTAAGCCTGACAAATGGTAGCCTTGAGTAGACATTTTAAATCAAGATACCTCATGTTAGTTATGAAATATGGACTGCATCAGGGATGAAGTGTTTCTTTAAGAAAGTAATGGAAAACATTTAGCTGTGAGGTTATATTATACTTCTGAATAAACACTTCTGAATAAATACTTCTGAAGTGTATAAACACAAACATAAACCAGGAATAACTAATGGGTTCATCCTATACATTTTGTGCCGGTATTACGGGTAGGATAAACCATTGTTTTTCGACAGAAAAATTTACTTATGGAAAGAAGAATTGAATACAGAAAGATTTTAAGTAAAAATTGTAGCAATGAGGTCCCTGTGAACTTGAGTGTCTTTTTCAGTATTTTTTTCATATTATTTTATTACATGTATTTTTTTCTGAAAAATAAATTAAGTCCAGGTCTATTAGTCTAATTATCACAGAAGTGCCCAGGTTATATTTCTCTTACAATAATCATATTTATTATCTTCTTTATTATAAGAGAATATAATAATTATATAATAAGATATAATTTTAAATTATATAGATAGAATATTGGTGTTTGTGATCTATAATCTGTGAACTTAGTGTCATTATTTGACTGAACAGAAGGGAAAATGGGAATGAATCATTTTTATTATTTCTTTTATATTATATATATCATTAGGATACATTTTGATATAAGCATACAAGTATGAAATAGAACTTGCTATAATTTAGTCCCCAGCACTTCCCATCCCTTACCCTGTTCCTCTACTCTACTGATCTTTGGGCAATTTATTCATAATTTTTTTTCATGTAGGTAGACTTGATATTGGAATTCACTGTGCTATATGCCTGTGTGTACATACTAATTCTTAAAATGGTTTTATTTATGTAGTAAGTAGTATATATAAAATAAATTAAAATATAAATTTTTAATATATGAATATTAACTTTTTACTGATTTTTTTAAGGCTTGGGTAAAATTTGTCACTTTTCACTGTCTTTAAAATGTATATCATCACAATCAGTGAATTTATTTTATAACTGATGAAACTCTGGTTATGTTTTCTTCAGGACATTTTTTTTTTTTAAATGGGTGTGGGTCTTTCCTGTTGAACAATGTTCCTTACCCATCTTCACATTGGCAATATTCTATGGACCAGTTTGTGTTGCTTCAGCAGAACTTAACTTTTGCCTCAAAATTATGATGTATTCAACCAAACATTAGTTAATATAAGAAAACTGAATATATTGATTTTTATGTCTAGTTTTTAAAAAGAATATTATAGATAATGATTCCCTTAATCACTCTACAGTCCTAAGTCCATCAAACTCATTCGTAAATAGGTAACTAGAACTAAAATAAAGTTAGTGTTGATGTTGATAATGATTTAACTTAACACAAACTTACTGTTTCTTCATTTTTTTTTTAAATTTCAGATGCAATAACAGAACCCAATGTGCAGTGGTGGCAGGCCCTGATGTTTTTCCGGACCCATGTCCAGGAACCTATAAATACCTTGAAGTGCAGTATGAATGTGTTCCTTACAGTATGTATATTCCTGTCTTTTCTTGTAAGAAAAAAATATTAATCTTTGTTTTACATGAATTTATAAAACATTATCTGTGAAAAAATTTAAGTAATCATATAAATGAAAAAAGGGGGCTGATTTTAGCTTTTGAGGATCATAGACCTTCCCCACCATTGGAAGAATCAAATATTTCCTGCATATTCCTGCAGTGTTTATTTTAAATATTTCCATACATCAGCACCTATTTTGACACTCTTTTCTTGATACAATAATATAAAGTATTTAAGAAAAGGTTGAAGAAGTACCATGCCAATCCTGCATTGTCCAGGTCTGAGCAAATGGGAAAATAGAGTAAATAATGTGCATATAGTGGTACAGAAATTGATTACTTTTGAATTTCATACAAGGAATTATAACTAAACTTCATATGCTGTCAATACTTGGAGATTTAGAAATATATTCCAGAGGAAATAGATTGTAACAGGTATAAGGATTTTATGAGTTAAGGCATTCTTCACAGTATATTTTTTAAAGCTTCAGAAGCTTCAGATATCTTTGCAACCTTTATGTCAGATATATGATATGGGCCAGGAATATTTTTTTTTTCTTTAGGAATAATGAAGTATCAAACAATCTGAAGTGGAACATTTTCTGAATTTTTTACCCAAAGGAAGACTTAACCATCGCAAAACTTTTTTGAAGTGACTAGTTAATTATTCGTGGGATTTTTTTTTTTTTTTTTTTTTTTTTTAGTGAAAATCACTCCGGAAATCCTGTAGTCTCATTTTAGTTATTCAGCTCATCCCAAAGATAGAAAACACCTGGGATCATAAACAAATCCCAGGTTCCAGCTTCCTTTGATGTCTCAGAAGGAGCAAAATATCTGGGGATCAGCTGGTTTACTGAGCCAAGAGATAGTTCTAAACTTGCCTGTTTTGCACTTATTTAAAGCAGCAACACTTTACTCAGGACTTAGAAATGAACATGCTTCAAAAATAGAAATTTGACCACCAAGAAATAAATTGAAAATTAAAAATCGTAATGAAAGAGATCAAGAGACAGTTTCAACTTTTGTTATCTGTAGTGTGGTTGATTAGAGAAAGTTAAACCTAGTAAAGTTTGATATACTGGTCTTCCTTGTTATGAAAAAGCATTAAGCATTTTGTTGAAATCTCAATTATACTATGTTTCTTAATTTTATATCTATAGGCCCTTCTATGAAAAATATAAAACTCCTACTGAGCATTTATTGTTCAAGAGTGAATTTTGAAAGAAATGAAATTCAAAGGCCATCTTGGAAGTGGGATAGTTATGCCTGGGTTGCATAATAAGATCTTTGTGAAATATGTAGAAATAAGGTAGAATCTTATTCTAGGAAGGCATTTTATTAAAATATACAATAAGGTGAACCTCTTTTTTTTAAAAAAACTTACATTTATATTTTTCATTTTCATACTTTGAAACATGAAAGCAGAAGTAAAATGTCAGTTTGTAGATTTCATCTTCATTTTTTAATAGTAACAAACTTCACAGCTGTCTCTTTGGTTTCTTGTATTTCAATAGAATTTCTTTGAGATCTCTACTCCAATATCCTATGCCAACTCTTGGTAAAATATCATCTACTTGTATCACTTCAATATAAATAAGAACTTGCTCATACACTTTAAAAGGATCATGGTTTACCACAGGTTTCTTTTCTTTCATAAATATTTAGGGATGGGCAATTCAATTGCTTACCTTAATATTCCTGTATTAGAGATTTCTGATAATCCTGAAACTTTAGTGACTGCCTTATGAATATGTTCCTTATTAAAATATTTATCTGATTCTTCCACTAAATAAGAATTATGAACTTAGGTGTTCCTACTAGCTACTGTATATGTTGGTTTACTTTATACCATATAGCATGGCCATGTTTGTTTAAATTATTTTCATTATGTTTCAGTTAAAAATGTAATGCAGGATTGGAATTCATTTACTAAATTCAACATGATTTTAAAAGAAAATAATCTAAAGGAAAGTATAAACTCTAAAGTAAACTGTCGTGGCTCATTGGAGAGGTGGATTGATTCAATACAAAGATCAGGCACTTTGGGTTTAGAAAATGGTCTGACTATTTAACAAAAAGGCTGGGTTCTTTTGCATGAGTAAGCCATTAAAATGTTCAGCATCTTACCCTTAGACCTTCCCTGGTTGATGAATCAATCCTAATATAGATCAACATGCAACTGTTTTCTTAAGCATAAAGTGCATTTTTTCAATGCTGAAAAGATTCACTTCTTTAAAATTCTTGTCATTTATTGATACTTGCTACATGTCATTTACTACATAGACTAAATGGTTACATATATTATTTTATTGAATCCCCACAAGACCCTCCCTGGAGGTATGAGTGTTGTCATTTTACTAAAGAGTAACCAGGCTACATATGTGTTTATGTAAAATGTAGACTTTTGAGTGAATGGCAAAACCAAGACAAGCTATATTTCTTCTCCCCTTAGATTTTTCCCTTTATACTTTTGTGAGTTATTTAATCTTGTTTAATATTTAGTTCTTATAATTTTTAGCAATATGGTAATGGCCTATGGTGAGCACAGATGCTTCAAGGGCTTAGATCCTTTTTCTTAGTCTCTCAGCTATTTATTATTAAGAAGCTTCTGCTCCATTATTTAGAGCAATTGAATTTCCCTGTGCTTTTTCCCAAAACATTTCATGGAGCTTTGGGGCATTAACTACTTTGTGCCATTAAAAATACTACCTAGAGCTTAGAATGTGCCTCTTTTTTAAAGAGTAATTGAGGAAGATGTTTTAAATGATTTTTATTATTGAGGAAATGCTATACTTAATATCTTCATGATTTTTTTTTAGTTTTATTGATTTTATTTTTTTAAATACTCGACAACAGAATGCATTACAGTTCTTATTACACATATAGAATAGAATTTTTCGTATCTTTGTATATAGAGTATGTTCACGCCAATTCATGCCTTTATACATGTACTTTGTTTTGTTTTTTGGCATTTCAATTCTTATTACACATATATACCACAATTTTTCATATCTGTTTATATATAAAGTATGTTGACACCCAATTCAAGTCTTCATACATGTACTTTGGAAAATGATGCCCATCACATTCTAAAGACCTTTATTGCATTAGTGTAAGGCAAACTTCAGATTTAGGATTTAATATTTGACAGTTTTCTTATTAAATACCTAATAAACAAACCCAGTAAAGTTCTATTCTGTTATATGATTCAGTAATATCTATTTCCATTTTTGCATTTAGGACCACAAACTGTTAAACATGTCAGAACATTGTAGTGATTGGCAGAACCACTTATGATGACAGTCCCATGAAATTATAATGGAACTGAAAGATTCCTATTACCTGGGACTTTTACTGCACCTTTTCTATTTAGATATGCTTAGATGCACAAATATGTTTGGTTAGTTTTAGTTGCCTGCAGCATTCAGTACAGTAATGTGTTACAGGTTTGCAGCAATCAGCTGCACAGCCCAGGTGTAGGGTAGGTCATATCAGCTACTTCTGTGTAAATACACTCTAAGTTGTTTACACAATGGCAAAAATCACCTAATGATTCATTTCTAAGAATGCATCACTATTGAGTGACACACAGTAAAATACATTTAGTATTTATGAATGTTTTCTTAATATTGTTATGTGAAAATATTGTTAGTATCAATATTATCTTTCTTTATATACATTCTATGTGTTTCTACAGCAACTTCGATTTTTTAGGTGAGATTATTATCATGAGAAATTTAGGAAAACAAGTTTTTAGGAAAATATGTCAATACTAATGTAGCATATTAGAGTTAATGCAGACAAAAATTCAACAAAGATGAATGTATTACATAAGAAAAGCAAATGTCCCAAGAAACTTAGAACAATTTGTGTGTGTGCATGTGTGTATATTATGGGATATTGAACCCAGGACCTCACCCATGTGAAGGGAATACTACTCTACCATCAAACTACATCCCCAGCCCAACTTACAATAATTCTTGCACAGAATTTTAGAAGTCAATAAATAGGTACATAATGGAATACTGATGACTTTAGGGGAATATTCTGAGTGAATCAAATGATGTGGCTTATATCAATCTTTTTCAGAATTCCTAATGTTTTATTTAGTCTTTATTGAGTCTTAACTACTTTCTCCTGTTGTGTATTTTCTTATCTGTGTTTACAGATACCCTGTTTCTAACAAAATCCGTAACAGATGAATCAATACTTTTCTCTGTTCCTGTCACACCTTAGTTCCAGTGTCTTTTGTAGCCTCTGTATTTTCTTTTGAGGTTTGATTTTCCTTCTTAGTGAATGTTTTCCTCCCAGGAAATGACCCAAGTATTTAAGAGATTAAACCTCACTATTTCCTAAGCCCCCTTTTTGTTCTTCCTTGTTCTTCTCGCCCCATCCCCATCCCTTTTGACCTGATTTGAGATTGAAAATGTGGTATTTTCAAGTAGAGCTGCCTTCATTGAGTCAGGTTACAGGGATGACTTGTGTTAGAGAGAATACAGTTAAACAACTAACCACCTACTTAGAATATTCTCAGCAAAGAATATTTACTTTATAGCCTGCTGACAAATGGTGTTTTTTTCCAACAATACAATTTTATGCATATTATACTCCAAAAGAGCTCCTCTTCCCTGACAATCCTGCTTGTCTCTGTTTCTCTTTTTCAGAATAACAAAGCACATAGTTCTTATTCCTCTTATGGTTGATTTTCTTAAATTGAAGGGAAAATACACAATTTGGAGAGTTACTAGAAATGTGTTTGATTAAACTAATCTTATGGCTTTCTTAGTGTTAGAAGGCTTAGAGTTAGAAGGCTTAGTTAGAAGGCTTTCTTAGTGTTAAAAGCTATATGAATAGTCACGTGTGTAATTGTCTTTATGAAAAGTCATAAAAAATTAGTATTATTGGAAAATTAAAATTTATAAGTAAACAAGCTTTGACTAAACCCAGATATTTAAATAGTTAATCATAATTAATTAAATACATTTTTGCAATTCATTTTCAAATCTGTGCTTATTTTAATACATACATATTTTGGTTACTAGTTAAGCAATTACATTTTTAACGCACTTTACTACAATTTACTGACATTTTTACATTTAGAAAGAGAAAATAAGTGTTAAGGTACATTTAATTTTCAATATCTCATTTTCTATTCCCATTTTTAGACACAGGAGCCATTCAATGAATGGGTAATGATTAAAATAAAAAGGAAATGACTCCTCCAAAATTACTATGTCCATTGCAAGAATGATAAACAGAAGAATGTATTATATGCAAACAAGACCTTATTAATTCGAAGATCAATTATAAAAATAAAAATGTAAATTTTCGTTGCTTCAATTTGTTTAATTATACTTGTTTTCTGCAGGAATGTTACTAGCAACCAAAAATTTTTTTCGTATTATTCTTCTGTACATATCTTTAAAATTTAACAAAAATCATCTCTTATTTAAACATTACTCCCTCTGCAAGTGTCAGTTATATAAATTCTATCTTTTTAGAATGGTATTTCTGAGAGTCATAAAATTCATCCTTTCTGTTCTCCTGTCCTTTTTCTTTTTCACAAGAGCTTCTTTCTCTCCCATATACTTTCTTTCTCCTTCACACTATCTTGTACCTAACATATACAAGATTTTGCAAATGAATTAATTATTAATACTTAATTGAAACCTTTGTATTCCCCAAAATTAGATATTCATAGAAATTGTTGTAATCAGTTTAAAAAACAGAAGTATAGATGGAGATGTTCTAATCCTAAACTCTTACTTTTGTCCAACTGCTTCTTATGTCATGGAAATTAGTGTCAATTCGATTTTGCCATTTGATTGGGTTACCACCCTCTTTTTACCTTCTTTCCATCAATCAACTACTCTTGAGTACCTACTGCATGCCAGGCATTAATAAAAACACTTGGAATAGAAAATTAGTAAAGATTTTAGCCTCAAGTTCAGCAAGGTCCCCAAAGTTACGATTGTTAGTCCAGCAACACAATTAAGCCTTTCATATTAGCAATGTACTGAGAAGACACTGATCCAAAGTGACTGATGACTGACTGGGGTGGGGTGAATATCTTCAGGATAGTTTTGGAAGAGAAAATGACCCTATGAGCTACATCAGAATGGATGAATGGACTTTTGAGTAAAAAGGGCACTAATTTTGAGTAGAGGGGACAAAGTAAGGTAATAATTATATGGTGAATGTAAAACCAGAACATTTTGCTATTTGCAACCTATCCAAATGCCCCAGAAATGGACAAAGTAGAAATTCTGGACTTCCCTGTTTACTGTGATTTCTCTGGAATATAATACTCTTTACAGTGCCAAACATGAAAAAGACAATGAAATATTTCCAAAATGTAAATATCTAAAGACTATGGTTGCAGCTCAGTGGTAGAGCATTTGCCTAGCATGCTCATGGCTCTAGATTCAATCCTCAGAATTCGAAAAAAGAGTAATTATCTGATACATGAATAAGAAATATATATATTTATTTGCACTTCTGCCAAGAACAACTTTGGCTAACTTAAACTTTAAAAAGGGAAGCAGTTAATGGGGAAATTATGAAGTATTAGTTCCACAATGAAATGAAAAACCAGGCCTCCAAAAATATAAGATCCACTGATCTAGAGAGCAAGACCTAGTGGACCTATACCAAATTATGAGGACTTTGTTCAGATAAATCAGTTCTAAAAATGTTCTGTCTGACCTAATTCCTATAATAATTGAGGCTGAGACATCAAGACAGCATGAAATCCACTACTGGAGTATCTTTTTCAGGGTAGGGGAGTGGGGTTGGCAAATCACCAACATGTGAGCAAGGAGGATCATATTTCTGTGTGAACTTTAAAACAAAAAGTTCAGGTTTGTGGCTATGGGCCAGGTTCAGGCTATATTTGGCCTCCTCAGGCTCCAGAACACCTTCAAGTCAGATTCAGCCTGTCTGGAGCAACCCTGAGTCTGCACTCCTTATGCGGACAGTGGTCTTGAGGTGAGTGATCTGGCCCTTACATGGGATCCATGCCTTTCTATTTTCTGTCTTCCAGGACTCATAATCATTTTCAATGTTTCCTGGCTCCTGAAGATATTTAAATTAGCAACTGTTGTTCTAGAGTTTGGTTCTCATAGATGTAAAAGGACGATGATTCTATCAGTTCATTCATGCCAACTATCAATCACTGTGCTAATTGACTTTGAATAGTGAACATATGAACCAGTGTATGAAATAAAGCTCATGATAAAATGCAAATGGAAAGCAAACATGATTCAAGGATAGAAAAGAATGAAAAACCAGGATTAATCAAGGGCTTCTCTAAAGGGAGAATTCATAAGATCTGAAGAACAAGAAAAAAATGGGCAAAGGCCAAAGGAATAAGGTTCAAAGCAGAGGGCATGTAGTTACCCAGGCCTTGAGCAGGGGAAGAGTTCTGCTTTTTTTGGTACAAGGGTAAGGTGACTGTGTTCCTGCCAAAGAGTAGGAAAACCTCTTGGAGCTCCTGACCACCTCTCAACAACTGCCACCATCAATAATGAGCAGTGATGTCTTTTAAATTTCTGTGATTTATTGAGAATCAAAATATATTTGCAAAAATAAATTTTTCTTTAAAATGCACTGCAGGGCTGGGGTGTGGCTCAGTAGTAGAATGCTTGCCTAGCATATGTGAGGCATTGGATTTGATTCTTAGCACCACATATAAACAAAAAAAAATAAAATAAAGGTCCATCAACACCCCAGAAAAATTTAAAAAATATATACATTGTATAAAATACTGTATTATATTAGTATAACAAAAAACAAACTTAATCCAATAAACCAACTCTCATACTATGTCAACATTTAGATAGTATGTCATATACCTATAGAAGATTAGTCATATGTAAATGTACACTTATGTGCTAATTAGTGAGGAAGCAAGATGATTTGAGAATATTAAAAAATGAATTTGATTTGCCAGAGGTAGGAAAATATTTGTTTTAGGAAGTAAATATTCATTATAGAATAACTAAAAGTTTGAAGGATTAGCTTAACTGTGCTCATTTTGCTCTATTTGAAATAGTAAAATTATAGTATTTCCATACATAAATTTAATTCAAAGAAAATTTTATAGGACAATCAAATTGTCTAATGTAAACATGCAAACATATGAGGTTAAATTGTCTTGTTTATAAATTATAGAACATTGGGGAAGAAAAGTAGTGAAAACATGTAAAGGTGAGCTTTTCCCCCAAAGTACTTTGTGTTGAAAATCTTCTAACATAAAAATCTGGAATTTTAAATGCTTTAAAAACTGAAATGTTTTGGATACTGATATAATTGGAAAATCTTGTCCAAACACAGTTGCAGCCTGGTGTGATGGGCATACCTATAATCCCAGTGGCTCTGGAGGTTGAGGCAGGAGGATTGTGATTTCAAAGCCAGCCTCAACAACTTAGTGAGGCCCTAAGCAATTCAATTAGAACCTGTCTCTAAATAAAATATATGAAATGTCTGGGAATGTGCTGGGATGTGGTTCAGTGGTTAAGTGCCTCTGGGTTAAATCCCTGGTACCAAAAAACAAAAAGCAAAAAACAACATAGTTGCTCTAAAATTATTAAAAACTATTACCATTAGACCATCTGTATATGGTGCATATGAAACATAATGAGTTTTGCATTTAGGCTTGAGTCCTGTCCCCAAGACATCTGATTATGT
This sequence comes from Marmota monax, assembly GCF_021218885.2. Taxonomy (NCBI): domain Eukaryota; kingdom Metazoa; phylum Chordata; class Mammalia; order Rodentia; family Sciuridae; genus Marmota; species Marmota monax. The sequence goes on from NW_026691950.1 coordinate 17,992,623, forward strand.
ATATACAATTTCAAAAATCTGAAATACTTCCACTCCCAAGTATTTTAGATAAGGTATACCCAGTCTGTAGTAGACTTTATGTTGTGTGAGATTTATGGAGTTAACTATTCTGATAAAATATATCTAAGTAAGTATGAAATCAGTTAAAACAGTGAATTAGCATTGTTAATTTTCTTCTGTTCCAATTATTACTTTTATAAAATTAGAAAATATTAACTGACTTAGAATTTACTTTGTTAATCTATGTAAATTTAACATGCTACCTTATTAAAATGAGAAGTTAGGAAGGTGGGAACTCACATTTTTTTCTATGTGGAGGAATTTTTCCAATGGTAAATGACCATAATTTCTGTGAATATTGTAAACATTTTACATTGCCTAAAATTTCTTCAATACCCTTCCATAAATTCCAAAAGTTCTAAAGTTAAATAATTAAATATCTATATGTTAGGCTCAATCATGGTCCCATAAAGCCTGTGTCCTAATCTTCAAAACCTGTGATATGTTACCAAAAGGCAAAGAAGCCTTTGAAGTGTGATTAAATTAATGATGCTGAGATGAGATTTTCCTGGTTATCCACTTGGGCCTGATTTGATAACAGCTGGGTCAGTGTTGGAGAGAGAAGATATGACAGTATAAACAGAAGTTGTAACAATGCAAATTGAAAAATGGAGGAATGAATATAGGCAGCCTTTATTACTTGGAAATTATAAGGAAATCAGTTTTCCCCTAGAGAACCCAGAGTAAACAACTGTGATGAAATCTTTTGATTTGATCCCTTAAGACCCATTTTGGAGCTGGGCTTAGTGGCACATGCCTGTAATCCCAGCAGCTCAGGAGGCTGATGCAGCAGGATCACAAGTTCAAAGCCAACCAATTCCATGACACACTCCTCTAAATTAAATACAAACTAGGGCTGGGGATGTGACTCAAGTACCCTTAAATTCAATCCTTGGTAAGACCCCCCACACACAAAAAAAACCCCAAACAATTCACATTTTGGATTCTGACAATGTGTGTTGTTTGGAGCCACTAAGTGTGTGATAGTATATTAGAGCATCAATAAGAAACTAATGCAACCTATTATAGTATTGTATTTTCATCAAAAATGATGAGTACAAAGGAAAAAAACAATATTTTTAATTAGGATATGGACTAATAAACACAGCATTGCTTTCTAAATAAAGATTATCATGTACTTCTGACATACTGTTTTTAAAATGTGAAAAAAATATGTATATATACACATACCTTCTCTCATAGAGTACCTACATGTAAGATGTAAAATAGGTCATTGTGGATAAGTCATTTTATGAATATGTTTAACCCAAGTTAAATTAGTATTTATTAAAGTCAATTTCACTACTTTGCACTTATATTCTCTACATAAGGCAGCAAAATTGGTGAATAGGTCAAAGGAGTTTGCTGTGCATATATTAGCTACATTAATGAAAGGAATAAATGTAGGGAGTTTTCATTTAAATTTTTTTTACGTTTCAACAGAGAGAAATTTTTCCTAATATTATAGTACTTGAATTAAATTCATATTTATGGACTTCCAATCCTGCTCTGTGTGCGTTAATTTAGCTAGACCAATCCTTGAAACTCAGTCACTTGAAAACATTGTCCAAAGTCCAACTACTCCCAATTATGTAAACATCACTGGTTCCTAACTTCCAAGAATCCTTAATCTACTCATCATAATCTCATCCACTAAACAATCATATCAATATAGAACCAAAAGCTGGGAAGAAAATCCAATGCCATCTAGTTCTTAACACAGTATATCATGAATATATTATATTCTGTATGAATTGCTTTCCTGATTCAACTAGTACAGAAACATAATAGAAGAATAAGTTATATGGGAACAAAGAAGTAGCTGTTCTAAGTAAATCTCTAAGACAAATGTGTACTTCTAATTTTAACATTGACTGTGCCAGAGTCTACTGAAGTTTCTCCATCTTTACCTTACTAAATTCTCTTAAGCATAAGAGGTTCTACCTTAGTGATTAAGTCTGAGAGCCTTAAAATCAAATAGATTTGAATTTACGTTCTGGCTTTGCTAGATACTAGCTATGCTCTAGTGCTCTGCGAATCATTCTCTTCACATAGGAAATAGGAATGTAATCAATTTAAAGAATTTCTGTCAAAATGAAGTATATGAAAATTCCTTTTACAAAGACAGCCACATTGGAAATACTCCATACATCACATTGTAACCAGTCAACTTAATATGCCTGTTGCATCCCACTCATTTTCCTTGTCTCTGACAATCAGGGCCATAATGCCCTGAGGCTTGGAATTATGTAGTGCTGTCAATTTATCCCAAGGATTTGGGAAACTCCAGGCATTGTCAAGTTATGTGATTCTCTAGTTCCCTTGACGTTCAGTGTAGTTTCACAGACCTTCTGCCTTAATTCCCCCCCCCCTTTTTTTTTAACTTTCAGATCACCTCTAGACTTTGAGGTATGCTCTGAACCACACAGAACTAGTTACAAGAACATCTTCCATATGTCCTTGCTCTTAGCCCAGTTCTTTGTTATGGGGTTGCTCTTTAACCTCAAATTTCAATTTGAATCCTTAATTAGATATTAAATACCTATATGTTAGGCTCAATCATAATTTTCATAATCAAATTTTTCAAATCCACAGTCAGGCCTCCAGGTTTCTGTGGTTTCTTTTATCACCTAAATTTCCTTCTTTGCTTTTGCCTTGGACTAGACCTAGTGGTACTAGCAATTGCATGGATCAAACCCAAGCTAACTAGTAACATTAGTGATGTCGCCCATTTCCCATACTTTCCTCCACTAGGGTTAACAATTGATACTAAGATATTTACTTTTGGCCCCATTTCTTCCCACACATAATAAAGGAAGAGCCAGTGTCCCAAAAACATCTCCAGGTGAAACTCAGCCTGTTCCTTTAGTCCATTCAAATACTAACTGAGCACCTATTATATGGGGCTAGACAGACATTCTTTAATTTTTAACCATAGAATTTAATTATATATAAAAAATCTAAGCCCATCTTTTATTTATTTTTTTATTTTGTAGATGAAAAATCCAAGACTGATAGGGAGATAGCTGGTGATTATACATTTAGAACTCATTGACTCTTAATTGCTAGTTGAATTCTCTTTTCCTTCAAGCTACTCTGGTTCTTTAAATTTCCAAAATAGTTTCTGTACAGACTAAAGATGAAAGAGTGCCTAAGACTTACTTTCAAATAAAAATATTAAAATATATTATTGTTAATTGAAATTTGGCATTGTATCTAGTATCTCACTTTAATTCATATTCTTCTAGAGGAAATTTCAGAATTCAGAGTGGTCTTAATATGACAGCATAGACTTCTGTACTTTGTTTGCCTTCAGTGAGGCCAATAATTAAGATGATTAATGATAAATTGTGATACCAAAAATCCAACTTTCTCAGTATTACAAAGGAACAGTCTTTATACAAGTGGTTGGATCTCAAACATCATGGCCTTTCTCTTAAATTTATTTCAAAATTGCCTGTAAAGTCAGTAAATGAACATTTTTAAGGAAGGTGTTTGTGTATTTTTCTTTTCTATGCTTTATACAGTAAATCACTGCATACTATTCAATTTGCTTTTTGCACCCAAAGTATGCATCCAAATTTCTGAAGCAGCTTTTTTATGGTCTCAGATTTTAGAGCAGCTTCATATGGATTCGGTGCTCTATTACATAGATACTTAAAAGTTGCTGAAGTTGTCTGTAGTTTAAAAATAAGCACACAAAATTATGGAATTGTGGTCAGAAGGGAAGAATGAATCTCTCCAAAAGGCAGAACTGAACTGTTTTCCTCAATTTAGTATGACCTTCCTTGACTGGCTCTCTTTTCTATTCTTCTTACATTTAGACAACACATTTGATGTTGTTTTTCAAGATAAGAGGAAATTTTCAGAAGTGAAAGCATATTCAAATTATTGAAAATGAAATACATTTGTTGCTTACTTTTTTCCTCTTGGATTCATTCTGATTGCTCAAAACCAATACACTTACTAGCTGGTTAATCATTTGTATCAGAATCTAATAGAAAATTGTTATGGCAGAATTTCATCTTGTCCAGATCTATTACTTTCCAACAGTTATGCACTCAAAGTCATCAAGCTTAATATCAAGAAATGTCTCTTCCTAGCAGAAGATTATTGCTAGAGGTATATTATCATGACAAACTCTTAAAACCATTACATTTTAAAAGGCATTGACTAATGCCAATATTAAGTGGGCTCAAATACCAATGGTGAAACTCACTACTTATCTATTATTGCTAGACAACAGATGGTGTGTACTGCCCTTTTTTTAAGAATTGATGATAAGTGTAGGGAAATATATGTTATTATATGTCTTTAGTTCTCTTACCCCTTCAGCCATTTATCAATATTGGTCTACATTTTTTATTTGCATTGATTATAATACATAATTCAAGAGTTTGTGATGTATTATGTTACTTGGTCTGATCTTGCCAGTTGCTACTCCTTGGGGATATCAGATGATATTTTCCAAAGTTGAAATGCCTTATCTCTATCTTGAGGCAGTAGCTTGAACACCAGTGGGAGTGCTTCAGTAAAAATTCCATTTATCATTAGTTCAAAAAGTTTTGAAGATCCACAGCTAATAGGGTCCAACTATAAGGGCTATGGTGACCTTTTCCTTTCCTTTTTTCTTTCACCTAACTTGTGGGAATCAAGATCTTTTTTTCCTCTTTGATGAATATTAGGGATAAAGAGTCTCATTGTTAACTAGGTATATAAAAGTGAACTTGATGATTTAGAGAAATGATTTATTACTTCAGTAATAGCACCTTCCTCAAAGTTATATTGAGTATTCAAATAAGTAATATGTGTAGTATAATTAGAACGGCTTCCATCACATAATTTGTGTTAATGAAAATTTATTTGGGGATTTGTGGAAATGATCATAATATGTTATATGCATATAGGAATATTACAAATGGAACCCACTATTCTGTTTAATTAATATGCACTAATAAAATCTTTAATTAGTTTCAGATCTTCCATACATTGTAGATACTCACCTATACTGGAAAAAGTCTGAATTATTAAATTCTGAATCCCACGTTTCTGAATAACTAAAGACTATTGTGCAGTCCTGATTCAAGATCTTGATATATTCTATCTGGGGGTGTTTTTAAGAGTTAAAATTCTGAAAATAACTATTCTTCATCTATCTTCAAACCTTTTAAGTAGATTGTAGACTTTCACAAAAACTCAGATCTAATTTTATATTAGTGGTGGTTGCTAGGAAACTATTTGATGCAAATTAACCATTAAATAGTGAACAGTTCATTCTCTGATTGGAGTGGAAGCTGGAATGACTTAGAAACTGACAGCTCAGCAAACAATTGATTGAGAAAGAGTATTCAGAGTGTTTAATAAAAATAGATATGACTCCTCTACTTGATTTTCAAAATCAAAAAAGGAAGATGAGAAATGGCTAGGGAAAATTAAGACCTTTTTTCCTGACAGCAGATTTTATTTACTGAGCAAGTACCATAAACCAGAAGTGCATTGAAATACTTATTTATGGTATCATTGTGTTCTTATGGCAATCTGTTTAGTTATGTGATATGACTTCTGTTTTATAATTAAAGAAAATAGGAATATAAGTCAAGTAGTTCATCCAAGTGCCTTTGACTCTTGTTTTTCTCTTGGCTAACCAGCTATGTATTGCAAAATAGGCAACTGCTGTGTAGCTTGTTGCTTAAAAGAAATGGGACCAGGTCAAAGTTAGATTAATCTGAAAAGAATTTTTATCAGGATGTAGGTAGGAATCATTATTAGGGACCTATTGTCATAACAAGAATGGAGACAAAGTAAAGTTCGCAGTGGGGTGATCACTGCTGATTGTTCCTTAACTTTTGCCCTGAACTGCATCTTATTGTAAGGTCTTGTTGCCATTAATAATTGTTAAGCTTTTGCATTAGTTTCCTGTTGCTATGATGTTAGATTGCCAACCACTAACTTGGTGACTTACATCAACACAGGTTTCATCTGTTGGAATTAAAAAAGTCAGAAATCTAAATTAGAGTGTTGGCAGGGCAACAATCCTTTTGTAGTCTTTTTGGGGAAAAAAAAATGTTTCCTGATTGGTTGGTTGTTTGCATCTCCTAGAAGCCACCTGCCACCTCTTCTTCCTCTTTCAAAGTACATCACTCCCATAGTCTACTCTTCCAATTTCACATCTTATCTCTGACATTGATCTTCTTCCCCTCCACTCCTACCCCTTTAATAAAAACCCTTATGATTAGACTGAGGCACCTGTATAATTCTGGATCATCTCCTCATCTCAAAATCCTTAATTCAGTCTTACTGGAAAATTCCTTTTCCCTGAATGGTAAAATATTCACTAGTCCTAAAGATTAGGGTGTGGGCATCTTTGTGAGGGTTGGGGGGCATTATTCAGCCTACCATGGGTTTGTTTTAACTAACTACAAATTTGTATTTTTAAAAGAGTACATTCAGTACCAAATGCATTAAAACTTCCTTGGTAAAGACCAAGAATACCTGATTATCAAGTATGGATTGCAATATTTTTGTGTAGTGCCTAACAGGAATAGGTTGCATGACATGTTTCAGGCTGATGGATTAAATTGAATTCAAGACACTTATTTTTAAAAAAATATTTTTTAGTTGTGTATAGACTCAATGCCGTTATTTGTTTTTATGTGATGCTAGAATCGAACCCAGTGCCTCACACTTGCAAAGTAAGTGCTCTACCACTGAGCTACAGCTCCATCCCTCATTTTTTTCTTCTCTAAAATAATCTTTTTTTCTGTTTACATAAAGAATAAACAAATAATAAAAATACTACTAAAATACATATGAAAATGAAAGTTTGCTTGAGTTTCTATTACTGATATAAATCCCACTGCCAATAAAGTGAACATCATTTTATATATTACTTTACAAATATAATACATATGATTTTACAAGGATAAAATTATATTTTACACACATATGCATAACAGTATATATTCCTCACAGTTTTCTCTGTGTTCATGTTTCCTTTGGAGAATTGTACATATATTTAATTTTTACATAAAAACTGGAATCATATTATGTAGACTTTTTTTTCACTGAAAAACCTATTGTTAAAATTCCCTGAGTCAGCCAGTATAAATTTATTTGATTATTTATAAGGGCTTTATAATACATCATAGTTTGATGTGTGATGTATTCAGTCATTCTCTATTGGTGAAAATTAGTTTTGTTTTGCTTCCTATTTGATAAGTTGAATTATATTTAAATCTTCATTGGTAAGATTATATCTCTTGATTTATTAAGAGTTACTTTCTTTGTTTTATTTTTCAAATAGCAGGGAGGCACTCATCCACTTGACACAAGATAATCTGTTTGCTGAAGGCAGTCAATGGCTCCTGCTGTAGGGTAAAGCCAAATAGGATTGAACCTGTGACCTTTCGTTCTCTAGTGAAGTGACGGGGACCCCATAGCATTGCTGACATTAGCCTTAGCTGACATTTGAGGCATGAGTTTCACATATTGTGCAGTGATTTGATTTGGAGTTCTCCTGAAATAAACTTTGGAGTATCTCATAACATCCATCAGTAGTAGGGAGCTTACTCAATCAAAATACAATAGAAGAAGAAAGGTGGCTTTGCACTGACTAAAAAAATGAGGCATCCCTATATATACGAATTCATGTCTATAATGGCAGCAAGGCTGGAAGATATGTATTTATGAATTACTTTAATGTTATACTAGTTTAAGCATTTAGTAGCTATCTTTCTTCAGTATTAGACTTTCTATCAATTTGCTAATTATATTTATCAGAAATCACCAAAAATTATTTTGAGTCAAATTCTATTTTCTCCAAATTCATTCTTCAATTTCTGCAGCAGTTGTATCATCTCTTCTTTTATTAAGCTCTTCCTTCAACTTATGTGAAACTCTTCTTTTCTAAAGAATACCTTACTGCTTCTCACAGTCCTCTTTTTTTTAAAATCTATTTGGCAATCTTTCCTCTGCTCTTCTTTTCATTACATTTTTCTCAAACTCTATGTAAAGTATTGTACCATCAAAATATTGGTTATTTGAGTTTTTTCCTTCCTCTCAACTTGACAATAGTCATTTTATCTTTCTTTCTCATTGATTGTGTCAATACTTCTCTACATTTTGAATATACTCTCCCAAATTAAATCTGATGTTATAATCTTTATTTTGCTTTATAGAATTTCTTATACATTGAGGAATTCAATTATCATAATTCTTCAAAAAATGTATGAAACTTCTGTGTTCTTGACAGGTTATGGAAAAATATGAGTGCTTATCTTGAAAATCATTATATATCAATAATTTTACTCTTTACAAACTCCCTCAATGGCCATAAATAATTGTTATTTCTTTCATTATGATGCTTTTCTGAAGTGAAAATAATTTAAAATTTGGGGAAAATGCCAAAATCAATGAAAGTACTTAAAGTTAATGACAGCTTTTTTTCTCTTTCATTCTAGTTTTGTAAGCTTTAATGCTCTCCAATTTTGTGAAAAGAAGAAACAATAATTACAATAATAACAAAAGTATCTCCTTTGTTTTATGTTGTTCTTTTATTATGTTTTAACTTAGTATGACTCATTTTTTAATAAAAACTAATAAAATTAACCTTTTAACTGTTTTGTTCACGTTTCTGTAGCTTGAGAAGAAATGGTAAGCTGTATATGCACCAAAAATAATTATTTATTTTATGTGTGTGTGTGTGTGTGTGTGTTAGGAAACCAACATATGACAAGCCAGAATTCTAACTGGCATGCTTAAATCTTATAATGTTAGACTCCATTAAATCACCAAGAAGTTTCAGAGTGGTAGAATAAAGATTATGTTAAGTCTAAGATTAAGCTGTCACATCAGAGTAATTTGATTTTAAGTCTGGCTCTGCCACCTCCATTAGTAATCACATCCTTGACAGAGACAAAGTTCATCCAATTTGAGTTCTCTTTGCAGAGAGGTATTGATGTTTTCATGTTACTTTGGTCAGTCAATAAGGTTAAAAGGATAAAGTTTATTTAGTTTTCAACATTGCCTTCTTGAAGTCAAATGTCTATTTAATTAAATTTTCCAATATTTGGCAAGAAAGGAATGGTAGTGTCAGCTTTCTTCTGATATTAAATAGCATCTTGCGAAGTTTGGTAAAGAACATCTACAGTAATATGAAACAGATATACTGTGATTCCACTTGTGAGAGGAGTAGGAAGTCCAAATTCTTTGTCGAGACAGTTCATAATTTCTAAGAGCTCCCTAATGCTTACAGTATGAATTATGTCTTCAAGTCTTAACATGGAATATTCATCATATCACTAGTGTATGATGATCTTTAAAATACTGCTCCTTTATATATTGAGCAACACACACACACACACACACCTACCTACTGGACAATTCTCAAAAGTACTTCTGAAACAAAGCTGGTGATAATGGCTTCAAACAATATATATGCCTCAGCATCTGGTGGCTGAAGCAAGTGGATTCCAAGTTTAAGGACAATCTCAGCATCTTACTGAGACCCTCAGCAACCTTGTGAGACACTGTCTCAAAATAAAAATATAAAAAGGACACAAGATGTAGCTCAGTGTTATAGCATCCCTGGGTTCAGTCCTATATGTGAACCCTCACACAACAACCACAACAACAAAATAACAGTATATATCTTGTAAATGTATCATTAATCTTGATCTAGACTTCTATAATATAGTCATCATTTTTCTGCTCTGCATATTTAAAAATTTAGTCATATTTAAAATGTATCAAATATATGTATAATGAAAAGAGGAGTATCATTTTACTTTATGGATAACTTGGCCACATCTAAAGATTAAGAACTTTTAATTTACTTAACAGTATCTATTAGTTGACTTTTTCATGCAATTAATATAGGTACCCTGTAAAGTACTTGGCATGGAACAATGAACATGATACATAAGAATAAATTGAATAAGAAATAAGATTCTCCTCCTCATACTGTTCTCTTTCTAGTATAGCAAATAGACATTAAATACAAATAGTTACTAAAGAAACTTACGATCTCTACCAATACATATGAGTCTGGGAGTAAATTTTTAGAACAGGATTTAATGACCAAATATGTCATTCCTGAATCTACATCTGACTTAAAATCACAAAATTATGGAATATTCTGTTTCTATAAGTAGTATTCCCAGGATAGGGATTTTCCTTCCCAGGTATTTTAGCAGTTTTCTGAGGTGATGTTAAATCATTTAATTATAATTGTTACAGATATTGTATTTTTAAAATACACCTACCACAAAAAAGTTCCCTTATTGTCATTGTAAGTATTTACTGAATGCCTTTCATATGAATGATAGTTGATATAGTCCCCACGTTCTATGTGATCAGAAACTATATCTTTCTTGTTTATGTTCATTTCCCCTCATCCATCACCATTATCCAATACAGTAGATATTTAGTAGTGTTGATAAATGATCAGCTGAAGACTGAGTACAAAGATAACCTTAATATCCTTTAAAAGCTTATCATTACACCAGTAGCTATTTAGAATGATGAATGGGTAAAATATGAGAATATCATGTACCCATGATCTATAGAAGTATTATTCAAAAAGGGAAATTAGTGAAGATTCCAAGGAAGATGTAATATTCATGATGAAATAGATTTAAAAATAGGCTTCAATAAAGTTTTCAATAAACATATTTTGTGGTATATGGACACTAATAAAAATTGGTGGAAACAGAAAATATTCCCTGAAACACTGGAGGGCTCCTTCAAGAGGTGTTAATGGCTGAGATTTCCACAACTATCACCTGGATTTGTGTTCTAAATTTTGAAGGAACTGGTCTGATAGTTATAGCATATTTTTTTAAAGAGAAAGATTGAGAGAGAGAGAGAGAATTTTAATATTTATTTTTTAGTTATCGGCAGACCCAACATCTTTGTTTGTATGTGGTCCTGAGGATCGAACCCGGGCCGCACGCATGCCAGGCGAGCGTGCTACCGCTTGAGCCACATCCCCAGCCCCTAATTTGATTATGTTTAGGGCCATTGCTCTCTTTGAACTTGAGCCAGTACCCTCCTTGGGCATATTCACAGGGTTCAAGTTTACAAGGTAGGTCCAAAATCTTATCTACCTGTGATTTTTCAGATAGTCTACATTATTAGCATAGAACCTCATTTAATCTGAAATGCCATATTATGTAAATATAACATTATTTTACCATTTAACCACTTTGTTACTCAGCTTTCCATATTTATAAAGATACCTGAGATAATTAACTTATAAGAGAGAAAGTTCAGTTTGGCTCATAGTTTGGAGATTTCAATTGAGATTTCAATCCATGTTCAGTCAACCTCATTGCTTTGGGGACTCTGGTGGGGCAGCAAATCATTGTGGGAGAACAAATGTTCACCTCATGGTGGGAACAAAATGTCTAGAGGAACAAAATGTCTAGAGGAAGAAACTAAGAAACTGGGCCCCACAATAGCTTGTACCCAATGACCTAAAGACCTCCCACTAAGTCACCTCTTCAGGTTTCCACCATCTCCCAAAAGTGCCACTCTTAGGAGCAAGTTTTTACCATATGGACCTTTAGTGGCATTTAAGATCCAAATTATTCTGCTCCTATCCCCCAAAGGCTACGATGCAAAACATATTCTGTTCATCTTCTGGACTGCCCAAAGTCAATAGTTACACCATTGTTCAAAAGTCTATAAGTCCAAAGTCTCCTAGAAGACTCAAGGCAAACTCAACTCTGAGCCCCTATTTAAAAAAAAAAAAAAAAAGTAGTCACGTATTTCCAAGTTACAGTGGTGTGACAGTGTGACAGGCACTGGTATATATTCCCATCCCCAAAGGGAAGAAGAGAAAGAAAGGATTGGACCAAAACAAGACTGAAACCCAGCAGGGTAAGCATGAAATTATGCAGCTGCTTGTCTAGCACACGGGGCACAGTCCAGAAGGACCTAGGATCCCAAGGCTTGGGGGCAGCCCCACCCTTCTGGCTTTACTGCTTGCAGTCCAGATGATTACTCTCTTGAGATGACTTTGCATGCTTTCTGCAGTGCTCCATTGTTACTTCTTGTATCATGAATTCCATTCTTCCCGCCTGGGCCAATACAGCTTCAGCTCCACTCTCACAGCTCCACAAACTCCTGGTCAGGGGATGCTTATAGATAATCTGACCCTACAACACATGGCTTTGCCTCCCAAACTTTCCTTTCAAACTTCTTTGGAAGTCTTTATGATCCTTTTACTTGTGTATTTTGTATACCTACAAAACCAGTATCACATGAAAGATACCAAGGTCTGCAGCCAGCATGAGCTGTGCCCAGGTCCACTTGAAGCATGGCTGAAATGGCTTAGTAGTTTGTGGGCAGAACGTGGGGAAGGAGTCCTTAGGAGATCCGCTATGGGATAGCATCTGTCTTTTTGATTTTTACAGGGGCTCAGAGTTTGCCTTGAGTCCTAGAGGAGACTTTGAATTTGGTCTTTTGAGCAATGCTGAAACACTTGACTTCAGCAACATTTTATGGTTTGAAGATGAGATGTTTCCCCAAAGTTCAAGTGTGATATAATCAGGAATGTAGACTATCTGAAAAATAACAGGTAGATATGTTAGATTATGAGAGCTATAACCTGATCAGTGGGTTAATCCATTGAATAGATTCATAATTTGAGTGGATTAATGGGAGGTAACTACAGACAGGTAAGGTGTGGCTGGAGGAAGCAGATCATTGGGGGTATGCACTTGGGGAGTACATTATCCCTGGCTCCTTGCACTCAATCTCTGCCTCTGCTACCTGACTATCATGAACTGCATAGTTTTCATTCACCACTCCCTTCCATCTCAGGTCTAGTCTATGGAGTTTGCTGTTCACAGACTGAACCTTTGACTGAACCTCTGAAACCATAAGCTTAAAATAAAGTTTTTCTTCCTCTTAATTGTTTTGGTTGGATGTATTGGTCACAGTGACACAAAGCTATCTGGCACAGGACTCCTAAAGATGGACTGAGTGCATTTTGCCTTGTGAGATACAGTGGGGTATAGCGCTCTTCTCCCTGGAAAGTCTCTGAAGCAAATTTGCATTTCTACATCTTGGAACCTTTTGATGGCTGTACCTTTGGATTCCTGAAAGACATCTTTCTTATTGCCCTGTTGCAATAAAAATCTTATTTTTATGCTCCTTTTCTGGCCAAATGCAAGTGTTTTAGGTCTTTCTACTCTATCCTTTTTTTGTTCTCAAATCTCACTGTAAATTTTGCTAAAAGCATCCAGTAATTCCCCTACAACTACCTGACTGTTTTGCTTCCTTAAGATTTTACTGTTGGATAAACTAGTCCATCACCTTTAAACTTATCCTTCTACAGTCTCAGGGTATGGACAAAATATGTCCAGATTCTTTGCTACAGTGTAACAATTGTAACCTGTAGTTCAATTTCTGGAATCCTTGTTACCATCTGAAACCTCATCACAATCTCCCTTACCGTCTACATTTCTGTTAGTAGTCTGGTCTTCTCAGCCTTCACCAGAATCACTGAGTAAGCTCTGCTTAAAGTATTCTAGGCTTTCTTCACCTAACTTTTGAAATTTTTCTGAATCCCTCCAGTAAGCTATTTCCAAAGGTTTTTCCATAACTTCACATGACCCTACTTTTTAGTATCACTCTTCTGTTAGCTTTCTGTTACTATAACAAATACCTAAGAAAAATCAGCTTATAAAAGGAAAAAGGTCTATTTTTCCACAGTTTTAGAGGTTTCTGTCCACATTTGGTTGTCTCTTTTGCTTTTAGGCCTGTGGAAAGATAGCACAAGAAAGTGGAAGTGCAAAAAGGCTCACTCACCTAATTGCTAGCACACACATTTAAAAACAAAAAATCAAAATAACAACAACAACAAAAAGGAAGAACAAAGGACTGTGGTTTTAGTGTCCCCTTTGAGAGCATGTGTCCAGTAACCTAAACCTTTCATTAGACCCCACCTTTTTAAGTTTCTACCACTTGCCTAAGCATGACCCTGGGAATTAAGCCTTTAACCCAGTACTTTAGAAACATTCACAGCCCAACTGCAGCAAACATAGAGAAATTTCTACCACATTGAAATACAGAAATGATCATTAACCATAGCAGATCATCCAGATCCATACCCTTATCTCTTATGTAGGGAACATGTGCAGAATCAGGAAATACTGTTCAAGGAATTTCCCACTAGTAAGAATTGGGTGTCATACAAAAGAATATAACTAATTCTTTCAAGAGATTTTTTTGCTTTCTTGGAGGCACTAAGACCAAAACTTACTTGGCAATATGAAATTATACATTATTAAAGATTGTGAACTTTTGATTCATTCAGAAACATTACTGGTCTATGCTAGGCATTAAGTAAAAAACCAAAAGGCCAAATGTGACCTTGCAAAGTAGAAGTAGTGGGGATGTAGCTCACTGGTGGAGCATTTGCCTACCATGCAAAGGGACCTGGGTTCAATCAAAAAGAAAGAAAGAAAGAAAGAAGGAAGGAAGGAAGGAAGGAAAGAAGGAAGGAAGGAAGGAAGGAAGGAAGGAGAAAGAAAGGAAAAGAGGTTATACTCATTTCAATTCTTGTGATATTCTGAACTAATTATTTTGTATATCCTGTTAATGATATATTAAGTAAATTACAGAAATGTTAGTAGTTTGTGAATATTTCCTTAAAAAAGTGTGTGATAAGTATTACAGAGAGTAATTTTGGTGAGCAGATTCTTCATCATTCATGATGTGTCGCAGTGTTTGATTCCAGCCCCTGCTTATGAGCTGAGATAATTACATATTATATAGACTTCCCGAAAATCCACTTTAAAATCACATCTTATGTAAATGGAAGACTATTCTTACGCAATGGGTGGCGTTATTCAATCCAGTTAAATTATTTTCTTTTTAACTCTAGAGCTTTGACTCAAATTAGTTTATCTTGAGGCCTTAGCATCTCACTTAAACCATTAGTGTGCTTCTTCCTCTAGGGACTTTCATTTATGCTTTCCCATTCAAAATTTAATCCTATCAGAAATGGTAATAATACTTTGTGCTTGGTAACATCTATCATCCAAAGAATTCTTGAGCATTTTAAAATATGAACTTGATAATGCTCATATCCCTGAGACATAGCAAGGCAGCTGAAAAGAATTCCTTTAGGTCTACAGCAGGAGAAATGAGGTATAGCAGAAAAGCAGTGTTCTCCAAGAGTGATTTTAAGAGGCCACTTGAGCTGCATGTAATGAATATTTGTAAGTGATTTAAAAACTGACAGATGGGGTAAACTAAATATCAGAAGCGTTCCAAGGCAATGTAAGATTTAAATGAAATAAAAATTTCCCACCAATTATAATATGTAATTTTCTTTTCTTTTTTTTTCCTTCAGGAATTAGGTATTAATTGCTATCTTTTGTCCTCTGTATTAAGCATTGAACACATCCGGGAAAAAAAATAGTTGAGGTTAGAGAGGAAAACATGGAACTCTGCTATAATGGCCTTGTAGGTCATATAGAATATTATGGACTTTGTCCAAGTTTGTTGAAGCACTTAAGCAGTTTTTTTTTTTTTAAAGGAGGTTTCTTGAGGTAAACAGACCTCTGAGTGTTTTTATTTATAATATTGCATGTCAGTCATTTTTTAGTCTTGTCTCTTAACCACATATATATTCAGTGATTTGTAAACACATACTAACTTCTAAAAACCTATGCAGTTATACAGGAATAGTGTTGAAGCCTTTTCATTGTGTAATAAAATATGGTTTTTAATTTATTCAGAAACTACTTGAAAATTGTTTAACCTGAAGGAAAGTACATGGCTAAACCACTTAAAAGAAGTTACATTCTGGTAGGAAAATTCAGATCTGTGATAAAATGATAAGGATATTTATAAAAAGAGAGAGACAAATTTTAATGTGTGTGAGAGGGAGAAGAGAGAGAGAGAGAGAGAGAGAGAGAGAGAGAGAGAGAGAAAGGTAGAAGCTCAGAAAAGAAGCCATTTCTTGAGGCAAGAGTGACCAAAGAGGGGGAAAGAGGTTGTATATGAGG
This sequence comes from Marmota monax, assembly GCF_021218885.2. Taxonomy (NCBI): domain Eukaryota; kingdom Metazoa; phylum Chordata; class Mammalia; order Rodentia; family Sciuridae; genus Marmota; species Marmota monax. The sequence goes on from NW_026691950.1 coordinate 18,008,705, forward strand.
CAATTCATGAAAACATATACAAATATATTCAACAAATAGATTTGTTTTCTAAAGTTTATGCAATGTGATGGAGAGGTTATAAATGTGAGTATGATGTTATCTCTCTCAGAGTTCTTGTAACCCACTCAAAAATACAAATAATGGTGTTAAAAATTCCAATAGGGTATCATAAAGAACCAATCAAATATGAATTACTAGATGAGTAAAAGGAATTTTCATAGAGAAGAGAGAGGAGAATAATGGAGATAGGAAGGAGGACTGAAGAGAAAAGGAGGGAATCTGAACTGAAACTGATTTCCATGCATGTATGAGTTTTGTCAGGATAAACCCAACTACTATGTGTAGCTATAAACCTTTAATAAATAAAAATTTTAGTGCAATGTACATTGTGTGAGTACCACAAAGTGAAGTATGAAAGAAGAAATTTAATACATCTAAGAACCCAAGTAGGTTTTGCATTATTCATTAGTAGAAAATGAAATAGCAAGTTTTGATTAAAGAGAGAACAGAGCTTCCCTTACATTTCAGCCTAAAGACAGACAAACATATTACCCAAACATTTTAGCAAATACTATGGCAGTTGCATTCAAAGAGTCTGTGTTTCAGGATAAAACATGTGGGTAAGTGAATTAGCTATGTGAATACCATAGTCTGGGGCCTCACAATTCTAAATGAATTAAGATGCTACTGATGGCAAGAGAATGAAATTGGATTGGTGTGAAGTGATGAAGAAAATTTGAAAGAAATTCTCAAATTTGTGAATACTGTATAAGGCAGTTAGTGAATTTGGAGCCACAGTGATTGCATATGCCTGATACCATTGGAATTCCTGACATCATTTACCATTGAAATATCAAGAATTGTTGATATATAGGTTCTAGTCATTTGGGGATAGAAATAAATCTTAAATATGTTGACTTTGAGGTGTTCATGAAATATACAGTGCTCAAAAGTAAAGATAGCATGAGAGTCAGAAACAACTTGGGGTAGGAAAGAATAATAATGGCTAACAGTAAATGTTTGAAGTATTTTACCTGAAGACCTAATTTAATTCTCAGAACATGCTGAGAAAATGCTACTAAAACCCAAGTTCATAAGTCTAGACAGGTTTGGTGTCCTTCAGTGTTATTGCAGAGTAGCATACCATGATGCTGCCACTTAGGAAGGAACCAAACATTTCAGCTTAATTTGTGTAGAGATACAGCTGAAATTTGGAGAGTGGCAGGAAAATCTGAAATAACTAAAGGAGGTAGAGAATAAAAATTTGGAAAATTTAAGGGACTGGTGTTAGAGGACATATTAGAGATAATTTTGGAGAAAGTGTGTCGAAGTTGAAAGCACCTAATTCAGAATCTAACAAAAACCTAATGTCATAAAAACAGGAGAGAGAAATGTTAGAAAGGGAGGGGAGAGCATATAGAATTCTGTAAAGCAGTGTATCTCAAAGTCTGTTCTGTGTAATATCAGTCACATGACAAATTTGATTGGGGTGGGTTCTAATTAAGTCTGTAAGGCACAAATAACAACCTATCATTACCTACCTTTCCCTAATCTTCTGGAAACACATTGATAACACATGGACTTAATTAAAGGATGGTGATAACTCAGTGACAGTTTAGAAGGCAACCTCTTTGCATAATGTTTCCCTTAGAAAATACAAATTCAGGTGTACTTTTTTTGCTGTTGTTGTTGTTGGTGGGGTGTCTACCAGGGATTGAACTAAGGAGCACTTGACCACTGAGCAACAACTCCATCCCTATTTCTATATTTTATTTAGAGACAGAGTCTCACTGATTTCTTAGAGCCTTGCTTTTGCTGAGGCTGACTTTGAACTTGCGATCTTCCTGCCTCAGCCTCCCTAGCCACTGGGATTACAGGCTTATGCCACCATGCCCTGCCTCAGGTATAATTTTCACCAAAGAATCGTATTAGAGGAAGTGATGAAGAATCTGGAAGGGGAGCATCTTGAGTTACAGGGATGGTGCCGACATAAAAGCACAGTTAAGTATGGACATGAGCACTGTGGATAAAAAATGATGAAAAATCATAAAAAATCATGAAATTGTAGAGTTAGAATGAAAGGATTGGGTCACTAGGTTAGGACCATGTGTAATGATTGCTCTGGAGCCTGCTCAGATATAGTGCTGATCTCAGATTTACTAAAGGGTGATAAAAATACTGGGTCCTTCGAGCTAAGTTCTGTTCTTGATAAATGCTCTAGTTATTTTTTTTCTTGCTTTGTAATTCACACTCCTTTCCACTCAGATCTCTAGACTAGTTGATGACATTGGACTCAAAATAAACTGCTCAGAACTGAAAATACTTCATTTGTCTTTCCCAGGCAATGCACATTTTCACCTTTTGATGACATGATCAGAGGGATTATTCTTTTATATTTTAGTCAATTTTATTCAACCTTCATGAGTTTTTAAAAAATTTTAACAGTAACGGTACAACCTTTGTACATGAATAAAACAGCTTTTCTAGGATATTTGATAACATTATAATATTCATTTACATTCTATTTATATCAGCTCTTTATTTCTACTTGGAACTTAAAGAATTTTCTCAAATATTCAATCTGACATCCATTTTATTAGAGCCCCTAGTTTTTTTTGTGAATTGCAATTTTTAATTCTATTTTTCTGCCTCTGATTTTGCCAACAGAATAATTAAAGTCAAAGTGATCAAGTTTGTTGAAAGCCACTAAAAACTATTGTCCGCCATTTACCAACATACTATTATTACTGTGACTGGTCATTGGATACAAATCAGAGGACTTTTAAAAGAATGATCTCTATTGCTTTCATTCTTTGTCATTTTTAGGTTCCCTGTTTCATTTTTCTGTCTCCTTTTTAGGTTTTCAAGAACCACCCATCTCTTCAGTCATTCTAGAATCTTGTTTGAACCTTAAATCTGTATCTTTAATATGCTTTTCAACATGTACTTCCCTCTTTGACAAAAGGCATTTTTGCTCCTCTTTTTTCTCTATAATTTTACCTTGTATTTTATGATCTTGGAAAGTAATTTTATCATTATGAATTTAGATGCTTGGTAAGCATATTTAATAATAAAGACTTTGTTCATCCATCTGACATTAAAATAAATTTCTGAATTTTCAGTTATTATACCAAGTATCAGATGATGGAATCTGGTTTTGGGGAAAATGGATCAGTCTATAAAAGAAACAGACATCAAGACTGTTATTTCTATTGTTAGGGATAGCAAATTAGGACAGTCTTGCTGGGCAGTGACTCAGGTAGGTGAAAGAGAAAATGTGTACTAAAAAAAGACCAGACGCTGTCATCACAACACCTAGGTTCCCTTCCTGCACCAGGATATATGATGTGTTTCTTCTATTGTTTAATATTTTAAAATCATTTTTTTCTCTTACATTGAAGAGAGAGTTGTTCCAAGCCCAGATAAGAATAATGCCTGCATCTGAGATGGTGATTAGTTGCCCTCAAAGAATTGGAGCCATTTGCTTAGAAAACTGTGTAGTAGAGCATCACTGGCTTCAATACCCACTACCACCAAAAAGAAAAAAGAAAGAAGGAAAAAATGTTGTCATAGTGACACTTTCTTTGGTCTAAGTGCCTATATTCTTTGGTAGGCCTAATGGGTAACATTTTTAAAATCTAGCTGGCACAGTGGCACACACCTCTATGCCCAGTGGCTCATGAGGTTGAGGGAAGAAGAGCTCAAGTTAGCCAGCCTTAGCAACTTAGTGAGGCCCCAAGGAGACCCTCTCTCAAAATAAGAAATAAAAAGTGCTGAGGACCTGGATTGGTGATTAAACATCTTTGGGTTCAATCCCTGGTACCAAAATTAAAAAAAAAAAAAAAAAAAAATATATATATATATATATATATATATATATATATACACATATACACATACATACACACATACACATACACCACACACACACACACACACACACACACACACATACATTAACAGTGCTTCATAGAAAACCACTCTTACTTACTGAAGGATTTTAATGGAAACGTAAAAATTATAATTGCTAAAGAAAAAAGTTTTCCCAGTCTTTTTATTTGATATCACAGAAAGTCCAAGATTGACTGGAAAAAAAAAGTATGTTTTCCCAATTACCAGTAAGCAAACATTTCCATCTAAAATGCCCCCTTGTGAGTATCAGTACTCCCAAAGAAGTTGAAATACAATGAGAACATTGATTAAAACAAGAAACCCTAATTTGTTGATTTTCTTTTTCATCTGCCCAATGAGTTAATATTATCCTCTCAACTGAATGAAAAGGTATTTATTTGACCTTAATTTTCATAAAGGTATGTTAACCTAACTTTGTTCAGGCACATGATCATTTTTATCTAATTAAGTCCTAGAAATATTTTCAGCACTTACAAGTGTACTGAGACTTTTATTAAGTGAATGAAGAATTAATGAAAATGAATGGAATGAATTTCTTGTGCTTATCCCTCTTTATATATATCCCAGCCTGTACTCTGTTGCATGTAGGTCAGCCCCTTCTGACACCCCTGGTGATGGACCCATATGTGCTCTAATACCTGCTTTGAGTTTAACAGTTCCTATTATGGGCATTGTGGAGGGCTTACCTCACCATGTCACTGCTTATATTAATTTAATTCAAACTCAGTGTTGGTTACCTCTCTTGCTTTTATTCATTCTGCTCTTGTGTGAGTATAATGTATAATTTAACTAAATTTTCTTTGGAATGCTACATTCACCTTACCCAGATTTCAGATGTCCTCTTCTGAAATTCAAGTTTCATGGGTCATTTGGCACAGCTTTGTTGGCTCATTTCCAGGCTGGCTTTCTCCCTTTTGTTTAGTATTGCTGACATTTTCATGTTTATTCATGAAAAATATCATGTGAATTTACACTGGCGCTGGGAGAAATTGGCTTTCATGCCAAAAATACGTGTCATTTGGAATGTGGAGGAACTTAAGGCCATTAGAAATTGTCACATTCTAAACACCATGTTAGAGTCATAAATCTGACCTCTTTTATGCCCTTTTTGATTATAGTTGCTGGAATTTTTTATATTTACTAGATTACCAGAAAAAAAACATTGATTATTCTTATTAAATATTTTTACACTTTACAACACTTTTAATGGTGCTTTATTGCTTAGTTACTCATTAAAGCCTGAAGGTCTCTGATTATTTTTACTCAAAATTTGAAGTTGAAAATTCAAAATTCCTTATATGGACATTTCCCTTAAAAGTAGGGATATGTAAATAACTTTAAAAATACCAACATGGTGTTATCTAAGAGTTTGTTTTCAAAAATTGGTCAAAATGAAAGATTCCCTATCCTATTCTTTTCCACTCTCAAGTTTAAGTTTAAGCACCTCTTATACATTGAACATTTCCTACTTAATCATAATGCTTTTATTACACTCTGCTGAACATTTACACCACACTCTATTTGCTTCTTAAACTTCCCATTATTTTATCCCATTTTGTTTAAGCTCAATTTCTATATAATTTGGTGTTTTGTTGAATATTTTATTGCTACCCTAATTGGCCTGTGCACTTAATTTTCTAATTATTAAGTGAGTGTATAAGTAATATCCTTTACAAAATTATAAAATCCACAACAGCAAAAGATTATTTTTCTTGTTTTGTATTTACCATGGATCCTTCAGCATTATCAGTCATTTTGTAAATAATAATAATTATACCTAGTAGTTGCCAAACATTTAGTCTGTGCCTGATCATATATAAGATTCAGAAATAAGCCAAAGAAGCAGAGAATCTTATTATGCTTTTTTAACAAGAAAGGAACTGAAGCAAAGAAAGATTATGTGTAATTCACTCAATGTTACATAACTAAGCAGTGATAGAACCAGGATTGAACCTATTTGAAAAATATGTGATTCAAAAAAACCCTCCTCTCAACCACTACAATATTCTGTTCAATTTTTTAAAAAATCGAATATATTTGTTGAATCAATTATTTTTAAATACACAAATATGAATTCTGCCAGTAGTGGTTAGTATGAACGTTATTAATGGCTGAAGAACTTCTGGTGTATCCAGGGGAGCTAATATTTCAGCATAGAGAATTACTCAGCATGGTAATATGAAATGTTAGTAGAAAAGTGTATTTAACTTCCTTGAGTGGCGTGTGAGGTCCATTGACCTTTATCATGGTATGGACACATTATCGCCTAAACAACTTTAAAGAAGCACACTGTTTTATTATAGTCAACTTGGTTTTTCTGTGGCTAAAGCTTTGAAATATTTGACCTAGAAAACATACTTATTATTTATAAAGGTGAATGCTTTAATGGAAGTTCCCTTTATTGATGTTTAAAAGTTAGGGATCGTTCAAATCCCTAAACCATGGCATTAAAGGCAGTTCTAGGGACTTGGGGCAAATATCAGTGGTAGAGTATGACCTTAGTTCCTTAGTATGCATGAAGCCCTGTGGTCACCCGCCTCCTGCCCTCATTAAAAAACAAAATCTGAAGTCAGTGGTAGATTCATCCCTGGTTTTGGAGTCATGGACTTTGAGAAATCCTGTCTATATTGTACAATAAAGGTTTTTCATGGTAACATTTTCAGAAACAATAGGCAATGTTTACAGAAATAAATGAGTCTTAGGGAATGACTGTGGATTCAGTCTTGAATTTTAAATTATCCTTAAATTGTCACAAGGGGAAGTGCTAGCCTTCTAGGCCTTACTTCACAATATCCCTTTGCTCTTTGGAGATCCCTATCATCAGGATTCCATGTGCCTGCCCCAAGACACATTGCCTTAAAGCTGGATGGTGATTCTGGGGCCTAGTTGGCAGGTCACCCAGCTATGGAAATTTTTCCAATTTCTGAATTTTCAAGGAACATTTTGAATATTGTTTATGGAGTAAATATATTGTAGATTGCACAAAAGAGTATAGATAAATGATGCTAAATATATGTCTGTCTGTATTTAGACATTTGGACATGTATGTATTTAAAATATATCTAAATATCTGAATCTTACTACCTCTCTTGAATGTATTAAATTTCTTTCACTTATATGGTACTACATATTTAGTTAAAACTGTTGCCTCTCAATACAACTGGTTTGACTACATTCTTATATACTCATGAAGCTAAGCTCATATATCTCAAATAAGTATTACTAATTTTGTTTTTTGTTGTTATTGTTTATTTTTGCATTGGCTATGCTCTCAGAAGCTGTTTCATACAAGCTACCCACCATAAGCCTACACTCAACAGTTTTAACATTTCATTCAGTAGACTTTAAGCTTTCCAATTTTATTACTAATTTTAAATGTTGATGTAAATTTGACAGCTCACCTCTGAAGGATTTGTGTTACACTGTAAATAATACAGATTTATTTTTTGGCTTTCTGAAATTATTCAGATTTATTGGTTAGCTGCCAAAGTGTTGCTTTCACAGGGGAAGAGAAAAATTAAGAGTTATTGGATACTTTTTTTAAAATTTATTTATTTATTTATTTATTTATTTATTGCATTACAATTCTTAATACACCAATATACAATAGTTTATCATATCTCTGAATATAATAATATTTTTGAGATATAGCTTTGCAGATGCTATATAAATGATGTCTAGGGGATGACCAATCCCCAAATCTCCTTGACCTAATTAGAAACATAATTTTGGAACACAACTTCTTAAGTCAGGAATTTCTTTTCTCATCAAAACTTTACTGTAGCATCACTGTCAATGTTCACAAACAATGTGACCAAATGTTATTAGGCTGTTATTATTTTAGTAGGAGAATTTATTTCACTGTACTAATTATAAATGATACTTAGTGTGCAATGAGGAGTTCCACCACAAAGGGTATGCTGAGATGGCTAGGGTTACTTTTTCTTCTGTTACCAAAGTTAGGATCCAAGTGGCATTAGGGGGTTCTACAAACCCACAGTGCTGCCTTGAAACAAATGCTTCAGAGCTTTTGCTATAACACTATGATTATAGATCCAATAAAATCCACTACTCCAATAAAAATTACATAAGATACCTCTGGTGCTAGATACTATCAGAAAAAAAAAACAGTTTTAAAAGTTTTAAGGATCATTGCAAAAGAAAATTATATTTCAATAAGGGGTAAAAATGGGAGTTCATAACCCACTTGAATCAAAGTGTGAAATATGATATATCAAGAACTATGTAATGTTTTGAACAACCAACAATAAAAATTAAAAAAAAATTAAAAAAAAGAAAATTATATTTCACATTTGCAATTCATTCTGTAATTTCTTTTTTAAAAAATATTTTTAGTTGTAGATGGACCCAATACCTTTATTTTATTTATTTATTTATTTTATGTGATGCTAAGGATTGAACCCAGTGTCTCATATGTGCCAGGAAAGCACTCTGTCACTGAGCTACAGCCCCAGCCCCTCATTCTGTACATTGCAGTTCACAAATAGCAGTATAGCACTTGGCTTAGAAATTCGTTTTAGAATCTTATTCATCTTACTTGAACCTTTCACTTGTGACCTGTGTCCTCAGATCATTAAGTTCACTGAGTATCAGGCCCCTTATCTAAAGCAGGAAGATGATTATTAGATGAGAACTTACTTGTTAAGAGCATAATGCTAAATGCACAGTAATCACTCAATGAAATGTAATTTAAAAATTGAATTATGTAATTTGCTTTCTACTTGGAGTCTGTTATGGTTTGAATATCCCCACAGTAGCTCTCATTAACTTAGGAATGTGGGGAGTGTAATGATTGGATTGTGAGAACTTGACCTAATTAGTCCATCTTAATTTAAATGGACTGACTGGTTGGTAACTGTGGGCAGGTGGGGAGGGCTAGAGGAGTTGGGTCCCTGGTGCATGACCTGGGAGGGTTCACCTCTCCTGTAGCCCCTTCCCACCATTGCTTTCTGCTTGCCATGAGGAGTGTAACTTCCTTTCTTCACACTCTTTTCCATGATGTTCTGCATCACCTTGATCCCAGAGTAGTGGAATTCACCCACCATGGACTAAACCTCTGAAACCATCAGTCAATTTTTTTTTTCTCTTTTTAGTTGTTCTTGTCATGTATGTTGCTCACAATGATGGAAAACTAACACGGGGTCTATACAGTTGAATAGCTTATACCACTATGAGAACTTTTTTTTTAAACTTATTTAAATTCAAGAGATGGCTGCCAATTGCATGAAGGCAAGTGGTATCCTATTCATCCCTATGGGTTTTGTTGTTTGTTTGTTTTTGTTTCTAGATGTAGTTCTCTATATGTATGTTTAGGTTGTTTCTGAATCAAGCATTATTTCTTTAAATTTAAAATTTCCTTCTAGTCAGAAATTGCTGTCATAGGCTTTTCAGATAGTATGTCAATTAAACCTCAGTATCTGAGTTGTGTATTATGCAAATACCAGGAAAAAAATGAATGATATAATAGATGCTGTGACATATCCTATGCATTAGAAAAATAATTGCATAGACATATAATGATAAAATTAGCAACGAGCATTTTTAAGTATGTAAGTATGAATACGTATTACTTTATCACTAATTTGACTCTGCAGTCTACTTGTGCAGTATGTTAATAAACATACTGCTTTTTTATATTAATTAAACGAGTAGTTAATGATCTCTGGTGCTCATTTCCTCCAATGGGAAAACATTTTGGAGCCAATTATCCTCTGCATAATTGAGCACTCAGTGCACCCATTTTTTCTATGTATTCTTCTTCCATCTAGAAATTAGTCCTTATTAACTCATCATTATGTTCACTAAATAAATCAATCAGCAAGTATTTATTGTATGCACTGCATTCATCAAAGTATACATTCTATTGCCTTTAAATTGCTTATTAATATTTCAACTTACTTGCTAATTTAGTGGGGTAGATTAATTTACCTTGATCAAGTTTATACCTAAAGTAGATTCTCTTGGAATCTTAAAAGTTACTTATTTTTCCAGATAGTTAGTGAAAATTGAAAATCTCAGTACTCCCAAGTAATAATTCATACTCCTAATTCAGGAATTCTGGACTCTTTTACATTCAACTTAACTGAAAGAGATTTCTCACAGTAGTGTGAGAAATATTTTAAAAACCCAAACCAGGTGTGTTTGCCTGTGCCAACAGTTCGGGAAGTTGAGACAGGAGGATCATGAATTCAAAGCCAGCCTCAGCAACTTAGTGAGGCACGTAGCAACTCATTGAGACCTTGTCTTTAAATAAAATATTTTAAAAGAGCTGGGGATGTGGCTCAGTGGTTAAGTGTCCTTGGGTTCAATCACTGGTAGCAAAAACAAAAACAAACCAGAAAACCCAAGGAAGGAGTGTCAATAAAATGAGGAATGGTTTTTACACAGTGTTTTATGAACTTGTTTCTAATGATAAGCCTATCAAAATACATTTTCTTCTATCAAAATAGGAAGGGCTATCCAAGGGCTAAATTTAAATAAATATTATCATATAAAGTGAACCAGTGGAGAAGAATTATGACTTATGCAAAGCCCCAGTCATCAGCTGTATCTTAGCTATTTGTGAACTCAGGACAGAGGATCTAGGTGATTTATCTTTTTCTTTTTCCATTCCCAGGATTGACAAAAAGATAGATAGGATCAGCCACAACAAGTCTTATTTTTCTTCTTTCTTTGCCTGCAGCAGTAGCTCTGTGGAATGTGTAAATGTTAGTTACTTTTCCAAAAATTCTACTCTCAAATGTATAACTAGAAAGAATGTTATAAAAATAAGCTAGTAATATTGCAGCAGTGTTAAATATTTGCTGTTTGTTTGTTTGTGGAGAATAAAGTGAAGAAAAGCTGCCAGATTTTTTTTTAAATAAAGATTAACAATATCCAAAGATTAAGGTCATGTTACTATTGCATTCATGTGTGTACATGTGTGTGCAAGTACACACACATACATGTAGCAGATGCCTCTACACACATATTATATCCTCCTGGCCCAACTGACAAGAACTATTTTGTGAGCTGTCATGCCAACCTTAGTTACCCCAGTCCCACCTCAAATTTCTTTTGAGTTGTCTTTTAACATTTTTTCTTAAGAACCTCCCTAAGGTCAGTAGCCTGACTGGCCATTCCTCCAGCCATCTGCTAGTTCATATTGTAAAGGATCCTCAACCCTTAGAGAGAAGGAATCCATGCACAGTTGTTCCAGCTTCCGGCATTTTCATTAAAATTCTGGGAAATAGTCACTATATGTCTTAGATACATGAGTAGAAATTGTTCCCCAGGGCTAACAGCAGCAACTTTACTTGTGCCCCATAATTTGGATTTTCATCCTTTTCTGCATCTTTCTCCTTGTTTTTTTTTTTTCATACCTGTTTCCTGGGATCACCCCCACCCAATATTAGCTACCTACATCAAAGTCCTTGTGTTGGGCTATACTTTCGAGGTACTCCAAACCAGGACACTGTCTGCCTCACATGCATGGGCTCTTTCTCATCTAGTGATGAGGTCCACAGAACAGGGTAGAGGAGAGTGTGGCTGTGGAGTTGCTATTTAAGACCTCCAGAGAAACCAAGCAGAAAGCAGGCCTGATTTTATCGCACAGTTACCATGTATATATACTTAGGCAGTAGCTAAGCAGATTATAGGCAGCCACCAATGTAATGTCTGCTAACTGTCCTTGCAGCGACCAATCGAGGAGTGGGACATGGAGCAAACACAGGGACTGCAACACATGGCCTCACTCCCAGGGTTGTCCCTACAGGGTAAACAGCCTGCTGCTTACAAGCCTAGCACGAGGGGAGTGGCCTGTCACTCAGGTTCCCTTAATGTATGCCATGTATGCAGTACTCCATGCACTGTCCCCACACACATAAAAATATTTGGCTATATTATATTTTAGGAGCTCAAAACATGTAGGTATCATTAGTCAGTAGCTACAACTATTATTTATTGTTATTAAAATGTTATGGGCATTTATAAATCTAATTTGATAAAACATTTATCATCTTAACCCCTTCTTTGAACATTAAGCATATTCCTGACCTTGTAAGAGAATAGCTATAATCTTGTTGTTCAAGTAAGATTGACAGTTTGAGCCAGTTTTCTAATATCATAGAAAATCTATTAATTATTAAACTTCTTATTAAGATAGTAACTGAAGTGATATCTTACTCTGGATCTCCAAAGTGATAAATTTCTAGTAAAACTTTTTCCTATGATTGATCCTTCAAAAGCAGGCTTTCATGAAAGCTGTGTTCCACATAGGAAACTACTGAGGACTTCATGCAAGAGGTGGTATTTCATGCAATGTGAGATGAATGAATAGGGTACTGATAAAGACAGCATTAATTGATACATGATATGTGCAATGACACATAGGAAAATCATGCTTCATTCCAAGAGTTGGTTATTCAAAGAGTAGCCATCTAACCAACTTGCTTTTTCTTGTATAAAAGTATAACTTTAATGTAAGGAAACAGTATATAAAAATGAAAACAAGGCTTTCATTCACATACAACTTTTCAGAAATAAAATGAAATGTATCATAATAAAAATTCTAGTATATATCTAATAAGAAATATTTTGCACTTCTGTTGGGTATATAAAACATGTACTATCACTATTTTATAAATATGAGCATGATCTGATTTGATAAACATCATTTTTCTCCTTAAACATTATTTTGGTTATATTACCTATGAGCGTCTATTCTAACCTGGATGCTTGGCCAATTGGTCAGAATAGGTTTACAAGGACAGTTATATAAGCTATATCCATAATTATCTTCAGTGCGAGAAAAGGACCTAGAATAGAAAGGGTTGAAGGAAGTTTTCCTTCAAAGTAAAAAAGCTTTTCCTCTGCAATAGGACTGTCAAGAGGTTGATTAACTATTCCTCCCATTTTGTTTATCCCTCAACTATCAGATTAAAAATATAGGACTATGGTTTTATGTCTCAAGGGTATTGTTCTTGCTTAGCATGCACAAGGCCATGGGTAAAATCTCCAGTACCATAAAAGTAAAATAAAATAAAAAGTTTTTTAAAAAGTAGAAGTAAACTAAACTATTTTATTTATTTTTTTTTCCAAATCGAAGTAAATGAGGTTTTCTGATCATTTATTTTTCCAAAGGTAAATTTAAGTACCATATCAAGATAACATCACAAAATCCCATCAACAAACTTTAGCTATCTAGCCCTCTTTTAGATTGAAAGAATTGTATGGATTTTCTACAGTAAGTCTTAATATACTCCTCATTGACCCTTTTCTAAAGATTCTCAAGTACATATCAGAAATATATTTCTGGTCCTATTAAGCTGCTGTTTATTAAAACATTAACAAGGTATTATTGCTGCCAAGGGGAGAAATTTATAAAAAAAAAAATTAACCTCTCTTATCTGCTTTCTTGAGGTTTGCAAGATAAATATACACTGATTTTAAATGAAAGTAAACATCAGTAAACTGGAGAGATTTATTGAGTTAGCTTTGTAGCAAAATGAGTTTGCTCCATTTTCACATACTTTTTCTAGTGGTAAATGTTTTAATCTATTGATGTCATGGAGAAATGCTACATTAGCTATAAAACAGAAAGAGGGCACTGTTCAGAGACAGGACCAATAATCTGTACGGTGTAATAAACACTTTGTAAGAGTTTAATAGCCCTGAATTCAAATAGATAATATATAATTTACTAAGCTGAAAGAGAAGATTCATAAAAGAATGCCAATTCTTCCAAATGCATAAACATAATTTACAGATAATATTAAGACATCAATTTTACAAGGTTAGATAAAACTGTGCTTGAGTTAAAGAAGACAAAGCCATTCTCAATACACTCAGTACACACTCAATACACAGCAGGCCAACATTTTATATTCTGTTCTGTCTTCCATTATGTATGAGCTTGATTTTAATTTTAATTTCTAAGGAGTTAATATTTTCTGTCACAAACCTCTCTTCTCCAAAATTGATAGACACTGTCAAATATGGACTCAACCATGATCCTAAGAATCTATGCTATATGCCTAGTGGGAGAACTGATATTAAGGAAGAACTCATGGGTTCAGATGCCATTGTTGGTGGTTAACAAACACCTACCTGATAGATCTAAGAAACCTAAAATCTCCCTCCATACTCTGTTTCAAAACGTATATGTCATTTATTTATTTAGAAGTAGATGCCAGATTCTGCAGTCACATAATTTTAATATAAGTGGCAAATCAGCCAAAATTTACAAGTTGAGATTTCATTCAAAATATCATATATTTGATATATTTTTGATCCATTGACTTTGGAAAAGGAGCAGTATATACAAAGGCAAGTTGCATTTTAAATCTTTTTGTTCTTTAAATTTCTTTTACATGATCATTTTATGTAGTAGGTACAACATTTGTAAAGTACTTATAGTTACATATATAAACATGAAATTAAAATTTTAGTATCAACTGTAGTCAGTTCACTAGATATCAAAATACTTTTTTTTATAAGGAAGTGTGTTTCATTTCATTAAAAAGTGAGAACAATTACACCTAATGATGTTATATTGTTGCTAGTTCCTTCCTGCATGCTCCCACTAGTAAATTTGTTTTTATGACCCTTCTACAGATGGCTTTTAAGGAAAAAAAAATTGGGACTTGTTAGTTTAAATAGACTATAAAGTATGTTGCCAGTGGTCCAATAGATCATAGAATAATGTGGTCATTGGTTTCATTATCTAAAACTTGCTTTCTCTAATTTGACACATTTCACTAAAACATTCAAAAAGTGAATTTGGTGAATTGCCTAGCAGATGTGGGCAGTGTATTATAGAGGGAAAACATACTTCATGTTGTTTTTCTGTTGGTTTTAATTTTTAATTTCAACTTGTCACTTTGGTTACTGAATCACAATTATGTATGTTTGGATGGGCACTTGCTTATTTTCTTTCTTAAATTTGACCTAGCTAATTTATGACCAAATTTTAAGGAATATTTGTTCATTCTACCAGTCTCTCTCACAGGGAGGACATAAGTTCATATGAAATGCAGGGAAAACTATGCTACCACTCTTAGAAGCATGTGATTCTTGTGTCACATATTACAATATTGTAGAACTAAACCTCTTGAAGAATGCTTTGAGCTAAGAAAGCATTTTCAATCTTTGAGCTAAGAAGCAGAAACTATTCACTATCCAATTATCCATATTTGGCTAGGCCAATGGAATCAGGCCATTGAATTTTCACCAACACATTGTGATAATCACTGAAGGGTAAAGAAGAAATGGAGAAACTATAAGCAAATAGAAAGATCAGTAGAGTAGAGAGAAGGGAAGCAACAGAGGGAGGGAAGAGGGAAGGAAATGGGGAAGTGCTGGAGACTGATTTAGAGCAAATTACATTTCATGCTTTTATAATCATGTCAAAATGAATTCTAATGTTACATATAAGTAAAAATAACCAATAAAAATAATTTTTCCGAATTTTTGCAAACTGATTATTAAATATTTACCACAAAAATTTCATTATATAAACTTAGAGTTAAAGAAATTATATTTAAAAACAAATTATAACTGGAATTACATATATAAAAAATGAAAACAAATACAATAAATATATAAGGAAAATTAGGAGGACCCACCTGAGATAACTGCTACTTATACAAGTTTATCCTAAGACATGCATTTTTCTTTTGAATCAGAAAAAAAAAATGTACCAAGTATCAAGTTCATGGGTGTCACTTTTTTTGGCATATTTAATTCTAGTCCTGCCTGCCTTGCACTTCTGTCAGACATAATTGATTTACATCAAATGCTGGCTTCTTGCTTTATAAATGATAAGCCTGTGCCTCAAGAGAATATGGAATATGACACTGTTCTAAATGTTTCTTATCTGAAAAGAAATCTTGTGTAGATGACTATTAATAGAGATTATTTAACAAAACTGAGTATGATTCTTTAAGAATAAGCTATCGATATTTATTAATATTAACCTTAAAAAGTGTGTGTGTGTGTGTGTGTGTGTGTGTGTGTGTTTGTGTGGAAATCACAATCACATATTTGCAGTGAGACCAGAGCATCAAATAATTTTCTCGACCTGGTGAATATAATTTAGCCAATAAAACCCTAGTAGCAATCGAAAAATAATAGGAATAACTGCAACATATTTCATCCCTCAATTAATGGGGTTTTTCAACAATCCTTGCTTGTATCTGAAAGATAGTGGTTTAGAACTTGGGCTTTTGTGTCAGAAGCCTGGCACTTTATCTTGGGTCTAGCATTCATGTTTATTTAACTTACCTGTACCATAGTATTCTCCTTTGTAATATTGAAGGTAAAATACTGTATACTTTAGTGCAGCAATGTGACTATTAAGTGGATAATACATGAAAGGCATTTAAACCCTTAAATTAAATGATAAGTAGCAAGACTACTTACTCAGTTCCCCAATCTATATAATAGTGACAAGAATTGCAGCAGAGTTAACGTGACTTCTCCTGGGAAAACTATATTGAATGTATTTAGTTATTAAATATGGACTATGATAAGTGAAAAAGTGTTTCTGAAGGAATGGAAATATGAGGTAGGACCTAACAATAGAGTGTAGCTTCATCAGGAGGTAGAAGGTGATGCATTCTAAACAAAGGTGGCAAAATGAGCAAATATTTGGAAATACATATTCTTATAGATTACACAAAATAAAAATATTCCATTGTGAAGAATAGGGTTAATGTTCAGAATTAATTAGACATAAGATATGAAAAAACATATAAAAATCATATTTTGGAAAACTAGAGTAATGAATCTAAAGACTTGGTGTTATTTCTATATGAATTGGCTTCCTGACCTCATCAAATACCAAAAAAATCAAATGAGTAAGGATCTTAAATCTACCTCCCAAGAGATTCGGTTGACATATATAGAATGTTTTACATATATTTTCTTCTAAAATTTCTAAAATAAGTTTTGTTCACTTTTGTTTTAGTTCTAGAAATTACGTTTGTATTACTAATATTTTCATCTTTAAATATGTTACTAATTAATACAAAATATTTTCTGTTCTTTAGCTAACTATCCAATCCCAAATTGGATGAGATATTTGGAAGGCTCTTCAAAATTCCAGAGTGTGTTGTAGCTCCTCAACATTCCTAGGCTATGCCTCAAAATATTGATGTTATTGCTTCTGTTTTGTTTGTTCTTTACTGAGGGTTTCTCTGGGTTTTGTTGTTTCATATTTTTGCATGAAGTGATGATAGAAACTTTAAATTCCAAGATTAATTCACAATGCTCATGTAAAGACAGAAAGACAATATTTAATTCAATTCAATCCAATCAAAAATAATGTAACTTTGCTTCTTAACAACTTCTGTTTTTTCTCATCAATAAAATTAGGATAGCAATTTCTGTTTTCATAATACCCTGGATTTGACTCTAGCACTGGGAAAAAAAATAAAAATAAAAAACCTACTAAGTGAATCAAAAATTATTATATTACTTGTTAATTTGTTTTGATACTATGGATTGAAAAATAAATTGTAATTTGGGGTTAATATGTTAATATTCTCATTTTATTTTCTTCATTTTAAAATATTAACTGATGGGCTGGGGATGTGGCTCAAGTGGTAGCGTGCTCGCCTGGTATGCGCGGGGCGCTGGGTTCGATCCTCAGCACCACATAAAAATAAAGATGTTGTGTCCACCGAAAAACTAAAAAATAAATATTAAAAAATTCTCATTCTCTCTCTCTCTCTCAAAAAAAATAAAAAATAAAAATTTTAAAAAAATATTAACTGAGACTAAATTATATCTAACAAAATTTCAGCCCCAGATCCTAGAAATACTAATATAAAGTATTTACCAAATTTCTGAGATTAGATCTAGATTCATTTCAATGCCATAATTATTGCATACATGAAGTAGGACACATAGAACCTTAGTAGTAAGAATTGGTCAAAAATATGTCCTACGAATAAACTGGTGACATCTTACAAATAAACTAGTGATTTTAATAAAACTATTTTCCCTCTTCTTACTTCAGCTTCTTTTGACAAGATCCCTTTCTCTGCTGTTTACTTCTATTCCTGTCTGTTTTTAATATCAGTAGACAGGTTTCTTTGAATACATTCAATAATAGCTTGTTATTGGTAAATAAATTTCCTGAAAATCCCCAGTCATTAGACTGTGTTTCCCTAAAGTAGAGATCAATTTATCCTCCATAACCTGTTTATTTTACCAAATTCACAAGTTTCTGTAGGGATAGTGCCATGTGATGGCTACCCATGTGAAATCTGTTTAGTAACTCTTAGGTATTATGGTTACTTTTCTCTGTATTTGTAACTCTAAAGGCCTTACACAAAACAGGAACTCAGTAGATACATTCAATGGTTCTTATATATCACTATACATATGTGGTCTTATGTATGCAAGGTGATTCTGTGTTTGTTTTTTGTTGTGGTAGTTTAGCAACTGTAAATGCCATATACTTATTACATAGTAGTGACAAATCATTATAACAAGGGTGCATCCTTGATGAACCAAATGTAGTATTGATTTTAAGTGTCGTCCATAATAACTTTGAAAAATTATTATTTTTATTAGAGCTATTACAAATAGATTCTAAAAAGAGTCTACTAATAGCACCATTTTCTTTTAAAAGGCTAAATTAACAGTTTGAAAGGTTTAACAGATCCATCAATGGAATATAACGTTAACACAAAATAAAAGGCTTTCTCAGTTTCTGCAGCATCTATAGATATTGTATTTAAGTGTTTAAATTAGAATGTGCCTAGTGAAAGTATTTTATGAATTATTGACATTTTCAATCTACACACTCCAGGAGGAAATTCATTAGGAGGTGTTCATTTTTGAAACACATTATATGAAGCCATTGTAATACAAGGTGCTTGAGCAGCACTCTTATTCAATGATGCATGGGTGTTATTTGAAAAGCCTAATTTAGAAGCTGAGCTGCAGAGATTACTCCAGTCTCTCATTAAATAAAGGCTTAGCACTTTATTTACTGAAAAAGACAGACATCTGTCAGAATTTTTGATGTGCACTATACTAAAAAATTTGATGCACTTACAAATCTTACTGCTATTTACTGAGGAACTTCTATTTGTTTCTTGGTGAATGTGTAATGGAAGAAGAGAAAGTGTTTTCAGTTTCAGAATAATAAAAATTAGTAAGACATGAGGTGTTGAACAGAGGTTTGCTTTCACTGATAACAGAAATCATGTTTTCTTTGACCAAGAAATGTGGAGCCCATTTTTTCCCTCTATTATTTTAATCCTGTGAGAGATGATTTGCATTTCTAGTCTCAAGGGATGATAGTGCTAACAAGTATGTGATCTAATTCCTTTCTTTGAAAATACTGTATTTCTGTTTTTTGCAAAGAAGAAACAAATATTGAGATCTATGTGTTGGGTACTAGAGATAAATAAGATTATCCTTCATTTCACTGAAGATCATTAATGAGTAAGATCAAAACATGAATTTGAATCCCAGTTCTAATACATATTATCCATATAGCCATGGTTTTTTTGTGTCTCAGTTTCCTCCACTGAAAATTGAAGATAATGATAATGTCCACTTCATAAGAGTTTTGTGATGTTTAAATCAGTCTTGTATAGAAAACTTCAGTTCTTAATTAGTGCATATGATGACAGATATTGTGCCTACCCTCAGGGAGATTCTGCTTATATTGTGTATCTCCTCTTAAGTATGCTTCTTCATGGATTTGGTGATAGAATGGAAATGAAGAGCAAGAGTACAAAAATAAAAATGTGTTCTTTGAATTTACTTGTTGGTAGAATCAGCACGAAACCTTTACACACATGACAGGTCTGTAATACCTCTTAGTATTGAACTTGATCAAATCTTTTAAACTTTTTTGTCAATTTTTATCAGATGGAAAAAATAAATGCCACATTAAATTTTTGTATGAAAAATTAAATCTGGTGAAATTTTTATGCAAGACTCATTTTTTTTATAACTTATGTAGTTTGCCTTTCTACACTTCCTTAATTGGTCAGCAAGTTTCTGATAAGGGTACCCAAATGTATTTTAATAATCTAAGCCAAAAGTAACCCCAAAAATAATTCTTTTTAAAATATCATTTCAATGAAAAATCTATTTTCTTATAAATTATTTAATATTTTATAACTATATTATGTTCTTCATAGGTATATGTTTATATATTGCAGAAATAGAGAAGTATTGTTGGATTATAAATTTCTACCTATTAGGAGCATGGATGTTGTTGATAGAAAATGTGATCTATGATTTACTGTATAGAAAAGGAAATTAAAAGGACATTTAGATGCCATTTCATAGTTCTTAGTTATGGCACTAACAATTTTCAGCATGCAACAAATTTATTTCTTTGCAATTTGCAATGAAGCTTGGAAAAACTTGGCAACGAATATACATGCTCTCTGTTCCATACCTTTTTAAATTAAAGGATGCAATTCTAAAGTTTTACATGTGGTACAAAAAAAACTGGTTAGAACTGATAACATTTTAGTTTACTAAGCAATAACATAATTGGATGTTATATCTATTTTATGAACACTGAAGATTGAAGGGAAACTTTACTAGACTCTTTTTTCTACTTTCCTCCTTTTATACAGAATAAAATTATCTTTAGCGTGAATTTGTCATTCCCTCTAACCACAGGATATAACATATGACATTAAGTTTGACAAAGGACAACAATGAAATCACTTTAAGGAAATATATAAACGTATTTATAGAGACTGAATGGACAACAAAACTACTTGGAGCAAAGAGAGAAAAGAAAACAAACTTGTTCCAAAGAGGTTTGGAAATGAACAATGACACTTATAATGTTCAGAATTCAGAATATAAGTCAAGCTATGGGATAGGAGATCCTGAAGAAGGCCCTGCCCCAGTTGTCATCATATAATTCATTAATTTGTGATCTCATTTCAGAAAGGAGAAAAACAAGTATGTTAGGCCTGTAGTTTTAGATCTTTGCAGGCTGTTTTATGGCAACAAATTGTTCTTGCCAGTATTACTCCCAGGACTATCTATATACTTTTTCTCCAGTTTTATTTTTAATGACTTATATAAATTTCTTATAAATTTTCCTTTCCTTTCCAACCATTACAATATTGAAAGGCATTATGCAGATAAATCATTGCATTTTGATTTCACATGGTACAACCAGATAGTTTCACCATGTTTTACGACATTCTTAAAACATCAGGAAGCAATAATATTCACCATTATTTGAGTTATGTATTTAATTCAGCCATTATTGATTAGGGATGTATTATTTGTTTGGCAGTTTTAGTTAGCTTTTTTGTCACTGTGACCAAAGACCTGATAAGAAAAACATAGAAAAGGAAGAGTCTATTTTGTCTCATGGTATCTGAAGTTCAGCTTATTCGGGAGTGACTCCACAGTTTTAGGCACAAGTAAGGCAGAACATTGTGGTGGAAGAGCACTGCAGAGAAAAGCAACTCAGGACAGGGCAGTTAAGAAGCTGAAGTACTGGGCTCATCAGTGACAAAATATGAACCAAAAGGCACACTTCTAACGACCGACTTCTTCCAGCCATACCCTACCTGTCTACAGTTACTTCTCAGTTAATCCAAATCAATAATTAATCTACTGATTAGGTTACACTTCTCATATTCACATTGTTTTACCTTGAACATTCTTTTTCTCACACATGAACTTTTGGGGGATACCTCATATCTAAATGACAACAGGCATTGTGCGGTTACAAAGGAAATGGTGATATGCTGTTTCAAAAATCACTTTAATTTGTTGTCTCAGGGATAAGGAACATTCTAGAATCAGAATTGGATGATAGGCAATGACTGGCCAATTCTAAATGTTACTAAGCTTTTCAACGACAAATTATGTTGTCTTGCTAGTTTTTGTTATGGGAATATGATTTGTGTGCACTTGTTTCAACTTAAATTATAGGTCTGTTTTACTTCAGTCTTGAAAATAGCAAATAAAAGATAAATGAGCTACAGCCAGTCATGACATGGGCAAGACCATAATAATTTTCTCCAAAGCAGAACTGCCTAATAAATCTTAATTTTGAGTAACCAGCAAGTAACAGAGGCAAGCTCTATTTACAATAGAGCTTATGCCAATTTCTTGGAAATTAGACTTAAGAACCAAGTATTAAAAGCAAAATTCTTCCAAAAGACTGCTGAGATGATAGATGAAAGTTCTTTGAAGAATCAAAATTTCTATTAAAATGTAAGATAATCTATACAAAATATAATAGAAACATTATCACTATTTTTTGTTACAAATCCTATCTTCCTCATTTTGAAGGGACAAATTTCACTCAACTAAGTAGGATATTTGTAAATAAAACTGTCTATAAGTTTAATGTGAAAGTAGACTAACATTCTGTGAGGGAGGGTACATTTCATGTTGTAGAGTATAAATAGCTCCATATTTAATTTTCAAAAACATGTATCTGGAGCTACTTTAAGGAAACAAATTAATCAAAAATTTTTTGTAGGTTAGTGATTGAAAAATGTGAACTGTAGGATGATTTCCCATTTCTAATCGCCACCCTCACTGTAATGGGTTTTAAGTCCAAATTTTTGAGATTGTTGATTAAGTAATTTTTAAATGGACAAGGTCTTCTAGTTGTAAGTTTGAACACAGGTTAGTATTCTAGTGAAAGCATGGCATACATCTCTTAGATAAAGTCTTTAACTGGTCTCTATTTAGTCATACAGTCATGTTTACCATGTAGTTAGTTACTCAATAAAGTATAACTGAGATACAATATGGCAATATAATGTTTAAATAATTTTAGGAATAGTTTTAAAAATAAGACTTGTAAATTAGTGAGCTACAACTTTCTAGCCTAACTTTTTGTATATACAGTTTTTTTTTCTTAAAATGTGTCATATTGAGGTTTCAAAAGTCAATGACTAGAAATAAGTATGTATTGACAGTAATTGAAAACATGAGTTTAGGTCAAAGAACAAAAATCTCACCCAAATGTAATTAACCAAAACAGCATCTCTTGATTGTCTTTGAAATTTTCCTGGAGTTTTCAATATGTTTACTGTGCATAATTTATCAGTTCATCCCTTCCAGTAAAATTGCCTTAGTTTTACAATATTTATAATCTGTAATTTTTAAAGTTTTAAGAATCCATTCTTCCTGACACTTGTACCATTTTCTTGTTGGTAACTTGTTTGTTTGTTTGTTTTTCCTCATTAGGATGCAGGCAAATTGTGTTTAAGAGACAAATGTTTATAAGTTCAAAAAGGTGTCACTTAATGAACATTGATAAATATGTCATAATTTCTCAAAACTTTCACTGACTTATACTGATCAGTAACTTAAAAACAATAATGAAAATTAATTTTAGAAATTATAAACACTATGTGTTTGAGGGCCTCACAACATTTTTATGACTGTATATTGACTCAGTTAAGAATGTCAAAAAAGGCAGAGGCAGATTTATAAGAATTATAAGAGAAAGAATTATAAAATTTATAAGAATCTTCTGCTAGTAGGTATTTCTGAATGACAGTATTTTTCCATGATAATATCAAATATTGATAAGTGTGAGATAAATTTCTTTAAGAAGGGTTATAAGTTCATTTATGCAGGGAAAGAGCTTCCCGGTTAATGTGTAACCTCATAGAGGACATTTCCTACAAGACAGACAAGCTATGGGGAGTCATAGGTTCTAGAAAACAATTGAAGAGTAGTTTCTTTTGAAGATGTCATTTCTTCAAAAGAAACATTTTTTATTGAAATAAAAAAGAAGACTATTATCTTAAATAATGGTACAGACTTAGTATTTATAAGTAAAACAAACAAAATTATTTGAAAGCTTTCTGTATACATAATTGCTGACCTGCCCTTTAAAATATAAAATATTGGTGTAATTATAAATATTGCATTTCATGTCTATCATTTGGAGTAGTATGCTTATTCAATCAGCTTGATTAATTTTTGCCTATTTTTCCAAGTTTATACTGTATTTTAAAGTTTACATGATTTTTTTAAAACTGCATTAGACAAATGGGTTTTTAAATAATAAACATAATGTTCGATGAAGGAAGTATGAGTGAAATGAATTATTTACTTTCAGTTTGGAAGAGGTGAATAAAAACTGCTTGGCCAATACCGTACCATTAATCTATTCTCTTTTCTCCTTTCTCTCTTTACTTCTCTCTCTCCAATAGAAGTGGAACAAAAAGGTAATTAAATACCTTTCATAAATTATATGCTATTTATAGGCTAAGTTATTTAACAGTTTAACATTGAGCTAAAATAATTTTGTTATTAATTCTTATCTATTTTATGGAAGTTTATTTACTACTTCTGCTGCTCAACTTCACTTTAATCTGTTTTACTGACCAATGCTAGTTTGATCCTTTTATCCTAACACAGTTTAATATTGTAAAATTTTCAACATTATATTATATTCCTCTTTATTTTTAAGTAAGTAGTTAGAAATCCAATAGATGTGATGAACAGTGATTGCTTTAGATTTGTTTTTATTTATGTGCTAAATGATTTCTCATAGCTCTGGTGTAGGTTCCCCTGTTTCACTCATTTGTGTCTACTAGGGGGAAAGGGAGATAATTTTCTAAAATATTTTAAATTGCTTTAGCAACCAAGGGCTTATTATTAACTTTAGCATGAAGGTGATGGACAATTTTTACAGCAAAGAGTTACTTTTCCTTACAACTAAAGCAATCATTTAAACAGCTGAGAAATTTTTTATAATCATCAATATTATCATGGTTTCTAAATTGACAATGCTCTTTTATTCTTGCTATGGAATATTTTGATAGCCAGTTCCCCTGACATTTTTTTTTATTTCTTCAAAATTAAAACTTGGGAGATTTTGGTAATTTATTGTCCTCTTCAATAATCTCCAAAAATGTAGCTGAGTTTCATCTTGTTTTCCATTGAATCTGCTCTTATAATCACTATTAAAAAAGCTAATCACTAATGCTGAAAGAATAATAAATCATTAAAAGTGGGTCAGATTCTAAATTCCTTGTGATTTCCTAATTTTTCCACCCCGTATATTTCTAATCACTTCAAACATAACAGTGGACTGCATGATTATTTTTCAGTGTGTTTGCTTTGCAAATATATTAGAGCAGTGTTTCCCACAGCAGGTTCAGCAGAAGACTGCAATCCAAAGAGGCTCTGTGGAAAAATTCCAACATCAAATTAGTTTGTGAAAATTCCTCACCCTTACAGCTTCTGCCTGGGAGATTCTCTAATTTACCTGTGCTATTAGAATCTCTACCACAATAGTATCTGATGTAACATTTCTTAGACAAATGTGGCTAAGGATCCTTTTTTTTTTCTTTTGTTGTAATACCTAGCTTTACTACTTGAAACCAGTGCTTCAAGGACCGCCCTATGGGAAACATTGCTTTATTGCCCCTTCATGTCAGATGAATCAGACAAGCTTTCTTATAACCACTGTCACAATATGTTACTGAATCATACTAAAATGCAGGTGAATCAGATGATTCTTGCCTGTTTTCATTCTGAAGTATGAGCAGCAAAATATAGCAAGTAATCTTGTTTTTTAATGCTTTTTTCATGTAACAGTAAAAGGTACATGTTTTAAGTTCCAATACTACTGTATTTAACAGGACATTTTTAACTGATTAAAATCTAGATCTTGGGTTCTTTTCTGTAACTTTTCACCCTTTCTTCTTTCCTTATTCCTTCTTTCCTTTCTTTTTCTTCCTTTCTCTTTTTCCTTCCAGTATCCATCCATCACTCATTTTTAATTGTGTGGACTGCATGCTCTGTGCGTGTTGTAGCAGTTTCAAGAGCTTTTTTTGCTAGAGGATTCACTGGCCTGTAACATACAAGATTTTTCATTTATTTAAACAAAAATTACTATGGGATATTCCTATGTTTATTAATGACAACTGTTCAACAGCTAATTTTTTGAGAGTGGAAACAATATACTTTCATTTCCAAATAAGATATGTTCTTCAGTGAACTAATAAACACATTGTGTATAAAGTTTTGTATTTGTTATATGTCTATAGAACACATAGACATATGTTGCACTTGATACATATATTCACAAATGTTATCATACACTTTAACAAAGGTAAAAACCACAGGAAAGCACAGCTACTCATTAAAAAAGTCTAAATTTTTAAGCAAATTAAATCAAAGTGATTTTTTAAAAAAGTCAAAATTAATATGGAAAAATACTTTGTGTTCTCAAAAAATGCACCAAAATAAGTGGTGGTGGGTATCTCTGGTTACAGTTGCATTCTTGCTGAAAAAATAAGAATATGAGAAAATAATTAATTAATACAATTTTTTGTCTTAACTCTTTCCCTTCCAACAGTTTTTCTTTGTCCTGGACTACTAAAAGGAGTATACCAGAGTGAACATTTGTTTGAGTCTGATCACCAGTCTGGGGCATGGTGCAAAGACCCTCTTCAGGCTTCTGACAAGATTTATTATATGCCCTGGACCCCCTACAGAACTGATACCTTGACTGAATATTCATCCAAAGATGACTTCATTGCTGGAAGGCCAACTACTACCTACAAGCTCCCTCATAGGGTGGATGGCACAGGATTTGTTGTGTATGATGGAGCTTTGTTCTTCAATAAAGAACGCACCAGGAACATAGTAAAGTTTGATTTGCGGACTAGGATAAAGAGTGGAGAGGCTATCATAGCGAATGCCAATTACCATGATACCTCCCCTTACCGATGGGGAGGCAAATCTGACATAGACCTGGCAGTGGATGAAAATGGGCTCTGGGTCATCTATGCAACAGAACAAAACAATGGTAAAATCGTCATTAGTCAGTTGAACCCTTATACCCTACGGATTGAAGGGACATGGGATACTGCATATGATAAAAGGTCAGCTTCCAATGCATTTATGATTTGTGGGATTCTGTATGTGGTCAAATCTGTATATGAGGATGATGACAATGAGGCCACCGGGAATAAGATTGACTACATTTACAATACCGACCAAAGCAAGGATAGTCTGGTGGATGTTCCTTTTCCCAATTCATATCAATACATAGCAGCTGTGGATTACAACCCCAGGGACAACCTACTCTATGTGTGGAATAACTATCATGTAGTGAAATATTCCTTGGACTTTGGACCTCTGGATAGTAGATCAGGTAAGTTTGAATTTTGATGGTATTCTGTGGGTGGATACTTAGAGTTTATTCTCATGATTTTAATTAGATAAACTGTGGTCTCTCTCTCTTCTGGCCCGTGTACCTAAAACTATTCTTTTTCTTATCTTTTTAGAGAAATCAATGATACCACTTTCAGTCCTAACAATTTATAACTATGAAAACCTGATTATTTGTCCTTTGTACAGCTTTTCTCCAAAAATTTTAGCTCTTCTTTTCTATGGGAATGTGTCATTAGCTGCTGGTTAGATCTTTGCATACTGAAATACACAAAACCTTTGCTAAGATAGGATGCTATCCTTTCTAATTAATTGTGAAATACCCTCAAAAATGCTCTTTGCTTGGAACATATCAAGGGTTTAGGATGATACAATGCTGCAGGAACTGTTAACCAATATATTCACCTCACAGATCATTTTATGTGACCACTTCATGGGACATATTGTCAGTTTGAGTGTGCCTTTGTCTGAGTGAACTTATTTGATATAGAGAATAATGTACATAAATGGTAAGTACAAAAAAATCACAATTTTTATAATAAATGACAATGGAGAACAGTTTTGAATAAGCTTGAGATCTAATCTTTCCTTTCAGTTCTTTAAAAGTATCCCTTATCTCTCTGGAACATACTATTTCCTTTTAATGTTGTTTGAAGATAACTATAAATAGCTTCAGTTTTTCTATTTCTTTTTTTTTTTACTTTTATTTACACAGGAGAACAGAATTATCTTAATTTAAAAGTTAAGTTTTGAAGCAAGCCATAATAATGTTCTCTAAGATTAAATGTAGTGGAAAATTAAAATAGGGGTGTCTGAATTTTGATAGTAATATACCCATTCAAGTATTTCTATCTTTTAGATTTTCCTGTTAATATCCTTATTTTCTGCACTTTTAAAAAAATATTCTTTAAGTACTGGAACTTCACCTAGTTGCATTCTACCACGGGATTATACACCAGCCCATATATATGTGTGTGTGTGTGTGTGTGTGTGTGTGTGTGTATTCCTCCTGTCTCAGCCTCCTGAGTAGTGGTATCACAGACACATGCCATCATGCACATCCATTTTTTTTTACCATGCTTTCACTAGCATGCCATTCTTCTAAATAGTCCAGTATATACACATTTTCTTACAGAAACAGATTCTAAATTTCATATGACCAATTACATTACCTTATATAAACTGTTTTTTAAAAATATGGGTTTTTTTTTAGTTGTAGGTGGACACAATATCTTTATTTTATTTATTTGTATATGGTGCTGTGGATCGAACCCAGGGCCTCACACATGCTAGGGAAGCGCTCTACCTCTGACCCACAACCTCAACACTATATATCCTCTTTTTAAAATGTATCTATCTGATAATTATTTTTGTCTTCCAGACATTAGTGTAATATAATGCATGCATTTAAGTCAGGTTCAATAGCTCTTTGTTGAGTGAATGAATGAATGGCTTTCTACCACTACTTTAGAGAGAATGACAAATTAGGTGGCTTTTTGTCTAACCCCTAAAAGGCTTCAGGAAAAGTGACAGTGCTTCTTTTCCTAATCATTAATGTTGATATTGTGTTGAATTGGCTTTTATGGAAAGGAGAGCCAAATTTGCAACAACAACAAATTATTATTAGGTCTTCAAAAAATCTTCTAAACCAACTGCATTATCTGTTTAAATGCAGTACAGGTAATATTTTTAAATACAATATACTGTGCAATTGAGAACCTGAGCAAGAATCAATCATTGGGTTGTATCCTAGGATACAACCTATTCTTCTATAGCTATGATATTCTTAAATCAAAATACATAATTTGTTACTGTAAACTCTGTTTATTAATGGTTCTTAACCTTTTTTTATTATTCATTTTGATCACAAAGTAATTTCAAATGGCCTCAAAAGAAATTATAGTCATATTTTGTAATTAGAGCAAAAAGCAATAATATAGTTTCACTTTTGTTTATTAAAAGATTATATGTTATTTGATAACTCTATGTAGGTAGAAAGAGGAGAATTGTTATTAATTGTGGCCATGAAGAAGGTTGTACCACTCAATTAATTTTATTTATCTGTTTGTTTATTTATGGGAGCGGGGCCATTTTACCCACATCTATTAGTGCTCATGTTTGTAAAAAAAAAAAAAAAAGATGTTTTTGAAGTGACAAACTTT